>NC_136416.1:68512500-69895000 GCF_051521515.1 Lactuca serriola | reverse complement strand
AAGAATACATAAATAAGAAGAAAATATGAATTTATACATTATGAAACAATATACAAAATCGATTCTTGAACTAATAATATATCAAATAATTATATTCTATGATTGTGATACAAAAAAAACATTCTTGAATAATAACTACATTCTGAAAGAATAACATGTGTAATTCTTTTAAAAAAACAACATTCCTAAACTATGAGTATGATCAATCTTTAATTCATTCTTCACGTCATTCATATAAGGTCTTCAAGCCATTATGATTACAAATGCAACAAAAACATCAAAATCCAAAAAAAACACTAATTCATTTTGAAAGAATAATGTTGCTAGGATTCATTTTATACATTCTGGCAGAATACATTCTACTATAAGATACTCTTGTTCTCTATATTTTCTTTCTTTTCCACATGAATGACGAACTCTTCAAAACCTAAAAAGAAAAAAACACATTAAAATCTAAAAAAACACTAACCCGTTCTAAAATAATATTATTGATAAGATTTGTTTTATAAATTTTGGCAGAATATATAAAATACATTCTGCTAGAATGTAGTTTTGTGAAAATAGATCAATATAAGTACCTCATTAGGCCAACACCAGACCAAATCAAGGGAACCACATATTTTAATTTCCAAATGAGTATAAATACTTATCAATGGACATCATGTGCAAATGAATGGATGAAATATTTGATTCAAACATTTTAACAAACAGTTGGCGGGCAATAATCAGATGCCTTCTGAATTTTAGAAGTTACAGTAAAAAGAATGGTGACGTCGATTTAGTGATTGATGATTAGCAACGATTAGACATAAAATAAATACTTAATTTTAGAAATTACAACGGATTATGGTTATGGTGAGAAAAATTAAACCTGAAACGAGTAAGAAAAGATGCAAAGATTAGCCTCGCCATACGAACTGTTCAATTGAACATGGATGTTTGTGCGATAAAGTTTTTAGATTGTAGTGAGAATAGTGGTGAACGTCGAACGATCAGCGGCGGCAGTTGGACGATCGACGGAAACGAGGCAACGACAAAGGGTTGTTGTCGTGGATAGGGAGGAGTCGACAGATGCATGAGGCGAAGGTATGCAATGAACTAAGGGGTCATGTGTAGGGTTTTAAATTGATTTCCCTTATTTAAAAGAGGTATTAAATGTTTTCAATAATTACTAAAATTAAATAAGTAAAGATTACTATTATACCAAAAACAATTAATTAATTATTTAATATTTTGTGAATTTAGATTGGTCATATATATATATATATATATATATATATATATATATATATATATATATATATCCTCCTTAATAAATGAAAATAAGTTTGCCACATGTCATTCTCTAATGCATTATGCCACATGTTATTTTGTCATAATTTTGAGATATTTATTTTTCATTTGTCATTTATTCTATTTTTTATTTTTTAATATATCATTAATTTAGTTTCTATAAATAAAAGATACCATAATAACTATATTAATTTCAAATTTTAAATTTCAAACTTCAATTTCAATTTTAAATAAATTACAGTTTAAACCTTCGTATTTAACATATTGTTATAACTAACATGTTTATTACACGGGTCTGACAACTAAACACATAAATTTAATTTATTTTTTTACATGTTTTTTTTCTCATAAGTTTTACTTATTTCAAATTTTACGTTTAATTATTTGTATTTAACATTTTGTTTTAATGAACCCGTATAATATACGGGTTTCACAACTAGTATACTAATAAAAGAGTAGTCATTTTGCCAAGTGTCATAATATTAGAACTTCTAATTAATATGATGACACTTGTCATTCTATTAATTCTTCATTTTAAATTCATTTAACATCCTAATTAATGTGATGTTATTTGTCAATCTATTTATTCTTTATTTTAAATTTTATATTATTGTTTTCATTAGTTCACAAATAAAAAGAGTCTAATATATATGATAAATTAATTACACATATTTATTTGAATCAATAATTATAATTTTACATAACTAATAAAAAAATCTCTTAATTAATAATGTATTTAAAATTTTATATAAAATAATTGATTAATAATTTTGAATTTTTTACTATGAATATTTAATCAATTTTGTAACCATGGTTTCCACGGGTTATAAACTAATATATATATATATATATATATATATATATATATATATATATATATATATATATATATATATATATATATATATATATATATATATATAATTGAAACCAAACATATTGAGATAAGCATTCACTTTTTCTTTTACCATGTTGCTTAGGTATGGTAGAACGTTCATATTTCATACCATATCTCGGATAAAAATGTGGGGAGTGGTAGGTTTATATAGTTGATGTATGGTGATACACAATTTGTATAGTAACTATTTTTCTTATATTTCCTTATTTATGTCGCTAATGAGAATATTATTAATGGGAATCCGGAATTGTTGGGGATTAGAAATATCTTAGATTAATGCACAAGAGGCAAAAATATTTCGTTACTAGATTATCAAATTTAAATTTACGTATAAAATAATGAAATTCTTTTATGTTTTCCTAAGTATATATCGGATTATTTAATAGTATATTTCAGGATCGTTTGGATAGGCAATATGCTCATAATTAATGTCTCATTTTTAACCATTTATGAGATAGTTTAATTAAATTTAGACTAAAGTTTTATAATCAATGCAATTACATATGTGCGTATCTATGTGATCGATTGATATTTGGTTTAAATTTATTACTGATACATTATAAAAAGATTTGATGATTATTTTCTATTTTTCAACCAAAAAGTTCAAGTTTCTAATAAAAGTGTGGATAGTGAAGAAAGAAATGATTATTGAGAATCGGATACGTGAATCATGTTGGATTGTGACGTTTGATAAACCAAATCTAGGGTAATATCATATAGTACTCCTTGATCTTGTTGTGGCTCGCATTTTGCAAGGGTCCATAGTCAATATCATGGGCCCAAAACCCAATCATACACTTTTTAATTTATATTGAGTTATTTACTACATATATTATACCAGGGGAAGAACCGAAGAAATACCTCCACTTTAACCATTTTTTATCTAAAATATATCAAAACGATCGGCAATTTTGAGTCAACGTTAATTCAGGTTTCATCATCTTGTGACATAATCACATAAAGCAACGACACTAACAGGTTGCCGTTTTATAATTATTCACGAGATTCTTAAATTATTCGCTAATCCATCGGGGCGAGACTTCATAAATCCAAATCAAATGAACCTCACAATCAACTAGAAGCCATAGATGTTTTCACGATAATTTGTTTTTAAAATCCAGTCAAGAGAATTGCCTTTCTACAAGATGCACAATGCAATATCCTAATGGAATTGACAATATTCTAATCGAATCGACGGCCTATAATCATTTAAAAGTATGCATACATTTCAAACTACTAAGATCTCTTACTATTGAAAGTATGTATGAACATTATAATTCCATATACCAATGCATTTTTTTATTGGTTCAACCATCTTAAGTTCTTAACATGATCCAATCACAACATTGAATCATCTTAGTAGGTTTGTATATCTCCATTTTTGCTATTTCCATCATAATTATTAGAGGACAATAAGAAAATGTTGGAAAAGATTTCCATATCGTATAACCTACACATATCATAAATGTCCATATTGTCTTGGAAATCATTTGTGTGCTTCACCGTTATGTGTATGACCACTTGTTTTATTGTCAAATTATCTGTTTCCGCTGTCAGACCATCATCTCATACAGTCAACTATATTAATCTTTTGTAAGATGAGCACAGACTTTTCCATGGTCTTCTTGTTTAATTTTTATTGTTTGTAATATAGTGGTCAAATGATTACAAGAAAAATATTGTTGTTTTTTACTTTTTAGAATTTTTCTTGTTGGAATTTCAAAAAAAAAAGTCATAGCGCTAATGATTAGTGATTCATTAATATTTCATTGCACCACTGTTGTTTTTTTTATTATAAATAGGTAAAAAAAAAATAATCTTACAAAGATCATATAACATTCTTATAAGTTTATTACACTTCATTTTTATTTCTTTAAACAAACAATAAATTGACAAAACAACAACATTAAAGTATTTGTTTGCAGCGGTGGGGATTAAGGGAATGTCGATATCATTTTAGAGTACATGTCAATAACCTATGTTAACAACAATCGGACTTTTAGGTTATATTTGACGTACTAGCTGAAAAGTTAGTTGTTATTTGAAAAATTAGCTGATAACTAAAAAAACTAGTTGTTTAATAAAAAGCTAGCTCATAGAGTATTATCTAATAAGCTAATTAAAACATGTTATACTATTAAACAATAGTAATGATAAACCATTAAACATACTAGTGAAGATAACTTATACCGACAACTTAATTACATTTGTGTTGAAACACCTGATTCTTGCAAGTATACTTCTTTCCTTAAATTGCAAGTTGAAGGGTTCGGAAGATAGGTCACACACGGGGCGTAGGGTAGTCTCATACGCAATGTGTAAGAGGGAAGTAGATCACGGGATTTAAATGATCTGCGTAGGGCGTAATTCTAACTACGCATGACATATCAGCCTAGAACCAAAACCCTAATCTTGGGGCGTTTGTTCCATACTTAAAGGCTTTAACTCCCTCGAGGCCTTTCCGTCCTTAGCCTCCATCTTCCCAACGACCTCCTTAGAAACCCTAATTCCCATTTGAGAAGTTTGAGCCATTAGAGTATTTTGTGTGCATTTGTGAATAAAGAAGAACATTGTGAAACTACTTGGGAGCTAAAATCAAGGTGGATCCGTAAGTTTCGTCCTCTCATCCATCTCCAGAAGGTATAAAGCTTCTACATTGATGATGTTTTATGTTGGATCTAGTTATTCTTAAGGATTTCATGCTTTTGCCCCCATAACCATGGTTTATATGAGTATTAGTTACTCTAGGCCATTAGGGTATCATTTCCAGTAGATTTTGGAGTTGTTAAGTTATAAAAATGAGAGATTGGTCACTCTTGTCCTCCCATGCATGAGCTTTTAAGCAATAGAAGGCCATTTTGACCTAGGGTTTGGTTTGGTGCTCTTTGTATGCATGAAAAATATAAAGTGGAAACTTTATCCATTAAGACGTTCATCCAGTTTAGATTTGAAAGTTTGGTGGGTTAACCTTTTGTATTAAGCACTTAATGAATGTATTTGGACAACAACATACTACATGAGGCGTAACTTTGGCTACGTAGCGCATAGCCCCGACTTCACCTGTTTTCCCAACTTAGGCTCTACGTTGGGCATAAAGCTACTTGAAGTTAACCTTTAACTTTTAACTTTCATTGACCGTTCACCATTGAGTTTTTAACCGAGTTTGACTTTAGGTCAAACTTGAAGGATTTGGGTTGTTGATTAAGTTCTATCTGGTTTTGGTGCTAGTGGGTTTCCGGGAGCATCAGTGCAGAAAGGAATCATGTCACGGTGCTCTTGGGTTTCTGATTCAGGTGAGTTTCCTCACTATACTCGTGGGTTGAAGGAACCAATGCCAACTCATTAGATTTTGTTATGTATCCTCATGTATAGGACGTTGTTGTTTTGTAGTGATCTGTTTTATATATATATATATATATATATATATATATATATATATATATATATATATATATATATATATATATATATATATATATCCTTGTATGTTAGGATGTTGGATAGAATACTAATAGGCTAGCTATTGTCTAGTGGGGTGCCCTAGGGGTTGTATGTAGTCATGTAGGATAGCCTAAGAACTGTTGATCCAGGCTTTCTTGCATGTTCCTTATTTGGTTATGGCTCTAGATTAAGGTCATCTGTTCGGGTGTCTATCTCACCTCTGGTTACATATAGCTATGTATTCATTAGAGACTTGCTGATAGTGATGCAGTGTACGGGGAAGGGTCTAGTAGGCGGTAGTAAATTGTTCGATAGGTAGATCATGTAGATAATTAGATGTGCTTACGTGCCTACTTGATTTCTTGTATGATTATATGTCGACGTATAGTGGGGGTTAGGTTGAGGCGGTCTTCGTTCATGCTGTAGGCCAACATATGTAACACCCGCAGATCCGGGCTAGTCAATTGAGACACAATAAGCGTCGAAAATGACTTTTTGATATAAGTTTATTTAGAATAAATAATCTTAACTAAGTTTTAGTATATGCCTCAAGGGTTTCGTACATATAAAGAACGCCGCAATCCGAGTTATAAAGAAGAAGTTATGATCTGTCGAAGTTTCACGACAAAACCGGCACGACGCTGTGTGACGTAAAAAGTGAGTTTGCGATAAAATGCTCTTTAGCCTTAGTGATCTAAATGAAATTCGTAGTATACGTTAAACCAAGAGCGTGCATAAAAAGAATGTCCAAATCTGACTTCGTATGAGGAAGTTATGAATTTTCTAAGATTTGGCCTAATAGTGTATAGCCCGGAGTTCGAATTTTAGATCGAGCAATTTTTTGCTGACACAAACTAAATGAGAATTTAAGACCTCATTAATAGGAGTTCAACGATAAAAATACAGTTGAAAACGGAGTTAAAATGTAGAAGTAATGAATTCTACACGGTTGTTTAGCAGTGTAATCTTCTCATACTATTAAATTTAAAATCGGTCAAGAATTATCCGATGGTTTCTAAAAAAAGTTTTAGTGAATGTTCCCACCTACGTGTGGATATAAAGAACGTCGAAAGCGGAGCTCCTATGCAAAAGTTACGGGGTTTAGAAGTCGGAAGGGTGTTGTAGCGAAGTGGGTGGCGTGGTGTCATCTGATGACGAAACGTGGCACCAACTCGACGAGTTGGGCCAGAAACTCGATGAGTTCAACACTTTTTCAGCTAATAAATACCCCTCAAGATTTCCTTCATTTTTCATACCAAAATCCACTTCTTCTTCTCTTTACTCACTCTCTAAACCTCCCAAAACACCCCCCAAAAGCCTAGGAAACTTCCATAGCACTTGAAGAAAGCCCCAGAGTGCCCAGAGGCTCCAAGAAAAAGAGTTATTCAATTTGGAAACTCTGCCCCGCAGAGTCCGATTTTCAAGCAAACCTCCCGGTTTCGTCGAAGCGAATCGTTATCCAAGTTGGAATCACCACCTTATCAAGTGAGTGCATAGTTACTTGAGATCTGTGCCATCTTACACATAGATATGAAGTATTTTATATAACTTACGTGCTATGTGTGCATATTATCTGTTTACTTAAGATCTGTGCTAGATGAAAGATTTAAACTTTGTTTTTCTGATGTAAGTTGTATATGTATTTATACTTTGAGATCTATGTTGGATGAAAGATCTAAACTTCTTTCTTTTCAGATATGAACTTTTTCTCCAGATCTAGACTGTATATGTATTTCATACTTTGAGATCTATGTTGGATGAAATATCTAAGCTTCTTTCTTTCTAGATTTGAACTTTTTATTCAGATCTAGACTGTATATGTATTTTATACTTTGAGATCTATGTTGGATGAAAGATCTAAACTTCTTTCTTTTCAGATCTGAACTTTTTCTTCAAATCTAGACAGTATATGTATTTTTTTTACTTTGAGATCTATGTTAGATGAAAGATATAAACTTCTTTCTTTTCTGATCTGAACTTTTTCTTAAAATCTAGACTATATATGTATTTTATACTTTGAGATCTATGTTGGATGAAAGATCTAAACTTCTTTCTTTTCAAATCTGAACTTTTTTCTTCAGATCTAGACTGTATATGTCTTTTATACTTTAAGACCTATGTTGGATGAAAGATCTAAACTTCTTTCATTTCAGATCTGTACTTTTTCTTCAGATCTAAACTGTATATGTATTTTATACTTGATATCTACGTTAGATGAAAGATTTAAACTTTGTTTTTTAGATCTAAGTTGTATATGTATTTTATATCTTCAGATCTAGACTGTATATGTCTTTTATACTTTAAGATCTATGTTTGATGAAAGATCTAAACTTCTTTCATTTCAGATCTGTACTTTTTCTTCAGATCTAAACTGTATATGATATCTATGTTGGATGAAAGATTTAAACTTGGTTTTTTAGATCTAAGTTGTATATGTATTTTATATCTTCAGATCTATCCTGGATGAAAGATTTAGACTTTATTTTAGATCTGAACTGTATTTTTTTTTATCTACGAATATGTTGGGCAGAACATGGGTAGATAAGCAATGAGGGGTGAAAGATGATATACATGAAGATTGGCAGCTGTGCCACAACCTGTAGATGATTTTGAAATGAGATGTACTCTAAACATCCTAGAAGTTGCGCCTATAAGATAATATCGGCAGCTGCGCCTAATAGAGAACATCATAATCTTGGCAGCTGCACCTAATAAATGATTTTAGCAGCTACGCCTAGTTGAGAACAACACAATCCTGGCAGCTGCGCCTAAAGGATAATATTAGCAGTTGTGCCTAATAGATGACATTAGCAGTAATGGACTTCGCACGTATTCCGTAGGATAAACCTTAGGAATGAATGAATGAATGATAGCTGATTCTTAGGGTAGATCCTTAAGAATAAAGAAGATAATGAGGATGAGTAATTGGGTTGATTGTTTGATGATTAAACATAATAATTATATTATTGTGGGTAGAAAACCCTATGTACTCACCAGGTTTCCTAACCTGTTCCACTCAGTTTATTTGTATCACAGGTTTCGATACGAAGTCAAATTATACTGAGAGCTTAAAGAAGATGCAAATCACTAGTGTAAATGAATGTAAGGCCTGTTTATGCTTATGTTTCTGTATCGACAATGACATCCTAATGTTGTAAAATGAATAAAAATACATTTCTTCAGAAATGCTTTGATAACATATTTATCATGTTTTCTGGGAACAATTTCTGCAACATATTTCTTTAAAAGATACTTTGATTTTCAAAATAAAGCATAAACAAATCGGTCTTTTCTGGCCATGAAAAATGGGGATGTCACAGATGGTATCAGAACATTAGTTTAAGCAAACTAGGAATTTGTAGGATTTCTAGACTTAAACTTAGAATGCTAAGTGATAATTGTGAGATGAGTGTCTTCTAAAATTTGGACACGAGCACTATTTTATTTTAGGAAAGATGCCTGAAATGATTTTATATGCTAAATGTTTCATTTTATAGCTATAGAGATGACTTATATGCTATTATTTGATCGGATCTATGGTCTGTTACCGACCGGATCTGAAAATTTTATGTGTTCAGATTTGTAAATGTTTAATTACGGTATTAGAACTAGAATCACTACTAGAAAAACAGCCTTTTACGACGCTCATTGCGCGTCGTAAAAGGCTTAGACGACGCGCAAATGCGCGTCAAGGAAGGCCCTGTCATAAAGAAAGACGACGCGCATTTACGACGCTCATTTACGACGCGCATTTACGACGTGCGTTTACGACACGCAATGCGTATCAAGGAAGGCCCTGTCATAAAGGAAGACGATACGCATTCACGTGTCGTAACCTTACGACGCACGTGTTAATGACACGCAATGCGTATCAAGAAGGCCACTGTCAAGAAAGGCCATGTCATAAATGAAGATGACACACATTTTTGCGTATCATAATTTTATATGTTTAAAAAAAATATTATTTATAGATTTACTAATTTTCAAATTAAATAATACATTAAAAATCTCATAATACAAAATAAAATACCATAAATAACAAAGATAATTCATTTCACTAATATGTCAAATACAAATAACTATTCCAGTAGTGAGTAAATGTTATAAAAAAATGAACTCATTTATATACAATTGCATTATCTAGCTTACTATGTGCCAACAACTCTGTGTGTGTTTACTTTTGCTTGAGTCTTGTTTCCTCGAAAGCTTCTAAATCACAAACCTTTTTAAACATACTAGAGACAGGATCCAATCCATGGGGTATTTTTGGAAAATAGTCTGAACATTCTTGACAAATCATCAACCTGCAAGTGAAGGGTAGAAAGGGAAGAAACAAATGTTCACAACCAGTAAGAAATCTAAACACTAGAAGTTTCACAGTAATTGTTGAACACTACTTTCATTTTTTTTATTATGCCATTGTACTTCTAGTTTTTTTCCCTTAGTATATGAATGACATTGTTATAATAGGGTATTTTAAGTACAACCTTGTGATAGGAAAAAATGAAAGTAGGATGCTATAATACACAAAGCAATACAAGTACAATGATAAGGAATTATTTTTACTTGTTATTGTGCAAGGTCTTAATTTGTGAAAGTTGTTTCAACTTGCGAATGATAAGGAAGAAAGGCACTGAATATTACCAAGGTATGAATTGTGGGGTCCATGAGAAGCTTCCGGATGGTATTGAAGAGACATAAGCTTTTGTTGAGGGAAGGCAAGACCTGTACAGATTCCATCATCCAGATTCACATGAGTCACTTCCACTCCATTCGTAATTGTGATTCACATGATGCATGCAAGGTAATGCACATGAGCCCAATCAATTTAGATTCAGATTATGTAGTTTACCTTTGTTTTTGTCAGCTTCAAGAAATAAAGTGAAAGTTGAGATTCAAAGTTGTAATGTTTTTTATGGATTTTGTTGGTACAAAAAATAATTCTACGAAAATACCTAAAACAACCCTTGACTTTTGGTTATTACATGTAGTAAAATACATAATATAGATACGAAACAACATCACTTCAAAATGGATCTTAACTTGAAGTGTATCTTCTTCTTCTGTGTCCTGTAACAGCACACACAACAGAACAAATAACAGATTTAAGTGTTTACAACACAAAACACAAAACTTTCCATATTCAATATATATAATTATATCCATCCTACAACAAAAAGGCAGAGAGATTAGAGAATAGAGATTATTCACCCATATCAACTCTTCTAGGGCTTTCACCTTTCTTGTATCAGAGTGATGTTAAATTAGCCTTTCTAAATGGCGATGTAGAAGAAGAGGTGTATGTCCCTCATCTTTGTTAGAAAAATATGAAACACTTTACGAGCACACTTAAAGGATTGGACTACACTACCTAACTTACACTAGGACAGATATTGCATTTCCATTCAGCAAAGTTTCAAGGTTATTAGAACTGCTGACTTTGGGATTTGCCAGATAATATATAATTATAATATACTGTACATTACTAATATATAACTTGTAAAATACCTTCTGTTTTGGTGCATTGGATCTCAAAGAAGCTAGAGAATTTGAAGCTAGCTTATAATCTACACTATCATGAATGTCTTCAAGGAAGTATGTTGGTACAGGATGTGTTCTGCCTTGTGCATGAATAACAGGGCAGTCACCAAAGTAATGAGAAAATAGTTGTGAATCGACTGTTGCTGACCTGAAAAACAAATTAACTTATGAATAAAAATATTCATGAGTTATGACATTTTGTAAGTTTCGGCATATATGTGATCATACATACATAAGGATAACTTTCGTGTGCTTTGAGCAGATTGCTTCTCTATAAAACTCTTCAAAATAATCAGTAGAGAATCACCCTGTTTACAAATTAAAATTTGAAAAAAAAAAATTAGACATAAGAAATTATAATCTTACTAACTCACCAAATAAATGATATACAAAATTATAATATCACTAACTCACCAAGACAGAACGTTCATGCACTTCATCAACTATGACATGAGTTATATCAGCAAAGTTTTAAGGTATTTTACAAGTTATATATTATTAATGTATACTATATTATAAATTAGCCTTTCAAGGTATTTTACAAGTATCAGATTTTAGATTATTTGCTTCTTACAAGAGACGCTAGAAATTAAATCCACACATGCAAAAACTATCAAAGAGAAATGAAATGGAATTCAATGACAAAAACTGAATTGTATTTAAACATATATAATGTTGGAATCTAAACGATTCCGATGGAATTCAATTCTGTCCATTTGGCAACCAAACAAACATGCCATGGGATGGAATCTGGAATTCCCTTCCATCCATTACCATTAGTCAACCAAACATGCCATGAACCAGATGACCTCTAAGTATCTTTATTTAATATTAAATCAAATAAATTTATAGCAATAACCAAAACCAAAAGCAACATTTTTTATTCAAGAATCAAGACACCTTGTGTGCTAGACCACTATGAAAAAGCTTCCCTGTAACATGAAGCTTCCATGGTATCATACCACCCATACCAATGCAAGGTTGCTTATCAGCTGTGTCAATCCAAAACCTTCAACAACAACAAAAAAAACTATAATTTAGATTTTATCATTATTTACATTTTTGTTGAAGCATTCCATAAATTCAAAATCTTTTACTTAAAATATTATTTTAACTCTATGTCTCTATCAACAAGTTTGATAATCTTACCCTTCATACTCGGAACCTATATCAGATAACTTATCACAATCGATTGTTGAAGCAATCTTTTCAGCTTCTTCCGCTGATACCCCTGTTACAATTATTAAAAAAGAAAAATGAAAAACTATATTTTAACTCTATGTATCTATCAACAATTGAAAATAAGAAGGATAACGAACCAGGGGTAAGTACATTGGGAGGTGCATTTACAAGCTCTTTTCCCAAAATTACCCCTGAGCAAACATGCTCTGTGTACTTGAGTTTCTTTTCTAACTCGGGTCCACCTCCAAGGTTAAGAGAGCCAATTGACTTGAGATAAGGCTTCTTTGACTCGGATTTAAATCTGTTATCTTCATATGTCCCTAACAATGCACCTATAATTGAAAAAATGAAATTAAGAAGATATATAAATAAATAAAACTTTGAGTAACATAAGGAGCATCAACAGGGTGAACTTTTGAACTGAATGGATTAATTGCTTTATCTTTTCTTCATTTGGAAGAATTGAATCCAGAAAAGATGGACGTGATCTTCTTGAAGGTAATCCTGTTGAGGCTACAATATCATATCTAAAGGTTGTAGATACAGATTCAGAGTTGATTTCAGATATTGGATGATCAAGAACATTACTAGGGTTCTTATTAGAAAATGGAGGATATTGTAGAGATTTCACAACTTCAAACAAAGAATATGAAAGGTTAAAGGTGATCAAATTAATAATTAGTTAATTACCTACCTCTGTATATTGAGCCGTCGCCTTGTTGAACATTGTGATTTGAGTTGTTAGAAGATGAAGGTATCTCAGGAGAAGACTTATTAACAGAAGCTTCTGTTGTTGTATAAGGATTTGTTGAGGTAAAATCCTTCAAATGGCTATCTTTACTATTTCTAAAGGCATCTTCAAGCCTTATATTACTGTAATGATTCAAATTGCTATGGTTATTATCCTCCTCTGGATTATTATTTGTAGAAGGTTTATTGAAAGTGTTTATAGCATCAGCAACTGAAGTTTTTACTTCATGTAAGTCTCCATTAAAAGAATTACTGGATGCAGCTTTTTTAGCTGCTGCTTTCTTTTTACGAAACTCCTCAAGCTGTAAAACCAAAACATGTTGAATTTTTTTTAATGTAAATGCAGTACATAAATTATATTCTTTGAATGTAATTGTCCACTTTGACCTATGATCAAGATTTGGCACTATAAATGGACATAAAGATCATACACAAGCTTCACCTTGTTATTGCAAAAGTTTGATAAAGATGCAATGAATTCATCAGGGCAGCAGTGTTGCAACCGAACAAAGTAAATAAAAGATAACACCATAATTCTATAGAAAGAAAGACTGGTGCTAACTTCTTTAATGACCTTAATATGAAAAAAAAGCTATTTTATATCTCACCATAATCATCTTAGTATAGTATGAATCTTTAAGAAATACTTAGATCAAAATTTGAGCATTCAGGTTGTTATTTCTTGAATGGAATATACCACTTGCTATTGCTGAGGCTGTTGTAAGCTTCAATTCAGGAGTTAAGTCTTGTGAAGAAGCAAGAGCAACAATGACATTGTTAGCTTGAGAAGCTTTAGCAGATGAAGCAACAGATTCACCAAGTTATGAAATTAGGATAGTGTGTAATTGTGTATGCGTATTGTTTAATTTCTTAGACAGATAGACGCACAGAAAATGATAAGCAATTCGTCGAACAGTTTAAGGGCATTAATAGCTCAAAAGAAAGATCAAGTTTGAGAGTGGGACCTCTGGGCTACAGTTTGCTCTCGAGCATTTCTTCTGATTTTTGTACGATTATCAATACCTTCTTCAGTTGACAAATGCTTCTGAAGAACGCCATCTGTAAAGGGTATCCCTAACCACAAATATTTTCTCTTTTGAACAGCCAACAATGTGCGATTATACACAACTGCATCAATTACAATCGTTCCCGTTCTCAAACTTGAAAAGGGGTGAAAAAGTAATTTTAGAGTCGGGACCTCACCAAAAGAGAACTCTTCCTTGTGAGGCCTAATCCAGCATGACTCCAATGTAATGCTCAAAGGAGAAACACTTTGAGCTTTACAAAAATGAAGGTCGCATTGGATATAATCGCTTAATGTTGCGCAAACTGAAGGAAAAAGCTTTGATTCTATTAATGTATTTGCTTTAAGTTGACTGTACCATAACAACAAGCACACCCCAGATATCACAGCATAGAAAACAGAACACTGGAATAGAAGCAAACCTTCCTCCCAGACTGTGGATAATGACCTAACTATAGCTTTGCTTCTAGTGTAAGGCTCTTTCACGGACTTCACCACAAACCCACTTCTTAATCCCATATTCTTCCATAAAATCTCAACATTTTCCCCGAATGATTGTGAGAACCTAATCCCGTGAGATATCCAGTCGTTTTTCTTGGCACGTGGAATGATATCATACCGAGGTTTTCTGGGAAATTTGTTTCCAAGATAACCCAAACAGTTCACGTTTCTTGGCTTTAAGGAAGATTGAAAAGCTGCCCCAAAAAATGGGTTTTGAAGTCTGCTACTCATTATCTTCACTAAAAACTCATGTCACAGCTTGCAGATCAAGTATTGGGGACTCAGGACTTACTCCTAAGAGGAGAGGTCGTCATTCCAAAAAAACAAATGGAGAAGAAGAGAATAATCTTCGTACCTAATTTAGGGAATAAAAGAATCTTTAGAGATTGAATGTAAGAGAAAGAAATCTAGGGCACATACACGAAGAAGAAGAGAACAATCTTCGAACCTGATGCCTCCTCCGCTTTTTTTTCTGCATCTTGATGCTTCCGATCGTACCCTAAACCTCAAACTTTCGATCCCAAATCTGACTTGCAACCTTCGATTTCTGGTCTTCAACCTGTAATTCGAGACATATAGTTTCAAATCTCAGAAAATTGACCTTGCTACCTCCTATTTTTAATGAAAGAGGAGTCTTAAATCTAAGAGAAAAATGAGGAGTCATCCGCTCAAAATGACATTATTTGTACGTCACACCTATTAATTGGTTCCTACCTGCGAGAAAAATGAGGAGTCGTCCGCTCAAAATGGATTAGGGTACAGGAGGCCTGGTTAAGGTCCCTTTCCTTTTTGAACAAAACACCATAGCGAGACTCCAAATATGTAATAATAATCGATCGATAGAGTTTCTACATAAGTTGCAGGTGATCAAAAAAGGCGGAAATCAGGAAATGTAAATTGTACCTTTAGCGAGATTAGGGTAAAGCCATCATGAATTAGAGCCATCATTACCTGTGGGAGACCTAGGGGAATTTGATCGCCTCTATCCACCTGCCAAAAAAGTGAATCGTCTTCCCGTAAGTTTTCGGCGCTTTCTCCCGATCTTGCCGCTCAACCGGACCAATGACGCCGGGAAGGAAAAGGACGTCGCTCTTCACCTCATACTCGTGGATGTGCCACATCGGCTTTTCTGAGTCCGGCAAGGTTAAGAACAGTTTTTATGTTATGATGTTTTCAACTCCTATTAACCGGGCATCGGCGACTGGACGATCGTAGATCAAGCACTGTCTCATATCCTCGTTTTGATGGCGACGGAGACGGCGGCATAAATGGAAGGGGGATATCAGAGCACCAAATAGATAGACAGGGGAGGCGGGAGAGAAAAGAGTCGAATGAGTGTTTTAAAAAGCCCTAGAAATTATCCCAATGATTTTCCGATATATGAATTGTTGAGGTATACAACAGAGATGGTATCGTGATTAGGGTTTGCAGAGAAAAGGGAAGAATAGAACGAAGGGGATCTTGAAGCGGGGTATTAAAAATTTTAAGAATTTTGAGGGGATTTCATTTCCCCCTTTCAAGAACGCGTGTTTTAGTAAAAATCATAAAGCGACAATCACAGAGGATGCACGTTTTAGATAATGTGCCCTCCGTGTTTTTATTTTTTTTTACATTAGACACTAATTTAAGGGCACGCAATAATGCGTGACCTAAATCCTCAAATTTTTTGAACAGACGACACGTTTTTATTGTCACTCTCTTTTGCGTAACATAAATCAGTGAGCGTCGTGATTTGCGCGTCGTGAAAGGGTCTTTTTCTTGTAGTGAATGTTACTTTTCGGAGTGATGAGGAGAATTTAAACGTCTATCGCCAAATAAAGATCTAAATGCACCTACTTTGGTGTATATATCGAAATGGCAAGAACTCGAAGTGGATTCGGAAACGCGAATGGAAATACGAATCAGCAGCCTCATCCCCAAGTGAATGAGCATGTGCCGATAGTAGACGCTACACCAGAGCCAATCACAATGGCTGGAGTACAAGACATGATTCAAGCTATGATGGACGAACAAAGGGAAGAGATGAGGCAAATGTTGATGAACAATAGGGATTAACCTTCGATGCCTGTAGAACAACCTGATCTAATCGTTGAACAATTAGAGGAACGAAATTACAGTCGCACTGTAAGAACCCCAGTAGCATGAAGGAATGACCCGGAGAGGGTAATTATCAGAGATGAACGTATGTATAAGAACTTCTTGAGTGCTAAACCACCAAGTCTTTCTGGAAGCCCAAAGCCAGTAGAGATTATGGACTAGATCTCTGAAATGGAGATAGTATTTGAAAGTTGCAACTGTAGTGACAAGTAGAAAACCGTCTTTGCGGTCAGACAACTAAAGACCGGAGTTTTAAGCTGGTGGAAGTTGTTGGCAGATACGATGCCACTTGGAGAAGCCATGTGGATTCTTGGGAAGCATTCATGGAGTAGTTAAAGATGCAGTACTGCTCCAAGATAGATTTGATAGACCTAAACAACGAGTTTCAGAATCTGAAGAAAAGGAGGATAAGTGTTGATGAGTATGCCATCGCATTCACTGAGAGGATGAAGATATTTTCCTACTTAGTGCCTACTGAACTCGTTAAGATAGAGAAGTTTGCTAACGGATTGCTGTCAGACTTTGGCCCAACGGTCAAAATGGCGATCACGTTGAAGCAGTCGTTAGAGCAGCCAAAAATGTTGAGACCCAGTTAAGGGAAAGTGTTCTGGAGAGATTCGAGGTTAGTGAGAAAAGGAAGTTCGATGGATCGTTAAAATCCAACAAGAAGAGCAAGTCAGGTTCAAGGTCCGAAGGAGGAGGAGGTGAGGCAAGATGATGCCATAAGTACAAGAAGAAACACGTAGGAAAATTTGGCGTAGAGGTGACATGTTTCAAATGTGGAAAGTCTGGGCATTACGCGAGTGAGTGTACATTCAATAAGAGGGTATGTTACGAATGTAATGAAGAAGGGAACTACAAGCAAGACTGCCCAAAAAGTGAAGGAGATGCAAGGCCAAACGTACCACCAAATCCAAAGGCAAGGGCATTCTAGATGATCCTTAATGAAGCAAGCGAGGATGCAAGGGATCAGGAGTGAGGATCCATATATCCAAATATCGGGATATAAAGTAGCCATGCAGAAAGTATCTTGTAGTCTAGCCTATTAGGGGCATAGCGTAGGTTGAACTACATCTGTGTAACCGTTTCAGGAAGTAATATAAAACTTGGTTTTGATATCTGGTGTGTTAAGTTGTTATGTGATTTTCTTGTATGGTGACTTGGAAAACTACAAGACAATACTCGGGACAAGTATGAGTAGGTGTGAATGGTAGTAGAGGCCTATACTACCGGAAGCACAGGACTCACACTTGGATCAGGGAAAGTCACAAGTTTACCGAGGCACTAGTAATTGATTCTGTTTTGTTCATGTCTGTCGTTACCATCATTTCGGAAATGACTAAGGAGCTGATTGTAAATCTGAACCTAATGGTCATATCAAATGGAGTCCAACTGAGACGAGTATATTACGTGGTTCAGAGGACCAAGATCGATGTAGTATATGAATAAATCCAGACAATTGAAATGAAAAGATAATTGAAACAATCAATAGAAGTAATGCAATCATTTTTAATGTAAGAACTAGTAGCTAGAAGTGCTACATGCTAGAATGTGATTATATCACATTAGAACGTGAAGGAAGGAAACTTATATTGGGGAATCTGACTCAAATAAACCTGAGTCTAAGCATTGCATCATCCTATGAGAGATCATTATAACATGACCCATCAATCTATTATGGTAATCGAAGGAAATAAATTATCTTAATCCTGTAAGAAGAAGGAGTTTCCAATGAGAATCACGATTCTAACTCAAAAGTTACAATTGAAAGTCCGACATGATACGCGGAGCATGTGCAGGATTGAGCACAGCCTGTGGTCGAGAAGTCCAAGAGTTAGCTACTCGTTCGAAGGAAACAAAAAGTTACGATTATTAACTAGGATGAAGAGATAACGTATGGAGTCATTATAGAAGCCCTTTCTCGTTGATGATTCTGGGACGTAATCATCCTAAGGGGGAGATAATTGTAACACCCGCAGATCCGGGCTAGTCAATTGAGACACAACAAGCGTCGAAAAAGACTTTCTGATAGAAGGTTATTTAGAATAAATAACCTTAACTAAGTTGTAGTATATGTCTCAAGGGTTCCATACATATAAAGAGCGTGAAATACGAGTTATAATGAAGAAGTTATGATATGTCGAAGTTTCGCGACAAAACCGGCACGACACTGTGTGACGTAAAAAGTGAGTTTGCGATAAAATGCTCTTTAGCCTTAGCAATCTAAATGAAAGTCGTAGTATACGTTAAACCGAGATCGTGCATAAAAAGAACATCCAAATTTGACTTCGTATAGGAAGTTATGAATTTTTTAAGAATTGGCATAACAATGTACAGCCCGAAGTTCAAATTTTAGATTGAGCGATTTTCAGCCGACACAACCTAAATGCGAATTGAAGGCCTCATTAATAGGAGATCAACGATAAAAAGACAGTCCAAAATGGAGTTCGTATGTAGAAGTTATGAATTCTACACAGTTGTTTAGTAGTGTAATTTTCTCATACTGTTAAATTTAATATCCATCGAGAAATATCCGATGGTGTCTAAACGAAATTTGTGGAGCATGTTCCCACCTATGCGTGGATATAAAGAACGTCGAAAACAGAGCTCGTATGCAAAAGTTACGGGGTTTAGAAGTCATAAGAGTGCTGCAGTGAAGTGGGTGACGTGACACGATCTGATGACGAAATGTGGCACCAAATCGACGAGTTGGACTAGCAACGCGACAAGTTGGGGGTCAAAAACTCGACGAGTTGGGCCAGAAACTTGACAACTTCAACACTTTTTCAGCCTATAAATACCCCTCGAGAGTTCCTTCATTTTTCATACCAATCCACTTATTCTTCTCTCTACTCACTCTCTAAACCTACCAAAACACCCTCAAAAGCCTAGGAGACTTCCATAGCACTTGAAGAAAGCCCCAGAGTGCCCGGAGGCTCCAAGAAAAAGAGTTATTTGATTTGGAAACTCTGTCCCTGCAGAGTCCGGTTTCAAGTAAACCTCCCGGTTTCGTCAAACTGAAGTGTTGTCCAAGTTGGAATCACCACCTTATCAAGTGAGTGCACAGTTACTTTCAGCTTACACATAGATATGAAATATTTTATATAATTTATGTGCTATTTGTGCATATTATCTGTTTACTTGAGATTTGTGCTAGATGAAAGATTTAAACTTTGTTTTTCAGATCTAAGTTGTATATGTATTTTTTTTTACTTTGAGATCTATGTTGGATGAAAGATCTAAACTTCTTTCTTTTCATTTCTGAACTTTTTCTCCAGATCTAAACTATATATGTATTTAATACTTTGAGATCTATGTTGGATGAAATATCTAAACTTCTTTCTTTTCAGATCTAAACTCTTTCTTCAAATCTTGACTGTATATGTATTTTATACTTTGAGATCTATGTTGGATGAAAGATCTAAACTTCTTTATTTTCATATCTGAACTTTTTCTTCAGATCTAGACTGTATATGTATTTTTTACTTTGAGATCTATGTTGGATGAAAGATCTAAACTTCTTTCTTTTCAGATCTGAACTTTTTCTTTAGATCTAGACTGTATATGTACTTTATACTTTGAGAACTATGTTGGATGAAAGATCTAAACTTCTTTCTTTTCAGATCTGAACTTTTTTCTTGAGATCTTTACTGTATATATATTTTATACTTTGAGATCTATGTTAGATTAAAGATCTAAACTTCTTTCTATTCATATTTGAACTTTTTCTTTAGATCTAAACTGTATACGTATTTTATACCTTGATATCTACGCTGGATGAAAGATTTAAACTTTGTTTTTTAGATATAAGATGTATATGTATTTTATATCTTCAGATCTATTCTGGATGAAAGATTTAGACTTTATTTTAGATCTAAATTGTATTTTTTTTTATCTACAAACATGTTGGGTAGAGCATGGGTAGATTAGAGATGAGGGTTGAAAGATGATATATATATATATATATATATATATATATATATATATATATATATATATATATGAATATTGGTAGCTGCGTAGAACCTATAGATGATTTTGAAATGCGATGTACTCTAAACATCATAGGAGTTGCGACTATAGGATAATATCGGTAGCTGCACCTAATAGAGAACATCATAATCCTGGCAGCTGCGCCTAATAGATGATATTGGTAGCTGCGCCTAGTTGAGAACAACATAATCCTGGCAGCTGCGCCCAAGGTTCTAAATGGCGTGAGGCGTGGTGTGGCGTGGCGGCAAGGCCAAGCCTCAAGCTTAACGAGCCATAGCGTTTTTCCAAGCGTGATGTAAGGCGACGATTTTATATTAATTTAAAAATTATATTACCACATAAATATAAATTTATATTATATATAACTACTTTTTAGAAGTGTTAGATCAATAACTAATAACAAAAAGTTAACAAAAACAACAATACCTGTATCTCCGATTAGAAAAGACATAACAAAGAGCAAAAAACTGTGACTCAAACAAAAAAACACACGTCATAACATGCCATAACGCGCCATGGCGCGCCATATCACGCTTTGCCACGCGCCACGCCTAACAGCAACGTTATGAAGCTTTTCATAACGACGAAGCCACGCCTCACGCCATGGCGCGCCTTTTAGAACACTCGCTGCGCCTAAAGGATAATATTGGCAGATGTGCCTAATAGATGACATTAGAAGTAATGGACTTCGCGCGTATTCCCTAGGATAAACCTTAGGAATGAATGAATGAAGGATAGATGATTCAGATCCTTATGAATAAAAAAAGATAATTGGGATGGGTAATTGGGTTGATTGTTTGATGATTAAACATAACAATTATATTATTGTAGGTCAAAAACCCTATGTACTCACCAGGTTTCCAAACTTGACCCACTCAGTTTATTTGTATCACAAGTTTCGATACAAAGCCAAATTATACTAAGAGCTTAAAGAAGATGGAAATCACTAGTGTAAATGAATGTAAGGTCTGTTTATGCTTATGTTTCTATATTGACAATGCATCCCAATGTTTTAAAATGAATAAAAATACATTTCTTCGGAAATGATTTGATAACATATTTATCATGTTTTCTGGGAACAATTTCTGCAACATATTTCTTTAAAAGATATGCTGATTTTCAAAATAAAGCATAAACAAATCGGTCTTTTCTGGCAGTGAAAAATGGGGATGTTAGAATATACCTGGTGCAGGCCGACTTTGAAGTCGTAGGCATCGAGGGCTCAGGGGAACGATTAGGTTGAGGTAGTAAGCCAACAAACCCGGGGAATCCATTCCAATGAATGTGGACCCAATGTGCATGTTCATTTGTGTTTGCGGTGTGTGGTATTTTGGGGGAACTCACTAAGCTTTGTGCTTACCCAGTTGTTTATGTTTTCTGGTATTATATTTGATTGTGGGATGGCGAAAGCGTGCCTATACACATTCATCAACAGCAATGAACATGCCGCATTACTATGGTTTTCTTATTTTGAATTGTAAATATATGAAGTTTTACCTGAATTAAAAATGAAAATTTTTGATGTAAAAATAGGACATTACAAGTTGGTATCAGAGCCCTGGTTTAAGGGATTTGGAGGAGCACTTGTGTGAATCCAAACACAAATTAGGATCTGAAAATTTTCACAAAACATTTTTGAAAAAGAAATTTGTAATAAAATGGTTGGTTTAGGGACATGGGTTCGGTCTCTTATCATGTTCTTGTTTGATTGTTGGATTGGGATCGGGAACGTGGGCCTCTAGCTTAACATTGGTTTTACATTGGTTTTACTGGTAGATACAATGTGTATAGTTAGTCAGATTTCAAATAGGAAAGTGATTCATAAAATACTAATACTTGTTATATATGCTAAATTTAAACTTGCTGATATATGAATTGTTAGAAATGCATGCTAGTGGATAGGCTAAGGATTCCTTCAGGAACCGTATGATATTATTCCTTGATTTATGTGATGTCTTATAGCCTAGGAAGGTGTTGTATTATGTTATTTGATTATGTGATTTGCTAGGTGTATGTTTTATAGTTGTATACGGTTAGGATTACATTGCCTTAGAATGATTGGCTTAGCCTTATTTCCCATTCCTTGTTTGGTTGTGGACTCAAGGTAGAGTCAATTATTCGATTGTCTATTTGATCACGTATTATGTACAACTAGTATGCACAAGGCAACCAACGGTACAGAGGTGTGTTTGAGGATAAACTTAGGAGGAGTGCCTAGGAAGTTAGTTGCGGATCTCAAGAGAATTGGATGTCGGTACACCTAGTAGTGGTCTACCGTAGTGACTTAGGACCTTGGGATGAATTCCGAATCGACTACGGATAGGTGTGGAAGGTAGTATGGGCCCATACTATTGGAAGTACATGATTTGTATGAGATTCAAAAGGGATTTTGAGGTTACCAAGGAATTAATAGGCGGAGACCTAGCGTGTTAAGCATTGTGTTTTGATGTTTGACCTTTCATGTTTTATATTTTAGAATGATGGCTACCAGAGGTTCTGTATCAGGTGTCATCAACACTAAAAGGATGGGGCGAGTGATGAGGAGATACGCGAGTTCAATACTATTGAAGTGGATATGGCGGTCAGGGAGGCAATTTCGATGTTGTTTGGGCAATTTAAGACCAAATTGATTGACGAGTTTGATGGGCGCTATGCCATTGTCGTGTAGGCTGTTACTACTACAACCACTGCAGTTATGGCCATTGCAGGACTTCAGAGGAGCGGGGTAATGTTGTACCACGAATTCAGTAATACGAAGCCTCTGAAATTCAGGGGTGACAAGGACTCGATTATCGCTTTGAAATGGATATCTGATGTGGAGGGATGTTTCTTCACATGTTCGTGTCCCGAGGACCTGAAGCTGAAATTTGCATTGAATCTTCTTCGTTAGGGTGCGAAGGATTGGTGGGGTTTGTGACCAAGAGCTTTTTGTATGCAGAGTGAGCCACAATAGCTTAGGAGCAATTTATGGAGATGTTCCAGGTAGTGTATGTTACACTTTTAGAGCGAGAGCAACTTGCACAGGAGTACCTGTCGCTCAACCAAACGACTAGTCGGTGACGAAGATCACCAAGATGTTTACATAAAGATCCATCTTCTACCTAAAGTATGCCTCTTCAAAGCTGGTGAAGATGTCGTGATACTTGTGTATGCTCAAGATATAAATTCGAGAGTTTGTACCAGCTAATCTGTATCGGACATTGTATGAGTTGCAATCGGCGTCAGGAGGAGGGAGATTTAGTTGGAAATCCCGGGGAATGACGGGAGGACAGCTTCGTGGTAGTATCAGCCGGCGGTCAAGCAATTCAAGTCTGCCAACTCGAGTTCAGGACCAGTTGAGAAGAAGAGTTTCAAGTGTGTCAGGTGCGAGAACTTTCATGAAGGAAGGCGTCGATCTTTTGCATGCCGTAATTGTGGCATAGAGGGCCATTTCGATACGGATTGCAAGTAGAGTATGCAATTTTGTTTCCATTATGGTAAGGAGGGCCACATTAGAGCTTGTTGTCCCTTTCTCTTTTTCAGAGAGGTGTAGAACCCTACACCCCTAGCTTGGCAGTTATCCAACGGACGTCATAGGGCGGCTAGAGTCTCGGAGGACGAGGTTTGAGTTATTAGTTCTTTGATTTTGTCAGATACTGTATTGATGATATCATTTGTATCTTTTTTTTTATGTTTTGAAGTTCAGTTGTAAATTTGAATGATCTCTTGAATGCAGGGGCGGAGCTAGGATTTAAGAATAAGGAGGGCTGAAATTGCAAGTACCATTAAATAAAGTAAGCAATAAGAAATAAAATTCACCTTCTTAATTAGAGAATTGAAATCGTGTTGATGTAGCAGTGTAGCCAGAAATAATTTATTAATTGAAAACTAACATTCTCAATGAATAAAAATCGCTACGCTTGAACTCTTGATAATCTTCAATTAACAAACATTGTTTATAAATAAAAGGGGGTAATATAGTTATAAAAAATGGGGATAATATAGCTAGGAGGGATTAATATAAATGGAGTCTTAATCAAAATAGTCGATTAAAAGAAAATATGGTGAGTGGTGGTTTAAAAGAATTAAAGTGAAAGGTCATTATTTTTTTATATATAATAATTGTTTTTTAAAAATAGTTGGAAGGGGCTCAAGTATCATTAAGTGATCCACATGGGCAAAACTTTACTAAGTAAACCTTTTTATCTATAATATTGGTGTTTTTTGAAAAGTGATCAAGGGGGCAAAGCATCGGGTAAACCCCCCCCCCCCCCCCCCCCTATTCCCTCCGCCTCTGCCTTAATGGAATTGTTTTAATTAGCTCGAGTTTTATTTGATTTCTTATTTATGATTGAATTGATTGTCGTCCTTGGAGATTATGAGTGCACGTTGGAACTTTTAAATGTTGTTTAAGAGTTCAAATCCTCTTGTGTATCTGGATGTCAGGGGTGGAGATCAAGTAGTATATTTCAAGTTGGCTTGGGATTTTGAAGGGTTTTGGAGCTGTCAAAGTATAGAAAATTCGAAGTGGAAGAGAGTAGAGACCTTATAGCAGGACGAACTTATGAAAAGGTTCAATTCTCATCCAGATTTCATCAGTTCAAGACTTTCGTATAATTTTCCAATCTTCCATTTTCCGCATTCGGGTCATTGCCAGATGTTAAATTTCCTTTTGTATGGTCTTATTTGTGGTTGTGTTAGCAATTCATACGATGTCTTTGTGAATTAGGGTTATAGGGTGTTGGGAGCCTAGGTTGAGGGTTGTGAGGAGGGATTCCTTGTTTGTTCTTGTTTGATTGGGACCTATAAGTGTAAGTCATAACCTAAAGGCATGGTACAGTTAGTTAAGTCTTGCAAATTCAGTGTATGCTATGTTAAGCCCAAGTGCTATTATTGGTTAGCGGATTGGGGGTAACCCCGAGTGCTGTTATTGGTTAGTAGATCGGGGGTAAGCCTCGGTGCTGTTAGTGGTTAGTAGATCGGGGGTAAGCCCGGTGTTATCAGTGGATATCAGAGGTGTTTTATATGAGTGAGTACTTGGTCAAGTTTAGTATTCGATCTATCTATTTTCGTTAAAGTTTAGTCAATGTATAGTTATGTAGCGTTAGCGATAATGGCGGTCGACTATGGGTTTCATGTTCTATTTTTCCGTATGGCGACGTCTGGCCAGGAAGATCTCAGACCGATCAAATCTGCAGATTATCAGTCAGCATAGTGGATGTGGAAGTTGGTTAGTCTTAACTGCTGGGATTTTGCTAGAATTTTTTTGATAGTGCATCAGAGTACGAAGTTGTTGGCTATGGTGTAGGTTGTAGTTATGTTCCTCGATTATCCGATGGGTGGCGAAAGGTAAGGAGATTTTTGTCAGATCAAGTGACAAAATGGATGGCTCTCTGTACCTGAATGTTGTGCAAAACCTTGGGATCAGTAGGTTAAAGATTAAAGACTAGGTTTTACTCGGCATCGCTTAAGGATATAGTATACTGATAGAAGTTTTGGGAGATCGTTGACTATTCATGAGGTGTTGCAATAAGATGTGACTCAGACCATGAATTCCCTACTAGGACTAGTTTTATGAGTCTGGTCTTGGAACCCTTGTTGTTGATAGTTGCGGATAATGGCATTCAAGTGATCTTATCCCGTAATGGAGGACCCGCAAGGAGTTTGAAGAGTGTATGAGAGTGGAATCAAGAACTAATTTTGAGGACAAAATCTAATTAAAATGAGGGAGAATTATTACACCCAATCTTTGAAAGTATAATTGTTTCCTTAAATTGCAAGTTGAATGGTTGGGAAGATTGGTCCTACGCAGGGCAAATGGTAGTCTCCTACACAACTCATAGGAATGAAGTAGATTGTGGGATTTAAATGATCTACACAGGGTGTACATCTAGCTAAGCGTGACGTAGCAACCCGTAACCAAAAACCTAATCTTGGGGGTTAGAGCTTTATTTAAAGGCTCTAACTCCCTTGAGGCCTGTAACACCCCAATCCTGGTATGTATCTTTATATTGAGTTGTTCAATTTTGCAAAGGGACTCGATGAGTTGGAGGCCCAAACTTGTCGAGTAGAATGGGAATGGGATGCAGGACTTAAGTTATCTGCTCGACGAGTTGAAAGCCTCGACTCGACGAGTAGAGTTGCCAGGGTGAAACCCTAATTTTCAAGATTTGCACCCTATTTAAACACCTTATATGGCCTCCACTCTAGCCCCCATCACCTCCAAAACCCTGTTCACGAAACCCTAATCGGATTTAGAGTGTTCTTGAGCTATTTTGTGCCATTTTTGTGATTTGAAGCTTAGAGAAGTAAAGAAAGGCTTGGAGATTCAAGAAGAAGGTAGTAGATCCAGAGCTTGGGTTGCATTTCTAGCTTGTTTAAGGTATAAAGCTTATACATTGGCTTTCCATCACTTAGATCTTCTTTAGGGCTTGCATATTGTCATTTTTGGGCCATTTCAAAGTCATTTTCGGGATTTGAGTGATGAATTCAGATTTGGTAACATTTGAGCTCAGTAAGCTCAAAGTTGCCACCTTTATTGAGCTATTGACCTACCCCAGGCATTAGAACTCTTTTATGGCTTAGTTTTGGTGTTCTAGCCTTATAACTCCATGCATGCACGTAAAGTTAGCAACTTTACATGTTATGCTAGCCTAAGGATACCAAATTTGTGAAATGGATGCATTGACCTCAACAAAAATAGATTGTATGGGTTTGGCATATGGGGGACTCGACGAGTTGTTCATGCAACTCGGCGAGTCAGGTCGTGGTTCCCCAACCTTTTCTAATTCTGAGTGAACTCGTTGAGTCTGGGAGATGACTCAGCAAGTTAGACATAGTTTTTGGACAGAAAGATTGAAGAACTCGACGAGTCCAAAGAGGAACTTGGCAAGTTATGATCAAATGCCACGATTCTGTAAAGGAAGGACTCGACAAGTCCAAGGGAGGACTCGATGAGCTGAATGGAAAAGTTCCGATACTGTTGATATGAGGAACTCGACGAGTTGTAGAAGAACTCTTCGAGTTGGATCGCGATTTCATAGATTTCCGATCTATGGAACTCGACGAGTTGGTGGACCAACTCGGCCAGTTGAGTCAGCCAAAATGTTGATTTGAACCAAAAGGTTGACTTTAACCAGGGTGTTGACCTTTGACTTGACCATTGACTAGAGTCGACCCTTAAAGGGGTTTTAAGTTTGAAAGAGTAATTAAAATAAATGTTATGTGCATGAGTTTGAGGAGAGTTGATCCCAGCACCGAGGACAGTTCAGTTACTGCATGACATTGAGGTGAGTTACCTTCCAGTAGAAGTGGGTCTAAGGCACCAATGCCGGCCCACTAGTAGGTGATTATAGATGAGATGATTGTCTTTGTGATAATTGTCTAGTATGCCGCTATCTGATATGTTTTATGTGCAAATATGATATGATTTACGTGGTAGTGGTAGGGGTGAAATAGTCCCCAGTTACAGGTTGAAAGTGACCGAAGGGGAGGCCAGCACCCATATATGCTAGGCTGTGTATGATTGATATGTTTATGCTAGATTATTATGTAGTAGTGGTAGGGGTGAAATAGTCCCCGGTTACCGGTTGAAAGAGACCGAAGCGGAGGCCAGCGCCAAAATATGCTAGGTAGGTTACCGGTTGAAAGAGACCGAAGGAGAGGACAACACCCAGATATGCTAGGCATTATGTGATTATATAGTATGTGGTATGATGGGGGAACTCACTAAGCTTTGTGCTTATGATTTTCAGTTTTGGTTTCGGGTACTTCTTTCTCGAAGGGAAAGGAGCCGGCACGGTAGCAACACATCACACACATGATTTTCCGCGCCAGAGATCTATGGGATTTATACTATGATATGATTTTGTTATGACATGTTCTGACTATGGATATATTGGTTTGACATATGTATTGTTACTATATGATTTTCAGACAAATGGTTTTCTATTTGTTTAATTTAAAAATGAAAGTTTTGGTCTGTATTTTTTTGGGATGTTGCAAGGCCATTCCATCATCAACCTCCATCCTTCTAATGACCACCTTAGAAACCCTAATTCCAATTTGAGAAGTTTTAAGCCATTAGAGTGGTTTGTGTGCATTTGAGAAGGAAGAAGAACATTAACCAGTTAGGAGCTCAAACCAGTGTAGATCTGGAAGTTTCATCAACTCATCCATCTCCAGAATATATACAAGCTTCTACCTTCATGATGTTTTATGTTGGATCTAGTTATGCTTAAGGGTTTCATGCTTTTGTCCCAATAACTATGGTTTATGTGAGTATGAGCTACTCTAGGCCATTAGGTATCATTTCTAGACGGTTTTGGAGTTCTTAAGTCATATAAATGAGAGCTTAGTCACTCTCAACCTCTCATGGATGAGCTTTTGAGAAATATGAGGCTTTTGGACCTAGGGTTTAGTTTGGTTCTCTTTATATGCATGAAAATAGATAAAGTTTGAAATTTTATCCATTAAGATGCTCACCTTGTTTGGATATGAAAGTTTGGTGCGTTAACTTTCTATATTAAGCACTTAATGGATGGATTTGGACAACAATATGCTATGCGGGGCGTAAGTTTGTCTACGCAATGTGTAGACCCAATTTCATCAGTTTTACCACCTTAGGCTCTATGTTGGTTGCAAAGCTGCTGGAATTTGACCTTCGACTTTTGTTAACTGTTTCTTGTTGACTTTTTTTTACCAATTTTGACTTTGGGTCAAACTTGAAGGATTGGGGTTGTTGATTAAGCTCTATCTGTTTTTGGTGCTAGTGAGTCCACGAGAGCAATCGGTGCGGAAAGTGAGCGTGTCACCGTGTTCTTGGGCTTCCGATTCATGTGAGTTTCCTCACTGTACCTGTGGGTCGAAGGCACCAATGTCGGCCCACTAGATTTTGTTATATATCCTTGTGTATAGGATGTTGCTATGTTGTAGTGATCTATTATATATATATATATATATATATATATATATATATATATATATATATATATATATATATATATATATCCTTGTATGTTTGGATGTTGGGTAGAATACTGGTAGGCTAGTTATCATCTAGTGGGGTGTCCTAGGGGCTGTATGTAGTCATATGGGATAGCATGAGAACTCTTGATCTAGGATTTCTTTCAATTTGGTTATGGCTCTAGAGTAGGGTCATCTGTTTGGGTGTCTATCTCACCTCTAGCTACATATAGCTATGCATTCCGTGGAGACGTGCTGGTGGTGGCGTAGTGTATCGAGAAGGATCTAGTAGGCGGTAGTAAATTGTTTGACTGGTATATCATGTATATAGTTGCATGTGCTTATGTGCCTACTTGATTTCTTGCTTGATTATATGTCGACATATCGAGGGGGTTAGTTTGAGGCGATCTTGCTTCCTGTTATAGGCCTAGAAACCTGGTATGGGCCAGCTCTGAAGTCGTAGGCACAGAGGGCTTAGGGGAGTGGTTTGGTTGAGGTGGTAGGCTAACAAACCTAGGGTAATCCAGTCTGATGACCGCAAACCTAATGTGCATGTTCGTTTGTGGTTGTGGTGTGTGGTATTTTAGGGGAACTCACCAAGATTTGTGGTTACCCAGTTGTTTATGCTTTCAGGTACTATTGTTGATCGTGAGAAGTCGAAAGTGTGACTATATATATATATATATATATATATATATATATATATATATATATATATATATATTCGTTAACAACAATGAAGATTCTGCATTTACTATATTACTCTAATTTTAAAACAATGTAATGTGGAACAAATGGTTTTCTTAATTTAGATTCTAAATATGTGAAATTTTACCTTAATTAAAAATAAAATTTTTTGATGTGAAATGGGACGTTACATGTGTCCCCAAAAGTCAACTATAGTCATGATATTATTTGTAAATGATGATTATAAGCATATATTTTTCACTCTAAAGGAAAAACACATCACTATAAGTATTTTACGGTCACCATTTAATTTCTTGTGAGTGCGAAAATGTACACAATATTCATGATATTTTATTAAATATGTCACTAAAAGTTATCAATGATCATTATAAAAAATAGCATATGAGTATAGATCATTTTTGGTGACGACTTAAATATTTATTTGTCAGTGTATGTAAACAATAGTAATGATAAACCATTAAACATGTTAGTAATGATAACTTATGCCGATTTCTTAATTACATTTATGTCTCGAAAAGTCAACAATGGTCGCGATAATATGATTAATGGTGATTATAAGTACACATTTATCACTCCAAAGAAAAAAAAAAGCACGTCACTATAAGTATTTTATGGTCACTATTTAATTTCTTATGAGTGAGGAAATGTATACAATATTCACAGTATAATCTTAAATATGTCACTAAAAGTTATCAGTAATCATAATAAAAGAAATAATATGTGAGCATAGATCATTTTCGGTGACAACTTATACTTATACTTTTGGGTATATGTAAACAATAGTAATAATAAACCACTAAACATGTTAGTGTTTATGCTAACAACTTAATTATATTTGTGTCTCCAAAAGTCAAAAATGACCGGGATAATATTTATATATGATGATTATAAGTAAACATTTATTAATTTATAGGAAAAAACACATCACTATAAGTCCATTATAATGATATTTACCAAAATAAGATAGATACATGCCCACAACTCAAACCATATGATGATAAGTTTGCCTATAACAATGAAAATTATATGGTTATACTCACCACAATTAAACGACAACATAATTTATCATCAATGACGCAATCTTTCCTTACACATTGAAGGAAAAAACCCGACATAAAATATCTATAATGATATGTTTTACGCGTGTTCAAAGCCTAGTTTTGTACTAGTTTTTGAACATCATGGAAATGGTGGAGGTTGTGTGATGGTAGTAGGTTGTTTGAGCAGTGACGGTGTCAAATTTCACTTTAATATAACGGAGTTCTTATTATCACACTTCCTAATCAAGTGAACAAGTGACAACTAAGGAAGAAAACAAATAACTCATAAAAATCATCCATAAAAATAAAGCAGGCTGCTGATTAGGTCTGACGCATTTGTTTAACAGAAAAAATAATACATTATCAAAATCAAAGTTTTATGAAAATCTAGTTTCTTTTGTATCATTTACTCTTATTTAAACATAAATTATGAATTTCATTTTTTTATTTAGGAGCTACACTGAAAAAGTCATTGATCTTGCAAGAATATTACTAAAATACTGTATATTATATAAGATTAAACATTTTCCGACATATATAAAATGACAAGTAATTAAACCATTATAAATACTATTGATGCTATGTACCTTTACGTGTGTTTTGAAATAGTCATGTCCATTTCTTTGGTGTTGTGTTGTAATAAGTCTTTATCAATTTATTTTAAAATTAATTAAGTCATATTCTAAGAATAACTAGACAGCTTGTTGCTTTTATTGTGACTATACTTAATATAAACATCCTATGTTATATTATATTTTTGAATTATCTTCTTAAACACGACTGGTCTTCTGGTGTAAGATTAACAAGTTTTTGCTATGTCACCTGTAATTACTTATTTGTCTTCAAGTGGTTCTATTATGCGTTGTGTCTTTATTTATTTATTTATTATTTCAGTATGTTTTATTATTACTATTTATCGACCAAGTTTAAAGTGGTATTTTAATATAGCTATGTACGCTCTTGTAATGAACGTTTTAATCTTCGGTATATCTTGAGTACCAAATTTATTCTTATCTCATGGGTGTATATTATTAAGTAACGCTTATCCATAACCTTCTTTCAAATAATGGATCTTTAATAGCTTGAACATTATTACTGGACATATCAGTACGAGAATATTTAATAAATCACGGTTGTGGTAAGGGCTTAACTAAGTTATGCTATTGTGTTAGTAATGCTAGAAAAAGAGCCATATTCCTACTGCCAAATCAGTCAAAACTCCTATTTTCCGACAGATTTCTGATATAAAAAAATTAGTCACATTTTAAGGTGTGGGTAACTCAGATGCAACAGATTTTTGACGAACTGTCCGTCAATTTTCCGATAGAATTTTTTATCGGTAATTATCAAGGCATTTCCGGCGAAAGTAGGGTTTGACTATTTCTGTGTAATTAAAGTCTGATCGTTTCCAATAGAATATCGACAAACCAATTTAGAGACAGACTCTACCTATGGATTTCTTTTGTTTTGCCAATTTCTTGGCGGATGTATATCTTATTGACAGTTTTTTACATAGTTTTTAACAGAGGGATAGTAATTGAAAAAAATACTTACCAAACGACGGTATCTTAGAAACTATTTACTAAAACCTTGTATAAGTAACTTTTAACAAATTTTTATAATAAAATTAAAAATACTAGTAAATGGATCCCACACTCCTTCATCCTTAATAAGAGGTATTTACTTCCTCCATCATAAGCATTAAGCCTTCCACCACCACTTGAGTCGCAGCTAACCCTTCTTACAATGAACTCCACAAGTTTGTAGATTGAGGTGAGGATGCTGACACTTCTTGAAAAAAACCCCCGAGAAGAGAGACGATGACAAGAACTGCAATTTTGAATTTTCCATGGTCAACCATGCTTTTATCCATGATAGGAAGGGGTACCTATTTAAAGTCGTATCGTGTATCATGTGAACCCTGGCCTCAAAGATGTTAGTAGGGCTCATCTTCATCGATGAGCTTACATCCCTTAATTAAAATAATATGATTCAATTCCACTGACGTGTTCATCACATATAATCTTGTTGGTATTGTACAAGTTTACCTAACTGCCATGTTCATCACATATAATCTCATTGGTGTTGTACAAGTTTACCTAACAAAAGACAGAAACATAAAATATAATTGATTGTTTCAGAGAGTCATCCGTTTCTCGTTTCTCGTTTCTCATTTCATAAAATCTCATGGGTGTTAAAGAGGATACAACATGGTTTTTACTTGCCAGACCGGGGGCCAAACCCTAGGTCTCACCGACAAGTGCCAAGAGTCACCTCCTGGTCTTCCATGTAAGTATCAAAAAGCAACTAGCATACTACATGTAACTGCCAAGGTCCAATCCTCGTCTTGCATATAATTTGCTGGGAGTCGTATCCAGGTCTTTCATGCAATTTCCAAGTATCACCACTTGGTCTTTCTACATAACATAATCCTATGGGCCGACACTGGTGCCTTCGACCCCTTAGTATCGTGAGGACGCTTACCTCTTGTGACATCCCCAAAATCACGGCCATAAAAGACCGGTTTCATTTATGCTTTTAAAATAATTTCAGAGTAAATCCATTGATTTAAAAAGAGTTGCAGAATTTGTCCCCAAAACATTACATGATAAAATAAGATTTATCAAAGCATTTCTTAAAGAAATGTATTTTCATTATATATCAAAACTCGGGATGTCATGTTCCGATACAGACACAAAAGCATAAACAATAAAACATAGACCTTACACAATTTTATACAACTAGTGGTCTATAAACAAAAACATTTTCACAAGTTTTCCAACTTATGCCCTCGCACCACTACCTGTAATACAAAGAAACTGAGTGGGTCATGCTTAGGAGCCTGGTGAGCATATAGGGTTTTCAACGGAAACCCACAATAAATAATTATATTTAATTTCACAAACCATCATTAACCCGATTACCCATTCCCGTTATCCTCACTTTACGTCCTATGACAACAACTATTACTAGAGACCTAATCTAGGATTTTCATCGGGACGGACACTACTGCAAAGGGGTTTCCTCAGCAATGAATTTCTAAGGAAACCATGAGGTGTTGGGTCAAAATATGGTTTATACTTTGCTTTTCTGGGCAATTGTATTTTTCTGTAATATTTTTGGAGTTTACGGTCATGTTTACGGTTGAGTTTACGGCCGTAAACCCATTTACGGCCCATGTTATCCGGCCCATGTTCCCCTTGTATAAATATAGGTGTTAGGCTGTGAGGAACAGATTGATGAACATAAGAGAGTGTACGGCTAAAAGAGAGAGAGAAAGGAAGAGAGAGCATATTGTGTGAGACAATCTATTCTAAGGAATTTCATTTAAATCATCAATACAATCAAGATTCTTAATATTATTCTTCTCCTTCTCATCTTATTGTGATCTGGCATCATCCGTTTGATTGAGATTCCGCACCATCAAACGGATCAGACTAATACACAGGCAAATTAGGGACTTACAATTGGTATCAGAGCTTGGTTGTATCAGTCATTTTTGTCAGATTTGGAGCATTATTTGATCTTATTTTTGAAATATTTTTACATTTTTGGCTAGATCTCGCAAAAATAAGGGGGGTCTGTTCTTCGTGTTTTTCATAAAAAAGGGTTTTTGATCGAGTTTTGGAGCTTCAAAGTCGAAAAATCGGTGTTTTTGGTCGTAATCAGCGAGGGGGTGGCGGCCAACAGCTAGGGTTTCCGAAGTGTTTGCGGCCGGTGTTTGCGGTCCGAGGAGTTCGCGGTCAGAGGTTACGGTCCGAGGCCTCGCACGTTTACGGCCCGAGCTTGCGGCTCGGAGTTTACTGCTCAGCATCCTCGCACTTCAGCAGCCTCGCACTCAGCAACTCGTTCAGCAGCCTCGCACTCAGCAGCTCGTTCAGCAGCCTCGCACTCAGCAGCGTCAAATAAAAAGGAAGCGAAGGTGCAGGTGACAAGGTTCGAACTCGCGACCTCCAAATCAAGAACCTCGCGCCTTATCCAACTCGGCTACAAGATCCATTGTTACTTCCCTTCCGAATTTAATTCATAAAGACTACTTTTTGCACCAAATTTCGAATTTTGACACTTTTAACCCAAAAACTCAATTTCTTTTATTTTTAAATTCCTTTTTCATCCAAAATTAAAATTAATAATAATAATAATACAAAAAAAAAATTAGACTTTTATTTTTGATTTTTTATTTTGACTTTGACTTCCAAGTTTGATCTTTGATTTTAAACTTTGACTTTTTCGTTTAACTTTTAAATTTTCAAATTTAGTTTTTCGGTTTGACTTTTTAAATTTGACTTTTAAGGTTGATTTTTGAGGTTTATAATCAAAGGGCATTTTTAAATTTAAATTTTGACTTTTAAGTTCTAGTTGTGCTTTTAATAGTTTTTGAAGTTTACGAGGGAATTAAAAACATGAAAGAGAGTCGTCAAGAGATGTTAAGACAAAACTTCAACATGTTCGATTATATCTCTGGAGAAACCCTCGAAACTCAGTTGCAACGATTTACTACACTTAATACTGAGATGAATATAGTTGAGATCTTCTTATCCAAATCTGAGATAAACAAAAAGCTATTGAATTCACTTCCGAAATCGTGGGATATGAACGTGGCCATCATCAAGAAGACAAAAGATCTCAATCATCTTAGTCTTGCTGATGTAATTCAAGAACTTGATGCTTTGAAGTGTAGAGAAACAATGAGTTCTAAAAACATTACGGTCACTGAAGTTACATGTACTCCAGCTTGTGAAGCTACGATTAAATTTCTTCGGGAACAAATTGATTTATTTAAAAGAGAAGTTGAGGACCTGAGATATGAAGGATATCAACTCAGGAAAGGACAAAAACCCCTGAAGGCTGAATTAGAAGCAAAAAGCAAGGACTTTAGGAAGCTTCAGGAAGAGTATAGCAACAAGTGTGAAAATTATGACTATATTAAGAGACAACTTGCTGCTGTAACTGAAGAACCTGATGCTTTAAAAATTAAGTGTGGAAAAACAAATGTTAGTTTAAAAAATTATACTGTGTCAAGTCAGACAGCCGAGTCCTTATATGAAACCCAATTAAAATTCAAAGAAAATCAAAACAAGGGTCTAGGGTATGATAGTGTACTTCCTCCTTATAATCATAACTACACATCCATCCCTATGACACAGGACGAAACTGATAGGGAGCCACATCTTCGATATGGCAAACGAGCTGGATTTGTGTCAGGGGGAGTTATTAATGTTGAAAATACTAATGTTTCAGCTTCATGTGTAGGTAAAGTAGCAGAAGATGAGAACAAGGAGAGCACTACTGACCAAACCAATGACTCCTTGAACTCAGAATGTGTTGCTTCGAATTCTGTTGCTCCTAACAAACCTGCCGTTGAGAAATATAGGCCTCAAATTCCAGCGCAAAAGAGTGCCTATTGCAAGTGTGCATCTGGGATCAATATGAGACAAGGCAAGGATACGCCACCAGGGGCAGAAAGAAATAACTTCACAGTGACGAAAAAGACTTGTTTTCACTGTGGAACACCTGCACATATTGCCCGAAACTGTCCAAATCATGCATACGTTCCCTACTGTGCACAAGGATGGAAAAATGCGCCAAGTGGGAGATACTTCAAAAGAAACCCTTCCAGGTCACGTTCAGACAATGGTGACTGGAACGCGCACAAGGCCAAGAATCAAACCCACAAGGCAAAGAATATGAATCCCAAGGGAAAGAAGGAAATGTCGGCCAAGAAGCCCAATCCAAGAGATGCTCCAGTGAAACAAAGACCAGTTAGGTCAAAGTCATCTCGGCAGCCGGCTTCAAGTTCCAAATCAAGTGCCGAGCGACCCATCAGATCGAACAAGAAATGGGTTAAACCCGAATATAGATGGGTTCCAAAGGTGAAAACTCCCAACTCTTCTAATGACTCTAATATTCATCGTCTTCTGTTTGTGATAAGCAGGACATGTCATGGGAGAGAGTAACCTGCATTGAGGACAAAGGTCGACCCAATTTCAAAATGGACTGGGTTCCAAAGACCAACTGATCCCGCTCTATGTCGGAGCAGCTATGGAGGCATATCATCAGACTTCGGTTTGTTGGTAGTGGCTGCTCCTGGCATATGATTGGGGACATCTCTCAATTGTACAACACTCAGAACATTGTTTGGGAGAATGTGTCCTTTTGCGGGAAAGGAAGAAAGGAAGAGATCACAAATGGGGTTAGTGCTTAATGATATGAAGAATTTTCGGATATTTTATGAGATTATGCGTGCTGTTCTCAGACCTTATGAATGCAGATTCAATCGGTGAATTACGGTTTGCGTTTTCTTCTCTATACTCCTGAGTTTTTTTTAAGTTGATTCGCTTTAAAGACTAATTTTTGTTTTAGGATAGTTTAAATTTGCGCATTTATTTTCGTTTCTCTCCTATGCACAAATTTAGGGGGAGAAATAAAAACAAAACAAAAATTAGAAAATTTATAAAAAAAAATTAATTTAAAAAAATCCAAAAACATTACAAAATTAGAAAATAAAAAATATGGTGTTAATGGAATGTGCTTGCAGGAGATGTTTTGGGAAATGAAATTAGCAAGTGATAACGGGCAATCTGAATCGGCGTAACGTACCTAAGTTGAATCGTCTACGCTCTGTGTTTGATGCGCTGGTAGGCACGAAAGATTTTAAATGGACTTGACTAGGGAAAGTTGAACCTAATGAATTTAATGACTTGCCAAACTTTGACCTAGTTAGATTCGTTTAACTTGATTCCACGACGCTCGGATAGGTTGAGCAGGGAGATATACATGCGAATCTACCGGTCATATTAAATAACCCGTATCTAGAACTGTGGTTTCACTTTTCCTCGATGTGCGGATTCTGTCCTTAATTCCGGTTGGATGGGGCGACTGGTAAATTCCGATAAATTAGGTTTGTAGAAAATCGTTTTCTTTCTTTCTGTCTGTTAGTCATATGTTGTCTCCTTTGCATGACTTCCAATCCGGCCTGGTACACAACATATGCAACTCTATTTCTCTGCAGGCTATATATATGAAATTCCTCTCATCTGTTAGCCATATGTTGTCTCCTTTGCGTGACTTCTAATCCGACCTGGTACACAGCATATGCAACCTTCTACTTCTCAACCCCTCTGAAACAATAAGTAATAGCAATATGAATCTGTCCTCTCTCTGAATGATTGTCTACTCACCCGGTGTAAGGAGTACTCTGGAAGTTCTTGATGGCTGGGGCATAACAGGAAGCGGGAAACATGTTCTAGTACACTTAAAATTGAACACATACAGATTGTCTGTAGATCTCGCTGCTCAATTTAGGTGGACCACAATATCCCTGGTCGTCGTCAGATGAATGGTCCTTAAGATATAGTATTTAGGAACTTAGGATCAGATATAATATCTAGGAACTTAAGTTCACCTGTCTTGTAACAAATAGTATGTCCTAAATTTGTCACAATTTTTTGTGTTTAAGTGGACAACAATACCGACGATCGACCAGACAAAGACGTGAATATGAAAGGTACCGACAAGTGGATAAAGGTTGTCTAAAAACTTTGATCCCAAATCACTCTTAAAGTTAGATATCAATTTTATTTTTGTTAAATTTGTCATAGTTTCTTCTAATTTAAATATTAGGGGAGAATTAAAAATTAAAAATAATGAAAATAAAAAAAATAAAAAAAATCAAAGAAAAATCAGAAAAATTAAAAATCCAAAAATAGTGTTATTTCTGTTTTATTTCATGTTCAGAAAAATCAAAAAATCCAAAAATATTTTTGTTTCTGTTTTAATTTGTGTGCTAAGTTTTCTTTTAGTTTTGTTTTGTCTTGAAAAGTGATTCAGGTGAAGATGAAACTCATGGAGTTTGTGTTGAAGATTTCTGAGCCAAACCCTCGTCCGTGAGCATCGAAGAATTCGCATTCGAAGGAGCAAGAAATGAAGATTATTCTTTCGACCTTCAATCCTTCAACCCTAGAAGCAAGGTGAAGCAGAAATTGAAGATTATGTGACGGATTGCATTGAAGCCTCCTCAATCAGTCTGCTGCTATCGTTGTACCTGCTAAAGTGATCTAGAAGATTTGTTCTCTCTGATGTTCTCTATGAAGATTCTCAAGCTAAAAGCGCCATCTTTCAAGAATCAGTACAAGAAGCCACCTCACCCAATGTGTGTTCAATGTCAAATTCTGAAGAAAAGCCCAACTGCTCAAGATGAAGTCATTCATTGAAGATTCATCAAGTACATCTTGAAGTTGTGAAGAATTTGAAGATAAATGCTGAAGCCAATCTCCCAATGAAGATTAACAAGAAGAGCCAGCTACTTTTTAGGGGGAACTTGTTGGGTCAATTAAGAAAAGAAAGCTATAAACCAAGGGGGAGATTTTTGGGTCAAAATATGGTTTATACTTTGCTTTTCTAGGCAATTGTATTTTTCTGTAATATTTTTGGAGTTTATTGTCATGTTTACGGTTGAGTTTACGGCCGTAAACACCTTACGGCCGTAAACCTATTTACGGCCCATGTTATCCGGCCCATGTTCCCCGTGTATAAATATAGGTGTTAGGGTGTGAGGAACAGATTGATGAACACAAGAGAGTGTACGGCTAAGAGAGAGAGAGAGAGAGAGAGAGAGAGAGAGAGAGAGAGAGAGAGAGAGAGGAAGAGAGAGCATATTGTGTGAGAGAATCTATTGTAAGGAATTTCATTTAAATTATCAATACAATCAAGATTCTTAATATTATTCTTCTCCTTCTCTTCTTATTGTGATCTGGCATCATCCGTTTGATTGGGATTCCGCACCATCAAACGGATCAGACTGATACACAGGCAAATTAGGGAATTACATGAGGGGATAGAATACAGCAAATGAACACCCATGTTCACCAACACCTACAGGTTATGAACCTGCCAACATTCCACAGGACAGTCTACAAAGCGTTTGTGGTCGTCATCCATATTCTGCTGAATGACTAGATCACAATCACATCGAGGCCTCTAATCATTTTTATTTCATCACACATCACTATCTACCCATGTTCTACCCAAGATATTTGTAGATAAAAATATATACATTTATATACAACTTAAAACCTGTACAAATCATTCATTCAATAATTATTTCAAATAAGGAAATAATACACACACACACACATAACACATATTTTGTAGAGAATACTATGTATCTATGTGTTAGAAGAAAAGGAATATACACTCACATAACACGTATTTTGTAGAGAATACTTCGTATCTATGTGTTAGAAGAAAAAGAATATACACTCACTTGATCAGAAGATGATCGGACAACATTACGGCTCTCAGAGTAGTATTCTTCGGTGAAACCGAGATGTTTTCTCCAAAACCGGGCTTCACGCGGGCAAAGTTTCGGCACATAAACTTTACTTCTCGGGATCCTCGGGGCTTCGGGACTTGCTTTGGGTCTCGGGAAGGATACCGAGGCTTCGGGGTGTAACTTGCACGCAAAACGAGGCAATAACGAGTGAGAGAGGAAGAAATGAGCAACAAAACTCGGCTGACCACGAGATCTATTTATAGGGTGTTGGGCGTAACCAAAAATTACACAGGGCGTAACTCCTCGTCGACATGTATGTTGGGCGTACTCCTGGTACACAGGGCGTACCAGGTGGATCAGATCGGCCGAGTCCGAATAAATAATTTTATTTATATATTTTTAATTATTTAAAAACTTCATAAAATCATAACTTCCTCATACGAGCTTCGTTTTCGACGTTCTTTATATCCACGCGTATGTGAGACTAAGATCTGCAACTTTCATTTAGATTCCGTCGGCTAATTTTTACTTTATTTGTATTATATTATTTTTATTAGGCCGGGATAGGAAAACTCCATTATAAAATCATAACCTCTTCACCTGACGTCTGTTTTCGTCTGTCGTTTCACCGTTGGACTACTATCGATGAGTTCTTCGATTCTAATTTAGATTTTTTCGGCCAAATATCACTCGATCTCTATTTCGAGATTTGGGCTGCATACTACTAAGTCGAAACTTCGAAAAATCATAACTTCCTCATACGAAGTCAGATTTAGACGTTCTTTTTATGCACGCTCTCAGTTTAGCTTATTCTACGACTTCCGTTTAGATCACTAAGGCTAAATATCACTCTATCGTAAATTCACTATTTACGTCACGTAGTGTCGCGTCGGTTCTATCGTGAAACTTCAACAGGTCATAACTTCTTCGTTATAAGTCTGATTTCGGCATTCTTTATATATTCGAAAACCTTGCCACGACCACTACCACATCCTTCATATATATCGGGTTTATCTAACATTTCATTTTGACGCTTATTTTTATCCTTAGTTTATTTAAGTCACGCAATTAAGCACAAAACACATAATACTCAAATAATACATCCTTATTATTTCAAGATGGGTTACAAAGGTTAACCTAGACTATTACATCATCATTAATGCCTAGCCTAGAAACACGGGTGTTAAAATTCTCTCCACCTTAGGATGATTCCGTCCCCGGAATCACACATCAACAAACAAATGTGGATAGCGACTCATCATGTCACTCTTCGTCTCCCAGGTGAGATTTATCCCATTCGTATGTTTCCTACGGACAAGCACTAACTCGACCATCTTGCATCGCAACTTCTTAGTCTTTTAGTCAACGATTGCCTTTGGTTCTTCAATTAACCTCTTGTCCTCATCAATTCTCAACTCCAAAAGTGGAATCATGTTGGGAACTTCTCCCGTGAACTTCCTCAAATAACACACATGAAAAGTGCTATGAGTTCCATTCAGTTCTTTGGGTAATTCGAGCTTGTAAGCTTGGTTCCCAACCCTCTGGAGAACTTTAAATGGTCTAATAAACCTTGGAGTTAACTTTCCCCTTTTGCCAAACCTTATAAGTCCCTTCAACGACGAGACTTTAAGAAAAAACGAATCCCCAACTTCAAAAGTCATCGGTCTTCTTTTCTTGTCAACATAGCTCTTTTGACGATCATGAGTGGCTAACATTCTCTCCCTGATTATTTTCAGCTTTTCAGCAGTTTGATGGACTATCTCAGGTCCCATAAACTGCTTTTCTCCAGCCTCAAGCCAACAAGACGGCATACAACATTTTTGTCCGTACATAGTTTTATAAGGTGCCCTCTTTATGCTCGAGTGGAAACTATTATTATAGGAGAATTCTACCAAAGGTAAATGTTCATCCTAGTTACCTTGGAATTCCAGGTTACATGCTCTTTACATAACTTCAAGCGTTTGTATCTTTCATTCGCTCTGCTCATCAGTCTGTGGATGGTAAGCTATACTCAAACATAACTTGGTACCCAATTCCTCTTATAGACTTTTCCAAAATCGCGAGGTGAAACGACTGTCACGATTTGACACAATCATTAACGAAACACTGTGAAGCCTCACAATTTCCTTCACGTAAGAATTCACAAGCTTATCCATAGACCATTTCTCATTGGCCGCTATGAAACGCGCACCCTTAGTGAAGCGATCAACGACCACCCAAATCATGTCGTAACCATTCTTTGTTCTGGGCAGTTTACTGACAAAATCCATAGCAATGTCTTCCCATTTACCCATAGGCATAGGCAAAGGTTCTAAACTCCCGTATGGTTTCTGATGTGGAGTCTTGAACCGTGCACATGCCACACACTCTGCCACATACTTTGCAATATCAAGCTTCGTCGTCGGCCACCAATAATAGGGTTTCAGGTCCATATACATTTTAGTGCTGCCTGGATGAATTGAGTACATGGTTTTGTGAGCTTCTTCCATCAGAATATCTCTTATTCCTCCTGACTTAGGTACCCAAATACGAACTTGGAATACCTTCAGTCCATGACCGTTTGTACCAAACACCAACGTTTTGCCCAAACGTTCCTCCTTCCGGCCATTCTTTTTAGAAGCTTCCTCTTGAGCTTTCTTTATACTTTCCACAATGGTCAAGAAAACTTCTATTCTCAACGCTCTTGGCATTTTTCTTTCAAGATTGACTTTCCGACTGAGAGCGTCAGCGGCAACATTTACTTTACCAGGGTGGTAAAGTATCTCACAGTCGTAATCCTTAAGTAGTTCTAGCCAGCGTCGCTGCCTCATATTCAATTCTTTCTGACTAAAGAGATATTGGAGACTCTTATGATCAGTGAAAAGTTTGCACTTCGTGCCATAGAGGTAATGCCCCCATATCTTTAGAGCGAAAACTACCGCTGCCAGCTCCAAATTGTGAGTGGGGTAGTTCTTTTCATGCTCTTTCAGCTATCGAGATGCATATGCTATCACCTTTTCTCTTTGGGTCAAAAAACAGCCCAACCTAACACCAGACGCATCGCTATAGACAACGAAGTCTTCAACTCCATCGGGTAGAGAAAGAATCGGTGCTTCACATAGCTTCTTCTTTAGCAACTCAAATGCTTCTTTGTGCTTATCACTCCAAGCATAAGTAGCTCCTTTGTGGGTCAAAGCTGATAGTGGAGTAGCGATTGAAGAAAAGCCTTGGATAAACCTTTGGTAATATCCGGCTAATCCCAGAAAGCTTCGGATATCCATGGGACTTTTCGGTTGTTCCCACTTCATCACAGCTTCAATATTTGCTGGATCAACCATTATCCCTTCTTGGTTGACCATGTGACCCAAGAATTGGACTTCTCGAATCCAAAAATCACATTTGGAGAACTTTGCATACAACTTCTCCTTCCTCAAGACTTCCAACACTTCTCGCAAGTGTCTACCATGCTCCTCTTGGCTTTTCGAGTAAATTGAAATGTCATCTATGAACACTATCACATATTTATCAAGAAACCGTTTAGAAACCCTGTTCATGAAATCCATGAATGCTGCTGGAGCATTGGTTAGTCCAAACGACATAACTAAAAACTCGTAGTGTCCATATCGCGTTCTGAATGCAGTCTTCTCTATATCCTGCTCTCTCACCTTCAGCTAATGATATCCTGACCTTAGGTCGATCTTTGAAAAATAACTTGAACCTTATAGTTGATCGAACATGTCATCAATCCTCGGCAACGGATATCTATTCTTTATTGTTACCTTGTTCAGCTCTCTGTAATCGATGCACATTCTCATACTTCCATCTTTCTTCTTTACGAATAACACCGGAGCTCCCCATGGTGATGAACTAGGTCTAATGAAACCGTTGTCCAACAACTCCTGAAGTTGCATCATCAGCTCCTTCATCTTCGTCGGTGCTAGTCGGTAAGGTGCTTTTGCAATTGGAGTCATCCCTGGTAACAAGTCTATTCTGAACTCCACTTGTCTATCAGACGGTAATCCAGGAAGATCTTCGGGAAATACTTCTGGATAATCACACACGACACGAATGCTCCACGTCTCCTTTTTCTCATTCTTAGCATCAATCATGAATGCCAATTATGATGTACATCCTTTGGTCAAAAACTTTCTGGATTTCATTAGAGAAATGATTTCAGAATTTACTTTGCTTTTGTCCCCATACACCATAAATGACTCCTTCCCTGGTAGGTTTACTTTTACTATCTTCTTCTTGCATAATAACTCGTCATCATTGGCGCTAAGCCAATCCATTCCCAGAACGATGTCGAAACCATTTAGTTCGATAGGCAATAATTCCTCGTGGAACTTATTCCCATTCAAGTCAATGAAAATGTTTTTCATGCAATGGCTAACAAGTCTAAACTTACCACTAGTTCGATAGGCAATAATTCCTCGTGGAACTTATTCCTCCTCCAAACTTTTTTGAATCAAACTTCAAAAAATTGCTTTTCTTATTGAAACCTGAAGTTCCTTCAAACTTTATGTTTTCACCAACTTCAACTTGCTGGCGGTTCTTCCCTTGATCATGTCTTCAACAGACTTGGCAGCCCAAATAGCTGCCTCTAGAGTAGGTGCCTGACGTACTAGCACAGCGTACTCCCATGGTAGTCCTTTTGCGTATCGGTCCACTTTTTTCAGCTCGTCTGGGACAATGTGCAAAGCAAACTCCATTTTGTCTGTAAAGGCATTGGTGTAATCATCGACTGACATGCTGCCTTTAGTCAATGTCTGAAACTTGTTCTCCAACTCTAGTAGATTTTGGGCCGAGCAGAGGTTGCGCTTGAACTGCACCAAGAACTCTGCCCATGTCAGTTGCAATGGCTCATTAGGGCTTAGGGTCTTCCCCAAAGTGTTCCACCAACGAATAGCTCCACCCCTGAACTGACGTACTGCAAAAAAGTGGTTTGCAACTTGCCTTTGCAACCACACGTCATGAAGGCTAGCTCCATTTCCGAGATCCAATCTATAACTCCGATCAGATCTTCCTTTCCAGTGAAGTTCGATGGTTTGCAAGTCAAAAATTCTTTTTACTTGCATCCAAGTCCATCAATTCCTCCCTCCTGGTGGTTTTGTCTAACTAACGGTGGGTTGGCTTGACCAACAGTCCCACTGAAGTTACCTCTTTCTGAATGCCCTTCATTCAACTTGGGTTGTTCAATCGGTATTGAAAGTTCTTCACGATTCTGCAGAAGCAGACGTGTCGTTTCTTCCATATGACGATCCAACATCGTTTGAATCATCAATTGTACACCAACCATTTTTATTGGTTCAGGTGTTGCTGCTACAACAGGTACTCGCTCACCCACAGGTGGTTGATTTCTATCTTCGTTCACGTTTCCAACTCCAATTCTGGTTCTTACCATTTTTGATCTACACACAGAATAAGGTGAATTTAGATCCTCAATCATGAAGGATAATTAAATCATCCTTATCACTCGGAAACGTTTACATGCTATTTCTAATACCGTAATCATACGCTTAGAATCCTAAAAACATGAGGTTTCCAGATCCAGTTGGCAACAAACCACAGCTCCGAACAAATAATATCATATATGGCAAACATATAACATTTAGCACATAAAATCATTTTAGACAACTTCCCTAAAATAAACTAGTGCTCGTGTCTAAAATATGACAGACACTCATCTCACAATCTTCACTTAGCATTCTAAGTTTAAGTCTAGAAATCCTACAAATTCCTAGTTCGCTTAAACTAATGCGCTGATACCAACTGTGACATCCCCAAAATCACGGCCAGAAAAGACCGTTTTCATTTATGCTTTTAAAATAATTTCAGAGTAAATCCATTGATTTAAAAAGAGTTGCGGAATTTGTCCCCAAAAAATTACATGATAAAATAAGATTTATCATAGCATTTCTTGAAGAAATGTCTTTTGATTATATATCAAAACTCGGGATGTCATGTTCTGATACAGACACAAAAGCATAAACAATAAAACATAGACCTTACACATTTTTATACAACTACTGGTCTATAAACAAAAACGTCTTCACAAGTTCTCCAACTTATGCCATCGTGCCACTACCTATAATACAAAGAAACTGAGTGGGTCAAGCTTGGGAGCCTGGTAAGCATATAAGGTTTTCAACCCATACTAAATAATTATATTTAATTCAACCCTAACTATGTCAGAAATAAGGCGACGCCGGAGGGTTTTATAACTAAAGGTTATGTTTCTAAAGAAGATTTATCATTTTGTTCAATGTACCTTCGAGATTTGCAAAATCAATTCATTCGCGTTGAAAGAAACGAGGTTGTTGTCGTTGAAAAAACAAATATTTGGATGTTTGAGTCTAAGGGTCGACTTCCAGCGCAACGCAAATCAAACATCTTGATCTAAGGGAAAAATGTAATATAGAATGTTTTATATTGAATAGATATGAGGAAGTCAGAACATACATCAAGTATGTGTTCTTATCTTTATATTTTGTTATCTAATGTTAGTATTTTTCCATTCATCAATTATATATATATATATACATATATATATATATATATATATATATATATATATATATATATATAGAGAGAGAGAGAGAGAGAGAGAGAGAGAAAATTCAAATATGAGCATCCTGAATGTGATGAAAAGACCGCCGAATTTCCTAACTGGTTTCTTAAAAAGATGATAATAATTAACAAAGAAATATGTTTGATCAATATAAAGAATCACAAATACATAACACATTAACATATGTTTAATAGGTGTTTCAGATGGAAGTAGAAAATTCTCCAAAATTCTATAAATAGTTGTCAGCCCTTTCAATGGGTTCATAAATGAATGTTTATACTTACACAACGTGCATAGACAACGATGATAGGTTTATGGTACTTAGTCGTGATGCACAATGCAAAACTCTAGGTTCTGGTGTTGGGTGAGAATGGAGAGAAATGTTATGGCTAGTTAGAAGAGATTATAGAGGTGTAATATACATACGATTATCCAAGTATAATATTTCGGTGCAAGTGGTTCGATACGGGAGATATTCCTGATGGTAATTTCACCAGTATCAAAACAAAATGAAAATCATACCAAGATGATCAACTCATATATGTTTCACAAGCCAAAAAAGTGTTCTACATTCGTGAGCCTTCTCGAAGAAACCAAAACAAAATCCCTCGTGTCGTCGAGCATGTTAATCATCTAAGTATTTGGGATCGACCATCCAAAATTACTTGTGTCCATAATGTCGATAATGTAGAGGCTGAAATGTTGATGATGTGGACATAGTTCAAAACAACTCTTCATCCAACGCTAGAATTTTTATCAACTTCTCACAATACTTTCAAAACAATGTTGATGTATCTCAAAACACTGCTGATTATGATGATGATGACAATACTGAAGTACCTGCGCCAATGGGTAGAGTCGATAATGTTTCTGAGGAAGAGACTAATTATGATGATGACGATATTGATTATGATATTGAAGAAGACATTGAAGTATATGAAGGACATTCGAATTAAAAAAAAATCATATGTAACGGAAAACTTTGTGTATGTTTTTTTTTTGTAATAGAAACTTTATTTGAATATCAAATTCAAATTTTAACATTTATTCATACTGTTTTCTATATTGTACAACTTATAATTTTGCGGGATAACTTTTATTCGTATTGTGTTTCTATATTGTACATCTTATAATTTTACAGGCTATATATGGGGTTTAGTTGGGTGATACTATTTTACACGATGGCCGATGTGATGGGCTTAGGACATGAAGATGATGGAGCTGAGGATCCACCACCTCCGGTAGGCTTTGGTCATGGACAACACGAAGAGGATGGTAAGTATTATTATGATATATTTATTAGCTATTTATATTCATTTATTATAAACTATTGTGACTAATATTTATAATTATATTTTTCAATTAAGCAACCAAAAAGAAGAAGAAAATTATCTAAATGCATCCAACTATCAAAGCTTATATGATCAAACAAGGGAAACCTCGTGGATTTGGATTTTGACAAAGAGCTCACATTTTCCCCTGTCGGGACATGGTAATTACTTTATCCATGAGATTGGGAAGTATATGTGGGAGAACATCCCTTTTAGTGCATCTGGTTGAGATAATGTTTCCCCCCACTTTAAGGAATGTTACAGTCGTGCATCTAAAGGTAACTTGGATAATATTTTAAGTTTAGTTGTCACTGGTATTTAATTAACTAATTTTTTGTATTTGTAGAGAAATTTTGATTTGGATAAGGTTAATTTGGATCCCCCAGTGTGCTCAGTTGTTGTGGAGCATTAATTCAACTCTACAAAAAAATTATAGAGGCCGAAAGAATAAAGCACATACTTATTTTCAGACTGTCAGAGGGTTTGCAGATATCCCAAGGGAATTAGCCACCTAGTCGAACATTTTCAAACACCCGAATTTGTAAAGCGTTCGACAACAAACAAAGGAGTATGTGCATAACAACAAGTTCTAAACAGAGGGGGATCGTGCTAGTATAGCGGTGCCTGTTTCAAATAAGTGAGTTATGATATATTTAACTGTTTATTTCAAGTATAATTAATCTAATTTTTAATGTTAAATATGACAAAACTAGCCTCGAAGCATTTCGTAAGGCTAATACCGATCGTTAAGGGATATTTGGTAATCCTACAGTCGAGCAACAATACATAAGTGGTTAATTTGTATTTTTATATAAGTGTTTGTATATATATATATATATATATATATATATATATATATATATATATATATATATATATATAATGATGTTAATGATTTTTTCAAAATACAGAACACTTTACTGTAAGAGATCAATCAACAAACTCAAGCTTCTTTTGAATCAAGCGGTCTAATATCTGAAGATATAAAAAAAATGTTTTTAAAGAATATTGGGTGCTCGACGTGTCCATATCAGAGGCAGCGGACGTAAACCTTCTATGCCTGTGTCTATGTACGATCAAGAATAACCACTGACACAACCACCACCACAATCATAAGTAATTGTTAGTTTAGTATAGTACATCGCTATAATGGAAAATTGAATTAAAGATCAATGCTATAAGGTATATTTCATATGTGCATGATGTTGTTTGGTTATAGTTTGATATGTTGGTAATTTGTAATTTGCTAACTGTTAGTTTTTTTAGTATACAAATGTAAGTTCAATTGAGAAAACAAATAATGTGAAGGATGAGAGAATTATTCTCAGCCAACCATTTATTTTTGACATAAAACGTTATATCGTATCGACGCGACGGAGGATGAGTAGTAATTATATATGAATATAAATGTGAGTGTATTCATATATGAATTCATCACCTCCCGCCACAACCACCAACCACCACCACCACCTCCGCCACCAATCACCCCTGTCATATTCATATATGAATAATCACTTCCTTTATACTTATTCATATATGAATATAGGTACACATATATGTATACACACACACTCTTATATATATATATATATATATATATATATATATATATATATATATATATATATATATATATATATATATGAATATACTTATTCATATATGTATTAATACATAAATATGATCTGTTCTGTTGGGCCGATACACTGGAGTGGTTAAACGTTTAAGAGGCATATTCGAAATGAGTGATCCATATTCACTATTCTGTCTCAACTTCTTTTTTCTCAACTGAAACCTCATATATATATATATATATATATATATATATATATATATATATATATATATATATATATATATATATATATATATATAACTATGTTCAAGTATATTAACTAATTATTATGCGGATATCGTATGCTATGAGAATTACTAAGAGACTAAGTTGTTTAGCAATTTGAATACGTTCAACCTTACAAATATATCATTATTTTCATGCATTCTCGCTAATTATTATTTATTTTTGTTCTCACACATCGTTTTTCACTCATTTTCATTCTAACAGAGTACGACCCAAGAAATATTCTGACAAACAGACAAAAATGAGAATAAATAAGTGTATAATAACTTTTTAAACGATTTAATTAGTGAGAATGTGTGTTAATGACAACAGTTATGTAAGATTGAACGTATTCGCATTGCTAAACAACTTATTCTCTTAGTAAATCTCATAGCATATGATATCCGCACAATAATGAGTTAGAATAGAATAACCTAAGCATATATATATATATATATATAGGTTTTAAATTTATCAATCTCTCTCTCTCTCTCTCTCTCTCTCTCTCTCTCTTAGTTGGTGGGTAATAAATGACACCACATCTTACTGATAGGCAAAACATGACAAAAATAAAAATAAAAAAACATAAAAAAAAAACTTATGTGGCGCCTATGTGATACCGGATTTTTGTTGGCAAAAACATCAACATATAGTTTAGCTTAAAGAGTCACCAATAACGCAAAATTTTATTAAGGTGCTACTATATATATCCTCTCACTCACATAAAATAAATCAGACATATTGACAATGACTACTTTAATTGTCGAGTTTTCTAAGTCGGACTTGGGGGATCTTCATTATTTTTTTTTTGGGTATTTCCGTTGTTCGTGTTTCCAAGGTTCTGTTTTTGTCTCAACAAAAGTATGCTTCAAAATTCTTGGCCGAGATGACATGTTGCATTGTAAAACAACCACTACCCCAATAGACTTATCTGTCGAACTCGACGGTACAAGTCCTAAAGTTCAAGACCCAACTTTATATTGCAGTATTGCTGGAGCTCGCCCATATCTTACTTTTACACGCCTAGATCTTACTTATGTTGTTCAACAGTTATGTTTATTTATGCATGTTCTTAGGAAACCTCATTTGCCTACTTTTAAGAGAGTTTTGCGCTATGTTCTAGGCACAATAGATTACGGTCTTTAGCTGTACTCCCATTCATCTTCAAATATTACTACTTATTTTGATGCCGATTGGGTTTGTTGCCGTTCTACAAGTCGTTTCACTTCTGGCTACTGTGTGTTTCTCGGTAACAACTAGCTATCTTGGTATCTAACCATCTCCAAATCAACTGCTGAAGCTGAATATAAAGATGTTGCTAATGTTGTTGCTGAAACCTTTTGGTTATGTAACCTCCTTCGTGAGTTCACTCTCCTCAAAAGGCTACCGTTGTTTATTGTGACAATATCCAGTGTTGTTTATCTTGCTTCTAATCCGGTTAAACATCAACGAACGAAACATGTTGAGATTGATATACATTTCGCTTGAGACAAAGTTTTTTTGGGTCAAATTCAGGTCTTGCATGTACCCTCCTCAGCACAGTATGCATATATTTTCACTAAAAGTATGCCTTCTCCGCTCTTTCTTGATTTTCGTAACAGTTTGAACGTTCAATGCGCTACCCTTCACATTGTCGGGGGTTGTTAGTGGACTTTATTAGTTAGGATTTATTCTGTTGTATTTGTCCATAGTTTGTAGTGGCCTATCCGTTTTTTATGTGGCCCATTATATTGTTTACGATATATATTCATTAACGAATGAATAGATGTTTTAAGGCGAAAATATTCTGATTACACATCAAACAATTGGGATGTACATATAGAATAAGCAAAAAGAATCAAGCAGAAAAGTAATAGAAGTTTAATTACATGAAAAATATATCAACGGAAAATTCTAGAGAATTGATTTAAGAAAATTGTAGGTCTAATTCATCTTGTTCTCGATGGCATTTTTGGAACCCTACCGGAATGCTTCTTCATATCAAAAGTTTCATAATAATCAGTATCATCATCAATAAAATCATCTTCATCCTCGGTTTCATCAACTCGGTCTTTAACAATATGTATCTCCTTTAGGGCCGGCAATTCTCGACACGACACGCGACATGACACGAAATAAACGGGTTTGGGTTGAGTTTTTCAACACGCCAACCCGTCAACCTGCCAACCTGTCAACACGTTTATTAAACGGGTCATATATGGGTTTCTCAAAAAATAAATGGGTTGACCCGCCAACCCGTTTATATTTTTAATTAAAAAAAATATTTTTTATTTTTAAATGTATTTATATTTTGACTTGTGGTCCTAACTCATAAGGTCGTAAGTAAGTTTGTAACAAATTGATTTTCCTCATTTTTTTCCCTAAATCAAATGGCGTATCAGCGTATGTTTGTATGAGCGATTGAGGCATTGAATATGTTTCTATGAATGTTTTTAATTTTCATTTGGATGTTTAAGCCTTTAAGACTTAAGTTGTTAAGTCTCTAAAATTCAGATATGTTTGCATCAACCATCAAGAATTTATTCATGTTTAAATGTTAATTTTATTTATGGAATCTGACCTACGAACCCAAATCTAACCCACAAACCCGCCAACCTGTGAACCCGTATAAATAAATGGGTCCGTGGGTCATATATGGTTTATGTTCCAAAACCGCCAATCCGTGACACGCCAACCCGTGACCTGTATATTTAAATGGGTCGTGTTTGGTTTACATATTTTGACCCGCCAACCCGCCAACCCGCGACACGCCAACCCGAACACGACTCGATTGCCAGGCCTAATCTCCTTCCTCCTACTACCAATACCACTCTTTAGCCATTCCACCACCTCCAGCATGCTGGGACGATTCTCTGGATTACTATCAGTACAAGCCAGGGCTATCTTCACCACAACCTTTAGCTGCGCATGATCAAATCTACCCTTGAATCTAGGGTAGGCGATGAGCTCATATGAATCCTTTTGAACAAATGGAGTCGCCCATTGTATAATATCAAGCTTGATACCTCCAGGGAGCTTCTCTAATGGCTTTTTACCACTTAAGATCTCAAGTAAAGTATCCCATAGCTATAAACATCACAGCTTTCTGAGACTTTTCCCCACATGGCGTACTCTGGTGCAAGATACCCTAGGGTTCCTTTTACCCTTGTGGTCATATGAGTAACCCCATCTGGTATAAGTTTCGCGAACCCAAAATCAGCAACTTTTGCTTGAAAATCCGAATCTAGAAGAACGTTACTCGCTTTTATGTCTCGATGGATTATATGAGGAGCTACTTCATGGTGCAAATTAATACCTATTCATTAATGATAAATTCAACCAGAAAGAGTTAGAAACTAGTATAAGATCTAGATTAGACCCCTGAGGTAAGAGCAATGGAGTCTTGTCGAGGAGTTGTTCATTGATTAGTGGAACTTACGCTAATCCTTCTGCTGAACCAATGGCAATGCTCATTCGTCGAGGCCAATCTAGGAGACAATCGACAGCAAGTTGACCATAGACAATAAGCCTTTCATCTCCCCCAGCATAGAACCCTTTTAGTCCTAACAAATTCTTCTGTCGAACTCTTCCAAGAATCTCCACCTCAACTGCAAATTCCATTTCAGCTTTCGCGTTTATTGACTTGAGCCGTTTCACTGCTAACTGCAAGATGATATAATTAAAAAGAAAAAAATATTAACGCTTATGTACGAAAGTAAGTGTAAACAAGTGTATCATCATAAACAATATAACAAAATTTGGATAAAAAGGGATAAAAGATTGCCTCAGCCCCTTTACTTGTTCGACCCCAGTAAACACTTCCAAACGCTCCTTCTCCTATCTTGTTATCGTTATGGAAATTGTTGGTCGCGTGCACAAGTTCTTTGAGGGTGTACATATTCCATGGATAATCCGTTTTCTTTTGGGCACTGCATATAATATACCAGAAATTGAGTTGAAAAGATTAATAACTATAACAAAATAAGATTTGATCAGTGAGCATACCTGATTGTTGGTTCTTGATCTTCATGAGAAGTGCAGCAAAAGCAGTTCTTTAACATATTTTTCATGGTTGATTGTCAGGATTAAAGAAATTTGGGAATTGGTAGATAAAAGTTGATCAAGGAGTGTGCAGATGTAGATGGAGACAGGAATTGGGCTGAATAAGGGGGAGAAAAAAACAGTTGGAAATTAACAGCAAGAAGATGATGATAATTTCCGATGATCACAAAGCTCATGGAATGACAAAATTGGATTTAAATGACAAACTTTGGACCTGGTCTTTGTTTGAACTTTGAAATAAGACAGTCTCTCTCTCTCTCTCTCTCTCTCTCTCTCTCTCTCTCTCTCTCTCTCTCTCTCTCTCTCTCTCTCTCTCTCTCTCTCTCTCTCTCTCTCTCTCTCTCTCTCTCTCTCTCTCTCTCTCTCTCTCTCTCTCTCTCTCTCTCTCTCTCTCTCTGTGTGTGTGTAAACAACATAGCATCTTCTTCGGTACGCTAGAGATGTCAAAAACCCCTGTGGGACCCCGATACCGTACGGGACTAAATTTTCAAAAAAGCTGGGAGCAAGGGCAAAATTAAACCCCGCTTATTTTCGGAACCGGGGTCGGGAGTTGGTATTTCCGTCCCGTACTCCCGCAAGGGCCCCGGTTGTACATTTATGTAAAAAATATGTATTTATTATAAAATACATATACAAAATAGATTTTCTAATTATAGGTTTAAGTTAGGTTTCACTTTCCCGTTTCCAACTAATGGATATTGAAGAGGTAGTGGATTTATCATATATTTTTTGACATGTAAGTATTTTATATTTGTAATATTGGATTTATCGTATTTTATATTTGTAAGATTGTTGGAATTGTCGTTTTGTAATGTCGGACTCGTAATGTTGGATTTTAAATTTTTTAGTTTCTAAATAATTAGGTTTTAAGCTTTTAAAGTTATTAAAAATAGTCTTTTGTCGCCTAAACCAAAGTAGTTGTTTAGCAAAAAAATCGAATTTTAAGCCTGTAAACCGGGGGAACGGGGGCGGGACAGGGGGCAATGGAGGTAACCGGGGGCAGGACCGGGGGCTATGTAAACGGGGAAGTTGGGGCGGGACCGGAGCGGGGGCAACAACTGATTTCGGGGGCAGGAGCGGGGGAAGCTATTTCCGCTCCCGTTTGGTCCCGTTGACATCCCTACATACGCTATTTTACAAAGTGAAATACCCACTTTATCCTCTAAACTCCCGCTCAAATTTCCAATCCTATTATCTTTCCTTTGGTATATGATCTTATCCCAATAAATAACAATCATAATCCTCCACCTATTTGAATTTGATGGACTAGGCAAGAAATCATGAACGTAATCAAGTTGGGACGTCTGTAAACATCAGATTCCATCCCTGGCCCATTCGAACCTTGGATCTGATCAATGGTTAATGGATCTCCCTGTTTGAATGTTGTTTGGCGTTGTTTCCTTTTGTGTTTCTGATAAATAACGAAATAATTGAAGGGTCACGATGATCCTTTATTTGGCATGGACTATGTCCTTAAATCTCTATATGTTTTGTTGCCAACATCAAAGAGACCAGTAGGCAGTTCATTAGGAGCTTGGAGCCGCATTGTTGCTGGAAAAAGTAGGGTAGATACTATCTTTCATCATGTGACTAAATAAGAACCAGAAAGAGCAGTATAATTGGTGGTTATTTATAGGGATAATGACTTTGGTAATATATTTTTCGATTTGTACACATTTGGTCACTAAGTTTTTTTTTTCGTCCACATTTACCCCTTCAACTTGTTAAACACTACACATTGAGTCCTTATGATCGGTTACTCTAGGTTAGCTGGGAAAAATAACTTAGTAGGGTAATATATTTCTCATTTTGTACACATTTAGTCCTTAATATTTTGTACACATTTAGTCATTAATATTTTTTTGTTTCAAAATAAGTCTTTTTTGTTTTTGTATTCATTTAATACATATGAATGATTTCTTTAAGTTTTTCTCATGAAATCTTACGTGAGACAATCATTGATGAGGTGTGTAGGTTGTTGATGCTTATGTGTAACATCCCATTTTCACAACAAAAAAATTTCTTTTTTAACTAAGGCAAAACTCCCTAATTATAAATTCATTATTAAAAAAATCGTTTATTACAAAATACATTAATCGAAAATCAAAGTACTATAATAAACGCAAAATCCTCAATATTGTTGATGAGTATGTACAGTTATGCGTTCGCCTTCCTACGATCAACGATAGAACCTGAAAACATAAACAACTGGGTAAGCATAAAGCTTGGTGAGTTTCTCCCAAAATACCCCATACAATAAACGTATTATCATGCATAACGGGCCCACACTCATCAGATTGGAGTACCCTGCCCCAATCAGTCATTGGATTGGAATGCCAACATACAACATGTCCAATGAGTCATCAGACTGGAATACCTAGGGTTTGTTTGTCTGCCGCATCAACCCACCCGCTCTTTTCGAGCCTCTGTGCCTAAGGCTTACAGTCAGTCGGTACCATGTATCTTGGCCTACAACACATAGCAGGACCGCCTCAACCTATACGCAATGATACATAACCAACAATCCGAGGAATGTGTAACCATAATAATCAGATGTGAGATAGTAAGTAAAACTATATTACTTTTTAATAGGGGTAATCTAAACGAAAGTTGTAGTAGACTAAAATACGAATGCATGGATATAATGATCGTTAAAATTCAAGATCATATGAAGAAGTTATGATGTTCTATACACATGACCTAAGCAACCAAGTAGTAGAGATTGCGATGGACATAAGCATCAAAAGCCTCAGACATCTCATTAATGATTGTCTCACGTAAGATGTCAAGAGAAAAACCTAAGGAAATCATTCATAAGTACTGAATGAGTACAAAAACAAAAATGAATTATTTTGCAACAAAAAAAATATTAAGGACTAAATGTGTACAAAAATATTAAGGACTAAATGTGTACAAAGTGAAAAATATATTAGCCTATTAAGTCATTTTTACCGGCTAACCTATAGTAGCCGGTCATAAGGACTAAATGTGTACAATTTAACAAATTGAAAGGGTAAATGTGGACGAAAAAAAAACTCAGTGACCAAATGTGTATAAATTATATAATATATTACCCTTTAAGTCATTATCCCTTATTTATAGGATACGTGAATTAACAATATGAATTTTTATTCTAGTTTGAGAACCAACTTAAAAAAGGCAAATCAGGTGAATTGTGAATTAATTATTTCATATATCACCTCCTGATTTTTCCATGAACCATATTCTCTCCATTATAACAATTTAATCCCACCTCAATTATTTTAGAGGTTCATTCCACACTAGTGTTATACATGGCTGTAATTTTCAAGAATGAGTATTTGCATATTTTTGCAAAAAAATAAAGTTTTGGTTTTAAGCTTTTACGAGTGGATTGAACTTAGTTGGTGCATAGTAGGAATTAAAACCGTGATTCCACAGTTGACAAAATCATAAATTAAATGGAGAAATGGTAGTTATCCAAGACAAGCTACATGTAAGTGATGTTGTAATAATATATCTATTATAATTAAAAACTTTGATACTTATGCTTTTGAAGAAGGTATATTTATTCGTAGTTGATTTTTCATTGAAATTTTCTTGTAATTAGTTAAATTTTTTGGCTCATCAAAGGAGATTATTATTTTGTTGTTTCTTATATAGAACTGTATAGTCGTCTTTAATTTTCTTTGAGTGCCTTCAAACGATAGTGAAACACTAATGGTTTTTTTTTCTTTATTATCTAATTCAGGGAATTGGAAACCCCATATACATGAACCTACATAAGATGCTACCTAATTTTGAATTGCCCAACCCTTTATCAGATGGTGCAACAAGGTCCCTTTGTTTCACCATATCACTCCCAAGTGCTCTAACCCCCCCCCCCCCCCCCCTTTATATGATCCGTTCCTTTGGCACTTGATCATTTCCTTTGTTAGATGATCCATTCCCATCTCAGATGATTTATTCCTTTGTCACATGCTCCATTAACCCCAAGTGCTCCATTGTGATCTAAATGCTCTATGTTGGACAAGACTTCATACCTTAATAATCTCCCACTTGAAGGCTTGAACAACTTCATCTGACATTCAAATTTCACCATTCTTCAAAGTACACCCTCTCTCTCTCTCTCTCTCTCTCTCTATATATATATATATATATATATATATATATATATATATATATATATATATATGTAAAGCCGTTCTCTTCAAACTTCTGAAAGGCCAGTTGAAGCCATGCAAAGCTTCAACTTCTCAGTGGTAACCACCTTGGTGAACATATTAGCTGGATTCTTCATTCCAAGGATTTTCTTTAAGTTTAGAGTTCCTTCATTTCTTAACTCTCAAATGAAATGGTACCTCATTTGAATGTGTTTCGTTCTGCTGCGAAACACCGGATTCTTTTTTAACTGATCTATACTTTGTTTTTCAAAATGTAGTACATAATCCTCTTGCTGTATTTCTAGTTCTGACAAGAAAATCTCCAACCATATGATCTCTTTGGCAGCTTCTACAAGTTCCATGTATTCTGCTTCTGTGGTTAAAAGTGGAACAATCGTTTGTAACCTTGACATCTAGCGGATTGTTTTACCTCCAATTGTGAACACATAACTTATTGTGCTCTTTCTTGAATATGCACATCCACCTAAGTCTGCATCATCAAACCCTTCTAAAACTACCCCTTTTCTTCTGAAACATAAGAAACACTCAAATTTTCCTTTTAAGTAGTGCAGTAACCATTTCACTCCTTCCCAATGTTGTCTTCCTGGATTTGACATGAACCTACTCACAACTCCCACTGTATGAGCAATGTCTGGGCTGGTGAAAACCATTACATACATTAAACTACCAACTGCAGATATGTATGGAACTTTAGTCATGTATTCTCTGTCTTCTTTTGTTTTCAGGGATTGCTTTTGGTAAGTCTCAACTGACTCCCCAATGGTGTACTTCTGGCTTTCGCATCTTCCATGTTGAACTTTTCTAAAACTTTCTTGATGTGTTTGGGTTATGAAAGTTTTAGTGTACCGGTAATTCTGTCCTTGGCTATGCTCTTACTCAATATTTGTTTAGCAGCCCCTAACTCCTTCGTCTCGAACTCACTGGCTAACTACTTCTTTAGCTTATTGATCTCTTGCATGTCGGATCCAACAATCCAAATGTGATCAATATATAACAAGATGATGATATAAGCAGGCTTGAATTTCTTCAAATAACAGCAGTATCCATCTCACATTTGTTGTACCTGTTCCTCTGCCTTAAGCTATCGAACTTGAAGTTCTACTGCTTTGGAGCTTGCTTTTAAACCATACAAACTTTTCTTTAGTTTTCACACCAAATTTTCCTTGCCAACTATGGGCAAACCTTCTAGTTGTGCCATGTAGATGTCTTCTTCAAGGCCGCCATGGAGAAAAGTTGTTTTCACATCTAGTTGCTATAGATGGAGATCTTTCGAGGCATCAATTCCAAAAACTATTCAGATTGTTGTCATATTCACAACTGGAGAAAAGATCTCATTGTAATCAACCTCCCTCTTATGTTGGATACCCTTGACTACCAATCTTTCCTTATATATCTTGGTGCCATCAATATCATCCTTAACTCGAAACACCGACTTGTATTGTAGTGCTTTCTTCCCTGCTAAGAGCTTGACCAAGGACCAAGTGTGATTCTTGCCAAGTGAGCTTAATTCTTCTTTTATATCCTTCTTCCGTTGTATGGATTCTTTCATCCTCAAGGCTTCTGGATAAGACTCATGTTTTCCATTCTCTGTCAACAACAAGAAGTTTGTTGAAGGAGAATACCTGACTGGAGTCCTTTGTACTCTAGTGGATCTACGGACGGTAGAAGTTTCGGTTTCTACACCTTTCTTCTCTAAACTACTATCATCCATGTTCCCACTCTCTCCGGTTTCATCAGAACTCCCACTGCTTCTTGAACTTTCACCTTTCTCTAGAGTATTGATAGGTTTTATAATGTCATCTTTTGAAGTTTCTTCTAACTCAACTTGTTCTTCCTTTTCTAGTTATTTGTTACTGCTTGAGCCCTTAGCAAGTTCATCCTTGTATAGCACATTCTTGTTGAATACCACATCCCGACTTCTGATAACCTTTTTGTGCTCGTTATCCTAGAAGTGGTATCCCATTTCTTCCAACCCATAGCCTATAAAGGTGCACCTTTTGACTTTGCCTCTACCTTGTCTCTCTCATAGTCATTAAAGAAGACTTTAATGTGCTTGAATGAAACCTCACGACCTTGTCATTCTTTCTCTGGAATTTTGAATAATATGGGAACTGAGGTCCTCTATTGATTTAGTATGCAGCTATATTGACCGCATTTTCCCAAAACATCTTGGGTAAACATGCATGCAGTCTCATGCTCTTCGCCCTTTCATTCAATGTTTTGTTCATCCTCTCAACTACTCCATTCTACTGAGGTGTTTCTGGAACGGTATTCTGCATCCTAATTCCATGTTCAACATAGAAATCAAGGAATTCTTTGCTACTGTGTTCGCCCCCATTATCGGATCTGAAACACTTGATTTTCAAGTTAGTTTCATTTTCCACCATCGCTTTCCGTTTATTGAAAGCACTGAAAACTTCAAATTTTTGCTTCAAGAAATAGACCTAAACTTTCTTTGTGCAGTCATCGATGAAAGTAACATAATACTGGGATCCTCCCACTGAAGCAACTGAAGTGGGACCATAAACATCTGAATGAATAAGCTCGAATTTCTATGTCTTGGGTGGATGTCCTATCTTCACGAAAGTAACTTTCTTATATTTACCAAGAATACATAGCTCATGGACATCTAATCTCACGTTCTTTAGATCTAGAAATCTTCCTTCGAAGGCAAGCATATTCATTCTTTTTTCACTCATATTTCCAAGTCTTCGGTGCCATAGAGTGGATGCTCCAACTTTTTCAACAACATGTGCCTCTTCATCAGAAACTTCCATCATGTAAAGTGTACCCCGCTTTTGACCTCTGGCAACCACCAAGTTTCCCTTTGTCGCCTTCCACCGATGATCACCAAAAGTGACATGGTGACCTTCTTCATCAAGTTGCCCCACTTATTTCACCATTCTTTTCAAGTCTGGAATGAACTTGACATTCATCATAGTCCACTTCGTACCCAAAGTAGTCTTGAGGACCACATCCCCAACACTTGCAATATCAAGGCTCTTGTTGTCTGCTAGTCTGACCTTCCCTTGGTATTGCCTGGAATTCTACATTACTAGCATGGAATGACGCACCAAAATCTATGATCTAGGACCCAACTGAGTTTTCAATTGCATAGATAATAGCATCTCCTTTAGAGTCTAATGCAATATTCATCTCATTCTTTCCTTTGTCTACAAGAGGCTTCAGACATTGATTCTTAAAATGCCTCTTTTCTTTGCAGTTCCAACACGTGATGTCCTTCCTATTTTTTGATACACCTCTCTTCCTCGACTTTGATCTTCCTCTACCCGCACTCCCTCTGTTGGACTTTCTTCCTCTTTCCTCAATACTAAGAAGACTATCAGAGGATTGTCCAACACTTCATATGCACACATCCTCACTACGGATTAAGTCACGTATGCCTTCGAATGTCAGCTTGGCACCTCCAGCTGAGCTACTGACTGTTGTCACTGTTCCTGACCAACTTTCGGGTAATGATAAAAATAGTAGCAATGCTTTGACTTCATCTTCAAATTTAATCTCAACCAATGTTAACCTTGAAATGATTGAATTAAATGCGTTGACATGATCAATCACAGAGCCACCTTCCTTCATCTTCAAATTTACTGTGACATTCCCATTTTTACAGCCAGAAAAGACCGATTTTGTTTATGTTTTGTTTGAAAATCAGAGTAATATTTTAAATAAAAGTGTTGCGGAATTTGTTCCCAATATAAAATATGATAAAGATTTATCAAAGCATTTCCGAAGAAATGTATTTCTTTAAAAACCTCGGGATGTCATATTCGATACAGATCAAAAGCATAAATAGTACAATATAAGCCTTACAACATTTATTCATATCTACAGGCCTATAATTCGTAATCCCTCATCCAAACATCACATCTATGCTCGAGTGTCACTGCCTTTAATACAAGAAACTAAGTGGATCAGGCTTGGGAGCCTGGTGAGAACATAGGCTTTTCAACCCACAATAAATAAGTTTATTATTATCATCAACCAAACAAACCCGATTACTCGTTCCTGTTATCCTCACTTTACGTCCCTAAAACATCTAATACAAGGGACCCAGTCTAAGGATTTTCATCGGGGCGACAACACTGCTTCGGGTGTTCCTCAGCAATTTATGTCAAATAATGCAACCATGTGGGGGATGGAGTACTACTGGCGAACACTAAGTTCAAATAAACACCTACAGGTTGCGAGTCTGCTAGCGTTCCACTGGACTGTCTATAATAGGTCGTCGTCGTTATTTATACTCAGCTAGATAACTGAATCATCTTAAACAACGAAGCCTCTCATCATTTTATTTCATCACACACCAACTATTACATCTACCCATGTTTTACCCAACACATTTTGTAGATATAAAATACATATACAGTTTAAATCATTTAAAACATGTATAAAAACGTTCATTCAGCATAGACAATAACAAGTATTCAGATAATATGCACACATAGCACGTAATTCATATAAAATACTTCATATCTATGTGTAAGATGAAAGTAACTATGCACTCACTTGTTAATACAGGCGTCAGCCTCCGTTATCTCGTGGTAAGTAGGGTATGAGTATCAGTCTGTTTTCCTTCAACCACTTATCCTCTCTCTACTAGAACGACGCACTTATCTGTAGCAACACTTGTAAAGTACAGTAAACTGTAATTTTTATTACTTAAAATTGAACTGTGTGTGGTAAATGGTAATGTTACAGATATTGTGAATTGATTTGCGACCCTCCGATCCTAATATCATATTTCAACATTCGATTTTGGTATTTATTAACTAACCAAAATTTCAAAATCAAATGTCAAAAAAACCATTTAATACGTGGGATAAATTTGGCTTAAAAAATTATATGACTGTGGTGTGACTCCTAAAATTTGAAGTATGAAAAGATTTCAAATTAGAGAAGAGATAACAAGAATACTTAATTATATTCATAAACTAATAAAAAACAGTTTAACTAAACTTTTATTATGTTTTAATTTGTTTTTTATTTAAAAATATATAAATAAAAATATATTCGTGATTGTAATATACTATTATTACTTTATTATTCAATATAAAATCAAAAAGCATGTTATTACCTCATGGGATAAAAATCGTCCTTTTAATTATTAATTTATTACAACACATCTGATTCAAATGGAAGGGATATGTCACAATTGTAAACTCCTTTACATTTGGCTATGCAGGAAAAGGTTTCTCGCCTTGTATACTCCTTGTGTGAATCGAACTTTTAACTCAAATTATTCAATAAATATCCAATAGTTCTAGCCTACGTACCTTGTAAACTCCTAGTTAAAATTCTCAATCTAATCATTTTGACATAAGAAACACAAAAAACACTCCAAGGTTCTCTGCTAGTTAATGATTAATGTATGCAGTTTAACAAATTTACTAGGGTTCTCTGCTAGTTAATGATTAATGTATCCAGTTTAAAAAATTTACCAACTGCACCTCAAACTAATGGAGAACATGTACAACTCTCATCCTTTCTAATAAATGAAGGTTTTTTTTGCCAGTTGTCAAATTATTAAGATTTTTGACACTTGTAATTTTATTCGGAGTTTTAGAATTATTATTTTCTACTTGTCATTTTTAGAAATTTTCATTTTTTTAAAATAAAATTTCATATAAGAAAAGAAAATCATTCTATTAATTTGATAATAAAGTCTAATAAATACTCTAAAGAATATTTGATTTCTTTTATAAATGTTCCAAAATATTACATTATATTATGTACAAATATTATTTTATAAAATACTTAATGTTTAAATATTGATATTAAATTTTTATTTTTAATAAAACCCGTGTAATACACAGGTCTCACACCTAGTAGCATAAAATACAAATCACTAAATCATTATTCCATCAAAAACATTCACCACATATACATACACTCAATCAAAATCTCCATCAGAATCATTATCATTATCATGATCATGATAAACCAATCCATCATCATCATCATCATTATCATCATCACCATCACTAACCTCCACCCCATAAATTTCATCAAGCATATTCTGAGAGTTCCAATCAGGCGGGAACGTCTTCTGAAGTGCTTCAGTGATATCACCGCCACCTCTTTCAATCTTCCTTAAACAGCGGGCCCAGTGGACAGCTGTCCCCATATCAACCGTTAAACCCGATTCCACCATTTCAGCACAAATGTGTTGAACTCCCGAGTAAATATAGTCTTCAGCTACTGAAGCTCTTGATAACAATGATGTCATTAAACAATGGTAGACAGCTCCATCAGGTTTTAATCCAGCAGATTTCATATCCTCAAAACATTTTAAAGCTTTTTCAGGAACTGAAGCCCGGGCCCACCCATGGATTAGGGTTGTGTACGTTTTCAAATTAGGGTTTAATCCTGCTGCCTCCATTTCCTTCATTGTTTTCCCTGCTCTCTGCACTCATAATTCATAATCAATCAATAGATTAGCCACAAAAATAATAATTAGTAAATAATAAAAGTAAAAAAGGGTAAATTGGGAAAAAGACAATACAAGCATATCTCCAGCTTTACAACAAGCATTGATGAAAGATGTGTAAGTCCGGATATCAGGTTGAACCCCTTCTTGCTTCATTTGTTGCATTAAATCAGCTGCTTCCCAAACATCGCCTCTTCTAGCCCATCTAAAAAGACAAAAACAAGATTAGTACTTTTACTAATATTATAAAATTACTATAATCTTATTATAATTTAAAAAATCGTACCCATCTATAAGTATGTTGTAAACAAAAGTATTTCTTGGGATTTTTCGGGAATGCATTTCTTTAGTAACTGCTAAAGCACTTTGCATCCTTCCAGCTTTACAACAAGCTTTAAGTAAAGCCTCATATGTGAACACATCAACATCCAATCCTTCATTTTTAAGTATAGAGAAATACTCAAATGCTTTTCCAGTGTCACCTAATGATGCATATCCATGCATGATTGTTGTATATGTATGTTCATTAGGTGTAATCCCAGCCACCAACATTTCATCTAATATTTTTACAGCCCTTTCCATCTGTAAAAATTAAAAAAAAAAATCCATCAACTTTTTCACAAGTTAAAAATATATAAAAATAGACATACATACCAGGCGTTTTTCAACAAGACCAAGGATCAGGGCATTGTAAGTGTGGACAGTTGGAATGCAGCCACTCATTCTCATCATATCAAAGACTTGAATAGCTTTTATGGCTTCTCCTGCTCTTGCATAGCCATGGATGATTGGCATAAATGTGCGTGAAGTTGGTTTGTGTCTTACTTTTTGCATCTCTGAAACTGTAGTAATTGCACGATCCATGTTTCCCATGCCACAAAATGCTGTGATGATGTTGTTGTAAAGCACAACATCTGGCTTTAATCCGTCTTTTATAACATCTTCAAATATTGCAAATGCGTTAGCCCAGTCTTTTAGCTTTATGAATCCGTTAATCAACATTGAATATGTCTTCATGTTATGCTTTATCCCGTTCCATTTCATTGTTTCACTCACCTCCAACGCTTTTGAAACTTTTCCCATCTACAAAAATTCATCATATGACACCGTATCAGTGTAAGCAGATACCACCAATAAAGCAAAAAGCATATACTACCAATAAAGTAGGAAGCAGATACATTCAATAAAGCAGAAAGCATATACTACCAATAAAGCAAAAAGCAGATACCAGCAATAAAGCAGAAAGCAAGTACTACCAATAAAGCAAAAAGCAGATACTAGCAATAAAGCAGAAAGCAGATACATTCAATAAAGCAGGAAGCAAGTACTACCAATAAAGCAAAAAGCAGATACCAACAATAAAGCACAGAAAGCATATACTACCAATAAAGTAGGAAGCAGATACATTCAATAAAGCAGGAAGCAAGTACTACCAATAAAGCAAAAAGCAGATACCAACAATAAAGCAGAAAGCATATACTACCAATAAAGTAGGAAGCAGATACATTCAATAAAGCAGGAAGCAAGTACTACCAATAAAGCAAAAAGCAGATACCAACAATAAAGCAGAAAGCATATACTACCAATAAAGTAGGAAGCAGATACATTCAATAAAGCAGGAAGCAAGTACTACCAATAAAGCAAAAAGCAGATACCAACAATAAAGCAGAAAGCATATACTACCAATAAAGTAGGAAGCAGATACATTCAATAAAGCAGGAAGCAAGTACTACCAATAAAGCAAAAAGCAGATACCAACAATAAAGCAGAAAGCATATACTACCAATAAAGTAGGAAGCAGATACATTCAATAAAGCAGGAAGCAAGTACTACCAATAAAGCAGAAAGCAGATACCAGCAATAAAGCAGAAAGCAGATACCAAATATAAAGCAGAAAGCAAATACTAGCAATAAAGCAGAGAGCGGATATTCGCAATAAAGCAAGCAGGTACTACCAATAAAGTAGAAAGCAAATACCAGCAATAAAGTGTAAAGTAGAAAGCATATGCTAGCAATAAAGCAGGAAGCAAATGATAGCAATAAAGCAGGAAGCAGATACAAGTTATAAAGCAGGTACTAGCAATAAAGCAGGAAGCAGATACTAGTAATAAAGTAGAAAGCAGATAGTAGCAATAAAGCAGGAGGCAGATACTAGCAATACAAGCTAAAAGTAAGATGTTAAAAACTAAGCAACCAATAGAAAGTGAAAAGGAGGTTAGAAATTCCTAAAAAGACAAAAAAAAAAGTATATGAAAAAGATAAGCATGGTACTACAGATAATGATTTGAAGTTACCTTGGTGTAAAGATTAATAAGACATCCGTATGTGACTTCGTTTGGGGTAAAGCCACATTCCTACAAAGGGTTTTCAAGGTTAGTGTAGTAAAAGAGATAAATACAAATCTTGCCTAAAAAAAAAGAAAAAAAGTAACCTTGAGTCGCTTATAGACAATGAGACATTTATCTTCATTTTTAATCATTGTATAACCATCCATCATTGTGTGGTAAATATCCATTGTAGCATCAATGCCCTCTTCTTCCATCTCCCTAACCAAGGCTTCAGCACCCTCCATGTTGAAGGCTTGGCTGTGTGTGTGTGTGTGTGTGTGTTTTTCAGAGTGTTACAAAATATATTTTTTTCAAATTTAAAATATATAATTAGAAAGGAATACTCACCAATGTGCATAAATTATGTTTCCATATATAATTGCATTCAAAGTGGTAAGCTTGTCTTTGGCTTCCTTGAACCACTTATCTGCAGCACTTCCAAAATAAAAAATTGAATATTTAAGCAACTATTGAGTATTGACCATTTAATAGATACATACTTACACATATATCATATATGTATATGAATTATGTATGTGTATCAGTGTATCTGTGTGTGTGTGTGTGAGAGAGAAGGAGAGAGATTTACTTACTTTATATCACCAACTCTAGCAAATCCTCCTATAAGAACACTGTAAGTCACCAAAGTCAATTCAATCCCCTCGTCTTTCATTTTCCTTACACAAAAAAGAGCCTCCTCCATATCTCTACCTACTGCATAAGCGTGAATTAGGCTGCATAAAATAAGTTAATTTAATGCAGGAAAATGAAAAAAGAGGATAAATTTGAACTCAATATAGCAATATCCCTTACGTGGTAAATACATGTGAATTTGGCTCAATTCCTCTACCCCTCATGCTCTCAAACATCTCTCTTGCTCGATGCATGTCACCTTTCTTTGCATAATACTTAATCATCAATCCAAACTCTGTCCTGGAAGGCTATAATAGTCAACTTTTAGAAAAAAGAATCAATTTATTTATATAATAGAGTAAAGAAAGAATGTTCAGGTTCTAGATACCTTTTTGATCCTTTCAAAAGCTTCAACAATAGCTTGCCAATTTTTTGGTTGAGTTCCTAGCACTTTTTTGAGCTCTTTTCTTGAAACATGTCTCTCTTCTTCCCATTTTGACTTGTAATCTACAGTGTCATCCCCTTCAATCCACCTAGCCCTATCTGCAGATTTCTCCTTCATTCGCCTCCCATCATCAAGTTTTACAGTTAACACCCTCCCATGAAACTCCATACCATCAAACTCAACTGCTTTCATTGCTGAATTTTCAGCTGTTGTGCCTCCATATATTACAAACCCAAACCCCATGTTTCTTTCAGTATCGTTGTATCGCTTTATTGATATCACTTTCTTTATTGGCCCAAATTGTCTGAACAATTCTTCAAGCTCGTTCTTTGTTATCCACCATGGAAGATTCCCCACAAAGATTTTTCCCTTATCACTGTACTCAATTCGTGTGGGTCCCGAATCACCGTTATTCTCCATTTCATCCAAATCAGTTTTGTATGCAGAAGAATCTGGCAGTGGTTGTGGTGGAGCTGGTGGAGGCGGAGGTGGAGGTGGAGGTGGGGGAGAGAGTTTGCTGGTTAACCAGAGCTTCTCTGTTAGGGTTTGTGAGTTGTTATTATTACCAATTGGGTTTCTTTTAAGTGTTTGAAGGGGATTGGTGATGTGGGTTTTGGGTTTTGGAGGGTGGGGATTCGTGGTGATGGGTTTGAAGGGTGGTTTGTTGTTGGTGGGGCGGCGGAGGGATGAGGAGGTGGAGGTGGAGGTGGAGGTGGAGGTGGAGGTGGAGGTGGTGGTGGGGTTTTCAGAGTCATGGGAGCAAGCGGTGATGGAGTAGAAAGGGAGAGTGGAGGAAAGGGAGTAAGGCTTACCAGAGAAAGTAGAGCAGCAGTATGTGGTGGAGGAAGCAAGGGAAAAGTTATTCATGATGATGGAAATTGGAGATTGTATTCAGTCAGTTCAATTGGTAGATATATGTAATCGACTCCTACCTAAAGATTCTCCAGCAACTAAAATTGATCAATTAAAATAAACATATCACAAGAAGGATTCGGGAGATATAATGATATATAAAGCAAGTTCATACCATAAAGAACAAAACAAACACCCAAAAACTGATACTCTTCAAAGAGAAGATACATTACGTGATCCTTAACTTTTATGGGTTTTTACTTGCATATCATACAACTTTACCAATCACAACCTATTATTTTCACAGCCATATAAGTTATGTTGTTATTGTCCAAATGTTCATCCAATTAACAAACTAAAATCAACAAAAGAGATATATGTTTTAAATTGTTTTTTATTTAAAAAATTGTATTGTATCTATACTAATAAATAAAACCCATTTTCTGCCACATATCATGTCCTCATTGATTTGGACACATGGCATTTTAATAGATTTTTAGAATTTATTTATTTCCATATGTAATTTTCTGATTTGTTCACATATCATAACTTATTTCGGTTATAATATTGAGAGAAATAAATGTTTCCTTGAAAAAGAATTGATATATTTATAATGTAATAAATGTCATAATTAATGAGAGCTCTAAAATTGATATTGATATTAAATTTAATGTTTAAATATTGATATTAAATTTTTATTATAAACCCGTTTATTACACGGGTCTTACACCTAGTAAATAATATATTCAAGATTATAATATACTATTGTTAACTTATTATTCAATATAAATCAAAAAGCATGCTATTACCTCTTGGGATTAAAATTGTCCTTTTAATTTAATTATATTGCTGCATACAACCGTTGCTAAATGGTGACAAAGTTTGATATAAATGACAATTGTTTTAAGTTAAATTTCTATGAGTAGGATACGAGGGAACTAAACATATAATTCTCATAGTTGGGAAGTTAGGTTGTATTTAGTGTCACAGCTATCTGATAAGCTAACTTATTTTTCGAGCTTTTTAAAATTGTCAAGTTTGACAATTCAAAAAATAGGTTATAAGTTAGCTTTTTAAAAAACTACTTAGGTTATGTTTTACGTAGCTGAAAAGCTAGTTGATAGATGAAAAACTATTTAGGCTATGTTTGTTTTTTAACGTCTGCAGGCTTAAAAAACAAACCAAACCATAATCTGATTTCTGATTACCAAAGCTTTAAAATTCTAATTTCTAATTTCTTAACTCATTACCAATGAAAAAAAATTCTGATGTTTGATATCTTAAGTCACTAACAGCAATGATAATCTAATTTTTAACATAAACAAACAATTAGCTAGCTTTAAACAAACATCAAACATCCCAAGCATAATTTGATTTTGAAAAAGAAAAAAAATTGATCTTGAAAACATCATGGAATACTCAGATTAAGCATAGACAAACATGAAAAAAAATCATCTACCAAAAATCCAATCACACAAATCAGATTTAAATAAAAAAAAAAATAAAAAAAAAAAAAAAAACCCTAATATTCTAGAAATTAGAAATCAAATGCGTTTCTTCAAAAATCAGAGAACAATTGATTTCAAATCAAATGGGGAAAAAGAGATGGAAAGTGTTACCTGAAAGGAAAAGGAGAAGGAGAAGGAAAATCGGTCAAACAGAAGGAAGATGTCGTGTGTTGAAGGGGAGCATTTGTGTCCGTCGATGGTTGTGAAGGTGGGAGCTTCTGGTCGGTGCGGTGGTCGGTGCGTCCGGTGGACGGTGATTCTGGTGGTCGGTCACAAGGAGGACGACGTACGGTGGATAACAACCGGTGGAGGAACGATTGATGATGAGGAGAGGTATGGAGGCGCTAAGAGAAAATAGTTACGTGATTTTTTTGTTAGGATTAAATGAGATGTTTTTTAAGGTTTGGATAATACATAGCTTCCAACAGTGCTCGTGCATTTCATAATCTCGTTAAGTAGACAAAGATTCAAGGGATAATGACTTGAAAGGGTAACGAACTTTTGATTTTGTTCACATTTAGTCACTAAACTTTTTTTCGTTATCTATTTGCCATTGAACTATTGAAATTGTTCACATTTTACCCTTATGACCGGTTGTTACCGGTCATAAGGGTAAAATGTGAACAGTTTCAATAGTTTAGTGACAAATAGATAACGAAAAAAAGTGTAGTGACTAAATGTGAACAAAATCGAAAGTTCGTTTCCCTCTAAAAAGTTCAATGACTAAATGTGAACAAACTTCCTATTGTATTATGTTTTAGCAAATTATTTATTTTTGTTTAAATGTAGCAACATTTGTTGATGAAGAAATCTATGAAATAAAAAAACAAAATGTAACATCCGGATTTCTAGGTATCATAATTTAAGTATTTTTTTTAGTTAAGAAGAGAGACTCGACGAGTTGACGCCTCAACTCGTCGAGTAAGGTTGCGACTGATGACTCGGATTAATGAATGGACTCGACGAGTCGGTGAGGCGACTCGACGAGTCCGCACTGTTGGTAGAAACCCTAAATCTTTGGGCCCGAGCCATATTTAAAGGCACTTATGGCCTTCAATTGCGACTACCTTTCCCATAAGTGAGAAACCCTAGCGAGCTTGAGTGTGTAGAGTGAGAGGAAGAGCTATCTTGAGCTTTTTGGTGTGATTTTGCAAGAAAGTGTAACACCCGGATTCCCAGGTATATTAATTATTCCTTTTATTTTTGGAGGTTGAGAGGGGACTCGGCGAGTTGCTGTTTAGACTCGCCGAGTATGGTCGCGGATTCGCATCCGAGTTCACAGCTGGACTCGACGAGTTCACATCCGAGTTCACAGCTGGACTCGGCGAGTCGCGGATTCGCATTCGAAAAATAAGTTAGTTTATCAGCTAACTATTGTGCACCAAACACGGCCTAAGTACTTTTTTAAATAGCTAGCTTATAAGCTACTTTTTGACTTGTCAAACATGACAACTTAAAAAAAAAACTCAAAAAATAAGCTAGCTCATCAGTTAGCTGTGACGCTCCAAACACAGCCTAGACTAGCTTTTTAGATGCTTTTTAAAAACATTCAAATATACCCTTGATTAATTATAGAAACATATTCTTTTAAATGTCTTTTTATGTCCATTTATATGTTTCTGCTAGCTTTTCAGCTAGTTTTACCAAACGCCATTTTTTATCAACTATCTTTTCAGCTACTAGCTAGTTTTTTATTTAACAGCTAGCTTTTCAACTATCAGCTAACTGTTTAACTAATAGCTAGCTTTTCAACTAGTATGTCAAACACAACCTTAGTTTTTTTTCCTATATTCAATGAGTATAAACAAGATTTGTGTAGTTAGAAAGCGAGTAGAAACAATAGCCTTATTCATTCATTTATATTTGTGAATGTTCATTTACTAATTTTCATTTATGTTACTTTGTTTATAGAACAAATTACCAAAATTGTCCATGTGGTTTGCCAAAATGTTGCGTTTGGTCCCTATTTTTTCTTTTGCACTTGAATCATCCCTAGGTTTTGATTTTGTCAAGATAAGATCTTTATACCTCAAATGACTTGCAAAGGAGTGATGATTTTGGATCTCTAAGCTTCACACTAAGCAATGAACCTTCAACCTTCTTCTATCCCTTCAAATTGAGCAAGTAAGCACCAACTTCTCTTCTCAAGAGCTCAAAGACACAAAATGATGGCTAAGTGTCGTAATTTAGGGTTTAGGAGATATAACGGCTGGTAAAGAGGCCAGTCCTAAGGACTTAAGGAGCTTATATAGGATGCAACACCCTAAAATTAAGGTTTCATTAAACCTTCATACGCCCAATGTATGAGGCTCGACTCCGCGATCAGACTTCCTCCTTAGATATTTTAAATAAAAATGGCTAAAAGAAAACATGTAACGCCCCGATTCTCAGGTATTGTCTAAATATGAGTTATTGGGTTAAGCCCTACTCGACGAGTTGGTTGATCTACTCGTCGAGTAGCAACGGGAAGGATCGCGGGTTAAGTAACCTACTTGGCGAGTACATATTGGGACTCGACGAGTAGGAGCTGGCAGCGGAAACCCTAAATCTCGGGGTTGTGCACCCTATTTAAGGGAACACAAACCTCTTTTAGCTTCTTTGCAGTCTCTTAACAAACCCTAATATGTGTGTGTGTGTGCCCATTGTGTGTTTGAAGCCTTGGAAGAGGATTTTGGTGAAAAGAGCTTGGGAAGCAAGTAGTTTGAAGCAAGGAGCTTGGGGAAAATCCGGATCTACTACAGTTGTCATCTCTTGGGAAGGTATCAAGTTGTTATCCTCCTTTATATTTCGTTCTAGACCTCCTTGGTTGGAGATCAGGGTTCTTGGTTGGGTTATAAAGTCATTTCATGGAGTATGAGCCAAGATCTAAAGTTGTAACTTCAGATCTGAACTCTCTATGGATTGAATGACCATAAAGTTCTTAACTTTAGCAAGTTTGAGCCCCTCCCTAAGTGTAAAACCCCATTTCAAGCATAGTTTGGGCTTTTTGAGTCATTGGAGCCTTGCATGCACGTAAAGTATGCAACTTTACGTGATAAGCAGACCTAAGGAAGTTGGATCTACAATTTGGGGTCTTGCCATGGCTTAAAAGTTGTTTGCATGATAAATGATTGAAGGGACTCGGCAAGTTGCAAAGCCGACTCGGCGAGTCACATGAAGTCATGCATTAGACTCGACGAGTTGGACGAACGACTCAGCGAGTCCGATGAAGATTGCCATAAGACTCGACGGGTTAAAGAACAACTCGGCGAGTCGGATGAGTTTTAACCAGGACACGTTTGCATGTATTTCCGTCGAGTTACGAGGAGGGAACTCGACGGGTGGCCTTAACGTTTGATCGAGATTCGAAGTAACTCGACGAGTTACCCCGATGACTCGGCGAGTTGAGGTCAGCATGGACTGTTGACCTTGACTAAGGACTTTGACCTTAATCAAGGTTAGCTATTCTGTGAGGACGGAGACTTATGAGCATGTCATATTATGGTAATAGGTGGTGGAGTCTTTCACAAGTGATCGGAGAGCTTTGATTATTTACCAAGCTGACATCTACGAGGTGAGTTATCCTCACTATACTAAGGGGTCTAAGGCACCAAGGCCGACCCCTTTGAATATGTTATCCTAGTAATGTTAAATGTTGAGCATGAGTTAGTGTTGCATGCTAGTGGTTATGCAGTTAGGTAGACTTGTAGGACTACATGTGATGTTATATGATTATTGCATGCTCAGTAGTTATGTTATATGTTATGTGGGTTGGGTTGAGGTTGTACCGCTCTATGCGGTAGCCAACAAACCCTAGAGTATTCCAAATATAAGCTGAGGGCCCGGTAGGCATTCCAGACTCATATTGAGGACTCGGGAGTATTCCAGATATGAGCTGAGGGCCCGGTAGGCATTCCAGACTGATACTGAGGACTCAGGAGCATTCCAGATACGAGTTGAGGGCCCGGTAGGCATTCCAGACTCATACTGAGGGCTCGATGGCATCCCAGATACGAGCTGAGGGCCCGATAGGCATTCCAAACTCGTACTGAGGGCCCAGGGGTAGTCCAGCTTGTAAAGTTGTAGACCCAGTATATGTTGTTCTGTTTTATTGATATGATAGGCTAATGTTGATATTGCTATGTGGACTATATGTGTATCGGTATTTTAGGGGTAATTCACTAAGCTTTCGACCTTACAGTTTCAGCTTATTGTTTCAGGTACATCAGAGGATCGCGGCAAGGCGAAGGCGTGATCGTACAGCTCCTCTTATTATGTTTATGTTTCTGGGAAAAACTCTGATAATCAATATTTTGAAAACAAAGTTGTAATGTTTTGATGAACTTGATATGTTTAAAAAGTTTAAATTGGTTTGAAATTTTGGATGTTACAAGTTGGTATCAGAGCCTTGGTTTGAGTGAATTGGAGGAACATTCGTGTGAATCTAGTCTCAAACCAAGGAAAGGTTTTCAAAAATGTTTTAAGAAATTGGTTTTCAAAATAAATAAAGGAGGATTCAAGGTGTACGATCAGTCGGAGCCAGTAAGTAAACCCCAAAATACCATATAGTTGTTTGATTATATGATATGTTAGAACAGCATGCTAGTACTAGGCTAGGGATCTTCAGGAATTGCATGATAGAATTGCCTGATTACGTGGTGCCTGCTAGCCTAGGGTTTACCTTATATGAAATTAACATCATTACCATAGTGATTTACTGTATGCATCACGGTTATACATAATTACGATCTTATAGCCTGAGAATGTTTGATTTAGCCTTATGTTATGTTCTTGTTTAATTGGGAGCTTAGGGTAGAATTGAATATTCGAAAGTTTATCGGGTTTAGCATTATGTATGGCTAGCATACACTAGTGCTGCAGGGTTGGTGGAAGTTTCGTGAGAGGGTAGGTTGTTTGGATGAGTCCTCCAACTTCGAGGCATCTAGCATTCCTTTAGGAATAAGGCTTGAGTGCTCGATATGATTATATGTATTGTTAGGGCGTTGTGGTGATACTTGGAACAAATATAGGTATGTGTGGAAGGTAGTATGGGCCCATACTACTGAAAGCACAGGACCCATACGCGTGACAAGGAAGTCACAACTCATAGGGTTTTGTTGGGGGTTAGTACCCAGTCATTGTATGAGTTATCTGATACCTTGTGTTGTTTTTCAGAGTGGTGATGACCAGGCGCTTTGTGACTGGATCCGGGTCGGGATTAGGATCGAGATCAGGAGAGGGCGGACAGGGGGAGCTGACAGCACCCAAGACGATCGGCCAAATGAGGCCAGATGAGATGGATGACAGGATCCGAGCAAACCTGCATGAAGAGGTTGCTGCGTTGCTCCGGGGCAAGTTGCCAGAAATGTTCAGGTCGATTAAGACCACCATGGTGGAGTATTTCGATGAGCGTTACGCAACCCTCGCAGAGACAGCCGCCGCAGCAGCTGCATCAACTGTATCTATGGCAGGGGGATGAGTAGGTAGGGGTTTTCAGTACCGGGACTTCAACAACATGAAGCCCCCTACTTTTGATGGGACATAGGATTCCTTCAAGGCTATGAGATAGATTTAAGATATGGAGGGGTGTTTCTTCACATGCTCGTGTCCTACTGACCAAAAGGTCAGGTGTGCTCTAAACCTGCTTAGGTCCGGAGCCAAGGACTGGTGGAGACTTGCGACGCGGACTTACACTGATGATCAGAGAGCTGTTGTTACTTGGGAGCAGTTCAGGGACATGTTTCGCGCTCGTTACATTCTGAGGGTTGAGCGGGAACGTTTGGCACAGGAGTTTCTGAGTTTGAGGCAGGATGGAGAGTCGGTGACGGAGATCACCCTTATGTTCACTGAGCGGGCGATGTTCTACCCAGAGTTTGCTTCCGAGCAATCTCAGATGACCCGTTATCTGAGTATGCTCAAGACTGATATCCGGCAGTTTGTAGCTACCCAGCGATGTGATACTCTTATGGAGTTGCAGGAGGCCGCCAGATGGCGGGAGTTGGAGATTGAGCTGCAGCTAAGGGAGCAGCGGTCGGCCCCGGTACTGTCACAGCTAGCGCCGAAGCGGCCCAAGACCATCGATGCTAGGACCGGGGGTCAACAGGGTCACACTTGTGGGAAGTCTGGCAAGGGAAATTCTGGTGTATGTCGGGCTGGTAGTGGGTGCCACAAGTGTGGAAAGGAGGGGCATTATGCGAAGGATTTTCGCCAGGCTGCCCCAGTCCAGGGTATGAGGTTATGTTATCACTGCAACCAGGTCAGCCACATGAGGGCCAACTGTCCACTACTTGCCGCCAAGCCGGTGCAGGCTGCAGCATCGGCTACTTTGAGGATCACAGATGGGAGACCAGTCAGGACAGAGCCTCCAAAGGCTCAGGGCCGTGCTTTCCAGCTTATGGCGGAGGACGCCAGAGCAACACCAAATGTGGTTGCTGGTATGTTTCTATCCTCATCTTGTTTTATTTATATGTTATATGGTTATTTGTTGTACCTGTGATTAGGTATGTTTTTGGTGAACTCTTTGCCCGCTTTGGTCTTACTTGACTCGGGGGCGATTCGGTCCTTCGTGTCTCGGTCTTTTAGTAGGGAGTTCAGTACGCCTGTGGGCGAGTTGGAGTGTCCGTTACGATTATCTATCGCCAACGAACACGGGGTTTCTGCTTCTTCAGTTTATCGAGGATGTGACTTGGAGATTTTCGGGGTGTCTTTTCCGATAGACTTAATTCCGATTCCCATGGGGGAGGTGTGCGTGATTGTGGGCATGGATTGGCTCAGTAAGTTCGGTGCTATGATTGATTGCGAGGGCCAGCGGGTGGTAGTTCGAACCCCAAGTGGAGGAGAACTGATTATATATGGTGAGGGCACCAGAGTAGGCTCAGGTTTTTGTTCAGCTGCCAGGGCTCGGTAATACATTCAACATGGGTGTACGAGTTATCTAGCGTACGTGGTAAATACGTGAGTCAGGGACCAGAATTCGGTCTCCGATGTACCAGTGGTCGGGGAGTTCGTAGATGTGTTTCCGGAGGAGTTGCCAGGGATACCTCCGGAGAGGTAGGTCGAGTTCAGGATCGACCTGGTGCCAGGTGCGGCCCCTATCGCTAAGGCGTTGTACCGACTGGCGCCGCCTGAGATGCAGGAGCTATCATCGCAGCTACAGGAACTGTTAGGCAAGCAGTTCATTTGACCTAGCAGTTCTCCATGGGGAGCGTTTGAGACCCTCTGTCAGCATCTGTGTGAGGCGCCAGTCCTAACACTCCCGGAAGGAGTTGAGGATTTTGTGGTGTTCTGTGATGCATCCATCATAGGGTTAGGGGCGGTCCTGATGCAGAGAGGACGAGTGATAGCTACGCATCGCGGTAGCTAAAACCGCGTGAGACACGATACCCTACGCACGATTTGGAGCTGGGGACGGTAATAAAAGAAATAACATTTTTGGTGGCGTCTTAAATATTTATTTTTTGGTGTATGTAAACAAATGTAATGATAAAACATTAAACATATTAATAATAATCATAATAAAAGAAATAACATGTGAGTATAGATTATTTTTTGTGATGGATTAAATATTTATTTGTCGGTGTATATAAAAAATATTAAAGATAAAATATTAAACATGTTAGCGATGATAACTTATGCCGATAACTTAAATACATTTATGTCTCAAAAAGTCAACGATGGTCGTGATAATATTTATAAACGGTGATTATAAGTACACATTTATCACTCTAAACGAAAAACACATAATTATAAGTATTTTGTGGTCACTGTTTTATTCTTGTGAGTGACGAAATGTACACAATATTCACGGTATAATATTAAACATGTCAACAAACGTTATCAATAATCATAATAAAAGAAATAACACATGAGCATATATTATTTTGGTGACAGCTTATATTTTTTGTAACATCCGGATTCCCAGGTATAATATTTTATTCTTTTATTTTTGGAAGTTATGAGGAGACTCGACGAGTTGGTATTTAAACTCGCCGAGTATGGTCGCGGATTCGTATCCGAGTTCACATCCGGACTCGGCGAGTCCACGCTGTTTAATGAAACCTTAATTTCCTGGGTTTGGGACCTATTTAAAGGCCCTTTAGGCCGTCATTTGCGACTACTAAACCCCAGAGAGAAACCCTAAGAGATCTAGAGCGTTTGCGAGGAAGGAGAGACCATTCTTGATCCTTTTGTTGGTGTATTTGCAAGAAGGAGGTGACCAAGGCAAGAGGAGGCTGAAGGGGGTGCGATTTTGGTGACTTCTAAGTTTATAGAGATCATATTGAGGTATTTGCTCGGACCTTCTTCAGTTTTGGTGTTAATTCTTAGTGTTAGGGTTTTCTAACCCTTTTAGAGGTTGGATAAGTGGAGCATTTGGTCCCTTCTCGAGTCTATGTTTTGGATCTGGACCCAAAGAGGTCTAGAGACCTTAACCCTTGGAGCTTTATGAGTTATTTTAGGAGCCATGAGCTTGGGATGTCATTTTTGGGGCTAAATCACCAAGTTAGGCCATGTAGATGTTATTTAAGTGTCAAGGTCTGAACTTTACGTGATTATCATGCTTGGGAAGGCCAGATCTACGAATGTAAGGAACAGATCTGACCTCAGGAGGCCTATGGAGTTTGTGCATGGCATGAACTCGCCGAGTCTGAAGAACAGACTCGTCGAGTAGGATGAGGGTTTCCCGTAAATCACTTGGTGAGTAGACTTGCCGAGTTGGGGAATAACTCGGTGAGTCAGGGAGAGTTAGGGGGACTGGAGTTCAAGGCGGAACTCGCCGAGTTGAGTCGGGGTGGCCCTCGCGATTCATGCCAGGTGTGACTCGTTGAGTCAGGGGAAGTACTCGACGTGCCAAGAGAAGGACTAAGAGAGTCAGTGGACACGTGTAGACTCGCCAAGTCGCCCAAGTGCACTCGATGAGTCGGGTCAAAGTTTGACCATTGACTTTTGTTGACTTTTAGGGTTGAGTATAGTTGTATTTATGAGAGTATTTACTTTGGGTGATTAGGCGGAGGCTAGATCACATTTCTACCGAGTTAGAGACTTACCGAGACACCTGAGGTGAGTCTTCTCACTATACGTTACCTAGAGTGGTATTATGTGATGACCAAAGGGTCTTATGTGTTATGTATGAGATTATGTGCTATGTGATATATGTATGTGGTATGATGATATAGACCGGACCTGAGGGTCCAACGAGCTATGACCGGACCAGAGGGTCCAACGAGCTACGGGATTGGAGGGTCCCGCTGAGACACATCGACTAGAGGGTCATATATTAGCCTCGAGTGGTGTATGTGTTGTATGCGGCATCTTGGGGAACTCACTAAGCATTTATGCTTAATGTTGTTGTGTTATGTGTTTCAGGTACTAGCGAGGGCCGTAGGAAGGCGCCGGCGTGATTCGTACACACGAGAGAGAGAGAGTTTGATTTTATGATCTTGGGATATGCTATGTTTCAAAAACTAATATTGGAAATATTGAAGAATGCTTTTATATGAATTTGGTTGTTGAAAAATGAAAATTTTGTTTTGAAATTTACGTTGTTACATTTTTGTTTGTCGGAATATGTAAACAATAGTTATGATAAACTAATTAAACATGTTAGTAAATATAAATTATTCTGACAACTTATTTATATTTGCGTCTCCCAAAGTCAAAAAATGGTGGCGATAATATTTATAATAAATGATTATATGTAAACATTTATCACTTTATATGAAAAAACACATCACTATATGTGTATTATTAATGACGATATAAATACATGCCCAAAACTCTCTACCATATAATGATGAGTTTGACTTATAATAATGAGTTTTCATGGGTTATACTCACCACAATGAAACCACAACATAATTTAACATCAATGACACGACCTTTCCTTACACATTAAAGGAAAAAACCGACATAAAATACCTATAATAACAGATTTTTTGCATGTTCAAAACCTAGTTTTGTACTCATGTTTAAACACCATGGGTATAATGGAGGTTGTGAGATGGTAGTGGGTTGTTTGAGCGATGATGATGTCAATTTTTACATTAATATCACGAAGTTCTTATTATCACCCTTCCTAATCAATTGAACAAGTGAAAACAAATAACTCACAAAAATAAAGGAGACTGTTGATTAGGTCTGTTGCATTTGTTTATGGAGGAGTCAAATTTACGTTTGACAAAATCCCACTTTGATTTTGATTATGTTAAAACTAATCAACAAGGGATCCAAAGAATAAGATTCAGGACCCAATTGGGGAACTCTCGCTTGAGGAGGCGCTAGCGGTGGGGAAGCCTCGTCGGCAGAGTCGTCGGTTGGAAGACACATGTGATGAGGATGATAGAGGTGTTGATTGAGGAAAAAAAGGCGTTAATGTATGAGGGCATATGAGTACTTGGAAGCTACATGGTAATGGGTTTGAAAGAGGGAGGCAAATGTGGCATAAGGTTATAGAGAAGCAACCGGAAAACCTGTTAAATGGTCAATATCGAAACAAACTAGAAATGTGGTGTAAAACATTATAAAAATTAAAAATTTTACCAACTAAATTATAACAAAAAATAACAATTTCAAAATCAAATTTTCGTAAAAATCTTAGTTTCTTGTGCCATTTACTCTTATTTAAAGATAGATTATGGATATCATTTTTTTTATTTAGGAGCTACACTAAATAATCATTGTTCTTGCAATATATTATATAAGATTAAACATTTTTCCGACATATATAAAGTGACAAGTAATTAAACCATTAAAATATTGTTGATGCTATGTACCTGTGTTTTGAAATAGTCATGTCCGTTTCTTTGGTGTTGTGTTGTAATAAGTCATTATCAATTTATTTTAAAATTAATTAAGTCATATTCTAAGAATAATGAGACAATTTGTTTCGTTGTTGTTGTGAAGTATTATATTTTTGAATTATCTTCTTAAACACGTCTGGTCTCTAGTGTAAGATTAACATGTTTTTGCTATGTCACAAGTAATTACTTATTTGTCTTCAAGTGGTTCTATAATGCGTTGTGTCTTTACTTATTTATTTTCTATTTCAGTATGTTACTATTTATCGCCTTTACTTATTTATTTTCTATTTCAGTATGTTACTATTTATCGCCCAAGTTTGAAGTGGTATTTGAATATAGCTATGTACACTCTTGTAATGAACGTTTTAATCTTCGTATATTCTGAGTACCAAATTTACTCTTATCTCGTGGATGTATATTATTAAGTTAAAAAAAAATAACGTTTATCCAGTAGCTTCTTTCAAATAATGGATCTTTGATAGCTTGAACATTAACATTATTACTATATCAGTAAGAAAATACTCAGTAAATCACGGTTGTGGTAAGGACTTAACTTAGTTATGCTATTATTTGTTATTAGTAATGCTTGAAAAGGAGCCATATTCCTACGGCCAAGTCAGTCAAAAACGCTATTTTTCGACAGATTTCTGATAAAAAAATTTACACTATCCGTCAATTTTCCGAAAGAATTTTTCATCGGTAATTCCCAACGCATTCCGGAAAAAGCACAGTTTGACTATTTATGTGTAATTAAAGTTTGACTGTTTCAAATAGAATATTGACAACCGAATTTAGTGACATACTCTACCTATGGATTTTTTTTTGTTTTGCCAATTTTTTGACCGATGTATACCTTATTGACAGTTTTTTCCATCTGTAAAAATACTCTTAAAAAAAACAAAAATACGAAATAAAGTAGCAACATTTTTTTTTACAAAATTGCTAAACATTTTGGGACAACAATCAAATCCTGGTTTACAACTGCACATACACACACATATACATGCAACCACACATATATACCCCTACACATACATACATAAATACATACATTTTTGCATAAACATACACGTACATACACCCTTATATACATACATATACATATACATATACATAAAAACACATGTACAAACATATACACATACTTACACACACACACACACACACACACATATATATATATATATATATATATATATATATATATATATATATATATATATATATATATACTTTTTGCATATGCACATACATATATACATATAGATATATACATATACCACCACATATACATAACAAACAACAACATGCATAAAGAGTCGTTAGCATGACTGTGCTGGATTAGTGTCTAAGCCCATAACTATATTTGATATGTACTTGACCCGATTGTGCATGATCCTTTTGGGTTGCATTCACCAAAGCAATTAGGCAGGGTAATTTAAGGAGATAGAGGATATTATGATTTATTAATATATTATAAGATTAATATATTAAAGGAGAAATCATATTATTTAATTAATATTAGTCATAAATTAATTAGGAATTAATTTGGTGACTAAAAGAGATTAATTAAATATAGGGGGGGCTTAAACTATCAAATGTGTGATAGTTGATTATTGGGCTGGGATATCTTAAAGGAACAAGGGGTGAACGAAATTATGATGGGAGCCCATCATATTTTCGTCCATAGGCTCTATTCTAGAAGGTTCCATGGGTTGCTTAGAGTTTTAGTTATCCATTAGGGTTTTGGCTGAAACCCTAGTAACTCACAGTATAAATAGAACCCCATGCATCCAATTTTCGGCCACTTGTACTCTTGAAACCCTAGAGCCGAAAATTGTAATCCTTTCCCTTCTCTCATATTGCCTTCGTGCTTGTTGGTGTTTGTAAGCCTTTAGAGGGGTTACACTTGTGACTCTAAGCTCAATAGATAAGAAGATTCAAGCTTTCTTCAAGAGGTAATTGTCTAGATCTCATTAGTTACATTAGATTTGTAATATGTATGCTAGATCTAGGGTTAGAAATCTTGGATGAATTGCATGTACAATAGAGAAACCTAGATCCAAGTATTAGGGTTTGCATGTGCACATAGGAAAGTTCTTGTGTGTAAAACCCATCAGACTGGACCATCTCACCGGGCCTTCAGCCTATCTGGACCACTCTCCGGGCCTGCGTCCTAAATGGTCTGCCTCACAAGCCTTCATTCTATCCAGACCGCCCTGGCTATCTTGGCCTTCAGCACAAAGCAGGGCCGTCTCTACCCGATATATAATCACATATCAACATATACCATAACAATCAATAGCCAACACATATAGGTGGTCATACATATCTAACAGATCACTAAAACACAACAACATGCTATATACCAGGATACAGATCTAAAAGATACTCAAAATAACAACATCCTATATACCAAGATATAGATCTAACAAATCACTACAATATAACAGATTGCTATATACCAAGATATAGATCTAACAGATCACCACAATATATCTACATCCTATATACCAAGATACAGATATAACAGATCACTATAGCATAGCAACATACAGTAAAACAAGGATATCAATCCAATGGGTCGGCCTTGGTGCCTTTTACCCGTAAGTATAGTGAGGAAAACTCACCTCATAGTCTAACGAATAGTTGATCAATACCCTTCTCCCAAATACCGGCTCAACCTAAATCCTAAATGTCAAAACATTTAAATTCTAAATTAATAACATTTTCCCAAAATACCATTGGTCAAAACTTGTCAAAATCAGCAAGTCAAGTGAATAAACAAAGTCAAGTCAACTTGGCTAATTCGACTCAGGCTTCATATGCGGGGCGTACCCTAAAGGTATGTGGGGCGTACTAGCATCCGAGTCATCGGGTCCAGATCAGCGTACGCGTAGCGTACCCTGTGGTATGCCCAACATATGTAGCAGCCCTCCTTTTAGCCTATTAAGCACTTATTCCTTCGAGTTAACACGTCCAATTGCATATCCTAGGCTAAAATACCATCATGAGTCATAAAGTTTCCAACTTCATCACTTAGCAGGTCCATTAAGTGCATAAAACACAAAATATCAACATCTAAATGCATTAAGACCATCTATAGCATGCATGGAGTGAAACTAAGCACCAAGACCACATTTTTATGACTCAAGACCCCTCATAAATCCTAAAAGGACGACTTAATGGGTCAAGATCATACCATGCTCAAGAAACACCATATTTGGGACCAAGCGTACCCTGAATAAAGAAATAGCTAGATCTACAAGATAGGGTGATAAAGTTGTGAATTTTATACCTCCTGGAGGTTTCTAACAAGAAGACAATCTCAGATCCAAGATGCTTCCAAGCTCCAAGCTCCTTCCACCAACTTCTTATTCTTCAAGAACACCAACAAAGAACACAAATGAGCTCAAAAGCACTCTTCTCACTTAGGGTTTACTAGAGGGTTGAATTTTCAATTGGAGGCTAATGAGAGAATGATAAATGGGGCTATGATGTTGTTTATGTATTGACCACACCCTAAAAATTAGGGTTTGAAGTTTCTCCACGTACGCCCTACATATGAGATGTATGCCCACCATACTAGGGTCCGCCCTAGTACGCTCAACGTACACAACGTACGGTTATCGTACTCCCCTTTGCCTAAATTACCAAAATGCCACTATGGGCCATTTTGCACTCTTTCAAATACATAGGGAGTAAATTTCATTATTCTCATATATAGGTTTAAAATTGAAAATACTTCAAGATCGCGATGTTACATCATAGTCTTGAAGTCCTCGTCTTCTTCGCCCTTTGCCTAAATTACCAAAATGCCACTATGGGCCATTTTGCACTCTTTCAAATACTTAGGGAGTAAATTTCATTATTCTCATATATAGGTTTAAAATTGAAAATACTTCAAGATCGCGATGTTACATCATAGTCTTGAAGTCCTCGTCTTCTTCGACGACCCTTCGATACTTAACTACTTTGTCGTATTTTACAAAAAATTCATTCAACATCGTCCTCAAGTTTACAAATCCATCAAAAAAACAAATTGATGCTCTCACTTTGTCTGGTTGTGGTCATACTAACAAAGGAAATATCCTTAAAGGCTTTAGAACAATGTATACATTGGTTATACATGTCACTAATCCAACAATTGCTTTCTAGTTTATACTTACTACAAATAACTTCCCACGTTGCTTCAAATTGTTTAAATTTATCACTATTTACCCATTCTTTATATGTTTCTTAAAAACCACTATATTGGGAAACATACGATCGAAGAAACGCGATGCCAAGTCTTTGGAAACACTTTTTTATTGCATTTCCTATAGCTTTGTCTTGATTGGTAATAACTACTTTGGGATACTTGCTAAAAATATATTTGAGGAAATGTTCAAATAAGAATTCAAATGTTTCTTCCTTTTCATTTTCAAGCAATGCTCCATTAAAAAGTATAGACTGCCCACGATGATTCTGATGGGTTTTGGCCAAAAGACATCCTATGTGCTCATGAAAACCCTAAAAGCTTGGATCTAGGTTTCTCTATTGTACATGCTTTTAATCCAAGACTTAAAATCCTAGATCTAATCGATATAACATATGAATAAGGGTTTAGATCATACCTTGATTGTTATATAGTAATAACAATCTCAATTCCTTCTTGTATTGACTTTAGAAAGCTTAGAGTCACAAATGTCACTCCTCTAATGGCTCACAAACACCAAGAGCAAGAGGATGAAGAGGAGGAGAGAAGGAGGCTGCCCAAAACATGTGGAAACCCTAACCAATTAGTTCACCACGTTTTTGAGGCTTAAGAGTACTATTTATACATGTAGGCTATTAGGGTTTTGAACTAGGAAACCCTAATTTGGATGCTTAGGCCCTAAGCAACCCATGGACCCTTCCTTAACAAGCCTTGGACGATTTCTAATGGGTTTCCACATAGAATTCGTCCAACCTAATATAATAACACTACTAGAAAAACAGCCTTTTACGACGCGCAATCAATGACACGCGCTGATAGAGGATACGCATTTGTGCGTGCCCTAAAAATTGATGTCGGTTTTCCAAAATATGAAGCATAGAGGATACCCATTTTTGCGTGCCCTAAAATTAGTGTCTAATAATAAATAAATAAAAAACACGGAGGGCACCTTAAATAAAGTATGTGTCGTCTAACCATGTCGCTTTATAAATTTTAATGAAACGCGCGTTTCATCCGAGGGGGAAATGAAATCCAAAAATTAAAAAGCCCGCTTTGTTTCCACCGACTGAAAACCATAGCTCATCTCCACCGAAAACCCCCTTTCTTTCTTTCTTTCTTCTCTCTCGATTCTCGAACCTCCATTCACCTTCCGCCATCTTCTGCTTATTCGACCCTTCCGAGTGTCTCCCACCGCCATCGACTTCCAATGAAAGACGACCGTTCTTGGTGCTTTGCCTCTATAACGATCGACAATCTCACCTGATCACCTCGCCTCACCTTGCCGACAACCTCAGGTGTAATTATCTCATGCCCGCTTCTCCTTGTCGGTGACCTAAGCCTCGTTACATTGATCCATCGTCCCAAACTTTGGAAGAAATAGCAATTTTCTCCGGACCACACAAAATCCTCCCAAAAATCGGACCAGCACATCCAACAAATCGATTTCAAGTAACCCGTTTCATAGATGCGTCTACTTCTCAGCTTCTAGGGCTCGAATCCATATTTCCCCATGTCAACACTCCATCATCTGTTTACTTAGCTTACTAAAATCATCAATCTCGTAGATTTTAGTTACAAACACCCAATTTTCTTTATCCTTTCTTCATCTTTAATAATTCTCTTCAATCGATCGATTTAATAATTCTCTTCATCTTTTCTTATATCTAATTTTCTATTGATTTTTTTACTGAGGTTTTCAATTTCTTCAATTGGCCTTACTCTAGTGGTTTTTAGTTCATTGTCAAATCTTCATCCTTACTCAATTTCTTCTCTCTATCTTTTTATGCATGATTCCTTTTGTGGTTTGTAAATGCACATAACGTGTTCGATATATTGCCTCATTGAAATTCTTTATTTTTTTTTATTTAGATTTTGGTTCTGATCCTTATATTTCATGTTCGTGATCAAACGAGTAGCTTTAAGAAGGGTTTGAAATTAAACAAAAAAGAAGATGGAGAATTAATTAGGTATACCCATTTTCCCCTTTTAGTTAATTATATATTTATATATGTTAGTGATTGTAGTTTTTGATATATATGAAGACAAAGAGTTTGACCACAATCGAAAGTGCTGCTAATGTGTGTTCTGTCCAGTTCTCTCCTTACTCTTATCATTTGTTGTGTTTTGGGTCTACTGATTATAGAACTTACTGTTATGATTTGAGGAATATTTCCACCCCTTTGTGTTCTTTGATTGGTCAAGACACAACTGTTAGTTTTATGAAATTATTGGATCATGGAACCCTTATTTCTGCATCAACAGACAACACATTAAAGCGTTGGGACCTCAATAAAGTAGCCCATTCTAGTTGTTCAACCACAACCAACAGTTGCATCTTGACCTTTAAAGGTCTTATTGATTTTTGTCTCAAATTTTCTTTATTTTATCTGTTTGTGATGGATACATTGAAGGAGACGATGCTTCAAAGAAGAAGTTCTAGACCTTAATTTCATAAAGGATGCAAATGGGTATGTTGCCCCTGTGGATTCTGCTAATTACCACTATTGTATAAGCTTGTTTCATTATTTTTTCTAAATACGAACACATTTTTTTCAGTAACAAAGGATACCAAAATAGGACATATGGCAAGTTAATCATGCTCTTCTGTTTTTTCTGCTAAGTTTCTAAATGGAACCAGGTGAAGAGATAATTTAATGGAACAATCTATGTACTTGTTGGATCTTGATTATCAAAGCAAATTCAACTCATGTCTTCCAGATCTTGTTCAAACTAATTAACTTGAGCTTATCAAATCTCTTATCAATTGGTTTTGTGATTCACCAAGTTCTACTAAAGTAGTGTTGGGTGAATAGTTGAATGTTTGAATCACATGTTTATCATATAAATTTAGTAGCCTTTTTTTCCTATCTAGACCTCTGTCTGCACTATTAAAAAAATAAGGTGTCTAGTATTTATTTAACCTATAAACTCCGAATTGTTCATAACTTATGTTTTTTTTTGGCATTATGCAGTTAATTGGCAGCCAATATGTTCCGAAACCATAACAAAACATAGTCCTAGTTCAACTTTGTGCCAAAGAGGTTGTTGTTCCTAAAGCTCTCAAGGGTATAATAAGTTGACTTTCAAAATTTAACTTATACATATGTACTGATTCAATATCTTCAGATCTTGTATGTATGTTTCTATTTTGACATGGTTTCATATATCAAAATCTAGGTTCTTTAGCTCATAAAAAACTCATTTGTGTTGCATAAACATCTTAACTTGAGAATCTTGTTTCCATGCTTAGGGATATCAAAGGAAACAAGTAAATGAGGGAAAGGTTGTAAAATGCCACTTGCATGTAAAATAGGATCATCTCTTAACGCCTGATCTCTTGATGACATATAGGGTCCATACCTGAATCAGGCAGTGGTAAAACAATGCTTTTGTGTGATTCCTGCATGGATTTGAAAGAGTCTCAACCTCCTCCCCTGATCCAGACCCAATGTAGCCCTAAGCTACCTAATAATAGTAGAGACAGGTATTCTCAACCTCCTCCTCTAATGAATGCACACAAATCTTTACTGGATTGTTTATTTTCTGTATCTCAAATGTAGCACTTAGCCAAGTACCCTGTTTCTTCTTTGTAGTTCAATTCTATAATTTGTATACTCGAAATATTCAGGTCAGCATCTCCAGTATCTGCCCCACATTCTACTGCCCGAGTAGCCATCACTAGTACTGGAAGAAGCAAGGGCCAGGGAAGGCTAACAAGAAAGTTAGTAGTTTTTATCTTTTTTACTTTCTCTTGTTTTCTTTTTCTAGATCTTTATAAATTAATGTGGTTTTACTTGTTATATGTAGAGATTTGCGTATGCACAAACTGGTTTTTGAGGAAGACGTGTTACCCGATGGAATAGCCTTATCTTATTTTGCTTGTGGGGAGGTAATTTATATTTTAATAAATGGGATTTATATATTTTCTTATTTATGTTTATTATTTCAACTTTCTTGATAATCCATCTTTTTGTGGTTGGCAGAAACTGTTGGAGGGTTATAAAAAAGGGGCTGGAATCTTTTGCTATTGCTGTAACACTGAGGTACTTGGTGGTGCAAATTCAATTGTAAATCTTAGGTAGTGTTTGGTAATTGGTATGATGATGGAATTGGAGAAGGAATGGAATGGTTGATTCCATCGTATTCCATAGCCACTAGTTGTTCTTCTTCATTCCATCGTGGAATGGAACAACTCATTTCATTCCTACATGCCAATGAAACATGACCCTTTTACCATTTTACCCTTTTATCTAACCAAACTTACTCTTTGGAATCACTTTACTAACTTCCTTTACTTGACAATCAGGTCAACCCCTCACAGTTTGAAGCTCACGCTGGTTGGGCTTCACGTCGCAAACCGTGAGTTTCCCATTTTACCCTTTTACTATATTCCACTATTCTATCAATCATCCAATCATCCAAGGTTCAACGGTGTGTTAGGCGAAGCTGGAGCAGGGATGTGGTTAGTAGTTGAGTTAAATCAGATGTTTTGTTTCAAATAATAGTTATATATTTAGTTTTCCCTTTGATAGTTTAATGTTAGTTTGGTTCAGATAACTGTTGAGAAGGTTGTTTTGGAACAAAGCAATAGCCGGTATGAGCTTCAAGGCGAATATGTGTTGCCCGGGTCACGGGCTGGAAAAGAAACAGGAAAAGGGAACTTACTAAGAAGAGCAATGGCTGGTCATTTAGGGAGTGTGATATCTTCTATGGGTCGCTGGAGAATGAGGCTTGAGGTTCTACGTGCTGAAATTGATGAGATGCTTCCACTTAATAGGCTTGTTTCCCGAAGTACCGATCCAACTCTTCAGTTTAGATCAAAGGTCATCCTCATTCATTCATTCATTTATTAAGTTTTGGTCTATCATCCAAACCCAAAAAGCTCTCATCTAAGTCTAATGTCTTTTATGTGCAAAACACATGAGAATGAATGAATGAATGCGCTTTACCAAAATATAGCAAACACAACCAATCCTAATCTTGTTCATATACCATAAGAGAGTAAAGTAAAGCAGGTTGCATTCCCATACATCGGTTTGGTAAACAGAGTAAATAAAGTAGGTTGCTATTTGTAGCAAAGCTCTATCTAGTCTAGGGGTATATAAATATTATATGATTTTTGTTGATGTTGTTCCCCATTACCTTAATGTTGATCTTGCATTGGGAGATATACGTGTTGCAAAGTGTATCAAGTCTGACTACCCATGTGTCCCATTGGAGGAAGCTCAAAGTTCTTTACTTCTCTTACACTGTAATAATCCATCTTCACACTTATTTTGCAATTATGTTTTTTTTTTTTTTTTTTTTTTGCAGGCAATATAGATACTTTTATGACGCGCAATGAGCATCGTAAACAGCTGTTTTTCTAGTAGTGATTGACAACTTCTAGCAGAAGATATCGCGTACGTGTTCTTGTGCTGTTATTATGGATTCGGGAACATCCTTGCTTACTTGTCCAACTGTATGTATCTCACGTGAAGCTTCTATTAGTACTTTTAATCTCAGGGATTTCAATTTTTTCATATTTCTTGTATAATAAATATTATGAAATATTAGCAATGTGTTACATTTACTTAATATTGGAATGATTATTTGTATTTGACATATTAGTGCAATGGATTATTCTTAGTGTTTATGGTATTTTATTTTGTATTATTAGACTTTTAATGTGTTATTTAATTTGAAAATTAGTAAATCTATCAAAAAATATATAATTTTAAAAAATATTTAAAATTATGACACGCAAAATGCGTGTCGTCTTCCTTTATGACAAGGGCTTCCTTGATACGCAAAAATGTGTGTCATCTTCATTTATGACATGGCCTTTCTTGACAGGGGCTTCCTTGATACGCATTGCGTGTCATAAACACGCGCGTCGTAAGGTTATGACATGCAAATGCGTGTCGTCTTCCTTTATGACAGGGCCTTCCTTGATACGCATTGCGTGTCATAACCGCGCGTCGTAAATGCGCGTCGTCTATAGACGACGCGCAAAAGCGCGTCGTCTCTCTTTATGACAGGGCCTTCCTTGACACGCATTTGCGCGTCGTCTGAGCATTTTACGACGCACAATGAGCGTCGTAAAAGGCCTTTTTTCTAGTAGTGTAAGGTTATCCATAGCCCACTTGCAATTATCTTATAATTACAATTCTAGTCCCTTAAGTTTAATTAATCTCTTTTAGTCATAAACTTAATTCTTATTAATTCTTGACTAATATTAATTAAACAATATGATTTCTCCTTTAATATATTATTCTCATAATATATTAATAAATCATAATTAATCCTTTCTCTTCATAATTCATCCTATCAAGTTGCTTTGGTGAAGGCAACCCAAAAGGACCATGCACCATCGGGTCAAGTACATACCAAAATACTAATGGACTTAGACACTAATCCAATAGTCTCCCACTTGGATAAGTCTAATAACTATTATGCGTATGACTTCAGATCCTGATCTGCAATCGAAGCTTTCTAAAGCCGCTGTCAACTCTAATCTTATCAGATACGCGTATCCTTTAGATAAGGGATCATATATTCCTCCATTCTAGATATTATCGTATAGACTGAGACATGGATCTAAATCATTCTCTCTGTCTATGTGCTGTTTCTCGAATTCAGATTTATGACGACTGACAACAGACTACAATTGAACACATCAATTTAGTCTCGCTTGGCCAAGCGCTTAGGTGCCATCACTAAATCATCGAGGGGACCACAAATATCGGTTTTATCCTACTTTGGATAAAAGGAACGGATAAACTTTTACTCAATGCTCGCTTGCACTCACTTACCGAATTACACACGACAATATGTTTTATAACACCAAGTTAGTGATGCATTTACATATTATCAATGTGCAACCGACTCGCAAGATACAAATCACACATCTCGGTTTCAAGAATATAAGATGTTATCGTCTCACCAATCACTCGTGATAAAATCCATGAAGTGATCCAAGTGAGCATGGGTTTAATCCAATGATCAAATCATATTCATAAGCACTTATGAACGTTGCAGCAAACAATTGCTTATGTCTAATACACTTTATACAATCCACACATCAATTCACGACAGTCTTCATTCATACCTACTTCCAACATATGAACGACTGTGGTCCGTTCGAATAATTTTAATTGTTCTTAACCAATTAAATTATTCAGGAAGTCAAAACATGCAAGGTGAAACACAAGAATAATACTAATCCCATATTGCCTCAACCTTTGAGTATAAATAAAAACACCTTTTATCTATCACCATATTGATTACTCATTATTTGTTGTTTCGGGTAATCAACTTCTTACTTGAATTATAGCTATACTTGTCCCATGCTCTTAGCATGCACACAATGTTTACCTACGGTCCTTACTTTGTGAAATAGATCAAATGAACACATTTCCAATCATACTCATTTCACAACTCCCAATTCCTATCACAAGTGTAAGAATATCAAATTCTTGCCACTTATAGAATATGTTAGATTCTAACATTTTATGCAATGATCCTTTTGTAATGTCACTGCACTATAGTCACAATGACTATTGCCAACGAAATTACAAAGTCCTCTATCAGAGATTTTTACAAGACAATTCCATAGATGTGATGTCTCTCACTCAAAGTACATTCCTTTGAACATCCTTTTGCATAAAAGTTTCTAATCATAGACATAGATTCTTAATATCTAACTCCCAATATGGAAACCTTTCCATACTTACCATATGACAACTTATTTTCAATAGAATCTTATCTATTCATAACAATGTCGATATGCTCCATCCAATATCATACTTCCAACTACTCATAAGCGACCAATCCTCGGCGAACTTTGGATTGTCCTTTGATAGTTGTTTAATAATCTTAGTCAAAAACCAATTCTAGTCCTTTTTCCCTCTAAATGCGCTAGACATTTGGAAATTTTTTAGAATGGTCAAATATTATAGCATTCGCAATCGATCCTATACCCGAGGCGTATGAGACACGATGCATAATGTCTTATATAAAGATTTGATACTTTATCAATCTTCTGCCATAATATTTTACGTGCTACGTTCTCATAATTCGAAATATGAAGAGGGATGTCGTAATCATAATCGAAATTTAAGAACGCACTATGTATCCTTTGACTGAATTTATTGAAATTTCTTAATCTAAGCTTTAGATTTTGAAATGAAGTACAATATTCTCTCCCTTAATTATAGCAAAACAACTTTACACCCTTACTACTTTGCAAAGTATAATTCTTGTTTTCTATAATTAATATTGCTAACTGGCAATACTTGCCTTAATAATCATACTAGCACAACTTTTATGCTCCCGCTATCATGATAATTATTATCAAATAAGCACAACACTTATGCTCCCACTAGCATTGACATGTATTTAGAAAACAACTCAACTTACAGAAAAACAACGCCTATTGAATTTCTTAAGTTCATATTTCTAATACTTAATGCTTTGATAATCTTTTATCTAGGCTTCTTAATCTCATACACCTTTATCCAAGATAGCTCATATGTGTCTTAAACAATTAAGACTAATTGCCAAATCTCATAATTCGAATTATGGAGAGGGATACTGTAACCATAATCAAATTTGAGAATATAATTTTACAACCGCTATCTTCTTAAAATCTCTCTTAGTGAAAGCATTTTCTCACATTCATTTTCATGAAGGAGGGAATCTTATGACACTTAGATTTTAATAGTGTATGTGTTCCTATCCATGTGAATTTGTCAAAAACAAAGTTTACGACAAATTCAAACTCATATGGACCGAACTTTCTTAATCTTGATTTCTTGCCTTATGGTAACACGGCTGCCCACCATGTCTTCCAAGTAGTTAAGCAGCTCACCTTTTCCTATTAATGTACTTTTCATCGATCAAGGTCCTTGCCATTTATGCATTCAAATGAGAACTCATAGAACTCACATGCATAATTAACTCAATTGGAATTGTATAGAAACAAGATAGTGTCAACACGATAGGTTGTAAAACCTCAAGTCGTGTGCTAGTGATGTTCGATAAGGTTTATTCTTGATTAGTTCTTGAAACTTTTCAAGACCATTAAGACTCCCACTGACTCCTTGACATATAAGATTCTCTTGTCAATAAAACATTTCTTGACAAACAAATATTCAAGAGTTAGTGTAGTTTTCATCAAGACAAAACACTTCATAAAATTTGGTCCTAGTTGGTCTTTGTCTTATCAAGACACCACAACTTTCCATATTTGATGAATGTTATAAACCTTCCTAATATTTCTCACTTTATGTCACAATCTTAACTCTAAGACTTGTTTTGGAACGAAGTATGATTGGCTTATTGATTTTACTATTTCTTCAATTCTCGATTCCTCTTCTTAGACATACAATTGTACAAAGACTCACTTAGAGGATCAATTGAGATATGGTTCTTAATCATTAAAACCTAATCATAAAACATAATAAAAGGTACTCTCCCTTCTTCTTAGAATAGAGAAACTTTTATCTTTCTGCCTACTTGATTCTTCTTATTCGTTCTGCTATTGATATAAACTTTTTCAATCAACTAAGAATTACACTTAATCTCATAAGCGTAATCATATTTACTTAACTTTAGTAAATCATGATGAATATCTTTGTTACTCTTGCGGTGGACTTGATCAACACACAACCTTGTGTACTCGATCTCCTAGTCCTTCACTTGATACTTTGTCAACGAATTTGTCTAACTTTCAAATGTGAAATTTTTTTCATTCATCATACAATACTTGTTGCATGATTCCAAGTTTCTGTCCACTTGAAACTTGGTCGATGAGAAACTTTCCCTATTTGGTAAATTTCTGACATTTCCACAATTAACATAACTAAGAAACACATCCATTCGTTGTAGAAATATGCAAACATCAATTTTTCATAACGATTTCATTGCAAATAAATAAATAAATAAATGACTCAAACCAAAATTTATTTTATTCATAAAAGTAGCGGAAAACATTTTGTCCTTACAATGCAAAATCAATTGAAAAACTATGTAGTCAAATATTCCTAACAATTCTATCATAACTTCCTAAGCTCAAAATCTAATCTTCGAATCCATGCGATCGAGATCCATTTTTCTTCGTGATTAGATCCATCTTGCTCTTTCATCAAGCTTCCTCTCCTTTCATTGATCCTGCAAAACATTCAAATGCAATCTTATCACATCATGTATTAAGAATCAACGAATAGGAACTTAATGGAGTTAGATAGTGGATTTTACTTGAAGCACAACCATACTCTTTGACTCTCCCATCTTCTGGACTCTTCAGGCTCTTAGGGCAGACTTGTATCCAACGCCCTTTCACTTGGCAACAAATGCAGGTCGGTTCTCCTAGAACGTCCTCAGAAGCATGGTTGGTTAACTTTCCTAACAAATTTGCTCCATTGCTTTGCCAAATCATTTCTGATTCAGCAGCAATGAGCATGTAAGTTAGGTCAATGAGGTTTGCATCATGATCCATCATATAATACTTTCTTTTGAACTCATTATATGATTCAGGGAGTGACTGTAGAACCCAGCTTATAGCCAACTCATCGAGGAATGACGCACCCAACATAATCAACCTATCGATGTGTGATTTCATTCCCAAAACGTGGGCACACATGGATTTACCATCTTCATGTTTCATTTCCAATAAGGCTTTAGTGACATTGAACCTTTCAATTCTTCGATCTTGTGGGTTAGGGAGAACAACGGGAGGAGGAGGAGGAAGTGAAGCATGATTTCTTGTTCCTCGATCGAATCGTGGAATATCATCTTTATGTGGAATGCTTGTTCCACGGGATTTGGGAAGATAATTGTCGTACTTTGACATCTAGAAAACGGGAGAAAACAAATTCAAGTTAGTTGATTTATTGAGTCCTTAGTAAATCACCCAAATGATATACTAAGGCTAGGACACAATATTCTACAACTCGGGAGAGGGATGTCGTAACCCTAATTACAGAAAATTTGAAGGTAAGTGAATGATGATTCACTAATTTTCCACCATCAAAAACGAAAAAGAAATTAAGTTTTAAATGTATGAAAACTCCTAGATCCTATGAGATTCATTGAACATTTCAATGGCATGTTTAAATCTCGATATGCCCATCTAGTTTGTGACTGGGATGCCGAGGATCACAAAGCAGGTGTGAATAACCATGCAAACTTACATGGTGCCCTCACATGTTACAATCACCTATTCGATGTGCTAGTAAACCACACACGCTCCACCGAACTATGACAAACATTGAGTCACCCTTTGTTACCTTTGCTTAGACCTAATTAGTGTGCCGGTTTACCACACATGCTCCACTAACGTCTTCGCAAGGGTACAAAGTGTAATTTCATGGAATTGCATCAATTCACTTTTGCCTAAAGTAACTAAGATTGGGAATTTTATGAAAACATTTAGTTACTTTTATACTTCATTATACTTATAATGGAAGGTTTCTGTCCCATCCTACCCGTTCGGCTAACAACCCTCCACTAGTCAAGAGTGCGGTGGGTAAGAGTGGATACCCATTCAATCGCCATTTTATAGGCAATTTCCTTAAACACCCCTTATAGACCAGCTTCGTGAATGAGGCCTACTAACGGTAAGACTGACTTTTACTCATACATATATATAATGTTAGACTTTTAATGTTATATATAGTATAGGGTGTATTTTACACTTTTAAAATACTAGGTGTTCTAATTTAATAATTATACTTTTAATTTAATTAAATTGTACACCAAAACTATATGGATTTATTAAATCTCTTTTAATTATACACCTTAATTAATTAATAAAACCATAAGGGTGTGATTTGAACTTTTCAAAACTATACTAGGGTTTTAGAATTTAACATTTCTAAATTAAACTTTTAATAAACTTTTAAATTCCAAAACTTGAGGGCAAGTTTTGAAACATTTCAAAACATTAGGGTTTAGAATTTCAATATTTCAAAATCAAACTTTTTAATCAAAATTTAAATTCCAAAACTTTAGGGCAAGTTTTGAAACTATTCAAAACATTTGAGTTTTAACTATTTAAAATTCAAAACAAAACTATTAAGTTCAAATTTAAACTACAAAAACCTAAAGGGGAAAAATTATAACTTTTCACAAGATAACTCAAATCTAAATTACAAATAATCAAATTTTATCTAATAAAACAAGTGATTATCTAAATTTTGACAATTATCTTCTATTTAGGTAAGGATAATCACCAAATATTGATAAAATTCGGATTTTATAACAAAAATATGTTTATGGTAATTATCCAGAGCTAAAATAGGAAGAAAATCGCGAAAATTAGCTGTCAGACGTTTTGACTCGTCTAGTCTAGACTTGGACTCGTCGAGTACACCTGAATCGGCGAGTGCAACAAGTGATTCGGTGAGTCAAACACTCAGAACCCAAAAATTTCGATTTTCAGTGCTGATTTCGATCAAATATGCATCAATACAATAGAAAGCAATCTAGGCTCTGATACCACTGATGGGTTTTGGACAAAAGACATCCTATGTGCTCATGCAAACCCTAAAGCTTGGATCATAGGTTTCTCTATTGTACATGCTTTTAATCCAAGACTTAAAACCCTAGATCTAATCAATATAACATATGAATAAGGGTTTAGATCATACCTTGATTGTTATATAGTAATAACAATCTCAATTCCTTATTGTATTGACTTTAGAAAGCTTAGAGTCACAAATGTCACTCCTCTAATGGCTCACAAACACCAAGAGCAAGAGGATGAAGAGGAGAAGAGAAAGAGGCTGCCCAAAACGTGTGGAAACCCTAACCAATTAGTTCACCACGTTTTTTAGGCTTAAGGGTACTGTTTATACATGTAGGCTATTAGGGTTTTGAACTAGGAAACCCTAATTTGGATGCTTAGGCCCTAAGCAACCCATGGACCCTTCCTTAACAAGCCTTGGACGATTTCTAATGGGTTTCCCCATAGAATTCGTCCAACCTAATATAATAAGGTGATCCATAGCCCAATTGCAATTATCTTATAATTACAATTCTAGTCCCTTAAGTTTAATTAATCTCTTTTAGTCATAAACTTAATTCTTATTAATTCTTGACTAATATTAATTAAACAATATGATTTCTCCTTTAATATATTATTCTCATAATATATTAATAAATCATAATTAATCCTTTCTCTTCATAATTCATCCTATCAAGTTGCTTTGGTGAAGACAACCCAAAAGGACCATGCAACATCGGGTCAAGTACATACCAAAATAGTTATGGACTTAGACACTAATCCAACAGATTCACCATAGTAAAAGGAGCAAAAGGCATCTTAAATTTGTTAGCATATAAGTGACATCAAACACAACAACATTTTGAATTTTGTATAGAGATCTATTGATCTACCATCTGCCCAAAAAATATTTCGAAGATACCTATCATTAGTTAAATCCACGACAAAATATTGGTCACTATCAACTAACATTTTATGTTGACAATGTTTTATAAGTCCATAGAACTCTTTTCTGCTATGTTGTTTTAATTGCTCAGATAAGACATCAACACATGGCTTTGAAGTAACATCAGCTACATTTGAGGTTTTCATTGTATTGATAACCTTTTTAATTTGAGAAGGTTTCAACCCTGCTTAACCTTATTGCACCATAAGAGATTTACCTTTTACTGAATGGTGGAAATGATGGGTTTTCACCATAACAACAATCCTATGGTGTACATGCAACCCTAATTGCTTTGGATCTAGGTTTTTCTCTATTGAACATACAACTATGAATACTAAAGCAATAAACCTATGAACTAGCATACACATTTCGAAAATCACATATGATTAGGGTTAGAAACTTTACCTTACTTGTTATGTTGCAATAACCAGAATAATCCTTCTTAATCTTGACTTTTGAAATCCTAGTGCCCCAAGTGTTGCACCTCTAATGGAGTCACAAACACCTAATGCAAATAATGACTTGAGAGAGAGGTGGAATTCGGCTAGGGCAACTCCAAGAAGCATATAACTGAATTCCTAGGGTTTAAGATGGACACCCTAATTTTCTTGTTTAGGCCTTAAGCAATCCATGGAACCCTTCTAGAAGGTCCCTTGGATGAAATCTTCATGGGCTTCCCATAGATTTCGTCCACCCCTTCTATTAGGAGTCCATAGCCCAACTTGCAACTAACAGTTAATTGCAATATCAGTCCCCTTAATTTAACCAGTCTCTGTTTGATCACAAAATTAATTTTTGATCAATACTAATTAAATAATACGATTTCCAAATAATATATTAATCTTGTAATATATTAATAAAACCATTTCTAGTACTAATTTATTATTCATATAATAAATCCTACTTTCTCTCCACTTGTCATCATATCAAGTTGCATGAGTGAAGGCAACCCAAAAGAACCATGCTCATAATCAAATCAAGTACATACCAAAATAGTTATGGACTTATACATCTAATCCAACATGAAATTACTATGAGATCGATGCTTCATCACCTTCAATGGTTTTATGGTCAATTCGTGATTGGGTGTGTCATTATATAAGTCCACCAACCATTTCTCATCCTCCTATCTTGTATTTCGAAGCTTTGCTTGACATCCAGTTCTAACATCTCTATGACGTTTTATCTCATTTCCACTTGCATCATTTTTTCTAACCGTTTGAAGCCTTCTTTGTTGCATACATATATCTTCCGATAAGGCTCATTTGTTTCCGTGCTTTTAATTGTGTCATCTTTATGTATACTAAAGCCATGTAAAAAGGAGTAATCATTATAAAATGTATAAGCATCATCGAGTGTACCAAAAATGTTTCCTAGTATCCTGTTGACATTATCTTTGTCTTCATCAAATTCAATGTTCACATCGAAATCCTTAAATTCTTCATATTCAAATGTTGCTTCCACGAAATCATTTGTGACAACATTTTCATTTAAATACAGTTCTATAGCCTGATCAGTTACTTCAGTTTGAAACATCACAACCTTCTCCATTCTTTGTTGCTGCAAAACATATAAACAAAAAAATGTGTTGTTCATCACATGTAACCAATTTTGTGCATATAATGTATCAATGATAAGTAAATCAAAGGTTTGTATGTCTAATTCAAAGGACCTTCTAATTGTTTAAAAGTAATAATGAAGTTGTCATTAAATGTAATATTATTCAAGATTTAAAGTAGATTGTCATTTAGGGGCGAATCCCTTGAGCGAATTCGGGTTCGGGGGCAGCGCCCCTGGGAGCGGGGTCCAAGGGAAATTTTTTCTTTGGGTTGTATTGATTTATTAAAAGTTCATCATAAATTAGTTTTTCTGAAATCTTGCCCGATTTTAAAAGTGTTTAACACGATTCTCTGAATTCCAAGTGCTCTATTACATCCCAAAAATCTGACATAAACTGTCTTTAGATCTCAAAGTTTTGAAAGAAAAGCTTAAACAAGAGGTAAGTTTAATTTCTATAAGTTATAATAGCATTATTTAATTGCTAATTTTTTTCCGCAAATCCCGATATAACTCTAGTATAACTCTGATATTATTTCATGTTGGTATGTTTTTAGCTTCATTGAATTGAGTAAAAGTAACATACAAGCTTCAAGATAAGTTAAGTAACACTATATACCAAAATCTATTGCGCAAATGTATAAAAATCGAATGAAACTTTATTTTTTAGTAATGAAATTCATTTAATATGTACATATTACATAATGTTATTATTCACCTCATGCAACAATTTATATAAAATTGATTCTTTCACGCATCAGAAAATATTAGAATGGCTATGGTTTACACTTTAGTTACATCAGTTAAACAGTCGTTTGCCGAAAGATTTAATCAGAACGTACCATTCGTTTTTTCTTCAGTAGATGCAACAATATTTTTTTTTGTGAATCCCGATTTCTCTTGAAAATTTTTTTTTCTTTGAATTTCGATTATTTGAAATCGTATCTTTTACTACTTTGAATTTGATTTTTAGAAATCGTATGAAACAAGGCGATTAAGGAGGATGTGAGTTCCATGTTATCAATATTAGTTAAGTCTAATTAGGACATGTAGCAAATGTTTTACGGATGTTGTATTTTTTTTCCCAGAAAATTAATCAAGTAATCCACTAATCAAAACTACATAGTTTATATATACACTGGGTACCTATGGTTATACACCTTTATATGTATATTCACTTTTCCATGTATATTTATATTATCAATAAATATTATCAGGTTTAAATCTCTCTTTCTCTCTCTCTCTCTCTCTCTCTCAATTTGTGGGCAATAAATGACACCACATCTCACTTGTAGGTAAAACATGATAAAAATAACAAAAACTTATATGACACCTAGGTTGACATAAAATTTTGGTTGACAAAAACATCAACATATCTTTTAAGAGCATCTACAATGGGGAGTTTAATGGAAGAGTTGAATGAGGTGTCATGCCTACTTGTCATTCAATGGATACAACTCCACCATTGTGAAATGCCACCTTGACATTCGATGGATTTGGAGTTCAATGACCATTGAACTCTTCAATGGGAAAAAGGAAAGTATTTAAATCTTTAAATAAATATTCTTTTAATATGTTCCATTAAACTTGTAAAGTTTAATGTATTGTGGGATAAAAATGAATAGAGTTGTATGTAATAGTGAATGATGATGTGACATTTCATTGAACTCTATAGACTTCAATGCATTGTGGATGCTCTAACTTAAGAGTCACCAATAATGCACAACTTTCTTAAGAGATTTCAATGCATTGTGGATGCCTTAACTTAAGGAGTCACCAATAATGCACAACTTTCTTAAGGTTAAAAAGAATAAAATAAAATAAAATAAAATAAAAATAAAAACCATAAACAATCACCCACTCACAAGAGAAGTACATCAAATAATACGGATGTAAATATAGAATAGACAAAATTGCAAAAATGGTCCCTGTGGTATTCAATTTTTTGGGGTTTTAGTCAAAACCATGACTTTTTTTTGGATTGGTGGTCCTTTTGAGGTAGTTTGCTTGTGATTTTGGTCCTTCAATAAATTGAAAAGACTAAATTGCCCTTATTATATTTATTTTCCACTTTTCTTTTTTTTTTTCTATAAATATTTATATATAAAAAATAAAAATAGGGGGCCCACTCTTTCTCTCTCTCTCTCTCTCTCTCTCTCTCTCTCTCTCTTTCTCCCTTGAATTGTGTTGCTGCCATTAAAGAGTAAAAAACTCTTTCTCCTTCCTCCATTTTACTTGTCGATCAAAATACTCATCCAAAGACCCCCAATTCGGTGTTGCTTTTGTTCAACATCCTTCTCCGATCTACAGAGGACTGAAGTCCTTCCTCCTCCTACATGTGTTGTTCTTGATCGGGTCAGAAAAGAAAGAAGTTGCCAGAGCAACCCTTCGATGTCGGCTCGCCTCCTAGTGAGTTGCTAAACCACCACTGGACCACTCCTACTTTTCTATTAAATTCGTGTTTCTCCTTTCATGATCAGACGAGGATCGAAGATCCTCCTCCGATTTCTACCTTCGTTCTTCTTCATGATCGGTCAAAGATCGGAGACCCTTTCCCTTCGATGCCACAGTCGTCGACAATGGCTTTCTTCAGGCTCTTCCTCTCCTCGCGATTTCCCAGCCACCACCAGAGGTGCTTCGTATTTGTGTTCTTTTTCTTTCCCTTCCCAATCTGTTGAAAACGATGATCGATTCTCCAAAACGAGGATGTTGCAAGATCTGGGAGGTTAAATAAAGCGAATTCTTTCATATGAGCTAAGCCGATGTCGAAGAAAGCTAAGCAGATAGGGATTTGTAGATTGGGGAGGAGGAATAGTAATTTGTGATGATGTGCTTCCCAATACGATAAACATAGTCAAAATGGATGGTGGTGGTGAACGGTGATTGTGAAGATAAGGGGGATGGAGACTGTTGGTGGCGAATGATGGTGGCTTATGTGTTTATGAATCTTGATTGCATTTTCTACATGTAGGAATTGAGCATTTTTTATGGGAGAAATTAGGTTTTTTGGAAGGAGAGAATATGGTGAAAGGGGGAAGAAGATGAAGAACAAAGTCGTATGTGTTTTTGGTTGTAATCCATCGAGAGAGAGAGAGAGAGAGAGAGAGAGAGAGAGAGAGAGAGAGAGAGAGAGAGAGAGAGAGAGAGAGAGAGGTGGGCCCCAAATTAGGTAATTATTTTATTTTTCATTTAAATTAAATAGAAAAAGAATAAAAATATATATCAGAAGGGCATAATAGTCTTTTCAGTTTACTGAGGGACCAAAAACGCAAAGAAAGTAGCTTAAAAGAACCATCAATCCAAAAAAATCGTGGTTTGGACTAAAACCCCAAAAATTTGCATGGCACGGGACCATTTTTGCAGTTTTGTCTATAGAATAAGCAAAACCAATCAAACAGAAAAGTAACAGAAGTTTAATTACATGATAAATATATATCAACTAAAAATTCTAGAGAATTGATTTAAGAAAATTGTAGCTCTAATTCATCTTGTTCTCGATGGCATTTTTGGAACCCTACCCGAATGCTTCTTCATATCAAAAGTTTCATAATAATCAGTATCATCATCACAGAAATCATCTTCATCCTCGGTTTCATCCACTCGATCTTTAACAATACGTATCTCCGTTCTCCTACTACCAATACCACTCTTTAGCCATTCTACCACCTCCAGCATGCTGGGCCGATTCTCTGGATTACTATCAGTACAAGCCAGGGCTATCTTCACCACAACCTTTAGCTGCGCATAATCAAATCTACCCTTCAATCTGGGGTCGGCAATGAGCTCATACGAATCCTTTTGAACAAATGGAGTTGCCCATTGTATAATATCACGCTTGATACCTCCAGGGAGCTTCTCTAATGGCTTTTTACCACTTAAGATCTCAAGTAACAGTATCCCATAGCTATAAACATCACAGCTTTCTGAGACTTTTCCCCACATGGCGTACTCTGGTGCAAGATACCCTAGGGTTCCTTTTACCCTTGTGGTCATATGAGTAACCCCATCTGGTATAAGTTTCGCGAACCCAAAATCAGCAACTTTTGCTTGAAAATCCGAATCTAGAAGTACGTTACTAGCTTTTATGTCTCGATGGATTATATGAGGAGTTACTTCATGGTGCAAATACCTATTCATCAATGATAAATTCAACCAAAAAGAGTTAGAAAATAGTATAAGATCTAGATTAGACCCTTGAGGTAAGAACAATCGAGTCTTGTCGAGGAGTTGTTCATTGATTAGTGGAACTTACGCTAATCCTTCTGCTGAACCAATGGCAATGCTCATTCGTCGAGGCCAATCTAGGAGACAATCGACAGCAAGTTGGCCATGGAGGTGAGTCAGCAAGCTGTGGTTTGGCATATAATCATAGACAATAAGCCTTTCATCTCCCCCAGCATAGAATCCTTTAAGTCCTAACAAATTCTTGTGTCGAACTCTTCCAAGAATCTCCACCTCAACTGCAAATTCCATTTCAGCTTTCGCGTTTATTGACTTGAGCCGTTTCACTGCTAACTGCAAGATGATATAATTAAAAAGAACAAATATTAACGTTTATGTACAGAAGTAATTAGTGTAAACAAGTGTATCATCATAAACTATATCATAAAATTTGGATAAAAAGGGATAAAAGATTGCCTCAGCCCCTTTACTTGTTCGACCCCAGTAAACACTCCCAAACCCTCCTTCCCCTATCTTGTTATCGTTATGGAAATTGTTGGTTGCGTGCACAAGTTCTTTGAGGGTGTACATATTCCATGGGTACTCCGTTTTCTTTTGCGCACTGCATATAATATACCAGAAATTGAGTTAAAGCATTAATAACTTGAACAAAATAAGATTTGATCAGCGAGCATACCTGATCGTTGGTTCTTGATCTTCATGAGAAGTGCAGCAAAAGCAGTTCTTTAACATATTTTTCATTGTTGATAGTGAGGATTAAAGAAATTAGGGAATTGGTAAATAAAAGTTGATCAAGTAGTGTGCAGATGTAGATGGACAGAAGAATTGGGCTGAATAAGGGGGAGAAACAACAGTTGGAAACAGCAAGACGATGATGATAATCTCCGATGATCACAAAGCTTATGGAATGACAAAATTGGATTTAAATGACAAACTTTGGACCTGGTCATTGTTTGAAATAAGACAGCCTCTCTCTCTCTCTCTCTCTCTCTCTCTCTCTCTCTCTCTCTCTCTCTCTTAAGATATTTAACCTTTTATTTTATTATTATTGCAGAAAGTTTTTTTTGTTTTATTAGAGCTTTGAATAAGTCATATGTCATGTTGGCTATAGTATCGAGTCTAAAGGCTAGTGTGGAGTCCTTTCTTTATTTTCTGCATTTGTTTTAGTTTAAAATGGCAAAGTGTATGTTTGTGGTACCGAGCCATCTTGTTTGATATTGAAAGTTAATAAAGGTGCAGCCTTTGCCCATTTTGTTCTTTTGTCCTCTCTTTTGTTTTAATTTATAAAACATTTATACCTCTTTAAGCCTCCTGTGTAATACCAACATTTGGTATTAGAGAACAACCTGGTGCATGCCCAAGTATCAACCACGTGTGAAAGAAATGACAGGAAACATGTAACGTCCGGTTCCTGGTATATATTTAATTAAAATTTATTCATTTTTGTATATAGAAACTCGACAAGTTGGAGGCCCCAAACTCTTCGAGTAGGAATGGAATTGGACGCGGGTTGTAAAGTCTACTCGACGAGTTGAGAGCCTCAACTCGACGAGTAGGACTGGCAGAGTGAAACCCTAATTTTCAGGGTTTTGCACCATATTTAAACAACTTAACCTCCAAAGGCTGACCTCATTTATAGCCTCCAAGTCCCAAAACTAAATCTCGATACCCTAATGCCTTTTGCGAGCTTGTGAGTCATTTTTGAGAGAAAACTTGTCCATTTGAAGCTTGTGGAAGAAGAAGAAGAAGCTTGAGGACTGAAGAAGGAGTGAGTAGATCCAAAAACTTCACTCCATTTGAAGCATTTTCAAGTAAGCAAGTCTCAAACTTGCTAAATGATTACTTAGATCTCTTCATCTTCACTTTTATGAGGTTTTTGGTCCAAGAATATTAGCTTTTGGGAAATAGACGTCCCAAGTGAGTATACTTTCAGATCTAGGACCTTGGAGGGCCTTCATGGTATAAAGGTGCAAACTTTATGGCCATTGGAGTCCCATGTAAGCTTTAGGATGTCATTTTGGCCTTTTAAGCTCCAAAAGGCCATGCATGGAGAGAAAGTCAGAGACTTTACGTGCGCATGTAGTATCTAGGGTCTAGATCTTAGTTTGTGTGTCTTAGCTTGAAGTATTAATGGCTTGTGGATCAAGATCTAGGTCTTAAACAGTTAGGGTTTGAGTAAACCCATTAAGGAAGGGTATTAATGGGTAAAGTTGGAAACTTTACCCACATTTTTCAGTATGTATATGAAGTATGAAGCTTAGATCTGAAGGATAGGAGCTTAACATATTAAGATAGCTTAACAGACTGAAGAACTCGACGAGTCCATAGGGGAACCCGACGAGTTGGGTCGAAGTGTCCCGATTCTGTAAAGGGAAAAACTCGACAAGTTCAAGGATGAATCGATGAGTTGACTTAAGAAGTCCTGATTTTGTGGATAGGAGGAACTCGACGAGTTGTGAAAGAACTCGATGAGTTGGATCGTGATTTTAGGGTTTATGATTCATGAAACTCGACGAGTTGATGGACCAACTCGGCGAGTTGAGTCAACCTAGGAAGTTGACTTTGACCAAAAAGCTGACTTTGACCTGGGTGTTGACTTTGACTTTGACTTCGACCAAAGTTGACCCTTAAGGGGTTATGAGTATGAAAGGCGTAATTAAAGGAGATCTTTTATATGTAGGAGTTTGAGTGGAGTGGATTGTAGAGGTGAGGACAGTTCAACTACTTCACGACATTTGAGGTGAGTTACCTTCCAGTAGAAGTGGGTCAAAGGAACCAATGTCGGCCTACTAGTAGTTGATTATAATTGAGATGATTGTCTTTGTGATAATTGTCTGGTATGCCACTATCTGTTATGCTTTATATGCTAGTATGTTATGATATTATGTGATAGTGGTAGGATGGGTAGGTTAGACCCCGTAGCCGATTGAGATAAATCGAATGGTGGGTCGGGCACCCAGATATGCCTAACAGTATGTTATGCTATGTATTATGTGGTAGTCGTAAGGGTGAAATAGTCCCCATAGTTGGTTGAGATAAATTGGAGGGTAGGTCGGGCACCCAGATATGCCTGGCAAGGTAGGTCGAGCACCCATATATGTTTGGTAGGGTAGGTCGAGCACCCATATATGCCTGACAGGACAAGCCAAGCACCCAAATATGCCTGACAGGGTAGGTCGGGCACCCAGATTTGTCTTTTAGTATGTTATTGTATGGTATGTGGCATGATGGGGGAACTCACTAAGCTTTGTGCTAATGGTTTTCAGTTTTGGTTTTAGGTACTTCCTCTTCGAATGGAAAGGAGCCGACATGATCGCCGCGCATCACACTACATTTTTCGTACCGAAGATCTTTGGGATTTATACTATGATATTATTTTGTTATGACATGTTTTGACTATGGCTACATCGGTTTTGATAGTTGATTCTATGATGTTTTTAGAAAAATGGTTTTATAATTATTGAATTAAAAATGAAATATTTGGTCATAAATTTTGGGATGTTACAAAACAACAACCATGAAAAAGATGGGCAGACTACACTTCACTACCCTATGGTGTCAAGAAACAATTATGTTGCTTGGGCCATAAAAATGAAGGTGTTCATGCAAGCTCAAGGAGTTTGGGATGCTGTCGAACACATGACATCAAACATTGTTGTGGAAGTGAAGAAAGACAAGGTGGCATTGGCGGCCATCTGTCAAGGTATACTAGAAGATCTGATATTGACATTTGTGGAGAAACTATCGGCCAAAGAAGCATGAGAATCGTTGAAAGTAATGTTCATGTGGGCGGATAGAGTGAGGACAACAAGAGTTCAGACGTTGAAGGTAGAATTCGAGGCTTTGAGCATGATAGAATCGGAGGTTGTAGACGAGTTCGCTGTGAAAGTGAGCAACATTGTGAGTAGTATGTGTGCCTTGGGAGATACAGTAGAAGAATCATATGTAGTAAAGAAGCGATTGATAGTCGTGCCATCCAAGTTCCTACAGATTGCTTCAACTCTTTATCAGTTTGGGGACTTGAATGTGATGACAGCCGAGGAGGTAATAGAGAGGTTGAAAGCACATGAAGAACACATATAGGTCAAATTAAAAATGAAGAAAGAAAACTTCTTCTCACTCATCAAGAGTGGACAGACAAAAAGAGGAAGAAAAACGAAGAGGACTGCAATAATTTGCACAAAGGAAAGCTTGGAGGATGTAGTGGCTCAAGAGGACGAGGCAGAGGTCACGAAAGAGGCACCACCAACAACCATGGTGGTCGTGGAGGTCGTGGTTCTCAACAGCAAAAAAGTTGTGAATCATCTGAAAGTCAAGACAAGAGTAAACTGCAATGTTACAATTGTTAAGACTTCGGTCATTATGCTGCTGAATGTAGAAACCTAGGGCGTGAAAGAAATCAAGACTTAAACTTGGCTGACGAACACATCAACGAACTAGCCTTGCTACCATCGTTTCTTGATGATACTTATAAAATTGTTGAAGTTTATTTAAATGAAGAGGACATGAATCCATGGTAGAAGACAGGTGGTGATGAAACGAGCCAAACAAATTTATGGTATCTAGATACATGAGCTAGCAACCACATGATGGGTGACAAGAACAAGTTTCTTGGCCTCAACTACATGATACATGGATCAGTCGGTTTTGGAAATGGGTCAAAAGTTAGAATTGAAGGGAAAGGTTCGATAATCTTCGAATGTAAAAATTGACAACAAAGAAAGCTCATAAAAGTATATTATGTACCATACTTTTGCTCAAATATAATAAGTCCTGGTCAAATGGCAGAAGGTGGAAATGAGGTTCGACTCAAGGACCCATTTTTATGGGTTAATAATGTTGCCGAAAAGCTACTTATGAAGGTAAACAGGTCTCAAAACCGACTCTATAAGATTACTCTGAATGAAGTAAGAACATGATTCTTGCTTGGTGAGATAATGGAGCCAATATGGATTTGGAACAAAAGGATGGGTCACATAAAATTTGATCCATTTGAGTTTATGTATGACAAGAACCTTTTTGAAGGAATGCCAAAGATAATTAAACCCGCACAACTTTGTGAAGACTGTCTATTAGGAAAACAAATGAGTAGACCTTATCCAAAAAAGTCTTTGTACAAGTCAAAGAAGAAGCTTAAACTTGTACATGGAGATTTGTATTGGCATGTCATACCTCCCATGCCCTCAAGGAACAAGTATTTCATGCTGCTGATTGATGATTACATGAGAGCAATGTGAGTCTTCTTTGTGAAGAACAAAGATGAAGCTTTCCAAATTTTCAAGAATTTCAAGGCAACATTAGAAAATGAAACAGGGGAAAGAATGAAGGTGTTTTGTATAGATCGAGGAGGTGAGTTCCTTTTGAACCGTTTCACCTCATATTGTGAGGAGACTGGACTTGAGGAAAAACATAACAGTCTTGCAATCTGAAGGCGATGAGAGTACCAAACGTGTTGTGGGCAGAAGCTATAAGTCATGTTGTATATACTATAAACAGAGTAAACACAAAACCTCTCAAGGAAACTACACCATGTGAACTGTGGACTGGAAGATAGCCAAGTATAGAACATATTGGGGTTTTTGGATGTGTCGCTCACTTGAAAGTCGCTAAAATATATCCAACGATGTTAAAAGATAGAAGTAAAAAGATGGTTCATCTTGGAATTGAGTAGGGAACAAAGGCGTATTGGCTATTAGACCCAGATACGGAGTCAATTTGTGTGAGTAGAAATGTAATTTTTGAAGAAGATAAAGAATAGGAGTGGGAAAAGGCAGTTAAGATCAAAGCGACACCAGGTATGAGTTTTACAATAGACTAGTATGAACTACATGAAACTGAGGAGACTGAAGTTAGGTCTATACCTACTATGCATGAGGGATTAGAGTATGGGTTACCTTAGGAAGATGAAACTTGGACTGAAGATAAGAGAGAGCCCTATAACGACCCAAAATTTCCATTCATCAACATGGTTAGTTCCCGTTACTTGAGTATTAAGTTTTGTCGTGATCTCGGCGTTTGAGATTTATAAATTCAATAAATTCAAATAAAAGAGATGTTATTTTATGCCAAAAATTTTATTGTGGGGGATACTTAGGATAATTTCTGGTCACTAAAAGGTTTATTATGCATTGAGGGGCTAAGGTGTCATTTGAAGAAATTTAATTTGCCAAGGTTTTTAGGGTAGGTTGGAAGGGGTTTAAGTTTAACAATTAAGGGGAATTAGGTAAATGTAGCATAACTCCCCAAGGAGAAGGATCGATCCTTCTCCTTGGCGTATGTTCCCTATTCATGTTCTTAAAAAAATTGGCAATATGTTCTCCTTTTGTATGTGTGTCGATTGGAGAAAAAAACTAATTCCTTTTTTGTTGTTTTTTGCGTTGCCGATCAAACCAAGAAGAAAAAAATGGGTTCGGCTTAGAGATGAAGAAGAAACCAAGCCGAGCAAGGAGGGAGAAGAGAGGGGAATTTCCTGTCGATCCTAGGGGGGAAAGGGCAGCGAAAATCATTCAATTAGTGGTAAATTTTCCTACTTCATCTTCTCATCATGTTACCATCTCAATTGCTTCTCAATTGGGTGAGTTACGATATCAAAGTTCATCTTATTTGATGTTCCTTATTGTATCTCCTTCTTCCTTGCAATTCTTCAATGTTCTTATGGCTAAATTGCATTCTTATTGGGTGTGTTATGATGATTTATTGCTATCCAAATCATGTTATGAACACTCTCAAGAATGATTTTGATATGTCCATGAAGTATCCTTTGTCGATTGTCAAAACTAATTCTATTGTTATCTTTTATTCAAGTGAGAGTTTTTGGTGATTGACTATGTGCTGTGTTGGGTTTTGATATGAAATAAAAGTTTGCTTTTCACAAAAACCGAGAATGAAAGACTTTAAAAATAACAAGTTTATTTTTAGCTCATAACAAAACCACACCATCATGGATCCATTTATAGAGGTTAGAATGAAATAAAAAAAAAACCATAAGATGTTTTAGAGATAACCTTTGAAGCCTTTGTACCCACTTGGTTTTGGGATGTTGATGAAGATAGCAAAAATCAAAGTGTATGATTTCATTACAAGTATCCACCATCAAGAGTAAGGCACTTGGAATGCTAGTCCCTTCTTGTATTCTTGAGTGTCTTAAGACTTTAAGTGCTTAACTCAATTAAACACTAAAGGGAACAACTCAAGAGGTCTTCTAAACCACCAAACTAACTTCAAGAGAGAGAGAGAGAGAGAGAGAGAGAGAGAGGGAGAGGAGTAGAAAACCCATAGTTTTAGAGAGAAAGAAAGGAAGAAGAAGAGCTCCACTCTTGCAAAAATGCAAGCCTCATGCATCTCTTATATAGCCCATGAAAAGTAAGGCCTAACCATTAAAATAATCTAAAGAATGGCAGCCTTTAGAAGCATGGGAGACAAAAGGTGGAAGGTTGAAAATGCAACCTCCTACACCATCATTATGCCTTTTAAAAAGTAAGATTCTTTATTTTTTATAAACTCCAAGTTTATAAAATATAAACTTTGTCTTTAGGTAAAAGATAAAAGAATCCAACTAACCCAAAATGTTGTGCATTACTTATTAATTCATACCATATGAAATAATAAATAGTAATACTCTCTTATAATTATTATTTTTACAAAACAATAATTATTCCCTAATTAAAATACAAGAATCGATATTATTTATTAATAATAAATACACAAAATGTGCCAACATGATAAATGTGTGACCCTATATGATCATATATTATTAGCAATATCACTCCATAATGATTCTTGGGCATATAGATCCAACATTTTGGACTCACCAAAAGGTCGTCAAAATTAGTTTTCAAGTGCATTCAAATATGGTGAATTGGTAGGAGAAATTCAAACCCAAGTTGGTATTTCTCTTTTTAACAACATATGTTGTCTTTCCTTTAAAGACAATGTATTTTAGACCATGGTTGGAGGATGAAACTATCTTTTTACTTCCATGATATGTTGCTACTGATTTAGAGTTGTTTTTCCAGCTATTTGGTCAATTTGGATGATGACTTAATGGGTTAAGTGGTCAAAAAGTCTTTAAAACCTAAAGCTGGAAATTGCAAGAAATCGACAAATCTGCCCCTGGATTTGAAAAATTATAGAAAAATCACCAAGTGTTGGATTAATGATTCATAAATTCTCAATGTTTAAATTTTGAGTCTAGTTTGTCCGCAAATTTTTCCAGGGCATGTTGTTGCCTCCAAATTAGATGAAAAATGCCTTTTTTTCACAAACTAGTCAGAATATAGCTGCATTGATAGGTAGTTTTGTAAAAATCATAGAAAATTGTAGAAAAATCGTTTGGACCTTTAAAAGTACTTTCTGAATAGCTATAATCATGAACCTATGGAATATGAAATAAAAATAAATCTTTTATAGGTTTCAAGGGTGCTAAAATGGTCCAAAACAGGCGGTTGTTTTAGGTCCAAAACTGGGAACTTTGTTTGATAATTAATTTATGTGTTTAGGTTATGGAGTTGTCATCTTTGGCATTGTAGAGCTCTAATAACCTTTTATTTGTGTTATAATATAGGCAATGGTGATACTTCAAATCTTACAAGACTTGAAGTATGAAGGGTAACATCTTTGGCAAATGTGAGTTAATTTTGTGATACTTCAAATCTTACAAGACTTGAAATATGAGGAGGTCACATCTTTAGCAACTGTGAGTTAATTTTATGGATTTATAAAGTAAATTTTTAGGAAAATCCCATATCTTAGATGGAATGGGATGAACCTAATTAGCTAGGATGTATGTGCCCTTTTGGTGTTGAGTGTTGTGCTATGGATATTGAAATACTTTATGTGTAATAGTATCTAGGATGTTGCATGCTAGTCTCCTCTTTGTTTGATGTGAGATTTGTGTTAAGACCATGCTAGATTTAGTGTTGCACATGAATATTATATGTTGTGAGCATGTCAAGAATTGTTTGAAAATATTTGTTTAAATTGTTTTAGGACAAGCATGCTAGTGTTGTGAAACCATTATAGAAGTGTTGTGAATGAAAGTGGCGCGTGATGTATAATGTAATAATTAAATAAAATTACATGTTTGCATGAAAATAAACCCTTAAAGAAGTAATATGTTAATAAAAGAAAACTCATAATTCTTACATGATTACTTAAAGAGGTTAAACGTGTAAATCCTTAATTGATTAATTGATATTAATTTTAAAAGGGGAATACACTAGTGGGGCGAATGGTAGTAACCTAGTCATTGGAATATACCTTATCCGAATTATTGCGGGGACCAGAGGGTTGACGACACCTACGGGAGAAGAGCTTAAGCCAAAGTGGCGTTAAATATTTTTGTAGGATATCATTGGAGACATGGTCCAGACGGTGGGTGGAATGGAGTGATGTTGGTCTAACGGTGGGGCCAACGCAAACATCATGTGGGATTGGGAGGTGTAACACGGTGGATTTGACACCGTTTGTACCAATCCTTAACGACAACGGATGTATATGTATGTGCAAAGTCGAAGTAGCGAATGCAGCAGACCGGGAGCAACAATTACCGATGAGAGTCGTGCCTCACCTAGTGCATTGGGTCATGTCGGTCATGTTAGTAGCGAATGGGGTACTTTCCTTGGGGGTTTGCAGTGAATAAATCGAACCTAACTAGGAGGTATTACTTTAATAATTACAGTGATGGTGAGTGGTGAGTAGTTATTAAAATAAAGTGGAGAAATAAATATTATATAATAATATTATAGCGGTGAAAAGATAAAAAAAATTAGTTACAGCAGGGTTGAGAATAGTAACTAATAAAGAAAGCTCTAAAAGAAGAACGCAATAAATTGGGCTAAAAAGTGTTTGATATGCGGTGTGATGTTATTAGGTCTTGCTTGTGATTCTTTGATTGTGTAGGGATGTTTTGTGCGATGTATCTATGATATGTGTGTACTTTTAATATTGTACTGTAATTGACTCAATTAGCTTGTGTTAACACTTGCTATTTGCTTGTTGGTTGTTGTGCATTGGAACAGGTAGGTTGACATAACGCCTTGGATGGGAACTCTTTGGGTAGACGTTATTAGTCTCTTTAGATATGATACGATTTAAACATGTTGGGTTTTTATCATCTTGTTTTTGTGAACTTTAAATTTTGATGGGTTTGTTTTGACATTAATGTAACATTAGTGATGTTTTTGAAATATTCATAATAAGTCTTCTGCAAACATAATCTGTTAAAAAGTATTTACATTTTTTTAAAAAAATTTGGGTGAAAAAACATAGTGTTACAAGTTGGTATTAGAGTCACATTGTGAGTGTACTGAATATAGAGGCAAGTATTCAGACTCATAGTGTAGACTGGCTCAATTAGGTCCTTTAGGATTCTTAAGGGGCGAGGGTGTGTGTTGAGAGTTATAGGATATTTGCCTAAATTTTACCTTCCTTACCTTCCTTAATGTTGTGAAATAAATAAAAAGTTTCCTGTATTCAGAAAAATGTCTGGAACACCTGCAAACAATGAAATGGGCGGAGTAGGCAATAGACAGAATGCTCAAGGGGGGCGTATTCCTTTCATCTTCCAGACCCCAAGAAATGATCATCAGCCATGGTCACAACATGATCACAGTGAGTGTAGCCAGCTAGCACGGAGCGAGCGCAGTCTAATGAGTGCTACCATTATTGCCAACATAGAGGAATAGTTGAGGAAAAGTGATGAGGAGATATAGGCTAGGGATGACCAGATCGCTCAGTTGTATCAATCAATATAGGTTGCAGGACTACTACCTGCAGAAGGTGATATCGTAGGGGGGGGGGGGGCTCCGGAGGAGATTGCCGAGAGTCACTCGGTTTCCCGGCAGATGGTTGCAATGGAACCAATTAGAAAGGAACTGTTTCGGGGGGGGGGGGGGGTGCTGGTTGCCAAGGCAGCACCTTCAAGGAGTTCACGGATTGCAAGCCACCGAAGTATCATGAAGGTGAGAAGGCAGTGGAGTGCTTGAAGTGGATTATGAAGATGGATCAAACCTTTCGGTCGGGTGATTTTACTAAACACTATAAGGTTAACTATGCTATGAGGATGTTCAAGGATGTTGTGTTACGGTGGCGGAATATGATTAACAAGAGACCTAATAATGCTACTCGGGAGGCCATGACTTGGGAAATATTCAGCAAGAAGGTGGAAGAATGTTTATGTTGTGAGGGCAGCAAGCATGAGATCGAGTTGGACTTTCTCTCCCTAAAAAAAGGAAACATCTCGATAGCGAAATACAATGTAGCCTTTACTGAAAAATCTCAGTTCGCCACAGATTATTGCTCTACTGGGGAGAATACGGTGTGAGGCTATATGGAGGAATTAGCATACGAGTACTGAGCTACGGTTAGGTCGAAAGTTACACAGATTCATGAGATAGATGAGGCCCAAAAAATTGAGAAAGATTTGGAAGTTTGTGATGGTACCTTAGGGAAATCAAGGGAAAAGAGGATGTGGAAGAGATCGTCTAAATCCTCAAGGAAAATGAAGAAGAGTCACATTGGTAAGAAAACTACATGCCAAATTTATGCACAAGGTGTCATTCAGCACACAAAGGCCCAAGCAGTGAAAGTACTATGATCTGCAAGCGATGTGGAAAGGTGGGACATAAAATGGCAGAATGCAAAAATGAGCGGATCTGCTACAACTGCAGGCTTACGGGACATATGATTGGTAAGTGTCCAAAACTGAGGGCTGATGTGGGTGTTAATGGTAAGAAGATGCAAGAACCAAAGGTTCAGGCATGAGCTTTTCAGATGACAGCTAAGGAGGCCCGACGCGGCGACGAGGTTATTCTCAGAACTTTTATTGTGAATGATATGCTTGCTAGGGAACTATTTGATGTTGGTGCTAGAAAATCTTTTGTATCTCCTATGTTTAGTGCTCAGTTTGATTTACCCCAGAGTTCTCTGGGTTATGTGTTATACATTAAGATTGCGGTAGGAAATTTGGTTCCTATACATAAGAAGTTTGTGTTGGGTTTTGAGCATTCTAACACTCCTATGGTGTACATGCAACCCTATAAACCTTGGATCTATGTTTTCTCTATTATACATGCAAATAAGAACTCTCTAGGGTTTTAATCCTAACTAGCATATTATGAAGCTCTTATACTACAAAGTACTAGCTATATGACATACCTTTTGATGTAGCTTGATGTCTTCAAGCTTTGAAAGCTTAGCCCCAATAGTGTGGAAGCCTCAAGTGGAATCACAAACCACCAAAACACGTTGGAAGACTTTAGAGAATATGGATACTTGGTTCTCTCTAGTGAAATCGGCTAGCCCTCTTAGTGTATCCACACTAGTGCCAATTTCACCAACCAATGACATCTTTATATAGTATGGAGACTAGGGTTAAACCCATGACCTTTCATTTCATATGATCCATGGGTTAAACACTCCATGGACTATCCATGAAAACTTAGCCCAACCTAAATGAACTTGGCCCATTCTATATATATAAGAGTCTATATTTAATTAGTTTATTTTGATCACTTAATTAATTCTAAATTAAGTCTTGATCAATACTAATTAAATAATATGATTATATTTTAATATATTAGAACTTATAATACATTATTATAAATCATAAATATACTATTCTCAAAAGACTATCCATATAAATTGTGTCGGTGAAGTGCAACCCAAATGGACCATGCCCTGTCGGGTCAAGTACATACCAAATATAGTTATGGACTTAGACATTAATCCAACAGTTTGATGGGTGTGTTATAGTTATTTTCGGTCACAACTTTTCCTATGACTTTGATTTCGACTGGGATCAAGTCGTTCAACTTCATCATTGGCATGGATTGGTTGTCTACCAATCGAGTTGGGATTATCTCAGTTGAAAAGTGCATTTGTATTTCAATTTATGGAGAGGATCCTATTTATGTTTGTAGGGAGAAGTCCATAGGGTCTCTTCCCCTTATCTTAGTGATGAAGGCACAAAAGTGTATCACGAAGTGTTGTATGGTTTTCTTGACTCATGCACTGGAGATACCTAAGAAGATTACGAGCCTCTTTAATGTGGAGGTGGTTAGGGAATATGTGGATGTTTTCTCTGATGAGTTGCCTGGTTTACTACTCATACGTTAGGTAGAGTTTCAAATTGATCTTATTCCGGGTGCGGCCCCAATAGCCAAAGCACCCTACCGGTTTGGCTCCTTCAAAAAGTGAAAGAGATGATGTATTAGCTTCAAGAACTTCTAGAGCATGGGTTCATTCAACTGAAGAAGAAATATGGTTTGATGAGGATGTGTATCGATTATAGGGAGTTGAGAAAGGATACAGTGATGAATAAGTATCCCCTCCCGATAATTGATGACCTTTTTTTATCAGCTCTAGGGTTTTATCCATTTTTGAAAGATTGATTTGCGGTCGGGATATCATCAGGTTCGAGTTAGCGAGCATGATATAACTAAGACGGTATCCAAGAGGCACCATGGACATTATGAGTTCTTAGTGATGCCCTTCAGACTGAAGAATGCCTCGGCAGTGTTTATGGATCTGATGAATCGGGTGTGCCATCCATTTTTGGATAAGTGTGTCATTTTATTATCAAAGACATACTTTTGTATTATTGGAGTGTCGACGATCATCGGAGGCACTTAAGGGAGGTTTTAGACACGCTATGACTGGAGAAATTGTATGTCAAATTTTGAAATTGTGAATTTTCGTTGAGGGAGGTCTAGTTCCTTGAACACATAGTCGAGTCATAGGGGATCAAGGTAGACCCGATGAATATAGAAGCGGTTAAGAAATGGCCGATATCGAAGAATCCCATCGACATTCGAAGTTTCTTAGGTTTGGCATGTTATTATCGGAGGTTCAACAAGAATTTCTCTACGATTACGGGTCCTATAACCAAATTGACAAGGAAATCAGAGCGATTTTTCTGGTCCGACACGCAAGAGTGGGCATTTTAGACATTGAAGGGTCTTCTGTGTGAGGCTCCTATTCTTTCTCTTCCTAAGAGGAATGAGGACTTTATGGTTTACAATGATGCATCATAATCAGGATTGGGATGTGTGTTTATGTAGAGGGAAAAGGTGATTACTTATGCTTCTTAACAGTTAAAGAGTGCTAAAATGAACTACTTGATACATGACTTGGAGTTAGCAGCAATTGTGTTTACACTTAAGTTGTGGTGTCACTATTTGGATGAGACTTGGCCCATTCCTAAATGAACTTGGCCCATTCCATATATATAAGAGTCCATATTTAATTAGTTCATTTTGATCACTTAATTAATTCTAAATTAAGTCTTGATCAATACTAATTAAATAATATGATTATATATTAATATATTAGAACTTATAATATATTAATATAAATCATAAATATACTATTCTCAAAAGACTATCCATATAAATTTTGTCGGTGAAGTGCAACCCAAATGGACCATGCCAGGTCGGGTAAAGTACATACCAAATATAGTTATGGACTTAGACATTAATCCAACAGTTTGATGGGTGTGTTATAGTTCTTTTCGGTTACACTTTTCCTATAACTTTGATTTCGACTGGGATCAATTCGTTCGACTTCATCATTAGCATGGATTGGTTGTCTACCAACCGAGTTGGGATTATCTCAGTTGAAAAGTGCATTCGTATTTCAATTTATGGAGCGGATCCTATTTATGTTTGTGGGGAGAAGTCCCTAGGGTCTCTTCCCCTTATCTCAGTGATGAAGGCACAAAAGTGTATCACGAAGTGCTGTATGTTTTCTTGACTCATGCACTGGATGAGACTAAGTGTACGCTATATACCGACCATAAGCGCTTAAAACACATCCAGAATCAGAAAGAGTTCAATATGAGACAACGACGATGGATAGAGTTACTAGTTGATTATGACTGTGAGATTAGTTACCACACTGGGAAGGCTAATGTGGTAGTTGATGCTCTAAGTCGTAAGGAACCTAGAGGGGATTATCACCTTAAATCTATCGGGGTGATAATAGTTCCATGTATTTTTGAACAAATTCAGGCTACTCAAGATGAGGCTTTGAAAGAAGAGCATGTGAAAAGAGGAGGTTATGGTTAAGCAGTAGGCCATATTGGTGGATGATGTTCAGGGTGACTATGGGTCCCCAAGGTGGGTGGTGTGCATGAAACATTACTGTGAGACACACATAAATCAATGTATTTGATACATCTAGGAGCAACAAATATGTATCGGGCCTGAAAGCCAATTATTGGTGGCCAGTAATGAAGAGGGAAAACGCAAAATACGTAGTTGGGTATGTGACTTATGGTTTAGTAAATGCTGACCACTAGAAGCCATCTAGTGTGTTACAACAACAAGATATTCTAGAGTAGAAATAGGATAAAATCACGACAGATTTTGTCAAAAAGTTGCCTAAAACCTCTCGAGGCAATGACATGATATGAGTGACTGTAGACAGGTTGAAAAAAAGCACACACTTTTTGGCAACTAAGGAGAATGAAAAATTGGAAAAGTTGGCATATATGTATGTCGAGGAGATTGTCACGAGGCATGGTATTCCATTATCCATTATTTCTTATCATGACAGCTATTTCTTGTCGAGATTTTGATAGAAATTGCAGGAGGAGTTGGGTACGAGGGTGCACTTGAGTATAACTTATCACCCTCAGACTGACGAGTAAAGCGAGAGGACTATTTAGATTCTAGAGGATATTTTATGTGAATGCGCTATTGAGTATGGAGGTTTTCGGGATACTTACTTACCCTTGGTGGAGTTTGCCTACAATAGTACCTATCATGCTAGCATTAACATGGCTCCGTATGAGATGCTTTATGGGAAGAGGTGTTGTACACCTACTTGTTCGCTGGAGTTGGGAGAAAATAGTTTGCGAGCTCTGAAATCATACAACTTACCGAGGATAAAGTGAAGATAACACATGAGCATTTGTGTGTGGCTCTTGAACGTCAAAAGAAGTATTTAAACAGGAGACATTGATCGAAAACTTTCGAGGTGGGTAAGAAGGAGATGTTGAAAGTCTCAACTTGTAAGGGGATTATTTGTTTTGGCAAGTGGGGAAAGTTAGGACTGCGCTACAATGGACCACTTGCAGTGTTGGAACGAGTCGGAGACCAAGCGTACAGATTGAAGTTACCACCCGAGCTAGCAGGAATTCATGATGTATTTCACTTTTGGTACCTGAGAAAGTGTTTAGCGGAGCAACCCAGTGTACTACCATTAGACGAGCTACGAGTCAATGAATCAAAACATTTAGTTAAAGAGCTAACAATAGTACTGGAGAGTGAGACCAAGCAGTTGCGGAAGAAAAGAGTGAAACTTGTGAAATTTATGTGGAAAAACAAGCATGGCAGTGCTATGACTTGTGAGCTTTAGGATCACATGAGGGCTCGTTATCCACAACTATTTATTCTGGTTGATGATTCTAGGGCATAATCTTCTCAAGGAGGGGAGGATTGTAACGACCCAAAATTTCCATTATTCAACAAGGTCAATTCCTCTTGCTGGAGTATTAATTTTTGATGTGATCTCGACATTTTAAATTTATAAATTCAATAATATAAAATAAAAGAGATGTTATTTTATGCCTAAAAGTTTATTATGGGGGATACTTAGGATAATTTCTAGTCATTAAAAGGTTTATTATGAGTTGAGGGGTTAAGGTGTCATTTGAAGAAATTTAATTTGCTAAGGTTTCTTGGGTTAGGTTGGAGGGGGTTTAAGTTTGACAAATTAAGGGGCCATTAGGTAAATGTAGCATAAATCCCCTAGGAGAAGGATCGATCCTTCCCTTTGCGTCCGTTCCTTATTCACGTTCTTAAAAAAATCAACAATATCTTCTCATTTTGTCTATGTGTCCATTGAAAAAAAAAACCAATTCCTTATTTGTTGTTGTTGTGTGTCGCCGATGAAGCTAAGGGAAGAAAAAATCGTGTTTGGCTTAGAGAGGAAGAAGAAACCAATCCAATCAAGGAGCGAGAAAAGAGGTGAATTGTTTTTCGATCTTAGGGGAACGGGCTGCGAAAATCATTCAATTTGTGGTAAAATTTCCTACTTCATCTTCTCATCATGTTCACATCTTAATGATTGTCAATTGGGTGAGTAATGATGTCAAATTTCATCTTATTTGATGTTAATTATTGTAACTCCTTTTTCCTTTTAATTCTTCAATGTTCTTATGTCTAAATTCCGCTCTTATTAGGTGTGTTATGATGATTTATTGTTGTCCAAATCATGTTATGAACACTCTTAAGAATTATTTTAATATTTCCTTGAATTATTCCTTTGTTGATTGTCAAAACTCATGCTATTGCTATCTTTTATTCAAGTGAGAGTTTTTGGTAATTGACTATCTGTTGGACTCACCAAACGGTCCTAAAAAATAGTTTTCAAGTGCATTCAAATATGGTGAATTGGTAGGAGAAATTGAAACCCAAGTTGGTATTTCTCTTTTTTACAATATATGTTGTATTTCCTTTAATGACAATGTACTTTAGACCATGGTTAGAGGATGAAACTATCTTTTTACTTCCATGATATGTTGCTACCGATTTGGGCTTGTTTTTCAGCTATTTGGTTGATTTCGGTGATGACTTAATGGGTTAAGTGGTCAAAACGTCTTTAAAATATGGTGAGCTTTTGGTTGTTGTGCATTGGAACAGGTTGCTTGACATGATGCCATGGTGAGGATGGGAACTCTTTGGGTAGACGTAATTAGTCTCTTTAAATATGACACCATTTAGACAATTGTGAACTTGAAATTTTGATGGGTTTGTTTTGACACTAAAGTAACAGTGGTGATGTTTTTTAAATATTCATAATTAGCCTTCCACAAACATAAGCTATTAAAAAGTGTTTAATTTTTTTAAAAAGAATTATGGGTGAAAAATCACAGTGTTACAAGCCAAATACTCCCCGTGTTGTGTCTCTTACAAGCCCACATGTTAGTCCACTCAGCTCACCACATCTAGACACATCTACGCCTGAAACCCCAGTCCTGTTAATTGGTTCATCAGATACGACATCGAGCTCTATCGGTGGTGGCACTCCTAAGCAATTCTAACTCCTAACCAATCTATACGAAAACACTGAGCGATTATTACTAGTTCACGGAAATGAACAACCTAGTTCATATGTTGAAGCAAGAAAAGGAGCTGAGTGGGTTGAAGCAATTAAGATAGAGCGCAATTCAATTGAAAAAATAGGACATGGTATCTGGTTCAACTTCCAAATGGTCGAAAACCTATTGGATTGAAGTGGGTTTTCGAGGTGAAAAGAGATCCAAGTAGAAGAATATTGATACATAAAGCTAGACTGGTTGCACGAGGTTATTTCTAGAATCCCAAAATCGATTATGAAGATGTATTTGCACCAGTTGCTAGGCTTGAAATGGTACGTGTTCTACTTCCCCTTGGGGAACCCATGGATGGATTGTACATCATTTATATGTAAAATCGGCTTTCCTGAATGGAAATTTGGAGGAGGAAGTCTATAACATCCCAAAATCAAGACCCAATTTTTTTTCTTGATTATATTACTTATGAAAATAATTTATGGAAAACATCATTGTTATCATCTCAAACATCAAGTCACAAGTCTCATAAACCGTTTCATCAAACAGTAAAATATCAGAGTACAATCCTAGGGTTCTCAAAGCGGAAATCATTTGTGTGTGATGTGCTGCTACCCTACCGGCTCCTTCCCCTTAGCTGAAGAGGTACCTGAAACCAAAACTAAAAACTGTATGCACGAAGCTTGGTGAGTTCCCCCATCATACCACATATCATACAAACATACATATTGTCGAGCAATTCTGGGGCGCCCGACCTACCCATGTCAAGCCATTCTGGGGTGCTGACCTATCCATGTCAAGCCATTCTGGGGTGCTTACCGACCCGTGTCAGGCCATTCTGGGGTGCCTGCCTACCCTCCGGTCTATCTCACCCGGTCACGAGGACTATTTCACCCCCTAATACTATCACATAATACATATCATAAACATGCTGTCAGACATATCTGGGGTGTCCGACCTACCCTTTGGTCCTAACGACCGAATCGAGGGACTATACCCCTCCTACTACCACTATCACATAGAACATATCATACTGCATATAAAACATATCAAGTGATAACAACCAGACAATTATCACAAATACAATCATCTCAACTGTAATCAACTACTAGTGGGTCGGCCTTGGGTCCTTAAACCCACTTTTACTAAAGGGTAACTCACCTCGATGTCGTGTAGTTTCTGCACTGTCCTCGGTACAAAAATCAACTCTTTTCAACTCCTCGATCCATACACAACATCCTTTCTACATCACCAATTCATACTCATAACCCTTACAAGGGTCACTAAATTCCAAGTCGAAGTTAAAGTCAAAACCCTAGTCAAAGTCAACTTTTAGTCAAAGTCAACATCTAGTTGACCAGACTTGCCGAGTTGATTCACCAACTCGTCGAGTCCCCTCGTCCACGAAATGCTACAACCTCGCCCGTACTCTTCGAGTCTAGCAAGATCTCGATGAGTTCGCCTTCAACAACACATCAGACTTTCTTCAACCGACTCGCCGAGTTCATCCTTGAACTCGTCGAATTCATCTTCATCCGTATGAATGAGTTCAGTCTATGACTCGCCGAGTTCCCTTTGAACTTGCCGAGTCCATCTTCATGTGGTTGGAACATTTCCTTGAACTCGCCGAGTTTGCTCATACACTCGCCGACTTCTATGATTTTCAGGTCCCTAGTGAACCTAAACAACTAGAGATCCTTTGATCTTAACATCTGGTCCATAAGCAGAAAGGATTCGGTGGAAAATACACCCCGACTTGCCGAGTCCCATGAACGAATCGCCGAGTCCATCTTTGTTCAAAACTATATAGTCGATTATAATGGGTTTTAACGCATCAAAACCATAGATTTGGCCTCCTAGGGTCCAATTTATACGTAAAGCTACAAACTTGATGTACATGCATGGGGCCTTTGGCTCAAAAAGCCATAAAAGAAGGTCTACAAGATGCATGGGTTGTTTATGGCAACAAAGTTGGCACCTTTATGCCATAAAGACCCCCAATAGTTCTAGATCCGAAGTGCAACTTCAAGCATACCCAACAAATCCGATTTTAGCTTCTCTATACTCATAAAAAGGGTAGAAATAGCCCCAAATCATAATCTAAGAGATAGATGGTCAAGGTTCCAGCTTCTTACCTTGAATGCGCTGAGAATGGAGTAAAACTTCTGGATCTCCTTGCTTCTACTTGAACTTCCAAGCTTCCTTCTTCATCTCCAAATTCAAACACACACAAAAAGGCACCAAAAGGCTCAAGAACACTCAATAAGGGTTTAGGGTTTCAATCTAGGGTTTCTCTGAGCTGGGATGGTGATGGAGGCAGGTTTGGGACGAGATAAAGTGTTTAAATAGGATGCAAACCCTAAACATTAGGGTTTCGGCCAGACAGCTCCTACTCGCAGAGTTGGTCTCCAGACTCGTTGAGTAGATCACTAAAACCCCCGCATAATGTCGTGTCTACTCGACGAGTTGGGCCTCCAACTCGCCGAGTCACTGAGTAAATTACAACATTACTTAAATTTAACTACCTACTAGGAACTGGGTATTACAGATCTCCCCCACTTATTTTATACTTCGTCCTCGAAGTCTGCTGATGATTCCGGAAAAAGCTCGTGGTAGTGCTCCCTCATCTCGTCCTCCGACTCCTAGGTCCATTCCAAGCCCTTGCGGTGTTGCCATCACACCTTCACTAGTTCCACCCTCTTGTTTCTCAGATCCTTCGACTTCCTGTCGAGGATAGCTACCGGCCACTCGATGTAGTTCAGGCTGTCATCCACCTGAATATCCTCGAAAGGCACCACTGCTGAGTCGTCCACCAGGTACTTCCGTAATTGGGAGACATGAAAAGTACTGTGAATTTGGCTGAGTTTGGCTGGCAGGTCCAGCCTATATGCCACCTTGCCCAACTGGGCTACAACCCTAAAAAGTCCAATGTATTTGGGGCCCAACTTCCCCCGCTTCCTAAACCGGATGACACCATTCCAAGGTGACACCTTTAGGAGCACCATATCCCCGACTTGGAATTCTAGGTCCGAACAACGCTTGTCAGCATAACGGCCTACTCCGTACCTGCTAGATCCTCTCTGTAGTCTTCAGTACCACTTCGGTACTCCCCATGACCCTATGGCCAAACTCACCCCAGCATATCGGGGTCCTGCACTTCCTCCCATACAACATCTAAAAGGGAGGATGATCAATACTCGCATGATAACCATTATTATAGGAAAAATCAGCCAAAGGAAGGTAAGTATCCCAACTACCTTCAAAGTCTAAAACACACGCCAACAACATATCCTCCAGATTCTGGATGGTCCGCTCACTCTGACCATCCGTATGGGGATGAAAAGCAGTGCTGAAGTGCAGACAAGTACCCAAATCGTCATGAAACTTCTTCCAGAATATGGAAGTAAACCGCACGTCTCGGTCCGAAATCACTGAGACCGGCACACCGTGTCGAGCTACTACCTCTCGGATGTAGATATCGGCCAACTTCTCGGCCGAGATGCTCTCCTGGATTGGTATGAAATGGGCACTCTTGGTCAATCGATCCATGATGACCCAAATCGAATCCACTCCCTGTGCAGTCCTGGGAAGCTTTGTGATGAAGTCCATAGTAATATCTTCCCATTTCCACATGTGGATGTCCAACGGCTGTGTCTTGTCATGAAGACTCTGGTGCTCGACCTTGACCTTCATGCAGGCCATGAACCTCTCAACGAACCAAGCTACATTACTCTTCATGCAGGGCCACCAATAGTCGGGTCGAAGATCTATGTACATCTTCGTCGCCCCTGGATGGATGAAGAACCTGGACTTGTGGGCTTCCTCCATTAAGATATGTCGTACCCTGCCCCAGTAGGGTACCCAGATCTTCCCATGCAGGGTCAACAATTTGCGACTATCATAGTCAAACGAGGCCACCTGGCCTATGATCCGCTCGCACTTCCGGTGCTCCTCCTTCAGGCCCTCGACCCACGCCTCGTGGATCTGGTCCAACAGTGGGGTCACTACCGTCATCCTTAGGCAAACATCTCTAATCGGTGCTGCCTTGCGACTAAGCGCATCGGCCACAACATTGGCCTTCCTCGGGTGGTAAAGGATCTCACAATCATAATCCATCACCACATCTAGCCATCGACACTGTCTCATGTTCATATTTGGCTGATCCTTAAGATACCTCAAACTCATATGGTCCGTGTAAATGATACAATGGACCCTGTAAAGATAATGACGCCAAATCTTGAGGGTGAAAACAGCTGTTACCAACTCCAAATCATGCGTTAGATAGTTCTCCTCATGAGGCTTCAGCTGCCTCGAAGAATAAGTGATAACATACCCCCTCTGCATCAATACCGCACCCATACCCGGGATGGACGCATCACAATATACCACAAAATCATTCATGCTCTCTGGCAGGGCTAAGATTGGCACCTCGCACAATCTCTGTCTCAGAGTCTCGAATGCATCCTGCTGCTTTGACCCCCAACGAATGACCACAAATTTCCTTGTCAACCGGGTCAAAGGCACGACTATCTTGGAGAAGTGCTGAATGAATCTTCGATAGTAACCTGCCAATCTCAAGAAGCTCTGAATCTCAGATGGAGACTTCGGGACCTCCCACCTCATCATGGCCTTAACTTTGGCCAGATCGACTGAAATCATGTCCTGGTTGACAAGGTTCCCAAGAAACTGCACCTCGCGCAACCATAACTCACACTTGGAGAACTTGGCATACAAGCTCTCCCTCCTAGGAGTATCCAATACCTCCCGCAAGTGCTCCTCATGCTGGTCTCGAGTTTTGGAATAGACCAAGTTGTCATTAATGAAAACTATCTCAGACTGATCCAACATCAGTCTACACACGCGGTTCATGAGATCCATGAACTCGGCAGGAGCATTGGTGAGTCCAAAAGGCATCACCACAAGCTCATAATGACCATATCGCGTCCGAAAACTTCTGCACATCCTCCTCTTGGACCCTCATCTGATTGTAACCCGAACGTAGATCGATCTTGGAGAACCAAGATGCTACCTGAAGCTGGTCAAAGAGATTGTCAATCCTCGGGAGTGGGTAACGGTTCTTCACCGTTACCTTATTCAGCTCCTGGTAGCCTATACACATTCGATGCGACTCGTCCTTCTTTTTCACGAATAGTATTGGGGCTCCCCAGGTCGAACTGCTCAGTCTGATGAATCCCTTGTCTAATAGCTCTTGCAGCTATGTAGACAAATCATGCATCTCTGGAGGAGCAAACCGATACGGTGCCTTGGCTATCGGAGCCGCACCAGGGACCAGGTCAATCCTGAACTCCACCTGCCTCTCCGGAGGTATCCCAGGCAGCTCTTCTGGAAATACATCTGCATACTCTCGTACCATTGGCAGATCACTCATCGTTACCTGACCCACCTCTCGGGTATCCAAAACATAGGTGACATACCCTATGCAACCCAACTGGAGGTAGCGCTTGGCACTCGCTGCTGAACATAAAGCTAGTCCATGATGTGGCCTCTTGCCCTGAATCACTAGCTCTCCCCCACCTGGGGTCCTAATCCAAACCAAATGATGCATACAGTCGATCACTGCCCCATTGGGGCACAACCAATCCATCCCTATGATAACCTTGTTCCTCCACAATGGTATGGGAACCAAATCTACCAAGTAACGGTCCTTGTACAGCCTCAGAACATAATATCTGAAAACCTCGGACGCCCGTACTGATCGATCGTCTGCAATATCAACCTCTAAAGGGAAATCTAGCATGCCTGAAGACTCAGGAAACCTCTTTCTAAGCGCAAGACAAACAAATGACCGGGTATCACTCGAATCAAATAGCACCTGAACCGGGATACCGTTCACATGGAACGATCCTAAGACACAAGATAGAAGAAGGAATCCTCATGGAAAAGAGGGTATCGTCGGATGAGAACCCTGCGGATCCCCTTACGAAGGGTCTGACGAGGGTTAAGCATTTGCAGCATGCGAGGCACATCGGGCTGAGGGACGATATTAGTTTTACAGATTAGATAGTTATTTCTGAAACTTGTAAAATGTAATCGACGTTTGATGATAAATAAAATTTGTGATTTATTTATGAGTAAGGTGTTGCTATCATTGTCAATTATTTACTATTGTTTCAGTTTTGCATGTTTTGACTTCCAGAATAATAAATTTATTCAAACTTTCCACTATCGGTCATATGTCGAAAGTAGGCATGAGTCAAGATTGTCATGAATTGGGATTGTAGATGGCTAAATGTGTTTAGACATAGCTATGGATGCTACAACATTCATGAGTGCTCATAAGTTAAGAGTATTGGCATAAACCCACGCTCACTTGCATCACTTCATGGAATTTATCTAGAGTGATTGTGAGACGGTAATATCATATAAGTCTTCAAACCTAGAGATATGAGTTGTTGCCTATGAGTTGGCTGTGCATTGATTGCATGAAAACGCATCAGTAACTTGATGTTATAAAACGTGCCTTTGTGTATGATTCAACAAGTAGTAGAACAAGCATATGAGTCGAAGTTTATTTGTTCCTTCTTGGATTCGAAGCGATATCTGGGCCACTCGATGATTTTGTTTTGACCTATGTACCGGGCCCGGTCAGAACTAAATTTGTGTGTTCAATTAAGTTCTTTGTCATACAAATTGGAAATTGGGAAACAAACTGCTGGACAATAAGTAAGACATTGTTCCATGTATTTGTCCGGCTGGTATCATGAGCGCAGAGGATTATATGATCACTTATCTAAAATGGCGCTTCATAGTTCAACAGAGTTTTCGAGAGCTACGATTGTCGGTTGGTTCCTGAAGTAATATAGGCAAATACAGTTATCAGACTTATCCAAGTGGGAGACTATTGGATAAGGTGTCTAAGTCCATAACTTATTTGGTATATACTTGACCCGACCCGACATGGTCCATTTGGGTTGCACTTCACCCAAACTATTTATAGGGATAATATTGATGAGAATAGTATGTTAATGATTTATTAATATATTATAAGTTGTAATATATTAATATGAAATCATATTATTTAATTAGTATTGATCTTAAATTAATTATGAATTAATTTAGTGATCAAAAGGTGACTAATTAAACATGGGCTATTATATTTATATAGTGTGGGCTAACACTCATTAGGAAATGGGCTAAGCTTGTATGGGAGTCCATGGATGATCCATGGAGCTTTTAACCCATGGATCGTTGGAAAAGGAAAATACATGGGTTATTAGGGTTTACCCTAATCATCTACACTATATAAAGAGGCTTGTGATGGTTGAAATGACACTAAGTGTGTGTGCATAAGAGTGGCCGATTTCTAGAGCAAAGACATACTCTCTCATAAAGGTTTTCCAAGTTTGTGGTGTTTTGTGATTTCCATTTGAGGCATTCACATTATTGGTGCTTGGCTCTAAAATCCAAAGGAATCAACTCACTACCAAAGGTATGTAATTCTTCTAGTTCTTTTATGTTTAAAAGTACCCCATGCCATGCTAGATAGGTTATAAACCTTGGAAAAATAATTTTGCATGTATCATAGTCAAACATAGATCCAAGGTTTCTGGGGTTGCATAAACACCTTAGGAGTGTTAGTTTGCTCAAACCCAACAATTATGATGTATTGATAAATTTTGATTACCTTGGTTTTATGACAACGATATTATTTACGGTTTTATAAATTTAAAAATGAAAATTTTTTGGGTCTTATTTTGGGTTGTTACAAGTTGGTATCAAACCCTTGGTTTGATGGATTCAGACATACTCTCGGGTATGTTTGAAATCAAACTGATGGTTTGGTAAAGTTTTTCAAAAGAAATGTTTTTTTAGTGAAAAGGGTTTTCTAATACAAAAAGGGCGTGGTGCATGCAATCGACCGAGCTCAAGTAAGTTTTTCCCAAAATACTCATGCATGCTATCTGATATGATCTGATTTATGAACCTGTGAATCACATGCTAGTTAGGGCTAAGGATCTGTTCAATGTTTGCATGATAGAATGGTAGGAGATATGCCTTGTATGCCTATTATATGGGCTTGTAGACATGTATGCTAGTTTTGATCAGTTAGTGATAGATTAGCCTGATATATGATACCTTATAGCCTAGGAAGAAAGGGATGCTTGATTAGGTATAATTTGTATGCCTAGCAAGAGTGGAAGTTCTTAGCATGAGTTATAGTATGTGAGATTGGATGTTCTTGGTTATTCTATGGATTTTAATGTTACTGCAAGGATGCTACTTGCTTTGTGCTTTGTGGAACTATTAAGTGATGTGAGTTAGCTACTAATTGAATGTGTCAAGTCACATGTGACAAAGGTTGCATAATCTCAGAGTGACAGATTTGACCCTATTGTGCAGCTCTCATCTAAGTCTAACCGTTGTAGGGACGAGTCTTTTACTCGAATGATTATCTATGTTTTGTTGCATGTGATTGTATTCATCAAGTGGGTAAATGACATTATGGGGAGTTCTTCAGCACCCGATGGCAGAGTGAGGTCGGAAACCTAGGAAGGCCTAGAAGGTGCTTCAGTGGGTTTAGTTGCACTATTTAGTGAGCATTATAGTATCGGTTGAGAAGTTGACTTCGAGGGTTCAAAGCAATTCTCGAGGAAAGTATAGATAGGTATGGAAGGTAGTATTGGGACTGTACTACTGAAAGCACAAGATCCATACTCGAATCGGGGAGAGTCTTTGAGAATATAGGAAGCCCGTGAGATGAGGATTCTTAGATTTGTTCTGATCATTTTTATGCTTGTTCTTCAAATTAGTGATGAGCACTTGGGGAAGAGATTCGGGTTTGGATTCAGTCTCAAGTGCAGGTGTTGGGCCGATTGATGAGCACATGCAGGAGTTCATCTCATCGGAGATTACCCGCGGTAGTTTGGAATAAACTCATGTGATCTTTTGTTCGATCAATGTAGTTTCTAAAGAGAGAAAGGGTGTGAGAGAACAAATAGATCTGATGCGCAGGGACAAGGTTTGAAAACTCAAACCTTGAGTGAATGCTTAAGATCAATGTTTGCTTGCCAATAAATGTTCTAGTCAATCCTGGATTGACCGGTCAAGTCTGAGTTAATATATTCAACAAATGAGCAAAGTCATAAATGAATAATGAGACTAAAAGAACAATGTAAAGTTAATAAATGAAGAACAAGAACAATGTTTGAAAGATAATTGAAGTAACTTAATAAATGCCAAGAGTGAGTGAATGAACCGTCCTTTGACTTTGCATTTAAAGCTCCTTTAAATAGGAGTGAGTGAAAGATCGTACAAACCAATAAACATACATAGGACCGGATAAAAGGAATAATCCTTACATGCTGATTGTCCAAGTTGACAAACATATTAAGTCTTATGAAATGTCTAATCATTCAAATAGACAAAAGTAATTAATATAGAAAGAGACAAAAAATAGTGACTCCAAATCAACATACATTCCGGACATAATATCCATTTCGGAATGTCTTCACTATGGAACTCCTCATCTTCTTCTCTCTAAGTCCGGACAGATTCCTGACTACTCTTCACTTCGGAACTCATGCTGACTTCGGAATTATCACTTGGACTTAGGATTGCTAGAGGTTCACTTTCAGGTTCCAACAGGGTGGTTCTAATTTCAAGGTACAACTCTAATACCAATTGCTGAAGCCCAGTTTGACGATCGGTTGTTGCGGAATAATAAGAACATCTTGAGATTTAACGATAAACTATGAAGAACATAAGATGAGTAATTCCATGATTTTACGAGAAAAGAGATAAAAATATTACAATAGAAGAACATGGGTTGGGAGAGATAACTCTCCTTTTTGGGTGAGATCCCACCACACTTTCTCTCTTTAGAAACTACATTGTGCAGTCTTATTTTTTACATGACCAACTCTCTTTATATATAAGGAGAGAGAAACCAAGCAATATAATAAAGAGAATAAATAACCTAACTATCACTCATAATTTGTAGAGCATTTCCATGCTCTAATAATGTCTCCCTAAATCCTCGCAAATGATGAGGGATACAAATAAGTGATAAAATGCTAAAATACAGTAACCGACTAGCAAGTGTGGTAATAAAAATGAAACATAATGAGAACCAAATGTTGAAATGTCTCTGCAACTCTGAAATGTATGGGATCTCTGATGCTGGCCATGAATCTCTAATCAGTAAAATGTCTTCAGCTTCAAGGTCACCACTCTTGAGGCAGAAAATTAAGATCCAAATCTTCAAACTATTGATTACCCCAATGACCAAGTAGAAGATCCAATAAGTAAAACATTTTGGCTTCAAGAAGTCTGAAAAACATCTCTAGTTATCAAATCATAACACACCCAAAATTCTTCAAAATAATAACCTGCTAAAAATATGAAACATCATGTGGTAGATTTTGAATAATAAATAATTTGGATCTTGTAAACATCTAGTGAAGCCAAAAATTTGATCAAGATGACCAAAAATTAGTGCCACATCACATCACTAAATAAATCATCATCTTCAGAGGTCTCAAAAATCCAAACTCAAACAATCACAAATACATATCCGAATGATAACATAATATTCTCTCTCTATTTTTGATAACCAATAATCGGATATCAAAAATCAACAAATCATCGGGATGGAGAGTGCCAGATACCAAGAGTTATGCATGCTCTACCTAGTTGTATGAAGGGTCTCGATAAAACACGAGAATGAGAGTAAATTAAACACTCTCCGGTCATATGTAGCTGGTTGATTCAGTCGCTGAATAACTTCTTGATCAAATACCAAAGTAACAATAATAACTCCGCGTGAAAGAATCTCTGATGTGCCGAAAACTACCAGTATACTCAAACTTAAGTGTCGGAACTCCTTAAGTGGTCTTTAAAAGAAAATAAAGTCAACATGCTCAAGATACATGGTTCGTCAACTGGAGATCTAGAGCAACAAGTCATAAAGGCCCCGTAGAGTGAAAATTGTGAAACAATTATGTTGATCTCACACAACTGGCAGTGCAATCCTCGCGAAGAAAATTTTGATATCCGACAGTGGTATGGAGTAATCCTCATGAAAGAATAAAATTCTTCCAATATAATCAGCATGAAGCAAACCAGTGTGACTATCATAGGTTGGATTGTGGCAAAAATTGGTATTAAAAAAACAATTGGTTTTAAAGAAAATAAATTGGTTTTAATAAAAAAAAATGGCTAAGGTATTTGTTGGGTTTTAGCAAAAAAAATTGCTAAATAAAAAAAATTGGCTAAAAGAATTGATGTAAAAAAAATTGGTGTTAAAGAAAAATAAATGGTGTTAATTAAAAAAAATAAGGCAAAAAGAATAAAGGAAAAAAAGGGGGGGGGGGTGCTACTACGAGAGGTGAGGAGGAAGGGGGAGGATGAAAGGGGTGGAGAAGGTTACAAACGAGGGGGGAGGAGGTGGAAGGAGGAGGAGGGGGCTTACTGAGGAGTAGTTGGTACTGAAGAGAGAGGGGGTTCTGCGGGTTTGAGAAGGGTAAGGGTGAGAGGGTGCCGAAGAGGATAGGAGTAGTATGGTTACGGTGAGAGGAGTAGGCTGGAGAGGGGTACCGAGGAGTGCTACTAAAGAGTAAGGGGTCTTCGGTAGTGGCGAAGGATGGATAGGGTTCGGTATGTGAAGAGGCTGAAGGCTGAGGTAAGTCTACGGTGCGAGGGTTGGAAGAAGCGAAGGTTACGGTCAAGGCTTGGGCGAGGTCTGCGGTAGGAGATAGGAAAGAGTCTGCGGTCACTCGGATATGGGTAAGAAGTCTATGGTCTAAGTGTGTATACGGGTACAAGGTAGAGTAGGTCTCCGGTACCAAGTCTGAGAGGGTCTTCGGTAGCTGAGAAGGTCTCCGGTACCAAGACTGAGTGGGGTACTGCAGACGCTTCTCAGGAGACTTCGGTAGCGCAATTTTTTTTTCTTTTTTGAGTAAGTTTGGTCTATGGTATGGGAACCGAGGAGGGGTATTTTGACAACGAAAAATGCCATTTTTCATGAAAAATGATACCGAAGAAGCCATAATTTCAGTTTTATTAACGAGAATCTTTCCTAATGCATTTTGGATAAAAAAAGGGTGTTGGGAAGGCGAAAAGTTGAGGGGAGAACGCATAGATCAAATATAAAATGGTTGAGCATGCAGGGAAATTAAGGGACAAAAGGTGATGGGACTAGACAAATTCACATGGTTTTTGCTTTGGAGGGAATAATAAAATGGAGTACTCCTTTTGAAAAAGAGTAAAGAGGATAAGTGTCATTTTCAAAACAATTTAGCTACGTCTAACATATTTAAAGGAAGATCTACCAGCAACTTTTAAGAGCAAAGGAACTTGTGACGTCCCCAAATTTCTCATCCAGTAAAGACCGATTTAGTTTGTGCTTTTAAAATAAAATCAGAGTAATCTTCCAAAAAGTGTTGCGGAATTCGTCTCCAAAACAAAATATGATAAAAATTTATCAAAGCATTTCTTAAAAAAAATATTTTCATTATATATCAAAACCTCAGGATGTCATGTTCCGATACAGACCAAAAGCATAAACAGTATATTATAAGCCTTACAACTGTTATTTATAGCTATTGGCCTATAATCCAAAAATCTCTCGTCATCATCCAACTATGCTTTGGGTCCACTACCTGTAATATAAAAATTTGAGTGAGTAAGGCTTGGAAATCTGGTGAGCATATAGGTTTTCAACCTACAAATAATAAATTTATTTATTTCATCAAACAACAGTAAATTTATTAATTTCAATAACCAACAATAACCATGATTGCCCGTTCATGTTATCCTCACCTTCTGTCCTTAAACACCTATCACATTGGACCTAGACTAAGGATCATCATTGGGATGGAGACTACTGCTAAGGGGATTCCTCAGCCATACATGTCCTTAAGGCAACCATGAGGGGGATGGAGTATACGAGCGAACATATAGTTCACCAACACCTATAGGTTGCGAGCCTGCTAGCATTTCACTGGACAATCTAGAAAGGTCTGTGGTCATCATCTATACTCTACTTGATGACTACAAAAAAAACAACAACAACATCGAGGCATCTCATCATTTTAACACGCATCAACTATTTCATCTACCCATGTTTTACCCAACATATTTGTAGAAAAAAATACATATACAGTTTAAAACTTGTATAAAACATCTATTCAACACCCATCCCAACTAAACAAACAATATAATTACACATAGCATGTATTTTATAGAAAATACTTCATATCTATGTGTAAGATGAAAGTGACTACACACTCACTTGATTTAGTGAAAATCGAGCAGCACTTCGTTTCTTAAAACGATTGTTTCCAATGAAATCGGGCCTTGCGAGGATTGAGCTTCAAACTGAAAAGATAAATTTCTCGGGGTCCTTGGACACTTCGTGACTTTCTTCGGGTGTTGGATATGATATCGGGGCTTCGGGGGTTGTAAGGAATTTTAGGGAGCTTTAATGAAAACTGGGAGGGTTTGAACCTCCTTTTCTACCCTGCGAGGGTTCGGATCTGAGGGAAGGAGCCACACGACAGCTTCGCAGGCGAGGGGGAGGGCCAGGCGTCAGATAGGAGATGAGACACACGTCTCGGTACGGATGCAACACGCATCAGATCCAGACTGGGCCGCGCCTTCGGCCGAATCAGCAGGCGGACATGGGGCAGGCTCGCATGCGAGGGTGACATGGCCGCACCGTGACCTTGTGCATGCAAAAATTCTCGGTTTTTGTCCCCCGATTTTCAAAAATTAATTACTATTGCATATGAGCTCCGTTTTCGATGTTTTTTATATGCACACGTAGGTGAGATTATACTCTATGACTTTCATTTGGACTCCGTCGGCTAATTTTGAATTTATTTTCAATATTTGTTATTTTTAACAGACCAGGACAGGAAAATCCGTTAAAAGTTCATAACGTCTTCATCCGACGTCCGTTTTCATTTGTCTTTTTACCGTTTTACTACTATTGACGAGACCTTCCATTATCATTTAGGTTGTGTCGGCTAAAAGTCACTCAATCTAAAATTCGAGTTTTTAGCTGTCTACTGTTAAGCTGAAATTTAGAAAAATCATAACTTTCTCATACGAAGTCAGATTTGGGCATTCTTTTTATGCACTCTCTCGGTCTAACGAACACTACAACTTTCGTTTAGATTGCTAAGGCTAAAAAGGACATTATCGTAAATTTACTTTTTACCTCATACATCGTCATGCCGGTTCTGTCACGAAACTTCGACAGGTCATAACTTCTTCGACGCTTATTTTTATCCTTAATTCATTAAATTATAATAACTAAGCATAAAACACATAATAATCAAATAATCTTATTATTTCAAAACAAGTTACAATGGTTGGCCTAGACTATTAGATCATCATTAGTGCCTAGCCTAGAAACACGGACGTTACAATTCTATCCCCTTTAGGATGATTCCGTCCTCGGACTCATACATCAGCAAACAAATGCGGATAGAGACTCATCATGTCACTCTCTTTTTCCCATGTGAGATTTGTCCCATTCTTATGTTTCCATCGCACAAGCACTAAATCGTCCATATTGCATCACAACTTCTTAGTCATACGGTCAACTATTGCTTCTGGTTCTTCAATTAACCTCTTGCTTTCATCCAACCTTAATTCAGAAATTGGAATTATATCAGGAACATCTCCCGTGAACTTCCTGAAATAACACACATGGAAAGTGTTATGAATACCATCGAGTTTTTCTGGTAATTCATGCTTGTAAGCTTGGTTCCCAATCCCCTGAAAAACTTTAAACGGTTCCATAAACCTTGGACTCAACTTTCCCCTTTTACCAAATCTTATAAGTCCCTTCTATGACGAGACTTTAAGTAAAACCGAATCTCCAACTTCGAATGCTATCAGTTGTCTTTTCTTGTCAGCATAAATCTTTTGACGATCCTGAGCTGTTAACATCCTTTCCCTAATCACTTTCAGTTTTTCAGCAGTTTGATGAACTATCTCGGGTCCCATCAACTGCTTTTCCCCAACTTCAAGCCAACATGACGGTGTTTAACATTTTTTCCATACAAAGCTTGATAAGGTGCCATCTTGATGCTCGACTGAAAACTATTATTATAGGAAAATTCTACTGGATGTAAATGTTCATCCCAGTTATGTTGGAATTCCAGGGTACATAGTGTGACAATCGTCAATTTCTGATCAAGTCAAAGTCAAATAAAGTCAATAGGTCAAACCGGTCAAGTCATCTAACCATTGTATATTAGGGTTTTCCTATGCTTAAATTTGTTCAACTAGCTATTTTAATAAGAAGTTATCACTTGGAAAGTTCGTACGTTCAGATATTCTAACCCCTAATCGGGGTAAGCGATGAAACTATTTAATAAAACGTCATTTCATATCCCTCGGGGGCATAAAACCATCATAACTAAGCTTAAGGGGGTATACGAACCTTGTGTTGCAAAGCTAAACGCCCAAAAAGGTCATAAAAAAGTCTCTTTCAACCTCTCCCAAATCTCTCTAAGTATGAGAAACCTCTCCTAAACCTCTCTAAGTATGTGAAATCTCTCCTAAATCTCTCTAAGTATGTGAAACCTCTCCCAAATCTCTCCAAGTATTTGAAATCTCTTCCAAATCTCTCTAAGTATTTGAAATCTCTCCCAAATCTCTCCACGTACCTCAAATCTCTCTCAAATCTCCCTAAGTACCTTCCTCAGTCGAAAACAACTCAAAACCGGGAGAGGAATCCCCAAAAGGACCCTCTTGGTCCGGACTCCTCTTGGTTCGGAACCTCTTGGTCCGGAACCCTCTTGGTCCATACTCCTCTTGGTCCTGAACCTCTTGGTCTGGAACCCTTTTAGTCCGGAACCGTCTTGGTCCGAAATGCCTTCTTAGGAGCCAAGAGGAAGCATACCTTCGGAACCCTTTTGCTTCGGATCTTCTAATGGATTCCGGAAGGCTTCGCTCTGGATGCACCATGTTCGAATCTTCAGATCATCACTCCGGAAGACCTTACCTCGCATTGCTTCGGAAGTCTAGTTAGACTCTCATCCTCGTCCCGGACCAACTCAAACACGCGCCTGACTACAGAAGTAAGGAATGACTTCGGAACCCGCCCAGTACCTCCGGAACCCCCCTTGTACTCACTTTAGACCCTCGCAGGATGTACCCTTCCCTCCGGAATTTGATGTAGAGCTTTGGAAATTACACTATGACTCCGAATTTCACCTTATGACTCCGGATTTTCTTCAATTTCGGACATTTTAGTGTTTTCAAGTGATTTTTGCTCCGGAAATTTCCTCAGACATTTATTTTTATAATTTTAAACACTCCAAACCTATATTTTTATATATAAGACCCAATATTATCATATTTTAAACTATATTTTGGGAAAGGATTGTAAACCAAGGACAATATCTATTGGGTGAGATATTGTGTTAAAGTGTTGATTTCCCTTAGAGTGTGACACAAGCTATCCCCCATACCCACTTAGGACAACCCCCAATCACTATTCACCCCTACCTAGTCAACTATTTGTCCTCTCACATCTCTCCTCCAGCCGGTAACTTGATCAAAAGTTGGAAACTCCTATCTCTCCTTCCACTTCACTCACACTCTCACCAAGAAACAAACACTTCTCTCTCATTTCCCTCTCTAAGAACTCGAGACTCCAAGGCTGCCTTTGAACTTCTCACCCTCATTCAGTAAGTATTCTCATCCTACATTGAACATTCTTTACTCCTTCACTCAACTTATGAATCTCTCATAACCAATGTCACCATAATTGTTCTTAGATCTTCAACTCTCCAAGCTTCTATCAAGTGTTCTTGACTTAGAAACCTTTTCTCTTCAGCATACATCTAAGGAAAATCACTCAAGGTGAGTTCATACCCCTATCTTTTCACGTTTTTCTTAAGTTTTAAGGGGGGGGGGGGGGATACAAGTTAAAACACCAATAACACAACTAAACTCATCCAACACCTTTCATCAGAAAAGTTTAACTCCATTCACATACTGTTTTGGTCAACTTAAACAGCTTAGTTTTCGAAACTGTTTTAGGTGCAATTAGTTCAGGTTCATGCCTTTAAAATTACTACTTGCACATCACCATACGATTTTTCTACAATTTATGATGATTTTTACAAAACTGTCTATCACTATAGCTACGATTTTGGACCAGTGTGTGAATATGAACCTGTTCACACCAGATCTAGACTTCTAAAAATCATTAGAAAAATTATGAACAAACTAGACACAATTTCTAAACTCTTAGAATTTTCGGTTTTCAACTCCGTATGAATTTTCTATAATTATTCTATGAACAGGAACAGAAAGGATAAAACTAGCGAATTGCTATTAACTCAATTACACCTTGTAACTTGTTGTGCAAGGTGTGTATTATCATATATAAATACTTGTTGGTTATATTACGTGTCTTTTACCTCATTATAGAGGTTTACATCATATGCAAAAAGGATTTCTACCATTACAAAATGTTTTTATAAAGCTATAATAGGTATAGGTTATGTTTCGTATACATTACAAACGTTTATGATAAACTATGGCAAGTATAGTTTAAGTTTCATATACAGTATAAACACGTTCGATTGACACAACAAACACATTTCGGAAGGTTATATTTCCACATAAAAAGGTTTTACACTCCCGCACACTACACGTAAACTTGTTTACGTAAATTGTGAGACATTCTTCTCAGTACTCCTAGAGTACAGGTTAAAATTCCTGGTAGTTATAACCGGAGTCTCTTGTAGGGAGAACATGATAGTTGTGTATATATCTATATTGGGTCTGACAAACCCACACCTGAGCTGCATACAACAGCTAGACCGCAGGTCTAAGGTGACAAGTGTCATTATCTTTTTCGACGCATGAGAAACGTCGTGGCAGGTTCGTTAGTCATAGTATGGTTATAGCGACTCACATAGGGAGTTAACAACACATAAAGTTTATGGGGATTTTCTCAAATCAAAAAGGGTTTTATGTCAATTTAAAATCACCCTTTTATATCAATAAGTATGGATATTACTTGTACATTTTGGTCTTGGTATTTAAGACTACACAACACTCTTATAAGGAAAATATTGGATTTTTCTTGTTAACACACAACTCATTATAAAGATCGGTTTCCAAAGTCTTCATCTAAAAATCTTATGAACTCACCAACTTAATTGTTGACACTTTTTTAAACTACTTGTATTCTCAGGAAATCAACGAAACTAGGTAACCACATACTTTTGAGGATGGAACGCTACGACGTTGAACAACTATTTTTATATCATGTTGTAATCAATCATTGAAATATGTAACACTTGAAACCATGTAATTATTTTTTGATTATATTTATGATTGGTTATATTTACTTTGAGTGCTATTATACTCGTTGTTGTGATACTGTACATGAAGTCTGCCACCCCCGGACGTTTCCACCATTCTTGGTTTGGGGGTGTGACAGATTGGTATCAGAGCATTGTTTATAGTGAACTAAGTATATCGAACCACATAAGATATACAACTATAAATACATTGGAACTAAAAGTCTCTGATTACATTTTCAAAACAATTATACTTTTAGAAATGAAATATTTTCTTGTTAAAAGTACGAGTACATACATACATACTAGTATAGTATCATTATCTAGGACAATACAAAAGTAAAACAAGGAGTTGGACACTACGAGTAGACCTTGGGATATGTAATCAGACTTGGGATGAATATAGCCTGATCAACTATATTTATCTGAGGTGTGACCATTGTATGCCGGGGCATGGTCCTGGTGAGCAACAAGCCTAAAAACCTCCCATACAAGAAAGTTACTAAGAACCAAACATAACATTTAAAATACTATAGGAGTATTTTGTAATATCATAACTTATGTGAAAACTAAATAGATCCTTAATAATAGGTCTATAGTCCCTAAGTGGATACTCTAAAATTATATATAACTTAGAGATCATAGACTTAGAATCTGTGGTCATTACCTTTCCTCCTTTTCCTTGTTTGGATGTGGACCTAGGGTAGGATCACTTATTCGAAGGTCTATCATATCTTGTTATAAGTAATTAGTATGCACTATGTCATTATAGAAGTAACTAATGAGGATCAAACCCCTATAAGAATTTCTAGGAATACGACTAATATATGCTTCCTACCCCTCCTATTCTCGCATGTATAGCACGACAAGATTCTACTTACTAGGTGACCCCTACTTTCCCAACCAGGGAACTGGTGGATGGTTAGGAGAAGAAACCAAAGAGAAACCGGAGGTGATCAACCCTCCGTACATAGACAGGATTCCCACGAACTGTTTCGACTACATCAGACCTGTGCCTCGTTGGGCAACCCTAATCGAGGGTTGTCGTCGACAGCAATGACAACGATCACCATTTGGAGACCAACGAGGTTGCTATGAACTCAACCATAGGGGAATGACTAATAGAGCCCTCCGGCGAAGATCCAGCGGATCGCGAACATCGGGGATCAAAATAGGGAGACTGTGAATCAAGTCCGGGAACTGCGTGCTACTACAGACGCTACCATCTCACAAACTCGAGACTTGGAAAAGAACTACCATTTTAGAGACCAACTCATTAAGCACCTTTTGGCCAATCAGGGCGAAGGCAAGAGAGTGTCAGGATAGACACTCGACACTCGAAGAGAGAGTGGTCGTAGCCGAGCGTAGGTTAGCAGAACTACAGGACGCATCGACTTCGTTTCAAGCACCACCGGAGACGTATTAGCGTGAGCAGAGTTAATATTACTCACAAGACCTAGTAGGTTAGGTTCATGAGTATGCGTTGGTGCTACTATATTCTATATGTAAGCTCAACCCTGCGAATTAAGTGGTTATACTAATCAGGGGATTTATTTTGCTGTCAAAACTTTTCCTTACAATTATCTAGTGTAGACCTGCATCAAGGTCAAATTTTTCTCTGAAACCAAAATTTATATAATCACATTAACAAAAGGGGTTTACGGCAGGCCCATTAGACTTGAAGGTCTATTAAGTCTTACTCATGCAACTAAGCAAACATCAAGCGGTCGTAAGAAGGACCTAGCTTGGATCAAAATACAAGGTTTCACTCGGATACATAACTACTAAAATTCGAGGGTTTATTATAGACTTTCATTAGGAATTGCTATCAGAACACTCTAAAATTTGAAATACAATACACTTAGAACTAAGATGAACTTAGTTAGATAACTCACAACGCATATCCCTTTCTAACGATTCATTATCGTCTCACCTTTAACCATTTTGGTTGAAAGGTGCCTTCTTCGTAGACCTATAGGGTGCGATCATAGCAGCATTAATGCACCGGATCCCATCAGAACCCCTCAGCTAACTGTGTTTGGGCAAAGATAGTAGCTAGGATAGGTAAACTTAACATTCGTACAAAACCTACTTCTACCCGTTTCTGAAACTCCATCTCTGGAGTGTTTAGCAAAAACACTAAGAATAGTACAACAATGTGCGAAATTTATATATGTGAATATAAATTGTAAGGATGCACTTGAGGTAATCATCCCCACTCACGAAGTCGTTTTTCATCATGAAACAGAACTATGTCTTCACCAAGAGGCAACCAACCAACTAGCAAGGCACCAACCTTGCAGATAGACTCTGCTACCTTTCAAGATGTAGTCACGGCAGCCGTGGCAGCCGTCATGGCGCAACTCAACTCTAACCCCGTCAGCAGGCGCGAAGATGGTGCCAGAAATACTAACCGCAATAACAATTAAGAACACCAGCGGGGATCTACCAATGAAAATACCTCTGTCCACAAAACTAAGAGCAAGAAAAGGAAGTTTTAGGACAAAAAGAATCGCAACCTATCCCAAAAACTCGCTAATAGACAGCAATCCGTGGCTGCCCCTAGAATTACGACAGTAGTCGCAACACATGCATCGACATCCGCCACAACGTCTGTCACTCAAGCACCAGACGGGAAATATATGGGAACACTTCCAAAGTGCAACAAGTGTAACTACCATCACACAGGAGCTTGCTGGATTCCGCGCTGTATCAACTGCAACATGAAAGGATATACCGTCCGCTTCTGTAGGACCCCAACTTAGCACATTAGTTCAACCACCAATACCAATGTAAGTCCAGCGTGCCACCTATGCGGTGAAATGGGACACTTCAAGAGAGCCTGTCCAACTCAGAAGGATGACAGGGGAGCAAGAGGAGTGTGACAAACAAACCAACAGAAGCAACAAGGAAACTTATTAGGACTTTTGTAATTCTTCCAACAACGAAAATGTTTAAGTACCATATGTTTGTAATGAATTTGGTATGTTTACTAAAGTTCTGTCTTTCAGAAAGTAGTTAAAAATATCCTCTCATTCAATCAATTTATGGATAATATGGGTTGCACTTCACTCGAACAATTTATGGATAATCTTGGGAGAATAGCATAAGTTATGATTTATTAATATATTATAAGTACTAATATATTAATATAAGATCATATTATTTAATTGGTATTGATCTATAATTAATCTAGGATTAATTTAGAGATCAAAAGTATTACTAATTAAATATGGGCTCATATATTTATATAGTGTGGGCTAATGCTTATTTGGAATGGGCTAGGCTTGCATGGAAAGTCCATGGATACTCCATGGAGCTTTAACCCATGGATCTCATGGAAATGAAGAGACATGGGTATTAGGGTTTACATGGATGTAACCCTAATCCAACACACTATATAAAGGAGGCTTTAGTTCTTGAAATCACACTAGTTGAGGTGAGTAAAGCAAGAGGGCAGATTTCAAGATAGTTGTGACTATTCTCTCAAAGTTCCAAGTTTGTGGTGATTTATGGTTTCCATTTGAGGCATCCACACTATTGGTGCTAGGCTCTAAAACTCCAAGTAATCAACTACAACTACAAGGTAGGTATTTCTACTAGCTTTATTTGATTCAAGTTCCCCATGCCATGCTAGATAAGATAAGAACCTTGGAAAATAATTATTTGCATGTATCTTAGACAAACATAGATCCAAGGTTTATTAGGGTTGCATGTACACTTAGGAAGTGTTAGAATGCTCCAAACCCTTCAATGGTATCAGAGCCTAGGCTTGTTTGTTTGATACTTGATGCAAAATATTGGAAAAAGTCGAAATGTTGTTGTCTGCCTGATGAACTCGCCGAGTCCATGGGGGGACTCGCCGAGTTCTTGTGTATCTTCATCCTACTTGCCGAGTAGGTTCGTGCACTCGACGAGTAGGAGCCTCAGAATGCAGATTTTCGACTTTTGCTGCTGGAAATGGACTAGAAACATTACCCTAAACAGTTTTGGTGTCATAAAACTTGTTTTAGATGGTGTAATGTTTATGCTAATCCATTTACAATGGCTATAATAAAAAATTACAAGATTTATGAGTAATTTATGATTCTTGAAATGTTCATATTCATGTTCTTGAACTTATGAAGAATAGATGATCATAGGAATTGTTTGTAACCTACTTGGTAGTTTAATTCTTGATCATAATGTGTTTTAATGGAGTCCATAACTTGTCCTCAAGTTATGGAAATCCAAGAGTCACACTTGAATTAAAACGATTAAAAGAACACAAGAGTTAGAAAAATGAAAAGTCTTCATTTTAATACTCAATTAACTTCATAAGTTATAAAATGAACAGTTTTGAAGTTTACAAAACTTGCCCTCAAGTTTTGGAACAAGTAAAGTCATGATTAAAAGCTTTAGTTCCAACCCTTAGAATTTTAAAAGTTAAAATTTAACCCTTATACTTATAATATTATAAGTTAATAATATATATATATATATATATATATATATATATATGTATATATATATATATATATATATATATATATATATATATATATATATATGTATAAGATCAAAGTCGTCTTACCGCTAGTACACCTCATTCACGAAGCCGGTCTATAAAGGGGGTATAAGGTTGTTGCCTATAAAATGGCAACTTAATGGGTGTCCACTCTCACCCACCGCTTCCTTGATCAGTAGAGGGTCGTTAGCCGAACGGGTAGGACAAGGACTTATAAATTCTCATTAAAAGTATAATGATAATACTAAAGTAACTAAACTTTATTGAATTCCCAATCTTAGTTATTTTAGGAAAATGTGAATAAGGTGCTAATCCATGAAATTACACTTTACACTTTATTTAAGTCGTTAGTGGAGCGTGTGTGGTTAACCGGCACACTAACTTGAACTTAACAAGGTAGGTAAAGGGTGACTTAATGTTTATCATAGTATCGATAGAGCGTGTGTGGTTAACCGACACATCGATTGAGGGGTAATACATTAAGGGTACCAAGTAATTTGCATGGTTACTTCACACCTTGTTTTGTGATCCTCGACATCCCAGTTACAAAACTTGAAGGGCACACTCGAGATTGAAACATGCCATTGAAGGAAGTTCAATGAATCTCAAAGAATCTAGGAGTTTCTAAACCAATTAAAACCTAATTAAAAACTTTGTTTTTCATGGTGGAAATTGGTGAATCGTCATTCACCTACCTTCAAATATCTTATAGCTTATATTACGGCATCCCTCTTCTAAGTTATAAAATATTGTGTTGGGTCCTAGCCTTAATACTACATTTGGGTGTTTTATTAAGGACTATCTCTAAATCTAATCTAATCTATTCCCTATTCTTTTTAGATGGATTCCAATAACAATGCTTCTGGCTCTAACCCTACTAGATCTTTCTCTCTCATGAATCTTTGTGGGAGAGTCATCTTCGATGGATCCAACTTTACTGATTGGATCAGGAACATCAAGATGGTCACTCGGTATGAGAACAAAGAATATGTTCTCGACAAGGAGCTAAAGGTACCTGAGCCAACTGCTACTCCTGAAGAGCTTGCTGAATATGAGGTACATGAAAGGGATGCTACGAAAGTAGCATGCATCATGATGGCCACCATGACAGTCGAGCTCCAAAAGTCCTATGATAACTATTATTCTTTTGAGATGCACCAGGACTTGATGGACCGTTACCATCAAAGTGCTCGTAAAGAGTGATATGAAATAATCTCCTCCGTGATAACAACCCGAATGAAGGATGGTGAACCCATCACGGGCCACATGCAGAAAATGCAAAGGCATGTGGACCATTTACTGAAGCTGAATGTGAACTTCCCCGAGGAGTTAGAAATAGACATCATTTTGCACTCCTTACCATCGTGTTATGATCAATTCCACATGACATATCACATGAACAAGGAAGAAGTCACCCTCAGCAAGCTTCAGGGACTCTTGAAGACCGCATAAAGTGGTCTAAAGGGTTAGTTGGTTGTTACTACTCCTACTCCTACTCCAACTACGGCGAATGTCTTGGCAATCGGGCATGGCAAAGGGAAGAAGAGGAAGAACCCTTCTAAGGGTACCAAAGGTAATACCCTTGAAGGCTCCTCTTCAAGCAAAACCAAGAAAGGTTTTGTCACTCCTTCTGCTAACCCTAATGAGGCTGAATGCTTCTATTGTCATGAAAAGTCACACTGGAAGCGAAACTGCCCAAAGTACCAGCAAGATGTGAAGGATGGGAAAGTAAAACCCAACCATGCAGGTATACACACTATATTGTCTAATAACTCACCTCATTCTAAGTCTTGGGTCCTTGACACAGGTTGTGGGATTCACATATGTTGTGATTTGCAGGGACTAAGAAGAAGTGAGAATGTGGAGCAGGGAAAGATAAACTTGATCATGGGAAACAGGAAAGTTTCACCTGTCACCAAGATAGGAGTTTATTCCTTAGTGCTAAATAGTGGGTTTACATTAGATTTGAATAAGTGTTATTATTCGCCAGAAATGGCAAGAAATGTTATTTCCTTTCATGCATTGTATAAACAAGGTTTTACCTTTTATTTTGATAATAATAATGGTAGTATTGATGCTTTATTTAATAATGTTCATTATTTTAAAGCATTACCTTGTGATGGCGTGTATGAAACTGTATCTGTTGTAGATAATCTAGGAAATAATGTATTGTATATTGACTCTTCCACCAGCTTAGATAAAGCATCTTTATGGCATTGTCGTCTTGGACATGTAAGCAAGAAACGCATAGGCCAACTCCAAAAAGATGGAGTCTTGGAGTCTTTTGACCTAAAATCAGATGATAGTTGTGAATCTTGTTTGCTTGGTAAAATGACAAAGTCACCTTTTACTGGCACTTGTGCTAGGGGTGAAGGTTTGTTGGACCTCATACACACGAATGTGTGTAGACCCTTTAGAACCGCCACAAGAGATGCTAATCGGTTTTATGTGACTTTCACTGATGATTTTAGTAGATATGGATATGTATACTTAATCAAGCATAAGTCAGAAACCTTTGAGAAATTCAAAGACTTTAAGCAAGAAGTGGAGAATCAGTTGGGCAGGAACATTAAGATGCTTCGATCCGATCGTGGTGGTGAGTATCTTAGTACTGAGTTCCTTGACTATCTTAAGGAATGTGGGATTATCTCACAATTGACACCTCCTAGGACACCACAGTTGAATGGTGTAGCTGAGAGGCGCAATCGGACCTTGTTGGACATGGTTCGTTCCATGATGAGTCGAGCTTCGCTACCAATCTCATTTTGGGGGTATGCCTTAGAAACTGCCGCCCATATCCTTAATCTAGTCCCAACAAAGAAGGTTGCCAAAACACCTCACGAGATGTGGACTGGAAAAGTTCCTAATCTAGACCACATCATGATTTGGGGTTGTGAGGCTTTCGTGAGACGCGAGACTCACGATAAGCTCGAACCCCGAAGCGAAAGGTGTATTTTCATCGGCTATCCACAGAAATCCTTTGGCTACATCTTCTACAGACCCAGTGATAATGTGGTCTTTGTAGTAAGAAGAAGATTCTTTCGTGAGAGAGAATTCATAAGTCAAGGAGACAGTGGGAGGAAAATTGACCTTAAGGAACTTCAAGAGTCAAGTGATGAAGGAACCTCAAACCATAGCTCTCAACCTGAGGAGGAAAATCCTGTTGATCCGAATGAAGAATCTATACCTCTGAGGCATTCCACCAGAGTTAGGAATGCACCTGAGCATTATTATGGTTTCCATATTACTGCAGAAGGCGAGACACTTATCAGTGATAACACACTGGTAAATCTATATGAGCCTAACAGCTACACGGAAGCCATGACAGGCCCTGAGGCTGCTAAATGGAAAGAGGCTATGGATAGCGAGATACAGTCCATGTATGACAATCAAGTTTGGAACTTGGTTGACAATGTACCTGATCGTAAGGTAGTTGGGTGCAAATGGATCTTCAAGAAGAAGACCGACATGGATGGTAATGTACACACTTATAAGGCACGACTGGTTGCAAAGGGTTATTCTTAAACTCTGGGAGTTGATTATGACGAGACCTTTTCACCAGTGGCCAAGATTAAGTCTATTAGGGTTCTGTTAGCCATTGCTGCATTTCATGACTATGAAATATGGCAAATGGATGTCAAAACTACTTTCCTTAATGGAAAGTTGGCTGAAGATATTTACATGGTTCAACCAGAGGGTTTTGTCAGTACAGAGTACCCCAATAGAGTGTGTAAACTCGAGAAATCCATTTATGGATTGAAACAGGCACCTCGCAGATGGAATCTTTTCTTTGATGAGAAAGTCAAAGAATTTGGCTTTTCAAGGAGTGAAGATGAATCTTGTGTCTATATCAAGGCTAGTGGGAGCATAGTCAGTTTTTTGGTACTTTATGTGGATGACATACTACTCATAGGAATGACATCCCAACCCTGCAGAAAGTAAAGTCCTGGCTTGGGAAGTGTTTCGCTATGAAGGACCTTGGTGAAGCTACCTATATCCTAGGGATAAGGATTTTGAGAAACAGGAGTAAAAGACTAATTGGACTTAGTCAAAGCACTTATGTGGACAAAGTGTTGAAAAGATTCAACATGCATAACTCCAAGAAAGGTGAGTTACCCATTCAGAGTAACGCCCGATTGAGTAAGACACAAAGCCCTAGTACTGAGGATGAGATAGCAGAAATGAGTCGAATACCTTATGCTTCAACTGTAGGATCGATCATGTATGCTATGACGTGTACTCGACCTTATGTAACCTTTGCTTTGAGCATGGTTAGCAAGTATCAGGGGAACCCTGGCAAGGTACATTGGACTGCGGTAAAGAATATCCTCAAGTACCTACAAAGGACTAAGGACTGGGTCCTTACCCTTGGTGGGAGTGATGACTTGAGAGTTGTTGGGTACAGTGATGCTAGCTTCCAGACTGACAGGGATAATTTCCGCTCTCAGTCAGGCTGGGTCTTTACCCTAAACGGAGGGGCAATTACATGGAAAAGTTCCAAGCAGGAGACAATGGCGGATTCCACTTGTGAATCAGAGTATATAACAGCAAGCGAGGCTACAAAGGAGGCTATATGGCTAAAGAACTTCATCGTAGACCTTGGAGTTGTACCAACTATAAAGGAGCCAATGGAGATTTTCTGTGACAGCAATAGTGTAGTTGCCTTAGCCAAGGAACCAAGAGATCATGGGAGATCCAGACACATTGACAGAAAATATCACTTCATCAGACATCGAATAGAAGAATGAATCCTCATGGAAAAGAGGGTATCATCGGATGAGAACCCAACAGATCCCCTCACGAAGGGACTGACTCGGGCTAAGCATCTCCAGCATGCTCGGAGCATAAGGCTGAAGGATGATATTAGTTTTAGTAGTTAGATAATCTCGAAATTTGTAAAGTGTAATTGACATTAGATGATGAATAAAAGGTGTTTTATTTATTTGCAAAGTGTTGCTATCTCTTGTCGATCGTTTACTGTATTTCTTTTGCATGTTTTGACTTCCAGAATAATTATGTTTGGTATATCATATTATTCAAACCTCCACAGTTGGTCATATGTCGGAAGTAGGTATGAATCAAGACTGTCATGATTGGGTGTAGAGGTCTAAGGTGTTGGACATGGCTACAACAATCATGAGTGCTCATAAGTTTTGAGCATTGGACTCAACCCACGCTCACTGGAATCACTTCATGGAATTTTTCTTGAGTGATCGTGAGACGGTAATATCATATAAGTCTTCAAACCTAGAGATATGATTTGTTACTTACGAGTTGGTTATGCATTGATTGTACGAAAAACACATTGGTAACTCGATGTTATAAAAGGTGCTTTTGTGTATAATTCAATGAGTGGTAGAACAAACATATGAGTCGAAGTTTATTTGTTCCTTCTTGGATTAAAAGCTGATATCTGGGCCCCTCGATGAATTTGTTTTGACCTATGTATTGGGGCCCGGTCGGAACTAAATTCATGTGTTTATTAAGTTCTATGTCAAACAAATCGGAAATCGGGAAACAAAAGCTGGACAATAGTAAGACCATGTTCCATGTATTTGTCCGGCTGATATCTAGAACAGAGGATTATATGATCACTTATCTAAAATGGCGCGTTCAAGTTCAACAGAGTTTAAAGAGCTATGATTGTTGATCGGTTCCTGAAGTCATACTTGCAACTATAGTTATTAGACTTATCCAAGTGGGAGACTGTTAGATATAGTGTCTAAGTCCATAACTATATTTGGTATGTACTTGACCCGACCCGACATGGTCCATTTGGGTTGTAGTTCACCCGAACAATTTATGGATAATCTTTGGAGAATAGTATAAGTTATGATTTATTAATATATTATAAGTTCTAATATATTAATATAAGATCATATTATTTAATTAGTATTGATCTATAATTAATATAGGATTAATTTAGAGATCAAAAGTATTACTAATTAAATATGGGCACATATATTTATATAGTGTGGGCTAATGCTTATTTGGAATGGGCTAGGCTTGCATGGAAAGTCCATGGATACTCCATGGAGCTTTAACCCATGGATCTCATGGAAATGAAGAGACATGGGTATTAGGGTTTACATGGATGTAACCCTAATCCACCACACTATATAAAGGAGGCTTTAGTTCTTGAAATCACACTAGTTGAGGTGAGTAAAGCAAGAGGGCAGATTTCAAGATAGTTGTGACTATTCTCTCAAAGTTCCAAGTTTGTGGTGATTTATGGTTTCCATTTGAGGCATCCACACTATTGGTGCTAGGCTCTAAAACTCCAAGTAATCAACTACAACTACAAGGTGAGTATTTCTACTAGCTTTATTTGATTCAAGTTCCCCATGCCATGCTAGATAGGATAAGAACCTTGGAAAATAATTATTTGCATGTATCTTAGACAAACATAGATTCAAGGTTTATTAGGGTTCCATTGTTGAAGCTCGATGAAGAAGATGATGAACAGTGGAGGAAAAATCGTCGGTATTCGTCTTTGAGAAGTATGAGAGCAGTAAAAGGGTAAAGGTAGTTTGAGAAAACCCTTTATGCTGTCAATCAGGAGAGAGAAACAAATCACAATCATATCATAGGCGAAAATATCTCAATCGACACTTAGAAAATCGTGATTTGACAACTGTTACAGCGAAAAAGGCGATGATAGGCGTGGCATCAGCTATCGTTTTGAATTCACACGCCTTTCCATGTTTATCTCAACGTTATCGTTTTAGATTCCAGACCCTTCAAATTCATGCTGACTCATCCTTATCTTTTTTAAAAGACTCCTTTCCATCATAATGAACCGAAGCTATATTTATGAAAATAGCTTATTAGAAACCGAACCAGACTTTGGAAAATCAAAGATTTTCATGCAAGATAGTGTCAAAGATAAAGAAATAAAGCAAATAATTTGTGAGATATATGTGATATCTAGGACGACATAAAACAGTGGATCCCGGGCATGAATCTCTGCCTTCAAAGTCAAGAGAGACTTCAAAGTGCTTGTTTGGTTTCCCATTGAATTACGATCAAATGCCTGTAAAGAGACATTTAAAGGCATCTTTTTATATAAATCTAGTAGGATGGAATTCGCTTCAATCCATACATAGGTACTTGACATAAGACCGAAAATGGAAGAAGTACTTATGAGACTGGTGTAGCCTGTTAAACAAGTAGGTTTGGATCTTTTTCATTGACTTGGTGATATAAATAAGAAATCTCAAAATAAAAAATGAAATTGGATCTTATGTGAAGAAACGTCTTGGTGTTAGACAATTTCATAAAGATCACACAAAAAAAGGAGATTTATTGAGATAACAAGTAATAGCTTGAACGTGTACTCGATCACTGTCAATTCATTTAAGGTGTTAGATTTTAGGTTTTACTTAGGACATGGTGAACGTATTTAAGATCATCAATACAGATGTTGTGTAACCATAAACCTCAGTGGAAATTGCTGAGAGCCTCAAGGGTTACAATTGTGGAGCAAAACGAGATGGAGAAATAAGATAAGGTGGTTAAGGAATCGTAAGTACCTCTTCTATTTGAGAATGACAAAGCAGAAAACTCTTAAATCAATATGAGAAGAGTAAGTTAGCTCATGACTTGAGTGAATTTAGCAGCCTAATTGAGAAGAAATGATTGGTTTCGATCGAATCATTAAGGCTTCACTCCTAGTCTTGGAGGCTTCGGTCTACATACAGCAGCATGCTTCTAGGGACACTTAACTAGTACAAAGATAGAAATATCATACCTGCCCTAGCTCCAATTGGTATAGCTTACGTGATCTTCAAACCTAAGGAAAAAAAGAAACAAAAACGAAATGAAACACAAACAGAAAATATTTTTGAAGTTTTGGATTTTTCTGAAAAACAATAAAAACAGAAAATAAAATAGTTTTGAAGTTATAGAACAAAGATAAAAACGAAAGAATAGCAAGCGAAAAGATGTACAAAATATACAATCGAAATGTCACCATAGTATATGAGGCGAAATGGACCGAGCATTCGGTTCATTTCGGTTCCCAAAAAATCAGGACCAGAAATAGACCGAGCGTTCGCTCTATTTCCCTTCCAACTTTTAATGAGGTGAAAGCGATTTCGGTTCAGATTCAGCTTCCATCATTCCTAAGCCTTGTAAGATTTTATTAAAACTTGCTTCAGGCAAGGCTTTTGTAAAGATGTCAGCTAATGGATCATTGGTTCTTACAAAATGTATTTCGACATTACTGTCTTCCACGTGATCCTTAATAAAATGATACCTCAGTGCTATGTGTTTCGTTTTGGAGTGTTGCACTGGGTTGTGACATATCCTTATTGCACTTTCTGAGTCACAATATAATGGAATTTTCTTCTTGTTCAGGCCATAGTCTCGAAGTTGACTTTGTATCCAAATGACCTGTGATGTACATGATGTTGCAGCTATATACTCTGCTTTGGCTGTAGAAAGAGACACACATGTTTGTTTCTTTGATTGTCAGCTGACAAGTTTGCCATCAAGGAACTGACATCCTCCAATAGTACTCTTTCGGTCTAGTCCACATCCTCCTAGATCAGCATCAGAGAATGCCTGAACAAAGAACCCTGATTTTGCTGGGTACCATAGACCGAGAGAAGAGGTTCACTTCAAATATCGAAAGATATTCTTCACAGCCAACAAGTGATGTTTGCGTGGATTAGCTTGAAACCTGGCACAATAACACACATAAAACATTATGTCTGGTGGACTTGTTGTTAGATACATCAAGGACCCTATCATTTGACGATAAAGGGTCATGCTAGCAGCCGGTTTGTCCATAGAAGGAGTTAACTTCGTGCCAAACGCCATAGGAACCTTCAGTTTTGAGTCTCCCATCATTCGAAACTTGACAAGCAAGGTCTTCGTATAAGCCTCTTGATTAATAAAAATGCCTTCGGTTCCCTGTCTAATATTTAAGCCAAGGAAAAAGTTAATTGGACCCATTGAGCTCATTTCAAACTTAGTCTCCACCAACTTCCTGAATTCTGCTATTAAGACAGGATTCGTGGAGCCGAAGATGATATCATCGACATAAATTTGAACAATCATAAGGTGGTCACCCTCTTTCTTACGAAAGAAGGTTGGGTTAACCGAACCTTGTTTAAACTTTGACATTTTTAGAAATCGATTTAATGTTTCATACCATGCTCTTGGTGCTTGCTTCATACCATAAACTGCCTTGTCCAGAATGTAGCAGTGATCGGGATACTTCTCGTTCACAAAACCTGGTGGTTGCTCTACATACACCGTTTCTTCTAATTATCCATTTAGAAATGCACACTTGACGTCCATTTGATATACTTCAAAGTTCTTGTAGGCAATATAAGCCAGAAAGATTCTCATTGATTCTAACCTTGCTACTGGAGCGAAGGTCTCTTCGTAGTCTATCCCTTCTTCTTGACAATATCCCTTCACAACCAACCCTACTTTGTTACGAATTGCATTCCCTTCTTTGTCCATTTTCTTTCGAAATACCCATTTCAGTCAAACTACAAATGCATCCTTTGGTGTAGGAATCAGTTATCCATACCTAGTTTCGCTCAAACTCATTGAGTTCGTCTTGCATTGTCTATACCTAATCAGAGTGATCAAGTGCAGTGTTGACAGTCTTTGGCTCAATTTTGGAGACAAACGAATTAAACATGCAAAATTCCACTTGAGAGAATAATGCAATTTGCTTCGCTTTCAGTTGAGAACGAGTAAGAACTCTTTCCGATGAATCACCAATGATTTGGGTTTTTGGATGATCTTTTGTCTATTTGGTGAGAGGAGGGTAATTTGGATCATAGGAGGGATCCAATTCAGCATTTACTTCTTCTTCATATTCTGACTGAGTATCATCATCATTTGTATTTGCATTCTCCCCCTCAAATGATGAGACAGTTTCGTCTTCAGGCATTGATTTCTCCTCTTCAATTGGACGTTTGGTTGATATGGTACTTGATGATTTCTCCCCCTGGAATGGTAATTCAGGTTTATCAAATGAAGATGAACCCCCCCTGAAATGTAGAACTTTCTTTCGGAAGTACGCTTTGACTAGGATGATCGGTAGTTCCCGTTTGTTCTTTTTCCATATCCTTCGTTGCGTCATCAATGATTTGCTTCAAGGTATCAATCTTATTGTCAGCTGCCTTTTTTTCAGAGCGAATGGCTTTCTCTGGTTCATCGAATAATGACATGTATTGATCAAATAAATTCGAAATGGAAACAGTGACTTGACCAGACGTTGGAAAGATTTCCTCCATTGAACCTTCGGTTGTTTGAAGCTTCTTGACGTAGTTGTCATCAAAGGTGACATAATAGGTTTCTTCGATTTTCTTGGAACGTTTCTTCAAAACCCTATATGCCTTGGAGTTTAATGAGTAGCCAAGAAAAATCCCTTCGTCAGCTTTGACATCAAACTTGTTTCAGTGCTCCTTTGAGGTAAAAATAAAGCATCTGGAACCAAACACATGGAAGAACTTGACATTTGGCTTACGATTGTTCAAGATCTCATATGGAGTAATAGAAAGATGTTTGTTGAGAAGAGATATGTTCTGTGTGTAGCAAGCAGCAGCAATAGCATCAACCCAGAAATATAAAGGCAATGAGGCAAAACTGAGCATGGTTCGGGCTGCTTCACACAACGAGCGGTTTCGCCTTTCAACGACACCATTTTTTTGTGGAGTTTAGGGATCAGAAAAGTTGTGAGATGCTCCCTTTTCAGCAAGAAATTCTTCAAATTCATTGTTTTTGAACTCTAGCCCATTGTCATTTCGAATATTTCTTACCAGCTTTCGCAGTTGAAGCTCTATTTGCTTGAAAAAAACCTTGGGCTTTGGTGTAAGCTCTGATTTCTGTTTAAGAAAGAATACCAAGGTGAAATGAGAAAAATCATCTACTATTACTAGTATATATTTGTTACCACCAATGCTTTCAATACCCGAAGGTCCACATAAATCTATATGCAGAAGCTCAAGTGGTTCGATGATCTTCGTGTTGACACGTGTTGGATGACTTTTCCTGCTTTGCTTTCCCATTTCACATGTAGCACATAGATGTTATTTATCAAACTTGAGTATTGGAAGTCCTCGCACATGATCACCAAGAACTAGCTTATTGATGTCTTTGAAGTTGAGGTGCGAGAGCCTGTGGTGCCATAACCAACTTTCGTCTGAGTGTGCTTTCGTTAGTAGATACACAGCTGGCTTCCATCGAATGGGATTGAGGTTCAGTGGGTACATTTCACATTTTTCTTTTGGATTTTAATAGAACTGTTTTGGTCTTCTTCTATACTATTTCAGACCCTTTATCATCGAATGAAACCTTCAGTCCGGTTCCCACCACCAGTTGTGAACACTGATGAGATCGTGTTGTAAGCCCTCTATGTATGCTACTTTTCTGATCGATAATTTGCCATTTGTGATCATTCCATAGCCTTTTATTGTGCCAAATGAGTTGTTGCCATACTTGACACAACCACCATCTGTAAGAGCTCGAAACAACCACGCCCGAAGATCTTCCTTTCTCCCAGTCATGTGACGTGAGCAGCCACTATCAATGTACCATTCGTCGTTGAACTGCTCGTCACGTATAACCTGAAAAAATCAAGCAGATTTAGGAACCCAAAGTTTATTGGGTCCATGTGAGCCTTTTACAGAACAGGGTATAGCAATACAAGAATCAACCAAGTAAGTTCGTTTTATTAGGGTTGTTTCATTTTTTCTTTTGATTGTAAAAACTTTGATTTTATTATCTTTTGACGCTTCAACCTTAGGTTTAGGAATTGAATATTTATTGTTTTCTAACTTTTGGTTTTGTTTCCTTAGGTTAGTATTTATCTTCTTTTCATATCCTGAGACGATCTTCCCTTTTCCCTTCACATCTTCTTTAGGATTGTGCTTTGAGTGAGAGGAATGTGGTTTAGAAGCGAAACCTTGCTTTCGGATCCTTTTGCTTGTGGACGAGGAACTAAAATTGGCCCTTCGGTTGTTGAGTTGAGAACCGAAACCACTCTTTCGGTTTCTTTCGCTTCTATTTTGGGGACCGAAACTTCCCTTTCGGTTTGCTTGGCTACATGAATAGCATTGAGTACAAAAAGTAGACTGATTCTTTGACACTCCTTTATCCTTAGCGGTTCAACTCTTGTCTGATCGAATGTAATTTGGGTTTTAGGACTGCGAAAACCATTTCCTTTCTGTGAGATTCTTCTTATATCTCCTGTTACGTTGCTGTTTCTTTTCAGACACCTGTTTGGGAGTTTTATGGACGTTGACCCTCAGTTTCAATCTTTCATCATGAGTTTCGCTCTTTAATGAGGAGGTTTCACTTGTCACCTTAACTGATTCACTTGGAATCTTTTTGGTACCACTGCTTGTTGGCATATCAAAGCGTGTAGGCTTGTTGAGTGGTTCTGCCACATATCTGCCTTTAACCCTCCATGATGTTCTCTCAGATGGACCGACCGTCTCATCAGCATTGTTTATTGGTTCCGACCAGAAAAATTCATCACATCCTTCAGCATTATCTTCGTTCACTAATGTTGTGAGTTCGGCTGTTGTAACGCCCGTAGATCAGGGCTAGTCAATTTAGAGACGATAAGCATCAAAAATGACTTTTTGATGGAAGATTATTTAGAAGGATTAATCTTAACCAAGTTGTAGTATATGTCACAAGGTTTCCGTGCATATAAAGAACGCCAAAATCCGAGTTATAACGAAGAAGTTATGACCTGTCGAAGTTTCGCGATAGAACCGGCACGACCCAGCGCGATGTAAATAGTGAACTTAAGGTAGATAGATATTTATCCTTAGTGATCTAAACAAGAGTTGACGATTTATTCGATAGTAGTCCAACGATAAAAAGACAGACGAAAACGGAGTTCAGATGAAGGAGTTATGAATTTCGTACGGAGTTTTCCTGTCCTAACCTACTAAAGATAATATATAACTAATATATTAAAAATAAAGTTATAGATCATAATCTCACCTTCGCGTCAATATAAAGAACGTCGAAAACGGAGTTCGTATGCGAAAGTTATGAATTTCTGAAGTTCGGGGTGCGAAACCCCAAAACTGTCAGAGCCCACGACGTGGAACAAGGTTGCCACGACGTGGCAAGTGTCCCGACACCTCCGGGAGGCCCCCAGATGCAACTTGGGATGACGCATGCAGTGACGACCAAGCCCACGACGTGGAACAAGGTTGCCACGACGTGGCAAGGGCCAAATTTGCCCTATAAATAGATTTGAAGGGCCAGCCGTTTAGGGTTGCCAATTTCTTCTCTTCTCTCTCCCGTTTTGCATCGTTTTGCATGCCAGAAATACCCCGAAGCCCCGGTATTATTCTCTATCCCCGAGGCAAGTCCCGAGATCCCGAAGATCCCGAGAAGTGCGGTTCCAGAGCCGAAGCTTTGCCCGCGAGAAGTTCGATTTTTGTGGAGATCTTCCAGATCTCTTGTGGATTACTACTTCTGCAAGTCGTAGTGTTGTCCGATCATCTTCTGATCAAGTGAGTGTATACTACCTTTCATAAACACAATAATAATACAAGTATGGTTTGAGTGTATTAAGTATATTGTTGTTTATATGTGTAAGTGTATACTACCTTTCATAAACACAATAATAATACAAGTATGGTTTGAGTGTATTAAGTATATTGTTGTTTATATGTGTGAGTGTATACTACCTTTCATAAACACGATAATAATACAAGTATGGTTTGAGTGTATTAAGTATATTGTTGTTTATATGCGCGAGTGTGTAGTTACTTTCTTCTAACACATAAATATGAAGTATTTGCTATGAAATACGTGCTATGTGTTTATATGTTATTTGTCTATTTGAGATGGGCATGGAATTTGGAGTTTTATACAGGTGTTAAATGATTTAAACTGTGTAAGTATTTATATCTACAAAATTGTTGGGTAGAACATGGGTAGATGGGATAGTTGGTGACTATGGAGTTAGCGCCTGCTGTTAGATAAACCTTAGTGACTATGGAGTTAGCGCCTGCTGTTAGATAAACCTTGGTGACTATGGAGTTAGTGCCTGCTGTTAGATAAACCTTGGTGACTATGCAGTTAGCACCTGCTGTTAGATAAACTTTGGTGACTATGGAGTTAGCGCCTGCTGTTAGATAAACCTTGGTGACTATGGAGTTAGCGCCTATTATTAGATAAACCTTGGTGACTATGGAGTTAGCGCCTATTGTATAAACCTTGGCGACGATGTGACTTCGTGCCTATTTGATGAACCTTGGCGACTATGGAGTTAGCGTTTGTTGAGTAAACCTTGGCGACTATGGAGTTAGCGCTTGTTAAGTGAACCTTGGCGACTATGGAGTTAGCGCTTGTTAAGTGAACCTTGGTGACTATGGAGTTAGCACCTATTGATTAAACCTTGGTGACGATGTGACTTCATGCCTGTTAAGTGAACCTTGGTGACTATGGAGTTAGCGCCGCTTGAGTAAACCCCGACGACTATGGAGTTAGCTTCTGAAAACTATGGATTTAGTACCTGATCTATAAACTTTGGCAGCAATGGACTTCGTGCCAAATCCTTAGGTAAATCCTTAGGAATGAATGAATGAAGGATAGTGGATTCTTAGGGTAAAACCTTAAGAAGATAATGGGGATGGGTATTTGGGTTGATTGTTTGATAATTGAATATAATAAATGTATTATTGTGGGTTGAAAACCCTATATGCTCACCAGGCTCCCAAGCCTGACCCACTCAGTTTTCTTTTCATTACAGGTAACGACACAAGAGTATAAGTCGGCGGACTTGACGAGAGATTTTGGATTATAGATCAGTAGTTGAATAACTATTGTAAGGTCTATTTTATATTGTTTATGCTTTTGGTCTGTAACAAACATGACATCTCGAGGTTTTATTATTTAATGAAAATACATTCTTTTCGAGAAATGTTTTGATAAAATGGTTATCATATTTTATTTTAGGAACAAATTCCGCAACCGTTTTCTTTAAACGATCACTCTGATTTATAAAAAAAAGCATAAACAAATCGGTCTTTTCTGGCCGAGAAATTGGGGATGTCACAGTTGGTATCAGAGAATTAGTTTAAGCGAACTAGGAATATGGATTTATTTCTAGACTTAAACTTAGATTGCTAAGCAATGATTGCGAGTTGAGTGTGTCCATTATATTTTAGGTAGTACACCTAAATTGACACAGGCACTATTTTATTTTAGGAAAATTTCCTAAAATGCTTTTACGTGCTAAATGTTTTGTGTGATAGCTGTATTGATGCTATTATTTGTTCGGATCTATGGTCTGTTGCCGACCGGATCTGGAAACCTTATGTGTTTAGGATTCTAAGCGTATGGCTACGATATTAGAACTAGCATGTAAACGTTTCGGGGTGATAAGGAGATTTATACGTTTATCGTAATTAAAGCTTTCTTATTTTAAAATTCTCGCTTGGTGCACCGAATGTCTGCTTGGATGTACAAGGGGTCATGGTGAAGACTCGTAGAGAAATTGAGTAAATGGAGGAAATGAAGAAGGTTTATGATAGTGGATGACACCTATCGGAAGATATCGTAAGAGTGGTATCTCGCCTTTAGAGTGTGTCTATGAAATAAAAGTACGTTTAGAGGAGTATGGTACATCTAAAGTACACCTTCGATTGGCAGGATGATGGAACGATTGGTGAAATTCTTGAAGTTGTCACATCGTCTGATATTTTCATCACCAATCGATTTGAAGTAGAGTTGATGATTGAAGATTGAGCAATGAAGAAGTCCTAGTAGAGTCTAGGGAAATTGTTTATGATTACTTGGACACATTCGTATGTGTTGAACGATTATATGATTTATGTATGGTGACTTGGCTAACTGCGAGACAATACTTGGGATGAGTATGAGTAGGTGTGAATGGGAGTAGAGATCTATACTACCGGAAGCACAGGACTCACGCTTGGATCAGGGGAAGTCACAAGGTTATCAAGAAGCTAGTAATTGATTCCGTTTTATTCAAGTATGTCATTACCATTGTTTCGGTAATGTCTAGTAAGATAGTTGTTATTCCGACCCTAGGGGTCATATCAATTGAGTCCGACTACGATGAGAGGTCATCGGGACACAACCCATCAAGGTTATTACTTAGAATGGAGAGATAACTTATGGAGTCAGTATACGAATCCTATTTCATTAATGATTCCGGGACGTAATCATCCTAAGGGGGAGATAATTGTAACGCCTGTAGATCAGGGCTAGTCAATTTAGAGACGATAAGCATCAAAAATGACTTTTTGATGGAAGATTATTTAGAAGGATTAATCTTAACCAAGTTGTAGTATATATCACAAGGTTTCCGTGCATATAAAGAACGCCAAAATCCGAGTTATAACGAAGAAGTTATGACCTGTCGAAGTTTCGCGATAGAACCGGCACGACCCAGCGCGATGTAAATAGTGAACTTAAGGTAGATAGATATTTATCCTTAGTGATCTAAACAAGAGTTGAAGATTTATTCGATAGTAGTCCAACGATAAAAAGACAGACGAAAACGGAGTTCAGATGAAGGAGTTATGAATTTCGTACGGAGTTTTCCTGTCCTAACCTACTAAAGATAATATATAACTAATATACTTATAATATATTAAAAATAAAGTCAAAATTAGCCAATGGAGTCTAAACGAGAGTTATAGATCATAATCTCACCTTCGCGTCAATATAAAGAACGTCGAAAACGGAGTTCGTATGCGAAAGTTATGAATTTCTGAAGTTCGGGGTGCGAAACCCCAAAACTGTCAGAGCCCACGACGTGGAACAAGGTTGCCACGACGTGGCAAGTGTCCCGACACCTCCGGGAGGCCCCCAGATGCAACTTGGGATGACGCATGCAGTGACGACCAAGCCCACGACGTGGCAAGGGCCAAATTTGCCCTATAAATAGATTTGAAGGGCCAGCCGTTTAGGGTTGCCAATTTCTTCTCTTCTCTCTCCCGTTTTGCATCGTTTTGCGTGCCAGAAATACCCCGAAGCCCCGGTATTATTCTCTAGCCCCGAGGCAAGTCCCGAGATCCCGAGAAGTGCGGTTCCCGAGCCGAAGCTCTGCCCGTGAGAAGTTCGATTTTTGTGGAGATCTTCCAGATCTCTTGTGGATTACTACTTCTGCAAGTCGTAGTGTTGTCCGATCATCTTCTGATCAAGTGAGTGTATACTACCTTTCATAAAAACAATAATAATACAAGTATGGTTTGAGTGTATTAAGTATATTGTTGTTTATATGTGTGAGTGTATACTACCTTTCATAAACACAATAATAATACAAGTATGGTTTGAGTGTATTAAGTATATTGTTGTTTATATGTGTGAGTGTATACTACCTTTCATAAACACGATAATAATACAAGTACGGTTTGAGTGTATTAAGTATATTGTTGTTTATATGCGCGAGTGTGTAGTTACTTTCTTCTAACACATAAATATGAAGTATTTGCTATGAAATACGTGCTATGTGTTTATATGTTATTTGTCTATTTGAGATGGGCATGGAATTTGGAGTTTTATACAGGTGTTAAATGATTTAAACTGTGTAAGTATTTATATCTACAAAATTGTTGGGTAGAACATGGGTAGATGGGATAGTTGGTGACTATGGAGTTAGCGCCTGCTGTTAGATAAACCTTGGTGACTATGGAGTTAGCGCCTGCTGTTAGATAAACCTTGGTGACTATGGAGTTAGCGCCTGCTGTTAGATAAACCTTGGCGACTATGGAGTTAGCGCCTGCTGTTAGATAAACTTTGGTGACTATGGAGTTAGCGCCTGCTGTTAGATAAACCTTGGTGACTATGGAGTTAGCGCCTATTATTAGATAAACCTTGGTGACTATGGAGTTAGCGCCTATTGTATAAACCTTGGTGACGATGTGACTTCGTGCCTATTTGATGAACCTTGGCGACTATGGAGTTAGCGCTTGTTGAGTAAACCTTGGCGACTATGGAGTTAGCGCTTGTTAAGTGAACCTTGGCGACTATGGAGTTAGCGCTTGTTAAGTGAACCTTGGTGACTATGGAGTTAGCACCTATTGAGTAAACCTTGGTGACGATGTGACTTCGTGCCTGTTAAGTGAACGTTGGTGACTATGGAGTTAGCGCCGCTTGAGTAAACCCCGACGACTATGGAGTTAGCGTCTGATAACTATGGATTTAGTACCTGATCTATGAACTTTGGCAGCAATGGAGTTCGTGCCAAATCCTTAGGTAAATCCTTAGGAATGAATGAATGAAGGATAGTGGATTCTTAGGGTAAAACCTTAAGAAGATAATGGGGATGGGTATTTGGGTTGATTGTTTGATAATTGAATATAATAAATGTATTATTGTGGGTTGAAAACCCTATATGCTCACCAGGCTCCCAAGCCTGACCCACTCAGTTTTCTTTTCATTACAGGTAACGACACAAGAGTATAAGTCGGCGGACTTGACGAGAGATTTTGGATTATAGATCAGTAGTTGAATAACTATTGTAAGGTCTATTTTATATTGTTTATGCTTTTGGTCTGTAACAAACATGACATCCCGAGGTTTTATTATTTAATGAAAATACATTCTTTTCGAGAAATGTTTTGATAAAATGGTTATCATATTTTATTTTTGGAACAAATTCCGCAACCGTTTTCTTTAAACGATCACTCTGATTTATAAAACACAGCATAAACAAATCGGTCTTTTCTGGCCGAGAAATTAGGGATGTCACAGCTGTTTGCTTCTGTCTAACACCGGTAACTGAATAAACATGATTTGGCGTGGTTTGAACCTTCTGATACACCACTACCTTTTCTTTCATAACTTTAGATTTATTTTGGAACATTCGAGCGAATTCAACCGAGTTTTCAGAAATGCGATTTTTGGTAGATTCGGGTTCCCTCTTGAAAAATTCAGAACAGTCTACCTCATCCTCTACAGATATTTCACTCATATCATCATCCTTGTCAAATTCATATGTATTTTCAACATTAATTTTTGTTTCTGAACTCAACTTGGCATTCAAAGAGTCAAATTTCTGCATAGTTTCGGTTTTAATTTTTAATTTATCATTTTCGTCCAATAAATTCTTAAGCATGTCTTTGTGGTCTTTGGACTGGATAAAGGATTCAATTTTGTTATGACCAATTTTATATCCAGGAGAAACATCATTAGACAAGAAAACAACTTCACAATCATAAACATCAGCATCAATTTTGTCCTCCTTTAATTCAAGGAAGGGAAGAATCATACTATGAATTTTCTTGCCTATTTCACAATCTAGATGCAACTGAGTGATATTGGAATACAAATGTTTAGCAATTAAACAAAAAACATTTCTCTGTTTTAAAAGCTTCAAATTATCCCTTTGCAAATAAATTGTCTCATCCTTAATTCTAAATAACTCTTTCTCCTTTTGCTCAATCCACATTCGCCTCTCCTCACTCTTCAAAGACACCCTGCTAAGTCGATCAGTTAGGTTAGAATTTGTGAGGCGATTTTGGATTAAACTACCAGTTAAACTAGAAAATTTAGATTTTAATTCGTTCAATTATTTTTCATAGTTTGTGACAGGGATTTTTAATGATTCGATAATAGATTGTACCTTCTTGATTAACTGGTCATACTCATTGATCTGCTCGCCAACAGGTTTGGCAGCGAAGCATCTGTCCTCTCGTTCCTTCGCTTCATCTTGACCCCCATCAATGGTGTAACCCCTTATTTGTGACACTGCACCGATCACCATCAACCACTTTCCTTCAGCATCATACTCATCTTGTTTCGCCACGAAAGCCCTGCCATGTGTAGGCTTTCTCACTTCTTCATCCTCTAAATCAGTAGACCAGACTTCAACACCACCAAATTCATCATTTGCAACATTTTCTTGCACAATAAGAACGTTCATAGTGTTATTTGTAGTAGCTTTCTTCTTCTTAAACTCTTCTAGCTTTTGCAGGTAGTATGCTTCATCGTCTTCACTTTCGTTCTTCTCTGACATCTTCCTCAACATACAGTCCTTTACAAAGTGGGTTTTGCTTCCACAAAAGTGACAATTAAATCTTGAGTCACTTGACATCTTGCTTTCCTTCTTCGGTTCTTCTTGCTGGGAAGTGATCTTCGGTTCCTCCTTTGCCTTTTCTGAACTGTAGTTTCCTTGCCAGTTTCGGTTCTTATTGGTGGGAAACTTTTTGCAAATGAACTTCTTTGGGTTTGAAACCATCAAAGCATATTCTTCATTGGTTAGATCAAATTCAGAAACATCTAAATCTTCTTCTTCTTCAGCAACATTCTTTCCTTTGGAAATTAGGGCCAACGAACCGATGCCTGAAACTACATTCGTTTCTTTAGTCACTGCACCTTCATGTGACTGTAGAATCCCTACTAGCTTCGCCAAAGAGTAAGCCTTAAATTGTTCATGGGACTTTACAGTAGACACTACAGCCATCCATTCAGATCTTAGGCCATTCATAAATGGGACCTTCTGCTCAATAACTTTCCTCTCTATGCCATGCCTTATCATTTTGCTAAGAAGATGATTAAAGCGATCAAAGGCTTGGATAAGATTCTCTTCAGGTTTTTGATTGAACTCTCCAAACTCTGAAAGCAATAGAGTCTGGATCGAATGCTCAAGATCCTCATCAGTAGAATACATCTCTTTCAACCTGTCCCAAACCTCTTTCGCTGTCGTGCATGAGCTAACCAATCGAAAGGCGTCAGACTGTAGGGCAAATCTAATCATTCTAAGTGCTTTAATATTGCATGCAAATTTATCCTTTTCATCTTGAGGAACATATTTAACATCAACCATAAGTTGGTTGTACTCCTTTTGATTCTTTATGATTCGGTTTGTGCCAGAGTGAGCGAACAGACCTACAGTGATCGCTTCCCAGATCAAATACCCATTGTCTTCGGAATCGATCACATAGTCTTCAAAGTGATGCGTCCATACTTCGTAATCCTGAGTATATAGAATGGGAATTCTAGTTGTGGATCCAATGCTGTTGGAGATATTGATAGGGTTTGTGTTGGAATCGTCATGTGACATGATGATATTGCGAAAAAACTGTTCAAGATCAGACTTGTAAACAAAGTTAGGGTAAAATATAAATCCAGGAACTACATCAACAGCAAGATGACGGCTTCTAACAGATATCAATATTAGCGGAAAACCCTGAAACCTTCTTTGACAGAAGAGATGCGTACAGATTACATAGTCTCATGCTCTGATACCAATTGATGAGTAGAAAAACTCTTTAGATCGTTTTAGATCTTCAACAGGTTAATAGAAAACGACTAATCAAAATATGTAAACATGAGTTGAATCAAAATAGAGTTGAACAATTCCAATATAGTCACACCTCAGCAGAGCTCGATTAAGAACTTCCACTATAGAGGTGAGCTAGGGTTTTACAATAAAATCAATGATAATAATGAAAGCGTCAATTATAAGATTGCATGCATGCAACTTATATACTAAACCCTAAGACAAAACACATGGCTGGACAGGCCCAAACCGTTGACAAAACTAGACTAATAACCGAGCCAAAGACGCAACACAATAGACCCAACAATGAGGATGTTTATGTTAACAATCGAGGTTTGTCATTTCGTGGGATCTACTGGTACTTCACCCTTTGGGTAAGGTTGTGAGAAAAAAAGGACTAAAGTAGATCCAGGGTTGGTTATGGGGTCTCTTAAGGGTGTGTATTGTGGTAAGTCCTTTAGATATTGTCATTAAGGTTGTACGTGGACTGAAGAAGATTGCAAAGGAACATTTGGTCTGAATCATTGGCACGGTTCTTCTTTGGGTTATAGCCTTTGAATTGGAAGAAGAGTACAATCGCCAATCTCATTCTGTGGTTGTGTATGACCATGTTTTCGTCTATTCTTGCATTGGTAGTAGCCTATTCTGTGAAAGGAATTTTACGTTATAGAATGGTATGGCTCAGGTTATGCTTGGCTAGTGTTGAGACGGATGATGATTGTATTCCTATAAGTCTGTAGGTTGATGATTGAGTATCTTTAGGCCCCTATGGTGCTGGTCGTGAGTCTTTAGGCCAATGATGGAATAATGGCAAGATCAGCATGATACCATGAACATATCATTTTAGTGGTTTGAATGTGCATGATGTATCGTGAACTAGTTGTTGTATGATTCATTTAGGTAGGACCCGATAGTCATTTGATTAAGACTCTTAGGTCTCAGATCGTTAGTTTTATTAGAATGTTTGGGTGTTAGTACATTTGTTGGTAGTCGGGAGACTCAGTGACTAGCTGGTTTCGATCATGTAGACAGTAAAAGTTTGTTTAGATTATTATTTGAGCATCAAAAGTCTATTGTTGAATGTTTACATTATGATATATCTTTGCTTGCAAGTTGTTTATTAGGAGTTTGATTATCAACGTTAGGTATCAATTCTGAAATCTAGAGTCAGGAATTGCATTGTAAATGTCTCGAGTGATTTGTAAGATGGATGTATACCTAAGCTGATGAGGGATTCAGATGCAACATGAGATTCTTGGATTGACCGTCTTTATGCTCGTGGGAGCAACGGTTTGGTGATGACTTGTCAGGAAGTCAAGTGTGTATTTAAGATTTTGGGAACAATTTCCGAATTTGTTGGTGTTCCAGTCAGGGAACTAGGGGTAGGTGTAAGGAATGGATGATCATCAGTCTTAGGGCATGGTTTTTGAAGCATATACGGACGGGTTCCCAATTAGGGTAAGTAACACTACTCTAACATCCGTTGTTGTTGGTACCTGCATATTTTGGTATATGTGTATTGGTAATTATTATCACATTATACGGTACCTCAGGATGGTATAATTATTTGAATATGTTATCTCGGATTGGATATATAGTATTTGATTAGCTAAATTGGTTTATATTTATCGCGGGTTAGAGATAGTATCATTTGACAGGTTTGGGCTTAGTGCTTTACTAAGCATGGGATTATTTTGCAAAAATGTTTCTATTAGATCTCTTAGGAGATATTATGAATATATTTAACTGATGGGTTATTTGTTATTTGGCTTATGTTGTTTTTTTGTGAATGTTTTGCAAGTTAAAGATTGTAGTGACTGGCTCGATCCTGTGCTTGCTGCGAGCACGATCCTTGTGATAGTTTCTTGTGCTCTAGTGTACCGATGTATACCAAAATGTTTTGTAAAATTTTTATAATTATGGAATGTAATGTGGGGTATACCTTGTGTGAAAAATATGGGTGTTAGTGAGGTGTTTAAAGTGAGATTTCCAAATAGTATACTCTATATACCAAACGGACCCTACCTCCGATATGATCCTACATGGTTATTCCTTATTTAGATCTTGAAGTAGACTTTGGGATTCTTGAGGAATCTAAACCCTTAGGATAATAGTTTCATGAAGTATAAATTTAGACAAAAACATAACAATATGTACATCTAAGTCTATTGGAAAAAGGTATAAGGCGACGCTCTACCTAATTCACCAATCACCATACACTTTGGCAGGTGAGTGCACAATCCCACTTATGAACATGTTTAAGTATTAATTAAAATATTAAATATTTTTTGGAAGTCGTATGTGAATTATGTGCTTATTGCCTAGATTATGTGTTAGGATATATAATGCGCTATGTGCGAGCTAGATATGGTTCTATTGTATGTTAGGATAAACAAATAATATTATATAATAATATTCAAGATAAATATTTTTGAGAAGATAAATGATTAATAATACCTAGTACTCTTATGGAATATATATACATTAAGATAGGTTAATGTCGCCCAAGAATAGAGTTGGTATTAAAAAGTTGGTTTCAAACATTGTAATGTAGTCTGGGGATAAACTTAGACTTATGGAAGATACCTAGTTGATATCAGGTAGTCTCATTAAGAGAGTGTGTATAACCTAGGAACGGAGAGTAAAGTTCTGTTCCATGAAACTATTAGGTGTCAATGTACGGCAGCCCCATACAGGATGACCATAAATGGTGGGTCCCGATCAAGCAACTGTTAGCAGTATATATGTGATGTGTTTTGAGCAAAAGAACATCCTATGTGCACATGCAAAACCCTAAAGCTTTGAATCTAGGTTTGTCTATTGTACATGAAAATTTATCCAAAGCTTATACCCTAACCCTAATCTAGTATACAACAAAACTTATTGAATGTCTAATAAACAAGTTAGATGTATACCTTGATTATTGATCGTAGATCTTGAAGCTTTGAGAACCTTAGCACCCCAAATGTTGTTCCTCTAATGAATCACAAACACCAAAATCAATTGGATGAAGCAAGAAAGAGAGAGAGAGAGAGAGAGAGAGAGAGAGAGAGAGAGAGAAGAGGGAAAAGTCGGCTCCAAGGCTTCTAGGGTTTCAGTGTTGCTGAAATCTCATGCCTAAGGGGTCTTTATATAGGTGTGGGAATTAGGGTTTCAATGATTATCCTTATCTGGTTACTTAGCCTCCAAGCAGCCCAAGGATAATTCTAGATCCCCCTTAGATGAATTCCTAAGGCCTTATGCTAAGAAACCGTCCACCCTATGCTCTAGGGTTTCCTTACCCAACTTTGCAACTATCACATAATTACAAGTTTAGTCCCCTTAATTCAATTAACCTATTTTGACCACAAAAGTAATTCTTGACTAATGTTAATTAAATAAATATGATTTCTCTTTTAATATATTATTCGTATAATATATTAATAAACCATAATAACCTCTTTCTCTATTATTCATCCAGTCAAGTTGCTTTGGTGAAGGAAACCCAAAAGGACCATGCACGACTGGGTCAAGTACACACCAAATGTAGTTATGGACTTAGACATTAATCAAACCGTCTCCCACTTGGATAAGTCTAATAACTATAAATGCAAATATGATTTTAGGATCCGATTAGCAATCGCAGTTCTCAAAACTCTTGATCTTATCAATAACCTGTCCTTTAGATAAGTGATCTTATAGTCCTCCATTCAAGATATCGTGCGAACAATTACATGGAACATAGTCATACTTATTGTCCAACAGTTTTTTTCTCGATCTCTGATTCGTTTGACATAGAACATAACTGAACACATCAATTTAGTCCTGACCGGGCCCGATACATAAGTCAAACCAAATCATCAAGAGGCCCAGATATAGCTTTTACTCTCTTTGGATAAAAGGAGCAGATAAACTTTGACTTATATGCATTTACGATTCACTCATCAAATCATGTACAAAAATGTGTTTTATAACATCAAATTACTGATGCGTTTACGTATTATCAATGGACAACCAACTTGTAAACAATAAACCATATATCTAGGTTTAAAGACCATATGATATTATCGTCTTGTGATCACTTGTGATAAATTCCATGAAGTGATACCAGCAAGCGTCGGTTTAATCCAATGTTCAAATCTTATTCATAAGCACTCATGAATATTGCAGCAAAATTTTGTTGTGTCTAATACACTATAGATAATCTACAAACCAATTCATGACAGTCTTCTTTCATACCTACTTCCAAAGTATGAGCGACTGTGGACTGTTCGAATGATCTTATTTTTCAGGAAGTCAAAACATGCAAAGTGAAACAATAGGTAAATAATTAACACAAGACAGTAACTTTACTCATAAATAATACACCTTTATTTAATCATCAAATGTTAATTACGATGTATCTATTTCACATTTTGAAGCTATCTAATCTAAACAAATATCGTCCTTGAGCCCAATGCTCCTAGCGTGCTGCAAGTGCTTAACCCTACTTAGTCCCTTCGTATGGGGATCTGCTAGGTTATCCGCTGACGATGCCCTCTTCACTATGAGGAGTCCCTCTTCCACCCGATGTTGAATAAAATGATATTTCCTGTCGATATGTCGAGATCTGCCATGATCCCTCAGTTCCTTGGTTAAGACAACTGCTCCTTCATTATCATAGAAAATTTCCATAGGCTCCTTTATGGCAGGCACAACCTCAAGGTCTCCAATGAAGTTCTTCATCCATATCGACTCCTTTGATGCTTTGCTCGCAGTTATGTACTCCGATTCGCATGTTGAATCAGCTACGGTCTCCTGTTTGGAACTTTTCCAAGTCACTGCTCCTCCATTCAGGGTAAAGACCCAACCCGACTGAGAATGGTAGTTGTCTCGATCGGTCTGAAAACTGGCATCACTATACCATCTCACCCTTAAGTCATCACTCCCATCGAGTAACATAAACCATTCCTTGGTCCTCCGAAGGTACTTAAGAATATTCTTGACTGCGGTCCAATGTACTTTGCCAGGGTTCCCTTGATATGTGTTGACCATGCTCAAAGAGAAGGCCACATCAGGGAGAGTAAAGTTATAGCATACATGATCGAGCTAACTGCGAAAGCGTAAGGTACTCAGCTCATCTCTGCTATCTCGACTTCAGTACTCGGGCTTTGAGTCTTACTCAACTTGGCATTGCTTTGGATTAGTAAGTCCCCTTTCTTGAAATTCTCCATACTAAAACGCTTTAATACCTTGTCTAAGTAAGTATTCTGACTGAGTCCTATTAGTCTTTTACTCCTGTTTTTCACTATCCTTATTCCTAGAATATAGGAAGCCTCTCCGAGGTCCGTCATAGCGATACACTTCCCAAGCCAGGACTTAACCTCCTGCAGGGTCGGGATGTCATCTCCTATGAGTAGTATGTCATCGGCATACAATACAAGGAAGCTAACTGTACTCCCACTGTCTTTGACATATACACATGACTCATCCTCGCTTTGCAAGAAGTCAAACTCTTTGTCTTTCTCGTTGAAACAAAGATTCGGTCTATGAGATGCTTGTTTCAATCCATAAATGGATTTCTCAAACTTATACATTTTATTAGGATGCTTTGCTTCGACAAAACCCTCTGGCTGAATCATGTAAACATCCTCAGCCAACTTCCCATTAAGGAAAGCTGCTTTGACATCCATCTTCCATATTTCATAGTCATGAAATGCAGCAATGGCCAGCATCACCCAAATAGACTTTATCTTTTCAACTAGTGAGAAGGTCTCATCATAGTTAACTCCGGGAGTTTGAGTAAAGCCCTTCGCAACCAATCGTTCCTTATAAGTGTATACCTTCCCATCCATATCAGTCTTCTTCTTAAACATCCACTTGCACCCGACAATCTTACGACCTGACACATTGTCAACCAAATTCCAAACTTGGTTGTCATACATGGACTGAATCTCACTGTCTATAGCCTCTTTCCATTTTGCAGAATCCGGGCCTGCCATGGCTACCTTGTACCTATTAGGTTCATCCAAATTTATTAGTGTTTTATCAATAATAAACGTATCACCCTCACTTGTTATATTAAAACCATACAACACAGGTGGAACACTAACTCTACTAAAACCTTTAAGAGGTAGGGACTCATCAATTGGTTCAGGAGTTTCCTCCTCAGGTTGAGTGCCAGCGTTAGAGGTTCCTTCATCGCTTAACTCTTGAAGCTCTTCAAGATCAATTTTCCTCCCACTGTCTCCTTGGCTTATGAGTTCTCGCTCTCGGAAAACCCCTCTTCTCGCAACGAAGACAACATTGTCACTTAGTCTATAGAAGTGATATCCAAAGGAATTTTGTGGGTAGCCAATGAAAATATACCGCTCACTAAGAGGTTTGAGCTTATCGTGAGTCTCTCATCTTACGAAAGCCTTGCAACCCCAAACCTTGATATGTGCCAACGAGGGAGCTTTCCTTGTCCACATTTCGTGAGGCGTTTTGGCAAACTTCTTTGTATGGACTAAGTTAAGGATATGGGCGGCAGACTCTAAGGCATACCCTCAGAATGAGATAGGTAGCGAAGCACGACTCATCATGGAATGAACCATTTCTAGCAAGGTTCGATTACGCCTCTCAGCAACACCATTCAAATGAGGTATCCTTGGTGGCGTTAATTGCGAAACTATTTTGCATTCCTTGAGGTAGTCATAGAATTCAAGACTAAGGTACTCTCCACCTCGATCGGATCGAAGCATCTTGATTTTGCTGCCCAGATGATTCTCCACTTCCTGATTATACTCTTTGAACCTTTCAAAGGATTCTGACTTGTGCTTGATTAAGTAGATATACTCACATATGCTATAATCATCGGTGAAAGTCACATAGAAGCGACTTTCATCCCTTGTGGTGGATCTAAAGGGCCCACACACATTGGTGTGTATGAGATCCAGTAAACCCTCAGCCCTTTCACAAGTACCAGTGAAGGGTGACTTGCTCATCCTTCCAAGTAAACAAGACTCGCACATGTCATCGTCCCTAAGGTCGAATGACTCCAACACTCCATCCTTTTCGAGTTGGGCTATGCATTTCTTGTTGACATGTCCAAGACGACAATGCCACAAGCATGCTTTGTCGAAACTATTGGAAGATTCAATATGCAACACATCATTTCCTAAGTTATCTACAACCATCACAGTTTCATATATTCCTGTAACATCCCAAAAATACAGGACAAAAATTTCATTTTTAAATACGTCATTATAAAACCAACAGTGTAATAAAAAATTTGTAATATCATGTCATGTCAAAACCAAAGTAGAAATAATCAAACATGTTATCATAAAACAATATCAGAGTGTAATCCCAAAGATCTCATGTGCGGAAAACCATAGTGTGATGCGCTGCAATCAAGCCGACTCCTTTCCTTTAAACACGAAGTACCTGAAACCAAAACTGAAAACCGTAAGCACGAAGCTTAGTGAGTTTCCCCATCATACCGCATACCCTACAATCACATAACATACATATATTGTCAGGCATATCTGGGTGCCTGACCTACCCCTTCGGTCCTCTCGACCGGATACTGACCAGTATATCTGGGAGCTTGCCTCCCCTTCGGTCCTCTCGACTGGACACTGACTAGCATCTCTGGATGCTAGTCTCCCCTTCGGTCCTCTCGACCGAATACTGACCAGTATATCTGGGAGCTTGCTCCCCTTCGGTCCTCCCGATCGGATACTGACTAGCATATCTTGGTGCTGGTCTCCCTTTCGGTCCTCTTGACCGGATACTGGGGACTATTTCACCCCTACCACTACCACACAACACATATATCTCAAACTATCTAGCATGGCTGGGCATATCTGCCCCTTTGGCCCTATCGACCGGTGTTCTGGGGGACTATCTCCCCCTACTGTCACTAGCACATAGCATCATATCATACTAGCACAATAACATATCACAGGTAGTAGCAAACCTAGATGAATATCACAAAGACAAACATCTATCATACAATCCTACTGGTGGGCCGACATTGTGGCCGTAGACCCACCGCTACTGGAAGGTAACTCACCTCACACTGTTGAAGTCCCGAAGAAACAATCCCAAATTTCCTGAAGTCCCGCAGACTCAACCCCAGCTGCTGGCTGACAGATTCCCGAACTGTCAACACCAAAATAACACCTAATTAATAATTGGGTCCCAATACATAACCATACGTACATTATTTGGGTGATTACTACATTACCCCTCGCTTGGCTTATTCAAGCCCAAGGCAAAATCCGTAGGCCCAAAGTCAATTAGGAATCAAAGCCCAACACATGGCCCAATTTTCCAAATTGGGCCTAGGCCTATACATGGTCTCATTCTGAGGCCCAACATCATATAATCATTAAGGCCCAAACTATGGCCCATCTATGGCCCAATTTTCCAAATTGGTCCCAAACCCCTTACATGGACCTTACCCTAGGCCCATTAAATTACTCTAGACCATTTGCTTGATCTTAGATAGTCCATTTAATAACCCAAATCATCAAGGCCCAATAAAAAGGCCCAACAGTAAACCCAAGTGAAATTAGGGTTTCACATAAAATGATGATTAGGGTTAAGTTTCCTACTTAACCCATTAAGGACTTAATCCATTAAGGACTTAGCCCATTAAGTCCAATATTGCTTAGATTAATTTCCGCAAATGATTATTATTTAATATTCAAAATTATTAAATAATTCTTGTGTGTGTGACCCGATTAATTCTTAAAGTTAGGTTTTCATTGGCATTAGGGTTTTCCAATCCAAATATTAGCCCACTTATCAATTTGTTGGCCTTTTATGTCAATTAGGGCTTTATTGGGCCTATTAAGCCCACTAAAATCTTAATAAGTTCATTAGGGTTTTATTGGGTCCATTAGAGTCCATTAAGCTTCATTGGGCCCATTAGAGCTCCTTTGAGCCCATTAGGGTTTCAAGAATTTCCAATCGAGTCGACTCATAAGAAAAGCACACCGCCACCCGACACGGCGGCCGGTGGCGGCAGGAGGCGGCAGCCACCACCTCACGGTCGTGGTTTGAGTTTCTTTTTATTATTTTTTCCTTCCGGTTACATTTTACAATGCTAAAACCCCAAATAATCATACACACACACACACTAATACAAGCACATATACAACAACCTAATGGCGGCCAATGGTGGCAGCCACCACCCTATGGTGGTGGTGATGTCCTTTTCGAGCAATCCAGTCAACACCCACACATATCATCACGCCTTCAGCTTGGGGAGGGAAGCCAACCATCCATTTGGTGGTCTGTGGCGGTGACAGATGGTTTTACGTCGATAGCCACCACCTCGTGGTGGTGGCAGCGGTTCCTTTGGGTTCCCAATCGAACAGCCTCCCCTACACCCGAATCTTGAAGCAGAACCACACCCATTACTTCACAACAACAAACACCCTCCTGATAGCGAAAAGTCGAACGCAAAACCCCTTCACGACCTCGCAGGCAACTTGAAGCAACACGACAACAGAACGAAGGGAAGGAGAAAGAGGAATGGTGGCAGCAAACAGCGTCCACCCTTGCGCCTACAGGCGGCGGCAATGATAACCCCGACCATGACGACACCTCACGATGGTTTCAGCTTTGACGGTGATGGCTAGCTCATCCCGGTGGTTCCCCTACAATAATAAGAACTCGACTCGGCGGCAAGGCATCAGCCTCCAACGACAGTGACCGGCTGAGTGGTAGTCGTCGGCGGCCATGGATGATCGGGGGATGAAAGAAAATAGGTGGTATCGGCTAAGAGGTTTGAGTATAGCGGATGCGTAATCGTTTTTTTGGGTTAGGGTTTTGGTAGCGATTCTTTAAACGGGAAGGAAGGACATCGGGTTTAAATCCCGCTTCTCTCAAAACTTTGCTCCTAATACAACTTTAGTCCCTCCCCATAGGATCCTTTTCCAATCAAATCCTATATTTACCCATTAAACCCCAACATTAAAAATTCATTACAAATTAGGTACGAAATTTACCAATTTCACCCCTGCTTCCATAATTCCTCACAAATCCGATCCCAAGTTTACCAAACAGCCCCTTAGCCGCAAAATCACTTCAAATGAAGTCCTAGAAGTTACCATTTAGTCCCTGCCTTCATAATTACTTACAATTTGAATCTGAACTTACATTTTACCCCTGAATAATCCAACTCATGACATTTGGCTTCCCAAAACCAACACATTGCTATATAATTATAAATTTTAGGGCTACGAGTCATCCATTAATTAATTTATTTGTTTAATAAATAAACAGGGTTTTACAACTCTCCCCCACTTAAATTAGATTCCGTCCTCGAAATCAATCCTTACCATTCCTTACTCGCCCAACCACTCTAGTAGCATGGTCACCAACTTGGGCACACCCTAGCCTTCCCAGGGTAGCCATGACCAATCCTCGTAAGGCCCTACAATCCGTAGATGAACAAATTTCTCGCAACAAGGTAACATTTACTCGATCTGAATTTGTTGTCTCGAGATGGTCTGAATCCCTGGCAGACCACTCATACTGAATCATTATCGTTGGACCCAGTCCACTTTATCCTTCAACCGGCTACTCAATTTCTGATAACTCGAGGTTCCCATTATAAAATAGGATCACCGACCTAATCATTTCTGTAGATCACTTGTCACTCCGCAGTAAACCAGCTGTTCGATGTGTACTAGCAACCTAAGACACAAGTACTAATACTACCCAGACGCTAAAAGTAGTATGTAGCCACACGGCTGCTTTCCAAAATTTAATGAGACCTCCCTGATCCCCATTCGTTCACTAATTATCTGAAATATCGGGTTCCTGCCCGGCTGCGGAGCCAATGGACTCCCACCTAGTTGCCTTACACGACTTCTGAATGAAATCCTTCTCTGGAACTAGTTGCCACTGAGGCTCTAACAACCTTCTGGTCTAACCGATCGGGTCCATGCATCGAATCTTGTCATCATCACATCCAAGACTAAAAGTGATTGTTACCTAACCAATGGTAGGCTTGCATCACAAATGCCCTTATGCAATCCATTACTTCCCTGGTATCATAACTGTAGTGGCGTTTCTACAGTCTTATCACTGGCTCAACCAGATCTAATCCATCTGGGTAATACCGAAATCTAATACTTGGATTTCCATATCCTCACTGCTGCACCCGAACTGGTGGGTACTACTATTCCTTCCGCGTTCTAACAACACGCTCATGCCATCTACCAACCTAGTGAATGCTACGACTACACCTACAAACTTACAACACTATAATACTATCTGGATGCTAGTGAATGCTACGGCTACACCCGTAGACTTACAACACTCTAACACTATCTGACTGCCTGGTGAATGCTACGACTACACTCGCAGACTTATAACACCCTAACATTATCTGCTGCTAGTGAATGCTACGGCTGCCCCCGTAGTCTTACAACACTTTCCATACTATCTGATCGCTAGTGAATGCTATGGCTACCCCCGTAGTCTTACAACACTTTTTCCAAACCGGGTCGAACACGCACTCGACCTAACACACCACTACACTTGAGTCCTTACCAGAACTCTAACCTGATTCCCGAAACTAGCTATCATGTGACCCCACTGTATCAGTACCATCCGTACCCATGCCCGTGATCAAAGCGTCACAGTAAACCATGAAATCATCTACGCCCTCTTGCATGGTGAGAATAAGTGCCTCGCACAACCGCTGTCTAAGAGTCTCTAAGGCTGCCTGCTGCTCAAGCCCCCAATGAAAGGCCACCGACTTCTTGGTTAGTCGGGTCAAAGGAACCACAATCTCAGAGAAGCCCCCTGAAAATCTCCGGTAGTAACCTGCTAGACCCAGGAAACTCCGAATCTCAGATGGAGACCTCGGAATCTCCCACTGCATCATGGCCTCTATCTCGGCTGGATCAACTAGAACACCATTTTGGTTCACAAGGTGCCCAAGAGATTGCACCCCGCGCAACCAGAACTCACATTTGGGGAACTTTCTAAAAAGTCCCTCCCCCACTTAGATTCGACTAAGTCTTCACATTACATGAGAATGGAAGGATTTCCAATCCTTCTCGCTTTCTAATATCCCACTAATGGCAACTTGTGCCTGCCAATGCTAGCATTTAATCACCGATTAAACCTTGAGATCTCACATCCTCAGAAGTCTCGATGAGTACTCTTGAAATCTGATCTAGTCTGACACCTCACTCCATTTAACATGCTATCAATTGAAGACCTTAATCTTCACTCTAGCTGACGAATCCTCGTTCCCACTACCAATCTTGTAGTACCACTAAACTCTAACCGAACACAGCCCATGCGAAAACACAATTCTCTTGAAAATCCAGTAACCAACCACTTATGCATCTAACACCTGCGACTGACACTACCCTCTTCCTGTCACCAGTTATGTCCTAGCAACGGTAGTGCCTTGAACTCCAAAGTTCGTCCATAAACAATTAGCGACCATACCTCAACAATGATAGAACCTCTGAATGCTAACTTCATTAGAGAACAATCACTCCAACCCTGATCGAGTATCCTTAAAATAATACTCCTGCATAGATCCTAACAAAGATCTGAAATGATAACGGTGTGTGCGGAACCCACTCCGCAAGATGCGTCCCCCTGTGGGTTCATCAAGGACCTTTCGGCATGCAGGATAGCATATATGATCCTTGGTAACCCAAACTCTAGCAGAAAACCAACCCGAGATCTGACTTATCCAAACTCACTCACAATTCCAAAGCGATATGTATTCCAAACATCCACCTAATATCAAAGAAGATGACATACCCGCAACATCTGGAGGAATACTAACCCCCTTCTGCTGATATGACCAATCCTGCTACCCTGTAGCAGCCTAAACCCTTGGAGTGACAAACTCCCTTGTGTACTTTCTCATACGTGCTGCACTGACTCAGGCCATGATGGCCTTTCACCTGATGATCAGAAGTCATGGGTCTCTTCCCGGGACCCTCTACTATACGCACCTGGCACACACCTCTCTTTCCTGGGTGCTCCCAAATCGATCCCGCATCTGCAACTCTTAGAAATCATATCCTTCAGGGTCTGACACCCTGTCACGCGCACTAGCTCGCTTGCCAATGGCTAAGCTACAACAACTGGAACATCCTCTGTCCCCAAACTGGGTCACGAACTCTTCCCTGAAGCTTCTTAGATTCACCAAAACTCTCATTGATTCGAGTATGGATCCTGTGCTATCAGTAGTACGGGCCCAATACTACCTTCCACACCTATCCATACTTTCCTCAGAAATCCTTCCGGATCCTCCAAGTCACTTCCTCAAACTGGTACTCCCAAGTCTCACTGAACGTCACTACTAACTCACTGAAATATATCCTAGGCTTCCCTAGGTTTCGGAACTCACCCAGTCCTCAGCTGCTGAAATTATCCAGCCTGTGTCCCATGTGACTTAGCATATTCACTTAATAGTTAGCTCACATTACTAAGGGTCCCACAAAGCACAAAGCAAGCAGCATTCAGACAATGGAAAATCTAACAATCATATTCCAATCAAATCATTCTATCCCCTAATCAAGAATCTGAACATGCATTTCAAAGGCTCATACAATCAGGCATAACCTAAATAGGATATCCTATCACTGAATGATCTGTACTACCATGCAAGTGTACAAGCACATACAATAGGCATATAAGGCATCCTCCAAGATCCTTATCCCTAATCTAGCATGCAGCTCTCATAATCATATCACATCGTATCATAACATGTATGGGTATCTTGGGAAAAACATATTTGAGCTCGGCTGATTGCACGCATCACACACTTTGTTCTTCTCAAAGTTCTTTCTCTTTTCAGATTCTTTTCAAACTCCTTTTATAAAATGGTTTTACTTTTGAAACATTTCATACCAAGCCCTTAGTTTGAGTTCAGACACACCCGAGAGTATGTCCGAATCCCTCAAACCAAGGCTCTGATACCAACTTGTAACATCCCAAAAATACAGGCCAAAAATTTCATTTTTAAATACATCATTATAAAACCAACAGTGTAATAAAACATTTGTAATATCATGTCATGTCAAAACCAAAGTAGAAATAATCAAACATGTTATCATAAAACAATATCAGAGTGTAATCCCAAAGATCTCATGTGCGGAAAACCATAGTGTGATGCGCTGCGATCAAGCCGACTCCTTTCCTTTAAACACGAAGTACCTGAAACCAAAACTGAAAACCGTAAGCACGAAGCTTAGTGAGTTTCCCCATCATACCGCATACCCTACAATCACATAACATACATATATTGTCAGGCATATCTGGGTGCCTGACCTACCCCTTCGGTCCTCTCGACCGGATACTGACCAGTATATCTGGGAGCTTGCCTCCCCTTCGGTCCTCTCGACTGGACACTGACTAGCATATCTGAGTGCTGGTCTCCCCTTCGGTCCTCTCGACCAGATACTGACCAGTATATCTGGGAGCTTGCCTCCCCTTCGGTCCTCTCGACCGGATATTGACTAGCATATCTGGGTGCTGGTCTCCCCTTCAGTCCTCTCGACCAGATACTGGGGACTATTTCACCCCTACCACTACCACATAACACATATATCTCAAATTATCTAGCATGGCTGGGCATATCTGCCCCTTCAGCCCTATCGACCGGTGTTCTGGGGACTATCTCCCCCTACTATCACTAGCACATAGCATCATATCATACTAGCACAATAACATATCACAGGTAGTAGCAAACCTAGATGAATATCACAAAGACAAACATCTATCATACAATCCTACTGGTGGTCCAGCATTGTGGCCATAGACCTACCGCTACTGGAAGGTAACTCACCTCACACTGCTGAAGTCCCGAAGACACAATCCCACACTTGCTGAAGTCCTGCAGACTCGACCCCAGCTGCTGGCTGATAGATTCCCGAGCTGTCAACACCAAAATAACACCCAATTAATAATTGGGTCCCAATACATAACCATACGTACATTCTTTGGGTAATTATTACAATACCCCTCGCTTGGCTTATTCAAGCCCAAGGCCCAATCCGTAGGCCCAAAGTCAATTAGGAATCAAAGCCCAATACATGGCCCAATTTTCCAAATTGGGCCTAGGCCTATACATGGTCTCATTCTGAGGCCCAACATTATATAATCATTAAGGCCCAAACTATGGCCCATCTATGGCCCAATTTTCCAAATTGGGCCCAAGCCCCTTACATGGGCCTTACCCTAGGCCCATTAAATTACTCTATACCATTTGCTTGATCTTGGATAGTCCATTTAATAACCCAAATCATCAAGGCCGAATAGAAAGGTCCAACAGTAAACCCAAGTGAAATTAGGGTTTCACATAAAATGATGATTAGGGTTAAGTTTCCTACTTAACCCATTAAGGACTTAATCCATTAAGGACTTAACCCATTAAGTCCAATATTGCTTAGATTAATTTCCGCCAATGATTATTATTTAATATTCAAAGTTATTAAATAATTCTTTTGTGTGTGACCCGATTAATTCTTAAAGTTAGGTTTTCATTGGCATTAGGGTTTTCCAATCCAAATATTAGCCCACTTATCAATTTGTTGGCCTTTTATGTCAATTAGGGCTTTATTGGGCCTATTAAGCCCACTAAAATCTTAATAAGTTCATTAGGGTTTTATTGGGTCCATTAGAGTGCATTAAGCTTCATTGGGCCCATTATAGCTCCTTTGAGCCCATTAGGGTTTCAAGAATCCCTAATCGAGTTGACTCACAAGACAAGCACACCAACACCCGACACGGCGGCCGGTTGCGGCAGGAGGCGGCAGCCACCACCTCACGGTGGTGGTTTGAGTTTCTTTTTATTATTTTTTCCTTCCGGTTACATTTTACAATGCTAAAACCCCAAATAATCACACACACACACGCACACACTAATACAAGCACATATACAACAACCTAATGGCAGCCAACGGTGGCAGCCACCACCCTATGGTGGTGGTGATGTCCTTTTCGAGCAATCCAGTCAACACCCACACGTATCATCACGCCTTCAGCTTGGAGAGGGAAGCCAACCATCTATTTGGTGGCCTATGGCGGTGACAGATGGTTTTACGTCGACAGCCACCAACTCGTGGTGGTGGCGACAGTTCATTTGGGTTCCCAATCGAACAGCCTCCCCTACACCCGAATCTTGAAGCAGAATCACACCCATTACTTCACAACAACAAACACCCTCCTAATAGCGAAAAGTCGAAAGCAAAACCCCTTCACGGCCTCGCTGGCGACTTGAAGCAACACGGAAACAGAACGAAGGGAAGGAGAAAGAGGAACGGTGGCAGCGAACGACACCCATCCTTGCGCCTACAGCCGACGGCAATGATAACCCCGACCATGACGACGCCTCACGATGGTTTCAGCTTTGACGGTGATGGCGAGCTCATCCCGGTGGTTCCCCAACAGCAATAAGAACTCGACTCGGCGGCAAGGCATCGGCCTCGAACGACAACGACCGACTGAGTGGTAGTCGTCGGCAGCTATGGATGATCGGGGGATGAAAGAAAATAGGTGGTAGCGGCTGAGAGGTTCGAGTATAGCGGCCGCCTCATCGTTTTTTTTGGGTTAGGGTTTTGGTAGCGATTCTTTAAACGGGAAGGAAGGACATCGGGTTTAAATCCGACTTCTCTCAAAACTTTGCTCCTAATACAACTTTAGTCCCTCCCCATAGGATCCTTTTCCAATCAAATCCTATATTTACCCATTAAACCCCAACATTAAAAATTCATTACAAATTAGGTACGAAATTTACCAATTTCACCACTGCTTCCATAATTCCTCACAAATCCGATCCCAAGTTTACCAAACAGCCCCTTAGCCGCAAAATCACTTCAAATGAAGTCCTAGAAGTTACCATTTAGTCCCTGCCTTCATAATTACTTACAATTTAAATCTGAACTTATATTTTACCCCTGAATAATCCAACTCATGACATTTGGCTTCCCAAAACCAACACCTTGCTATATAATTATAAATTTTAGGGCTACGAGTCATCCATTAATTAATTTATTTGTTTAATAAATAAACGGGGTTTTACAATTCCATTACAAGGAAATAATTCCATTACAAGGAAATGCTTCAAAATAGAAAACACCATTAAAATAAGCATAAATAGAACCCTTTTCATTATCAAATGAATGTCTAAATCCTTGTTTATACAAACCATGAAAAGAAATGATGTTTCTTGCAATTTCTGGCGAATAGAAACAGTTATTCAAATGTAGTCCTAATCCATTACTAATAAATAAAGAGTAAACTCTAATCTTAGTGACAGGCGACACTCTTCTGTTCCCCATGACCAGGTTTATCTTCCCATGCTCCACATCCCTATTTCTTCTTAGGCCCTGCAAATCAGAACAAATGTGAAAACCACATCCTGTATCAAGTACCCAAGAAAGAGCATCTGATGAATCATTAGATTGAATAGTGTAAATACCTGTGAAGGATGGTTTTCATTGGTTGTAATCATCGAAGTGATGATCTCGTACCTCTCCTTCCTTGTACTTTGGTGGTACCTTTCAAGCAAGTCCTAGTGCATTTTGTAGGGATAGAAGTCCTCGTAGGACTTTTGGAGTTCAACAGTCATGGTCGCTAGCATGATGTAATGGACTTTCATGGCATCACGCTCATGGGCCTAAAATGCAGCGATCTCCTTGGGAGTGGCGGTGTTAACATCCACGTCTTTCAGCTCTTTTTCGAGGACATACTCCTTGTCCTCGTAGCGGGTGACCATCCTTATGTTACGGATCCAATCGTTAAATATGTTTCTGTCGAAGATCACTCTCCCAAACAAGTTCATTAGTGAGAATGAGCCGGAAGAGTTTGAGTCGGAAGCGTTGTTGTTCAAGTTCGACATCTGAAAAGGAAAAGAGACAAAGTTTGATTAGATAAGAATCCCCAATTAAACACCCAAATGAGAGACTAGGGCTAGGATTTAACAACATTATTTGCAATTTATAAGAGAGATGTCGTAATCTAAACAACAAATAATTTGAAGGTAAGTGAATGACGATTCACTAATTTCCACCACGAAAAAAAAAGAGAATTAAGTTTAAATGTATTGAAAACTCTTAGATCTTTTGAGATTCATTGAACTTTTCAATGACGTGTTTAAATCTCAATATGCCCCTCAAGTTTGTAACTGGGATACCGAGGATCACAAACAGGGTGTGAATGACCATGCAAATGTACATGGTGCCCCGCAATGTTACTGTCACCTAATCAATGTGTCGGTTAACCACACATGGTCCATTGATCTATGAAAAACATCGAGTCACCCTTTTCCACCTTTGCTTAGAGCCAAATTAGTGTGCCGGTTAACTACACACGCTCCACTAACGTCTTAGCAAGGGTACAAAGTGTAATTTCATGGAATAGCATCAAATTCACATTTTGCCTAAAGTAACTAAGATTGAGAATTTTGTAAAAGCATTTAGTTACTATATATATCCTTATACTTTTAATGAGGAAAGATTGCCCTATCCTACCCGTTCGGCTAACGACCCTCCACCAATCAAAGAAGCAGTGGGTGAGAGTGGACACCCATTAAACGACCATTGTATAGGCCATAACTTTATACCCCCCGTATAGATCGGCTTCGTGAATGAGGTCTACTAATGGTAAGACTAGAATTTATGTTATACATATATATAATAATTATTCTTATAATATTATAATAGTATAGGGTGAATTTTAACCTTGTAAGATTCTAGGGTTTGGAATTTAATTATTTCAAAATTAAAATTTTAATCCAAAAATTTTAATTCCAAAACTTGAGGACACGTTTTGAAACATTTCAAAACTATCTAGATCAAAATTCAAATAAACAATTAAACAATTAATTTGGGTGATTATCTAATTTTGACCTAATCCATTTTCATACAAGATAATGATCAAATAATTCAAATTAATAACATTTATCAAATAAGGTAATAATTATCTAATTAAATGACAAAATCTTTTAATTTTGACAAGGATAATCATAGAGAATCAATAAAATTCATATTTTATCAATTAGAAACAATTATGGTAATTATCCGAAGTCAAAAACAGCAAAAATCAAGAAAATCCGCCTGTCTGATAGCCCGACTCGCCGAGCCCCTTGCAAGAGTCGTTTAGTTCATCCTACTCATTAAGTACCTCATTGGGCTCAACGAGTCTGTCAAGCAGATGGCACAAAAATCGATTTTTAGCAATAAACAAATACACCATGCATCAAATACAATAGAAACCAAGCAAGGCTCTGATACCACTGATGGGTTTTAAGCAAAAGAACATCCTATATGCACATCCAAAACCCTAAAGCTTTGGATCTAGGTTTCTCTATTGTACATGCAAATTTATCCAAAGCTTATAAACCCTAATCTAGTATATAACAAAACTTATTGAATGTCTAATAAACAAGTTAGATGAATACCTTAGTTGTTGATTGTAGATCTTGAAGCTCTGAGAACCTTAGCACCCTAAATGTTATGCCTCTAATGAATCACAGACACCAAAAGCAATTGAATGAAGAAAGAGAGAGGGAGGGGAGAGGGAAAAGCTGGCTCCAAGGCTTCTAGGGTTTCAGTGTTGCCGAAATCTCATGCCCAAGGGGTCTTTATATAGGTGTGGGAATTAGGGTTTCAGTGATTATCCTTATCTGGTTACTTAGCCACCAAGCAGCCCAAGGATAATTCTAGATCCCCCTTGGACAAATTCTTAAGGCCTTATCCTTAGAATTCGTCCACCCTATGCTCTAGGGTTTTCTTACCCAACTTTGCAGCTATCACATAATTACAAGTTCAGTTCCCTTAATTCAATTAACCTCTTTTGACCATAAAATTAATTCTTAATTAATTCTTGACTAATGTTAATTAAATAATATTATTTCTCTTTTAATAAATTATTATTATAATATATTAATAAACCATAATAACATCTTTCTCTATTATTTATCCAGTCAAGTTGCTTTGGTGAAGACAACCCAAAAGGACAATGCACAACCGGGTCAAGTACATACCAAATATAGCTATGGACTTAGACAGTAATCCAACAGTATGGTCATCTCTCAGAGTAGGATGATAACACTTGACCATTCTAGACTATCTTGTGAATTATGTTGTTAGTGCAGGCTCATAACCTACAGATGTAGATGAAAGGTGATACCCTATTTATCAAATTATTCTGACGGTTTGGGTGCCTTAAGACTTACACCGGCCAAGGGAGTTCGTAGATGTGGAGACAAGCCCTTTCCTTAAATGGTTCATCGGATAGATAATTCTCTCTGATAGTCTTGGACTAGGATCTACGAGGATCGGTAGGAATAAATATGTAGGAATGTATGCCTATATGGATTTAGTATGGTAACGGTTGGTTTTGCGGGTTTGATAATTAAGGAATATTATCATATCAATATTGTGGGATTGAAATCCCTATGTATCTCATCAAGTTTTCCCAACCTGACTCACTCAGTTTATATGCATCACAGATATTAAGACTTAAGTTAATGGAACCGGATTAGGATGTTCAGTGATTAAGAGAAAATATGAAATAGTGTTCAGGACCATTAGGTCTTTATAATGTAACTTATGTTTCTGTATTGATTATGACATCCTTAGGTTTTTCACATTTTGGAAACAAACATTTGTAATCAAAATGATCTTTTGTACTGGGATTTTCCGCAAATATAAATAAATGATTTTAAAAGCGTAAAGAAAAGTTTTAATTGGTTCTGAAAATTTGATGATATCGCACATTTGCCAATGATTTTGAGGCCCTCCCCTCCCCATTTGTTTAACAATTTTTTAGAATAGCTAACAAAGGTTAGGGATGATGAGGGTAGATTAGAGTTTTAAAATATATTTTTTTAAGACAATTAAAGGTTACAAGCATAGTTGTTAAGATGCTAATCTTGATATTTAGTTACTATTTTTAGATCCTAAAAGCAAAAAAATGATATTGATCTAACTAGGATCTATCTAAAGCAAGATCTATAGTGAGATCTTGAAATTGACTATAGCAAGTGCAAAAGTCTCATCGAGTATCACCATTTCACCAATTCATCTCAAATTATGCAGGTTACACTTTTGATATTTCTTTTGTAACCTTAAGCCTAAAGTTAGTTGTATGTGATCACAATGATCATGTTTTTTGTAATTAAGATGTTTTGTTTCCTAATATTTGTGATTTGTAATAACAAAAATGATGGTTCTTACTTAAGAAGTTAAGGTTGTTGTCATATCGATGTCATAACTAACTTCAAGTTATAATGTTTGCCACACACCCACGACCTTATGAGCAAATTTAAATTTGAGTTGATTTTAGTAGGGTCTTTCGATCCCGGTTTGATCTTACGATTACAATTTTGCAAAACATAAAATGATCTTGCTTAAGATCCTAATCTTAGCAACCTTGGTTGTAAGTATTTCTAAGGCATATGTCTCTATTTATTAAACAACTTTATACTCCTTCATAAGGATCATATTTTTCTCGTTATGTCTTCCACCTTCATATTATGGAGTAACATCAACTCACTATCGTATGACTATTCCATGATTGATGTTGAAAAACTACATCATTTCCTTACCATCATGGATACTAAAAACTACTTGTGCTTATTTATTATCTAAAATCAATATATCAACAATATCATTAACGAAGTCTCTATGACAGACAATAAATCCTACAACTATCTCGGTGAACACTTACACTAAACTTATCCAGATAGACAATGATCGTATTGTTGACTCGTCTTTATATCATATCCTTAAGTTCACATAAATACCTTACCATCATGCGACCATACATCACATACATCATGTAATATGAGTGTCTATTTATGTATCTATAGTGGGCATTTGTACATTTGTGTTGGGTAAGAGATCGGATAAGAGTATCATCTTTTGACTATAGGGTAATTAATCGATCACTAAGAACCAAGGATTAAAATTCTTTATCAAACTCGATGGCACATGAGTCTTTGTTGTCACTAAATAACTTTCTGAGGCTTGTCCATACGAGTCAATTGGTGACACATTTCTTTAGAATCATGGTGAAGAGAGGTTGTGTATCGTGCCATAGATCTATATTTTTTTACCAAAATCTTATTTGCATTATTCAACATCGTCCAAGTTAGTTGGGTTTGAGGCGCCATCTAGATGCCCCTCCTTATGTTGATCCACAATTTGTTATTGCATGTTTCCATGAGATAAATTATTATATTGGCCTCCTAAATGGAAACTAATTGTATCTTGATTTAGTGCGGAAGCCAAATATGTTTGGATCTGTAATCTCCTTTAAGAGCTTCAAGCTTCAATCCCCTCTTGGTAAGCCTACAATTGTATACCATGACAACTTCAATGCTGTTTATCTATCTAACAAAAATATACAATACCAACAAACGAAGTAAAATAAGATCGATATCAACTTTGACAGTGACAAATTAGTGATTGTTGGTCAACTTCGTGTATTTCTTAGTCTTCAACATGTCGGCATTTTAGAGACAATTTGAATGTTTGCTCACGCCTCCTTAAATTGCATATACATATTAGTGTGCATATTTGTCTTGTAGATTCGGACCATACCTTAATCTGTCCACATGTATTAGTCCAGTTTAAGCCCATTGGGATTCTACATGTATTTAACCCTTTCGTTAATGCAAAGTTCGAGATATTATTGGACTACAACATTATATTTATTTACACTGGCAACCTCTCCTTTTGGTTACCAAAAAATTTTTGACTTCATGGGAAATACGTTATTTTTGTTTGGATCGGAGAAACATAAAAAATCCAGCCGGAAATCAAAGAATGAGAGCGAAAACCCATGTGACCTAACACTAGTAATTTATAGAAAACCACAAATCTATCCTGATAAATAAGAATGATTTTGCTACATATCCTCTCATCTTTTATTTTGACACTTGTCATTTTCTAGATTTTTTTGATTTATTTAATATCCATTTTTCATTTTTATAGGTTTTTTCTTTTTAATTCAAATCTCACCTATTAAATGTCATCTTACGTTAATTAATTCTATAAATATATTAATTAATATACATAATAAATTTCTATTTTTAAATTTTTTTTCTATTAATATATTAATTAATGTTTATGAATATTAATGTAGATAATAATTCCATTTGTGAATTCATATTAATTAATTTTATTAGTATAGATTAATTAAGACCAAATTACATAAATAGTCCATACGGTTTACCAAAAGGTCACAAACCCGATCCTTATTTTTTTATTAACAAAGTCTTTGTGGTTACCAAAACTTTCTATTAATAAACTCGTGTAATACACAAGTTTCACACCTAATTTGTAATTATTTTTGTTAAGGCTAATAAGGGGTGTGGTGTATTCTTATTAATGCTAAAAATGTGCCACGTAGGCATCAGATTAATTTTTATAGTTTTTTGAAATTTTATCTACCAACTATGGTATTGTAAATGTTTCATCTACACGTTTTTCTTTTTTATATATATATTTTTTAATTTCAAAAAAATAAGAACTTTTGTAAAAACCATACTAAAATTAAAAATAACATAAATATAAAAATTACATTTTAGAAATCCTAAAAATAAAAAATAACATGAAATTAAAAATTAAATTAAAAATCTAAAGAAAACACATGAAGTGAAAAAAAAACCTAGAAAAAAACATAACATCGAAATTTCATTTGCGGTTTAACTTATATTTTTTGCGAATCGACTTTCTTATCACTTTAGCCGCCTCTTGATCATCTGGTTCGAGTTGTCTCACATCTTGCCTTAAAAACGAATATTCTATGAGTCGGACGGTATCAGTCATATGCATCTACAAAGTTAAATTCAATTGTGTAATTTGTGTCATCATTTTCTCCGATATAGCTGTCCGCTCGGTTCCGACCGTCGAATTTGAAGATGTCGGTTTCCTTTTTCCTCTTGCTCGAGCTTTTGTTTTGTCCCTCCTGTTAGAGGAGGAGGCGGGCGTATTTCATCGATGTCGTCATTATCATCATTAAAATTAATGTCTAAGTAAGCATCCGATGACACTTGTTGTGAGCTCGAATATGAAGATGTTCGGCTTCTTTTTGGCGGATTAGCTATATCTTAATGTATTGCAAGTTCCCTCCATCTAATGCTTCTTTTGACAACTTCCCACACATGAATACACTTAAAAGGATTTAGCACATATCTTAGAATGTAGTGTGCGTTTTTTTAACAAAATCGCTTTAGTTTCTCCATTAGCCCATTGTTTTTCAAAGTTTGTCTAAATTACATTCCAATGTATCACGAGTTTGTTCATAAGATTCTATTTCAAGTTACATTGGACGGAGGTCCGATAATCTAGATCTTGACCCATTCTTTACAAAACCGCTCCGTGATACGTAATCAAAATTGATCATGATTTTGACCATTTCCCGTGCCACCATCTTAGGATATGTCGAACCATGCCTTTGCTAACTCAACTTCTTCTTTTTGTGTCCATCTTCTCGAATCGGTCATCCCTTTCTTTTGTTGTTGAGGTTGTTGTTGTTGTTCTTCGTCGGAATCAGGAAGAATTTTGGTTGAAGGCGCGAAAAGCGGTTGGGATGGAAATTGGGTTTGAGATGATTGTGTTTTGGGTTGAGATTGGAATTGGCTCTGTTGTGACATTTGGAATTTTGAAAAATAGCTAGGAACACCATCCATTTGTGGTTGGTAACGTGGTAGTGATGACGGTTCATAGCCAAAATGTGCGAAAGGGTTGTTAACATTCACTACTAGAAACATGGCTTTTAGAGACGGAAGAATATGTCGCTATTCCGTTGCTAAATGTTGTTTGCGATGGATCATCAACGGATTCACTCCGTAGGTAATTAAAAGGTGGCAAATAACTCAGCGAGGGTTTTAGCGACATATCCGTTTTTCCTTGCGACAAGTTTAGCGACAAGATATTCGTCGCTAAGGTGCTGTTTGTTTTGGAAGTGGTTAAATGTCTTTTGTCTTTTTTCAAGTTTGCGGAAGAAGACGTGCACTTGCAAAACGTCTACCCGCCAGAAGGGAAAAGTGCTCAAAAAGTACTTTTGTAGAAAAACAAACGAGGCCTAAATGTTACTCAATACATCTTCTCAGGGCATTAGCGGCAAATTTTGTTAAAGTCATTACGTCGCTATGATAAGGACCTTAGAATTCGACTATGATAAGGATTCAAGGCTTATCTTATGGGTTGCTTGGTAAGCAAGCAACTAGATAAGGATAAGGACTGAAACCCTATCTGTACACCTATATAAACCCCCTTTGGCTCTTGATTTCGTCCAGACCTTCCCAAGGCATCTTAGGGACGAATTCTTATACCTCTCCTCTCTCTTTATACCTTCTCCATTTGCTCTTGGTGTTTGTAAGCCATTAGAGGAGTGACACTTGTGACTCTAAGCCTTCCAAAGTCAATTCAAGGAGGAATTGGGATTGTTATTGCTACATAACAATCAAGGTAATATCTTAAACCTAATTATATGTTAATATCGATTTCCATATGCTAGAATTAGGGTTTATAGTCTTGGATTCAAAGCATGTACAACAGAGAAACATAGATCCAAGCATTAGGGTTTGTATGAGCACATAGGATGTCTTATGACCAAAACCCATCAGTAGTATCAGAGCCTAGACTGGTTTCAATTGTATTGATGCATTACATGTTCAAAAAATTCAATTTTTGATGTTCTGGAGGCTGGACTTGCCGAGTCCATAGCTGAACTCGCCGAGTCCATGCAGACTCGACGAGTCCATGCATACTCGACGAGTCCAAGCTTGACTCGACGAGTCAACTCGTCAGATGGAGTATATCTCGGGATTTCTTGCTGTTTTTGCTTTGGGATAGTTATCTTATTATATTAGATCAATATAAATCCGATTTTATGATATATTTGACTATATTCTTGATCTAATTGAAGATATTTATCAATTAATAAGATAATTGTTTCCTTATGTGATAATTGATTAATTATTTTGAATAAATTGATAAATTGTTTTGCAAGAAATCATTAAATAAATCAAATATGGATAATTATGTGTTTAATTGTTAATTTAGATTATTTGTTATTTGATCCTTGTTGTTATGAAAAGTTTCATATTTTCCCCCTTAGGTTTTATAGTTTAAATTTGAACCTAAAAGTTTTGTTGTTTTGAAATTTAAATAGTTGAAACCCTAATGTTTTGAAAAAGGTTTCAAAACTTGCCCTCAAGTTTTGGAATTTAAATTTTTGATTAATAGTTTAATTTGATGTATATTTAAATTCTAAACCCTAATGTCTTGAAATGTTTCAAAACTTGCCCTCAAGTTTTGGAATTTAAAAGTTGATTAAAAGTTTAATTAGGAATGTTAAATTCTAAAACTCTAGTATTGTTTTGAAAAAGTTCAAATCACACCCTTATGGTTTTATTAATTAATTAAGGTGTATAATTAAAAGAGATTTAATAAATCCATAAAAGTTTAGGTTACAATTTAATTGAATTAAAAGTATAATTGTTAAATTAGACCACCTAGTATTTTGAAAGTATAAAATACACCCTATACTATATATAACATTAAAAGTCTAACATTATATATATATATATATATATATATATATATATATATATATATATATATATATGTATGAGTAAAAGTCAGTCTTACCGTTAGTAGGCGTCATTCACGAAGCTGGTCTATAAGGGGTGTTTAAGGAAATTGCCTATAAAATGGCGATTGAATGGGTATCCACTCTTACCCACCGCACTCTTGACTAGTGGAGGGTCGTTAGCCGAACGGGTAGGATAGGACGAAACCTTCCATTATAAGTATAATGAATTACTAAAGTAGCTAAATGTTTTTCAAATCCCCAATCTTAGTTACTTAGGCAAAGTGAATTGATGCAATTCCATGAAATTACACTTTGTACCCTTGTGAAGACATTAGTGGAGCGTGTGTGGTTTACCGGCGCACTAAATGGTTCTAAGCAAAGGTAGCAAAGGGTGACTCAATGTTTGTCATAGTTCGGTTGAGCGTGTGTGGTTTACCGGCACACCGAATAGGTGACTGCAACATGTGAGGGCACCATGTAAGTTTGCATGGTTATTCACACCCGCTTTGTGATCCTCGGCATCCCAGTCACAAACAAGAGGGGCATATCGAGATTTAAACATGCCATTGAAAGTTCAATGAATCTCAAAGGATCTAGGAATTTTCATAGATTTAAAACTTAATTTCTTTTTCGTTTTTCGTGGTGGAAATTAGTTAATCGTCATTCACTTACCTTCAAATATTCTGCAATTAGGGTTACGACATCCCTCTCCCGAGTTGTAGAATATTGTGTTGGGTCCTAACCTTAGTATTTCATTTGGATGATTTACTAAGGACTCAATCTATCAACTAACTTGAATTTGTTTTTCTCCCGGTTTGTAGATGTCAAAGTTCGACAACTATGGTCTTCCCAAATCCCATGGAACAAGCTTTCCACATGAAGATGGTATTCCACGATTCAATCGAGGAACGAGAAATCATGCTTCACTTCCTCCTCCTCCTCCTATTGTTCTCCCCAACCCACATGATCGAAGAATTGAAAGGTTCAATATCACTAAAGCCCTATTGGAAATGAAACATGAAGATGGTAAACCCGTGTGTGCCAACGTTCTAGGAATGAAATCACACATTGATAGGTTGATAATGTTGGGTGTGTCATTCCCAGATGAGTTGGCTGTGAATTAGGTTTTGCAGTCACTTCCTGAATCATATAATGAGTTCAAAAGAAAGTATTATATGATGGATCATGACGACAACCTCATTGACCTAACTTACATGCTCATTGCTGCTGAATCAAAAATGATTTGGCGAAGCAATGGAGCGTATTTGTTGGGAAAGTCAACCGACCATGCTTCCGAGGACGTTCTAGGAGAACCGACCTGGGTTTGCTGCCAAAAGAAAGGGCGTTGGATACAAGTCTGCCCAAAGAGCCTGAAGAGTCCAGAAGATGGGAGAGTCAAGGAGTATGGCTACGCTTCAGGTAAAATCCATTATCTAATTCCGTTAATCTCCTATTCATTGATTCTTAATACATGATGTGATAAGATTGCATTTGAATGTTTTGCAGAATCGGTGAAAAGAAAGGAAGCTTGGTGAAAGAGCAAGATGAATCTAATCACAAGGAATGGATCTTGGTCATATGGACTTGAAGATTAGATTTTGAGCTTAGATAGTTAGAGTTGTTAGAAATTTTCCTTTTGAAATTCATAGTTTTCAATGGATTTTGCATAGTAAGGACAAATGTTTTCCGCTGCTTTTATAAATAAAATAAATTTTCGTTTGACTTATTTATTTATTTGTTTCCTTGCAATGAAATCGTTATGAAAATTGGTGTTTGCATATTTCTACAACAAATGGATATGATTCTTATTTATGTTATTCATGGAAAGTCGAGAGTTTACCAAATAGGGAGAGTTTTCTCATCGCCCAAGTTTCAATTGGACAGAAACTTGGAATCATGCAACTTGGTTGCACGATGAATGAGAAATTTCATATTTGGACTAATTCATTGACAAAGTATCAAGTAAAGGACTTGGAGATCGAATACACAAAGTTGTGTGTTGATCAAGTCCACCATAAGAGTAATAATGATATTCGTCATGATTTACTAAAGGTTTAGTAAATATGATTATACTTATAATATTAAGTGTAATTCTGAATTGATTGAAAATGTTTAAATCAATAGCAGAACGAATAAGAAGAATCAGGTAGGCAGGAAGATAAAAGTTTCTCCATTCTAAGAAGAAGGGAGAGTACCTTTTATGCTTTATGATAGGTCTTAATGATTAAGAACCATATCTCAATTGATCCTCTAAGTGAGTCTAAGCACAATTGTATGTCTAAGAAAAGGAATCAAGAATTGAAGAAATGGTTAAATCAAAAAGTCAATCATACTTCATTCCAAAACAAGTCTCAGAGTTAAGATTGTGACATTGAGTAAGTATAAAGAAGGTTTATAACATTCATTAAATGTGGAAAGTTGTGATGTCTTGAATAAGACAAAGACCAACTAGGACCAATTTATGAAGTGTTTTGATAAAAGCTACACTAACTCTTGAATATCTGTTTTTCAAGAAATGGTTATTGACAAGAGAGTCTTATATGTCAAGGAGTCAGTGGGAGTCTTAATAGTCTTGAAAGGTTTCAGGAACAAATCAAATGAACCTTATCGATGATCACTAGCACACAAGTTGAGGTTCACAACCTATCGTGATGACATTATTTTGTTTCCGTGCCAATCCAATCGAGTTAATTATGCATGTGAGTTCTATGAGTTCTCATTTTGAACGCATAAAAGGCAAAGCACCTTAATCAATGAAAGATACATTGATAGGAAAGGGTGAGCTGCTTAACTACTTGGAAGACATGGTGGGCAGCTGTGCTACCATAAGGCAAGAAATCAAGATTAAGAAAGTTCGGTCCATATGAGTTTGAATTTGTCGTAAACTTTGGTTTTAACAAATTCACATGGATAGGAACACATACACCATTTAAATCTAAGTGTCATAAGATTTCCTCCTTCGTGAAAATGATTGTGAGGAAATGCTTTCACTAAGAAAGATTTTAAGAAGATAGTGATCGTAAAATTGCATTCTCGAATTTGATTATGGTTACGGTATCCCTTTCCATAATTTGAATTGTGAGGTTTGGCAATTGTTTACACACACATATGAACTATCTAAGGCAAAGGTGTATAAGTTCAAGAAGCCTTGATAAAAGATTATCAAAGCACTAAGTATTAGAAACATGAACGTAAGAAATTCAATAAGCACTGTTTTTCTGAAAGTTAAGATGTTTATGAATACATGTCGAAGCTAGTGGGAGCATAAGTGTTATGCTTATAATAATCATCATGATAATGGGAGCATAAAAGTTATGATCGTATGATTATTAAGGCACGTATTGCAAGTTGGCAATATTAATTATAGAAAACAAGAGTCATTCTTTGCAAAGTTGTAAGGAAGGAATAGTTGTTTTGCTATAATTAAGGGAGAGAATATTATGCTTCATTTCAAATCTAAAGGTTTAGGTTGAGAAATGTTAATAAATTTAGTCAAGGGTACATAGTGTGTTCTTAAAATTTCGATTATGATTACGGCATTCCTCTTCACAATTCGAATTTTGAAAACATAGCAAATAAAACATTATGCGTCGTGTCCCATACGCTTCGGGTATAGGATCGATTGCAAATGCTTTAATGTTTTACCATTCTAAAATTTTCCAAATGTCTAGCGCATTTAGATGGAAAAAGGACTAGAATCGGTTTTGACTAAAATAATTAAGCAACTATCAAAGGACAATCCAAAGTTCGACGAGGATTGGTTACTTGTGAGGAGTTGGAAGCATGGTATTGGATGGACAATATCGATATTATTATGAATAGAAAAGATTCTATTAAGAATGAGTTGTCATATGGAAAATATGGAAACGTATCCATATGGGGAATTGAATATTGAAAATCTATGTCTAGATTAGAAACTTTTATGCAAAAGGATGTTCAAAGGAATGTACTTCGAGTGATAGACATCAAATCTAAGGAATTGTCTTGTAACAATCTCCGATAGAGGACTTTGTAATATCATTGGCAATAGTCTTTGTGACTTTGGTGCAGTGAAATCACAAAAGGATCATTGCATAAAATGTTAGAATCTAGCATATTCTATAAGTAGCAAGAATTTGATATTCTTTCACTTATGAAAAGGATTTGGAGTTGTGAAATGAGAATGATTGGAAATGTGTTCAATGTGATCTATTTCACAAAGTAATAACCATAGTTAAACATTATGTGCATGCTAGGAGCATGGGACAAGTGTTGTAATTCAAGTAAGAAGTTGATTACCCGAAACGACAAATAATGAGTAATCAATATGGTGATAAATAAAAGGCGTTTTATTTATACTCAAAGGTTTGAGGCCATATGGGATTAGTATTATTCTTGTGTTTCACATTTGCATGTTTTGACTTCCAGAATAATTGAGTTTATTAAGAATAATTGAATTATTCGAACGGGCCACAGTCGTTCATATGTTGGAAGTAGGTATGAATGAAGACTGTCATGAATTGGTGTATGGATTGTCTAAAAGAGTATTAGACATAAGCAAATGTTTGCTGCAACGTTCGTGAGTGCTTATGAATATGAATTTGAGCATTGGATTAAACCCACGCTCACTTGGATCATTCCATGAACTGTATCACGAATGATTGGTGAGACAATAACATCTTATATTCTTGAAACCGAGATGTGTAAGTTGTATCTTGCAAATCGGTTACACATTGATCATATGTAAACGCACTAGTAACTTGGTGTTATAAAACATATTGTTGTGTGTAATTCGGTGAGTAAGTGCAAGCAAGCATTGTATCAAAGTTTATCCATTCCTTTTATCCAAGGTAGGATAAAAGCGATATCTCTGGGCCCCTCGATGATTTAGTGATGACAAACGTAAATGCTCGGCCGGGCTAGGGCTAATTTTATTTGTTCAATTAGTCAGTCGTCATAAATCGGGAATCGAGATATAGTACAAAGAGAATGATTTGAAATCATATCTCATATGATATCTAGAATGGAGGAATATATGATCCCTTATCTTAAGGACACGCGTATCTAATAGGATCAGAGTTGACAGCGGCTTTGGAAAGCTACGATTGCAGATCAGGATCTAAAGTCATACACATAATAGTTATTAGACTTATCCAAGTGGGAGACTGTTGGATTAGTGTCTAAGTCCATAACTATTTTGGTATGTACTTGACCCGATGGTGCATGGTCCTTTTGGGTTGCCTTCACCAAAGCAACTTGATTGGAGAAATAAATAGAGAGAGAGGTTATTATGATTTATTAATATGTTATAAGAATAATATATTAAAGGAGAAATCATATTTGTTTAATTAATATTGTTCAATAATTAATTAAGAATTAATTTTGAGATCAAATGTAATTAATTAAACTAGAGGGGCTGAATTGTAATTATGTGATAGTTACAAAATAAGGTAAGGATTATCTTAAGGATAGGTTGGATGAATTTGAGGTGATAAGGACCTTAGAATTCGACTATGATAAGGATTCAAGGCTTATCTTATGGGTTGCTTGGTAAGCAAGCAACTAGATAAGGATAAGGACTGAAACCCTATCTCTACACCTATATAAACCCCCTTTGGCTCTTGATTTCGTCCAGACCTTCCCAAGGCATCTTAGGGATGAATTCTTATACCTCTCCTCTCTCTTTATACCTTCTCCATTTACTCTTAGTGTTTGTAAGCCATTAGAGGAGTGACACTTGTGACTCTATGCCTTCCAAAGTCAATTCAAGGAGGAATTGGGATTGTTATTGCTACATAACAATCAAGGTAATATCTTAAACCTAATTATATGTTAATATCGATTTCCATATGCTAGAATTAGGGTTTATAGTCTTGGATTCAAAGCATGTACAATAGAGAAACCTAGATCCAAGCATTAGGGTTTGTATGAGCACATAGGATGTCTTATGACCAAAACCCATCATGAAACGACCCAAAAATATGACCCAAAAATTTCGTTTTTCAATATAACCAAAAACCACAATCTGAGTGTTATATCATAAAACCATACGTGATGTATCCCAAACATAATAAAAACACTGTGCGGAAAACTGTGTCATATATATGTCATATCAAAATCAAAAACTAAATCAACTCCCAGGATAAAAGCTGAAGCTGTGGTGTGTGCGATGCCATCATCCCGAGCTCTTCCCTCTGCTTGCGGAAGTACCTGAAACCAAAACTGAAACTGTAAGCACGAAGCTTAGTGAGCTCCCCCAAACTACCACATACCATACAATAACATATCAAGCACATACTGGGGCCTTGCCCCCTCCATCGGACCGAAGTCCGAAGCTGACTGACTGGGACCTTGTCCCCTACATCGGACCGAAGTCCGAAGCTAACATCAGACCGAAGTCCGAAGCTGACTGGGACCTTGTCCCCTACATCGAACCGAAGTCCGAAGCTGACATCAGACCGAAGTCCGAAGCTGACTCGGACCTTGTCCCCTACATCGAACCGAAGTCCGAAGTTGACATCGGACCGAAGTCCGAAGCTGACTGAACATAGCATAAACATATCACTAGCATGAACACACATAAATCCTGTCTGAGCCACGAAGGCATCAAACATGCTAACTACTGCATCAGATCAAAATCCGGATACTACTACTAGCTAAACGGGTCGGCATTGTGGCCTTAGACCCGTTCCTACTGGAAGGAAACTCACCTCATGAACTGGCTGCTGTGTGTATGGCTCTGGAAGCTAACTGCTGCTACTCCGGTATCTCCCCGGCTACAAGTCCATAAACACACTCAATCAAATACTAAACACTGCACTGGGTAAAATGACTCTTTTACCCTTGGTTAAAGTCAACTCTCGGTCAAAGTCAACTCTTGGTCAAAGTCAACCCACAGTTGACCTGACTCGCCGAGTTGGGCCGCCAACTCGTCGAGTCTCTAATCTCACTTCTCAATCCTACTCGTGGCTACTCGTCGAGTATGACATCGACTCAACTTGTACCCTCTCGATCCAAGAACTCAGACAATCTTCATCCGACTCGCCGAGTCATATGAACAACTCGACGAGTTTTTCTTGAGCTTAAGAAGATTGCCTTGGACTCGCCGAGTTGTATGAACAACTCGCCGAGTCCCTCCATTACTGAGTCTACCCTCAAACTCACTGAGTCCACTCCACTACTCACTGGACCCACTCGACACCGCTCAAAAGGAAGAAATCGGGGACTCGCGACTCGACTCGCCGAGTCACAGCCATGCAACTATTCTACACTCGATTCTGCTCGAATCCAATACATACAAATGATAGATCTGAGTCCAATAAGCTGATTTACCACGTAAAGTTTCCAACTTTACGTGTACAAACACATGAAAAAGGGAATAAAGGCTAAAAGACACTTAAAAGGGGTAGATCTAGGGTTAATATGCAAAATGGCTCCATAAAGGCAATAGATCTGGGCTCTACAACTCCTAAATGAACAGATCTAAGGATATCTCGGCATAATAGGGCTTCCATATCAACATAAGGCTTGAGAAAAGCATTAACTAGATCTAGAAAGGGTTTTAAAGCATGAAAGTGAAGGAAATATGAAGAATACCTCAAAGAGCTCTTGCTTTCCCTTGAATCTCTGCTCTACAATCCTTCTCCTTGCTCCTTTCTTCTTCTCCTTCTTCAAGCCTTCACAAATTGCACACAAGATCACTTAAAACACTCAAGGTGGAAATAGGGTTTTCTCACAGCTTACTGAGGGTGAAGGAGGCGATAATGGAGGCCATACGGTGGCTTAAATAGTGGGCAACCCGGGGATTTAGGGTTTCTCCCAGACGGACAGACTTGCCGAGTCCAGAATACGGACTCGCCGAGTCGCCAGCTAACACGTGCTTGAAATCCCGTCCCTACTCGGCGAGTCAGGCTATGAACTCGCCGAGTCCCTCTTGCAAAACTTCAAAATAAATACCAAGGAATCATCATACCGGAGACGGGTCGTTACAATTCTCCCCCACTTATCTCAGACTTCGTCCTCGAAGTCTGCTACGGCTGAATATGCAAATATCTCTGGGTAGTGCTCTCTCATCTCCTCCTCAGCCTCCCACGTCCATTCCGATCCCTTTCGGTGCTGCCACTGTACCTTCACTAACTGAATTTCCTTGTTCCTCAAGGTCTTGGTCTTCCGGTCCAGAATCGCGACCGGCCTCTCAATATAATTCAGGCTGCTATCAACCTGAATATCCTCTAGGGGAACGACTGCCGACTCATCTACCAAACACTTCCTCAACTGAGACACATGGAAAGTGTTGTGGATCTGACTAAGCTCCTCAGGAAGATCTAACCGATAAGCAACCCGACCCACCCGGGCCAAAACCCTGTAAGGACCAATAAATCTGGGGCCCAACTTGCCCCTCTTCCGGAATCTGATGACACCCTTCCAAGGTGAGACCTTGAGAAGGACCATATCTCCCACCTGGAACTCCAAATCCGAACGCCTCCTGTCGGCGTAGCTCTTCTGCCGACTCTGCGCAGTCTGCAGTCTACTACGGACCTGCTGGATCAACTCGGTCGTCTTGACCACCACCTCTGTGCTCCCGATAACCCGCTGAACGACCTCGCCCCAACAAATCGGGGTCCTACACTTCCTCCCATACAGCATCTCAAAGGGAGGTCGATCAATGCTCGCATGATAACTGTTGTTATACGAAAATTCCGCCAACGGAAGATACGTATCCCAACTGCCACCGAAATCTAGAACACATGCCCTAAGCATGTCCTTGAGAGTCTGGATCATCCTCTCGCTCTGCCCGTCCGTCTGAGGGTGGAAAGCGGTGCTGAAATGGAGACGAGTACCCATCTCGTCGTGGAACCGCTTCCAGAATCTGGATGTGAAACAGACATCTCGGTCTGACACCACCGATACCGGCACTCCATGACGTGCCACAATCTCTCGCACATAGATATCGGCTAACTTCTCCGCCGATATACTCTCCTGGATCGGGATAAAATGGGCACTCTTCGTCAACCGATCCACTACTACCCATATCGAATCCACTCCTCGTGCGGTCCTGGGGAGCTTGGTGACAAAATCCATGGTGATGTCCTCCCATTTCCACACAGGAATGTCTAACGGCTGCATCTTGCCGTGAGGTCTCTGGTGCTCCGCCTTGACCTTCCGGCAGGTCAGGCATCTCTCAACGTACCAGGCGACGTCCCGCTTCATGCAGGGCCACCAATAATCAGGTCGAAGATCTCGATACATCTTCGTCGCCCCTGGGTGGATAGAAAACCGAGACTTATGAGCCTCATCCATCAACACTTGCCGTACTCCACCCCAGTACGGTACCCACACCCTCCCGTGAAGCGTCAGCAATCCCCGACTGTCATAATCAAACGAGGCTACTCGGCCCACGATCCTCTCACACTTCTGTCTCCCCTCCTTGAAGCCCTCCACCTGAGCCTCCTTGATCCGCTCCAACAACGGAGTGATCACTGTCATCCTCAAACACAGATCTCTGATAGGGGCCGCCGACACTTTACGGCTTAGGGCGTCGGCCACCACGTTGGCCTTCCCTGGATGGTAAAGGATCTCACAATCATAATCCTTTAGCACATCCAACCACCTCCTCTGCCTCATGTTCAGACTCGGCTGATCCATAAGGTACCTCAAACTCTTGTGATCCGTGTAAATAGTACAACGGACCCCATAAAGGTAATGCCTCCAAATCTTGAGGGCAAACACAACTGCCCCCAGCTCCAAATCATGGGTAGGATAATTAGCCTCGTGAGGCTTCAACTGTCTCGAGGCATAAGCTATGACATGGCCTCGCTGCATCAATACCGCTCCCATACCTGTGATCGAGGCATCACAGTAGACTACGAAGTCCTCTACTCCCTCTAGCAAGGTAAGGATCGGAGCCTCGCACAATCTCTGCCTGAGGGTCTCGAACGCTGCCTGCTGTTCAGGCCCCCAACGAAATACCACCGACTTCTTGGTCAGTCGGGTGAGCGGCACTGCTATCTTGGAGAAGTCCTGAATAAATCTCCGATAATACCCTGCCAACCCTAGGAAGCTCCGAATCTCAGATGGAGACTTCGGGACCTCCTACTGCATCACGGCCTCTATCTTGGCCGGATCTACCAAAATACCCTTCTGGTTGACGAGGTGACCAAGGAACTGCACCTCGCGCAACCAGAACTCACATTTGGAGAACTTTGTGAAAAGTCTCTCCCTCCTCAAAGCCTCCAGCACCTCCTGCAGGTGTTCCTCATGCTGCTCCTGCGTCTTGGAATATACCAAGATATCATCTATGAATACTATCACTGACCGATCCAGCATCGGCCTACACACGCGGTTCATGAGATCCATGAACGCGGCTGGAGCATTGGTGAGCCCAAATGGCATCACCACAAACTCATAATGACCATACCTGGTCCTGAAAGCAGTCTTCTGTACATCCTCATCTCTAACCCGCATTTGATGATAACCGAAGCGTAGATCGATCTTAGAGAACCAAGACGCTCCCTGAAGCTGATCAAACAAATCATCTATCCTCGGGAGTGGGTAACAGTTCTTCACCGTTACCTTATTCAACTCCCGATAATCTATACACATACGATGCGACCCATCCTTCTTCCTCACAAACAGGATCGGCGCTCCCCAAGGCGAACTGCTCGGCCGAATGAAACCCTTGTCTAACAGCTCCTGTAGCTGTGTAGACAACTCCTGCATCTCAGGGGGAGCTAGTCGATACGGTGCCTTGGCTATCGGAGCCGCACCAGGAATTAGGTCGATCCTGAACTCAACCTGCCTCTCAGGAGGTATCCCCGGCAAATCCTCGGGAAACACATCCGGGTAGTCTCGCACTATAGGAACATCATCAACTGTCGTCTTACCCTTCTCCCAGGCATCCAAGACGTAAGCTACAAAACCAGCGCAACCCTGCTGAACATAGCGCCTCGCCCTTGCGGCGGAACAAAAGGACGGTCCTCGCTGTGGCCTCTCGCCCTGAATCACTAACTCTCCCCCACTGGGAGTGCGAACCCTCACTAGCTGAAGCTCACAATCAATCACCGCCCCATTGGGGCTTAGCCAATCCATGCCCACAATGACCTTATTCCCTCTCAGGGGAATAGGTACCAGGTCCACTGAGAACTGCTCATCGAACAACTGAAGGGAACACCCTCTATGCACTCTGCCGACCCTCACGGTCCTATCATCTGCTATCTCAACCTCTAATGGACAATCTAGCTCCCCTGGAGCTCTACTAAATCTCTTGCTAAGCGCAAGCGATACGAATGATCGGGTAGCCCCCGAATCGAATAATACCATAGCAGAAATGTCGTTCACAGAGAACGACCCTAAATAAAACATACAATCATAAGCAATATACAAACGATAATAATAATAAAGAGATGAAGGGAAGATACATACCCGTCACCACATCAGGAGTCGCTCGCGCCTCCTCTGCTGTCATCTGAAACGCCCTACTCTTCGCCACTGGTGCATCAGCTCGGCCCTGCCGGCCATCTGTAATCCTCAAAGTAGCAGGGGCAGGTGCAGCCACCTTCCCTGGTGCGGCTAAGCTCGGACACTGGGACTTTTTATGTCCCCTCTGATTGCACTGAAAGCAAATCAAATCTGATGCTGCAACGGCAGTAGCGGGAGCCGTACAATCCCTACTCAAATGTCCAATCCGACCACACTTGTAGCAGCCGGAACTCCCTGCCTTGCACGCTCCCTCGTGCATCTTCCCACACCTACCACATCGACCGTGGCTCGGCTGTCTCCTGGACCTGTGATCTGAAACCCTGAGCTTTTTGCCCGAACCGCCTGAACCCGAAACCGCCTCCGGTTTCCTCTTCTTCTCCATCTCGAGATCAATCTCCCTCTCCCGAGCCCTAGCAATCATATCTTCCAGCGTTTTACAGCTGGACCGGCTCACAAACTGGCGGATATCGCTCCGCAACATCTCATGATAACGGGCCTTCTTCATTTCCTCATCAGCTACGTACTGAGGAACAAGAAGAGCCCTCTCCCTGAACTTGGCAGTGATCTCCGCCACTGTCTCTGTAGTCTGGGTGAGGTCCTGAAACTCCCTAGCAATCTGTTGCACCTCAATAACCGGTGCAAAATCCGCCCTGAACCTGGTAGAGAAATCAGCCCAGGTCATGGCGTCCAATGCTGCATCATCCCCAATGGCATGTCCTACCTCCTCCCACCAATCCCGTGCCATGTCCTTCAGAAGACAGGACGCCAATCTGACCTTGTCCCCCTCGGGACACCTGCTAGTGCGGAAAGCGTTGGCCACATCCGCCAACCATCTGGTACTCGCTATGGGGTCCCGCGCCCCATGATAGTCCGGAGCTCCACATGCCCTGAACTCCCTGAAAGTAAGGGTGTGCGACCCCATCATGGCCGCCACCTCGGCACGGAAGGTGCCCAATCTCTCATCCATCAGCTCCAGAATCCCCTCCTTGATCGAACCGAAGATCACAGGAGTCTGCTCTAAAATGATGCCCGTAATCTCCGAAGAAAGAAACTCTCGGGTCTGCTCATCCATGCGCTCGTCCCCCGAGCCTGAACCTGATCCCTCCCTGGCACCTCCGCTGCCGGCTGCTGGTCTGGAACGCAAAACCACCATTCTGAAACACATCACAACTACATCAGAAAACTGAAATATCTCAAGGGATCATAGATACTACAACTAGCTCCCTGGTCTTGTCTCAGCCTTTCTTGATTCGAGTACGGATCCTCTGCTTTCAGTAGTACAGGTCCATACTACCTTCCACATCTATCCGTACTTTCTTCAAGAACTGCCTTGACTCCACCAAGTCACTTCTACTACTACTGATCTCTGCTACTCTCATCCTAGGCTTGCCCTAGGGAAACCTCAGACTCAACTCAACTAGTCCTCAGCTACTGAAGGTATCCTTATAATGCTAATTAGCCACCACCTGAACACAATCACATGTGAAGAGGATCAGATAATCCTTCAAGTAAAAGACCCATCCCTATAACGGTTGGACTCAAACAAGAGCTGCGCAATAGGGCCAGTTCCAGCACTCTGGGATTATTCAACCCTGATCACATGTGGTGTGATGTGTTCACCTAATGGCTAACTCCTACCATTCAGAACCCCACAAAGCACGAAGCAAGCATCATTCGGATAAAGGAAACATACTCAGGCAAAACTATTCTCATAACGAGAAACTGTACTAGCATACAATGCTAAGCTCATACTATCAGGCATAACCTAAACAGGCTATCCTACTGCTGTCTACTTAATACTAGTATGCAATACTCATAAAGCTGTAACACATAAAGCAGGCACATAAGGCATCCTCCTAGATCCTTAGTCCTATACTAGCATGCTGTTCTACTGAAACTGTAACTGAACAAATAACTTGTATGGGTAATTTGGGAGTACTTACTTGAGCTCGGCTGATCGCATGCACCACACCCTTATCTCGTTTAAAAATTTCTTTCTTTCTAAGTGCTTTCAAAATTCTTTTAGAAAACATTTTCCTTTTTTTTTTTTTTTTTAAAAAATCTTTTTATTTCCCCTTAGTTTGAGTTCAGATACACCCGGAAGTGTATCCGAATCCCTCAAACCAGGGCTCCGATACCAACTTGAAACGACCCAAAAATACGACCCAAAAATTTCGTTTTTCAATATAACCAAAAACCACAATCTGAGTGTTATATCATAAAACCATACGTGATGTATCCCAAACATAATAAAAACACTGTGCGGAAAACTGTATCATATCTATGTCATATCAAAATCAAAAACTAAATCAACTCCCAGGATAAAAGCTGAAGCTGTGGTGTGTGCGATGCCATCATCCCGAGCTCTTCCCTCTGCTTGCGGAAGTACCTGAAACCAAAACTGAAACTGTAAGCACGAAGCTTAGTGAGCTCCCCCAAACTACCACATACCATACAATAACATATCAAGCACATACTGGGGCCTTGCCCCCTCCATCGGACCGAAGTCCGAAACTGACTGACTGGGACCTTGTCCCCAACATCGGACCGAAGTCCGAAGCTAACATCAGACCGAAGTCCGAAGCTGACTGGGACCTTGTCCCCTACATCGAACCGAAGTCCGAAGCTGACATCGGACCGCAGTCCGAAGCTGACTGGGACCTTGTCCCCTACATCGAAACGAAGTCCGAAGCTGACATCGGACCGAAGTCCGAAGCTGACTGAACATAGCATAAACATATCACTAGCATGAACACACATAAATCCTGTCTGAGCCACAAAGGCATCAAACATGCTAACTACTGCATCGGATCAAAATCCGGATACTACTACTAGCTAAACGGGTCGGCATTGTGGCCTTAGACCAGTTCCTACTAGAAGGAAACTCACCTTGTGAACTGGCTGCTGTGTGTATGGCTCTGGAAGCTAACTGCTGCTGCTCCGGTATCTCCCCGGCTACAAGTCCATAAACACACTCAATCAATACTAAACACTACACTGGGTAAAATGACTCTTTTACCCTTGGTCAAAGTCAACTCTCGGTCAAAGTCAACTCTTGGTCAAAGTCAACCCACAGTTGACCTGACTCGCCGAGTCTCTAATCTCACTTCTCAATCCTACTCGTGGCTACTCGTCGAGTATGACATCGACTCGACGAGTACCCTCTCGATCCAAGAACTCAGACAATCTTCATCCGACTCGCCGAGTCATATGAACAACTCGACGAGTTTTTCTTGAGCTTAAGAAGATTGCCTTGGACTCGCCGAGTTGTATGAACAACTCGTCGAGTCCCTCCATTACTGAGTCTACCCTCAAACTCGCTGAGTCCACTCCACTACTCACTGGACCCACTCGACACCGCTCAAAAGGAAGAAATCGGGGACTCGCGACTCGACTCGCCGAGTCGTTCTTCCGACTCGCCGAGTCACAGCCATGCAACTATTCTACACTCGATTTTGCTCGAATCCAATACATACAAATGATAGATCTGAGTCCAATAAGCTGATTTACCACGTAAAGTTTCCAACTTTACGTGTACAAACACATGAAAAAGGGAATAAAGGCTAAAAGACACTTAAAAGGGGTAGATCTAGGGTTAATATGCAAAATGGCCCCATAAAGGCAATAGATCTGGGCTCTACAACTCCTAAATGAACAGATCTAAGGATATCTCGGCATAATAGGGCTTCCATATCAACATAAGGCTTGAGAAAAGCATTAACTAGATCTAGAAAGGGTTTTAAAGCATGAAAGTGAAGGAAGTCTGAAGAATACCTCAAAGAGCTCTTGCTTTCCCTTGAATCTCTGCTCTACAATCCTTCTCCTTGCTCCTTTCTTCTTCTCCTTCTTCAAGCCTTCACAAATTGCACACAAGATCACTTAAAACACTCAAGGTCGAAATAGGGTTTTCTCACAGCTTACTGAGGGTGAAGGAGGCGAGAATGGAGGCCATAAGGTGGCTTAAATAGTGGGCAACCCGGGGATTTAGGGTTTCTCCCAGACGGACAGACTCGCCGAGTCCAGAATATGGACTCGCCGAGTCGCCAGTTAACACGTGCTCGAAATCCCGTCCCTACTCGGTGAGTCAGGCTATGAACTCGCCGAGTCCCTCTTGCAAAACTTCAAAATAAATACCAAGGAATCATCATACCGGAGACGGGTCGTTACACATCAACCTGTAACAATCAAGAAACACACAAGGTAGAAAACTGTAACTTACCTAAATATAAATGTATTAGAAGCTGAAAGACAATAATCCCAGATTTAAGATCAAAATAGCAAAGACATGCTAAAACATAAAGCCATGGGGGACAAAATGGTCATTTGTACGTGTAATTTAATATCCATCTAACTTCAAGTGTGAAGAAACTATGCTTTAGGGAACCAGCAGTTAAATATCAAACAACTGGACCATACCTGTAAAAATGAACAAACCACAGGGACTAAAAATACAATTGTAACTTTTACCACAAAAATAAATGTTATTGCTCACCTTCCCAGCAAATGGTATATGAAAAGGCTCTGTATAAAATATACCACGTCTTGCTAGTGCAATCAATGAGGTATTAATAGCTATTGACAACTCCATTGGCAATTCAGGGGGAATCACAGATAAAGAAGCTTGTATCTACTCCTTTTTGGGTCCTCAAGCCCCTAAATCATGAAAAAATTACAATTATAACCTTCATCACACCTTTAAAACACTAATAGATGTTAAATTTCAACACCAAGTTGAGAGCTTTATACCATAGGATACTAAAACTGAGCAAAGATCACTTCAAGATTCTTCAAAAAAAGAAAGGCAAACCAAGGGTAAAACGATGAGAAAAGAAAAGCAAAGCAGGGGCAAACAAAATGAACATGAAAAGAGACATGGTAAAGATTCTTCAATAAAAGAAAGAGAAATCTGAACATGTCAAAATAGATATGATGAGACAAGAAACTTGAATCAAGAAAAAGACATAAAAGAGACAACACAAGGTCAAATTCACCTTCACCAAGATTGTGCTAGTATTCCTTCCAAAGATAGCCTTTTGAGATCACTTCAAGAAAAGAACCAATAATTAGTGTAATACATGATAGCTGTTAGAAGAAACACATAAATACATAACAATTAACAAAAAAAAAGCAGAAATGAACAAATTACAGAATGGTTATTACATAATTACAAAATTATGTATTTCAAAATTACATAAATGATAAAAATGATAACAGATTGAATAATTAAAGCGATGGTAATTGAAGAAACAAGCAACATATAACAGATTACAAATGATAAAGTACAGATTACAGGGTACTGGATGGTGATATTGTCAATGAAACAACAACTAACAGGTAACAAATAAAATCATAGAATAGTTATAGAAATGGTAAACTAAATATGAGTACATAACTCGAGAATGACTAAAATACAAAACTACAAAGTATTGGATGATGATATCCAAAATCCAATACTTTGTAATTATATATTTTAGCAATTCTCTAATTATGAAAAACAAAGTTCATTCTTAGCACTAGGTTACAACTTACAACATTGAGATCAATGTTAACAACACAAATTTACAGTAACAAGAAACTTCATTGAGTTCATTATGATGCTTAAAGGAACTTCATTGAGTTCATCTTAGCACTAGGATACAGTTACAATATAAAATAACTCGTCATGAGGATGTTGAAAAAGAAGAACAAACAAGTAGCACTGCTGTAGTATGCAGATAAATGAAGACTTATTAATGATGAGATGATGAGATGAAATAACTCTTCATGAGGATGTACTCATCAATGTAAAATAAACTTGAGCTCTCAACTTTTAGCTTCTGGCAGAAGAGGTGTTGTTGGGTGGAGTTCCAGGGACAGGTGGATTTGATCTTGTTTTTTCCATTACTTTAAGTGAATCGAATGCCAATCTAACCAAAATATGGAGTTCACACAACGTATTGGCATTGTTAGTTAGGGAAGATCCTCGTGTATGTAATGCTAAGAGATAAGAGGGATGATGATTGAAAAAGAAAAAAAAATAGGGAAATTAAACCCTAATGAAGTATTATATGCAATTGAACTAAAACTAACCTAATATGTGACTAAAGCAAATAAAATCAAGAGATTTACTTGAATAGGAAGTTAAGGAAGAATACTTTCAGATTAAAAATTATGGAGGTTGCCAGAATCGGGAGCTGCAATGGTGAGTAGTGTCGTCATCCGTTCGAACAGAGATGGTGAGATAAAGTAGAACCGGAATTGGGTTAATAGATCGAAGGGACTTACTCCAGAGTCCAAAGTGATAAAGTTGGATGAAGGAAACTTAAATCACCATCGTGAGAATGAAACTGGGTTGTGCCAATTCCAGCAAGAGATTGACGATAGAAAAAACAAAACACGAATACCCCAAATATAGTTTTTGTCGCCGTTCTCTCGCTAAATGTGTACTGGATGACACGATTTTTTTATCCCTTGTTGAGCCCTAGCTAAGTGCCTTCATTTTTCGACTGATTAGCGAGGAATAGGTCTGTCGATATATACTTGCGAGATCCGTAGCTGAGCCCTCGGTAAATCCTCAATAATATTCCATATGTCAAATAAATAAAATAATTATAAAAAACATGGTAGATCTGTGGTAATTCCCTAGCCATAAGTCTAAATTTTGCTAGAGAATAAATCCGTAGCAAAATTCCTAGCTGAAACTCAAGTTTCTAGTAGGGATTTTGGTTTGTAGCATTTAGTTTGGAAGAGTTTGGGTTGTTAGAAGACATTTCCAATGAATGTTTATCGTAAGGAGTATGTAGTGTGATCATATTTTGAAAAAATGAATTGTTATATATATATATATATATATATATATATATATATATATATATATATATATATATATATATATATATATATATATATATATATATATATATAGCCGTTGCCAACAGTGTGGCAACGTCTATTTCTCCAAAACATTTGAAATTTTAAAATTTTGCAGTTGGTACAAAGCCACCACCGATATTATACCGGCGGTAAATCTGAAGTTGAGGCCCGGTGTTTACTGACGGCGAATCGAACCATGTCAGATGCCAGCGTTATATGGTTATGACACCTCTTAGCCTAATATTTTAGCTCTTCAAAAAATTCATAACCAGATCATATGACACTTATTACACTTATTAAAACTCCCTTTAAATTTCAAGAATCCAGCACATGTTGAAATCGGTTTATAGTTTAATATAACCAGATCATATGACTAACCTTAATTAACTAATTAAGTTAATAGTCGTGTGTTGGAAAGAGTAATTTATCAATCATATTTAAATTCTTGATAAATTACATTGAGAATGGTGCAAGATTATTAATTCCCACACCAAATAAATAATGGTACAAAATGACAAAGTTGAATACCTCTTCTAACCTCAATATCATCTATAATCCCTAAAAAAATTTGTCTAATGGTATCATGTTTATTACTAAGGTGTATCTGTCATAATGGTTGGATGTTTAAGACATATTGTTGTAAAAAAAATTATAATTTGCTCTCCTTTACTTTTTTAGTAAGGTTTTACCCTTGGAGTGTAAAATATGGTTTTTGGTTTTTTTAATTAAGTTTTTACCCTTAAATGGACTGTGTTTTTAGCTTAATTATATGCATCAAAATATTAAAATGAATTCAAGACTTACATTTAAAAATATTGTGTATAGTTAAAACCATTTAGAAAATCGAAAAAATATAAGTTAGCATGCAGACATCATATATAGTCGCAGAACTTACATAACAAGTTATCACATCTAGGGTTTTGTCTTTCATGAGAGGTAGCCATCTCCATAATAAAAGTCCATATCATGGTTGCTTTTCCGACCCACAATTATTTGTTTAGAAAGAGTCGATAGATGCCCATTGCACATGAAAAAGACTAATTAACAAATCACTTCGATCATTTTATTGCCATTTTTCATGTCGGTGGTCTCACTTGAATCATTTTATCAACATAACGAATAGACAAACTGAGAACAATGAACCCTTGTGTCCATATTGCTCTGGAATTGAAAATCGAACCTGCAACTGCAATTAGTTCATGCCTCATGTAAAACGCAAAACTGGAACAATATCCACTACAAAATCTTGATGTTCCATTGTAATAACGCATAGTATTATACAAGAATTTATAAGAAATTAAACACAAGAGACCACATCGATGTCAATCAGCACAAGCTTCATGTAAACTCGCCATTGGAAATTCCTTGTACCAATTAATAAAGAACTTGCAAATATGCATTTTCTACATCTTTAATCTCCATGAAAGTAAACCTAAGATTAATTAGTTTCCAAATTGTAATTACAATCTTTCTCGAAATTTAGCCCAGTGTTTGTGATGACAACTACTCTTAATTCCTTACATCATAATCTTATAAATCGATATCATATCACTTGCATGTAAGAATAATCCATGAAAGTGAGGGTGGAATTTGATGTTCTTCCATAACAAGAACAACTATTGCAACCCATGACATCTACTGATGAACGTAATTAAGAAGAGACATTTACAAAAGAATTTCAGGAAAACACAAATATTACATTATCGGCACAAAATTCATATAAACTAAGCCTTTGATGTTATGCACAACAAACTAAATCATGCGAAGGGTCAAATAAATGTGTTTTGTGACATCTCCTAAGAGCTGGAAAAAGAAAATAAAAATACCATAGTTTTCAAATTTTGAGTAGAACGATCTTAAATGAAATTTGACTGAGTATTGGCTACCAACACTAGTCTTTGTTGCAACATTAATGGATCAATGAATGCCTTCTCACTTACCTACAAAAACAATCCATGAAATGAGGGTTGAGTTTAATGTTCTTCGAAATTTTCTTATGGCATATTACGCTTTTATATATCATCAAGAACTAAGAAAACCATAAGAATTGACAATGTATAACTATAAAGAATGATGTGTAGGATGTACCTCAGATCGGATAGAGTGAAGTAGCCGATTGTTTACTTTGGTAGAGCTACAGCTTACTATGTTAAGACCTTCTTCCATAACTGCATCTAGTACTTGTGAAAGGGCAAACCCTTCTTCTATTGAGCAACTGTTGATCAAAATTTCGACTCCCCCATTGCAGAACTTGACTGAGACTGTATTAGATAACTGATTCATCGAGCTTTCATTAGTGTCAAAAGGTTTCTTGAGTCGATCTCTCTTCGTACTGATTTCCTTAATGCTTTCCTCCTTTTGTTTGATGTAATGCACTGCTTGGTTCATATGATCTGACACCGAACGGTTTCCCTGAACACCAAAAATCACCGATTCCAACATTAACAGACTATTTTTTAGCATCTTTGATAGCATTTGAAGGAAAGAATAGATGGAAATTCACCTTTACGAATTCAATAGGAAGTAAACCTCTAAGTGAAGCATAAAGCTGGCTCATTTCTTGCCTCCGCTGCCTTTCGATCTCTCTGTGAACCATTTTCTTCTGTGTTTGGTCATCTTCACCATCTCCTCCCCCACAAGTAGAACCTAAAGTAGGCTTACTGGATGCTCGGCATCCAGCCCTTTTCCTGGTTTTACACATACCATCCACCATGGAAAGATGTTCATCATGTGTATGATCTTCTTGGTGAAAGGAAATCAGATAAGGATGATCATGAATCACCAAATCGTCACTTTGCTGTAAAGAGAAGATTATCTGATTATGTTTTGTATTTGGTAAATCCATTTTGCAAATCTTTAAGATTTCTTGTAATCTCTTATTGATCTTTAATAAGTAGGGTTTTCTTTTGTTAACAAATAATTTAAAGATCACGAGTTCCACCAGCACAATATATATTCGTTTTTCTTTTCTTTTATTATTATTATATTTAATGTCACTGTAGTTTTGTACAAACGCAACCATACCCATCTGTATTCACATCAGCAGTCCAACATAACCTAGAAGTCGTTTTCCTTTGTCTTCCAACATCCGGAAAACCATATTCAAAAAGCGAACTTGTCGTTTTGTTGTTTATAATAGGATGTGCATAAATAAGTCAGTGGATAAACATATATGTGTGCCAAAGATTGTGAAGTATTTAAAGAAAATGTCATCCATTAAAATAAGAATTACCGGCCAAATTAATACATTTTTGATAATGAAAAATTATAATGGTTATGTCTGTATAAATATAAAGTAAACTTCACTTTTGAACATATTTAACTTAAAGAAATTGCTTTCAATTATACTATTAATCAGCAAAATATTAAATTCTATCAACCAAAACCAATAATATTTTATGATTACTTTGATTGTATTTTTGTTTATTTATGATTGGTACGAGCATAGAAGGAGATATGAGTATCTTCCTGAAGCCTTTTTTTATTTACTAAAATCCCATATTTTAGGGACCATAAACCTAGGTACAATGTATCAATTTAGGGATGAGCAAAGGCACCGACCCGGCTGGAACACGCCTGAACCGGAACCGGCCCGGGAATCAAACTTTGTGGAAAATAGGAATCAAACCGAACCACGGTTCTACCAGTTCCGGTTCTGCCGGTTCTTGTCATGTCTTCAATGTTGGAACCGGTCCTCGAGAAATAGCAACATAAGGTTCCGGTTTTTGTCAGTTCTACGAGTTCTGGTTTTTGTCAGTTCTACGGGTTCTGGTTCCTACCGGTTTCCGGTTCCAAAAATCCACAAGAATATCGTCCCGGTCTCGGCCCGACCGGTTTCGTCCAGTTCCCTGGTCGATATGCTCATTCCTATATCATTTTTTATGAAAAACAACTAGAAAAACAGTAAATTTACAACATTACATTTCCAAAAAGGGAGCTCGCTAAGTGATCATAATACACATTTATTCGTGTGACCATGTTCTATGTCTGGTCGGTATAAAAAACTCACTAATCATAATGACAAACTTCTAGACCAACGATATCGGGTGTTGTCATCCTTTCTTAAGATCGAGGGTTCAAGTCCCATTAGAGATATATGTAGATTTAAAAATAAAATACATTTGTCGTTTAAAAAAAAGACATATAATCTTATCATTATTTGTAGCCAATCCACGGAAAACATTTGGATATAATATTTTTTAGGTATTGTTGTTACGCTTTCCGTTTTCATTTATTTTCGTAATTCCAAAATAAGTCTTTCGAATAAACCAATAATGAAGAGGAAGATGGTGAATATATATATATATATATATATATATATATATATATATATATATATATATATATATATATATATATATATATATATATATATATATATATATATATATATATATATATATATAAATAAAGAGCGTTCAATCGAAAATATTTTTTATTGCGATAATATTTGAGAACAAAAATCATTCTTTAATTTGCAAAGTGACACTTTGTAATTAAATAAAATAATAGATGCCTAGCTAAAAGAAATTTAAAAACACGGGGGGGAATACTGTAAATGGATTCGTTCTTCACATAACTAGTCGTTCCCCCCTCATTTCCTTAATCATTGTTCCCTATAATTTCTCTTTCTAGTTTTGTGAACCGAAACCCTTAAAAAAACAATAAATCTTCGTCGATAATCGTTGAATCAAACACTAAAAGCTTGATAAAATAAAAAATGTCATCAACGACTGATTTTGCGAGAACAAGTGCTACAGATCAAGGTAAAAAACGACATATTCTTTGATTTTGTTTTAAACTTACAACAATCGTAAAAGGAATTTTACATTATTATTTGACATTTCGACACCTGTTTTCAAAATAGAAACAGTTGAAAGATTTTAGTTGATAACACTCAATTTCAACTGTTATTTAAATGATTTTAGTTGATCACACTCGATTGGGAGATTGTAGTTGAGCTAGGACCAATCATAACACCAGAAGCACCTGCCCCCGTATCAGATACGTTGACAGTTACTGGCGGTGTACTCATGTTTGTTGTGGTTGTAGCGGTGGATTCGGTGTAAAGAGGAGTGGTTTAAGCAACTGAAACCTTAGGTTGTGAGACATCGATAGAAACATTTGGACATGGAGCGATAATGATCGGTGTGGAAATAGGTGTAGAAGTAGCACTAAGAGAAGGTGGAGGAGTAAAGCCACGAAAATGATCTTCTGTTAATGGAACAGATGTGGGCATCGAAAAAGTTACCTCTAGATGGGATTGAGTAGTTGTATCTTCAGTTTCTGGATGGACTTGCTCTATTCGTTGAATGTCTGAAATTATATGTGACTTTGAATCCTCCTCGGCAATAGGAGTAGGAGACCTTGGCTTGCGAGCGGGTTTCTTTACTTTCTTCTTTGGAGTTTGAGCTGGTTTGGAAGGACTAGCCTTCATCTTTCGCTTACCTCCCTTCTTAGGCTTGTTCGCTTACTCCAAATCCTTTTGCATTTCAGGTGTTAAAGGGCGAGGACCTGATGCAGGTTTCTTCCGATATTTGTTGATGAGCTCGTTGTCTGTTGGAACATAGTTGAGCATTGCGTATGGAAGAGATCCAATAAATGCAAACTTCTTAGGATCAGACACGATGAAGTTCAAAGTATGAAAGGTCAGAATAGCTTCCATTTTACACCCTTCAGTCACCGAAATATTAAGTTTAGTGATAGCTCTGTGGACAATGACAAACCAGAAAGAGCACACAAAATCTCCGAGTGCCATGTTGTAGAGAGAGTACTCTGAACAAGTTGTACCCAAAGGATGGAACCATAGTCCAGGTTGATTCCATGGTAAAGTCCATAGATAATAGTACAAAAAAGCTTACTTGCACTGTCCAAGCCCGTGACCAGCTCTGAAAAACTTTTGAAGAGAAGGGTAAAGAGGCCATTCCACATCGGAGGTAGGTTGGTTTTCTTGAACTTGGATAAAATGGAGAGATTTCCCATGTAACCCATCTGGTAGAACTTCTCCAAGATTACAGAGAAAGAGATGGACTTCGGATGAACCAGATCCCTAGCTTAAGAAAACTCTAGCAATCAGTTGAAATGAGACTTGGAGATTGATGTTTTGTTTGGGAAGCGATGTCAAAGGTAATCACATACTCAACTTCTTGATAACTTGAAGTTGAGTATGCCCTGGATAGATGTACCAAGGGAACACCTTCTGTCACTGTGAACGCTTGAGACAGCGGAGAGTGACGAAGACACTCGATCATAGGTTGAAGGAAATCAACATAATTAGATGAATCGAGATCAAGACTGAGATTGTGACTGGGTTTGAAATGTAGAAGCGCCGACGAGGCAGTCTGTTCAGCAGCATATGGGGTTTCTGATGAGGTGGCCATGGAAATCCTTGGAGAAGATGATGAAAGGTGTCAAGAGTAAGAGGGTTTTTGCGTCCGAGAGTTTTTAAAATCTTTGCTAGTGGTAAAAGAAATCAATCGATGATTTTCCTTTTATACGTCAGCCTTGGAGAGAAAAATACAGCTAGAGACGTTTCCTTTTCCCTTAAAAAGCGCCTAAAAAGTCATGATAGCTATGCGTGTGTCAGGTGGCGTAACTGACGTCAATGATGTCAGGGTTTTCAAAAATTCCCGCACCTGATTTGAAAGCTTATCCTTTGTAAACCGTCATTTCAATTATGAACGTTCATAATTCAACATCATTCACCAGAACCTCTTCTCATATTTGAAAGAATCATTCAGAATTTAGAACCAGACAGTTGGAAAATCACGAGGATTTTTGTGCAAGAGTGTGCCAAATAAAGAAATAAAACAAATATATTTGGGATTTGGTGATGTCAGCTTAAATTTAACACAAAACCAGATGGATCTTGGGCAACGATCTCTTTCTTCAGAGTCAAGAGAGACTCGAAAATGCTTGCATGGCATCTCGTTGAATTACGATCATCTATTTGTTGAGAAATATTGAAAGAATTCTTTTCATTAGGCTTTAAAGGATGGCTTTGCTTCAACCAAACTACAAAACTCAACATAAATTCGAAAGTGTGGAAGAAGTACTTGTCTGACCGGTGTAGCCATAATAACAAGTATGTTTTGGATTCATTTGAGTGGCTAGATAATATGGAAATCACAAGGAAAAATAAAAATTGGATCTATATGGAAGAAATGTCTTAGGACGACAACATTTCATTAAGATCTTGCAAAAATAAAAATAATGAGATTCTTGTTGGATTTAGTGTCTAAGCCCCTAACTATAATTGGTATGTACTTAACCCGAGAGTAGCATGGTACATTTGGGTTGCATGGCACTGGAACAATTTGTAATGATGGACTTTTGAGAAAAGGATATTCATGATTTATTAATATATTATAGGTTCTAATATATTAATATGAAATCATCTTATTTAATTAGTATTGATCAAGAATTAACTTGGAATTAATTTTGTGTTAAAAAAGAGACTAATTGCATATAAGGGGTTGATTTGGTAAATCATTTATTCTTATGGTGTGGGCGAATGATCCATGATTCCTTATGTTGGGCTAAACCCGTGTGACAACCCATGGATGATCCATGGAGGTTTAAGCCCATGGAGCATGAGGAATACGGAAGGTCATGCACATTAGGGTTTACATGGTGTAACCCTAGTTTTGCCACACTATATAAGAGACCCTAAGGCTACCAAAATCAGCACCTAAGTGGGCTTAGAAGAGTGCTAGCCGAATTTGTAAAGCAAGTAACTCCCTCTCTCAAGTCCTCCATTGTTGGTGGTGTTGTGTGAAGCATTTGAGGCATCGCATTTGGGGAGCTAGGCTCTTAAAGGTCCAAGGAATCAAGCTACAAGAGAAGGTATGTGTTCTAACTAGATTTTTGTTATACAAGTACCTATGTTTGCATGCTAGTTAGGAAATGATTTGGAAAATCATCTTACATATATAATTAGAGAAAACATAGATCCAAAGCATTTAGGGTTGTATGTGGACCTTAAGGTTGTTAGGATGCTCAAAACCCTTCAGTGGTATCAGAGCCTAGGCTTGTTGTCTATTATACTTGATATTACTTTGATTTTCAATGTTTAAAAAATTGAATTTTTGCCTTCTGCCCAATGAACTCGTCGAGTCCACTAGGTGACTCACCGAGTCCCTTTGTTAAATGACCAACTCGACGAGTCCAGTTCATGTGCTCGCCGAGTTGGTGCTACAGATGGCAGATTTTCGACTTTTAGCCAGAAATTGGATTAGGATCGTTACCCTAAACTCGACGAGTCCAGTTCATGTGCTCGCCGAGTTGGTGCTACAGATGGCAGATTTTCTACTTTTAGCCAGAAATTGGATTAGGATCGTTACCCTAAACTGTTTTTAGAACCATGAAACCTATTTTTTTTTCATAAGGTAATGATAACTAGAAGATAATTGTCAAAGTTTCAAGATTTATATTAGTTTATATGATTTCTTGAAAATCGTTGATGTGAATTATCTTTGCTTATGAGTTTGTCTAGATCATAGAAATTATTTCACACTTCTTGTTAGTTTAATTGTTGATCTAAATACCTTTTAATGGATTAAGTTATGGAAAACCAAAAGTCTTTTTCATAAAAGTCATTAAACTCGTAAGTTAGGAAAATGAAAAGTTTTGAATAATGTCAAAAATTGTCCTCAAGTTTTGGAATTTGTATAAACACTTAAGATACTTTAATTCCAACCCCTAGAATTTTAAAAGTTTAAAATTCAACCCTTCTACTTTATATTATTATAAGTTTAATAATATAGATATGTATAAGATCAAGTCAGTCTTACCGTTAGTATGCCTCCTTCACGAAGTCGGTCTATAAGGGGGTATAAGGTTACTGCCTATAAAATGACAATTTAATGTGTGTCCACTCTCACTCACTACTTCCTTGACTGGTGGAGGGTCGCTAGCCGAACGGGTAGGATAGGACTATAATTCTGATTAAATTCCCAATCTTAGTTCATGATAATAATAATAATAATAAAGTAACTAAATGTTTTATTAAATTCTCAATCTTAGTTACTTTAGGAAAATGTGAAATTGATGCTAATCCATGCAATTGCACTCTGCACTTTGCCAAGTCGTTAGTGGAGCATATGTGGTTAACCGACACACTAACATGGACTAGTAAAAGTGGCAAAGGGTATCTTGATGTTTATCATAGACCGGTGGAGCATGTGTGGTTAACCGGCACATCGATTAGGTGATAAAATTAAGAGTACCAAGTTAATTTGCATGGTTATTCACACCTTGTTTGTGATCCTCGGTATCCCAGTCACAAACCTGAAGGGCATAATCGAGATTTAAACATGCCATTGAATTTTTCAATGAATCTCAAAGGATCTAGGAGTTTCAACCCAATTAAAACTTAATAATCTAGTTCGTTTTTCATGGTGGAAATTGGTAAATCGTCATTTACCTACCTTCAAATATTTTGCAAATTGGATTACGACATCCCTCTTTCAATTTTTAAAATATTGTGTTGGGTACTAGCCTTAATATTTCATTTTGGGTGTTATATTAAGGACTCTTTATCTAATATAAACTTTTTCTTTCTTTCTTTTCAGATGTCTTCCAACACTGCTTCTGGCTCAAACCCTACCGGCTCCTTCTCTCTCATGAACCTTTGTGGGAGAGTCATCTTTGATGGGTCCAACTTCAATGATTGGATTATGAACATCAGGATGGTCACTCGCTATAAGAACAAGGAATATGTCACAGACAAGGAGCTTAAGGAAATCAATGATTGTTCAGCTACTCCTGAGGAGATAGCTGAGTTTAGAGCTCATAAGAAGGATGCCACTAAGGTGCCTTGTATCATGTTGGCCACCATGACATTTAAACTCCAAAAGTCCTATGAGGAATTCTACCCTTTTGAGATGCACCAGGACCTGATGGAAAGATACCATCAGAGTGCTCGTCAAGAGAGGTATGAAATCATCTCTTCCATGATAACAACTAAGATAAAGGATGGTGAACCCATCACGGGCCACTTGCAGAAAATGCAAATGTTTGTGGACCGGTTGCTAAAATTAAATGTGGACTTCCCTGAGGAGCTGGCTATAGATATCATTCTACACTCCTTACCTCCATGTTATGATCAGTTCCGCATGACATATCATATGAACAAGGAGGAGGTCACGCTTAGCAAACTTCAAGGGCTTTTGAGGACTGCTGAAACCGGTCTCAAAAATAAAAATGTTGTTTCTACTCCTACCGCAACTGCTCCTGTTCTGGAAATTGGACAAGGGAAAGGGAAGAAGAGGAAGGCTCACTCAAAGAGCCACAAGGGAAAGTCTCTTGATGGATCCTCTTCAAGTGGGACCAAAGCTGGTTCTGCTGCTCCATCTTCCATTCCTAAGGAAGCAGAGTGCTTCTACTGTCACAAAAAAGGGCACTGGAAGCGAAGCTGCCCCAAATACTTGCAGGATGTCAAGGACGGGAAGGTTAAAACCACCCATGCAGGTATTTATACTATTCTATCTAAAAACTCATCACATTTTAACTCTTGGGTTCTTAACATAGGTTGTGGATTTCACATTTGTTCTGATGTGCAGGGCCTAAAAGGAAGTAAGGATGTGGAGTACGGGAAGATAAACTTGATCATGAGGAATAGGAAGGTTTCACCTATCACCAAGATTGGAGTTTACTCTTTATTGTTTAGTAGTGAGTTAGAAATAGATTTGAATAATTGTTGCAACTCGTCTGAAATGGCGAGAAATATTATTTCCTTTCATGGTTTGTACAAACAAGGCTATACTTTTTCATTTGATAATGAAATTGGTGCTATAAATGCTTATTATAATGGTGTTTTTTTTTATTTTAAAGAATTACCTTGTAATGGTGTATATGAAACTATGAATGTTGTAGACAACTTAGGAAATAATGTGTTGCATATTGATTCTTCCAATCAATTGGATAAAGCATGCTTGTGGCATTGTCGTCTTAGACATGTCAGCAAGAAGCGCATAGGACAACTCCAAAAGGTTGGAGTTTTGGAGCCATTCGACTTAAGGTTGGATGATACTTGTGAATCTTGCTTACTTAGAAAGATGACCAAGTCACCCTTCACTCGTACTTGTGAAAGGGGTGAAGGTTTGTTGGATCTCATACACACCGATGTGTGTGGGCCCTTTAGAACCGCCACAAGGGATGCTAACCGCTTCTATGTGACTTTTACTGATGATTACAATAGATATGGACATGTCTACTTAACCAAGCATAATTCAGAAACCATTGATAAATTCAAAGAGTTTAAACAGGAAGTGGAGAATCAGTTGGGCAGGAAGATAAAGATGCTCTGATCCGATCAGGGTGGTGAGTATCTTAGTATCAAGTTCCTTGACTATCTTAAGGAATGTGGAATTGTTTCACAGTTGACGCCACCTAGAACACCACAGCTTAATGGTTCGTTCCATGATGAGTCGAGCTTCGTTACCTATCTCATTCTGGGGGTATGCCTTAGAGATTGCCACCCATATCCTTAATCTAGTCCCTACCAAGAAGGTTTCCAAAACACCTCACGAGATGTGGAATGGGAAGGTTCCCACATTAGACCACATCAAGGTTTAGGGTTGCGAGGCTTTCGTGATACGCGAGACTCACAACAAGCTCGAACCTCGGAGTGAGCAGTGTATTTTCATCGGCTACCCACAAAAATCCTTTGGTTATCTCTTCTACAGACCGAGTGACAATGTTGTCTTCGTTGCGAGGAGAGGAGTCTTTTGCGAGAGAGAGCTCATAGGACAAGGAGACAGTGGGAGGCAAATTGACCTTGAAGAGCTTCAAGATTCAAGCGGTGAAGGAAGCTCAAACACTAGCGATTAACTTGAGGAGGATACTCCTGTTGAGCCAATTGACCAATCTGTACCTCTGAGGCGTTCCAGTAGAGTTAGTGTTCCACCTGTTTTGTATGGTTTCCATATAACATCTGAGGGTGAGGCATATATCAGTGATAGAACACTGATAAATTTGGATGAACCTAACAACTACAAGGAATCCATGGCAGGCCCCGAGTTTGCTAAATGGAAAGAGGCGATGGACAACGAGATTTAGTCCATGTATGACAATCAAGTATGGAACTTGGTTGACAATGTACCGGGTCGTAAGACAGTCGGGTGCAAATGGATCTTTAAGAATAAGACCGACATGGATGGGAAAGTACACACTTATAAGGCGTGACTGGTTGCGAAGGGCTTTACTCAAACTCTGGGAGTTGATTATCATGAGACCTTCTCGCCAGTAGCGAAGATTAAGTATATTAGGGTTATGCTATCCATAGCTGCATTTTATGATTATGAAATATGGCAAATGGATGTCAAAACTGCTTTCCTTAATGGAAAGTTGGCTGAGGATGTTTCCATGAGTCAGCCAGAGGGTTTTGTCGATGCAAAGTACCCTAATAGAGTGTGTAAGCTTGAGAAATCCATTTATGGATTGAAACAAGAATCTCATAGATGGAATCTTTGTTTCGATGAGAAAGTCAAAGAGTTTAGCTTTTCAAGAAGTGAGGATGAGTCATGTGTATATGTCAAGGCTAGTGGGAGCATAGTTAGCTTCTGGTGTTGTATGTGGATGACATACAACTCATAGGAAATGAAATCCCATGCAGGAGGTTAAGTCTTGGCTTGGGAGGTGTTTCACTATGAAGGACCTCGAAGAAGTTGCCTATATTATTAGGATAAGGATATTGAGAGACAAGAGTAAGAGACTAATTGGACTTAGTCAAAGTACCTTCTTGGATAAGGTGTTGAAAAGATTCAACATGCAGGATTCAAGAAAGGTAACTTACCGATGCAGAAGCAATGCCAAACTGAGTAAAGGTTAGAGTCCGAGTACAGAGGCTGAGATAGCTGAGATGAGTCGAATACCATATGCTTCCGTTATTGGATCGATCATGTATGCTATGACTTGTACTCGTCCTGATGTGGCCTTTGCTTTAAGCATGGTCAACAGATATCAGGGGAATCCGGGCAAGGCTCACTGGACTACGGGAAAGCACATTCTCAAGTACCTACATAGGACTAAGGACTGGGTCCTTACCCTCATTGGGAGTGATGACTGAGGGTGGTGGGGTATAGTGACGCCAACTTTCAGACCGACAGAGATAATTTCCGCTCTCAGTCGGGCTGGGTCTTTACCATGAATCGAGGAGCAATAACTAGGAAAAGTTCCAAGCAGGAGACAGTAGCTGATTCAAATTGCAAATCAGAGTACATAGCAGCAAGCAAGGCGGAAAAGGAGGAAATACGGCTGAAGAACTTCATCGGAGACCTTGGAGTTGTACCAGCTATAAAGGAGCCTACGAAGATTTTATGTGACAACGATAGTGCAGTTGCCCTAGGCAAGGCACCATGGGATCATGGCAGATCCAGGCACATCAACAGAAAATATCACTTCATAATACATCACATAGAAGAAGGCCTCCTCGTGGCAAAGAAGGTATCGTTTGAGGGGAACCCAACATATCCCCTCACGAAGGGACTGAGTAGAGTTAAGCACTTACAACATGCGAGGCACATCGAGCTGAAGGACGATATTAGTTTTAATTATTAGATAGCTTTTGCAACATGTAATAGTTGAAATGTAATTGACATTTGATGCATAAATAAAAGGTGTTTTTTATTTACTAGTATGGTACTGCCTTATGTCAATCATTTACTATTGTTTCACTTTGCATGTTTTGACTTCCAGAATAATTACATTATTCAAACTATCCATAGTCGATCATACGTTAGAAGTAGGTATTGAAGTAAGAATGTCATGAATTTGGCATGTAGATTTGTCTGAATTGTATTAGACATAGCAAAGTTTGTTGAAACATTCATGAGTGCTCATAAGGTCTGAGTATTAGATTAAACCCACACTCACTTGTACCACTTCATGGAATTTATCTCGAGTGATCGTGAGACGATAATATCATATAAGTCTTCAAACCAAGATATATGAGTTTTTGAATATGAGTTGGTTGTGCATTGATAGTACGTAACAGCTTCAGTAACTTGATGCTATAAAACATGTTGTTGTGTACAATTTGATAAGTAGTTAGTACAAGCATATGAGTCGAAGTTTATCTGTTCCTTTTAGTCCATGGAGGATTAAAAGCGATATCTTCGGCCCCTCGATGATTTTTTTTACCTATATGTCAAGCCCGGTCAGAACTAAATTGATTTGTTCGATTAAGTTCTACGTCAAACAAATCGGAGATCGAGAAACAAACTGTTGGAAAATAAGTATGATGTTGTTCCATGTATTTTTCCAACTGATATCTTGAGAATAGAGGATTATATGATCACTTATCCAAAATGGAGCGTCTCAGTTCGACAGAGGCTTTTAAGAGCTACGATTGCTAGTCGGTGTTTTAAGTCGTACTTGCAGTTATAGTTATTAGAATTATCCAAGTGGGAGACTATTGGATTTAGTGTCTAAGCCCATAACGATAATTTGCATGTACTTGACTTGAGAGTAGCATGGTCCATTTGGTTTACATGGCACCAGAACAATTTGTAAGGATGGACTTTTGAGAAGAGGATATTCATGATTTATTAATATATTATAGGTTCTAATATATTAATATGAAATCATATTATTTAATTAGTATTGATCAAGAATTAATTTGGAATTAATTTTGTGATAAAAAAGAGACTAATTACATATAAGGGGTTGATTTGGTAAATCATTTATTCTTATGGTGTGGGCCAATGATCCATGATTCCTTATGTTGGGCTAAACCCATGTGACAACCCATGGATGATCCATGGAGGTTTAAGCCCATGGAGCATGAGGAATATGGAAGGTCATGCACATTAGGGTTTACATGGTGTAACCCTAGTTTTGCCACACTATATAAGAGACCCTAAGGCTACCAAAATCGGCACCTAAGTGAGCTTAGAAGAGTGCTAGCCGAATTTGTGAAGCAAGTAACTCCATCTCTCAAGTCCTCCATTGTTGGTGGTGTTGTGTGAAGCATTTGAGGCATCACATTTAGGGTGCTAGGCTCCTAAAGGTCCAAGGAATCAAGCTACAAGAAAAGGTATGTGTTCTAATTAGATTTTTGTTATACAAGTACCCATGTTTGCATGCTAGTTAGGCAAATGATTTGGAAAATCATCTTACATATATAACTAGAGAAAACATAGATCCAAAGCATTTAGGGTTGTATGTGCACCGTAAGGCTGTTAGGATGCTCAAAACCCTTCAATTCCAAGGTACAAAACCATGAGGGTTGATATTCGTTAATTCCTTGGTGAATAATCTTGAACTTGTTAAAGGTTCACCGTCAATTCATAGATAGGATTAGAAATTTGGGTTTCACTCAAATTGTGGTAATAATAATTCGAAGATCATTAACACAGAAGAGGTGTAACCATAAACCTCAGTGGTAAACCCTGAGCGTCTCAAGGGTTATGAGTGTGAAAGCGAATGTGATATGGAGGAATGTTAAAGGTGGTTCCGAAGATAAAAATGTACCTCTGCTATATTGCGAATGACTAAGCAGTCAACTCTTAACTCGATATGAAAAGAATAAGGTAGCACAACGACTTTGTGAACATTAGCCTGATAGGGAAGAAATATTTGGAGTGAAAGTTTCATTAAGGCTTCAACATAGAGTCTTAAAGGCTTTGGGCAACATGCAACAACATGCTTCTTGGGACACTTAGCTAGTACATAGAATTGGAGTTATATACATGCCCCATCATTTCGACTTGTAGTGATAATAAAATACCTAAGATAAAAAAATAGCACACAACTAAACAAAACAAAAAATATTTTGGAGTTTTTGATTTTCTAAAAGATAAAACATAAACAAGAAAATAAATATATTTTTGGATTTTGGATTTTCTTGAAAAAGAAACAAAAACAGAAAAGAAAAATATTTTTGTATTTTGAATTTTATTAAAAAAATAAAAAGAAAAGAAAAATAGAAAAGAAAAATATTTTTGTATTTTGAAAATTTTCTGAAAAAGAAATAAAAAAGAAAAGAAAATACTGAAAATACATATGATACAAAGAAACATGAAGTTCCGAGTCCCAGATGAACAGTAGACTACGAGTCGCTTTGAGCGCTCAGACCCGTTTAGAGTGTGAACAGCTAGTTGCAAGTACCACTGAGGGTTCGGACCGGTTCGGAAGTTAAGTTATGCATTCTGAGTACGAAGATGGTTTTTGCGCAGATTCTACTTCTATCATTCCTAATCCTTGTAGAATACGATTGAAGATTGTTTCTGGTAAGGCTTTCGTGAAGATATCAGCAAGTTGATAAGAGGATCTTAAGAATTGTACTTCATCGTTCCCATCTTCTACGTGATCTTTTATAAAGTGATACCTCAATGTTATATGTTTTGTCTTGGAATGTTGCATTAGGTTGTGACAAATTCGAATAGCACTTTCTGAATCACAATAGAGTGGAATCCTCTTCATGTTGATGCCATAGTCCCGAAGTTGGCATTGTATCCAGACGACTTGTGACGTGCATAATCCAACTGCGATGTATTTAGCTTCTATAGTTGATAGGGACACACAAGTCTGTTTCTTTGATTGCCAACTTACTAGTTTGCCATCTAGAAACTAAAATCCCCCAGAAGTGCTTTTACGATCAAGACGGCATCCACCTAGATCCGCATCCGAAAAGGCTTGCACAAAGAATCCGTATTTTGACAGATACCATATTCCAAGAGAAGATGATCTTTTGAGATATCTCATAATATTCTTCACAACATTCATGTATGGTTCACGAGGATTCGCCTGAAACCTAGCACAATAACAAATAACAAACATAATTTCCGGACGACTAGCAGTTAGACACATTAATGATCCAATCATCTGCCTATAGATAGTAATATCGACTGCATGTTTATCCAAGGACGGTGTTAGCCTCGTTCTGAATGCCATCGACACCTTGACTCGTGAATCTCCTACCATTCCGAATTTCGCAAGTAATGACTTGGTGTGGGCTTCCTGGTTGATAAAAATCCCCTATGAACTCTGTCTAATATTTAAACCAAGGAAAAAAATAATAGGACCCATTGAGCTCATCTCAAATTTATCCTCCATCAACTTTCGGAATTTAGCAGTCAATCTAGGATTGGTTGATCCGAAAATGATATCATCAAAATAGATTTAGACGATCATCAGATGGTCACCATCTTTCTTAAGAAAGAAGGTTGGGTCGACCAAGCCTTGTTTAAACTTTGATTGTTTTAAAAATCATGTAAGGGTTTCATAACATGCTCGAGGAGCTTGTTTTAAAATGTACACAGCCTTATCCAAGACGTAGCGATGGTTTGGATACTTCTCATTTATGAAACCCAAAGGTTGCTCTACGTAGACCGTTTCTTCTAACTTACCATTCAGAAAGGCGCATTTGACATCCATCTAATGGACTTCAAAGTTCTTATGAGCTGCGTAGGCAAGAAAAATGCGAACAGATTCTAGCCTCGCAACCGGAGCGAATGTCTCTTCGTAGTCTATGCCTTCTTCTTGGCAGTATCCTTTAACAACCAATCGAGCATTGTTCTGGATGACATTTTCTTCCTTGTCAAGCTTGTTTCGAAACATCCATTTCATATCGACCACAGAAGAATACTTCGGAGTTGGAATCAGTCTCCATACTTTGTTGCGTTCGAACTCATTAAGCTTTTCCTACATAGCTTGCACCCAATCAGAGTGATCAAGAGCAATCTTTACATTCTTGAGCTTATTTTTGGAGATGAACGAATTGAACATGCAAAATTCCATCTTTGAAAATAATGAAACTCGATTCGCATTTTGTTAAGCTCTCGTGAGAACTCCCGAAGTTAGTGCTCCGATTAATTGAGTCTTCGGATGATCTTTGGTCCATTTGGTTAATGGTGGGTAGTTTCGATCATAAGTTGGGTCCACTTCGGCATTCACATCTTCATATTTCGATTGAGCATCGGAGTCATTATTTTCATTCTCATTCTCCCCCTGGGAGTTTGCATGTGACTCAATGTTCATAATAGGATTCTCCCCCTGGATAGGTATATCAGTACTGAATTAGGGGTTTGAATTCTCCCCCTCAATTGATGTTTCGAATGTGGAGGTTGAAGTGGAACACCCCCCCTAGAATGTAGCAGTAGAAGGTTGTGTTTGGGGTGGAACTTCAAAAGTCTTTGGAATATCTTTGTTGACATATGGATCCTTTGGACATTATGGTTCGGAGTCAAGATCTTTTGCAGGATCGTCGATGATCTTCTTTAACTCAACCTCTTGATTATCCTTAGCCTTTGATTCAGAGGATATGGCTTTCTCAGTTTCATCAAACAAATTCATGAATTCCTCATATAAGTTCATCAGAGGAATCATTTGTGAGAGTGTTGATGGAAAGATCTTTTCGGATGGACTGGTAGACTTCTGATACTTCTTGAGATAGTTGTCATCAAACGTGACATAGTAGGTTTCTTCTATCTTTTTGGATTTCTTGATTAGAACCCTATATGCCTTCGAAGTGACAGAATACCCTAGGAAGATTCCTTCGACTCCTTTCATGTCAAATTTGTTCCTTTGCTCTTTAGAGTTGAAAATGAAGCACCTGGAACCAAAAACATGAAAGAAATTAACGTTAGGTTTTTCTTTATTAAGAATCTCGTAAGGGGTGATTAAGAATCTTTTGTTAAATAAGGATCGATTCTAAGTAAAGTAGGCAATTCCGATCGAATCAGCCAAGAAATATAGCGGTAAGTTCGCAATTGAAAGCATGGTCCTTACAGCTTCGCAAAGACACCGGTTTCATCATTCAATTACTCTGTTCTGCTGAGAAGTGTAAGGAGCGGCAAAGTTGTGAGAAATTTCCTTTTCAGTCAAGAATTCTTCAAACACTTGGTTTTTTAATTCAGGACCGTAATCACTGCGAACGTTCCTGACTGGATTTCGCAATTGATGTTTGATCAGCTTGATAAAATCCTTTAACCTTGAGGTAGCATCTGATTTCTGTTCAAGAAAATAAACCCAGGAAAATCGAGAAAAACCATCTACAATAACCAAAATATACTTGTTACCACCAATCCGCTCAATGGCAGAAGGGCTACTAAGATCAATGTGTAAGAGTTCAAGTGGCTCAATGATTTTGGTATTTATCATCATGGAGTGACTCTTCCGACTTTGTTTGCCTAGTTCACAAGCTGCATACAGATGCTCCTTGTCATACTTCAAAAGGGGAAGTCCTCGCAAAAGATCGCCAAGTACAAGTTTGTTGATGTCCTTGAAATTTAAGTGCGAGAACCTTCGGTGTCAAAGCCAACTATCATTCGAAGATGCTTTCGTAAGAAGGCAAATGGCTGGTGTGACAACCCGATACTTTTTGCAGTCAACAAAAGTCAATTCCGTTAAATAAAATTTCGAATTTTAGTTATTCCTTTAAATTAGTAAGGGTTAGAAAACCATTTAAATTATATAAATAAAATTTATATAAGTTTCTGAACCAAAAACACTCGAAAAATCAAGTTTTTCCCTCGAAAAACAGCAAAACTCGTTCAGCTATGCGTTTTCTGCTGAAAACCCTCGGACCGAAAACCGATCTCGGCCGAGAACCCATCTTCGGCCGAAAACCCAACCGTTATAAAGGTTTTTATCCGAGAACTTGTTAATTTCTCACCCTTTCCACCCGAAAACTCTCTCATTTTGCTCCCAATGATCACCCAAGAACACTCATACATTCAAGTGGAAACCTTCAAATCTTCATATTTTTCCTCAAGAACAACAAGAAGAACCTTCATATTTTCAAGGGCAGAAAACACCAGCAGAATTGAACACTTGATTTCGGCCGAAAACCAGTTTCTGACCGAGAACTCATCCAGATCGAAAACCTTGTTCTTGGATTTAGCATGAACGAAAACCCTCCCTTTCACTTCAAACACTCGAAATAACTATTCCTAACACAAAAACAAGTGTTTTTCTAACACTTAAATTAATGATTTCACTAATTTAAATACAATTATGTGTTTAAATACTATTAGGATACCGTTAGTTTCGTGTACGCCAACTCAAGGGTCGTCTTTTCAGTCCGCTATCCAGTTGCAAGCATACACTATCTGTGAGTTCATACCCCTACCCTTTTTACTATTTTTTTAATGTTTTTAGGGGGGGGGAATACAAGTAAAACACAACGAGTTTTGTGTTTTTATACAAATTATTTTAAACAGATATAAAACTTTTGCAATTGATATAAACCGGGAAATTACTACATTTTATAAAAATATTTAGATATTTTTATCCCTTTTGTAACATGCTAAGCATAAGGGTAGTTGACAACACACGACTATAAATGCAAAGTTGTAAGTACAATACATAACATACAATAAAACTATGGTTAATATAGTTTGGGAACATTACAGGACTATTATAGAATTCAATACATGAAACGAGAACATACATACAAACTATAATAGGTATAGTTTGGGATACATTACATGATTTCACTAACTCAAGAGCTTTATACAGAAACGAACATATAAACTATGATAGAATAAGTTTATGGAACACAATACTAGTTTTCCGGAGTATAAGGGATGAATTACTAAATAATTATTTAAGTATAATTATTTTACATTACAAAGTTCATTACTACAAGGTTATACATACATTTACAAAGTACAAGAGAACACTACAACGCTACACGTAAAACTAGTTAATACAGGTTTGTGATGCACTACTTCAATTGTATCCTCTAGGGTGCGGAACTAAATCTTATACAGTATAACCAGTGTCTCCTGGAGGGAGAGCATGAGATTTGTGTATAGATCTATACGGGACTATCAATCCCACACTTGGACTGCTTGCTACAGTTAAGCAGGCATGTCTGGGGTGACAAATGTCATAACATCTGATGCCTGAAGAACGTCGTAGAGGTCACTAGGTCATATCAAACATGGTTATATGAAACTCACAATAGTATAAACTAACCATTTGTTTACTGAATTGAATTTCTTTAAATAGTTTTATTTTAATTAATAGAACTACTACACAATACAACTGGAGGATTCCAGGGAATACAAACACATGGTTTTATTTTAAGTAATAAAACTACTATACATTACTAGTGGTATCCAAGGTTATCATACAAAACAATACTTTACATTACTGGTGGTAGCCAAGGTGTTTATATAGTACATTACTATACATTACTAGTGGTATCTAGGGATTTCATACAAGAGTTTTCATACAAAACAATACAATACAATACAGTTGGTGGTACACAGCCATACATACAACAATATTTATATACAATTTCAGAATACAATAACAAACATACATTTGGTCTTAAAGTCTAAGACTACTTTTCACTACTAAAGAAAATATTGGATTCTCTTGAGAAACATACAAACATTTTCACAAATTCAAAGACAAGATTTCATTACAAAAACATACTTATGAACTCACCAACTTAAATGTTGATACACTTTCAAAATCACTTGTATTCTCAGAGAACCAGTAGACAGGTACACCCGCAGGATTTTAAGAAGACGGAGCTTTTAGAGTCGTGTCTTTTATACTTTTGTTATACATTTTTGATGTCATACAAACTATGTATTGAACAAATGTAAATACAATATTTTATTAATGTAATGGATGTCTTTGCTTTGATTACTATTATACAATTGTTGTGATACTGTACATGACGTCCTCCGCCCCCCGAACATTTCCATCGTTCCGATTTGGGGGTGTGACAGCTGGCTTCCCGACTATTGGTTTAATGTTCAAAGGAAACATCTCTCCCTTTCTTTTGGATGTTAATAGCACTGCCTTTATTTTCTTCTCTATTACTTCATATCCTTTATCGTCAAACGAAACCTTCAACCCTATACCTACAACCAATTGAGAAACAATTATCAGGTTATGTTGCAGGCCTTCTACATAGGCTACATTATGAATAGTGAACGCACCATTCATGATCATGTCGTATCCTTTGATCTCTCCTGTGGCGTTATTTCCATACTTCACTTTGCCACCATCCTTCAATGTTCGGAATTCCCTAAACTCTTCCTTTCTCCCTGCCATGTGATGCAAACAGCCATTGTCGACGTACCATTCAAAGTCATACTGTTCATCACAAATCACCTACAAAATTCAGAGAGATTTAGGAAACTAAAAATGTTATTGATTCATCAACTAAATAAGATCTCCTTATCAAAGTTGAATTCTCTCATTTCATTATTTTGAAAACAATAATCCTTTCATCATTTTGATGTCTTCTAAAAATAATTTTTATTTGTTTTGAAGCTATTTGTTGCTTGATTGCCTTTTTCGCACTTCTCTTTTCCTCCTTTTTCAAATGAGCTTCGGAATCCTTGTAACAAATTTTAGGTTCCGAAACTAGTTTGCCTTTTCCCTTAACATCTTTAGATGTATTGCTAGTTTTTGAAACACTAGATTTAGGAGAAAATTTTATTTTAGCTTTTTCAAGAGGTTTCGAAACTTGAGATTTTGCAAAATGTTCTGGTTTCGCAACAGGTTTTGTAACCAGAGGTTTCACAACTTGTTTTGAAACAGATTTTGGTTTTGAAATTTGAACAGGAGATGATTTCACATTTCAAACCAGAGATCTTACTGAGTTAGTATTATAGTTATAAGAATAATGACTTTTCTAGAATTTCCTACCTTGTTGATTTTTCTTATATCTACTATGTTAGATTAATGTCCAAGTCCATAACTATAATTGGTAAGACTTGACCCGACCCGGCATGGTCCATTTGGGTTGCATGGCATCATGCACTTGGATAGACTAAATGAGAGAAATAAGACACTTATGGTTATTAATATATTATAAGTTCTAATATATTAATAATAAGAATAATAGTATTTAATTAGTATTGATCAAGAATTAATTTAGAGTTAATTATGTGATCAAAAGAAGACTAATTAAATATATGGGTTGATTTTGCAAATCATCAATAACTTATATAGTGGGCCAAAGCTCCATGGATAATCAAGTTGGGTTAAACCCATAGGATACTCCATGGATGCTCCATGGAGGTTACATAACCCATGGGTCATGGAAATGAAAGGTCATGACAATTAGGGTTTACATGGTGTAACCCTAATTGTAACACACTATATAAGCATCATATTATTCACCAAAATCGGCACTGGTGTGTGTAAAAGAAGGGCTAGCCGATTTCATGAAGTGTAGAATTCTCTCAAGTTATTCCAAGTGTATTTGGTGTTGTGTGAACCATTTGGGGTGTCACACTTGAGACACTAGGCACTCAAGCTTCATGAAGACATTCTACATCAAAGAGGTATGTATTCTATCTTGTTATATTCATTGTTTTGTATGCTAGATTAGGATAATACCTTGGATGTTCACATTTGTATGTATAATAGAGAAAACATAGATCCAAGGTATTTAGGGTTGCATGTACACTTAGGAGTGTTAGAATGCTCAAAACCCAACAGTGGTATCAGAGTCACGGGTTGTTTTATGTTATATTAATGCAAATATTTTATTTTCAAAGTTGAAAAAAAGGAAAAAAAACATGAAGTTTGTCAAATTTTAAGATAATTACTTGTTCTTGTGAAAAACTAATTATTTGTAAAATTTTAATAATTTGCTTTATGAGTTGAATTAAGTCAAATTTAATAAAAGATAAAATGATGTGATTATTTTCTTAGTTTTAAAAGTTTGATCTAAAGAGTTTTATTTTTTGAAACCTCCATAAGTTATGGATATGAAAAGGTTTTAAAAAAAATTGATTCAAAGTTTTTATGGAGTTACAAAATTTGGTGTTAATGTTTTAAAGGATTCCATAACTTAAGAATAAGTTATGGATCACCAAAAGTTTTTTGTGTTACCTTGTTTTATGAGTGAATTTAGATTAATGAATAAAATTATGTGATAGTTGGTTTTAATCCAAATTAATCTAAAAGAAGTTCATAAAATGTGTTTATGTAACTTATAAGTCACATTTATGAATCTTAAAACTCATAAAAGTTGCCATATGTTACAAAATGAAGAGTCTTTTTCCTCATTAAATTGTTTTATGACTCCATAACTTGTCCTAAGTTATGGATGTTCAAGAGTCACTTCATTAAAGTTTTTAAAACTTTAATTAAACTCATAAGTTATGAAAATCCAAGAGTTTTGAATAGTTTCAAAACTTACCCTCAAGTTTTGGAATTTGTAAAGTTTTCCCCATGAATACTTTAATTCCATGTTAGCCGTTAGAATTTTAAAAGTTAAAATTCAACCCTTATACTTTATAATATTATAAGTTAGTAATATTTATATATATGTATAAGAGTAAAGTCAGTCTTACCGTTAGTAGGCCTCATTCACGAAGCCGGTCTATAAGGGGGTATAAGGTTGCTGCCTATAAAATGACAGTTTAATGGGTGTCCACTCTCACCCACCGCTTCCTTGACCGGTGGAGGGTCGTTAGCCGAACGGGTAGGAAAAGGCCTAGAATTCTCCCTTCATTAAAAGTATTAATGATAAATACTAAGTACCTAAACCTTTTATTAATACCCAATCTTAGTTACTTAGGAAAATGTGAATAAGGTGCTAATCCATGAAATTACACTTTGCACTTTGTTTAAGTCGGTTAGTGGAGCGTGTGTGGTTAACCGGCACACTAACTCGTATTTCACAAGGTAGGCAAAGGGTAACTAAATGTTTATCATAGTATCGATGGAGCGTGTGTGGTTAACCGGCACATCGATTGAGGGGTAAACACTTAAGGGTACCAAGTAATTTGCATGGTTACTTCACACCTTGTTTTGTGATCCTCGGCATCCCAGTCACAAAACCTGAAGGGCACACTCGAGATTGAAACATGCCATTGAAAAGTTCAGTGAATCTCAAAGATCTAGGAGTTTCAAAAACCAATTAAAACCTAATAATACATTTCGTTTATCTTGGTGGAAATTGGTGAATCGTCATTCACCTACCTTCGAATATTTTATAGCTTGGATTACGACATCCTTCTTCTAAGTTATAAAATAGTTTGTTGGGTCCTGGCATTAATATTTCATATTGGGTGTCATATTAATGACTTTAAATCAACTATCTTGAATATCTCCCAAAAAAGATGTCTGGTTTAGACATTTATGATCTTCCTAAATCTCTTGAAACAAGCTTTCCTAAATGAAGATGATGTCCCATGGAAATCATACTTCTTTCACCTACTCCAATTATTCTCCCTAACCCACAAGTTCTTGAAAATTTTAAGGTCACTCAAGCCCTATTGGCAAGCAAAGGTCTATGTGTGATCACATCTTGGAGATGTAGTCACATATTGACAAGCCGAGAGAGTTGGGTGTCAAAGTGTTGAGAAAGTTGGTGCCTCAACTACTTTATAAGTCACATAGATAGTTCCTTTGGGACTCCTATCAAACAGACTATGACAAGACCCTTAATGATCTTATCTATTTGCTAAGATCAACTTCCTAAAACTTGTGGACATTGACAATAATGACATTGGATATCCAGTAAAGCTCTCTGTTTCCAATGGAAAGGGATCGGCCATAGTCAACTCGGTTGACCAAATGGTAAAGAGAGAGGCTAAGTCTGAGATAGTCTCATTATCAAGGGTCCATAGGTAACAATTGCCAAAGGAAGGGGAATTGGTTGCGAAGCTACCAATTTTACCTAAGGATTTTAAAGTCAATAAGTTTGACTCTTCTTCAGGTAAAGTTCACTATCTAACTCTGCTAAGTTTCTATTATGAGATTCTTGATACATGATGTGACTGGTTTACATGTTGATGTTTTAAGAATCAAAGAAAAGTGAAGAAACTTAAAGAAAGAATATGTTGAATCTGATCGCATAGATGGATTTCTATCGCATAGTTTGAAAATCGGATTCTTGAGCTACTTCTTAGGAGTTATGATATATTGCTTAAGAATAGATAACAACAAAGTTTTCATGTGCTTTTGCACTGTAAGGATAGTTTTTCCGCATAGTTTTAAAATAAAAGGAAAATTTTTGAATTTATTTATTTTAAAATATCCTTACAATGGCATTTGAGGAAAAATTGTTGCTTATATGATTCCATTAATAGCAAGAGTGGAAATATGAAATTGATTCTTTCATTTATGGTAATGTCTAAATTTACCAAATAAGGAAAGATCCTCGTCACCCAAGTTTCAATTGGACCGAAACTTGGAATCATGCAAGTTGTATAGCATGATGAATGAGAACTTTCAAGTATTGGAAAATTAAGACTAATTACTTGTTCACATGGATGTGTGAGTCAAGTGAAGGACTAAGGGATCGAGTACACATTCTTGTGCACTGGTCAAGTCCACCACAAAAGATCGATAAAACTATTCATCATAGTTTACTAAAGCTCAGTAAATATGATTATACTTACAAGCTTAAGTGTAACTCTAAGACATTGGAAAAGCTTCCAATGTAAGGCAGAGCGAATAAGAAGAATCAACTTAGGCAAAAAGATAAAAGTTTCTCAAATCTGAAAAGATGGGAGAGTACTTTAGTATCAGTTTTGTGATCATCTTAATGATTAAGAAACCATAGCACAATTATTTCTCTAAGGGAATCTTAGTGCATTCTTATGACTAAGAAGAGAAATCTTGAATTATTGAAATGGTTAAATCAAGAAGATGAGTCATACTTCGTTCCAATACAAGTCTTAGATTCATACTCCAAGATTGTAATTTGAGTGACATGTCTTTAAGAAGGTTTAATACACTTGTCAAATGTAAGAGTAAAAGTTTTCTACTCTTGTACATTTGAACTTGGTAAGTTGTAATGTTTTGGAGAAAACAAAGACCAACTAAGGCCAATTGTGTGAAGTGTTTGTCTTGATTAGAATCCACACTATCTCTTGAATATCTAACAAGAGAGTCTTATATGTCAAGAGGACAGTGGGAGTCTTAAAGGTCTTGAAAGTCTCAAGAACTAATCAAGAATAAAACCTTAAGTTCTTCACTAGCACACAACTTGAGGTTTATAACCTATCATGTTGACATATTCTGTGCCCATTCCAGTTAAAGTTGGCTTTGCATATGAGTTTTTAGAGTTCTCAATTGGTTGCACAACAACTTTAAAGCAATGGCAGGCCCTTGAGCTGCTAGGTGGCAAGAAATTAAGATTGAGTTCAATCCATATGAGTTTAGATTTGTCATTATCCCTGTCTTGTGTTTATGGTTTTGACAAATTCATATGGGTAGGAACTCATACACCATAAAAATCTAAGTGTCATAAGGTTTCTCTCTGATTCATGAAAATGATGGTAAGGAAACACTTTCACTAAGTAGATTTTAGCTAGATAGTAATTGTGATATTTTCATTCTCAAAGTCGTTAGTGGAGCATGTGTGGTTAACCGGCACACTAACCTGGACTTGTGAGAAGTAGAAAAAAGGTCTAACCATTATGATTACGGCATCCCTCTTCATAATTGTTTAGACACACCTATGAACTCTCTAAGGGAAGGTGTATGATTTTGATAAAGTTTTATCAAAACAATCTAGTATCAGAAATCTGAACTTTATTAAGAAAGTCAGCTGATTTCTGAGTTCATGTCAAAGCTAGTGGGAGCATAAGTGTCATGCTAATAATCATCATGTTAGTGGGAGCATGATAATTATGATAAGTATTGCAAGTTGGCAATGTTAATTATAGAAAACAAAAAGTTTCAATTGGGAAAGAGTTGTTTTGCTATAATTAAGGGAGAGGAAATTATACTTCATCTCAAATCTAAAAGCTTAGATTGAGGTTTTAATCATATTTAGTCAAGGATATATATATATATATATATATATATATATATATATATATATCCTTGACTAAATATGATTAAAACCTCAATCTAAGCTTTATATATATATATATATATATATATATATATATATATATATATATATATATATATATGAATTTCATGTTGGAATGGCTCAACATAAGGAAATTTTGTATATGGGTCCATTATTTGCGTTCTAAAATTCGATTATGATTACGGCATCCCTTTTCATAATCTGAATTATGAGAACTTGGCAAATAGAAATGGAAATATTATAGCAAAAGACTGGTGTATTCTTTATGTGAGACAATGAATCGTGTCCCATATGCTTCGGATATAGGATCGATTACATGTGCTATATTCATCCTTTCTAAAATTTTGCAAATGCCTGGGGCATTAAGAATAGAAACGGTTTAGAACTGGATATGACTAAAAGGATTAAACAATTGTCGAGGAGAATCTAAGGTTTACCAAAGATTGGTTGCTCAAGGACAGTTGGAAGTATAATGATAATTCTGGAAGGACCATATTGACATAATCTGAAAGGAGGCAACTCTTGTTCAGAAGTGATATTCAAAATGGAATCTAGAAATGTTTCAAAGTTAGAAATTATTCAATCTGTGTAAGATTAGGAAACTTAATGCAAGAAGGATGTTTCCAAGGAGTTGATCTCCTTTGGAATGCTTTGTAATGTTTGTTGTCAAGTCCTTGTGACTTTGTGTATAATCATTACAAGAGGATCAATGCATATAAGTTTAGAATCTAACAGATTTCAGTAAATGGCATGAATTTGGAATTCTTGCATTTGTAGTAAGGATTTGGGACTGTGAAAGAGGATTATTGGAGTTATGTTCAATTGATCTAATTCACAAAGTAAAGATCATAAACAAACATAGTATCCATACTTGGTGTATGACACGACTAGTGTTTAGAAAACATAGTGTACATGCTTGGAGCATGGGACAACTATTGTTTTAAATTCAAGAATAAAGTTGATAGCTGAAACAGTATACAATGAATAATGTGTAATCATATGGTGATAAATAAAAGGTGTTTTATTTATGTTCATAGGTTTTGATACCATATTGGATTCAATTATTCTTGTGTTTCATTTTGCATGTTTTGACTTCCAGAATAAACTAGGTTATTCTTCCGGAATGACTAAGTTATTCAAACCATCCACAGTCGGTCATATGTTGGAAGTAGATATGAATCAAGACTGTCGTGGGTTGGCTTGTAGAGGTCTAAGATATTGGACAAAGGGCGACAACACTCATGAGTGCTCATAAGTTCTGAATATTGTATTCAACCCGCGCTCATTGGAATCACTTCATGGATTTTATCACGATTGATCATGAGACGATAATATCTTATATTCTTCAAACCTAGAGATATGAGTTGTTACTATGAGTTGATAGTACATTGATTGCACGAAAACGCATTGGTAACTCGATGTTATAAAACGTGCCTTTATGTATGATTCAACAAGTAGTAGAACAAGCCATATGAGTCGAAGTTTATCCATTCCTTTTACCATTGGGATAAAAGCAATATCTGTGGGCCCCTCGATGATTTGATGATGACAAATGGAAGTGCTTGGCCGGGCCAGGACTGATTTGATTTGTTCAATTAGTCAGTCGTCATAAATCGGAAATCAGGAAACAACAAATGGACAGAGAGAATGATTATAATCCATGTCTCAGTCCATATGATATCTAGAATGGAGGAATATATGATCCCTTATCTAATGGACAAGTCATTGACAAAGGTCAGAGTTCGACAGAAGCTTTTGAGAGCTATGATTGCCAGTCGGTTCCTGAAGTCATACGCAATAATAGTTTTAGACTTATCCAAGTGGGAGACTGTTAGATTAATGTCTAAGTCCAAAACTATAATTGGTAAGACTTGACCCGACCCGGCATGGTCCATTTGGGTTGCATGGCATCATGCACTTGGATAGACTAAATGAAAGAAATAAGACACTTATGGTTATTAATATATTATAAGTTATAATATATTAATAATAAGAATAATAGTATTTAATTAGTATTGATCAAGAATTAATTTAGAGTTAATTATGTGATCAAAAGAAGACTAATTAAATATATGGGTTGATTATGCAAATCATCCATAACTTATATAGTGGGCCAAAGCTCCATGGATAATCAAGTTGGGTTAAACCCATAGGATACTCCATGGATGCTCCATGGAGGTTACATGACCCATGGGTCATGGAAATGAAAGGTCATGACAATTAGGGTTTACATGGTGTAACCCTAATTGTAACACACTATATAAACATCATATTATTCACCAAAATCGGCACTAGTGTGTGTAAAAGAAGGGCTAGCCGATTTCATGAAGTGTAGAATTCTCTCAAGTTATTCCAAGTGTATTTGGTGTTGTGTGAACCATTGGAGGTGTCACACTTGAGGCACTAGGCACTCAAGCTTCATGAAGACATTCTACATCAAAGAGGTATGTATTCGATCTTGTTATATTCATTGTTTTGTATGCTAGATTAAGATAATACCTTGGATGTTCACATTTGTATGTATAATAGAGAAAACATAGATCCAAGGTATTTAGGGTTGCATGTACACTTAGGAGTGTTAGAATGCTCAAAACCCAACATACTATTCATCTGCCTTCTCTTAGCTATCATTTCTTCTACAGACAAATGAACCTTAGATCTAGGACTTTCCTTTCGGATCTTAGGACAGGACGGTTTAGAAGAGGGTTCACTGATTTTTATTTTTATTTTTTTTGTAGTTGTACTTCCAATCATTTATTTCCACATTTTATAGCATAATGAGGTATGTGAGATCATTTTTATTTTGTTTTGTAGGTATACTTCCATACGTTTTGGTTCTTGTTAATTAGTTGTAAGAAAAACAACAATTAACCTGTCATCAATAGATGCAGTTGCATAAGTATGCTTGTAACCACATGTGAATCAAATATGATTCACATGTAAATCACATGTGATTCATATCACATATAAATCATATGTGATTCACATGTAAATCACATGTGATTCACATATGAATCACATGTGATTTATATGAAAATCAAATGTAATTCACATATGATGTTATATGTAAATGTGATTCATAGGTAAATATCATGTGATTCATATGTCAATCGCATGTGATTCATATGTTAATCACATGTAAATCACATATGTATTTTTGTGAGTGCTTTTGCATCAATGGATTTTTTTTAATTTTCTTATAGATTTGGAAGAAATTGTGGTGAATATTGAAGAGGTAAAAATGATAAATTGAATAAAATATGAAAATATTGACATGGAGACATGAAAACGCTTTAAAATTTTGTAGCATTTTTTTGTTTTTTATATTTTGTTTTGTATCGAATAAAATACTTATTGTATTGTGTTTATAGATTAGTAAATAGAATGTGTTTTCTTATGATTTCCTTACACATATTATAGTATATGAAATGTGAATATATGCATTTGTCAAAATATGCATATATATACCTAAAATGTTGATTTTTTTGGTTAAAAAAGTATAGTATTTTTTATATATTCCAGATTTTTTTTAAATTTAATTGATTTTTAAATGCTTTTTAAAAATTGTAGTTTTTTTTTTGAAATATTTTTTTTCATTTTTTTTCAAAATTTCATGTTTTCTATAAAAAAAAATTAAAAATCTACACTTTTTATAAAAAATAGAAAAATTGCTATTTTTAAAAAAATCCGAAAATTTGATTTATTATGTAAATTTCTAAACATTTCTATTAATATTTCCAATAACACAAAAAACGAAACATTAAGTGAGATTGGTAAGATGATGACCATGCCCTTAATAAATTAATTTTGATCGAACGCTCCACTTTTAGTTATCGGGTTCTCGGGAAACTATGAGTTCTCAACTGATCTCATTATATATATATATATATATATATATATATATATATATATATATATATAAGATCAAATGAGAACCCCTAAAGGTAAAGAACTGTAGGAACCACTTATTTTGGTCTATTCTTTCAAACTTGTTTTGCAAGTAAACTTTGCCAAACCCTCTCAAACTCTCACAACAACACAAAACGCAACACCAGCTCAGCAACCTGACGCGTATTGTTACTGTCATCTACCGCCTTTCGTCGCCAGAATGTCGAGTAGCCAAGGTTTTCACTTCATATCCACTATCCACTGTCATTGAGCTTAGATCTGGAGTGAAAATCTCCATTACCGAAGGCCACCACCGACAAAGCACTACTTCATCTGATCCATTCAGATCAGATCCGGTCAGATCTTCACCAGAAACCTTTAGATCTGTTGTCAACGACTACCGCCGCTACATCCTTCGTCATCCTCTACCTCCACTCCATCAGATCTACAACTACATCTAACTCGTTTTTCTCTCTGGTCTACATAGAGCCACCAGATCTGCATCAGATCTCACAAGATTTGATGTGTTTTTTCTTTTTCAGATCTGACTAACCACCAACGATGAACCGTTCTTTCTTTCTCATATGATCAACACACTAGATCTCGAGATTAACGAAGTTCTAAATGTCGGATCTACTGCCAACACCAGATATGTATCAAATCTGATGTGTACGATGCATTTCATGTATGGATCTGATGTATCTAGTGCATTTCATGTTGGCTTGCATCAGATCTGGTTTTTGAACTTAAATCTTCAAACAAAATCAGGTACGTCGATTTTTATAGATAAATCTTCTTTATGTCTTGTTTTCTACTTGTTTTTCTACTTACATCTGTTGTAGATCTCTATGATATAGTTTTTTTTTTGTTAACGTGTGAATTTAATGTTTTAATCTCTAATTTGTCGTATAATTTTTTTAGTCTTAGTTTTAACTGCTATGAAGTTGTGAATGTATAATTTTTTTTAATTAAAATTTGAATTTATTATACTAGTCTGTGAATTTTCTATATTAAGTTGTGTATTAATTGAAATAACAATTTTAAGTTGATAATATGCATTAATACTACCTTTCGCCTAGTTCCCAAGTTTAACAAAAGAAAAGAAAAGAAAAGAAATCAGGAGAGAAAAGAAAAGAAAGGAAAGAAAAACAATTTTTTTTATATCCCAAGTTGGAGAGAAGTGGAAGGAAAATTAATTTTTTTGTTTTTTCTTTCCAAATCCTCCCAAATCGGAAGGAAAGTTAGGAGGGAAAGTAATCCTTTCATTTCCCTCCACTTCCTTCTTTTAATGAAACTCAAAAATATCATTTCTTTTATTTTCTTCTAATTTTTACTAATTTTTTTTTTCGCTCGTTAAGTTGAACTAATGAACGGGGTAAGTTTTGGAACCCTCATACAACATATACAACATAGAGCTGACAACCAATACTTTATTAAATTAAAATGTGTATATTTTATTTAAAATTTATATGCTATTATTACTTATATAAAATTGGTTTGTCATTTGAAATATTTAATTGCTTATTACTTGTTATTTGCTAATTTAATAATTGTACAAGTATAAATAAAAATGTTTGTTATTTGCTAATTTAATAATTGTACAAGTATAAATAAAAATGTTAACATTAAAATGATAACTAGAATTTATACATGTATAATATTAGTGTAAAATGGAACTTGTTTGAAAAATATAGTATAGAGAAGATTATTAAAAAACTTCAAATAACAATTTTTTAGCTTAATTTTCTTGTTCAGATTTCTATATATCATAAATGTTGAATCAAATAAAACTTGTTAATATATCTATGGAAGATCCTCTTTAAGATGTTGGAGGTGCAACTACTTCTATAATTTATATCAAGTGCACGACTAACAATCTTTATATTGATTTACTATAGATTTGATGCTCCGAACAAAATGACATTAACAAATTATGCTTATATATATTCTAATTTACTCTGATCTTTATAAATAATCTTCTCAATGCCATGCATAAACTACAACTAATTCTTTAATCGACCTGTTAAGTTTATTATTTAAAATCTAAAATATGTTTTAGTAGTTAAGACACCAATGATTGGATCAAAACTAAGACCGACAACTATAACGTAATAAGAATTCGCAAGTTAATAACAATTAATAAAAATACTAAGATGTAAGCCATTGGAGAGAGCTCCGAACCCTACGGACAAATGTAAGCTTGACGAGGGCGGCTTGGTTTTTCCGGCTGCAACTAACGACGCCAGCCCTATGATCCAATGACTCCTTCTGAGAATCCAGACAAATGGCAATGGCGTATAGGAAATCATAATATTCGTGTTGAAGATCCACACTTAAAACCTTCCATGGATAATAAATCAAACGCGAATTTTAAAAATCTTGATGAAGTTTATGTTAATGTGTACGTAACGAAATTTCCGGAAACATTGAATGATAAGAATATATGGAGATTGTGTGAACGACATAGTGCTGTACCATACGTTTACTTTGCTAGGAAACATTAAAGATTTGCATTTGTTCAATTTTTAAAATCTAAAGAATACCCCAATATCGTTGATGATTTGAATCGTGTATGGATTGGGAACTACCATTTATTTGCTTCATTGGCTAGATTTAATCGATCAAAACAAATTAAAGTTTCAAACAATGCACACACAAATGTCAATGGGAGGAAGCATAGTTCACTGGAGGTACTCAAGATGGAGCTATTAAAACAAAGTGTTTTTGCCTCGGTAGTTAGTGGTGTCAATGGAAGGGACCATAAGAAAAAGGAAAATGTGTTAAAAACTATCAAGATTGACGAGGCTGATCTTTTATTTGTTTTAGATGCGGCATGTGTGGTATTATCAAAGGTTAGGGATATGAACATTATTTTTAATTTGGAATCAGTGTTATTGAAGGAAGGCTTTTGTGATGTTAAATTGTACTATATCGGTGGACTTTGGATGTGGTTAGAATTTAGATCAAAGAAGTCCATGCATTGGATTCAAACAACATGGCGCAACTAATCTTTTCTGAATTACAACCGGTTACATAATCTTTTTTTGTGGATGAGATATTCAATGTCTTAATTTCCAGAATAAAATTTTTATTTTTAAACGAGCATAAAGATTCATTTATTTTAAAGTACATTCAAAGCAAAATTATTTGTTCATAAACTGGAATCCATAAATCAGAGTTATAACAAAAGTATCCCGAAATCTCAATTCATAAAATTGATTATATGTGTACAGTCATGCCTTTGCAACCCTATGAACCGATAAAATACCTAAAAAAATTTAATAAACAATTATAAGTCAAAGTTTAATGAGTTATCTAAAATATCATATACAATACAACTACCACTAGGGGTGTTCACGGGACGGTTCGGTTCGGATAGTAATAAAATTGTGAACCGTAAGCACGGGGCGGATACTTCACATGCACTAACCGAAACTGAACCGAATTGCTTAAAAAACCAAACCAAACAGAACTGTATAAACACGGGTAACCGCAGTTCGGTTCACGGATAACCGTTAAATATAAACATTCACTAAAACTATAAACCAGTTATATATTCAAAAATAATTGTTAAACTATTTTGTAAATTTAATGAAAAAGTGAATAAATTAGATGGTTAAGGAATAAAGGTTAACTTGAAACAATTTGAATGTCCATGTTTTTCTATTATATATATATATATATATATATATATATATATATATATATATATATATATATATATATATATAGAGAGAGAGAGAGAGGGGGGGGGGGTTCGGTTTGGGTATCCACGGATATAAAACTATAAAAACCGAAACCAAACCGTAGATACCCGGTTTTTTCGGTTTCGGATTGGCCGGATCGGCTCGGTATTTCGGTTTTATGGTTTTTTTGCACACCCCTAACTACCACACATAGTAGTAATGGGTCTGCATTGAGTCGTGAGTCACATTGACTCAATGAAGCATGAGACACATCGACTCTATGAAGCCTGAGTCACATTGACGCAATTTGGCACCAGTCAAATCGACTCAATGAAACATGCAAACAAACAAGCAAGAAGAAATATCCTACCAGTTTATCTAAGCATGTAGCCACTAGATAGCAACTATGCCATTAGTAATAAAGTGAGAAAATTCACCTCACAAATAGACTGAAAACCACCACTGCATGCAAATACTAATAGGCAGGTATTATGTACACACGACCTAGACATTAAATCAAAGGTTAATCCTCAACTATGATCTAAAACCTTAAAGCCGGACCCAAGGTCAAACTTAGTCAAAAAGTCAAAAAAATCACTTTCTGGCAAAATGGCGACCCACACCCTTTTCAGTGGGGTCGCGCCCACTATTACCTAATCATTTTATTGGATCATAAGTAGTAAAAGGCGAAAGACTAGCACTATACCTCCAGATCCTCAAAAAATTAGCCTTCGAAGCTTTTAGCCTATGGCAAGTTCCTAGATAAGAAAATGTCGATGCAGAAGCATTGGCCAACATAGGATCTTCCCTCAGGATCCCATCAGAAATTAGGATCCCTATAACCCATATATTGATCCCAACGATAGAAGATCCCTCCAAGAAACCAGATAATCCCAATAAACTTGATCAAGCAACCAACGTAGCAACAATTGAAGATCCTGATCCTCAATCACTTCTTTAAGATCCTAATTGTCAGGATCCCGACATTTAGGATCCCCCGCAAAGCTCAAAATCCTCGATCCAACCCATTGTGGTGTTTCTCCAGAATGGAACGATTCCTAAACAAGAGAAAAGCGATAGAAAATTATGGATGACAATCTCACAACTTGTGACAAACCAAGGGAAATTATACTAGAAATCCATGGTTGGTCCATACTTGAGATGCTTGGAAAGTCATAAAACTACCGAAGTACTAAAGGATATATACGAAGGAGATTATGGCAATCATGTTGGGGGCAGATCCTTATGCTCCAAAGTGTTAAGGATAGGTAATTCCTTCTTACATACACAAAGATATGATGCTTGTCAAAGGCATATCAACATCCTTCATCAACCAGCAGAACCTTTACATCTTATCATCTCCCCTTGGCCATTCATGAAATAGGCAATGGATATAGTTGGAAAGTTACCAAAAGCTCCTGGTGGAAAGGTCTTCATGCTAGTAATGACATACTATTTCTCAAAATAGATTGAGGCTGAAGCATTTGTTCAAATACGAGACAATGAGGTAGTCTCATTTATCAAACCTAATATCCTGACTTGGTTTGGGATCCCTGTCGAGATCATGTGCGAAAATAGATCCCCATTCATAAACAAAATGACTAGAGACTTTTGCATGAGTTGGGGAACTAAATGATAATGTCCACTCCTGTTCATCCTCAAGCTAATAGTCAAGCTGAATCCAGCAACAAAATCATAGTCGACAATTTGAAGAAAAAAAAATATTAGACGAAAACAATGGAGGATGGGTAGAGGAACTCCTTTGCGTCCTATGGGTAGATAGGACCACTTCAAAAACGGCTACTTTCCAAACTCCATACTCCTTGGTGTTTAGAACGAAAATTGTAATCCTAACTAAAGTGTTGATCCCAGCGACAATATACCAATTATAGGATCAAGAAAACAATGATGGATCCTAGCCCGAGATCTTCACACTATCGATGAACTAAGGGATCTTGCTAGGATTCACATTCCTGCTCATCAACAAAGGATTGCTAAATCATACAATAAGATAATTAAAGTATGAAGATGCCAAGTAAGTGACTTGGTCCTTAGGAATACATTCCAAAATACCACTAATCCCAATGCAGGTAAATTGGCATCCAAATGGGAAGGCCCATATCTCATTGATTTAGAAGAAGGAAAGGGGGCATATTGGTTAGCTACCTTGAAGGAAATGTCTTGCTGAGATCCTGGAATGTTACACATCTAAAAGCACACTTCATATAAGTTGTATTAATCATTTTCCAACAAGCTCAAGGTACATTCTCTACCTATTACTTTTATCTAATTCCTTTATTTAATTTTTCAAAGACCATTACTGACTTAAGCACCGGAAGGGTGTTAGCCAAGCTAACGCCACCACAAGCTAACATTTGCAACATACATGAAACAAAGGATCCTAATAACCATGAATAGAGATTGATCATATATGCTACGATCAAGGGTACTTAATCCCCTCTAAGGTTTAAAGAGTTAATAACCTCTTTCACACGAGTTAAGGTTTCTAAACCTCGCTTGGACACATGATATCTAACTATGGGATGTGAATATGGGCATCATTTCACGCTTTAGTGACTTGGCAACCCTCTTATTTCTAAATATATGCTAAGATCCTAAATTATAAATATAAGGTCTATAACACTATCATGTTTTCCTAAGTGGGATCCTCCCCAGTAAATGTCTAAGGTTTATAACATTATCATGTTATCTTACGAGTTGGGATTTTCCCCAGTTATTATCTAAAGAGGGATTTTCTCCAGTTATTATGGGATTTTCCTTACTTATTATCTAAAGATGGATTTTCCCCAGTTATTATCTAAAGAGGGATTTTCCCTAGTTATAATCGAAAGTGGGATTTTCCCCAGTTATTTTGGGATCTTCACCAGTGATTTTCTAAATGGTATATATCCCAGTTGGAAAGCCAAGTAAGGATCTTCAAAGTACTCCTAACAGGCATCCTTCTCTACGCAAACTCCAAATATCATATGGAACTAAAGGGATCATAACTCAAGACTTCTCCTAAATCAAAAGATTACGAAATATAAAGATCACCAGGTTCTAGCTATCTTTAAAGTTATTTTTCCTACATAATAATTAAGGGTTTTTTCTCCTAAAGATATTAATTATTTTAAGATCTCAAAATTGATAACTAATGTCACACCTCGCTAAAGCGGAAACACGAGGTATGGCGGTACAAAGGGTCTCATAGCAAAAGTTAAAAAACAACACCAACCATAGTATTAAAAATCATTACAAATTTAAAATGAGTTTGAACAACTTTTTAAAAGAAATTACAGTGTATTTAAAAGTCAACACATGCAAATGCTCCTACAAGTGTTGTGTCTCTACGTGCCTCTTACTAGATGAATCCTAAAAAAGCATGTAAAACGAACGTCAACTATAAAAATAGTTGATGAGTTCACAAGTTAAAAACAATATTGGTTTCATGAATCGAAATGAAAGTTTTGATATAAGTTTCCATAGAAAAATATATTGCTAAAATGAGTAAATAAGTTTGTATAAACAAAGTTAGGTGTCATGATGAGAAATAAAATATGTTGCCCAAAAGAGATGCAACGTTCATATCCTCATGGGAAATAAAGTTTGTTACTAAAAAGGGTAAACAAGTTTCATTTCTATAATGAGAAATCAAGTTCGTTGCTACAAGGAGCAAACAACTTTGTTACTATAAGGAGAAACCAAGTTCGTTTCTAAGACAAGTAAATAAGTTTCTAGTAACAAAAGTTCATTGTTATAAAAAGAAACAAAGTTTATTGCTATAATGAGAAACAAAATTCATTTCTATAATTAATAAGCGAGTTTGTATGTGTATGAGCAAACAATGGGTTCATAACCAAGCCTATGATTGATGCCCTATCAAGATCTATGCTTATCGTTCCATAGATTATATGGTATCATACACTTCAACAATTGGGCGAGTGAGAAATTATTAATTCCTAGTAGTGCTTTCCATAATGATCATTGGCTCAAAGAGTTAATGGTTGGAGTAAAGTGTAAAGGGAAGGGACTTAAGATGATAAGGCCTCATGTTTCGTGTTGCACAGACATACATAGATAGATATAGAAAAATATAGCAATCAAGTTTGATACAAATCAATTTAAATACAACGAACAATAAATAGTTTTTTGGACATGCTTTTCCACCCCAAAACATAAAAACCGAAAATAGAGGAATGCGTGAATACTCACAATGCTTTGAGATGATGCAAATGATGTCTTGAACTAAGTTCCACTTGTACCACTATCGATTCCTACACCATGTTACACATTAATGAGTCTCCAATCGAAATCTAATACTAGTATACTTACTACTACAATATAATTATGTCAATATTGTGTCAAAATTTAATATTGAAATGTTAATATTTAACATTTTAAGAGGTATTCCAATAATTAAATATTCAAAAACTTTCCCAAACTTTGTATTTCAGTTTCAAATGAAGTTAAAGATATTAAGATAAATTTTCTTGAATTTTTTATTTGTCTAACTATTTTTCACCATTTTAATTCCTTGAATAATCATAAAATCATGGAAAAATAGTAAATTATCATGAAAAATTCTTATAAGTTTTGTGTAACTATTTTCAGATTACATAATCTGCGAAAAAATAATAAAATGTATTTTCAAATAGTTTAACACGATTTTTCTAATTTTTGTGTATTTACTTTATCAAAATAGAGATAAATATAAAACAGTTTCAAAAATTCCCCAGACTTTTTAAACTAGTGTTATTACATATATAAAAGCTGCTAAAAATATAAAAGTTTGTTTCCAAATAGTTTAGATATTTTCTTTGTATTATTCAATTAAATAAGAAGTAATTCAAAAATAATTAGTAAAAATTTATGAACAATTACCAAACTTTTTGTACATTTCATATACAGTGTACATAATTTGGGAAAATTATTGAAAGTCATTTTTGAATAGAAAATTTATATTTATAGAATTTAAGTGTGTTTAATACCAAGAAAATAGAAATAAATATTAAACAGTTAATATAAATCCCCAAAACTTTTATTTATGGTTATAATGTAATAGAATATTCCTTGGTAAGTTTTTCTAAATTTTGGATAAGTTTAACTATTTTTCACTTAGTTAATTCTTTTAACATACATTAAATCTTGGAAAAATAGTAAAAGGTTATGAAAAATTCATCAAACTTTTTTGTGAAGCTTTTATAATATATAGAAGCTTCAAAAACTAATAAATATGATTTTCATAACTTGGAACCAAACTTTTGTTATATATTTGTGCTAAATAACGATAAAATAAAATCTAATAGTAAGTAGTAATAAAAATTTCTCAAACTTCATGGGGGACGTTGTTTTATAGTATCGGTCATTTATGAAGTTTTTCAGAATTTATTTACTAGTGTAAGTATTTTATATGCTTTAACAATCTATTTTTTTATTATTTTCATGAAAAAATAAAGAAAGTATATATTAAACTGAAAATTTCCAGAATGCATCTTCATACAATTTAATAACAATGAAACATTGTTTTCTTGTTTTTGATGTCAAAAAACATGCCTAAAGGCTCAATAAATTATAGAGAAAACTTGGTACTTGTGATTTTGGTAAAGATTATTGATGTTACTTTGAGAATTTTCGCAATATGATCCAAAGGCTTTTGAATCAAGATCTTTTTGTCCCTCTTAATACATGATGTTAAGTGATCAAATTCATTTTTTCCTAGATCTGTAGTGAGTAATAAGACCTTTGAACATGCAATACAAAACTAGTATTAACAAAAAGGTGATGTTTGAGCAACAGCTTTGTAAAAGTTGTTAATAATCGAAATATTAGAATTTTCTTGTGAGGTCAGATGGATTTGAAAGCTAACTTACAATATTATATTTCAGAAAAAGAATCTTGAATTTTGGTTAAGAAATGAGTGATATATGGCAGTTTAATGTCAGGAAAGAAATATGGCCGATTGCATGCATGATGATTGGTTAGAAAAGTGAGTTTGCATCATTTCTTTGAGTAAATCCTTTGAAATATTTTATGAAATCATGATCCATGCATGTTATGGTCATGTTTCCAGATATCAAATATATTTAAAAATCATAATTTACATACATGCATTAAAATACAAAAATCTTATTTCTCAAGAACTCTTAAAAATGAGTTTTATGTTCTTTACTTGAAAACCGATTTTTGTGCTAAGATCATGAACATGTTGTTGGAATAGTGTCTAAGGCTGTAACTATATTTGGCAAGTATTTGACCCGGTTGTGCATGGTCCTTTTGGGTTGCCTTCACCATAGCAACTTAGCAGGATGATTTATAATGAGAGAAGAAATATTATTAATATATTATGAGAATAATATAAGGAATAATAATATTGTTATTTGATTAATATAAGTCATAAATTAATTAGGAATTAATTTGGTGACTTAAACAGATTAATTAAATAAAGGGGCATAAACTGTCAATTGTATGATAGTTGTATTTTGGGCTGTGATTCCTTATGAATAAGAGGGTGGACGATTTTAGGGTTTGGAAGAGCCTAGAAATCGTCCAAGGCTTATCAATGAGGATATTGGATTTCTTAGGGCCTAAGTTATCCAATTAGGGTTTTAAGGGTGAAACCCTAGGAAGCTCACTAGTATAAATAGACCCATAGGGTTGAGGAAATCGGCACCCTTGGTATTGGAGTAACCCTGGCCAATTTCTCACCCTCCCCTCTCTCTCTCTCTATTATCATCCTCTTGCTAGTTGGTGTTTGTAAGCCATTAGAGGAGTGACAATTGTGACTCTAAGCTCCAAGGACAAGAAGATTCAAGCAAGCAAGTCAAGCTAATCCATCAGATCTGATTTCATGTGTTATAATTTGAATATTTTCATTAGATCTATCAATCAAAGTCTTGGATACATTGCATGTTCAATTAGAGAAACCTAGATCCAAGCATTAGGGTTTGTATGTGCACATAGGAATGTTCTTATGGCTCAAACCCATCACATGAAACCATATTTTTCTACATGAATGGTGTTAAAAAAAACACCCATGATGTTGTAAAACCCATTTTAACCAAAAGAAAACAAGTTTGAAGAAGTAGAAGTCAGTTTTTTAAGTAATATGCACATAGAATCATAAGAAATTAGTATAAACTTGTATGCATGATTTAGTTAGCTTTTTTTGTTGGATATAGTGTCTAAGTCCATAACTTTATTCGGTATATACTTGACCCGACCCAGCATGGTCCATTTGGATTGCATGGCATTGCAATACTTGGATAGACTAGATGAGAGAATAAGACACTTATGATTATTAATATATTATAAGTTCTAATATATTAATAAAAGTATTATTTAATTAGTATTGATCAAGTATTAATCTAGTATTACTTTGGTGATCAAAGTGAGACTAATTAAATATATAGGGTTGATTATGACAATCATCAATTCTTTGATGGTGGATTAATGATCCATGGTTTATGGGTTTGGTTATAACCAAATGGAGCTCCATGGATAGTCCATGGGTGTTACAAAGCCATGGGTCATGAGAAATGAAAAGTCATGACAATTAGGGTTTACATTTGTAACTCCTAATTATGACACACTATAAAAGAAACGCTATAGCATGCAAAATTGGCACTAGAGTGTTTCTAGAGAGGGCATAACCGATTTTCAAGTGTAAGAAGTATTCCCTCAAGTTATTCCAAGTTTTTTAGTGTTGTGTGAAGCATTTGAGGCACAACATTTGGGGTGTTAGGCTCACAAAGTCTTGAAGGAATCCAAGCAACAACAAGGTATGTATTTCTACTAGTTTTATGTTTTATGTAATCCCCATGTCATGCTAGTTAGGAAATAACCTTGAAAAAAAAATTTGCATGTATATAGAGAAAACATAGATTCAATGTTATTAGGGTTGCATGTACACTTAGGAAGTGTTAGAATGCTCAAAAACCCATCAGTGGTATCAGAGCCTAGGATTGTTTTCTGTATACTTGATGCAATTTGCAAGAAAAATCGTTTTTTTGGAATCTGCCAGTTTACCATGAGGTGGTAAATTTTATCACGAGGTGGTGACTGTTCAGTGAAAAAAAATTGTTTTTTGCCTGTTTTGGATTAGAATCATTACCACTAAGTGTTTTTGTTCTTAAAACTTGATTTTGATGTTATGGTAATGTTTATTCTCATCCAAATAAATGGTTATTATCAATATTTCAAGTTTTATATGGTTTATTTATGATTCTTGAAATTTTTGATATGAATATTTGTTCTTATGAGTTTTAGAAGATCATAGGAATTGTTTGTAACTTCCATGGTTGATTAATTCATGATCTTAATGGCAATGATGATGTCCATAACTTGTCCTCAAGTTATGGAAAACCAAAAGTTACTTCTTTAAATTGTGATTAAAGAACTAAAGATGTTTCATAAAATGAAGAGTCTTCATTTTTATGAACCATTAAAACTCATAAGTTACAAATTGAAGAGACTTGGAATAGTTTCAAATCTTGCCCTCAAGTTTTGGAATTTTTAAAGTCTTACACTTTAATTCCAAATTAAATATTTTTTTTTTAAAAAGTTAAAAAAAATTCAAACTTTATGGACTTCATTAAATTAATTAAAGTGTTTAATTAAAAGAGTTAATAATTCCATAAAGACATGGTTTAAGTTTAATTAAACGAAGTGTATAGTTTAATTAATAGATTAAACCACCAAGTATTTTAAATGTTTAAAATACACCCTTATACTATTATTATAATTTTAATTATATAGATATGTATAAGAATAAGTCAATCTTACCATTAGTATGCCTCATTCACGAAGTCGGTCTATAAGAGGGGTATAAGGTTACTGCCTATAAAATGGCGTTTAATGGGTGTCCACTCTCACCCACCGCTTCCTTGACTGGTGGAGGGTCGTTAGCCGAAAAGGTAGGATAGGACCTTAATCCTCATTAAAAGTATGATGAAATTATAAAGTAACTATACCTTAATAATTCCCAATCTTAGTTACTTTAGGAAAATTTGAATTTGGTGCTAACCCATAAAATTACACTTTGTACCTTACCAAGTCGTTAGTGGAGCGTGTGTGGTTAACCGGCACACTAACAAGAACTAGTAAGTGTGGCAAGGCGTAACTTGACCTTATTATAGATCGGTGGAGTTGTGTTGCTAACCGGCACATCGATTAGCTGATAAAGTTAAGGGTACCAAGTCAATTTGTATGGTTATTCACACCTTGTTTATGATCCTCGGCATACCAGTCACAAACTTGAGAGGGCACAATCGAGATTCAAACATGCCATTGAAAAGTTCAATGTATCTCAAAAGATCTAGGAGTTTCAAAACCAATAAAACCTAATAATAAAATATTTCGTTCTTATGGTGGAAATTGGTAAATTGTCATCTACCTACCTTCAACTATTTTATAACTTGGATTACGGCATCCCTCTTCCAGTTATAAATAGGTTGTTGGATCCAAACCTTAATATTTCATATTGGGTGTTATATTAAGGACTTTAAATCAACTAACTTGAATTTCTCCCGTTGTAGATGTCTAGTTTAGACAGCTACGGTCTTCCCAAATCTTTAGGAACAAGCTTCCTAATGAAGATGATATCCCAAATGGCAACCAATGTGAAAGATCAATCCCTTTGTTGTGCATTAGTGGGACTGGAAATCATACTTCACTTCCTCCACCTCCTCTAATAAATCTCCCTATCCCACAAGTTTCAAGACCTGATAAGTTCTAAGTCACTCAATCCTTATTAGCAAACAAAGTCTATATGTGCTTAGGTCTTGGAGATTAAGTCCCATATTGACAAGCCGGGAGAGTCGGGTGTCGAAGTCTCGAGGTAGCTGGCTATTGACTTGGTTCTTCAGTCACTCCCTGATGACAGATCACGACATGACCCTTAATGCTCTTACCTATTTGCTTGATGATGCTGAATCAGCAATGATTTGGAGCATTGGTAAAGCAAAATTTAATTGGAAGATCAACTTGCCAAACTTCCATGGACATTGACAATGGTAACATTGGAAGTCCAGAAAAACTTTCTCTTCCCAATTGACAGGGATTGGCCATAGTCAACTCGGTTGACTAAATGGTAAAGAGAAAGTCTAAGTATGTGTACCATTTCCAAAGAGTCCATATGTTTGTGTTGCCAAAGGAAGGGCATTGGTTGCGAAGCTGCCAAATTTACCTAAAAGTCCATAAGGATAGTAAAGTTAAATGTTTGACTCTACTTTAGGTAAAGTCCATTATCTAACTTTATTAAGTTTCTATTCTGAGATTCTTATTGCATGACGTGACTGGGTCACATATTGATGTTTTAAGAATCAAAGAAGAGTGAAGAAACCTAAAGGAAGTATATGTTGATTCTGATCGTGAAGATGGATTTCGATCGCATGGTTCGGTGATCAAAATTTTGAGTTGTTACTTAAGAGTTATGATATATTGCTTAGGAATAGATAACAACAAGTTTTCCATATGGATTGTAAGGATAAGTTTTCCACAAAGTTTTAAAATAAAAGAAAAATGGTTTTGATTTATTTGTTTTAAGTATCCTTACAATGGCATTTGTGAAAAAGGTTGTTGCTTATATGTTTCCATTGATAAGCAATATGAGTAAATGGATTTGATTCTTTCAATAGTGGTAGTGTCATAATTTACCAAATAAGGAAAGATTCTCATCACCCAAGTTTCAGTTGGATAGAAACTTGGAATCATGCAAGTTGTATTGTGTGATGAATGAGAATTTTCATCTTTGGTAAATTAAGACTAATTCCTTGTTCACATTCGCATGTGAGTCAAGCGAAGGACTAAAGGATCGGGTACATTAAGTTGTGTGCTAGTCAGGTCCACCACAAAGGTAGATAAGATTATTCGTTATGATTTACTAAAGTTTAGTAAATATGGTTATGCTTACGAGTTTAAGTGTAATTCTAAAACATTGGAAAAGTTTCAATGTATGGCAGAATGAATAAGAAGAATCAAATAAGGCAGAAAGATAGAAGTTTCTCCAATCTGAAGAGATAGGAGAGTACTTGTGTATTTTGTTTTATGATTATCTTAGTGATTATGGAACCATATCACAATTGATCCTCTAAGGACACCTTAGTGTGTTTGTTGCCTGGGGAGAGGAATCGTGAATTGTTGAAATGGTTAAATCAAAAGATAATTCATACTTCATGCCAAAAACAAATCTTGGAGTTATACTCCAAGATTGTAACTTGAGTGACATAGTCTTTAGAAAGTTCATAACACTTGTCAAATGTAGAGTAAGATGTTTCCTATTCTTGTACATTTGAGATTGGTAAGTTGTAATGTTTTGGATAAAACAAAGACCAGCTAAGACCAATAGTGAGAAGTGTTTAACTTGATAAGATTCCGCACTAGCTCTTGAATATTTGTATTGTCAAGGAATGGTTCTTGACAAAGAGAAGTCTTATATGTCAAGAGGACAGTGGGAGTCTAAAAGATTCTGAAATAGTTTCAAGAACTAATCAAGAGTTTTGTTAATCACTAGCCCACGACTTGAGGTTTGTAACCTATCGTGTTGACATATTCTTATTTCTGTGTCTATTCCAGTTAAAAGTTGATTATGCTTGTGAGTTCTATGAGTTCTCAATTGTTTGCATAACAACCCGGAAGCAATGGTGGGCATTGTGCTACTAGGTGGCAAGAAATTAAGATTGAACAAGTTCAATCCATATGAGTTTGGATTTTTCACTAACCTTGTCTTGTGATTATGGTTATGAAAAATTCACATGGATAGGAACACATACACCATAAAAATCTAAGTGTCATAAGGAAACTCTTTCACTAAGTAGATTTTGAGTAGACAGCAATTGTGAGAATGACAAAAGGTCTAAACATTATGATTACGACATCCCTCTTCATAATTGTTTAGACACACAAGTGAGCTATCTAATGAAAGGTGTATGGTTTTGATAAAGTCTTATCAAAGAAATTGCGTATCAGAAATCTGAACTTTGGTAGAAAAGTCAATAAAGTGTTGGTTTCTAAAAGTCCAGCTAATCTCTGGATACATGTCAAAGCTAGTGGGAGCATAAGTGTTATGCTAGTAAGATAATAATCATTATCCTAGTGGGAGCAAGATTATTATGTTAAGTGTTGCAAGTCAGCAATATTAATTATAGAAAACAAAAGTTTTAATTCGCCTTGAAAAAGTTGTTTTGCTATAATTAAGGGAGAGGATTTTATACTTCACTCCAATTCTATAAGCTTAGATTGAGAATTTAATCTACTTTAGTCAAGAATATATATGAATGTTATGTTGGAATGGTTCAACATAAGGAAATTCTATATATGTTGCGTTCTCAAAATTCGATTATGATTACAGCATCCTTCTTCATAGTTTGAATTATGAAAACATGGAAAATAAAAAATTTTATAGCATAAATCATGTCCCATATGCTTTGGGTATAGGTTTAATTACATGTGCTATAATATTCATCCATTCTAAATTTTCCAAATGCCTAGGGCATTAAGATGGAAAAAGGAATAGAACTGGAAATGACTAAAATGATTAAGCAAAATTGTTGAGGACAATATGAGGTTTACCAAAGATTGGTTGCTCATGGACAATTAGAAGTATAGAGTAAGGACCATATTGACATATTTTGAAAAGAGGCAACTCTTGTTCAAAAGTGATGGTCAAAATGGTAATATGGAATTGTCTCCACTGGTGGAAGTTATTCTTTGAATCTGTGTAAGATTAAAGAACTTAACGCTAAGAAGGATGTTCAAAGGAATGTACTTTGAATTTGAGACTTCATTTACATGGAATTGTTTTCCATTGGAATACTTTGTAATGTCTGTTGCCAAGTCTTTGTGACTTCTGTGCATAGTCATTACAAGGGGATCATTGCATATAAGTTTAGAATCTAACAGATTACAGTAAATGGCAAGAGTTTGGTATTCTTGCATTTACAACGAGGATTGGAATTGTGAAATGAGCATCATTGGAATATTGTCAATTGATCTATTTAACAAAGAGAGGACCATATGTAAACATAGTATGCATACTTGGAGTATGGCATAATTGTTGTTTGGAAAAACATAGTGTACATGCTTGGAGCATGGGAAAACTAATGTTTTAATTCAAGCATAAAGTTGATTAATCGAAACATAAATAATGAGTAATCAATATGGTGCTTAAATAAAAGGTGTTTTTATTTACACTCAAAGTGTTGGGGCCATATAAGATTAGTATTATTCTTGTGTTTCACTTTGCATGTTTTGATTTCCAGAATAATTATGTTATGGTATATATCATATTATTCAAACCATCCACAGTCAGTCATATGTTGGAAGTAGATATCAATCAAGACTGTCATGAATTTGGCTTGTATGATTTGTCTAAAGTGCTTTAGACAATGAAATGGTTGCTACAACATTCATGAGTAGTCATAAGGGCTGAGTATTGGATTCAACCCACCTTCACTTGCATCACTTCATGGAATTTATCGCGAGTGATCGTGAGATGGTAATATCATATAAATCTTCAAACCTAGAGATATGAGTTGTTGACTATGAGTTGGTTATTCATTGATTGTACGAAAACACATTGGTAACTCGATGTTATAAAATGTGCCTTTGTGAATAATTCAACAAGTAGTTAGTACAAGCATATCAGTCGAAGTTTATCTGTTCCTTCTAGAAATAGAAGTGATATCTGGGCCCCTCGATGATTTGGTTTTGACCTATGTACCGGGCTCGGTCAGAACCTAATTGATGTGTTCAATTTAGTTCTATGTCGAAACAAATCAGAGATCGAGAAACAAATGTTGGACAATAAGTAAGACCATGTTCCATATGTTTGTCCGACTGATATCATGAGAACAGAGGATTATATGATCACTTATATTAAATGGCGTATCATCATCATCTCAGTTCCGAGAGACTTTGAAAGAGCTACGATTGCTAGTCGGATTTTAAAGTCACATTTGCAAATATACTTATTAGACTTATCCAAGTGGGAGACTGTTGGATATAGTGTCTAAGTCCATAACTTTATTTGGTATGTACTTGACTCGACCCGGCATGGTCCATTTGGGTTGCATGGCATTGCAATACTTTGATAGAATAGATGAGAGAATAAGGCACTTATGATTATTAATATATTATAAGTTCTAATATATTAATAATAGTATTATTTAATTAGGATTGATCAAGTATTAATCTATTATTAATTTGGTGATCAAAGTGAGACTAATTAAATATATAGGGTTGATTATGAAAATCATCAATTATTTTATGGTGGATTAATGATCCATGGTTTATGTGTTTGGTTATAATCTTATGGAGCTCCATGGATAGTCCATGGGAGTTACAAACCCATGGGTCATGAGAAATGAAGAGTCATGACAATTAGGGTTTACATTTGTAACTCCTAATTATGACACACTATAAAAGAAACGCTATAGCATGCAAAATCGGCACTAGAGTGTTTTTAGAAAGGGCATAACCGATTTTCAAGTGTAAGAAGTATTCTCTCAAGTTATTCCAAGTTTTTGTAGTGTTGTATGAAGCATTTGAGGCACAACATTTGGGGTTCTAGGCTCACAAAGTCTTGAAGGAATCCAAACAACAACAAGGTATGTATTTCTACTAGTTTTATGTTTTATGTAATCCCCATGCCATGCTAGTTTGGAAATAACCTTGAAAAAGAAATTTGCATGTATATAGAGAAAACATAGATTCAAGGTTATTAGGGTTGCATGTACACTTAGGAAGTGTTAGAATGCTCAAAAACCCATCAGTTTTTACCTTGATGAGTCCTTATGGATGATGGATATTTATATGCAAAATGGTGGTTTTTGCTGGAAATTTTCATGGGTGAAAGGAAGAGAAGGAATGGGGGTTTTAGAGAGAAGAAAAGAGAGAAAAGCAAGATTTCATCTCTCTGGATACCCAATCTCTCTCGTCATCTCTTTGGGGTTTCCCTCCACCAAAATTGGCCGCCAAAAAAGAGATGCATATATACTCATGAATTATCGACTAGGAAAATCTCTCCCATAGATTCTGCATCTAACTTCGTAATTTCTAGAGAGAAGTAGGAGAGAAGTTTTCTAGAGAGAGAAAGAAGAGATGTGTGTGTGTTGGAGAATGAGATTGAAATGAGGAGAGGGGGCCGAATTTTGAGGTGTAATACCCCATTCTCTTTCATTTTCTGTTATAATATTTAAATTATTTTATAAAATATCTCAATTTTTATATAAAATGTGCACTAAAATTAAGTTTTTATTCATAAAACCTTGATTTTTGATTTATAATCTAAGGGTAAATGTTAATGAGTTAAATTTTATTTTTCTTGAATGAATTTTCATAATTTTAATTATTATAAAATCATATTATAAGGTTCATAACTATTTTTATAGAATTTTTAAGGGTAAATTTCATAAATTTAGGTTTTTAGGGCATTTAGGGTTTTTGAGAGTTTGTAAATCTTTGGATATCAAAATCAATAGAATCTTTGAGACTTCAATTTATCTTATGGTATTATAAATCTTTTATAGTTATAAATAATGTTTGTAACTTATTTTATCAGTTTATTGGCATTCTATGTAGTGATTCCGAGATTCAAGTGAAATTGAAGAATCAAGTATACTAGTCCTAGTTCAACTTTGACTTAAGTTCCTACGAGACTCAGACCTAACTTCTACTACTAGGTCAAGTGCACGATCTATGTGTATGATTCATGAAAAGGTGTTCGAGTCAAAGAGTAACCCGAATATGGATAGTAACTACAGTTAAGTAGTTGTAGAATTCACATATCAATGTGAAATCTAAGTTACTATCCTTCGATTCTAATTGTTTCCAAGTTTCTAGTAGGTTATAACTTAGCTTCTAGTTCTAAAGTATAGAATGTATCATGCCTATACGTGCAACTAAGCTTATCAAATCTAGAACCGACTTGAATTTTGATGGTTGTCACAACTAATTATTTCAGTTTATGCAGATCTTAAGAGTTCTTGTAAAACCTAAACTCTTTAGGATCTTGGTTGCATAAGGATCCTCAAAACCCTATAATTATATCAAGCATATCAAGCACGCAAGCAAAAAGATATAAACATCAACAACCAAATGCATAAAATAAAAAAATGTTGCCTATCAACCCCATAAAATGTATTGTTTACAGACATGATGTTAAATTATTTTTACTAATCAAACCTAACATTAGGCTTGATCACCCCTAAGACGGGTCTTCTTTATCTTCTTCTTCTCTTCCTCCTCATTCTTTTTCTTTTCTCCTTCTTCTCCTTCTCTCCTTTACCTTGCAGGATCTTAACAAGCATCGACATGTCTACCAGTTACTTTGGCCAGAGCCTCATGCCACCCAACTATGTCCTATGATCCCGTATTCTTGATGTCCTCTGCCAACTACCTTGGCGGCACTACTCTTAGCCTCAACTATCCCCTCTTTGATCTCTGTTGAATGCTAATATTCTCTTTTTTCCTTCTCATTGACTAGTTTCTCCATCCTCTATAAAAGATACTTGTTGGTCGCCTCTTGTTCTCTCAAATCTTGTTCTGCCAGGTTGAGCTTCACCTTGAGATCCTCGGGGGAATGGGAGATATGATCAGCCACCTGTAAGAGACAATGATGAGAAAACTAAAGGCATATATAAGAATCTACAAGGGTACTTACAGATTGGGAGAATGAGAGTAGCTTCTTCAACGCTTCGTCTACCTCGACATTCTCGAGGTTGAAAACTTCAGTTGATTTCCTTTTCCGGGATCCTAGACTTTTAATAGACAAATCTTTGGGAGCTTGCTTAGAAATAAAGAGCAGTTTTCTCTCTTGACCACCAATGGTTACTGGACATGGTAGAATCAAGGTAGACAAGGGTAAAACATGCACCAAAACGAGTAGATTTGAATCTTAAGCATAGCAAAAAAAAATTATTAGTTCAGGATCCTTCATAAGAAATGAAATAAAATTGAGGATCATTACCGGTAACCATGGGGATAGTGGCAGTTGAACTTTCTTGGTGGCTAGGATGATCGAGCTTGAATGTTCTCTAAATCTTGGGCAGGGCGAGGAAATTCTCAATCCTATCTTCAGTGTCTTCAACAGGAAGAAAAAGCTTTTCAAAATTGATAGATGCAAATAATCAAACAGAATAAGAAGTGTGAATGCTAGGATCCATAGTGTAAAAATATTGCACCCTTTTTAACCCACGACTGTGGTAAGAGATTTCCATCAGGAATGGAATCACATTTCATGAAGAAGTGTTCTCCTTTCCAAGGGCCATCATTTTGCTTCGATTTCAAAATAAGGGGTACTTTCTCAGTTTTGACTTTCAACACAAAACGACAGTTCCCAATGGTCGAAATATCGTAGACGTAAACTAATTCATTCAAACAAAAAATAAGGTAATTTAATCACCAAAAATAACTACAATGTTCTAACGTTTAACTATTCCGCAACTATACTTGTTCTAACGTTTGTTCAAGTGTGTCTCAAGTTTTTCTCTCAACATGTTGAGTTTAAAGGATACAGAAAATAAGGTAATCTAATCACCAAAAATAAGTAAAATCTGATTGTCCAATACAAAAACAATTAAAAGTTGGACAAACAATAATTAATTTTTGAATATATTGTATGACACAAAGACGAACACATGAAAAATGTAACTATGATCACCTACTATCATGTTAAACAAACATTCAAATTTTGTTTATTTTATAAATAAATATATCATTTCAGAGTAAAAATAATTATATAACTCTTTAATCAATTTCTATCTTTATAAACTTTTCCATATATATATATATTAAATTTCAAGTAAATATATAGTTGTTTTTTAATAATACAAGTGATGCCTATATAAGTCACAATAAAGAACATAAAAGCATCGAATATATAATATAAATGGTTTTAGCCTAGTTATTTATGGATCTTTGTTTTCTTTAGAATTGTGTTTCTTAAATAACATGGGTTAAAAAATATGTTAGCCTCTTAACTTATAGTTGTGTGCTTTCACTTTGATCGGGTTTCTTATGCGATGTAGATTAAAAAAAACAAGATTCAAAATGGCATATAATAAAGGAAAAGTTTTATCCATATCTCCATATTAAACAAACTTAAGGACCTCTTTATTCTACAAATAAAGTCTTGTTTTCAAATTTAAAATAGTTATATAATTCATTAATTATTTTTTATCTTTGCAAACTTTTCAAAATATTTAAAGTTTACGAAAATGTACTATTAAACATTTCGTAACTTTTATTATAATGATGCTAAGATTTAAAAATGCAAGTTTTTTTTGTCAAATGAGTAGTTCTTAATTGATTTAATATAACACTTAGAGAATATCTAAGTGTGACGTTAAATTGAAATTATATATAATTTAAGAGAAAACTTCATAAATGGTTCATTTGCATTCCAAAAATCTCGCATATAGTCCTTACATTTGAAAAACCTATGGTTTCAAAACTTTTAACAAACGGCCCTTTTTGCTAATTCTGTTAGTTTTAGATCGTTAACTGCTATTTAATTAAAATATTCGGAGAGCATTTCCGTCATTTCACCCAATAATGACCATTTATGTAGTTTTGTCTTATTTTTTAAAAAAGGAAAAGGAAAAAGAAAGTATATTATTTAATATACAAAGGGTCTCACCTCTCTCTCTCTCTCATGGCTGTTTCGATTCCCACAAGTATGATTTGTCTACACCATTATATGAATCAATATGAAACACACTATTGCCTTAGTTATCAACACAAATCACAGTTTCATACATACCATTACAAGGTAAAACTTTAAACATAAAAACACCATTTTTATAAGCAAAAATCGAACCATTCTCATCATCAAACAAATATCGAAAACCCTGTCTGAACAATGCATGAAAAGAAATAATGTTTCTTGTCATTGCTGACGAATAACAACAATTAATCAAAACTATCCTAACATCACCACTGAGCACTACACCATAAGTTCCAATCTTGATAACAGGTAAAGATCTCATATTCCCCATGATCAGATTTATTCTTCCATGCTCCACTTCCTCACTTTCTTTTACCCTATGAATTAGAACAAATGTGGAAACTACATCCTATGTCAATGACCCAAGAACGATTACGTTGTTATTATAGACTTTAATAGTTTATATACTTGCTGAAGATGGATTGACCTTTCCATCCTTCAAATCCTGCAAGTATTTTGAGCAACATCGCTTCCAATGCCCTTTGTCATTACAATAGAGAAAGTGGCCTCCTTGGGATCACTAACAAGTAGAAAATCATATTTGGGCTTTGTCTTAGACCCACTGCCAAACGCGTAGTTTGATTGAGGATTAGTTTTCCTCTTATTCCATTTGTTTTGGCCAATGGCTAGGACAGGAGCACTTGTCGTAGAACGGACATGGTTTTTCTGCATCCCTGATTTAGTAGTTTGCAACAAGTTGCTGAGTTGGGTCAATATGGTCTCTTTTCGTTCAAATGATAAGTTAAAATGAACTAATCATAATTGGGAGGCAAAGAGTTAAGGACCATGTCTATTTCCAACTCCTTGTCAAAAGATACACTGAACTTTTCCAACCACTCCACATATCTCTGCATTAATGACTTAATGACCTCATACCTACCTTATCGTGCTTTCTAGTGAAACTTTCTAGCAAGATCCAAGCACAAATCATATGGCCAGTAGTCCTCGTAGGACTTTTGCAGCTTCGGTACCATGGTTGCAACCATTATACAAGCGACCTTTGTTGCATCGTTATATTGTTGTTTGTAAGTGGCAACCTCCTCTAGAGTAGAAGTTGACTCATCGACTTCAATTAGAGGTTTTTAAAGAACATACTCTTTATTCTCGTACCAAAGAGTCATTTTGAGGTTACTCATCCAGTCCATGTAGTTTGGACCAGCCAGTTTCTTTTTTGCTGAGATCGACAAACGAGTGAAGTTGGAGTTGTTGGTGGAGGTTTGAGCTCCAGTAGCATCACCAAAAGAAGACATCTATATTAAGAGAGATAGTTTTATTTAGTTGACACAAATCCTTAATACTTTAACCCAAAGTGAATATTTAAGGCTAGGATCCAAAATACAATTCACAATCAAGAAGAGGGATGGCATAGTCTTATTGCGAATTTATAAACGTAGGTAAAACAAATCACTAATTTCAATCTAATATTAAATTCCTAGATCTTTTGGGATTCATTGAATGTTATTAGTGTGTTGGTTAACCAAAAACGCTCCACAAACGACTAATAAAGAATGATGTGACTTTTCATGGATTAGAATACTTTTCACATTTTTTTCTAAACTAACTAGTGTAGGGTTTAAAGAAGGTTCTAGTACTTTTATAGACTATAATTTTAATCTGACTATGTCTCACCAAACCCGTTCAGCTAACGACACTCCACCACACAGGAGAGCGGTGTGTGAAAAAGACACTCATTCAACGGTCATTTTATAGGTCATGTAACGCCCGAGTTTTAGGGCTAAGCATTTTTGTCAATGTAATAGTCTAGGTCAACTCTTGTAACTCTTTTAGAAGTAATAAAGATGAAATATTTGAGTACTATGTGAATTATGTGTGTTTATGTGCTTATTATTTAATTATAAATGTATAATTAATAAAGAATAAAAATAAGCGTCAAAATTAAAGTGTGAGATAAGCTCGATATCTCTACATAAAGTTGTAGAATATGTCTCAAGGTTTCCGTACATATAAAGAACTCCGAAATCCGAGTTATAACGAAGAAGTTATGGCCCGTCGAAGTTTCGCGACAGAACCGGCACCATACCGGGAAGCGTAAATAGTGAATTTACGATAGAGCGAGATTTAGCCTTATCGATTTAAACGAAATTCGTAGAATATGTTAAACTAAGAACATCGATAAAAAGAACGCCCAAATCTGACTTCGTATGAAGAAGTTATGATTTTTCGAAGTTTCGGAATAGTAGTGTACAGCCCGAAATTCAAATATTAGATCGAGTGATTTTTAGCCGACACGACCTAAACGAGAATCGAAGATCTCGTTGAGAGTAGCGTAACGAGAAAAAGATGGGCGAAAACGGACGTCGGATGAAGAAGTTATGAGGATTTAACGGACCAATCCTTGCCCGGCCTGTTAATAATATAAAATTTAAAATCGAGCCAAAATTAGCCGACGGAGTCTAAACGAAAGTTGTAGAGTACGTTCCCACCTTCGCGTGGATATAAAGAACGTCAAAAATAAAGCTCGTATGTGAAAGTTACGAATTTTTGAAGTTGGGACTCAAAAATGCGAAACCTGGTGCGAGATTGATGACGTGGCAGCACCACAACCGTCCGATGATGGTCTCAGAATTCGCTTCGGATTGCGATACGCCACCCCTCGCTTACGCCCCACGTCCGGAGACTGTACGCCCCGCTTACCCTCGGTTCTTATCCGGTCCGAAGTGGCTAACAGCTGGATGCGAGCTGGAGGCTTATCCGAACTACGCCCAGCGTAGTCCTGTCCGACGCCCAGCGTAATGTCCGAGCTTCGCGCCTATAAAAGGGGTCGGAAGGCAGCCCTCATTTTCACACCAAAACTCACTCTCTCTCTAAATTACTTTCTCTCTCTAGCCCATTTTAACCCCCTAAACCGTAGGATAAACCCCTAGCACCCTAAGGAAGCCTCGAGGCTCCCGGAGTCCCGAGAAAAAGGAGTCTTTTGGTTTCGAAACGCTGCTCCAATTAAGTTCCGGTTTTCGATAAAATTCGCTGTAAGTGTGCTACGCTTACACAATTTTTAATATAACTTTCAAATAATTATAGGAATGTTATTAGGTCCTTAAAATAATTATTTGGGCTATTATTATGAGTTATATTGAGTGTTATTAACGCTTATATAATAATAATAATAGTCAGACAATTAATTTGTCGCGGTTATCGTTAGACTAAACCCTAGTGGTATCGATACTAGGTTTTATCGAAGGAAAATCGTTTTGAGAGTATCGAAGCGTTGTCTGAGTGCTGAGTCACCACCTTTCAAGTGAGTGCATAGTTACTTTCAGCTTACACATAGATATGAAGTATTTATATAAATTACGTGCTATGTGTGCATATTATCTGAATACTTGCTATCTATGCTGGATGTACATTGTTATACATGTTTTCAATGATTTAAACTGTATATGTAATTTATATCTACGAAAATGCTGGGGTAAAACATGGGTAGATGTAATAGGTGATGTGTGATAAAACGATGAGAGGCCTCGATGTTGATGTTGTTGATTCTGTCATCTAGCGGAGTATGGATGACGACCATGAACTCTTCTAGACAGTCCAGTGGAACACTAGCAGGCTCGCAACCTGTAGGTGTTTGTGAACGATGTGTTCACCGGTGTACTCCATCCCCCACATGGTTGCTTTTAGGACATTTATTGCTGAGGAATCCCCTTAGCAGTAGTGTCCGTCCCGATGATGATCCTTAGGCTAGGTCCCTTATGATAGGTGTTTAGGGACATAAAGTGAGGATAACGGGAACAGGTAATCGGGTTATTGTTGATTGGTGAAATTAATAAACTTATTTATTGTGGGTTGAAAACCCTATGTGCTCACCAGGCTCCCAAGCCTGACCCACTCAGTTTTATGTATTACATGTAGTGGCGCTTGAGCATAGATATGATGTTGGACGAGGGATTACGGATATAGGCCTGTAGATATGAAATAATATAGTAAGGCTTATATTGTACTGCTTATGCTTTTGATCTGTACGAACATGACATCCCAAGTCTTTTAATGAAATACATTTCTATGGAAATGCTTTTGATAAATCTTTATCATATTTTGTTTTGGGACAAATTCCGCAATACTTTCATTTAAAATGTTACTCTGATTTTTAAACAAAACATAAACAAACCGGTCTTTTATGGCCGTGATTTTGGGGATGTCACAGGTCATTTCCTTATACTCTCTTTATAGCATGGCTTCGTGAACGAGGCTTACTAGCGATTCGACTGACTTTATCTTATACATATAGTAATTTAACTTTTAATAATATATATAAGTTGTATTTTAAAACTTCCAAAATACTATGTTTAAATATTAATTATCTAAATTAAATACTTACTTAATTAATATTAAACCATATATGATTTCTCTTTATTTTTTAATTAAACATTTAATTAAATTAAATTAGATCATTTATGGATTAAATAATTATTTTTAATTAAACAGTTAATAAAATAATTCAAATTTAATCATAATCCAAAGCCCTTCTAATTTTTTAAATTAGGGTTTAAGGTCATTGGGTTTTAATTATTCAAATTTTAAGGCAATTACATTATAATTAAGGAAAATAGAAAACCCTATGGGAACCCTACAATTTTCGAAAATAGGGTTAGGGAAGCTAGAGTTTCAATAAACCCTAGCAAAGTTAAAATTCTCAAGGCAAAGTGTTTATTTTCAATAAACCCTAATTTGATCCATTCAATTTTATGCGCAATTAATAGAAAAAATGGATGTGATACCACCGATGGGTTTTATAGGTTATTAAAATACATATGAAGGGAAAATCTTAACCATTAAGGTCACATGCAACCTATAAAGGATCTATGTTTTCTCTAATGGATAGAAATAAACTATGAACATCAAGAACCTTAATGGAGACCTATTATAATCGAAATATACATTGGACTAGGATTATATACCATTTGATTATTGTAGTAATTAATCACACCAATTTCCTTCTTGAAAATGTTGGAAAGCAAGCACAAAATGCTTAGTTCCTCTAATGGTTTTTACCTAAACCCTTGCAACAAAAAGGCAAGAGGAGGGAGGACGAAAATGGGAGCCCCAAGGGTCCTATGTATAGCTGATAGAAGGAACCATGGAAACCCTAATTTGAATATAATATTAAATTTTGAAATTAGATAATTATTCAATCCCTTAATTATCTATAAGGAATATTCTAGATCCTCTTAGGATCCTTCCTATAACCATCCAAGCCCTATATGGTTCTGAAATTCCCTCTTGTTCAACTATTGAACAATTACAGCTTACGTCCTTGCACTTTTAATTAATCCTATTAATTACAATTAAGTTCTGACTAATTCTTAAGCAAATAATACTATATCTAATTAATATATTAATTACATAATATATTAACAAATCATTTATTATAATCTATTAATCACATAATAAATCAATAAATCAACATCTCTCCAAATACGTCATTCTAGACAATTACTAGTTATGAGGGCAACCCAAAAAGGACTTTGCTTTCATTTCAAGTATATATCAATTTAGTTATGATATTAGACTGTAATGACCTAGTTTTCAAAAGAAAATTTTCATTTAAAAAAAGACTTTCCATAAACCATAAAATCTCAATACATTTGTTTTCAAATTCTTAACAATGACAATATTATTCCAATCATCAGAGTATCCCATAAAAACGCCTGAGAGATAGTGCATGTCACGCCATCAAGCTTTGCCCTTGCCCTTGGGCTCAGATGTACCTGAAACAAATCACAAAATGTAAGCTAATGCTTAGTGAGTTCCCCGGAGCATACTCCACACAATGCACATAATAACAAAATCATAATAGCTATAGAAGCTACATAAACCACATAAGCCATGCATACAAACATATAAGGAAGCCATGGAAACCCTCCAGGGTCTTACACCTAGTGTCACTGGAACCTCCACGTGGTGTTATGTAACTGCCATGGGAACCCCCACATGGTCTTCCTACCATGGGAACCCCCACATGGTCTTGCTGCCGTAGGAACCCCCACACGATCTTTACTACTAAGAACTAACATGCAAACCACACATGAAAATATACTGGAATGCCATGGATACCCTCCAAGGTCTTACACTTAAGTGCCTTGGGAACCCCTCGGGGTCTTTCATTCGAGTATCACAAATAACTAGCATACCACATATCCCATAACCAGCTAATCATAACTCATAACAATAATGGGTCGGCCTTGGTGCCTTCGACCCATTGGTATGGTGAGAAGACTCACCTCTCGTAAATGTTGAATTGACAAGCTAAGATCATATAAATCCCACGCGCTGCTCCAACTCAACTACGTATAATCATCATGTGATTAACTTGTAACAACCCCAAACTACCATAATTATCCTCAAAGTCAACCCTGGTCAAAGTCAAGGTCGACAATCAAGGTCAACAATCCATGTTGACCTCAACTCGTCGAGTGCATCCAGCAACTCATCAAGTTACCTGAGTAACTCGCGAACTCGTCGGGTTACTTGTGTCACTCGTCGAGTTCCTCAATGTCCAAAAGACCAAAAACCCATGCAGAACAAAAACTACAAATTCTTCACAAAAATCACTCAGAATCTCGAAAACGGGTGAACCCTACTCGACTCGTCGAGTTGGCTAAGGGAGTCGACGAGTTCCTTCAGTCCTTTTTGTGTTCGGACGTTTTTAAGCTACCCCAAAGCTCAAGATTGCAGATCTAACCTCCAAAGGCATGGTTTCCACGTAAAGTTGCAAACTTTACGTTCATACAAGCTCTTAAATGCCAAAACCAATCTAAGGGAGGGGTTTTAGCCAAAGAGAAGGACCAAGTTTGATAAATTCAGCAACTTTATAACTCTAAGGACTTAGAGGAGTCCAAATCTGAAGTTGCAACTCCATATCTTGCCCAACACCCGAAATGCTTCACATATATACTATAAATGGCCTAAAACCCAAGAAAAATGGTATCTAATGCTAGAATGATCAAGGTAATAACTTGTTACCTTCAAATGGGTGTCCAAACTGTTGTGTTATGATCACTACATCATTTCTATGGTGTACATGCAAACCCTAAAGCTTTGGATCTAGTTTATCTAATGAACATGCAATAATCATCCAAAGCCATAAACCCTAGATCTAGCATGTGATAATCGATATTAACATAAGAATAGGGTTTAGATCTTACCTTGATTTTTATGTAGTAATAACAATCTCAATTCCTCCTTGTAATTGACTTCTGAAAGTTTAGTGTCACAAATGTCACACCTCTAATGGCTCACAAACACCAAGAGCAAGAGGATGACTTTGGAGAAGAGAAGGAGGCAGCAAAATTCGTCCAAGAACCCTATGGGAAGCTTAGCCACGTTTTTGGTGCCCTAGGGGTCCTTAAATATGTGAGGCTATTAGGGTTTTGAACTACGAAACCCTAATCTGACTGCTTAGGCCCTAAGCAGCCCATGGACTCCCTTTGGAACACCCCTTGGACGAATTCCTTATGGGCTTCCCATAGAATTCTCCCAAACTATGTTCCAAGGTGATCCATAGCCCAATTGCAACTATCTTATAATTACAATATCAGTCCCCCAAGTTTAATTAAACTCTTTTAGTCACAAAATTAATTTCCTAATTAATTCTTGACTAATATTAATTAAACAATATGATTTCTCTTTTAATATATTATTCATATAATATATTAATAAATCATAATTAATCTCTTTCTACATAAATCATCCTATCAAGTTGCTTTGGTGAAGGCAACCCAAAAGGACCATGCTCGTAATTGGGTCAAGTACATACCAATAATATTTATGGGCTTAGACACTAATCCAACACAAACGTTGTATGTGTTGGATCAATAATCTCCTTCCCACTCCAAGCCTCTCAACCTTCAAACTCCTTCAATAAAACGCACCAAAAACCATCTATTAGCCTCTCAATCACAAGGAAAGGCAAGGAACGCCTTAGGGTTTCTTCTCTGGGTAGTGAAGTGGTAAGGGAGGCCACAAGAGGTGGATTAAGTCCATTATATAGGGTGAAAATCCTAAAAATTAGGGTTTTCCTTTATAGCACCTACTCGTCGAGTCGGGGCCTTCCGACTCGTCGAGTAGGATCTAAATCTCGCGTCCTCATAAATGATCTCTACTCGATGAGTTGGATCTGCCCAACTCGCCAGGTCCTAGCACAAAATCCTAAAAACTTAGATAATTTAAATGATACCTGGAACATGTGTTACAAATCTCTCCCACTTGAACTAGACTTCGTCCTCGAAGTCTGTTGACGCGAATAAGTCTGGATAGTGATCTCGTATCTCATCCTCCGGTTCCCATATCCATTCGGAGCCCCTTCGGTGTTGCCATTGTTGGGTTTTGAGCATTCTTACACTCCTAAGTGTACATGCAACCCTAAATACCTTGGATTTATGTTTTCTCTATTATACATGCAAATATGAATATTCCAAGGTATTACCCTAACTAGCATACAATCTTTTGATACTTGAATAATAAACTAGATAGAAATACATACCTTGTTGATGTAGCTTAACTCCATGAAGCTCGAGAGCCTAGTGCCCCAATTGTGACACCTCAAATGATTCACACAACATCAAATGCACATGGAATAACTTAGAGAGAAATGATACACTTCATGAAATCGGCTAGCCCTCACCATTCCTTCATAGTCTCTCATGGTGGCCGATTTTGACAAGAATAAGATGCTTATATAGTGTGTCACAATTAGGGTTACACCATGTAAACCCTAATTGTCATGACCTTTCATTTCCATTATCCATGGGTACAAAAACACCATGGAGCATCCTATGGGTTTTACCCCAACTTAATAATCCATGGAGCATTAGCCCACTATACAAGTATGGATGATTTACACAATCAACCCATATATTTAATTAGTCTCCTTTTGATCACTTAATTAATTTCAAATTAATACTTGATCAATATTAATTAAATAATCTTATTAATATATTAGAACTTATAATATATTAGAACTTATAATATATTACCAAACCTTAAGTGTTATTTCTCTCATTTTAGTCTATCCAAATGCATGATGCCATTCAACCCAAATGGACCATGCCGAGTCGGGTCAAGTACATACCAAATATAGTTGTGGACTTAGATACTAATCCAACAGCCATTGCACCTTTACTAACTTCACCTCCTTGTTTCAAAGGACATTGGTCTTCCTTTCCAAAATCGCCACGGGCCTCTCAATGTAGTTCAGGCTCTCATCCACCTGAATATCATCCAGAGAAATGACCACGGCCTCGTAGATCACACACTTCCGAAGCTGTGACACACGGAAGGTGCTGTGTATCTAGCTAAGCTCGTCTGGCAGATCCAAGCGGTAAGCCACCTTGCCCACTCGGGCCGAATTCCTAAACGGGCCAATATATCATGGCCCTAACTTGCCTCTCTTCTAAAACCTGATGACTCCCTTCCATGGCGACACCTTTAGTAACACAGAGTCCCCCACCTGGAACTCAAGATCCAATCGACGCCGGTCAGCATAGCTTTTCTGACGGCTCTATGCGACTCGTAGCCTGTCACGCACCTATTGAATCAACTCAGTAGTCTTGAGCACCACTTCGGTGCTCCCTATGACCTGGTAACCTACCTCACCCCAAAAAACCGGGGTCCAACATCTCCTACCATACAACATCTCAAACAGAGGTAGGTCGATACTGGCATGGTAACTATAGTTGTATGAAAACTCTGTCAATGGGAGGTATGTATCCCAACTACCTCCAAAATCCAACATGCATGCCCAAATCATATCCTCGAGTATCTGCATCGTCCTCTCTCTTTGGCCATCGTCCTATCAAAGGTACAAGTTTCCTTGTAGGAAAATCTACAAAACCGTCATCAAGTATGCCTATGAAGTTTGCGCGAGAGCGAGCTCCTTTTTCGACCATATTTAAAAGAAAACGATGAAGGAAAAAATAGACAAATGAAGTACCGTCAATGATATTTGGTGAGCGTCTAGAAGAAGAGCTAAAAGAGGGAGGCGAAATTGAAAATCTTAATACCCTATTTATACAAAAATCAAGGAAAGGTAGAAGGATGATTTGACCACTTCTAACGGCTAGAAATCTATCTGTTGAAATTTAAGTTACCGATTTGTTAGAACTTTTTACTTAATTTTTTACTTTAAAATTGTACGTTTAAATATTAAAAAATCTAACATTTATATTTGGTAGGTATAATTTGGGGGCAATTGTTACGGGCGGGATATCAAAATCATATTCAGGATCCATAATATTTCCGAAACCTCAGGATCCTTAAATAAGTCACAGGATCCTGATTATTATTACTAATATTTTCTCATACTTATAACGGCTATATTCTTCTCTCTTTTTCTCACATATGTAGAATTAGTCGACACAAGACTCATTATTAACTAAGAGTCACTTCAACCAAGCTCAAGACCCGGGAATACCAAGGCAAATAACGTGCAAATACTTGTTCAAGGAGAATCCCAAAAATATCGGACTTCTTGTTGATTCACTTAGACTACAAATAACACATGTAAATCGTACACAACACACACAATTAGCTCTACCATTACACTTGTACTCATTTATCTTGATTATCTCTATAATCTCGGGCTGAAATCAATAAAAGACAACAAGGCAAGTGATCATTATCACCTCCCAATGTTTTATGTCGGAGATCCTGCAAAGGATCAAAGGTTTTCCTTATACATCACTTGTCTCACTTTGATTACTATTCGATACTTTCATTACCTTAAATGTCACAACCTCTCATACAATTTGGTTAAATTATACTTGATCGATTTTTGACCAAAACAGTTCTCTATTAAACTTATATATATATATATATATATATATATATATATATATATATATATATATATATATATATATATATATATATTAGGTTTAAACCCGTAGAAACAACGGTTGAGAAAGAAAAATATTATTGATAATTCAAATCGTAATGACTAATTAAAAATTTGCAAAAGAAACATCAGTTTACAAAGATAAAAGTTCTATCAAGGTATTCTAATTTGAGGTTTTAGATGTCTTATTAATGAGTTGTAATGTAGAAAAAAGAAACTTTTCCAGAGCATATAAAAATAATCCGAAAACATCATTTTAAAAAAAAAATACAATGCTAATATGTAAATAAGCACATATTTAAACAATTTCGAAAGGGAACATATTGATTTTAGTTTGAAGCCCCTAAGTTGCATCGAGTTCTTATAAATGACAACAAATTAAAAACAACTAAAATGATTTCCTCCGGTTGAGCTTCATATATTGAATCCTCATGTTGAATCAAGTGCGCTGCTATTACTAATAAGGAAATAAATTTATATTGATATATACAAATCTGCTAAAACATATGACAGATGTTTATAAGAAAATGTTTGGTTCTCTTTACTAATAAGGAAATTAAATTACATTAAATGCATAAATTTTGCTTCTGTTTACTATAGACAGATGGAGATGTAAAGCAAAAAAAAGTAACAACATCACAACACAATATAATTATAATACCACACAAGTTTTAAGTAAATGCTTCCACAAAGCTACATAATTTACCTGAGTATACCAAATTCAAATCGTAAAATTCATAAGCAATAATGGAGACCCATCATTTCAGTAGCAAATGTGCAACTTCATGCTTGTTAAATAGGTTTTCTCATGCATACCTAAATCAATTAGCAAATATATATCTCTTAAAACATCAACCAAAACAGATAAACAAAACACTATCTGATTTAATAAAAATATATACATTTAATAGATAAACATGAGTTGGACACTCCAATTCGGAAATTCATTGTATTTCATAAAAACCTCAAGCACCATCTATCCATGACAAGTTATAACAAAAGTTTAAAACGAAAATAATTAAAAAAAATTAAATACGAGGTATAATATTGAAATAGAAAAATTTAGTAGTAGAATGACCAAACCGACAAAGCATAAAAATAGATTAGATAAACAACTTTTAGAATTGATGGACAAACTTTGAAATCAAACAACATGCTACCATTAAATAGTAAAGCATCCAAAAAATCGACTGACCTTGATTATATGGATTGTAATGAAACTTCATAAATCTGGTTCAAAAATTCCATCGAGCAGTTGGTGTGCAACACGAAACCTTCTTCCAAATCTAAACATCAAGTGGGTAGGTAAACCTAGTATCTCAAAGGGATACATAAGAAAATAATTAGTATTTGCACCAAATTTGGCATACAAACAGAAAAATCTTAAACCAAACAAACACACACACACATCATAAAACAAATAACAAACTCTAAATGGTTCAATATTTACATCATTTGAAAATTCTTAAATTGAAACATAAACATCATGTTGCTTTTACCTAGCCTAAATTAATTCCTTTTGCCCACTCTTATCCCTTAGTTGGATGAAGATGCTATTTTATTGGTCTTAGCATATGAATAAATCATATAGATAAAAAGTAATGGACTAAAAGTTTTTTGAGTATCTGGCAAAAGAAAAGTAAAATTATCAAAGGATAAAAGAGGAATATACATTTAGTTCATTTTGAATTTCTCCTTAAAAGAGTTGAATCAAGGGATGTAGTGTTGTACTAATCTTACCAACAAATTATATGATATAACTCAAAGAAGGCTGACTATAGCTAAAATCCATCTAAATTTCTTCTATAAAAGATAATACCTCAATTTTTGGCACTCCTTTATTGGCGTCTCTTTTTTTCTGAAAATAACAGCAACAGATGGAAGCTGGATACATTTCTTTTCTTTACAAACGAAAAGAGAACTCGTCACCTGCAATAAAAAACCTCACCATATCTAATCATATGTAAATATTAGCAAGTGTTACCATGTAAACAGGAAAACCGAAGTAGGCTTGCTAGAATCGGAGCATAAACATGGCGGTAACATGAGAACATATCAAATCAAACTTAAATTGCCTGAGAAGCCAATGACGATTTTCAAAAATTAAAATCTATTAACACAAAATTCTTGACGTTCTCAATACTATGAAAAAAAAAGGGTACGGAGAAATTACCTTTGATTAGGAGAAGGTGGAAAGCAGCTTGGAAGAGGTAACCATAAACTTGGTTGCCCTAGACATCTGTCTACAACAGACAACACACGTAAGAATGGAGAAACCATGATCCCTACTTCACATCAGGAAAAGAGAGATTTGATATCGATTATCCCCAAATTGGAACTTGATCCGCCAGCCAAATAATTAAAACTAAAAAAAAGTAATTGAAACGATTCAGATGTAACCTCCATGGATTTCTAAACCAAACAAATAGCGTGATATTAGAAACAACAACGATCAAGAAAGTGTGGATGGGAAACCATCAGAATCGATCCCGCCAGTTTGAACTTCCTTTCTACACATAAGCGGTGGAATTACACAACATAGATGATTGAGATTTGGTGGCTAAAGCAATCGTCAAATGAGAGAGAGAGAGAGAGAGAGAGAGAGAGAGTAACACTGAAGATGAAAAGCGATCCTTTAGGGTCGAAATTTGAAAATTGAATCTCTATATGGGATTACATCCCGGATTTCTGGAATTTAGGGATGATTTATAGCATACAAGTTGGAAATCAGAGCGAGAACGAAGGCGTATGGTTATTAAGAGGCAGAAAGGGTGTTGTTGGAACTTCACATAGAAAATTTGAGCGGAAAAATTTGTTGGGGAGGGGCTCAACAATTGCCACCCGGCAATTAGGTACTTATTTATTAGGATACGATATATATATATATATATATATATATATATATATATATATATATATATATATATATATATATATATATATATATATATATATATATATATATATATATATATATATATATATATATATATATATATATATATATATATATATATATATATATATATATATATATATATATATATATATATATATATATATATATATATATATATATATATATATATACTAGGTGAATGTTCGCGCGTTGCGCAGAAACACCTATATAGTTGAAGTCTTTACAAATATATGATTTTTTTGTATATAACAATAACATTGTTGTTAAATTTGTATATACTAAATTGATATAATATATTGATTATTTTGAATTATATGATAATATATACATTTATTATAACTTCATAATCTCAATCGTTTTAATGACTTCTATCCGCGAGTTACACATGAATAAAATTAAATATAATATATGATTTGATGTTATTTATAGTTGCTTTTATTGTTAATTAATTTTTTAAAATTTATTTGCTTAATGTTTTAATTTCTATCATTATAAGTATTTAAAACATCAAACATTGTTTTTTTATTTTAAAGCTAACAATATAATCATTTATATAGAGTTGTTTTTAACTATTGTTATTGTAAGTTATTTTAAGCAACTTATTTGGAAACTTTTAACGATTATAAAAATATATTTAAGAAATATTTTAGTTAAATTGAAATTACAATTTTGTTTTTGCTTTTATCACTACAATTTATCATATTTAACTATTTACAAAATATTATTTAGTTTTTTTAAATGGAACTGAAATTTATATTTGAATTGACATTGTAATGCGCAAAACACCTATATAATTGAAGTGTTTACAAATATATATTTTTTAAAATATAACACTAACATTGTTGTTAAATTTGATATAATAATTTGTATATTAAATTGATATAATATATTGACTATTTTGAATTATATGATAATATATAAATCTATTATAACGTCATAATCTCAATCGTTCGAATGACTTCTACTCGCGAGTTACATATCAAAACAATTAAGTATTATATATGGTTTAATATTATTTATAGTTGTTATTTTTAACTAATTTTTTAAAATATATTTGCTTAATGTTTTAATTTCTATTATTATAATTATTTAAAACATCAAGCATTAGTTTTTTGATTTTAAATGTAATAATATAATCATTTATATAGAATTATTTTTAACTATTGTTATTATAAGTTATTTTAAGCTACTTATTTGAAAATTTTTAACGATTATATAAATATATTTAGGAAATATTTTAGTTAAACTGATATTACAATTTAGTTTTTTGCGTTTATCACTATAATTTATCACTTTTAACTATTTACAAAATATTATTTGGTTTTTTTAGTGGAACTGAAATTTATATTTAAGTTGACACTGTAATGTTATATTTAAATTAACAATTTAAGTATTTTGTCCAAACTGTTCAAAAATTGTAGCTTTAAATTGATAATGGTTTACATGCAACAACATTTTAAATCTAATAAATTAAGTATAATATGTTAAAATTTAAAGACATAACTTTATAAATAGAAGTAAAGATATTATTTTAAAATTGAAATTTAGTCTATTTATGATTACACTTTAGGTTTGATATTTATTTAACCTTATTAACCAACTTACAATCATTATTAGAAAGACACTACAATTTATCACTTTTAACTAATTATAAAATAATATTTGGGTTGTTTAAGTTAAATAAAAATTATATTTAAGTTGAGCCTATAATGTTATATTTTAATTAATAATTTAAGTATTTTATACAAATTGTTCAAAAATTATCCCTTTAAAATTATAATGGTTTACATCCAACAATATATTAAAACTAATAAATTAAGTATAATATGTTAAAAGTTAAAAAACATAATTTTATAAGTAGAATTAAAGATATTATTTTAATATTGAAATTTAGTTTATATATGAATACACTTTAGATTTGATATTTATTTAACCTAACTACCAAATTATAATTATTATTATAAAGAAATTGAAAAGTCATGGGAGTTTCAAATGAATGTGGTGAAAGAAAAAAAGAATGAGGGTTTCAAATGCATAAGATTTAAGAAAAAATGCTAGCTTTATAAGTATGTATGATATATATATATATATATATATATATATATATATATATATATATATATATATATATACTAGAAAAGTTTGAGGCCTGTGCTAAGCACGACCCACAAAGGGCAATTTGGGTATATCTTTTGTTTTCCTAACAGCAGTGATCTCCTTAGTAATTTGACTTCTCTCGAGTCGCTTCACGTCCCAAATAACCCTTTCATGAACTCTTGGTTAGTACTGAAAGGGTTGTCTAGTAATGTAGGTCGTAATCTCATTTCCTTAGATATTAGTTTTTGTGGCGTTTCTAGTTCACTTCTTGATGATGCCTTTCACAACTTGACTTCCCTACTTAGCCTTGATTTGTCAAAAAATGAACTCACCAAAACAATCCCCAAGTCATTGGTTGATCTTTGCAATTTGAGACATGTTAATTTAGGAGGTAATTATTTTCCTAATATTAGTTTAACAAGATTTCTTGAAATTTTTTTTTGAGTGCAAGCCATCGAGCTTGGTGTCATTATCTCTTGGGTCCTCTAGATTTTCTGGTCATCTTACCATATGGAATCGGACAACTGATAAAGTGTTGGATACATAACACCCACACCTTGTACCTTTGGACCAATCTGCAATGCAACAGATAACAGAACACAAGGGTTAAAGAAAACTAATAGCAACATACTTTTGTTGAATTTTTTATTATAGCATTCTACTTTCAACTCCCAACAAAATAGAGTAATTCATAATGGTTCGGGAACAAAAGTAAATATCCCTCTAGACATGGGCAGGTATATTTTATAAAATGAATGGTTTCGAAAGTTATGGTTACAACTACCATAACTATGTAAGTACCATGCCGTTTCATGAAAGTTGAATGTTATTTACAAGTACACTACCATCAGAAACTTTAAAAAACTGACATTGCATTAAACCTTGAATAATTTCACAACTGCCAGCAATGAAAAACATTATTTTACTACTATTCTATTAGACATTAAACAATAATAAAAATACAATTTTTTTTTTAATCAGACCTCGCATTAGACATTAAACCTTCAGTGTATGTAATGATTGGTCTATCAAATAAATACAAAATCCATAATTATATGTTTAAATATAAAAAAACAGGAAAAACAAAAACGAATACATGAAATAGTACACAAATAACCAAACCAGAGATGATCGTTAGCTCCAAATTAGTTTGAAGTCTATGTAGACATCAGGAGCCGACCCGTCTAGCAAGTTTCTGGGGCAAACCATCCTTTCTAATTTCAACATGTTTCAGGTGATGAGGCCAATACTGGGTTCCGGTCTTCTTGTTTCCATTGGTATGTTGTCAAGGTGATACCTTATCAGAGTGCGGTCCATGTCGACCAACTTCAAGTGCTTTCCTCTTCCAGCATCAAACATGAGGTTAGGGATGGTAGACCAAGCGTGTAGCCATGACTTGGACAAAACGCTGGTGCGGGTTGCTTCATTTATCGACAACCGTGATTGTATATGTTGCATCAACATTGGAACATCTTCGACTTCTCATCTCATCCCTTCAATCCCATAACAACAAATCATCAAATTTCCAAAAAGAATTCAACTATAAAAACACTATCGTCTTAATTATTATCTTTTATACATATAACAAGAGCAGCAGCAGCATGAAATCACCTACACTTGTTTCAACAACCAAAACCAAACCAATACAACCAGATATTCAACTTCAAATCAAACCAAAAACACCAGTTTTGCATATCCATCACTGTAACCTATTCTCAAGCAGATGTAGGGAAGCTGTGAGTGACACAGATTTATGCAACAACAAAAACCATAGAAAAAAGACAACTTGCTGGCTGCACAATTACTATTAGTCAACTACTACAGTAACCATTCAACAAAAACTCTTACCCATCAAAAGACCGTCAATATGAGGCTGGGTATTCCTCAAATCGCTTTCAATCTCTTCCAAACCACAAAAAGTTTCAAATATTCTCTTTACAAACAAAAACCAAGACATACAAACGTCGTTTGATACCCATAATCCCAAGCTTATAACAAAAAGCCCTTTCGACTTTAGTTGCTGCAGTTTATGCCTACAATTGTTCATATGGAGGATCCACACCCACTAAACAAGATGCAAAACAAATTGGAGGATTTACCTGATGATACGATCCAATTGATTAAGGCGAGGAAAAGAATAATCTCAGAGATAACCAATACCACAATCACCAGAAAACCTAATACCAAAGAATAGATAGATTTGGTTGCATTAAAACGTAAAGACAAGGAGAAGTTATTTGTTGCTTCTTGCTTCATATCCTCATCCAGTAATTCCAATTTGAGGACCCTCTCTACAATGAATTGAAGAAATATTGTTTTTTAGTATCCATTTTCGGTCAGTTTACCCTTGGCGAACCCTAACTCCACTTTGGGGAATTGGAAAATCATGTAGCATATGTGATAAAACGTAAACTAAATCGATTACCTAACTCTTATCACCTTTCGTTGGAAATCTATATCAGCACCGAATTAGAGCCCAACCAACGTTGCCAAGTAGGGTTTTTTTCTATAAAGGTTGTTGTCGAAGTTTTTCTTGCAGCCAAAGTCGTAGTTATGGTTAATAGAGAACATGAATGGGTAGATGAATGGAGAAATGGTGGTGATATAGAGAGGATATGACATATTAAAACATGATTCATACCTGGTATGAATCGATGTCGATGTCCATAGCGTCTTTCAGAGTTGGTGACGTGGCGCATAATAACCGTGTTAAATTCTTGTAGGTGGCACGGTGGCACCAGAAAAAACTGGATGAAGAAGAGAGAATACGTTTGACAAGCTAAATAGTAATTGCAGCAGATTGATTTTGAAAGAAGAGAAGATGGTATATATATACCTTTTGTATGAGAGGTTGCGTTGACTCAATGCACCGTTTTCTGGAAACCCTGATAAAAAAAACTTGTCGGTTCACCGGCCCTTTGGTGTCGTTCCGGTGTTGGTGACGTGTTGTAATTGGAAGCCTACAAATGCTTTATAGGAGGCACGAGAATAAGAGGGTCTTTATATATATATATATATATATATATATATATATATATATATATATATATATATATATGGAAAACTACAATAAAGTCCCTACATATTGGCCTCATAATCAATTTAGTCTTTATATTTTTTTATTTATTCAATTAAGTCCCAAATACCGGTAATCGTATTCAATTTCACCCTTTGACCCGGTCAACAAGTCATCCAACTTTAAAAAATTACATTTTTGGCCCAAATTTCAAAATTTATTACAAATTTGGTCCAAAATTTACACTTTTGGCCCAGATTTTAATTTTTTTTTACAAATTTAGTCCAAAATTTACCCTTTTTGCCCAAATTTTAGAATTTTATTATGAATTCATCCTAACTTTACTTTTTTTTACAACTTTTTTTCTCAAAAATTTGTTTCTAATATGTTTTTTCTTTATAAACTCATATTTATATAAAAAAAAAAACATATTTTCACATAAAAATCTTATTTTTTCTATATAAAAACTTTTTTTTTTTAATTTTTTTGTATAATAAATATCTACTTATAAAAATAGGTTTGGATTATTTGTGTGATTTCTTTTAAAAAATCAATTAAGAAATTAAAAGTAACCCTAAATTATACTATCAAAATATAGTTTGTCAAAAACTAGTTACACTCATTTTAATATTATTTATTTGTTCTTTAATCGCATTTATAGGACAAATAATGTCAGTTCTTAACTATAGTTCATAGAAAAAAAAAACATTTTGTTAAAACATTTCGACATCATGTTTTTGAGTAGGTTGTGATACTTTCCTTGTGAAGCTCAACTCAAGCATGTTTCAGGTGTTTGAGTAATTTTTTTTAACCAAACTCATGTGCAAATTTTTTAGAACTTCAGGTAAAGTATTCTATTGTGTTATTGATAGTTATAATATTTTATATATTTATGTTGCTATTATATTTTTGGTCATTTCTCACTCCCCTAAAAACATATTTATCGATAATAAATTGCAACCGGTATTCCGTATAACAGACATTAAAAAATATAGGAAATACAAGATTATAAATAATCCAAGTAAGAAGAGGTTGATTGACAATAAAAAATCACAACCTAGATCGGACACATGCCATGAATGGATATGTCTTATTTAGATAATATATTTATTAAAAATTTATAAAAAATATATCAAAGTTATCATTTTAACTTTTTTCTTAAAAAAATTCTTACGAATAAAATATAATATTATTATATTATTTATATTTTTAAACTTTCATATATAATGTAACTAGTTTAAACTTTCATATAAATGTGATTAAAGAACAAATAATCAAAACATGTTTTTATAATTTAGGGTTACTTTTAATTTCTTAATTGATTTTTTAAAAGATATCACACAAATAATTCAAACCTATTTTTATAACTAGATATTTTATATACAAAAATTTTTTAAAAAAAGTTTTTATATAGAAAAAATAAGATTTTTATGTGACAATATGTTTTTTTTTGTATAAATATGAGTTTATAAAGAAAAAACATAATAGAAACAAATTTTTGAGAAAAAAAGTTGTAAAAAAACTAAATTTAGAAAGAATTTTTAATAAAATTCTAAAATTTGGGCAAAACGGGTAAATTTTGGACCAAATTTGTAAAAAAAAAATTAAAATTTGGGCCAAAAGTGTAAATTTTAGACCAAATTTGTAATACATTTTGAAATCTTGGCCAAAAATATAATTTTTTTTAAAAGTTGGATGACCTGTTGACCGGATCAAAGGTTTAAATTGAATACGATTATTGGTATTAAAGACTAAATCGATTATGAGGTCAATATGTAGGGATTTTATTGCAGTTCTCTCTCTCTCTCTCTCTCTCTCTCTCTCTCTCTCTATATATATATATATATATATATATATATATATATATATATATATATATATATATATATATATATATATATATATATATATATATATATAGTTACTAAAAGTATAAACAGTTAAACATAATGCATAAGTGTTTAATACGCAAAATTCAAGTTTAATTTTTCTACTTTATATACTCCATCACTTGCCACTCATATTTTCTATAATCGTTTATTTGTATCCCCTCTATTTTGTAATTTATATTTTCTATATTTTTACTTTTTAAAATATCACTTTTACTCTCTTCATTTTCAAATTTATAAAATATCACTTTAACATTCATCTTTTATCCCTCAATTTTATATAATTCGTCATTTACAACCCCTTTATTTTCTAAAATAATATCTTTTATTGATTTACTTAAATATCACTTTTACCTACTCCACCGTCGCCTTTAAAAAAATATGGCTTTCACTTCTATATTTCTAAACTTTCGTGTTTATCCCCGTCCCCATATATATATATATATATATATATATATATATATATATATATATATATATATATATATATATATATATATATATATATATATATATATATATATATATATATATAAAACCAGTTTTTTTAGAACGAAAGTATTTGTAAGAAATCATTATAAACTCATCATTTTTGGACACCAAAAATATCAATCTTCTCCCAACGGCGCATCTAAGTCATATCTAGACTAAAAAAGGATTTGACGATTTTTTTTGGGGATTTTGTACGACTGTTAATGAGCACAATCCGCGGTAATTAGGACTACAGATTGCTCATAAACAATCCATATAGCTGCTGATTGTGCATATCCACAGTTCATATGATTGTTGATTGTGCTCATTAACAGTCCGTACAACTACTGATTGTGCATACATGCAAATTTCAAAAATAAATAAAAGAAATTGTCAAATCCTTTTTTAGCCTAAATATGACTTAGACGCAAAATTTGGAAAATAATTAAATTTTTTTGTGTTGAAAAATGATGAGTTGATTATAAGTTCGTAAGTTTTTAAAAATCTTTTTGTTCGCACAAGAACTCAGCAATATATGTGTGTGTGTGTGTATATATATATATATATATATATATATATATATATATATATATATATATATATATATATATATATATATATATATATATATATATATATATATCTGTGTGTGTGTGTGCCCACGCAAAGCAGCGACAAAAAATAGTTTTTTTGGTGAATAGTTTTCTTACGGAAAAATAATTATTAGTTTTTTATATATGTTATTATGTAATAAAAAAAAATTACCACTTTTAATTAAAATATTTATGTTTAGAACTTATATTTATATTGTATGTTTATACATTTGATGTAAATTAATTATTATCTGTATGTAGTTTAACAAATGTAAATTAACTTATATTGATTAGTTTAATATTTTAAAACTGTTATTTTGCTCATGATTAATTTTTTTAATAATTTTCCTTAATTTAAGTCTTCAAATTTTTGGTAAGTATTAATATTTTTGTTATTTATAATTTATTTGTACAAAAAGCTTTGTAACTTGTACATCTTAAAATTGAAGAGATGGCTAATATGCTTTATATATATATATATATATATATATATATATATATATATATATATATATATATATATATATATATATATATATATATATATATATATATATATATATATATATATCTTAACCTAATAAATAAAGATAATTTTGTCAAATGTCAACTTCTTATTGATTTAACACATGGCATTTTATTAGAATTTTAAAATTATTTTTTTTCCACTTGTCATTTTTGTATTATTTTTTATTTTTATTCATCTTCCACTTATTAAATATCACCTCATAATAATTAATGTGAATTAATGTATATAATATACCTTCCAATTGTGAATTTTTATTTCTATTAATATATTAATCAATCTCATTTATGAATTTATATTAATTAGTTTTATTAGTATATAGATTAATTAAGAAAAATTACATAAATGGTCCTTGTGGTTTATTCTATTTATTGTTTTTATTTCGAAAGCTTACTTCAAAAAATACCTAATTTTTTACGTTAATATCCAACATGATTATTTAAAACATGATAATAATTTTTTATTAGTATAGACTGAATTATTTATCATTTCATTTATATTTATTTAAAAATTTTACTTTAGAAAATAGTTAATGTCTATCCCTTATATTTATTTTTTTTAATCAACTCATATAATATACGGGTCACACACCTAGTATGTGTGTGTATATATATATATATATATATATATATATATATATATACCTTAAAAAGCATTTACAAGATTTTGCTGAATTTTAAGAGGTATAAGGCTTATTACACTATTTACAATCAGTTTATGCATACAAAAATACCAAATCTTATCCTATTAAATTACGTACATTTTGAATTGGTCTTTGCTCTCATCTTCAAATTAAACTAAACTGGTCAAAGAAGAACCGGTCTTCCTTAGGTTTTGCCAATTGAATCAGTCAAGTGGGAATCGGTCTATAGATAAACTTTATATATAATCTATTATCTCGGTCTCCATAACCCATTCCTTGTAGAATAACCGTACATGAGTCGCCATCTATTCCCTCCTTAAACGCTATCCCTCTCTATAAAATACTCTAAAATTCCTCCCATAGTCTCATATCCAACGCAGTTACCCACCACATATTCACCATTGAGAAAACAATCATAGTCGCTGCTAAACGCCTCCGCCTTTCTCTTCTCTCGCATCTCTCCTTTAGAAACCCAAAATCCTAACTATCAAACATCACAACCCACTAACAGTGAACTTTATTGTCACATAACCTTCACAACCATCAAACAAGCCACCTTCATCACCGTCACACTTCATCTTACCACCGTTCACTACAGCCATCTCTCTCGAACAGCTAACGACATCTAGCATGTGCTACTATTCTATTCTCTCATCATTTGACCTTGATTTCTATTTTTGAAGTGTTAACCTCAGGTACCATTTTTGACCTTGATTTATATGGTGTTTTGGGTATAATTTGTCGAAACCTCACCTTTTTACCTTGATTTTACTCATAATGTGGTTTGACTTTGAATATCTAACCTCATGTATCATTTTTTCACCTATATTGTTATGGGTCATAAAAGGAAAAAAAAAACCATCGTTTTACTTTGCTTTCATTCAGAATCTGGTATGACTTTGAAGATCTAACATCAGGTCCAACATTTATAGTTCATATGCATGATTTCTTATTGACTTTGTTGTCTTTGGTTTAAATATTAAAAAAAAATACCTTACAAATAAAATTATTTAGAACTTAACTCTCAAGAAGAATTCAAGATCTATTGATTGTGGTTTGTGTTCACTGAAATGGTGTGGTTGCTAGGAAACCTATAATGACAGTCTCAAGGTAATCCATTTTCTATCACTTTCCCACGTGGATCGATACACATTCTTATTTCCTTTACAATGTTGAGTTTTCATGTTGACTAATTTGATGTTTATAACCCTTCTAAGTTTTCATTGTTAACTGCCTTCAATATTGCCTTCAACACACACATAAGTCGGAAAGGAAAGGTCCTGGTACAATCTTGGAGAAGAGGGAAAGAAGAGCATATTTGTATTTTCCCTTTTTGTTTTCCTGTTTCCTTTATAAATGCTAATAAGATGAAGTTTCTCTCTATATGTAGGTAGTATATGTGTATGAAAAGTTTATGGAAGAACAAGTGACTTTATCATAAAAAAAAACTATCAGTATCAAGATATGTATACTATTTTTTATATTTGTATTGTTATGTTCATTAAGATTGTAGCTTCAAATTTTAACCGGTTCTTATATTAACAGGGATGCTTTTCTTGAGGCAGGGATTTAATGCATGAAGTAATTCAAGATGATGAATTTTTTATGCCGAAATCAGTTTATTGGACAAATACAGTTAATCTAATCTTGCATGATTAAGTTACTAACCTGGTTGAGTTTTTAGTAGCCAAATTAGTTCATAAAAATGCTTATTTAATTTGATTATTGAATGGGGTTTTGATGTGCTTGCATAATCCTTAATGATAGTGGAGTGACCTCTTTTGTTGTTTATATTTCTCCATCTGCTCTTCTCTGCTCAAGGTTTCTGGTTGGTGATGGTTTGAATCCATTGCATTGAACTTGACTTGTTGTAATTATGCATTGAAATGTGGATGTGGAAAAAGTTGTATTTCTATATCTGTTTGTCTATTTTTATTCTTTATTTTTTCATTCACAGGAAAGAAAGAAGAGCCAATATTTAGAAGTTTAGTCAAGGCAGGATAACTAAAATAAATCAAGAAGCACATATGGTGTATATAATTTGCTTGAGAAAGAATGACCTGATAGAGGGTCTATAATTTGTTTAACTGTTGTATTTTAAAAAATGGTACTTTTATGTTAAGTATCGTATACCAAAATGGGAATATATTATTTTTCTTATTAATCGATGTAATATTATTGTTTGGATCTCGAATGCATCCCATATTCATGTTAATTGTTAATCGTTAGTATTTAACTTTGTCATTTGATTTTAGGCTTTAAATTGCATCGAATATTTGAAACTCATATGTTTGATTTTAGTGTAAAAAATTCAATTTCAAAAAATTTCTTATTAATGGATGGCATCGAGTCTACGTCCAATTTTCAATACGTTATGATAAAGTAAACAACTAATTAATATTAAATAAATTCACCAACAATATATTTATCTACCAAGTTGTTTCTAAAGAATTGTAGATTCTTTTAAACATTACAAACTAATTCTTTAATATGGTATATCCTTAAATATTTAACAAAAAATATTTTATTATAATAAAGTAAATATTAATGATATAAATTTCATCTAAATACATTGTTGGTCGAAAAAAATAACAAATAGTTGAACTAAAATTAATGTTTAATGATAGTTGTGTCTATTCTCATTGTCAAATCTTTTAACGAAACTTGAGTAAATAATAAGTATTTGAAGAAAATCACCAACAAAATTTGTTGTTGAAAAAAATAACCATTTAGTTTGGAATGACACTCTGGATTAAAAAAAAAAGTTATGAAAAAAAATTAAAGTTTGGATCAACATTCCAAAATCCTGGACTAACATTCCGGATTTCACGTTATAATTTCGAATTTTAACAACCACCCCCCCCCCCCCCCCCCCCTCCTTGAGAATTTCAAGAATGAGTGACATTCTATTAAACAAATTTCAATTTTAAGAAAAAAAAATCATTTTTTATTTAATCTAACAAATAACTAAACAAGCATAATAAATAGGGAAATCTTCGGAAAAGTCCTAATACTTCACCCTAATTTACGAAAAAGTCTCAAAGTAAAACTGGTTTATGAAAAAGTCCCTATTACCGGATAAAATGACGATTTGACCCTTTTTTCCGGTTTATTGGTTTCAATACTTGCTCGGTTTCATTAAAGTCTCATTATTTTACGATAATTTTCATTAAAGTCCCATTATTTTACCATAATTTGGGACTTATTCATAAATTATGGTAAAATAATGGAACTTTATTAAAACCGAGTAAGTAATAAAACCGGGAAAATATGGCCAAATCGTCATTTTTACCGGTAATTGAGACTTTTTCGTAAACAAATTTTAGTTTGAAAGTTTTTCGTAAATTATGATAAAATATTGAAACTTTTCCGGAAATTTCCCTAATAAATATGAACAATATATGATCTTAGGGCATGGAATCAAACATTCGGTGGAAAAGTGGTGCCATTAACCACTTTAAAAATGACATTTAAGACATAAGTAGAGATATTGACTAAATCTGGGATGAGACATTTGGAAGTAAGCGTCCATTTTTAAAAACTGAACAGATGATTATCTCTTTAAAAAAAAAACTCATTTATAATTGTTAGTTTACTTAATTTCATGTATTAATACAAAACTATTAGTGAAACATAACGAATAATTCAATAACAATTGATTATATACATCAAATGTGGTGTATAAAAAGTGTTGCATGATTAATAATGCACAATTAATTAAATATGTATTAATGTATATTTGTAAATAATTCCAATTTTTTTATTTTTTATTTTATTGATTTGGTTTCTCCAAACACGACTTTTTTTATAATTGTTTAGATGTAGTAAATTATTTGCGCAAAAAAACCTATTCCATCTAGAAAATAATTTTTGAAAAAACTATCCACACCCATCACTTGGCGCGGGTAAACGGCTAGTATATATATATATATATATATATATATATATATATATATATATATATATATATATATATATATATATATATATATATATAATTTTTCCTCGTCTATTTTCTTAATACTCAACAAATGCACCTAAAAACATGTGCAAAATACACTAACTTAATTAATAAATTGAGTAAATTACACTATTCATCCAAGCTCCAAATGCTAAATTGCGCGTTCAGTCCCTATTTTCAAAAATTACCCCATCTATCCCTCATTTAGTTCAAAGTTGCATGTTTCATTCCTCGTTAATTTAAATTTACACATTTAATCATTTTCGAGGCATAAAATGACCATAATGCCCTTTGTAATTTTATTTTTCATTTATTTTTATCATTTTTTATTATTTTTAGTTATTAAAAATATTTTAAATAAAATGATAGGTCCTCTCTCTCTCTCTCTCTCTCTCTCTCTCTCTCTCTCTTATTGAAGAACACTTAACCACCACCAAGATCACCAGAAATCTAATCCACCACTAGAAAATATACCCTCACCTCTCTCCACTTCACTCCCTCACTCCACTCTATTCTGGTTCCAACCTCAAGACCACCACCCTCCTTCCATCGAGGCAATTGTTTCACCTCTTCCTTATGATACATGCTTCCCGAAAAAGAACCACAAACCACCACCTCCTTCACCATTGCCACCCTCTTGTACAAACACTAGCCAAAAACTAATTGTGAACCTCCATTAACCACCTAACCAGCAACATTACCTCCAACAGCCTCTACTGGAAAACTCACCTATGATTACTTCAAACACCACATGTAGAATCTCGACCCACCACCATCACCACCAAAATACCACCTTCGTATACCACCAGCCTCTAAGGTGATGTTCCATACCTCATTGGTACATCTATAGCAAATACCATTTTCCAACCAATGTAACTACATGATGTGATCACAATCTATGGTGAGAGAGTTGTTGCCGATTTCTGGATATGGAGGATCGCCATCATTATAGCCTCCGATGGAACAACCAACGTAGCCTCATCACCACAGTCTCCAGTGGAACCACCAACTCTGCAATCACCATCACCATTGTCCCCTATTCGACAATTTATTACACCATAACCTGCAATTCATTGTCTCTCTTCAATTCATTGTCTCTCTTCACTTCACAGAGATAAATAAAGCCCAAAATAGAGAGGGGGTTCTCTAACCATGGCTTTGAAACGTGTCGCCATCGTCGAACCATCTAGTGTTCGCCATCAATTGAATCATCGTCACCTGCACCTCTCAATACCTCAGATTCTCGTATTTCAAACAGAGATGCAGGTGGGTCTAGGGTTTTGAACAGGGATGGAGGCGAATAGGAAGGAATTCGGGTCTAGGGTTTTGAACAGGGATGGAGGCGAATAGGAAGGAATTCAGGGAAGGGGTTAGGGTGTTCTTGGGCAGAGATATATTTTTTTTTCTTTTTTCTTAATCTAAAAACCATAAATTAATAAAAGAAAAAAAAATTTAAAAAAATTATTAAGGACAAAATAATTATTTTAGTTCATAGGGACAACTGAGTGAAAAAAATAATAAAAAAAACAAAATCTTGGTTAATTTTTAAAAATAAAAACAAATTGAACAATTTAACATTTGGACGAGGGAACCGTCTAATTTACTCTAATAAATTAAAACTACTTAACTACCGATTAATACCGTAAAAACACAAATAAAGATCTACAATATTACTCAAGAAATTCAACAATAACAAAGTTACCCTACACTATTAACCCTCTCTTTTTTACTTTCACCTTTTCTTAAATCAACAACAATCACACTTATATTATCATTGCTCCGCCGTCCCATAGCAAGACGTACCAGTAAAGCCGCCGCCGATGCGGTGGCACTTCGAGATGCGTACACCTGCCCACCACCACCACCACCTCCTCCTCCTCCGGCCGCCCTTTGAGCCACCATCCCCATTTTACATTTTTCATCTTCTTGTTGGCACTTACGAACTACCTCGCAACTCAATTCACTTGATAAAACATCCCACAATCCATCACTAGCTAATATCAAACTCATATCCTCTGATTCTCTTCTCGTGAATGTGTACTCCGGCTCCGATATTACCACTTGTTTCAGAAATCTGTCCCCTGTTTGAACACGTTGAACAATTTTATCAAAAATCAACTAAGATTATAACAGAAAGTTCATTGATGAAAGGAGTAGAACTAGAAGATAACCTATAGCTCGAGACATAGCAAGAACACCTTCAACTCGTGCCCCGTTTCCGGCGAACAAGATCCGGCCACCGGAAGCTTCGATTCTTTCACGTTCGTCTTCCCGATCAGACTATAATTAATTAAACAAATGGAATATAACAAATCTGACTTTAATCAAGACTTTGAAACGACTTTGTGTTTACCTTATGGTCAAAGGAGAGTGGTACGGCTTTTCCGCTACGGCTGAGGACGGCGCGTGAGTCGCCGCAGTTAGCGACGATTATGAACTCATCTGTCAAAAGCAACACCACCGCCGTCGATCCTACCAGAGATAACTGCGGATGGAATCTACACATCTTCGAGTTTTCTATCCCGTTGCATTGACATAACGCCATCGCCATCTCATCCATCCTCTCGAAACTCCGGTTGATTGATGTCCGCCATAGCTCTTCCACATCTTCTCCGGTTGACTTGTCTCCGGTGGTTCTCACGCGCATTAACTCCTCCTCCATGATAACGTGCATGTTCTCCTTACACAATGCAGACACCTGCTCAACACAAGTCCTGTAATTACTATTTTGTCCTTCAAAAGTCAAAAATTAAGTTACAAACTGACAGAAATGCCCTCTTGGAACACGAAAAAATTTCTGATTTTTACATATATGTAAAGACACGTGGCTTACGTGATGCCCTCCGTGGCCATCGAATACACCGAAGAAATGCACCGGTCTGTAACCGTTTATCTCCGGCCGGCAGAAGTTCGGCTGAACCGATATCTCGTCCTCCATGTCACGCGCCCTACCAACCACCGATATCGACCCGTACAGCGGTGCCGGTGAAGACACCGGCGTTTCTTTATTACTAGCCGACGGCTCGGCGTTCTCATTCACCAACTCCACCGCGGGTGACTTTGGAGCATCCAAGTTATCAGTTCCGGTTCCGGCGACAGGGGAAACTAAAGCTAACCTCCTCCTCATCTCAATCCTACGTCGACGTCTTTCCCGGGATTTATCAGGTGAATCAACATCCTCGTCGATCGGCCGCATCACGCTCCTCCGACTGCCATACACCCGCTTCATTGAAAATGGCCGGCGATCTGTAAATATTGAAAACTTACCATCATCTTTAACAGAGGTTCGAAAAGTGAAAACAATTTCCTTTTGCTGAAGGATATAAAGGAGGTAACGGAAGGGGCGGCTGCTCTCGGTGCCCATGAAAGCCGACTATGTGGCTCTCTGATGTTGCCACGTGGGAACGGGGTCAATTTAGATGGCGATAAACGACGATGGGAGCTGACACGTGACAGCTGAAGTCCTAAGAATAAAGTCTCAAATTGTACACTTGTGGGCCCGTTATGATTCTTTTAGTACCACGTAAGTGCCTTCGGAATTGACATCTTGGGCCCATTTTGAGTTTCCTTGGGTCCATCCACTACGTCAAACTCAGGACTCAAGTCTTTGTAGTTTGTACACATACAATGATACAAGATCATATAAGGTCATGTATAGTTGTTATGTGAATATTCTATGGTATTTGTATTTGATTATGATAGTTATCATTTCGATAAACATCGAGAAGATGTAAACCATTTTGTATTATAAATATAAATAGCGACTTGAGATCAATGGAATTACAAGATTGATTTTAATTTTTTTATAGTATCCGAGTTATTTTTTATAATTTTTTAGTGGAACTATCTCTTTATACGATTACTAGTTGGGTCGTTTAAGAACCTTCATGACTCCAATGTTATTCTTTATTCTTCTATCTCGTAGAGGGTTAGAAATGGGGATATATTCTAATTTTCGATTTTGGAGATTGTTTTGTATGGAGATGGATAATGGTTGTTGGGTTAGAGATCAATGTGTAAATGGGATGTGGTCTCCAGTGTGATGCCTTCTGATTCGTGGATGAGCAATTTCATGATATGATGTTGATTTTGTAAGATGTTTTTCTTTCTACATGTCGGATTCAATTTTGTGGGCTTTCTTAGCTAGGAGTGCTCGTGCTCCTATATTGACGATCTCTCTAACCCGTTTCTTGATGTTAAAACAAGGTGGTGTAAGCTTATGCCAAATAAAGTAAAATTTTGTTGCATGGCATATTACACTCTAGGCTTAACTTGACTAGACCTTGTCTTGATATAGATACGATAGATTGTCTAATGAGTAAATGTAGTGTTGAATCAATTAACTATACTTTGGTCTTAGTATGTGGTTGTGATGGAGGTTTGGAGAGGCGTTGCCAATTGGTGCGATATTACTACCTTACATTTTTAGTCCATATCTAGATGGCTATCACTGGTTAATGATGCAAAAATGGCAATCTAGCGCATGCAAAGATTCTAAGTGATTGTAATTAATACAAGTTGGATTATGTGGAGGTACAGAAACTCGGTTCTGTTTGATACTGTTTCTATTCATAAGAGCGACTTCATAAATATTATTGTTTTATGTTTGTTTCACTAGTATAATTTTATAAATACAAGTGTAAATTGGTTGGAATGATCACATGATAAACCATTGCAAGTTTCTTTTTAAAAGTTTAACATTTTGCCAGACTTCTTGGTTTTTATATATATTTTGGTTGTTCAAATATATATATATATATATATATATATATATATATATATATATATATATATATATATATATATATATATATATATATATAGTTAGCTTATTTTGTTTTCACTATCTATTGTGTGCATGTATGATTGATTTTCGAAGAATCATTTTAGTTATTTTAAGAAAGAAATTAATACATATTACATGTTGAAGATATAATGGGTATTAATTATAAATCTTCAGCATTTAATATGCATTAATTACTTTTTTAAAATAACTAAAATGATTGGTCCAGAATCAATCATACATGCACACAATAGATAGTGAAAACATTTGAACCTCTCTCTCTCTCTCTCTCTCTATATATATATATATATATATATATATATATATATATATATATATATATATATATATATATATATATATATATATATATATATATATATATATATATATATATATATATATATATATATATATATATATATATAACACATAACATATTAGGACTTGACGGCATAAAAATATCATATCCGTCTTGGGTTAATCTATTTAAACTACATGCAAGCAGACATAAAATATTGAATCATAATAACCACACCATTCCAACATGTCAAACTTATCCTACATATGTGTTGAATGTTAGGCTGATGGGAGTGGAGATGCTAAGCACTCTCGCTAAGAGCTCGCTAGGAAAAGGAACACCGCCCCTAGCTCTCGCTAGGGGGCTCGCCAGCTTGAAGTCGCTACATGCGTAACGAGAGGAGAGAGAGGAGAAGAGTAGCACCTGATTGGTTCTTTCCTTTTTGACCTGAAAGATCTTGTATGAGCCAGACATTCACTGGCCAAGAAAATAGATGCTCAAGCTCTCAATCGTTTCCCCCCTTTTGAATTCTTCAACTAGTAAGAGCTTTTGCTTGTTTTAATCAAACTAGAAAACCCAAATCTTGTGGTTTAGCTTCTGGAAGAACCCATTTTGTTTGTAGTTTGTATACCAATTGTTATCAGAAATTAGTCTTCTTGAGTTCGTCAATATCACAACCAAATAGTGAATCCAACCAAAATCAACAAACTCAACTCTTTAAAACCAACTTGATGATCGATTTTTATAGTAAAAAAAGTCTTTGAATTGATTAAGGGTTAGATTTGATGTTATTGTACTAATCAGTTATCTCTAATTTACATGCACACTACATGTTCGATGAAATGTCGGGCTCAAATGTTTGCTTGCGGTCTTGCTCTACATCTCTAGTCTTTTTGTTTTGTTGTATATGTATTAATAGCATATGGCTTCCTAACTGAGTATGACTAATTTTCCTTCTAAATATAATTTTGTAGGATCCAATAATGAAATGGGTGATTTGATTCATTAATCCAATGAAATGTGTGATATGCTTCAAACATGTTTTCATTGGTTGATGTTTTGAACCAACAGCCGTGATTTGGACCTGAAACAACATTAGCAAGGAAAAGATGTAAACAGAGCAATAACAAGAGCCTGCAACTCAATTTCAAATGTAACTGAAATGGGAGTTTGAACAAGTATTGCTGAAATTATCCGGGTCTATGATGGATTATGTATAAAAAAATATATGTAAAATTTTGTGTATTAAAAAATATAATTTATTTAAATTTGAAAATAAAAATAGAGTGTTAGGAGTGTTACCACTCCCTATGAAATACTAAGAATTGGATGCTAAGACAAAAAGATGACATGACATACAAAAAAATGACATGGCAAGATGCTATGAGTGCACTCCCTTTAGACAATCAACAAGCAATAATAAACAATAAAGAACAACAATTAATCAAAAAACAATTTTGATTAATAACTCTCACAAAAAGAGAATGACAAACAGAGACTTTAAGGGGTCAGGAGGGGCCATGGCCCCCCTGCTTTTTGGCTTCGTAATACTTGTATAACAATTTCATACATATTTTATTTTTTAGTAGCTTTCTTGGCCCTTCACCTTAATTATATATAGAATCCAAAATTTCATTCAAATAGCTACTCAACTCCCAAAAATCAGAAAAATCAATCAAATATGATCAAAATCAGGAAAATATATAAGAACAAATCAAAACAATCCTAAAAATTAGGATATCAATTGACTAGGAAACTAAATATCTTATATGAAAGAAAAAGAGCATTCTATAATCCAAGTTGTTAACCCAATTTATGAAAAAAATATAAAAGCTCAGTCTAGAAATTCACCACTTCTGGCAAAAAAGTAAGTACCGGAAAGAAAACGTCGGCCGCCTGAATGCTCAACTACGAACAGATTTCTCACCAAAAATAGAAAATGTTGACCCCATTAGGTGTTCACCATCCCTCTCCTCTAGTCCTCTCCGCTAGTATTATGTCTCTCCACTCTAAAGCTCGCTGAAGTGCATTCTCCAATTCTCATCAACAAGGTAGCAACTTTCGTCGCCGAATCTGTGGATGTGTAGGTTTTCTTTTTCTCTTTCTTGAAGTAGAATATTTACTTGAAGGATATAAAAGATCACACCAACCTACTATCTACAATAATAGTTAAAATATTAAAAAGTTGCAAGTCTACTTTAATAATTATTAATATTATTTTATTTTATGAAATATCAAATTTTCTTTAAAAACGAATTGGAATTTAGACTAATCATTTACCGTGGTTTATCTTATATTATTCCAACATGTCGATTTTATAACACATGAAGGGAAAAATACATTCTCAAAATTTCTATAAAATAGTAGTTTGGGGATTATGTGGGTTTTGTAACATTCCATATTTATAGCTAGATGATCACATTTTCAAATGGCAATGTGTATAATGTGTATACGTGGTTTGTTTTTTACTAACGGTATTAGAACACTTTAGTGTTATTATTTTTAGATTTTTTTATTATAGCTCTTAACCAAAAATTAACTACTTTATATTATTATCCTATGAAGTTCTCATTTTGGCCCCTCCGATTCTAAGTTTCATGTGCCGCCCTTGATTACAAAGTCGTAGCTTTACAATAAACTCTACTACAACTTATATATTGTGATAATGTATCTAATATATGGAAATACTTACATACCAAATATTTAAACAAAAGTATACAAGGATAAGATCTTAATCACTAAGATTGCATATTCGATACTTCGTGCACAAGAAAACCGCATGTTTGTTTTGGTTGAGTTTGGATTAACGAATCAAATGATGATTGATGATCAATGTGAAGTAGGTTTGGCACATCAGATTATAAGGTTCGGCCTTACAGTCTCCCCCAATCTGATGATGTCAAAACCTTTATTACCTAAAACCGTGAGTAAATAATTTATCTACCTCTCTGATGATTTCAGAATTTATCCATTTGTAGTCATTTGTCAGCAGTTTCCTTTTTTTTATCTTACTCAGATAAAAAGAAAGTAGCCAGTGAAAACAATTTGCAATCTCTTGAGACATGCACACTAGTCTCATATGAAACAAATGGTCAGTTGGAGCATTTAGAATGTCATTTGATCTTGTAATGTACATAATTCCATTGCATCCTTGTAAAACATTCCATGAACTAGAGTTATGAAGAAAAGTTTCTCTTCAGGTTCAACTCATTCAATTCATGGGTGTAAGGAATTGGTGATAACAAACGAACCAAAATGTAAGAGATAAGATACATGATTGGCTCTTTTAGGTCTTTGTACCGATGAAACAATGGGAGGAGGTCTAGAAGTAGAAGAGTGGGAACAAGGTTAAGGTTTCTAACCTTACTCATCAGTAACTCTGGTGCTAACTTCAATTCTTAAGAATGAATGCCCCAAGCCCCTAATGTCCCTCGGTAATGTTGGAAATTTCCAACTACTCACTATACCCGTACTTAAGTAAATCATAACAAATTAATTTCTTAGGGTGTTCACCTTTATCATCTTTCCTAGCGAGATGCACAACGAGAATCTTTTGACTCTTTTGGCTTGGTGCACTTTACTTTAACGATTGGATCCTTACATAAACTCCTTATGCACACATAATTTTATTTCGAGATATTGATATTTGTGTTCACTGTTGGGGATTATTAGCATCAAGTACACATCAAACTGTAGCGGAAACAATCAAGAGATTTACCTAAGTTCACATGCGTCCTAGAATTTAGGTTTTATTAGTTTTATCAACTTAGTTTAAAAAAAAATAATGAACTACTAACCTCTTTATTGCTTGATTGTGATCTCGTAACTCAGATCAACTATAGCACCCCTCTAATGAAATCAGAACCACAACACCAAAAGTAAAACGATGAAACCCTAACTAGGGTTTATATAGAATTCACTAACCCTAGGAGTTGGGTTAGAATTTTAGTTATGAAGAGAGGGGAGAAGAAGATGGATAAAATTTATGAAGGGAATCAGCAGCTCTAGGGTTTACTCCTAATTGTCTATTTATATGTTGCAAATATAATCCTAAAAGGATTCAAACTTCTTAGGTTAATCCTTATGTGATTCAAACCTGCCTTATCCTTATCAGGAAGCCTATCATGTTCTTCTATATCAGGTCTCCAGGATCTTTTGGAATATTCTCTCGCATTAATTAATATTCAAGCTCCTTAATTAATTACCAAAATAATTTCCAGTTAATTTATTAATTCATAATAAATTAATAACTTATTTATCTTAATTTCTTATTTCAATTTGTGTTATGAGGTCAACCCAAAAGGACCCTGTTTTTATTAGAAATAGTATCAAAACAATTAATGACCTTGTACATTACATCCAACAGTCTCCCACTTGGACAAGTCGTTAACTTTTAATATCAAAATAGGTCACTAACAATCAACATAAAGTAGTCTTCTAATGCAACTACCAAACTCTTGACCTAGTCAAGTTTAGCCCTTAGATAAGTGTTTAGTTATTCATTCATTCTAGATATATGTATTAACTTGATACATGGATAAGGATCAATCTCATAGTTCAAAATTCTGTTTCCTGATAAATATTTGTGACGATTACATCCGACTACTAAGTTGAACACATCAAATTTAGTTAGGACCCCGCCAAGCACATTAGATGTCAACACCAAATCATCGAGGAGCCCAAGGATACCACTTCTCATGTGAAGGCAAAATGAAAAAAATAAACTTTGACTACTATTCAGATCATACACGGGCATACCCTTTATGACTACTAGTTACGGATAATGTCGGAGCAGACCAATGCACAACAAATTTCTTAAAGAAAAACCCCATATGTATCTAGGTTTGAAGAATAAAGTATATTATCATCTTAGAATTACTCGTGACGGGACACATGAAGTAATCTCTATGTACAAATTGTTACGATACTTAAAATCCCCATTTCAAGTACCCATGTAGTATTAGTGTAATCTCTTATGTCCAATATCGTATGGTCCAATCAACTAACACTCATGACAATCTTAAATTCCAATACTCATTCCTGATAGTATAACTGACTGTGAAGTTTTTAAAATAATTTAATATTCTGGAATTCTAGAAGTGGGTTCAAAACAAGCAAAAGTGAAACACGGTAATGAATATCCCAACTTTGATAGTAGCAAAAGCTCTTTATTAAGTCTCCAAAAAATAAACATCAACAATAGTTACAATTATACTGTTATATGTTTTAAAATTAAAATAAACTATTCCAAGTCTACTTAAGTCAAATCATTTGAAATCAATTGCCTTATGACCATGTCTTAGTGGCAGACTTGTTGACGTAGCAAATAGATCGACAAGATTTTCTTATGATATAATTCTATTGACTTTGATGCCTTTACATTCGAACAAATTATAAAATATGATGGTACTTACTGAGTATGTGTCATGTGAGCTTGTGCAACTTGACACATATACTCTAGGTAAGTACACCCTTATAGTCACAAGAACTTTCATAAGTAACATCAATGATTGAATTCGGAAATGATGTCACTAATGAATCTCTTATAGTCACAAGAACTTTCATAAGTATCATCAGTGATTATCTTCCAGGAATAATGCTTCACCATTCTTTAAAAGCATGAATCTCAACTCCAAACAGAAACGTCTTTATAAGTGTGGAACTTAGAATCACTGTAAGCTTTCCATTGATATCTTCCATACTAAGATCATTTCTTTTGCCCTCCTAGACGGCTAAGGAATGTTTTTGAATTTGATTCATTGATTTTCGCCAAGCTAATCTGATCCAACCAGTCATTCTCGAGGCATACGAGTCATCAAATCTATTATATTTCATTGGCATAGATGATCGATCCCAAAAGCAGAAAGCATGTAACACACTAATCATTTCTTCCATATTAATACTAGGACATTAGTGATGCTCATTGTCATGTCATACATTCAAGTTGCTTTGAGATTTCATGTAGTTTGGCCTAACCTATGAATTACCTAGATCTATCTCTATAGATCATTACATTCAATATGTGTATTGTTTCTCCCATGTGATTCAAGTCAAAACAAATTTTCAAACAAATCCAAGCTTTTACACTTGAGATGTTATAAAATTGTTTCCTTTAAATTATATATTATCCAAATACATTACAAAGGGTGATAACAATATCCCCACTAGCATAGACACACACACACACGCATATATATATATATATATATATATATATATATATATATATATATATATAGGGCTCATCTTTATTTCTTGAAATTCAAATTCCTTGAACTTTCGCATTGAAACAAAGATACCAATTGCTCCCACTGGCTACGACATACCTTATAGTCTATATTCGTTTCTCGGAATTCAACCTTTTGAATCCTATTATTGAAGCAACTATTTTTTTTGCATGAGATGCTTATTTCAATTCAAATTGAACTTCATAAGTTCACACATCTTTCCTAACCTATCTTGGTTTGACTGTGTGTATGTTTCATCTATAATGTCTGCAATTTAGGGCTAGGCGTTTAGAGTATAATAATGATAATTATACATTTTAACGAACAATTAAAATACTTGATTAGAGTGATTGTTCTTCATATGTGTTATGAGATAATAAATTATTATCGTGTACACATTAAATGGAGAAATATTAGAATTATATTATATTTGTACAAAACCTTAAAATAAAATTTATAGTTGAGGTAATAAAATAAAGATTAAAAATAAATGATTATCTAGGATAAATAATTTTAGCGAAAGTTGTAGTAAATGTAATGGAAATTCCGTGGATATATAGAACGCCCAAATCTGACTTTGTATGAGGAAGTTATGATTTATCTAACTTTCGCGTTCAAACTGATACGACAATGTGCGCTATAAAAAGTGAAGCGGAGATAGGTTTATTTTTAGCCAAATTGACGTAAATGAAAGTGGAAGTGCTCACCAATAGGAACGCATCGATAAAAAGAACGTCAAAATCTGACTATGTATGAGGAAGTTATGATTTTTCAAAGTTTCAAGTGTGACATAGTATACTAGTGTGTGATACATAAATCTAAATCAAAATTGGTTGATTATTAGCCAAAAAAATATCAATCAATGTTGTAGTACTCTTCAATATGAAGCCGCCGATATAAAGAACGTTGAAAACGGAATGTGTATAAAGAAGTTATGGTTTTCGCAACATTATTTACAGTCCGAGTCTCCTCGAACCGAATCATGCAAAATAAAGTGTAAATTAGCCAACAAAGTCTCATTGAAAGTTGTAGTACTCATTAAGAGCTACAAATTGATATAAAAACCATCAAAAATTAATGTCGTATACAAAAGTTATGAATTTTAGAAAAATAATAAAATTGGGTCGTCGAGATTGTGACACGTGACACGAGCAGATGATGACAAGTGGCAACATCCCCTTCACCCTTCTTCCTCATGGAATGACATCAGATTACTATTGGATTAGGTGTCTAAGCCCATAACTATATACTTGAATTGATTGTAGCACAATCCTTTTGGTTGCGCTCACAACTAGCAACTAGACATGATGACTTTTGGAGAGATGTTGAATTTATTATTTGAATAATAAATTGAGATAATTGATTTATTAATGTATTATAATATTAATATATTAATTAAAAATCATATTTATTTAATTAATAATGAATCATAAATTAATTGGAATTAATTTTGGGATTAATTGAATTAATTAAAAGTGTAAGGGTTGTTTAGCCATTTATTGATATTTGAGGAAAGAGGCTCTAGAACCTCCCTAGAAGAGGTTGGATGAAAACTTCTAGGAAGGCCTTATAATTTTCGTCCAAGGGCTCTTGGATGAGGATTCTTGGGTTGTTTGGTCCTTAAGCTAAGGAATTAGTGTTTTCTCCTAAAACCCTAGCTTTGGCTTTAAGCTACCTCACCTATATAAAGAGCCTTACCCGACCCTTCACATTTTCGGCCACTTGAAACCCTAGAAGAGCAGCATAAAATTTCAAGCTTCCTCCTCCTCTCTCCTCTCTCATCATCTTGCTTAGTTTAGGTGTGAGCTACTAGAGGCATGCCACTTGTGACGCTTGCTCTCAAGGTTCAAGAAGACTTGGATTTTTTTTGTTATTGCTACATAACAATAAAAGTTATGTTTACTAACCCTAGTTATGATTTTCAAAAATAATATAGATCTCCTAGGGTTTTCCATTTGATGTTTAAAAGTTGTATGTTCAATTAGAGAAAACATAGATCCAGGAATTAGGGTTGCATGCGCACATAGGATTTTGTTTGTTATGCTCAAAACTCATCAGTGGTATCAGAGCATTGGCTTGTTTTCTATTGAATTTGATTGAAATTTGTTGGATTTGATCAATTAGGGGTTATGTCAATTAAACCCTTCTGGACTTAGGGTTTTTCGAAACGAGGGTTTCGTAACCCTTGGTTTCGAAATTTTGGAAAACATTTTAACCCTTTCCATTGTCATACAGGTTTTGAAAATTAGGGTTACCTTAACCCTCCAGAATTTTGAAATATGGCAAGGATTGAAACCCTTTCCTTCCTCCCCAAGATTTGCTATTTTCGAAAATTAGGGTTTTGGTAGGGTTTCTTATTTTTGGTAATTATCTCCTTGTTTGATTAACTAGATAATTATAAGAATTTGATTTATCCCTCCCATGATTTTCGAAATTTAAGGGGAATGGATTAGTTTAAATTATCTTGATTGATTTAATTGACTAATCCTTATCTGATTTAATAAATTAATTAAATGTTTAATTAATATAATTTTAAATCATATGGTTTAATTAAATTTAAATTAAAGTTTTTAATTTTCAAAATTTAATAATTAAACCTAGTATTTTAAAATGTTTAAAATACACCTTATGCTATATATAAAATTAAATGTTTAGTATTTACTATATGTATAAGACAAGTCAGTCGAACCGCTAGTATGCCTCATTCACGAAGCCGATCTATAAGGGGTGTTTAACGAAGCGGCCTATAAAATGACCGTCATTGGGTATCCACTCTTACATACCACTCCCTTGATTGGCGGAGGGTCGTTAGCATAACTGTTTGGATAGGACAAATAATTCTCATTAATAAGTATAATGAAACTATAAAGTAAATAAATTCTTTTATTAAATTCTCAATATTAGTTACTTTAGGAAAAATGTGAATTTGATTGTAACATCCATAAATTTTTACGCCAAATTTAAACTTTTTCAAACATACATAAACATCAAGTAGCATTTCAAATCATTATTCATCAGAGTGTCCCAAAATCATATCATAAGGATGAGGAGCGGTATGGTCATGCCTTCGCCTTGCAACGATCTCCTGAAGTACCTGAAACAATAAACTGAAAACTGTAAGCCCGAGGGCTTAGTGAGCTACCCCCAAAATACCAATACCACACTGACAATACCATACTAGCAATAATCAATCAATCAACATGCATACTGGGCCATCGGCCTGACTGGACCGCCCTAAAGGGCCTACAGTCTACCTGGATCTATCCCGAGCCTTCAGCATGACTGGTCCGCCACGTGGCCTACAGTCTCCCCGGACCACTCATAGGGTATGTTGGCCTTCAGCACAAAGCAGGACCGCCTCAACCCAACCAACAAACAACTAACCATATGCACATAACTATCATATATTGGCCTACACAGACATCAACACATCTATCTCACTGATCATCAATCATAGAATTCTCTCGTAACTAGAGCACTGACCTAGCAGGTCACTAACATACCAATCCCTACGGATCATAAGAGCATAACATATTGTCTACCCTGATTCCAATCTAACAGATCATAATCACATGTAGCATACCATAATAATAACAACTAAAGGGTCGGCCTTGGTGTCGTAGACCCTATCGATATAGTGATGATAACTCACCTCGCAGATGTCGACTCGAAAGGTAAACTTCAACTCTCGGATCACTTGACACAGGCTCCACCACATATTTTCAGTGTACAACATACTCATAATTCCTTAACCTTTTAAGGTACTCCATAACCCACTAGTCAACCCCTGGTCAAAGTAAAAGTCCTCAGTCAAGGTCAACAGTCCATGTTGACCTCAACTTGCCGAGTACCCTCAGCTACTCGTTGAGTTCCCTGAAGCTCATTCCAACTCGCCGAGTCATCGGGGTGAATCGTCTCCTTCGATTCTCGATCAACTTTAAGGCCGCCCGTCGAGTTTCCTCCTTGCAACTCGACGGATACACACACATACATATCCTGGAGAAAACTCATCAAACTCGCCGAGTCTATGGCAATCTTCATTAGACTCGACGAGTTGGATAAACAACTCGTCGAGTTAACGACCATCTTCATGTGACTCGCCGAGTCGACCTTGCGACTCGCCGAGTCCATTCAGTCCCTTTTTCCATACAGACTTGCTTTGAGGCATGCAGCGGCTCCAAATCACAAATCCAAGCTTCTAGGGCATGCTTATCACGTAAAGTTACAAAATTTACGTGCATGCATGGCTACAAAGGCTCTAAATGCCTATTTTAAGTTCTTAATGGAGCTTCATGCTCAAGAGGGACCTCAATCATGACCAAAACTGCAACTTTATGCTTCTAGAATCCAAGGAGGGTCCAGATCTAAGGTTACAACCTCAGATCTTGCCCATAGCTCATCTTACCAACTTAAAATTCCACAAAAACCCTAAAACTCAACCAATAGAAGAGATCTACAAGGAAAATGGCGATTTAGGTACCTCTATAAGATGATAACTGAGATAAGTGTTGATTCCCACACTCTACCTGCTCCAATCTCCTTCTCCTCTAAGCCTTCTCCCTCCAAAGATCCTCTTTTCAAGCTTCAAACACACAATGGGCACACACATACGAATTAGGGTTCTCAAGGACTCTCTAGAACTGTAAAGAGGCCCAAGGGAGGCTAAGGTTCCTTTAAATAGGGTGCAAAACCCCGAGATTTAAGGTTTCATCTGCCAGCTCCTACTCGCCGAGTCCCATAATGGACTCGTCAAGTAGGTCACCTAACTCGCGATCCCACTCCGCTGATACTCGACGAGTAGGGCAACCAACTCGTCGAGTAGGGCCTAACCCAAGAGATCTTATTTTAAACAATACCTGAGAATTGGGGCATTACATTGATGCTAATCCATAAAATTGCACATCACACTTTATAAGTTATTAGTGGAGCGTGTGTGGTTAACTGACACACTAATATGGACTAATAAAGAGTGGCAATGGGTGTCTCGTAAATTATCATTGATTAATGGAGAGTGTGTGGCTAATCGACACATTAAAATAAGATGCTAAATGACATCGAGAGTACCAAGCTAATTTACATGATTATTCACACCTTGTTTGTGATCCTTGGTATCCCAATGTCACACCCCCAAACCGAAACGGCGGAAACGTTCGGGGGCGGATGACTTCATGTTGTAGCATAACAAATGAATACATAGTAAAGAAAGCAATACAACCATCATATATATAATTGAAAGTTTACATTGTTAAAAATACATGTTCAAAACCAATTACAATATGATGCCAAAATATGAATTTAAACTAACGACGCAACGTCCCTTCTTCAAAAGCTGTTTTGATACCTGTAATCACTGAATCCCTGGGACATACAAGTAGTTTTCAAAGAGTAGATCAGCATTTAAGCTGGTGAGTTTCATAAGTATTAAATGACAATGTTTGTTATGTAATTTTTGTTTGTTTGTTTCTAGAAAATCTCATATTTTCTACTAACATAAATGTAGCATTCTAACAAGACAAATGTTTGTTTCTAGAAAATGTATGTACGTATAAAATAACCAATATGTTTGAAAACCTCGTAAATCAATGTATTTTTAATACCTCATATGAGTTTTATAACCATACTATTGACTCGGAATGCATATACACAACGTTCTTCAGGCGTTGGCATGTTATGACGTTTGTCACCCCAAGTATAACCATACTATTGACTATGCTCTTCCTTACTTCGAGAGTAGATAAGTATATCATCGATGAAGACGATGACGAACTAATCTAAGTAAGGACGGCACACCCTATTCATTAGGTCCATAAATACTGCTGGTGCATTGGTTAATCCGAACGGCATCACTACAAATTCGTAGTGTCCATAACGAGTTCGGAAAGTTGTCTTGGGAATATCCCCCTCTAGTACTCGTAATTGGTGATATCCGGATTGTAGATCTATCTTTGAGAAGTAGTTTGCTCCTTGAAGTTGATCAAATAGGTCGTCAATACGGGGTAGAGGATAACGGTTTTTAACAGTAAGTTTGTTCAGTTCTATGTAGTCAATGCACATATGGAACGATCTGTCTTTCTTCTTTACGAACAAGACCGGTGCTCCCCAAGGTGAGAAACTTGGTCTTATGAATCCTTTTTGAAGGAGTTCGTTAAGCTGACTGGAAAGTTCTTGCATCTCTGCTGGTGCTAGGCGATAAGGCGATTTCGCTACTGGGGTAGCCCCTAGAACTAAGTCGATTCTAAACTCGACTTGGCGTTGTGGTGGTAATCCCGGTAGTTCTTCTGGAAAGATATCGGGAAAGTCGCGTACTTCGGGAATGCTCTTGATGTCTCTTAATTCATGACTCGTATCAACGATGTGCGCAAGAAATGCATGATAATTCTTTCGCAAACACTTTCGAGCTTGGATGCACGAAATGATGCGAAGGTTTGTACTTGATTTGTCGCCGTAAATCACTAATGTTTCGTCATTAGGAAGACTAAGACGAACTGCTTTTTCAAAGCACAGGATGTTGGCGCGAAAAAGACATAACCAATCCATGCCGACTATGACGTCGAAACTTTTAATTTGGACCGGCATGAGGTTGATTGGGAAAGAATGACCATCTAAAGTTAACGTACAGTCTATGTATATGCAGTTAGTGTTTTCCGTTTTTCCATTTGCCATCTCTACAGTGAATGATTTTCTAACTTGCTAGGTTTATGTTTAAGTAAGTGAATAAAGTTTTGACTCACGAAGCTTCTCTCCGCTCCACTATCAAATAATATTCATGCATATGAATTATCGAGAAGGAACGTACCAACAACTATAGTCGGATCAGCTACGGCTGCATCGTGGCCTATAGCCAAAACTCGTCCCACCCCGCCGGTATTTGCTGCCTTTGGACAGTTTCTCTTGTCGCGGCCCACCTCGCTACAACCGTAGCAAGTTTGGCCTGCACCCGCGCTGGGAACTTGAGTGATCAGCTTAGCAGGATCCTTGCAGAAACGAACAGTGTGTCCCTTTCTGTTGCAGTTGGAGCACTGCATTTCCCGACAAGGTCCATGATGGTGGTAAGTGCATTTGGTGCACTTTGGAAGGTTACCCCCATAAGTCTTTGTTGGGTAGGGATTTGTAGGAATGGTAGTAGGTACAGTGGCAGCATTCACTGAAACCAGTTGTTTCTTCGCAGATTCTTGGGAAGGCCCACCCTTCCCTTTATTCCATACTCTCTTCCTGTTATTGTTGTTGTTGTTGTTTCCTTTTTGTGGTTCTGGTGTAGCAACCGTTGAGTTCTGATGACCTCTGTAATCAACAAGAGATTGTGCCAGTTCCTTAGCACTTCCAAAAGTGTCAGGTTTTGAAGCTAACACGCTTGATCGAATTTGGGGCGACAGTCCCCAAATGTATCTCTCTATTTTCTTGCTCTCAGGAGCAATCATATATGGACAGAGGATTTCCAGATCGCAGAATCTGTTGGTATAAGTTGCGATATCGGTACCAACCATTCCAAGAGTCCAGAGTTCATGCTCGAGTTTTTGAATCTCTCCTCGTGGACAGTATTCTCTCATCAGCATGATTTTTAAGCTCTTCCAACTTATGGAGTTTGCCACTATTAGGGTAAGTACCTTAACGTGGCCATTCCACCAAGTTAAAGCTCTATCAATAAGGGTGAAAGTTGCAAACTTGACTTTGCTGTGCTCGGGACAGGAGCAGATTTCTAAGACTGATTCTGTCCTTTCGATCCACTGCCTCAAAGCCATCACATGACTAGTTCCATAAAACATCCGGGGTTTGGCATTAGTAAAGTCCTTATAGGTGCATTCTCGGGGTTGCCCATGACTCTCGCCATGGTTGGATAAGTGTGTGCCAGTTCCCGAGCCAGTAGTACTCGAGTTATTGATCTGTGACATGGCAGCTACTACCGCAGCGGTGACTGCTACTTGGAACATGACAACATCAAATTGAGGAGGTGGAGGTGGTGGTATAGGTGCTTCCCCACCGTTGTTTCGCCTTGGGTTCCTATGCGGAGGCATCCTTCAACTATAGGTTGAAAAGATAGAGATAAGAATTCCTTAGTATAGAAACTGAATGTGTCTCATGAACTAAATTTCTATAGCCCACGACAGATGATAGTACAAGTCCCAAAATAGAAGAATGAAAGTTATTTGTAAGACTGAAAATATGAAACAAGCATTTGGTTTTTCCATAACATTTTAAGGATTGAATGAAACACTCCACGTAGTAATAATAGTTCCACTTATATTAATATAATAGTTGATACAATGATCACGGAAATTTGACCCCTATAAGGGTCTCCAGTTACAAAGTTTAAGAAATTTAAAAACTTTTAGCCGAGGTCCTAACTTATAACAAAATTTGAGATTTTGGCAAGCACTACTTGCGACGTAGGTTGCGCTTGGAGCTTGACTTCGCATCCGATTGCTTCGATTCCATTAGACGCCTATCAAAAGCGGCTTGTTGTTCCCTCAATTCCGCGAGGGCTGCAATCATTTGTGCTTGAAATGCATCGGTTTGGAGTTGGGCATTGTCCTGAATTCTGTCCAGCCTACGGATGTCAGAAGTGTGAACCTGCACTTCTACGTTGACATCCCGAATCCAGCTAGCTTGAACTCCGGATTGGTAGGACTGATTGGCTAGTTTTCCCACCATTACTGGGAGTGCCCGATCAGCCAAACCTCCGCCTCGGACATCGTAGAAGTCTTGGCACATGCCGTTGGGAGGGCGTAGGTTTTGTTGTTGGCTCCAATGGTGGAGGTGACTTCCCCAGACGGGAGTCGGTCCTTGAAAGTTCCTGACGAAGACGGGAGGTTGTGCGGGAGGTGGATTGATCACTTCCGGCTCTGAGTCGGTACCGGAGTCATCATCCAATTCTATGGGTTCTTCTTCCTCTTCGGGATCCTCTTCGATCCATCCTCCGTTTCCTTGGTTGGGATAATAGGTGTCGCCGGGGTGGTGAAATCCAGCCATTTGACTGTACGAGAATAGGGTTATAAGAATCGAATAATGTTTAGAACATTTAAGACTAAACAGGTATGTTAAGATATCATAAGTAATAAATACTCCTATAGTATTTAAATTCGTGTGTTTGATTCCCGTGATGTTTTGGTAAGTTTTGACTTGTTGCTTACTACGAGCAATCCTCGATATATATTGGTCCGATCTCGGAAAAATATAATTGATCATGCTATATTTGTCCCAAATCCGATTACATATATCGAGTCTTGACCGTAGTGTCCAACTTGTCTAAATACTTCTTGTATAGTTATAATTATGAAAACATGTTTGTTGTATGCATGTATTTGTATTTGAATGAATTAACATTAAAAGTTAAACGAAACGCGACTTAGGCGTAAAACAAAAATGTTTTATCAGAGAGTATTAGTCCCTTAATCATTTATAGTTTGTATATATTATGTGGTTCGATATACTTAGTTCACTATATACACTGCTCTGATACCAATCTGTCACACCCCCAAACCGGAACGACGGAAACGTTCGGGGGCGGATGACTTCATGTGGTAGCATAACAAATGAATACATAGTAAAGAAAGCAATACAACCATCATATATATAATTGAAAGTTTACATTGTTAAAAATACATGTTCAAAACCAATTACAATATGATGCCAAAATATGAATTTAAACTGACGACGCAGCGTCCCTTCTTCAAAAGCTGTTTTGATACCTGTAATTATTGAATCCCTGGGACATACAAGTAGTTTTGAAAGAGTAGATCAACATTTAAGCTGGTGAGTTTCATAAGTATTAAATGAAAATGTTTGTTATGTAAATGAAATGTTTTGTTTTTGTTTGTTTGTTTCTAGAAAATCCCATATTTTCTACTAACATAAATGTAGCCTTCTAACAAGACAAATGTTTGTTTCTAGAAAATGTATGTACGTATAAAATAACCAATATGTTTGAAAACCTCATAAATCAATGTATTTTTAATACCTCATGTGAGTTTTATAACCATACTATTGACTCGGAATGCCTATACACAACGTTCTTCAGGCGTTGGAATGTTATGACGTTTGTCACCCCAAATGGTAGACTGTACCTAACAGTCAAGGCGCGGGTTGTCAAGCCCGTATAGATCTATACACAAACACCATGCTCCCCCTCCAAGGGATTCTGGTATATAATACAGGACTTGAAATGTGTACTCGAACGTACGTGAAGTTCATGTCTCACAAATCTTAGTATAAAAACAGATTTACGTGTTAAAATGTTCGTTTGTTCTTGTATATGAATGTGACTTCTTGAAAATTTTGTTTCTAGTATGTAAAAGTTAGCAATATTCTCGTAAAACTATACCTATTATAGCTTTCTAAAAGTGTGTCTCATTTGTTTAGAAATTCCTAGAAAATGAATCACTTGATATGAAAGTATAGATTTTTATAGTGCCTAAGATAGACACGTATACATATAATCTAAGCAAAATGTTTAGTTTATACATGCATGACAACAATTTATATTTCAAAAGATAGAATGCCATTGTAATATATTTTATATACGAGAGTTCCCTATAAAGTTTATAAATCACATATGATTCTATTTAATAAAAGTGTATAATAAAACTTTATATATAACACCCGATAATAAATCGTGTGTTTTACTTGTATTCCCCCCCCCCCCCCCTTGAAAGCATATAAAAGTATTTAGAATATTTAAAAGGGTTAATTAAGGGGTATGAACTCACTTGAAAGATCGAAGAAAGGCGAGATGAAAACCGGGCAGAATTTCTTCTCGGGAAAACGGAATTTCTCGGGATTCTCGGGAATCTCGGGAGCACAAACGACCTTCGGGACTTGAGCAAAGTGATCGGGGCTTCGGGTTAGCACGGACACGGAAAACGAGGCAAGAACGCAAAAGAAATGAGAGAAATGGTGCCCTTTCTTTGAAACCCTCGCATCCCTTTTATAGGGGCTGGGAACCGCCTCGGTACACTGGGCGTACGCGGGTACGCTGGACGTACCTGGGTACGCTGGGCGTACGCGTGCGTCACGCATGACCGGATCCTCGACTGCCTCAGACTCGGATGGGACGGACTGCTAGCTTCGCATAGGGCGAGACATGGACGATCCGAAGCCTAGCCCTTGAGTACGCTGGGTGTACGCCTGTACGTTGGGCGTAACTCGGATAGGCTTGCTGACTCCCCTTTGGATAATACCAATGATTAATAATTAAATTTATATTTTATTTAATTAATAAACTTCTAAAATTCATATCTTCTTCATACGAACTCCGTTTTCGATGTTCTTTATATCCATGCGTAGGTGAGACTACGCTCTACAACTTTCGTTTAGATTCCGACGGCAAATTTTGAAATTATTTTTATTATTTATTTTTAAAATGTCGCGTTTAAGAAAATTTCGTTAGAAATTCATAACTTCTTTATCTGACGTCAGGTTTTGCTAGACTTTTTACCGCTGAAATACCATTGTCGAGACCTTCGATTCTCGTTTAGGTCATTCCGGCCAAAAGTCGCTCGATCTCCGATTCGAGTTTTTAGCTGTTGCTGCTAAGCCGAACTTGGAAAAATCATAACTTCAATATACGAAGTCGGATTTGGGCGTTCTTTTTACGTACGATCACGGTTTAATGACATCAAACATAGTAGGTAATTAAAATAGAAACTTTTTGGATATTTTATTTTCAAAGTTAATTTCATTAACTCAAAAGTGGTTACAATACTTGACTTTTTAGGTCATTACAAAGAGTTGAAATATTGGGTTGTCACACCCAGCCACAAATGGAAGAGCATAATCGAGATTAAACATGCCATTGAATAGTTCATTGAATCTCAAAAGATCTAGGAATTTCATTAAAAATCTAATTTGTTTAAATTTCATTTTTTGTGGTGAAATTGATAAATCATCACTTACCTAACTTTATTTATTTCACAATTAGGTTACGACATCCATTTTCTAAGTTGTGAATTATCTAGTTGGATCCTAGCCTTAATATTTCATTTGGGTGTTATATTGAGGATTACTCCTATCTAACCTAAAACTTGTCTTTCTTATATTTCAGATGTCAACTCCCAACGATGCTTCTGGTTCCTCCTCAAACAACAACTTCTCGCTTTTAAATATCTGCTCGAGAGTTACTTTTGATGGGAGCAATTATAATGACTGGTTGTGTAACATCAAAATGGCTCTACGTTTCGAGGACAAAGAGTATGTTCTCGAAACGAAACTTCTCGAGATTGATGAAACCAAAGCTACTGCCGTAGAACTAGCTGAATATAGGAAACACTATAATGATGCAACCAAAGTGGCATGCATCATGGTGGCGACTATGACTTCTAAGCTACAAAGGTTCTTCGAGGATTACTAGCCATACGAGATTAATAAGGACTTGGTGGAAAAGTAACACCAACGAGCTCATCAAGAGAAGTATGAGGTAGTAAAGTCCCTCATAACTAGCCAAATGAAAGATGGAGAGTTCGTTAGTAGCCACGTGTAAAGAATGCAACGATACGTGGAGCGCTTGCTAAAGCTTAATGTGAACTTTGATGAGGAATTGGCTATTGAAATAGTCATGCACTCATTGCCAGTAGTTATGATCACTTTATCCTAAATTATCATCTGAACAACCAAGAGACCACATTGGCTTTACTCCAGAACTACCTACGAACTGCTGAAGAAGGAATGAAGGGAAAAGGTGTTACCTCCACCCTTGTTGTTGGTCCTGTCTTGGTTATTGGGCAAGGAAAAGGGAAGAAGAGGAAAGGTCCTCCTAAATAAAATTGGAAGACAAAGTCCCAAGCTGGGTCCTCAAGTAATGGACCCAAAAGAAAGTCCAGTTCTGACGCTCCTCCCGCCTCTGATCCTAAAGAGGCTACTTGCTTCTATTGCCACAAGAAAAGGAAATGGAAACGAAGCTGCCCCAATTACTTACAAGACATAAAGGATGGCAAAGTGAAGCCAACCTCGGTAGGTATTTAAACTATCTTATCTAAAAACTCATCATATTCTCATTCTTGGTTCCTTGATACAGGATGTGGTTTTCACATTTGTTCTGACTTGCAGGGACTAAGAAAAAGTAAGGATGTCGAGCATGGGAGAATGAACTTGATCATGGGCAATAGGAGATTGTCACCTATTAGAAATATTGGAGTTTATAACTTAGTGCTTAGTAGCGGGTTGTGTTTAGATTTCAATAATTGTTGCTACTCGTCAGAAATGACAAGAAACATCTTTTCATTTCATGCTTTATATAAACAAGGTTTTAGATATTCTTTCAATAATGAGAATGGATCTATTTATGCTTTTAAAAATGGTGTATTCTATTTTTGAAGCTATACCTTGTGATGGCATGTATGAAACTGTGATGGTTGTATACAATTTAGGTAATAGTGTTTTACAAATTGATTTGTAAAATGGTTTAGATAAAGCATGCTTGTGGCATTGTCGTCTTGGACATGTCAACAAGAAACATATCGCCCAACTACAAAAGGATGGAGTGTTGGAATCTTTTGACTAGAAGTCAGATGATACGTGCGAATCTGGTTTACTTGGAAAGATGACAAAATCACATTTCACTGGTTCTTGTGAAAGAGGTGAAGGATTGTTGGATCTTATACATAAAGATGTGTGTGGGCCCTTCAGATCCACCACAAGGGATGCAAATCGATTCTGTGTGACTTTTACTGATTATGATAGCAGATATGGCTATATCTACGTAATCAAGCATAAGTCATAAATCTTTGAAAAGTTCAAAGAGTTCAAACAAGAAGTCGAGAATCAATTGGGCAGGAAGATCAAGATGCTTAGATCCGATAAAGGAGGTGAGTATCTTAGTATCAAATTCCATGACTACCTCAAGGAATGTGGAATAGTTTCACAATTGACACCTCCTAGGACACCACAACTTAATGGTGTGGTTGAGAGGTGTAATCGAACCTTGTTGGACATGGTTCATTCCATGATGAGTCGAGCTTCACTTCCAATATCATTATAGGGGTATTTGTTAGAGATTTTCGCCCATATTCTTAATCTTGTCCCAAATAATAAGGTTGCCATAACACCTCACGAGATGTGGAAAGGGAAGGTTCCCTTGTTGACATATATCAGGGTTTGGGTTTGTGAAGCTTCGTTATACGAGAGACTCACGACAAGCTTGAACCTCGAAATGAAAGATGTATTTTCATCGGCTACCCACAAAAGTCCTTTGGATATTTGTTCTACAGACCTAGTGACAACGCGGTCTTTGTAGCTCGAAGGGGAGTCTTTCGCGAGAGATAGCTCATATCTAAAGAGGAAATTGGAAGTACAATTGATCTTGAGTAAATTCAAGAGTCAAACGATGAAGGAACCTTTGAAAATGTTATGGATCAACCCGAGGAAAAAAGTTACAGCTGAACCAATTGACAATTCGTTACCTCTCAAACGTTCTAGTAGAGTTAGAATGTCACCTGACTTTTATGGCTTCCATATTACTAAAGATGGTGATAGGTTTATCAGTGATAGTACAATGGTAAATTTGGATGAACCTTCTAACTGAAACGAAGCTATGGAAGGACCTAAATCTGCCTAATGGAAAGAGGTAATGGACATCGAGATCAAATCCATGTATGACAACCAAGTTTGGAATTTGGTTGATAAGTACTAGGTCGTAAGATAGTTGGGTGTGAATGGATCTTCAAGAAGAAGACCAGCATGGATGGAAAGGTACACACTTTAAAATCCCGACTGGTTGCGAATGGCTTTACTCAAACCCCAGGGGTTGAATATGATGAGACCTTCTCACCAATAGCTAAGGTTATATCTATTAGGGTAATGCTAGCCATAGCGGCGTTTCATGACTATGAAATTTGGCAAATAGATGTCAAAACCGCTTTCCTTAATGGGAAGTTGGCTGAGGATGTTTACATGAATAAGCTAGAGGGTTTTGTGGATGCTAAGTACCCAATAGAGTGTGTAAGCTTGAGAAATCATTATTTGGTTTGAAACAAGTATCTCTTAGATGGAATATTTGCTTTGACGAGAAAATTAAAGAGTTTTGCTTCTCTAGAAGTGAAGATGAATCTTGTGTATATGTCAAAGCTAATGGGAGTATAGTGACCTTCCTGGTATTGTATGTAGATGACATACTTCTCATAGAAAGCGGCATTCCAAATTTGCAAGAAGTTAAGTCTTAGAAAGTGTTTGCCTATGAAGGATCTAGGATAGGTTACCTATATTATAGGGATACGGATTTTGAGAAATAAGAGTAAAAGAATAATTGGACTTAGTCAAAGTACATATTTGGATATAGTGTTAAAACATTTTAGCATGGAGAATTCCAAGAAAAGAGAGTTACCTATCTAGTGTAAGACTCAGAGTCCAAGTACTGATATAGAGATGGCAAAAATGAGTCGAGTTCCATATGCTTTGGCAATTGGATCGATCGTGTATGCTATGACATGTACTCGCCCTGATATGGATTTTGCTTTGAGCATGGTTAGTTGATATTAAGGAAATATAGATAGAGCTCATTGGATAGCAGTCAAATATATTCTTAAGTATCTATGAAGAACTAAGGACTGGGTCCTTGTGTTTGGTGGCATTGATGACTTAAGAGTGAATGGGTACAGTGATGCCAGTTTTCAGACAAACAGCGACAACTTTCGTTCTAAGTCTGGCTGGTTGTTTACCCATAGTGGAGGAGCAGTGACTTGGAAAAGTTCCAAACATGAGACCTTAGCTGATTCTACCTATGACACAGAGTACATAACACCAAGTGAAGCATCGAAGGAGGCTATATGGTTGAAGAACTTCATCGGAGACCTTAGAGTTGTACCTGCCATAAAGGATCCAATGGAGATTTTCTGTGATAATGAATGAGCGATTAACTTGACAAAGGAATCAAGAGATCATGGCAAATCGAGACATATCGACAAAACAATACCATTTTATCAAACATAGAGTAGAAAAAAGGACACCTCATCGTGAAGAGGGTATCACCAGAAGAGAATCATGTAGATCTCCTCACAAAGGGTCTGGGTAGGGTTAAACATGTTCAACATGCAAGGAGCATTGGTATGAAAGATGATATTAGTTTTAGTAGTTTGATAGATATTTAGAAACTTGTAACAAAGTAAATGTAATTGACATTTGATGATTAAGTAACTGAGATTTATTTGTGAGTATTGTCTACTATCTTTTGTCAATTGTTTATTATTGTGTTTCATTTTGCATGTTTTAAGTCCCGAATAATTAGATTATTCAAACATCCACAATCGATCATACTTTTGGAAGTAAGTAGTGAATCAAGACTGTCATGAATTGGATTGTAGATTGTCTAAAGAGTTTTAGACATAGTAATGGCTTTGCTGCAATATTCATGAGTACTTTGAAATGGGGATTTAAGTATTGTATTAATCCACACTTAGAGAATTACATCATGAAATTTATCATGAGAAATTCTGACTTATAATCTTTAAACAAAGATATATGAGTTGTTGTTTGCGAGTTGGTTGTGCATTTATGATACATAAATGCATCAGTAACTTGATGTTATAAAACTTATTGTTGTGTGTGATTTGATGAGTAAATAGTAAAAGAATATAAGTCAAAGTTTATATGTTCCTTTTGTCCTAACGGGAAAAGCGATATGTTGGGCCCCTGGATGATTTGGTATTGACTTATAGTTTCGGTCCGACCAGGACTGAATTGATGTATTCAATTAGTAGTTCTTTATCATTAGAAATCAGAAATCTGGAAACAAAGTGTTAGACAATGAGATTGATTCTGTTCCATGTCATTTATCCACATGATATCTTGCAAAACGGAGGATTATATAATCACTTATCTTAGGACACGTAACTGACTAGGTCAGAGTTTAACAGCAGCTTTGAGAGCTACAATTTGCTAATAAGTTTTTGAATTTATACTAGCAACTATAGTTAATAGGCTTATCCAAGTGGGAGACTGTTAGATTAAGTGTCTAAGCCCATAAGTATAATTGGTATATACTTGAATTGATAGTAGCACGATCCTTTTGGGTTGCCCTCATAACTAGCAACTGGACAGGATGACTTTTGGAGAGAGGTTGAATTTATTATTTGAAAAACAAATTGAGATAATTGGAATCATATTATTTAATTAATAATTAATCAGAAATTAATTGGAATTAATTTTTGGATTAACTGAATTAATTAAAAGTGTAATGGTTGTTCAACAATTTATTGATAGTTGAGGAAAGAGGCTCTATACCAAACGGATTTTACATTTGATACGATCTTAAGTGGTTCTTTCTTATCAGCTATATGTCAATGTTTCATTTAAAATTATTAATAAATCAGATAAAAACTTTATAACGATTAAACTTTATAAATACAAACAAATTCTAAAGGCTTGGTAATATTCGTGTTTAGGTCGTTTTAAAAGGGAATTTCAAGTATCAGTTAAAGTTAAAGATCTGACTTTCCCATGATTCTTTCACCTATATCAGGTGAGTGCATAGTTTCTTTAAACCTACACGAGGACACAAAGTATTCAGATAACTAGATGATATATGTGTCTATTATCTTTGTTCTTGATAGTTGTGTTAGATTCAATAATAGGGAAAATGACATAGGAGGGTAACTAACTAACGTCATTCTTCACATTTGATCACTTTTTTGTACTCTATTTACCATTGAACTTGTTTTTGGTGTTCACAAAAACCTTTATGACCGGGTATTATAGGTTTAGCCGGCCAAGTTGAATTTTTGGCCAATATATAAATTTTCTTGTGACTGATTTTCCGGCGAATGTATGAATTTCCGGCAATTTTATGAATTTTTCGACGAAGGACACTATGAATGCCTTAAACTTGTTTTCCATTCCAACAAGAATCAAAGTTGAAGAACAATTTCTAAAAACATACAAGAAATCGGTGGGTTCCAAATCGAAAATCTGGAAATTGAAGCCCTAGAAATAAAAAATCAAAGCCGAATGACAATTTCTGAAATCCTAGGTTCATGTATCTGAAATGATTTTTGAAAATTGAAAACCCTAGGTTCGTGTATCATGTTCTTGGATCGAAAATATGGAAATCAATGGGGCTGGTCTCGATTCTCTTTTTGTGTACGTATGATTCTCAAAGATGTTGAAGTTGCCATGGCAGCTGTTTGAACAACTTAAACTTGAAGTTGATGAAGGTTCATTCATGGAAGATGATACCAAAAAAACCCTCTTTCAAGGTTTCAACTTCAAAACGAAATTGAGATGTTTAAAACAAACCTTCTCAATATTAAAAATGGAGATCTGGAAAATGACCTCTCTTTCAAGGTTTCAATATCATGTCAAGGTTCAACCATGGAAATCGAATCGATTTGTAGATCTGGAAAATCAAGAAGAAGACAAATCGACCATTTGAAGAAAAAATCGAGATTTGTAAAACGACCCCTCATGTTTGCCGGAGGCTCGCCGTAGAGTCGTCGGAGGTGATGAAGTCACCGGAAACCTTGAACAGCAGGTTGCAATGGTATTTTGGAACACCAAAAACAAGTTCAATGGTAAATAGAGTACAAAAAAAGTGACCAAATGTGAACAATGACGATACTCAGTTACCCTCCTAAGTCTTTTTCCTCAATAATATGATATGATTTACTTGTATATTTATTTTTATCATATTTAAATTATGTTGGGTAGTGAAGGGTTATGGGAAAATAAAATAATGGTGAAATACCATGCATAATACTATTGTACTATTGGGACCAGTGATCTTTGGGAGTATAGATGACGACCACTGACTATTCTAGACAGTATTTTGGAACACAGCAGGTTCGCCCCCTTCAGGTGTTAATGATCATGCTTTTCAGGGCAGAGGAAAGAAGGTTCATATGCATACTCTATCCTCATTTACATATATTTCTATGGAATCCTGGAGCGTTATTGTCTACTCATTAGTTATAGTGATCCTTTAGGGTAGGTCCATTGAGATCATCATATTAGGATCAGGGAGTGAGAATAACGGGAATAGTTGATTAGGTTATTTTTTGGATGTAAAATATATATTTAAAATATTATAATTATATTATTGTGGGTTGAAACCCTATGTGCTCTCAAGGCGCCCAAACCTGACTCACTCAGTTTATTTACATCACAGGTTACAGAGTTATGCTACTGGAACTTGATTAGGATGCCGAATGAATAGGAGACAACATCCATTAGTGTTCAAGGCCATTAAGTCTTTTCGTTGTAACAATGTCAAAATATTGATTATGAAATCCTTAGAGTTTTTTATTTTGAACAACATCCTTACTTAATTTTTTTTAATGAAACGAAACAGTTTCCGCAAAAATGTTTTATCATACTTGGATTTTCCGTAAACAAAAATGATATGATTTTTAAAGCATAAAGAATTTTTTTTGTTTCTAAAAAATAGGGGATGTCACATCATCCATGTTTGAAATCTTCTTGAAGATCCACTAACACTTCTGGTTTTAAGGTCAAGTGTTTGATCAACCAAGTTTCAAACTCAAATGGATTGGTTCTTGCTCTTGATTTCATCCTTCCATCTTGCAGCCTTATAGGGTCTTCCATAGCTTCCAGTAGCTTGCGTACTCTCATATGTATCTAGCAGTAACTCATTTCCCTTAGTAATATAAAGTCTATATAACTGGGTAAATGACATCCTCTATCAAATCTATTAGGAAGAGGTGGAGGTATGTCAGTTCCTTAAATAGATCTTTCAAACTCATATTGAAATCTAGGGTTAACTTTAGGTTCTTCGTTGGTTGAGTCTTGAATCTTATCAAGATAAATGTGGCTCTCATTGGCTTTTTTGGATAATAGCTCCCTCTCTTGGATGACCGCCCTTCGAGCAACAAACCTTTATTCTCAAAAAATTTGTGACATCCCCAAAATCTCGGCCAGAAAAGACCGATTTTCATTTATGCTTTTAAAATAATTTCAGAGTAAATCCTTTTGATTTGAAAGAGTTGTGGAATTTGTTCCCAAAAACAAAACATGATAAAACAATGTTTACCAAAGCATTTCATAAAAGAAATGTATTTTCCATTATTTAATCAAAACTCGGGGTGTCATGTTCCGATATAGACCAATAAGCATAAACGATAACATTACAAGTCATTCAACAAATATATACATATATAGACTTGTAAACAAAACAACTTGATGGTTCATCCATCTTATGCCCTCGCGCCACTTCCTGTAATACAAATTAAAACTGAGTGGGTCGGGCTTGGGAGCCTGGTGAGCATATAAGGTTTTCAACCCACAATAAATAATCATATTTAATTTCCACCAACCAACAATAACCCAATTTCCCATTCCCGTTATTCTCACTTTATGTCCCTAAGACAACTAACATAAGGGACCTAGTCTAAGAATATTTCATCGGGGCGACAACACATGCTTCAGGGGTTCCTCAACAATATAAGTCAAATAAGGCAACCATGAGGGGGATGGAGTACAGCGAATCAACACCCAAGTTCATTAACACCTACAGGTGGCGAACCTGCTAATGTTTCCACAAGACTGTCTAGAAAAGTCCGTGGTCGTCATCTAAACTTCGCTAGATGACTGAATCAAAACAACAACGAGGCCACTCATCTGTTTATTACACACCAACTATCTACCCATGTCCTACCCAACATATTAGTAGATAAAAATATACATTTTTATACATAGTTTAAAAACCTGTATAGCATGCTTTAATCAATACATATTCCACATAACAGATGAGGCACACACACATAACACGTATTTCATAAAGAATAATCATATCTATGAGATAGAAGAAAGTGAATACACATTCACACATATAAACAACAATATACTTAATACACTCAAACCATACTTGTATTATTATCGTGTTTATGACAGGTAGTATACACTCACTTGATCAAAAGATGATCAGACAGCACTACGGCTTGCAGAAGTAGTAATCCTCAGTAGATCTGGAAGATCTTCACAAAAATCGAACTTCTCGCGGGCAGAGCTTCGGCTCGGGAATCGCACTTCTCGGGATCTTCGGGATTTCGGGACTTGCCTCGGGACTCAGGAATATTACCAGGGCTTCGGGGTATTTCTGGCACGCAAATCGATGCAAAACGGGAGAGAGAAGAGAGAAAATAGCAAAAGAACTCGGTTGCTCTCGCATCCTATTTATAGAAGACTGGAGCCTCGGAGTACGCGGGGCGTACTGCAGTACGCGGGGTGTACTGCTCCGAAACTTCATGGCGTTCGTCATCCGAAGAACTCGAGTGCGAAGGTCGTCATGCTTCGCTGTACGCGGGGCATACACGCGTACGCGGGGCGTACTTCGGATCAGATCGGTGACTCCTTCGGATAATCATCCGAATTAAAGATTAAATTTAAATACAAAATATTTAATAAACTTCGGAAATTCATATCTTCTTCATACGAACTCCGTTTTCGACGTTATTTATATCCACACGAAGGTGAGACTACGCTCTACAACTTTCGTTTAGACTCCGTCGGCTAATTTTAACTTTATTTTTATTATTTATTTTTAATAGGCCGGGACAGAAAAACTTCGTTATAAATTCATAACTTCTTCGTTTGACGTCCGTTCTCGCCTAACTTTTTATCGCTTCGATACCAACTACGAGATCTTAGATTCTCGTTTAGATCGATTCGACTAAAAACCGCTCGATCTCAAATCGAGTATTTCAGGCTGCATACCGCTAAGCCGAAACTTCGATAAATCATAACTTCCTCATACGAAGTCAGATTTAGGCGTTCTATATATATTCAGAAACCTGGTTTCAACTACTACAACATTATCCAAAGATAACGAGTTTATTTTACACTTCAATTTTAACGCTTATTTTTATTCTTAATTAATCAAACCACATAATTAAGCAATTAAGCACAAAACACATAATACTCAAATAATACACTTCTATTATTTCAAAATGGGTTACAAAGGTTAACCTAGACTATTACATTGCTAAAAATGGCAAGCCCGGAAACACAGGCGTTACAAAATTACTCAAAAGTCTTGTTGGGATGTCCAACGAGATAACACATCTCTATTGTAAGTCCTAGATTTTCGAGTGCTTCATAAAGAACATAAGTCTCATAAGCGTAGAATTCGATATGTGCTAGTAAGAGATGAACCCTTACTTCACATTTCAAAGGGCATCTCAAAAAATCCCCTCTAGTTGGTATAAGACCAATGAATCTTATAACGCTTGTTCTTGGTACAATCCATGAACTGATATGTGAAGCATAATACGGCTCATCAAGTATCAAATCCAAAATTGATTTGTTTTCTCTTTCCAACTACACTCCTTGCAGCAGTCTTATGCATGGAGTCAACTTATGAAACCTTTTCATAATTCCTTATATGATTGATATGTTTTTTACTAAGATGCCCACTTTCCCTATTGCATCCAAGTACCTTATCCTTTGTGCCCAGTTGATTATTAACTTTGCATTATGAGGGCTCTGACCACCTGAAAGGTTCTAGACTCAATGTTTATTTAGATAAACATGTTCACACGAAGTTGTTCTTACTATGTTTTATTGTTTATCTAAATGGACCATTAGTGTGAACTAATTCTAACGGATATTTACATCATCCAGTGATGCAAATGTGATCAATCTTGATAAACAAGATGTGCATTTATCATAAGACTTGCAGTTAAATGATATCCAAAATATTCGAATAAGCTTTTGGACTATACTAGTTTTATGGATTTTATGACTTCCTTTTAAACACATTAAAAACATTCTAAATAATTCATAAAAATCTTATGAAACTTTGTAAAAACAATTTTTAAATAATAAGATAAACATAAACATTTGGGAGAATGAATTATCCTTTTGATCATATGAATGGTGGCAAGGGCTCAATATTCATGTTTTAATTTTCTTTTCCTTCTTTTAGCCTTTTTACTCCCATTTAGTCACTCCACATTCTAGGAAATGTTAGTATTTTTATCCTTAGTAAAATAATCAAGAATTGGAAGTAATGTTCTAGTGGTATTATGAATTCACATATCTAGTAGTATATTGAACATTCACAAGAACGAGTTGTCATTTGATCCTATGGATAGTAGCATGGAATCGTATTCCATGATTAAATTATCTACTCCATGGTTTAGTCATATCTACCAGACACAACAGGCATGTAAGCTTTCTAATTCCTTTAGTTATTTTGGAAATAAATAGTTTATCAAAAGAAGTCTCAGAATAAGCCTCCCTATTGTCCTTCACATTTTGGGTCGAATTAGGTATATGACCACTATTCGACTTTTACGCATGGGAAACTAGTATTCCTCTTCTTGACACTTCAATTCATGATAGGAAGAGCTTCATCTAAGGCATGATCTCTCTATTTTTAATGAGAACCTTTCTGAACTATGAATTTGGACTAGATAGATCATCCTACTAGCTTGTCCTTTTAAGAGGTCTTATTGTAGTAGATTTTCGTCGATTATCGTATAGACATCATTCAATATCAATCCCATTCATGTTTGTTTTATTAGTCCTTAAAATAATTTTTAACCCTAATTAAATATTTTCAAAGGCTAGGATCCATATTTGGATCTGTGATGTGTAAAGGGATGTCGTAAACACACCACAAAGTTATTTAGGTATGCAATACACTTTTGAGATTCTCTTATGAAACTCCTAGATCATTTAACCATTCATTTTATTTAAAACGAGAATTTTTTTTAATTATTTGATTAATAATTTTAATCTTGAAACAAAATCCGATCGAACCCTTTTGGTAAGTCCACTCTTAAAATACAAAAGGCAGTAAGGGTCGTAAGCGTGAAGCGGTTTAAAAACCAACCTTATTAGGAATCATAGAGACCTCCTTAAACCTTTCTTGGAGTATTAGAGTGGATGGGCCTAGTCTTGATTTGATGATAATGTTTTTATTACCCTGTGAAGACACATGTGTTATAATTGTTATACATATCGCAGATTATACCATACAGTAAATTTAAATATTTTAAATTTTAAATTTTTTCTTCCAAATTTAATTCTCTTTTTAACAAATTTTCAAGATAAATATTCAAATTTTAATTCATGTTTAAATAATATTCAAATTTAATTAATTAAATGTTCAAATTTAAATTCCAATTAATAAATATTTCAAATTTATTAGAAAAGTTGAATATTCAGATTTAAACATTTTAAATAACATTTCAAATTTGAGGCTTATCCCCAGATTTTCCAAAACCAAGTAAAATCCCAACACCTGCAAAATCGCAAGACGCACCGCGTCCATCAAAGGGCATGTCGTGCCTACGACTAGTAGGTTTCTATTTCTTTCATTGATTTTTACAAATTTTATGCTATAAAATAAAACCAGTTCATCTCTGATACCGGTGTTGGGGATTATTAACATAAAGTACACATCAAAAGATAACAAAAATAATAAAGAGATTTACCTAAGTTCACATGTATCCTAGAATCTAGGTTTTATTAGTTTTATCAACGTATTTTAAAAATCAACAAAAGAACAAACTACTAATCTCTTTATTAATTGATTTTGATCTCATAACTCCTAATTTGTTGCAACAGATGAAGGATCAACTGTAGCACCCATCTAATGGAATAAGACCCACAACACCAAAAGAAAATGGATGAAACCCTAACTAGGTTTTATACGAAATTCACTAACCCTAGGAGATGGGTTAGAATTTTAGTTTTGGCGAGAGGAGGGGAGAAGATGGATAAAATTTATGAAGGGAATCAGTAGCTCTAGGGTTTACCCCTAACTTTCTATTTATAGGCTGCGGATAGAATCCTAAAAGGATTCAAACTTCTTAGTTTAATCGTTATCTGAGTCAAACTTGCCTTATCCTTATGAGGAAGCCTACAATTTTCTTCTATATCAGGTCTCCATGAGCTTCTGGAGTATTCCAAATAATCTCTTGGATTAATTAATATTCAAGTTCTTTAATTAATTACAACCTTTTAATTAATTACCAAAATAACTTCCAATTAATTTATTAATTCATAATAAATTGATAACTTATTTATCTCAATTTCCTTATTGCAATTTGGGGTATGAGGAAAAATCAAAAGGGGTCATGCTTTTATTGGAAATATTTAAAAAAAAAAACAATTAATAACCTTGGACACTATTTCCAACATTCACATGATCCAACTTCTTCTTATTCTTCTGAACTAGTATGTTAAACTAAAGTAGGACATTTTTATGCTCATCAAGATTCACTTCATGTCTCCATGAGCTCCTGGAACATTCCAATGTATCTCTTGAATTAATTAATATTCAAGCTCTTCAATTAACTAAGAGCTTTTAATTAATTACCAAAATAATTTCCAATTAATTTATTAATCCATAATAAATTAATAACTTATTTATCTTCATGTCCTTATTGCAATTTGGGTTATGAGGCCAATCCAAAAGGACCCTGCTATTATTAGAAATTTTACCAAAAGAGTTAATGACATTGGACACTAGTTGCAACATCCACATCATCCAACTTCTTCTTCCTCTCAATCAGTGTGTTTAAGTGAAGTAGGAGGTTTTTCTGCTCATCGAGATTACCTTCAGTAGAGACCATTATTTTAACAAACTTTTCATAAGGCATATGAATTGTATTATTAGTTATAACAAGATTTTGTTCAACACAAAAGCCTCTAACTTCGTCTTCAGTCATTTTCCAATCAACAACCTTTTATTTGATTGAAGAGACCGTTGTAACACGTTTTTCCTCACTAGGGTGAACGAAAAATAGATGTTGGTCTTTTTTGGATATTAAAGAGGGGATTGGCTGAAGATCATTTGATAATTCAGATGAGGACACACTGATATGCTCCCTTGAGTAAAAAACTCCCCTGATGTTGAGAGTCCTCTACACACTAACTAGTACTTAGAAAGATTGTGAAAATAGGTTCTGCATGAATGGAGTCTCATAGATAGGATAGGTCAAAAAGACTTTACCATGTATCATTCTTTCAACATCATCACTTTCTTCATCTTCCGAGTCTTCTACTGCTATTGTTTTAGTATATTCAGAACCAACATTTTCTTCAGCAGAAGATGATCTCTCTATAGATTTATTATCCCCTTTTTGGCATCATTAAACAAACCATGGGTTATATCTCCAGTGATTGGTTGGGAAGATATAGGAGGAGGTGGTTGTGAAGGATATGAAGGAGGTGATAGTGGATAATTTGGTGGAGAAGGTTGATAAAAGGTAACATAGGGTAACACAACTAGTTTAATTGCAACAACATCAACCTCAAGATGTTCCATACGATCAACGAACGCACAAGCTAACCCAATCAGGGTGTAAAGGGTCGTGGCAATTTATGCATTAAGGTTGGGATTGGTAGTGGATGTGATACGACCAGACTGAACTTGAGTGGAGAATAATAACTAGATGGTGTATTCTGTGGACCAGGGGAATCAATTCACATACCTTCAGTTTATTTAGAGTGATAGGATAGAGGATTATCCTGAGCAACATGGAATGATTATGACTTAGAGTACATGTGTTTTTTGAGATGAAAAGGAGAGATGTATGAAACAACTTGAAAAGGATGTGATGTAATAATAAGAGAATCAGATGAAGGAATCGAATAAGTAGCATACCCTCATTTTCTACGGTAGTGTTAATGTCTTCTGATACGTATTTTATGTTGATAGGAATAAATCCTTTATGATCGAATAGATTAAGGCAGGAAAACAAGAACACGATATTATCAAACAGGTGTTGAATGATTAATAAGCACGCCTCAGAAGAACTCGATGAAGAATTTCTTCTGTAGAGGCGTCAAGTAGGGTTACAAAGATAATTCTTATAGTTAACTAAAATACGTAGCAAGTATGCACCTTATATACTAACCCTAGCAGTAAATACGAGTGGACAGGCCCAACTCATTTATACAAAATGGACTTCAAAAGAATAAACCCAATGACACAACACTTAATCTTCAACAATCTCCCCCTTTGCGTTAATTGAGACCATAGCCATTTAGTTCTTGATTCGCTTCTACACTTCATAGACCTTGGGAATAAAGCTTAACAACAGCTTGCGAACTTGAATGTACCAAGTGATCACATCAGTGAAACACTTCACATCATCCTTGTTGTTGCCTCTATATCTCGCAACCAGCTCCAAAATAAACTCCAGACAGGAAGTAGGAGATAAGTGCTTGTCTTCGAGATGGAAAAATAACTTGTGTTGATCTGCTCCCGGACAATTTCTAGACGTATACACTACGAACTATCCTTCCTTGAAAATGTTTCCTGGCTTGAGCTTCTCGAAGTCTTTTGGAGCTTCCTTCGGAACAACGCTTGGTTTTTGCCTCAAAACAGTGGCAATCTCCACATCCATCATTCCAACTTCTTGAATATAAGACTTGATTAAAATTTAAAGATGGGACACCAGAGGTTCGCACTTCTCCTTATTTAGCAGCAGAATGTTGTATATCACCATCCAGTCATGGGGGTTTAAATAAGGCAAGTCTGCGAGAGTGAATTCGCAGGCTTGAGATGCTGATCCTATCGCAACTTTAAACTTCGCGTTGAGTAGCTTTCAGTCTCGATTGGCCTAGTGACCTTTACAACAATAATCTTGCTCGCACTCCAAGTCTCATACTGAGGCTTCATGTGCTTCAAGTAGAAGGTAAACAACATTTGATCCGCAGTGCTATCTGAGAAAGGTACATTGGCGACTTTTACGAAAGCACGAAACCTGAATTCCTTTGGTGTGATAGGCAGATCCAACTGCAAATCCTGTGTGTTCTGGAATTCAAAAGAAGCAATTAAATCCAACCAATACTAGATTGGCATATCCATGACCTGGTTTTGCATTCGGTTTAGGATCCACTTAGGAAATAATAGCATTTTGCTTTTAAGAGTGGCCTGAGCTTCCTTTTCAGCTCTTTCTTTTTCTTCTGCCTCTCTGACGATGCGAGCATGTTCATCAGGCTCTCCGTGTTCACTGTCATCAATAATAGGTTCTTCATTGAACAACTTTTCTTTCTTCTTTGGTTCTTGCTTAATGACATGAGGTTTAACAGGAACTTTAGGAGGTGCGTTCTTGTCTTTGGAGCTACCTTCTCCCCTTGTTTCAGAACAGACATTGGTTGCAAAATACCCTCCAATCGGTGTAACATGTCAAACGCCGATCTGAGCAATTCAGATAAATGCTTCTTCACAGTGATGGAGATCATTGGATCACGGACCTCGATGATATCAGATAGCAGCCTAGTGACATCAGATATACAGCTGCGAGTGACTGCCTTCTCTGCAAGCAAATCATCGACCTGTTTTTAAGTGAATTGAAGCTTTATTTCCAAAACTTTGCATTTTTCTTCCGTGATGGTAAGAGCATCCATGATTTTATTTTTGGTTTCCAGGTCCTCCTGAAGTTTTGTGATTTTCACAGCGATAGAAGACTGGAATGCTTCATGATCAGACTGAATCGCCTTGCGAAGCTCAACAAAGTTTGCCTTTTCTGTTTGGAATAAAGCACCAATGTTCTGAATTGCCTTGTTCGCAGCCATCGTGTTGGAATCGTAGGTAGTCTTGTAATCCTCCATAAATTCCATTGTGTCGGCAATTAATGTATCGACTTTTTCGGTCGTCGCCTTGAAGACATCAGTAGAATCAGAAACTGCATTGGATAAAGTAGAGACATTGGTAGAATGTTCCTTTGTTACTCTCTCAAGGATTGATTCAACAACAACTTTGCAATAAGCTTCAGAGGTGGAGACTTGGGATGCGAGAAGCAGTTGATCAATCTTCTCATGAAGAGATTTGAGTTCCCCTTTCGTAGCAGAGACTTCATCTTCACTGTCAACCCTTATTTGAAAAGGATTGTAAGCAAATCCTTCCTAATCATCTTCTTCATCATCTCCGAAAAGCATCTCGAAGTCATCAATGTAAATGGGAGAGATGGGTTGAAAAACCTAAAGAGTTAGCCTCATATCAGATATGTTGATTGAGTTTACAGGTGTAGCAGAGGTGTAGTGCGGTATGGTAGATTCGGTGAAAATAGGGATTGAAACTGAAATAGTTGTGGATGGTTGAGATGATACTGGTGGTGGCATAGGGGCGATGGTGATTGGGATAAAAGTAGTTGATTTTGGTGAGGGAGGTGGTGAAGGAACATAATCGTTAAGCGGTGGAGTTACCTCATGAGTCGGAGACGTAGCCTCAGTATGAACAGGGGGTCGTTGTGAATCTGTTCTACCTCCTCGATGCGAATGGATTCTTTTTCTTCAGTGCGAATGGGTTCATCCTCTTCATTACGCACTGGGGGATCTTGCTCAATACGAATGCCCGACTCAGTTTTGGAGTAAGAATCTTCGCCTTCACTCTGAGACGGAGAAGGAGTGGGAGACTTTCGCCTTCTAACAGGTTGCTTCCTTCTTTTTGGTGAAGCAGTGGAAGCGGCAGGATTCGCTTCTTAGAAGGAGGTTTCGTAGCTTCAGAAGGTCCTTCTTTCACAGTGGCTTTCTTAGTGGCTTTCTTGGAACCTCTGCCCCCTTTCTTGGCTTTATCTGCTTCAGCCAGAATTGCTTGAAATTCATCAGATAATGGACAAGGTCTTGATGGAGTAAGAGGATGATAACCCTTTACAATTTTACTCGAGGGAGGAACATCACGAAACATAACCTCCAGAATCGATCTAATGAAGGAAAACTTTGATCGATCCGCCATAATGATACTAGTAGTATATAGGGTTGCAATGGAAGCCATTAGTGCATCGGACATCACCGGAATCTTGAGCTGCTTGATTGCCCTGTTGACGACGATGGTCCAAAATCTCGCACATGAGATTTCACTGTATCGAGTAACAAAGTGAGTGCTATGGATAAGTTGAGCCCAAAGGATAGAACAATAGTCAACATTAAGACCTGTGTACAAGCCATACATCAAACCCATGAAAAGTTTGCTTGCACAGTCATTGCCAGTGACTCTTTCAGAAAAAGCTTTGAACAGGATGGTGAAGAGGGCATTCCATGTAGGTGGAAGGTTGGGTTTCTTGAACTTGGAAATAGCAGTGAGAGTTTCCTTGTGCTCCATATGATAGAACATTTCCAAGATAGCAGCATTGGAGATGGTTTCTGGGTTGATCATGTTGTCAGACTGAGGAAACCCTAACAAGTTGCAGAAACGGCCTTTGGAGATTGAAGTTGTGTGATTGTGGATGTCGAAGTATATCCTCTATTCTTCCTTGACATAGTTGGCTGTTGTGTAAGCTTTGGAAAGAATTGATAGTGGAACATTCTCAACTTGAGACAAAGCAATGGTGAGAGGGGAGTATTTTAAACATTCAATCAGAGGTAGGAGAAAGGGATCATATCGAACGAGATCAAGTTCAACAATGAGGTTTTCATGTTGCTTAACTGTCAGAAAGGATAAATGAGCCATTTGATTTTGAACAGAAAGATTTTCTGATGAACCTGCCATTGATGAAGCTTGAAGAAGATGATGAACAGTGGAGAGCTTTGATCGCCAGAAATCGTGTAGAGAGTTTGACAGTGGTAAAGAGATATGGAACCGTCAAAACCCTTATATACGATTTGATTTGGTGAGGGAAATCCAGAGAGAGAGTGTCTTGAAAACTGAACTGTCGCCTATAAAAGCGCGATTTGACAGTTGTGATGAGTTAAAAGCATGCGTCACGTGGCGTATAGGTAGCTGTTCGTTCAACTTTTCACGCGCCCGTTTGAATTCTTATCTTTTAAAACTTGTTGTGTCAGCTCATCTCCTTTCGCAGTAAAGAAAGCACGTTTGAATACAACTGCGAGCCTGAAAGATATTAGTAACCATGAACTAGAATTTTGGAAAATCATTAAGATCTTCGTGCAAGAGTGTCAAAGAAAGGGAAAGAAAACAAAGTTTGTCTGTCGGATGTTGTGATGTCTAACAAGAGACATAAATCTATTGATCCCAGGAAAAGATCGCTTCCTTCATAGTCAAGAGAGACTATGAAGTGTCTGTGTGGTTTCCTGTTGAATACGATCACATGTTTGATGAGAAACACTGAAAGGCATCTTTTAATAAGGCTTATAAGGGAGGTTCATCCTTCATCTAAACTATGAACTTGACATAAATGCGAAAGTTGGAGAAGGTACTCGTGTGACCAGTGTAGTCAGTTCAACGAGTATGTTTGGAACATATTTGAGTGACTTGGAGAAATATTGAAGTCTAAAAAAATGGATCCATTGGAATAAATGTATTGGGATGCGAACACTTCATGAGGACCTCACAAAAGAAAATAGATTTCATGGTACTGACCAAAATGTGGACTTTCGTTAATTCTTGAGTGAAAATACTAGAACGTTTGATTGTTCACCCTCAATTCATATAAGGTAGTGAATTTTGGGTTTCATTCAGTTCGTGGTAGAACGAAACTAAGATCATTAACACAGATGTTGGTATAACCATAAACCTCAGTGGTTATTTCCGAGAGTCTCAAGGGTTACATGTATGGATGTGAAAGTGATGGAGAAGATAGTAGGTGGTTACAAGAAAGTGAAAGTACCTCTGCAATGCGAAAGTGACCATGCAGACAACTCTTAACTCAATGCGAGAAGAGTAAGGTAGCTCATGACTAATGTGAATTCGAAGCCTGATTTGGAAGAATTGATTTGTGGTATCAACTCATTAAGGCTTAACAGTTGATTCATTGAGGCTTAGGACAACATGCAGAAACATGCTTCTAGGGACACTTAGCTAATACATAAGTAACGAGATTTATGCCTGCCCCATCACACGAGTTTATAAATGTTGCGAACATCTTCATCTATGATCTTGGTGTGAATTCATATTTTTGAAATTTTTGATGTTTTTTGTAAAAAGAAAAGAAATAAAACCAAGTAAAAAAAATTTTGATTTTGATTTTTCTGAAAATAAAATAAAACAAAGTAAATTAAGTAAAATAAAATAGACAAATTAGGAACGAAGACAAGTAAGGATATACAAAATATACAAAAGGATATATGAAATACCAAACCACGAATGAACAGTGCTCTGTGAACTAGTATCAACGTTAACATCGATTCACATCCATAAAACAGACTGTGATGAACAGTTGACTGCGAAAGCCTGCGAACGTTCGCATCAATTCGCAGCGAAGATTTTGTGAGTGCGAAAGTGGTTTTGGTACAGAATCAGCTTCCATCTTTCCTAGCCCTTGAAGGATTCTATTAAATGTTGCTTCAGGTAGAACCTTGGTAAAAATGTCTGCCAATTGATCAGCGGATCTTACGAAATGAATCTCAACATTGCCATCTTCCACATGATCCTTAATAAAGTGATATGTCAGTGCTATGTGTTTCATCTTTGAGTGTTGCACTAGGTTGTCACAAATGCGAATGGCACTTTCAGAGTCACAATAGAGAGGAATTATTTTCATACTTAAGACATAGTCGCGAAGTTGGCTTTGAATCCAAATGACTTGAGATGTGCACGAAGTTGCAGCTATGTATTCAGCCTCAGCTGTTGACAACGAAACGCATGTTTGTTTCTTTGAGTGCCAACTCACCAACTTTCCATCGAGAAATTGGCATCCACCAGTTGTGTTTTTTCTATCCAAACCGCAACCGCCTAAGTCAGCATCCGAAGATGCTTGTACGAAGAAGCCCGAGTTCGCAGGATACCATATTCTAAGAGATGACGTTCGTTTTAGATACCGGAAGATATTCTTGACATCCACCATATGAGGTTCGTGTGGGTTGGCTTGGAACCTAGCACAATAACAAATTGAAAACATAATATCTGGTCTACTAGTTGTTAGATACATGAGTGAACCTATCATCTGACGATAAAGGGTCATATCAACAGCTGGTTTATCCAACAAAGGAGTCAGTTTCGTTCCAAATGCCATTGGAACTTTCGCCTTTAAGTCTCCCAACATTCCAAACTCAGCAAGTAGCATCTTCATGTAAGCCTCCTGATTGATGAAAATTCCCTCCAGTCCCTATCTTATGTTTAATCCAAGAAAAAAGTTAATTGGACCCATTGAGCTCATCTCAAACTTAGTTTCCATCAGCTTTCGGAACTCAGCTGTTAGGTTGGGATTAGTAGATCCGAAGATGATGTCATCAACATAAATTTGTATGATCATCAAGTGGTCACCCTCTTTCTTGCAAAAGAAGGTTGGTTTAACCGAACCTTGCTTGAATTTGTACATTTTAAGAAAACGAGTTAGTGTTTCATACCAGGCTCTTGGAGCTTGCTTTAGACCGTAAACTGCTTTGTCAAGAATATAACAGTGATTTGCATACTTTTTGTTTACAAAACCGGGTGGTTGCTCCACATAGACGGTCTCTTCCAGTTCTCCATTTAATAATGCACACTTTACATCCATTTGAGACACTTCAAAATTTTTGTGTGTTGCATATGCCAAGAAGATGCGAATGGATTCCAACCTTGCAACGGGTGTGAAAGTCTATTCGTAGTCAATTCCTTCTTCCTAACAGTAACCTTTGACCACAAGCCTAACTTTGTTCTTGATCACATTCCCATATTTATCCACTTTATTTCAAAACACCCATTTTAAACCAACAACCAATGCATCCGGGGGAGTTGGAATCAGTCTCCAAACTTTGTTTCGTTCAAACTCGTGGAGTTCATCTTGCATCGCTTGCACCCAGTCAGAATGATCGAGAGTAGGTTTCACGGTTTTGGGTTCAGTCTTGGACACGAAAGAATTAAACATACAAAATTCAACTTTGGAGAATAATGCAGTTTGCTTCGCTTTCAGTTGAGAATGGGTAAGGACACCTGCAGAGGATTCACCAATAACTTGAGCTTTTGGGTGATCTCTTGTCCATTTGGTCATGGGAGGATAATTTGGATCTAAGGATGGATTTATCTCAGCGTTTACTTCCTCAAATTCAGATAGAACAGATTGAGTGTCCGAGTCATCATTCGCTTTTTTATTCTCCCCCTCTAATGATGTGAACTCGTTGACCTCATGAATAGAAACATCTCCTGCGAATGGAGGTTCATGGGTCATAGTTGGTGGGGAAAAATCACCATCAGAAGGAGGCTTAGTAGAAATTGGTGATGTAAAACCCTATCCCTGCAAAGAAGCATTTGTGGTTAGAGGTGTAGCATCCTCCCCCTGGAATTATGTGTTAGAACCAGAATTCTCCCCCTGGAAAGTAGTGCGCGTGTCTTCAGTTTCTTTCAGTGTGGATGGCTGTTCAGGCATGTCTTTTGTAGCATCATCGATAATCTTCTTGAGTTCGTTGACTTTATTATCTGCTGCCTTAGCTTCAGATGTGATAGCTTTCTCAGGTTCATCAAAGAGTAACATGAACTCTTCATACAGATTGGACATAGGAATTACTGTTGGACAAGGTTTAGGAAAGATTTCCTTGATCTGACTTTCGTTTGACTGAATTTGTTTTGGATAATTGTCGTCAAATGTGACATAGTATGTCTCTTCTATCTTCTTTGAGCTTTTGTTGAGAACCCTATATTCCTTGGATGTTAGCGAATATCCCAAGAATATATCTTCATCGGCTTTCACATCGAACTTGTTTCGTTGTTCTTTGGAATTGAAGATGAAACACCTGGAGCCAAAAATGTGGAAAAACTTAACGTTAGGTTTGCGATTATTTATGATTTCATAAGGAGTTATAGAAAATCGCTTGTTTAGGATGGATTGATTTTGGGTAAAGCAGGCGGTAGCTATCGCATCAACCCAGAAGTAAAGTGGCAGACATGCGAACGTTAGCATGGTTTGTGCAACTTCACATAAGGAACGGTTTCGTCTTTCAACTACGTCATTCTGTTGTGGAGTGTAGGGAGAAGAAAAGTTGTATGTAAGTCCCTTTTCAGCAAGAAATTCCTCAAACGCTTGGTTTTTGAATTCTAGCATGTTGTCGCTGCGAACGTTGCAAACCCGCTTTCGCAGTTGCAGCTCGATTTGCTTAATCAAGTCCTTGAGCTTTGGCGTTGCATCAGATTTCTACTTAACAAAGAACACCCAAGTGAAACGTGATCAATCATCTACAATCCTTCGTCATCAGATGACACCTTCAATCCGGTTCCTACAACCAACTGCGAGACACTAATTAGGTTGTGCTGCAAGCCTGCAACATAAGCCACTTTACGAATAGAGAATTCCCCATTCATTATCATGTCGTAGCCTTTTATTTTTCCAAAAGAATTATTCCCGTATTTTACGTTACCACCTTCCTTGAGAGCCCTGAACTCTCGCAGTTCCTCCTTTCGTCCTTTTATGTAACGTGAACAACCACTGTCGATGTACCATTCAGTGTCGAACTATTCGTCAAGAATAATCTGCAAAATTTAAGCAGATTTAGGAACCCAAAGTTTCTTGGGTCCTTGTGAGCTTTTCACAGAACTTAGAAAAGTAACATTAAGATCAACCATATATGTTCGTTTTATAAGTGTGGTTTCATCTTTTTGTTTGATGGTGAAAACTTTGATTTTGTTAACTTTTGAGTTAGAGTCTTTAGAATTAAGAGTTTTATTCGTGTTATAAGTTGGATTCTTGACAGGCTCCTTTTTCAGCTTCCTTAGTGTCATCATTTGGTTTCTTAGTTGGAGCTTTCGGCTCTGAAGAAATCTTTTCCTTGCCTTTGATATTATGAGTCTTAGACTTCATGGATTGAGAGTGACAAGGCTTTGGTCTTTCATTTTGTTACTTTGTGAAGAAGGGTTTTGGAGTCCCTTTTTGCTGAGAGTTCCTTGGACTGTGAGAACAACAATGCGAACACTGATTGGAGTTCACTTGCAACTGAGCTTTCGCTTTGTGGTTCATTCTCCTTTCGAGGCAAACATAATCTGAATTTTGGGATTGCCAAAATTGTTTCCTTTCATAGATATTTCTTATATATCTGTCATTCCTTTGTCGTTTTTTTATCAACAAGTTGCTTTGATGACTTGGGGATGTTCACCCTTGGATTCACTATTTTCACTTTGGGTTCACTCTTCATGGGGTTAGGTTCGCTGCGAACCTCCTTGGTACCACTTGGGCTACCTTTTGCAAATGCTGAGCGATTATTTAAGGGTTTAGCCACGTATCTCCCTTTATCTTTACATGAAGTTCTTTCAGATAAACCAACAGTTTCGTCAGCATTATCTATGGGAACTGACCAGAAGTGTTCATCGCATCCGTCTTTGTTCTCTTCGTCAACAATGGTCTTCAGCTCGACGGTTTGGTTTTCGGTTATACCATTGACTATAAAAACTTGATTGGGCGTGGTATGAACTTTTGGAAAAACGGTTGCTTTTATTTTCAAAATTTCGGGTTTGTTTTGAACAACTGCGATCCTCCTTCAATCACCATCAATCATCTTCCCGAGTACTGTGAATTCTGTTCTTTCGCAACAAACTCCCTTCCATGTGTGGGCTTGCGTACCTCTTCATCCTCCGAGTCTGTTGCCCAGACTTCCAATCCTCCGAACTCACCTTGAGCCAAGTTTTCCTGAACAACAAAAGCAGGCATAGAATTATCATTAGATTTCTTTTTCCTAATCTCTTCTAGCTTTCACATGTGATAGGCCTCCTCATCCTCTCCTTCATTCTTCTCATTCTTCTTTCGCAACATGCACTCCTTTGCAAGATGGTTTTTACCATGACAATAATTGTAATCGTATCCGGAGTCACCTACAACCTTTTTTTTTCCTTCTTCTCTTCCTCTTTCTGAGAACCACTTTTCTTCTCCTCTTTCGCTCTCTCTGAGCTATAGCTTCCCTGCCAGTTCATGTTTTTGCTTGAGGGAAACTTCTTTCTAGCAAATCGCTTAGGGTTAGACACCATTAAAGTGAAATCTTCGTTTGAGAGCTCGAACTCGGAATGATCTGAATGAAATCCGTCATCAGCAACAGTCATGCCTTTCGCAACCAAGACTAAAGACCCCATCCCAGACACCACCTTTCCTTCTTTCATAACTTAACTCTCGCGCAGCTTCAGAATTCCTACAAGCTTTGCAAGACTATAGTTCTTGAAATGTGTGTGTGCTTTAACAGTTGACACCACTGCCTTCCATTCTGATCTTAACCCGTTCATGAACATGACATTTTTCTCAATCACCTCACGTCCAATCCCATGCTTCGTCATCTTACTAAGAATACGATTATATCTATTGAAAGTGACACTCAGAGTTTCTTCAGGCTTTTTAACAAACTCGCCAAATTCAGACAACAGGAATGTTTGAGTCAAGTGTTCTAGATCTGCGTCTGTGGAATAGAGCTCTCTCAACGTATCCCATATGGCCTTCACTGTATCACATGAACTTACAAGATGAAAGGTGTCCACTTGCAAAGCGAATCTGATGATCCTCATTGCTTTAATGTTGCTTAAGAGTTTGTCCTTTTCATCTTGAGGCACGTCCTTTACGTTAAGACGCAGTTGGTTGTATTCTTTCTGGGTTTTGATCGTTCTTTTGGTTTCTGTATGAAAATGGACCTAGAGTGATTGCTTCCCAAATCAGATAACCATTATCTTCTGAACCTACTACATAATCTTCAAAGTGCATTGCCCACACTTCATATTCTTGAGGAAAAAGAATAGGGATTATGGTTGTAGATCCAATGCAGCTTGAGATATTCAAGGAGTTTAAGTTTGAATCGTCGTTCTGCATGGTGAAAGATCTTTTGATACCTACAATTAATTAGACTATAAACACTTATTAGGTTAATATCGAGATCACAGAGTTACGTCAATAGATCAGTGATGGCTCTTAACAGATCCAATATTTGCGGAAACCCTAATAAATTCTTCAAACAGAAGAGATGCGTATTAAGAACACAATCTACTGCTCTGATACCAATTGATAGGAATAAATCCTTTATGATCGAATAGATTAAGGCAGGAAAACAAGAACACGATATGATCAAACAGGTGCTGAATGATTAATAAGCACGCCTCAAAAGAACCCGATGAAGAATTTCTTCTATAGAGGCGTCAAGTAGGGTTACAAAGATAATTCTTAGAGTTAACTAAAATACGTAGCATGCATGCATCTTATATACTAACCCTAGCAGCAAATACGAGTGGATAAGCCCAACTCATTTATACAAAATTAACTTCAAAAGAATAAGCCCAATGACGCAACACTTAATCTTCAACATATGTACTAAGTAATAAACTAACTAACATAGACTAACTAAGTGTACCTAATCGAATAGCAGGATAGTTCAGGTAAGTAGGGTATCGAGGGTATCTAACAATGGGAATGGAAATATCAGTTAAAATACTATTAAATGTTCACTAATTCAAACAACCAATTAAAGAAAGGGTTTTTCTAGTTTTGCAAATATATAAACTTAAAATTATTATCACCAAAAGCAGTTAAACTAACAAAAGCAATTCAAATTAAGAATTAAGACAAGATATTAAAGAGACTTTCGTTCAGATTCGATTCACGCTACTCATATGGTTGATTTCTTGGATAAGTGCAATGGTTAATTTGATTGTTGTTTACCGATTCCAATGTTGACTAAACTTTATGATCAAAAGAATATCCTTTAGTAAAACTAATTCATTCATGCATTTATCAGGTGAAAAAACAAATAAGATTACTAGTATTAAATTCGAGTTATGCTAGACTTGAACAAATGATTGATATTAATGGATAATAACATCAATTTAATACATGAGTGGTAATAACATATTAGCTTCCACATTAATTTACCTATCCTTCTATTTAACCCTAGGTTTATGATTAAAATACTAGTCTTACAACTTTGATGGTCACAAATTCATAACATTCAAGTTTACCAAATAAGAATGATCATCCAATTCAGAAAAACTCAGCAATAAACAGAAGAAGTAGTTATCATTAACACAAAAGGATCTTTAACAAGCTATGATAACAAATAAGTAACTACCAACAATCCAAAATCCGATAAATCAACACATAGTCATAATGACCATCTATTCTAAATAGGAGTTAAGCTTTTTAGCCCATGATTTCTAGAAACAAACACTTAAAAATGAAGTTGACAATGGAAATCATAATGAAGAACAAAGTAAATAAATTTTAGAAGTATTATTGCCTCAAATCTCTTCAAAATCTAATCTTCAATCGAAATCTAAGCTTCCTCTATGTTCTAACACTTCTATGGTCTCTAAAAGTCGAATATAACTTTAAGAATTTGTTAGGGTTGAGAGAGAATAGGTTATATTTATAAATCTCGAATCTGCGCCACAACATCATGGTTGACCGCCAACACGACGTAGTTTTCATTATAAGCACGTATTCACAAAGTTACAATTCAATCGGGATTTCCCAATACACCACGCCGTGGTGTGCTTTCCATGTCATGGTCTTCCAGTTTTAAGACTTCTTTGACTTTTAATCCACTTTTCCCGCTTCTTTCTCCACAATAGCTTCCTTTTGATCCCAAGCATGTCTTCGCTGTTACAAAACAGATTTTAAACAAATTAATTACCTTTTGTACTATAGTGAGCATAAATATAGCAAAAAGTATTAAAATAATGCATGAAATATATAACTAAATATGCACATATCAAAATACCCCACACTTGTCTTTTGCTTGCCCCCAAGCAAAATTGATGTTTATTATCATCACATCAAAACCCTAGCTAGTAACATCACACAAAACAATCCATTTTGAACCTGTCCATTATATCAAGACCGCATTGCATATATTTGTGTCTAATTTTTTCTAAGAACTTCCCAAATCCTAAATACTTACGATCCTCATAAATACTTCACAGTCAATTTGAACAACGTTCATTTTTTCCATTCTTGCTTCCTATGCCCTTTTATTTACCCCCTTTCATCATAAAAGTTATTGTCAAATGTCAACTGACTCAACAAAAATGAAAAATAATATATAGTATAATTTTCCTAAAAATATAACTACACTTTTTATTGTTGCAACATTTTCTTTTTGTGGAACTTTTTCTCTTTTTTCACTTTATTTTCTATTTTTTTCTTTTCTCAATATTTCAACCTCCCATAATCACATATAAGCAAATAAATAACTTAAAGTTAAACTTAGTTACAATGTTACTAATATTATAGTTCGTGACTTTCTAAAAGACTCATTGGAGTACTCAGAATCCCTTAGGTCACGAATGGAGCTCGTGACTTTTAATGAAACTTGTGTAGTAGCATTCATCCCATTCTGACCCACGTTAAGGTACTATAGGTGGACATATATGCAAAAATATCCCAAGAGGAATACTGACCAAGTCCCAAAGGTCACAGGTTGGCTCCACTCTTGAACTGTTACATTAGTTATATAATAACTAGACTCACAATACAGAAAAATTAAACAGATAAACTTGATAAATCGACTCACTTTATTTTGATAGAAAGGACCCAGGAGATAAATCAGTCATTGGTAAGATGTTTATTAGGTCTAGGTTTTCCCAAAGCCAAAACTATTTACATCCCTTAAATTGAACAAGGTTGTGTTTTTGTCTCATGATTTCACTAGGACAGGGAACCCACGAGAGCAACCTAGATCTCAACATAACAACAATTTTTTTTTAACTAGATTCAATTTTAGACCATTGTTTCAAGTCTTTCTAAAATTTCAATCCTAGTCATTTTTCATAATATATATATATATATATATATATATATATATATATATATATATATATTTTCAGAATGCTTGTTATTCCTACGTTCAACCCCCTACCCTACACTTATTTCATGTAATGTAATTAATGCACGCTTTAACAATAAATAACATATATTTAAAGATAAAAATCGGAACATACTCCCCTATGATAGAAGTGGCGAGGTTGAACTTGAATCTTGTGTGGTTGATATCTCGTTAGATAGCTGGAAAATGGTACTTTAGACAGCTACCGGAATAGACTTCAAGATACTAAGAGCAACAGACTTCGAATGGTGCAAAACAAGCAACCAAAAATGGTGAAACTGAGTAGCAACATGATGTGGTTAGAGATGAACACGTCGTGGTCTTCAATAAATCTGGACTTTTATCGCAAATTTTCTCGACACTATGTCGTGGTTATATATGACCACATAGTGGTTTTGTTGTTCTCAGAATAATATGACTTCTGTCCAACTCGATTCTTGGCCAAGAAAAAGTAATACCAAGGTGGTATACCCTTCTATTTTACTGAAAAATGCTCTTATCCAGTTAGTATGACTAACTACTCGTCTTCTTCACTCAAAATTGTTTCCTATCAAGTCGCGAGTTTCACCCCTCACTTAAGCTTTTGTCACTTCTCTCGGAAATCATTCATCAATTCCTCTCATCAACTAACTACGCTTCTGATAAATTCAAAAACAAACAAGTAATAAAAAGGAAAACTGTGACAATAGTCAATTTCGGGTCAAGTCAAAGTCAAACAAAGTCAACGAGTCAAACCATTCAAGTCAATTAAACCTTGTATATTAGGGTTTACGTTATGTAATTACTGTATAACTCACTGTTTTAATGAGAAAACATCACTTGGAAAAATTTGCGTGTTTAATTTTCCTTAACCGTAGTGCTAAACAATGAACTAAACCGATAAACAATGTTGCGTACTCATCGGGAGTGTGAAAGATCCTTAAACATGGCTTAATGGGGCTTACGGACCTTACGTTACGAAGCCGGACACTCACAAATGTCACACACGAGCCCTCTCAATCGTTTTCACTCTATCTCTCTTTATCGAGAATCTCTCCCAAATCTCTCCAAGATTATAAAATCTCTCCCAAATCTATCTTTGTATGAGAAATATCTCCAAGAATGTGAAATATCTCCCAAATCTCTCTTTGTATGAGAAATCTCTCCAAGAATGTGAAATCTCTCCCAAATCTCTCTCAAAAGTTCCCGTGACTTTTTGAAGTCATTCGGGTCATTCCGACCCTTAACCGGGTCAAAAATCGTTTAAAATGGAGTTAGAATGGAGAAAATACCCTAAAGGATCCGGAACCTCCCCCTAGGGCCAAAGCCTCTTAGAGACCGGACCCTCTTGGACTGGAACCGCAGCATGCAAGTCGCAGCCCCGACCGCAGCAGGCGAGCCGCAACCACGTACCGCATCTGGTCTCTCCTCGGACCACAGCTCCCTCCCTTCGGATCCTCCTCAGCAGTCAAGCCACTCCGGTTCCAAGGCTGCTGATGACCGCAATCTCGCCCAGACTTCAGATTTCACCCTTTTTCACCCGGTTTTTGACTAATTCTCCATTTTAAGCCCGTTTTTAATTATTTTAACGCGGGATTTTCTCTAGAAATCATATATTAACATATAAGACCCTAAATAATCATAATTTGGGCATATTTTCATGAAAATATTTATTTGAGAATAAAATATTTTAAGTGAGATCTTGAGGTGGAGTGTGGATCTTGCCATAATATTTGACACAAACCACCACCCCATGCCCATTCCTTTGACCAATCTTTGTACTTCTCTCTACTCCTAGTCACCTCAAGGCCTTACCCCACTCATTTTACCAGCAAAACTCACGTCCAAAAAGAGCTGGAGAACCCTCTTTCCCTCTTCACTTCACACATTTTCCTCATTTCCACCAAGTATCAAACCTCACTTTTCTCTCAAGCCCTCTCACTCATATTTCGAGATTCAAGGCTGATTATCAAGCTTCCTCACACTCTTGGTAAGTATAATTCATCCTCTCTATGATTATTACACTCCCATTTACTCATATCATAGAATGCTTACACAAATTCCATCACTTTGGTGTTTGATTCTTAAAAATCTTGTAGGCATCTTCAAGTGTTCTTGAGTTGAAAACTTCTCTCCTTCAACATCCACCCACTTACATCACTCAAGGTGAGTTCATACCCCTATATTTTCGTGTTTTCTTAAGTTTTTAGGGGGGGGGGATACAAGTTAAAATACCAAGAACATAACTAAGCTTTTCTAACAGCTTTCATCAGAAAAGTTGGACTCCATTCACGAACTGTTTTGGATAACTTAAACATTTTAGTTTTCAAAACTGTTTTAGTTTCAAGTAGTTACAGTTCTTAGCTTTAAAATGGATACTTGCACATCTCCATACGATTTGTCTACAATTTATGGTGATTTTTACAAAACTACCCATCATTTCAAACATCAATTTGGACCAGTCTGTGATTATGGACTTGTTCACACAAGTTAGAGGTCATTAAAAATTATGGAGAAACTAGACTCATTTTCCAAACTCTCAGAATTTACGGATTCTAATTTGGACCTTTGATGGTTTCTCTATAAATTTTCTAAGAACAGTAAATGAAAATATTAATAACAGAAAAATGCTATCAATTTCATTTCACCTTGTAACATGTTGAGCAAGGTGTATATCTTTATGTGATTATATATTTTTGCAAATAAATGAAATTTTGACTTAGTATATAGTCATACATCAGTTAACAAATGAAGTTTGCTAGATAAAGCATAGAAATAACGATTTGTTATAATCATAGCACATCTATTACATACAAACATTTGAATAAACTATGTTAAGAATAGTTTATGTACATTACCACTTTTGCCCTTGTTTTGATAAACTATAATAGGTATAGTTTATGAATCTTCACATAACACACTCATACAAAAAGGGTACATTCATACAAAAAGGTTTTACATTCAAGCACACCACACGTAAACTTGTTAACTTAAATTGTGAGACATTCTCTTTCCGTACGTCCGAGTGCGGGATTTAAATTCCTGGTAGCTATATCCAGAGTCTCTTGTAGGGAGAACGTGATAGTTGTGTATAGATCTATATTGGGTTAGACACCCCACACCTGAGTTGCATGCAACAGCTAGACCGACAGGTCTGTGGTGACAAATGTCATATCAGTTTCGCGACGCCTGAGAAACGTCGTGGCAGGTTCATTCAGTCATAGTATGGTTATAGCGACTCACTTAGGAAGTTAACAACTCATAAAGTTTACGAGAATTTTTATAATTAAAAAGGGTTTTATGTCGATTTAAAACCATGGTTATATCTTTAAGTATGGAAAATACTTGTTCATTCTTGGTTCTGGGATTTAGGACCACGTAACTTTATAAAGGAAAATATTGGATTTTTCTGGAACAACCACTACTTTTACAAGAAAAATCTTTTCATAAATCGTCTACAAATGCTTATGAGCTCACCAACCTTTGTGTTGACACTTTTTCAAACAACTTGTATTCTCAGGAAGTCACTAAACAGGAAATCAAGCGCATTTTGAGGATGGGACGTTAAGGCGTCAAACATTTCATATTTTGTCAACATATTGTAATTGATTTTGAAACATGTAATTCATACAATGGTGTAACTCTTTCAATTATATATATGTTGGTTGCGTTTACTTTTATCACTATTGTCATTGTTGTTATGATACTATACATGAAGTCCTCCACCCCCAGACGTTTCCGCCATCCTTGGTTTGGGGGTGTGACAAAAACAATCATAAAAACTAAAATTACTCAAATCCTGCATTACTTTAAATCCTACATTACCAAACATAAAAATAAAATTGTCTTAAAACCACACAAACTTAAAATAAAAACCAAGGATAATAATTCTTCATTTCCATCACCTCCTCCACTACCATCGACAGCACCATGGCGGTCCGCCCATAATTCATCCTAAGTCAGGATGTACATGTATGGCAAGGGATACCCGGGTGGTCGATTAACATCCATTTGTAGCATCATTAGATGCATGTGCATTCCTATGCAATTCATGTCCCGTCCTGAATTATCTTGATAGCGCCTCTTAGTAACATTATATGGATCCATTAGCAACTCATCCTCCTTAGAAATAACAGATGGCTCCTCTTCATATCATCACCCATCTCCTAATTCGCCTAAGTACAGGAGCCTCCATCGGGTTATTGAGTGGAATTGAGTGGTTGTTTCCCCCATTATCAATCACCACATGTGCCCTTTTAAATAAAAGACGATTGAACGGGCGGGTTTTCTCTAATGTCAAGGCCCTAACCTCCCTCAACTCAAAAATACCAAAGGATCGAGCCAAACTGGAAATGAGCACTCCCCCCAGTAGTTGGTGATCCCTTCATGTTCTTCCTTACTCTTGATGCTAAAAATTCTACAACACAATATGGAAGATTGCAAAAAGCCCCTGGTGTAATGATGCTCCACAATAAAAATATGTCAAGGGTTGGAACCTTATCACCCTCCTTCCTCTGATTGTTGGTTAATTTGAGGAGGCGGGGAATAAGCCTATGAATAGGTGATCTGATGTGACCCCATTGAGTTGTCCCTAGAATGTATACTCCATTGGCAATGGTGTTCCACCAGTTACATCACTAACATCATTAGGAAAACCCGTATGGCAATTCTCAATAAACATGCCATAACTAGCTCTCATAACCTCTACCTGATAATAAAAATCCAATCTCGATGCTAACTCAACTAAACTACACAATCTTTTCTATCCCCCCAAACAAAAAGTGAAATTCTTCGTGTTATAAGTGGAAGCCCTAGTAACGTCATGAAAATTATGTAACACCTGTATTTCTGGGCCAGTCATTATTGTCGATGTAATAGTCTAGGTTAAATATGTATTATTTGAAATAATAATATAGATGTATTATTTGAGTATTATGTAACCCGTCTTGAAATAATAAAGATGTATTATTTGAGTATTATGTCTTTTGTGTTTAATTGTGTGACTTAAATGAATTAAGGATAAAAATAAGCGTCAAAATGAAATGTTATATAAACCCAATATTTATGAAGGATGTGGTAGTGGTCGTGAAGAGGTTTCCGAATAAATAAAGAATGCCGAAATCCGAGTTATAACGAAGAAGTTATGACCTGTCGAAGTTTCGCGATAGAACCGACACGACGCTGTATGACGTCAAATATGAATTTAAGATAGAGCGATATATAGCCTTAGTGATCTAAATGAAAGTCATAGAATATGTTAAACCGAGAGTGTGCATAATAAGAACGTCGAAATCTGACTGCGTATGAGGAAGTTATGGTTTTTCAAAGTTTCGACATAGCAGTATGCAACCCAAAGTTCGAATATGAGATCGAATGATTTCTAGCCGAAACAATCTAAATGAGAATCTAAGATCTCGCCGATAGTAGCCCAACGGTGAAAAGACAGACGGAAATGGATGTCAGATGAAGAAGATATGATTTTCTAACGGAGTTTTCTTGTCCCGACCTACTAAAAATAATATAATAAAAATAAAGTCAAAATTAGCCGATGGAATCTAAACTATAGTTGTAAGGCATAATCTCACCTACGCGTGCATATAAATAATGTCGAAAACGGATCTCTTATGTGAGAGATATGAATTTCTGAAGTTCGGAACACAAACTTTGAGGCTGTGTCAGAGCTCACGACGTGAGTACAGTGTTCACAACGTGAGCACAGACTGGACACCCTCCAGAGCAAGTGGACGAATGATGAACGCAGTGACCTACTGAGCTCACGATGTGAGCACTAGAATCTCACAACGTGAGTATAGAAAATGGCCCTATAAATAGAAGTTGAAGCCCAACCGAGTTTTGTTGCTCAATTCCTTTCCTCTCTCCTGTATTACATCATTTTACGTGCAATTTATACCCTCGAAGCCCCGGTATCATCTCGAGACCCGAAGCGAGTCCCGAAGCTCCGAAGATCTCGAGAAGAAAAGAGTTTCCGAGCCGAAGCTCTGCCCGCGAGAAGCCCGGTGTGTGAATAGATCACAGTTTCACCGAAGAAAACTACTCTTAGAGCCGTAGTGCTGTCCGATCATCTTTTGATCAAGTGAGTGTGTAGTTACTTTCTTCTAACACATAAATACAAAGTATTCTCTATAAAATACATGTTATGTGTTATTTGAAATGAGTATTGATTGAATGTTTTATACATGTTTTATGTTGTATATATATATATATATATATATATATATATATATATATATATATATATATATATATATATATATCTACAAAGATGTTGGGTAGAACATGGGTAGATAGTGGATGTGTGATGAAATAAAATGATGAGAGGCCTCGATGTTGATGTTGTTAATATAGTCATCTAGCGGAGTATGGATGACGACCACAGACTCTTTCTAGATTGTCCAGTGGAACGCCAGCATGTGCATAACCTGTAGGTGTTGTGAACGATGTGTTCACCGGTGTACTCTATCCCCCTCATGGTTGCCTTTCGGACATCTATTGTCAAGGAAATCCATTTGTAGTGATGTCCATCCCGATGAAAATCCTAGATTAGGTCCCTGGTAATAGATTTTGTTATAGGGACGTAAAGTGCGAATAACGAGAATGGGTAATCGGGTTATTGTTGGTTGGTGAAATCAAATATAATTATTTTTTGTGGGTTGAAAACCCTATATGCTCACCAGGCTCCCAAGCCTGACCCACTCAGTTTTATTTGCATTACAGGTAGTAGCGCGAGAGCATAAGATGGATGAATCATCAAGTTATTTTGTTTATAAGCCAGTAGTTGCATATAACTGTTGTAAGGCTTAGAATGTGCCGTTTATGCTTTTGTGTCTGTATTGGAACATGACATCCCGAGTTTTGATATTTAATGAAAATACATTTATTTAAGAAATGCTTTGATAAACCTTATTTTATCATGTATTGTTTTGGGGACAAATTCTGCAACTCTTTTAATCAAAGGATTACTTTGAAAATTATTTTAAAAGCATAAATTAAATCGGTCTTTTCTGGCCGTGAATTTGGGGATGTCACAAATTATAAGGTAAAAATTTCATTATTAATACAATCAAAACACCAATTATCTTTTGTTCAAACATTTAAAAAATATTCATACTAAAACAGTTATCATAATACAATCCCAAAATCATCACACTACAGAAACATGGTAGGATGTGCTACAATAAAGTCGGGCCCTTCATTTTCGAACCGAAAGTACTTGAAACCATCACCATAAAAATCTAAGCACAGAGCTTAGTGAGTTCCCCAAAATATCGCATACCATACATAGCATTGGGCCTAGTCTGCATATTGGGCTCAACCCACCATAATGGGCCTAGCCCTGCCAAACCAATGGGCCCATCCCAATAATACAAATGCAAAAGTTACAAATACAGTTAACGCCTACATAACATAAAATGAGCCTAGCCCTTCCTGATCCATGGGCCTAGCCAAACATACAAATAGGCCTCGCCCGTTATACAATGGGCCTAGCCCAGCATACATGTGGGCCTAGCCTAACATACCATGCAAGAGTCACAAAGACATCTAACATATCAGAACCTAGTGGGACGACATTGATTCCTTCGACCCACGAGTATAGTGAGGAGATTCACCTCAATCTGCTGATAACCAAATAACTGTACGGGTCGCAGGACCGGAAGACCTCGCAACAACTGACAATAAACACAACCTAAATTAATAGTTAACCCAATAACCCAAAATTCGAGGCCTACTCCATAATCCAAATTCCTAAAGGGTAAAAGACCATTTTACCCTTTCCTTACTTGGCCCAAAACAAAGATCCAACCCATTTTCTCAAAACGCCCAAATCTCTAAATGACAATCCAAAGCCCAATATGACCCAACTTTCTAATTTGGCCCAAAAACTATCATGGGACCAATACCAAAAAAGTCCACAGTCTATTTATGGCCTAAAGTCAGAAGTTCAATAGCCTAACAAGGCCCAAACTCTAAAAGGCCCAAATTAGCCATCCTCGGGAGGAAGCCCTAACGTACTAGAGACGTATGTCCCGCGTACTAAGCCATGAAGCACAATGTACAAAATGATAAAGCATGGTTCCTAAAGACACTGAGCGTACACCTGTACACCCAACGTACTCTTTATAAGGGCAAAACCCCATAAAAGCTCTTAATGGCTTAAGACACAGGCGTCCAAACTCAGATATGACCCTAAGGAGATGTCTTAACACGTAAAGTTGGCAACTTTACTCCTTTGCATGTCTTAATGGGACCAAAACCTTAACAAAATACATAATAATCACCCAAAGTCATGCATGGTCCAAAATAACTCATCAAGATGACATTTTTATGGACAATGGACCTCCCAAATGCCAAGATCTAGCATTGTAAGCTCTTTGAGTAGCTCCTACTCATAACGATGACTCTAAGGACCAAAATGAACCCAAAATACTCCTTAAAGTAGATCTAACACCTAGAGTCATCAAGTTCGAAGCTTTATACCTCTAGAATATAGATCAAGATGCACAAAGGCTGGATCCAAAAGCTCCAAGCAATTCCACAGTTCTCTAATAAGCTCTTACTTCTTCAATGATCACCATAATGCATGAAAACACTCCACAAGATCAAGAATCACACAAATGGAGACTAGGGTTTCCTTTATAGGGTTTAAAGGTATGGAGGCTGAAGATAATAGGATTTGGTGTTATGTTGAGGAGCTTAAATAGGGTCCAATACCCTAAATTAGAGTTTTGGTCTGACTAGAGTACGCCATGCATAACTCTGGTACCCCGAGTGTGCTCCAAGGAGCACCCATGACTCCCTTGCCTACTACGCCCAACATACTTCCCATGTACGCCCAACGTACTTCCCAAGTATGCCCAACGTACTTCCCAAGTACACCCCGTGTACTAGGCTGGCCCTTAATCCTTCAAACTTTTGAATGCCATATTTTCTTCGTTATAAGTTTATATCCATGGAAAGGCAACAAGAAGCTCTACACTTCTAGCTCATCCCTGTCTTAAAACTTCCCAAACTAAAATTCAAAATTCATAAAAAGCCTGAATTAACACTTTAACGATAAATCCTTGGCTCCAAAACACAAACCGAACTCCCAGATCATCAAACTTACATTATCCATACCCAAATGGGTCTAAATCTCTCTTTCCTAAATGCCCAAAGCCTTATGATAACCGATATTCGAGCCATAAGTCTGAATTAGGAAATGATTCGGAACAGGGTGTTACATACCTTTTCCTGAACCTAATAGTAGTAAGGAACTCCACACACAATTCTTTAAATACCAGCTCTTCAACCCTAAATAATCACCTTCATCCTATTCACACAAACCGAGCACCATCCCCAACAAATTCCTTGACCAAATATTGTTCAAGCATTTCCACCAACCCGGCCTCTTGAAACCAATCCCAATTGAGAGCATTTGGCACATGAATTTGTCGACCCTCGTTGAAGCTAACTTGTTCCTCCACTCAACCATAACAAGAGGCTCAACAACATTTGGAAAATTAAACCATGGGAAATCTTGGGATGCACTAGTGTTTTGTTTCCTTCTTCTGTTTATTTTCTACAAAAACAACTAAAACAAACAACCTAAAAGAACACAGGAATTTAGGAATGAAATAAAAATCGAAAATATTATGTTCACTGAACACCCAACACGTTGTGTTGGCCTCAACCACGACGTGGTTCAAGAACAGTTCGGCGATGAAGATCAAAATCGAACAAGAATCAACTAATTAAACTCAAATTAGGCACAAGGGTTTTGTTTAGGCTAACTATTAAAACTATTAGGCATCAATTTCATGTTCAAAACGAGCAAAAAAAACCCCAAATCGGTTCAAAAATCGGAACCCTAGGTTTTGAAAAATAACTAAAAATCGACCCATTAACAAAATTTATGCACAAAATCTTCATACAAACACTTGAGTTAGTCGATTGGGAGTAGAAAGACGGTACCTTGTTGAAGAAAAACGTGAAAAATCCAAAGATTGTTAGAGAATGATGTCACGGAGGGCAGAACTCGTCATGTTTAGAGCGTATGGGTGAAAAAGTGTTTAACTTTTTGACTTTTTAAGATTAAGTAAAAGCCTTGCGTAAAAATCAACACCACATCACGGTGTTTTAAAGTTTCGCGACTATCGGGCCCTTTCCACCACTCGTCATGGAATAACTCATTTTATTGAGTTTTGTAGTTGTTTTGGTCCCTACTTTGTTGAATTTAACAGCTTGGTTGTTAAGTTTTGGTAAATGACGAATTTATCCCCAGGGACCATTTCTACAGTTTTATCTTTTTACAAAACAGAAGGACCAATTATGCAAAATTTCTTTTTCATTTTATAGAATTATTGTATATTATAAATATATACAATAAATAAACATTCCTTTGTGAGATAAGAACAGAGTAGCTAAAAGTGCTACCTAAAATGGACCATGTACAAGAATTAGATGTCGTAGAATTTAATCTTTGAACTAGGAAAAGGAACGCACAGATGAAAGTTTAGTGGTAAAAATATAAAGAAATAAAAATAAAGTGCCGAAATTATAAAGAGGAAAAGTTTGTTGAAACTTTAGTGGCAAAATTAGTAAAAATAAAATACAAAAACTATAAAGTGGAATAGTTTGTTGAAACTTTAGTAGCAAAATTATAAAAAAGTAAAAATATAGTGGTAAAATTATAAAAGAATAAAGAAAAAGGGTTTTAAAGAAGTAAAAGTGAAAGATTAGTGGCAAAAATATGAAGAAGTAAAAATAAAGTGACAAAATTATAAAAAAGAAAAATTTGTTGAAACTTTAGTGGCAAAATTAAAAAAAGTTAGAAATATAACGTTAAAATTATAAAGATGGAAATTTACTGTTGAAATGCGCCATGCGCTTTTATATATATATATATATATATATATATATATATATATATATATATATATATATATATATATATATATATATATATATATATATATATAAAATTGCAAAACGGTCCCTGTGGTTGGCAAATTTATGTACTTTTGGTCCAAAACGAAATGTTGGTGCACCATTGGTCCAATTTTGAATATCTTGTGCGACTTTGGTCCTATGATTGACATTTTTGTGTGGTTTTGGTCCACACCCAACTTAAAAAGACGGATATGTCCTTATACTTGTTTTATTAATTTCCTTTTTAATTTCTTATTATTAAAAGAAAAAGAAATAACACCTACCCCACCTCTCGTACTCACCTTTACCCCCCCCCCCCCCCCCCCTACACACACATCAACACCATTACCGGTCACCCTACCACCTACCGAACCACCATCTGTTGGACCTCCACCTTCCGGAGAACCATCTTTTCATTTCCAGATCTGCAAAACGAGATCGGTGTCATAATAACACCCCTCTTCCACTATCGGTGTTCATCATTATCACCTCCCTTCACTGCCACCGAGTCCGACACCGTCACCCCTTACCATCCATACCCTCACCGGCGACCATTATACCACCAGAACTGACGAAAAACCATAGCCCTACCGTTAGAAGACCACTAACACCACCTGTGGGATCTGCCATGGAAAGCCCCAAAAAATCCCACCTTCTTTCTCTCTGCTCTATCTCCGATCACCATCTATAAGACTAGAGGAGGTGGTTGGCTCAACAACTGAGAATCGAGAAATCCAACCCATCTTTCCATTTGAAACGAACCTTGCGATCAAGACCAAGTTTATCTCATCTATCTTAATCTAATCATCAACGAAACCATTTTGATTACCAAATTGACTTAGTGAAATTCATACCACTAAGATCAACAACAAATCGAGAGCCATTAATCAAGATCTAAATGATTTAAACAAACATACATATGATAGATTCTAGAAAATGAAGAACACGATGTAGGGAAAAACAATAATATTAAAATCAGTATCCAATGTGTTTGATGCTCAAATAATAACCATCTCCGACCATCATCGTCTCTTTTCTCAGTTTTTGAGTAACCATCTGTGTAAGAACAACGGTGGTGAAGGAGAGGTTTTTCAAATTTGAGTTTTTCAGATCTGAAGAGAGGTCTCATCGAGTTAAGGTTAATGAGATATGGAGGTAAGGGTAGGGAGATAAAGGTGGTTAGTGGCGGATGGTTGTAGCAAACGGTGATGGATGGAAAATGGCGATGCATGTGTTGAGTTCTCCATCATCACCGTTGTCCCTTTCTTCCACCGGCTCTATGGTGCAGAACAAAGTCGTCACCGCTCCTTCCCCTATGTACGAACATATCCATGACGCCTGGTGGTGCTGGAGGATGGTGGTGGCAGTGGGGGTGTTCTTGAATGTGTTTCCTTGAAAGAGAGGAAAAGAGATGAGTGGTGAAGAAGATGAAAGCTACCACCAAGGGAGAGAGAAAGAGAGAGAGAAAGAGAGAGAGAGAGAGGGAGAGAGAGAGAGTGTGTGTGTGGCCATTCTCTAATTTTTTATTACTTAAAATCATTAAAATTTATATAAAAATAAGAAAAACAAATATGAAGGGTATAATTGTCTTTTTAAGTGGATAGGGACCAAAATCACTAAAAATATCCAATTTTGGGCTAGTGGTGCACCAACATTTCGTTTTGGACCAAAAACACAGAATTTTGACAACCATAAGGACCATTTTTGCAATTTTGTCATATATATATATATATATATATATATATATATATATATATATATATATATATATATATATATATATATATAATTGTTTTGATATTGACTTACATAAATTGTCCTTACGGTTTTACGTTCTATTCATAAGTCACCCACTTAGAAATATTTTTTTCTACTTTTTATCCTTACAACCCAATTAACTTGCCATTTGCAACCTTTTTTTTCGTTTTTTTATCCTTATAATACATATGATATTACAATAGATACCTTTTTTTACTTGCCATTTGAAGCCCTTTAACTTTTTTTTTTTCATTTTTATCCTGAATAACTATATTTTTATAAATACACGTTGCAAGATCGGTATATACAATGATATGGATTTTATATACTTTTCTACAAACAAATACAAATATAGTTACTTTTTATCAACACAATTGTTAAATTTAATTAAAAATATATTGGATCTGCCGCAACAACTCTTTGTTTTTATATTACAGTTATGTCCTCTACATTTTTATAGATTATTCAAAGCACTCAACTTTAAAAAAAAAAAAAAAGTCTCTAAACTCTTCTCAACTTTATATACCGGGCATTGTACTTTAAAGTTACATTTTTATTGATTATTTAAAATACAAAATTGCAAGAATGGTCCCTGTGGTATGTCAAAACTAGCAACTTTGGGCCAAAATGGGTTTGGCTCGCAAGGATGGTACAATAGTTTCATTTTGTTGCGAGTTTAGTCCAAAAATTTTAAAACTTTTTATAATGACGGATTTGCCCTTGGTATTTTTCCTTTTTTAATTTTTTTATTATAGAAATCAAAAATAGAAAAAGGAAAAAAGAAAATCTCTCTCTCTCTCTCTGTCTCTCTCTCTCTCTCTCTTTCTCTCTCTCTCTCTCTTCATCTCGTTAGTTCTCATCAGAAAAAAAACTCCCTCCTTCACTTATGATCAAGAACACCCCACTGCCCTCATAATTTTTGGTTATCACCGTCTATCGTTGTCGTTAATCCACCATCTTCTCCATCACTGGAAAAGGGCAACACCTCCCCTCGTTTTGCAACAGCCCAACCACCCACCACAACCGATGCCGTCAGAATCCCTTCCTCGACCTCCCTTTCATCTCCAACTCGTCTATCTCCCTCGTTTCTCACTTCTCCATCGAAGAGAGCCACCACAGTCGACTGTGGCAGCTCCTCCGCCTCCCCATGTCGTGACCCACCACCATCCAACATCCCAAATCAAAATCCACAATGGGTGTTCTTCGTTCTTGTTTACTGATTCCAGTCTTTTAGTTTTCTTTTCCCCAAAATCTCATGGTCCCATGGAAGAAACGTTTCTCATTGAGAATCGAAACCCTAAAGTCAATTTAAGCAAAGTAAAAGAAGAAACAACTTCATAAATCAAATCACTTCCAGGCGCCAAATAGGAGATGAGAATCTCTTATTTACAAGTGATACTTGTACAAGCAACTACATATGGAGTTGTGAAGGTGAAGAAGAAGAAAGGTCAACAAAGAGGGGGGTCGAGGATTTCTACAAGTAGAAGATGAAGCAACTACATACTTGCAATTTTGTACAAGTATCACTTGTAAATAAGAGATTGTCATCTCCTATTTGGCGCCTGGCAGTGATTCGATTTATGAAGTTGTTTCATCTTCTACTTTGCTTAAATTGACTTTAGGGTTCTGATTCTCAATGAGAAGCGTTTCTTCCATGGGACCATGAGATTTTGGGGAAAAGAAAACTAAAAGACTGGAATCAGTAAACAAGAACGAAGAACACCCATTGTGGATTTGGATTTGGGATGTTGGATGGTGGTGGGTCACAACAGGGGGAGGCGGAGGAGCTGCCACAGTCGACTGTGGTGGTTGTCTTCGTCGTAGAAGTGAGAAACAATGGAGATAGACGAGTTGGAGATGAAAGGGAGGTCGAGGAAGGGATTCTGACGACATCGGCTGTGGTGGTGATTGGGCTGTTGCAAAACCAGGGCAGGTGTTGCCCTTTTCCGGTGATGGAGAAGGGGGTGGATTAATGACAACGATAGGCGATGATAGCTGAAAATTATGAGGGTAGTGGGGTGTTCTTGATCGTAAGTGAAGGAGGGAGTTTTTTTTTTTTTGATGAGAACTAACGAGATGAAGAGAGAGAGAGAGAGAGAGAGAGAGAGAGAGAAATTTTCTTTTTTTCTTTTTCTATTTTTGATTTCTATAATAAAAAAATGAAAAATACCAAGGCCAAATCTGTCATTATAAAAAGTTTTAAAATTTTTGGACTAAACTCGCAACAAAATGAAACTATTGGACCATCCTTGCTAACCAAACCTATTTTGGACCAAAGTTGCTAGTTTTGACATACCATGGACCATTCTTTCAATTTTCTCAAAAAATAATCTTTTAACTCTTCTCAACTTTAGATAATTCACTCAATGTTTATTTCTTTTAAACTTTTAGTGTTTTTTAAGCTATGATATATACATGAAAAACACACATAGGAACCCGCGGCAAAGCGCAGACTCAAATACTAATTAATTCTATTAATTAATTCTTTTTTTAGCTTCTTTCTTATTGTAATATTTTTTATTGGATTATTTTATATATATATATATATATATATATATATATATATATATATATTAATAAATATTATTTTTTTTTCATATATTATATCTATATATTAATACTTTATTTGATTATTATTATTTTTAATTCTTTTTTTGAATTCTTTTTTATTGGATTATTATATATTAAAAAATATTATTTTTAACAAATCATATTTATCTATTAGTAAGTGTTGTTTTATTGGCTTATCAATTTCATTTAATTAGTTTTTTAAATTTTTTTATTGGGTTAATTCTTTTTATTGGATTGTTAATTTATACTTTTTTATTTTTATTTATAATAAATATTATTTTTAAAATTTTTTTTGTTTTCTTTTAATTGCTTTCTTTATTGCTTTAAATACAAATACCAAAAAAAACAATCTCACCCACCCACCTCTCCTAATTTATTTTAAATATTTGGAAGATAACATATTTTGGACAACACCACCACTATCACTCTGTCACCACTCACAGTAGCGGACCGTCTCCAACCCCTGTTACTATATATATATATATATATATATATATATATAATATATATATATCAGTAATTATTCACGAAGTCAGATTTTCGTGTGTACTTTAGTTTTTATGTATTCACTTGTATCTAAATTTGTTATATCTTTCAATAAACTTATGATTTTGACATATATAATTCCCTAAATATATTTCTACATTAATTACCAAATCCGAGTACTCGCTACTCGGCGGTTGGGCAAACGAGTATCGAATAATGAGTTCTACAACTTTGTCGCCATCTATAGTGGCTATGGTGGTTTGAAAACTCTCAATCTAACATTGTCGTCATCGATGGTGGTATCGGTAATGTATTGTCGGCTAGAGGTTGTATATTTTCTGGGGTTTGTTGCGCATTGTGTGGGTAGTCGAGCGATGTAGTTTTCATTGAGAATGACTTAATATAGGTGATGATCAGCGATTTCCAGTGAGATGATACGACGATGCAACGTGGTAGAAGGCAACAAATGGAGGAGCTGACCAGGGGTGTTTCTATCAAACCTCCTAGTGGTTATAGCAGAATATGGCCGACTTAGTGACAAATATAAAAGATTTCGATGGATTGTGATGAGGTTGTCCGAGGTGGCTATTGGCGACATTGGGTGTATCAAGTTGGTGGGGTTTTCGTTGAACAATCGATGAACATGAGTGGCGGTTGTCCCGCCGATTTTTGACGATGGGACACGACACATTTGTGTATTCTAACGACTTTTTAGTGGAGCCAATAAAATTAAAAAAATAATATTATGCATTATAAATTATTAATCCAATAAAATCATATTTATTATATAAAATAATAATAAATTAAAAATTATAATCCAATAAAAAGAATTAACGCAATAAAAAAATAAAAAAACAATTAAAATGAATTAAATATAATAAAATAATATTAATTAATAGAAAAATATTATATGTTAAAAAAATATTTATTAATATATAATAATCCAATAAAAAATGAATTAATCCAATAAAGAAGAAATTAAAAAAAAAACTAATTAAAAAAATTTAAAAATAAAAAATATATATTTATTATGATATAAATATAATTTAATAAAATTAATATTTATTAATATATAACAATACAATGAAAATGAATTAATCCAATAATGAAGAAATTAAAAATATTAATTAAAAATTTTGATAATATAAAAAAAATAATATTTATTAATATATAAATATAATATATTAAAAATAATATTTATTAATATAAAATAATCCAATACGAAAGAAATTAAAAAAAAGTTAATTAAAATAATTAATGTACAATAACTCAATAAAATAAAATTAAAAATTGTTGAAATGGTCCTTGTGCTAAACTTAATGAGTTAGAGAGTAAAGACCAAAACCACAAAAAAAAACCATTAAATAGGGACATTTTTTGCTAATAAATTTTTTTTGGACTTTGCCCAAAAAATTGACAAACGACAGGGACCATTTTTGCAATTTTTTCAAAAAAAAACTTATTTTTATATGAAAATGTAAAAATTATTTTTAAGATTATAACAATGTAATAACATTGTATACGGAAACGTATTTTTTTATATAAAAAAAACACATTTTAAATGAAATAAATACGTGAAAAATAAACTTTTTTTTATGTGAAAGAAAATAAAAACTTATTTTTATATGAAAACCTAAATATATGTTTTTGGATAATGGAAAAATGTAATAACATATTATAAGAAAATGTATTTTTTTTTTAAATACATAAAAAAATATTTTACGTAAAACAAATACGTAAAAAAACAAATAAAATTTTTGTACAATACGTTAAAAATATATTTTGTTTTATTAGGTTTTTTTATAAAATATATGTTTTTTATTGTTTATTATTAATATATTTATAAGTTTAGATAATATTAATTAGTTTTCAAAAATATAAAGTAAGTTTGAGCGTAGCCTAATTGACTAGAGCTTTAGGTGATTTGGAAGAAGGGGAGGAAGTCCCAAGTTTGAATTCTCCTCCCTTTTTTTTCGTAGCATTTATATTATTTTAATACAAATTACAAAATTAGTTCTTATGGTTTACCAAATGATAAAAATTCAATCTTTTATATATACTTGAAAAGACGAAAATATTCTTAGAAATTTAGTCTTTAACAGTTGAATACTAACGAAGTTAGTAAAAATGGTCATACGTGCAAGTTTTGCAAACCACAAAGACCATTTACATCAAAAAGTTAGCAGGAACCGACTTTGTTACTTTTGTCAAACCATAGGGACCATTTTTGTAATTTTTTCTTTAAAAAAAAAATTATACATCACCTTTGTGCAATTGGTAATGGTGTTTTTACCCTATAAATAATATATTTTTTATTTTTTTTATGCTTAATATATTTTTATATCAAAAAAAAAAGTTTAATATTTTTTTAATACCTTTGTGCAACATGTTACCTAACTCATACGTAGATAACGTAAATAAAATTAACCATTAAAACGTAAATTATTATATATAATTCAACTCACACGTAGGAAACTTACATAAAATTAAACCCAAAAAATGAAAGTTATATTATTATTAATCTTAGTATCTTTTATTTATCCATAATTTAAGTAAGATACATTTTTTTAATATTAAACTAGTAAATATGTAAGTGATTCGCAATGAGGCTAATATTTTTTCTATAACATTTAGACCGGATCGACTCTTAGACAGACGAGTTTTACATAAATGTTCATCCTTCCATTGGTATTAATATAATGGTTAACGGATGATGCGGTAGCCATTGTAATTGTAGAAAGACGGTGAGCCGATGATTGTACACGCATTTAGCCACAAACCGATAGTCGGTTACTGTTTATAAGCATTTGCACTTTTAATAGTATATATAATAATATATAATATTTCTTTTTTTTATTTTTATATAATAATAATAAGAAGAATAATAATAAAATATATATTATTCATAAATCGAATCACCTTTTTAATAGATATATATCAATTTAAGGGGTGTTTGGTGAAAAGTTGATTACTTATTAGTTTATTAGCTTATAAGCTAATAAGTAAGTGTGAGGTAACTTATGAAAAAAATGACTTATTACAAGTTTCTCATCGGAATAAACTATTTTTCATTCAAACATTTTTTTAACTTATAGTGGTGTGGAACCTATAATCGAATAAGTTATTTTAACAAACTTAGTCACACACTCCTTAAATAGGAAAAGAATAAATAAAGTTATGTAGTCTCTCCATTAAACAATCATAATGATATAAATATATTAATATCATAATCTTTAAATATATTATGTAATATAAAAATAATGAAAGTTAATAGAGGGTTATATATAGATATTAGCTATGTATCCGTGCAATGCGGCAGTGGCCAATAGTTTTCGGGTGACGATCAATTCTTTTTGGAAACGGTTGTATCCTTTTGGCGATTAGTCATATTCAGTAAATAATTTTCTTGTTTCGATTAGTTTTATTTTGGAAAAATGTCACATTTCCAAAAAAAACACACACACATCAGTAAATAAGATATATCTATTGGGGTACCTTGTGCAATGTGAAATGCGACAATTATTTTCCTTTCGATGTATAGTTTCTTCTGTTGGATAATAAAAAAAATTACATGCAGTACATCGAAGGAGTATATATTCTTCCTGATCCCAATAGTAGAGTTATGTTGATAGATTGTTGAATATTGAGTTACCAATCATATTTTCATATGAAATAATGGTATGCACCTTTACGATTCAAATTTTTTAGAATAATCCACTTAGGGACATGTTCCCTCGCTATTTGGTTATTATCTGTATCTAATTCACAATGGTTCAACAACGTAAATTTTGAATTTACTATGACATTTGAAGTTGTTTCTTTATATTTGTATGTTGTATGCCACGTTTATAAAAACTAATAAAACCTAAATTAAAATGCCATGGCATACGCTCCACAAACTTAATTGATCTACCAATATTTAATAAACTAAAGGTAATAAGAAAAAAAGAATAACAAAAAAATAATAAAAAGTTGAAAATGTTAGATTAAAAAAAGTTATGTTATAAATGTCACACAAGGATGGAGAAGATAAAGAATCAATGTTTAAACCAGGAACCACAAACTCAAACACACTTAACAATAATAATTAAGCCTTTATTCATTACTTATTTTTCTGAAACGAAAAACTAACTAACTTACTCTTAAATATCATTTATGTTTCCTGAGAGACGTGAACCCATTTAGGAGCAACTACATGATACAAACAAATGACAATTAAAATACCTCTTGTCGTTAAAATTTTACAAGAGTAAAAAATGCCTTATGTATTTGTTTTCTTATAGCACTGAGTTGCAACATCACCTTAATGTTTGCTATCCATCTGCAAGTCAATAAAGGGCTCTGAGTAAAAGGTAGGGTTGATGTATTTAATCTGAACATCAAACACTTACCTTCAAATGACATTTAACCAATTTGATATATACCTGACCAATTAACCTTATCCCCCCAAAACCATATGAATACTGGGAAACCATTATTAATACGAAATTCTAACTATGTTACAACATCTTTAATTATACATAAGCATTCCAATATTTTTTCTTCTTTTAACCAGATTACCCCTTCTTTTCAACATTATCCATAACCAAACCTATATACTTGTTATTATTGGAATATAATTTAACCGCTATATTTTTTTTTTTGCGATTAGAAAAAGAAAGTATGATGATATAAATGACATTTTATATTTGTTTCACCAATTAGCAACTTAGAGATAATGAGATTTGATATTTGTATCACTAACTAGTGACTTATATGCAAAAATGGATTAAAAACGACCTCCAAATCCTTTTTTTTCACGTAGGATTATTGGGCTCTTCCTAACTTGATTAAATTATATACTTGTGTTTGTGTAACAAACTCTCAAGCTCTGTAATATTGTGTTGCCTATATATACATAAAAAACTTGACAATAAAATGATCAAAATTACTTACACGGTTCTCTTAATGATTAAAAACCAGTATACAAGAACAAATACAAATCAAATACCTCACTACATCACACTCTCTCAGTTACAAGAAGCCCTCATTACAACACTCTCTATTCCTACCCTCACCTAAACATCAGCCAAGAACCTGATGTTATCTAACCCAAGTCTAAGGCTAATAAGAGCAGATGAGAGAAAAAAGAGATATTAGAGTTATTCTCCTTTTTGTCTAACTATACACGAGAGTTGAAAAAACAGAGTAAAAAAATGAGTGATACTCCACAACAAACAACTCTTTACTTTAATACAGGGAATATAACAATAGATATGGATTAAATGACCCAAAGTTGGCGTGATTCTGCAATGCATCTTCTCCTTATGTAAACAGCAGTCCATGAGAATGAACGAATGAGAACCTGGTCCCTCCACTTTGTTTCCTGCACTAAACTTACCAAGTAACTAATTCTTTTTTTCTTTTTTTTTTTTAATATTAAACAGTTTCAAGTTTAGGTTGACAGATTAAAACATTTAATCTTTTTAACAATACAACCTTCCACAAAAAACTTCAAACACCACACAAAGGAATAAACATCCGAATCCTTTGTTGGTGAACTCGTTTGTATGAATAACATATCACAATACCCTATCTTCTTATAACACACTAGAAGCAAGCACATAAAAGAAAAATAACATAATTTTAATACTAATTAGATAATTATAAGAAATTTATGATGAATAAAAAAATGGTTTTAAATACAACACAAAATAAAATTGTATTTTCTTTGACAAAGCCTCCAAGTCAACCTGCATAATGAAATAAAAGGTTAAATATTTAAACAACTAAGATACACTTGTTTTACCGTACTACTAGAAAAAAGGTTTTTCTTGATAGACATTGTCTGTCGTAAATGCCTATATATGACAGACAGTTATATGTCATTAAAAGTCATGTCATAAAGGAAAATGACAGACATTTGACCTGTCATAAAATTTACGACAAACATTTATGACCTACAATCACAACATACATATACCAAGCATGCGTTTTTAATATATATTTACAACTGACTTTCTATGTCATAATTCGTAACATTTATATAATTATTTTTGACATAGTTTTACAACATACATTTGTATGTCATGGTTTTACATTTTTAATTATATATATATATATATATATATATATATATATATATATATATATATATATATATATTCTAAATTTGCACCAAATCTTAAGCAAAATATATTATACATTTAATCTTTGATAATACAAAATAAAATATCATACATATACAAAAAGACAACTCATTACACACCTATAGTGTCATATTCAAAAGTATGTTCCAAATTCATGAGTAAGTAATTATAAATACATATCATCAGTAAATAAGGTTGTGACATAAGTAGCTTATTCTTTATGCACCTTATCAAGTTCGACATTTGTATATTCATTCTTCCCCCAAAACTGAGACAAAACTTAATATATTAGCACATAACAATTAAATAATTATATATGTAAAAATTCTACAACACTTAGAGTCCTTCATCGATTAACTAATAGATTTATTTGCATCGTTATTCAATACTTCAAGTCCTTCATCAACAATTGCTTTCATTCACTATTGTCACACCCCCAAACCGAAACGGCGACGTTAGGGGGCGGAGGACGTCTTGTATAGTATCATAACAATTGAATAGTAATGAAAGATAGCAACATAAACATTCATACATCAATATTAAGTTTACATTGTTTACAATACCTGTTTTGGTCAAAAGTTAAACACGAATAACCAAAGTAGAAAAACAAAATGCAGCAACGTCGGGCCTCGAACGAGGTGAATACCTGTCTACTAGGTACCTGAGAATACAAGTCGTTTTGAAAAGCATCAACTAAAAAGTTGGTGAATTCATAAGCATATTTGTAGGTAAAAGATTCTAATATCTTTGTTCATAATACGTTGTAAAACTACAGAAAATCTGATATTTTCTATAGAAAGTACTTTGTGAGTCTCGTTATAAAATTCGTGTATAGTCACATGCATGTTCTTTGTTTTCCCTTGTTTGTATCAGAAAGAATGTGGTTCCCAGAAAATCCTATATTTTATGTATAAAAAGAGGGTTGTGGTCTTAAAACCCTAAGACCGGAGTTGTGAAAATTTAGTTTACATAACATACGAAACATAGTTTTTTAATTTATAAAACTAATGGGGTGTATATCCTTCCCTTGTAAAGTACAAATATATAGTCTCAGAAAAATCCAGTATTTTCTTAATGGTGAATTGTGGTCTTAAACCCCAAAACCGAGATGAAAGAAAGTATAATACGGAAAATAGTTTATTGTCTCATTTCTTTTAATAAAGCTAATGAAGTATAAGCTTTTCGTAAACCAGGTCTTCAAATCCCAAGACCAAGATGGAGGTGAATATCATACAAAAAGTAGTTTTTAGTTTCATTTCTTTTAATAAAACTAATGAAGTATAATCTTTCCGTAAATCAAAAATCTTTTTGTTTATCCCTATGTGAGTCGTTATAACCATACTAATATGACTGATATGCGTGGCTTGCCATTTTACATTTCGTCGAAATATATTTGTCACTGTAGACTAGCCGAGTCTAACTGTAGCGAACAACTCAGGTATGGGGTGTCAACACCATATAGATCTATACACAAACTTCCGCTCTCCCTCCAGGAGACTCTGATTATAACTAACAGGACTTACCACGTATACTAGGTAGGTACAACTAAAAGCGTCTCACAAGAGCCTTAACAGATTTACGTGAACTATGACTCATTTTCTTGTAAAAACGGGATAGTTAAACGTGTTTGAAAAACGTGGTTTGTGACTTCCAAACTATACTGATTAAAGTTTAACTTGTTGGTTTGAAATTATTTATATACCCTTTTATATAAATGTAAAGGTGTGTTCCAACATGAAAGATATGAAATTAAAACATATTACTTGGGTATTAAACCCACTAGATTTGTAAATGACTATATAGTATCAAAGCTTACTAGTAAAAACTATCTTTTAATAAAGGTTCCCAAAAGCATGCAGTTTATAGATCTTAACTTTTCTTATGATTTTATAACATTGGTCATGTTAGTTTTGCTGATAGATATAAGCATATCACCATATTTATATTAAAACTAGAAAATACTATAACTTGTACGAATAATAATTTGTCCTTAACATAAAGGTGAAAAGCTTATAGTTATTTGTGGAATAACAAAGTTTGACTTGTATTCCGTCTCAAATTAATTGTCCACATTAGACTTTTGAAGTCTTTATCCTTTAATATTGACTTTAAATAATTTTGTTTTACATAGATAATACTTGATGCAAAATTATGAAAGAATTGTATTTTAAATGTCTTTTCATTGTTATAAGTTTTATTAAATAATATATAACTTGAAGAAAAACATTTAAGCTCAAAATTGAATAGAAAAGATTTTAAAAGTGAACAGTTAATTTGGAATTCAGGGAGTAGTAAAAACCAATAATTAGGGATGGCAAAAAAATCCGAACCCGACGGGGAAACCCGAAACCCGATTATTTCGGGTCGGGTAACGGGTCGTTATCGGGTTTTTTATTGGGTTCGGGGCAGGGAGTTGGTTATACTCGTCCCGACCCGACCTGCCCCGATTATATATATATATATATATATATATATATATATATATATATATATATATATATATATATATATATATATAGAGAGAGAGAGAGAGAGAGAGAGAGAGAGAGAGAGATGTTAGTTGCACGCATTCAAAGTTAATCTTTTTATTATTAACAATCCGGTGTGAATGATCATTTTTTATGTTTTGACGTATTACACTAAAATTAAATCAAATAATTTTTAATATAACGTCGAGTTAATTTTATTAAAGTGATTCATCATATTTTTAATTTAAAAATGAGGCTAGAACACGTATTTTTTATAAGACATTGGGGTACCCTAAAACGGAATAAAGATTTTGTTATGAATTGTTTTAAACCCGATAAGATACCCAAAACCCGACGAAAAAACCCGAACCCATCGGGGCGCCCCGATAAAATACCCGAAATATATCGGGACAGATTTGGAAAACCATACCCCGCCTCTAACCCACCCCGTTGCCATTTCTACCAATAATCATACCGATTAACCTAAATCGGTATCAACCAATGCTCGTTACAATTTCGTTTTTAGTACAACGATCATCCCTCTGCTATGGTGGTTTTCTGGATGAACCAGCCCACTTATTCTATAGTAAAGCCAGCCCACTTATTCTATAGTAAAGCCAATTAGATTTTTATGGGCCATCAAGCACTAGGCCCACATAAAAACCAATGAATTTTCAAATCATTAATGAAATTTTAGGATAATAAGTACATTTTCATTTCGGACATTTATATATTAAAACTTAAATATAATAGATTTTGATTAGTTTGATTAAATATGTGGTAAGTGGAAGATGATCCTTAAGGTGGAAAGTGTCCTGTCATTTTTATTATTTTTTTTTCTCTATCACATAGACAACCTCTCAAATTCATTTTTACCGTCAAATCAAAGTTTCTTTTCACACTAAGAATGGTAAGAATGGATACCATGGCAAAAATAATAAATTTTTAAAATCTCATAAAATAATTCAATTTTAATAAAAAAAAACACATAACTTTAATTATTTAAACAAAAAACATAACATAACACTAAAAAAACTCATAAAAATTTAGAGAATTATAAATTTGAATCCTACAAACATAAAAAACAAAACACATAACAAGCGACTAAAAAAACTATTATAACGTCTTTTTTAAGATAGGTATTGATCGTCAAAGATCATCATCGGTCATGTGACTTGTGTCTTGCATTAGTAATGTCATGTCACTATCCATTTGTTTCTTATGCTCTCTTTCAGAAGCAATTTGCAAGAATTTGTTAATTATTTCATTTAGATTATTCATCTCGTCCCCCGTCACTTTTGTAACACCCGTTTTCTTGGAAGAGTCGAATCAAGGTTTCAATGAGTCAAATCACGACGTGAGCCATAGAAGGGTCACAGCGTGAGGAGCGATTAAATGAAGAAATTGTATATATGTTGAGCTCATGACATGAGCAATAAGAGCTCACAACGTAAGGATCGATGCAGCCCATGCCTACGGACTTTTAGGGTTTCCCACGTATTTAAGCTCCCTTTACTCTATTTTAGGGTTCATTTCTCAGCCTCCACCTCCCTCCAACTCAGAAAACCCTAACCTTCGTCCCTCTTGGTGGTTTTGGATCCATCTTGGTGTTTTAGTGGCTAGAAGAAGAAGAAGAAGAAGATGTTCTAGAGTGTTGGTCCAACAAGGAGGCTTCATCATCATCATCATCTTATGCACATTCTGGACCTTTGTAAGTGACCAAGATTTAACCTTTATAAGTTTAAGTTATTATATCTAGATTCTTGTCCCTTTTCCTTCATGATTGTGGAAGTTTGCATGGAGGAGATCCATAAAGTTGGCAACTTTATGGCCTCCAAGAGTCCCTTGAACATCATATCTTTTGGATCTGAAGTTTAGCTGTGATTTATGAATCTTGCATGATTTTGGGGCCATTTCTTTTCATTTTGATCTAAGGTAGGTTTAGGACATGCATGGGGCATACATGTCCATCAAGTAATCATTTTTATTGACCTTTGGAGTCCTTTTTAGCTTCTAACAGAGTTAGGGTTGAGAACTTAATAGATTAAGGACTCAAAACATTATGATATGGCATCAAACTATGCTCACAATGTGAAACAGGGAGTGTCACGACGTGAGAATGGTTTTTCCCCGCAGAAACTTGATGATTTGAAGCTCACGATGTGATCAAGGAATGCTCACGTCGTGAGGACTGCTTTTGATTCGTTTCGCCCGAGTTGTTGAGTGGTGTGAGATCGAGCTGGAATTTGTCTGATTGTATTCTCACAACGTGACCAAGGACTGGTCACAGCGTGAGGGTCAACTATTGGTATGTTGACTGTTGAATGTTGACTTTAGTCGTTGACTTTTAACTTGGTCCAACTTATGGGTCAATATTCTCTTTTTAGAAGGTGGACTTAGGGTTTACCTTGTGTGGATTGATATGACGTGCCAAGCACCCGTGTTTTGGCAGTAGATAAGCTAGCTGAAGTCGACTTTCTAATTCAGGTGAGCCACTACACGATACTCATGGGTCAAAGGCACTAATGGTGGACCACTGGATTATATTGTAGGATGGTAGTTGTCTTTGTGAGACTTGTTGATATGTCTGTATGTACTTGATTGTATTTATGACTCTTGATGGTATGAATGTATCTTTTATGTATGCAGGGTTGATACGGACTTGAAATAACTATATGTATTTATATAGAGTCATTATGGACTCTGGGGTTGATAGAGACCTGACACAGCTACTTGTTGTCATATGGGTTGATACGGACCCGACACAGCTACATGTTGTTATATGGGGTTGATATGGACCTGACACAACCATGTGTTGTTATATGTTTATGTGCATGGTATGTGGTATTTTGGGAAACTCGCTAAGCTTTGTGCTTACGGTTTGTTGTTTATGGTTTTAGGTACTTCTGATACAAAAGGGAAGGGCTCGGCGTGATTCCACTGCATTCACCCATGTTTCCGCAACTTTATGATTTTTGGATTGTATTTTGTTAACTGTTTTTACCTTGATATACTTGTGATTGACTAGTAATACTAAATGGTGTTTGGGATGTTACTACTTTCAAGCCATTCGAATCCACCGCTTTGCATTTGTCTTTGCGTTTTGCTTTTTCCCTTCCCATTGGTCGGAAAGGTGGTGTAACTTGAATGGTTTCATCATTGTTGGGTTCGATTCCAATACAAGCATCCAGTATAGTGTATTTAGATTCAGATGTTCTTGAGCGTTTTGAACCACTATTGATATGTGACATCCCCTATTTTTCATAACAAAAAGCTTTTCTTTACGCTTTAAAAATCACAATATCTTTGATTGAAGATATTATTTCAAAATAGAAAACCATAAGGATGACATAATCAGTACTTAACATATGTTACAATGTAAAGACCTAATGGTCCTGAACACTATTGCAGGTTGCCTCTTAATCACTCAACATCCTAATTAAGTTCCATCAGATTTAACCCTGTCACATGTGATGCATATAATTTGAGCGGGTCCGGTTAGGAAACCTTGTGAGACATATATGGTTTTCAATCCCATAATATCATTATGATAATAATCCAGAATTATCAAACTTGAAAAACTAACTGTTACCAAACAATATAGATATATTCAATAACTTAGATATCTATAAAACATTAAACCCATACATACCTATCCCGGATAGTTCTCACAAATCCTTGTTTATGATTATCAGGAAGAATCAACTCACCCGACGAGTCATTTAGAGCAATGGTTTGACTACACAACTAAGGGCTTCCTTGGCCAGTGTAAGTGTTAGGGTTTAAATGTTGTAATAAGTCGAAGTGTTAGTTGTATGGTTACGAAGGATCTCTAATCTTCGTAAGTAGAATCTTCGGATGTAATGTTATATTTACTAAGGCATTTTAATGAATAGTCTGAATGTCTAGTCCTTAGTATTTTGTTATGCTTTTGTACTCCTATAAATAGGAGACGGTACTGAGTGAGTACTTAACTTTCACATATTCTTTACAGAGAATTCCTTTGTACTCTGTAAAATCAAAAGCATAATATGAGCTGATCAACTATTATATTTACTCTCGTATTCATCGTATTTCTTCTTTTTTAATTCTTACGTGAATTGATCTTTAAACTCGATTTCAAATCTCATCAATTGGTATCAGAGCGGGAATCCTTTCTGTGATCTGATTTTCATTCGATCAAAAAGGTTTTTGAATCTACTGTTCGATTCAAAAAGTTTCCGTCCTTTTTGAATTTGAAAATTTCATCTAGATCTCAATCTAGGATTTGATTCTGCAAAAAAAATTGTTAATCGAGTGTTCGGTGTGTAATTCTAAATTGAATTATACAATTTGATTTTCAAAATTCTCAAAAGTTTAGTATCATCTTGAAGTTTTTGTCCGTACAACAATGGCGTCATTCAATCTGAATTCGATGACATCATTCTCTCATTTGCTTGAATCATCCACAAAAATTCCAATGCTTATTCCAGAATATTATGATCAGTGGGCAGATCATATGGAAGATTACTTGAACGGATTGGATGAAGAATTATGGAAATGCATCTCAGGAGAAATCAATCAACCTGCACAAGTTCAGTCAATCGGCATGTCTTCAAGCAGTTCAGAAGTTGATAATCAAACCGATCGTTTAAAACGTCTGGAGAAGAAATGTATGAAGGAATTAAGAGGTGCGTTGCCTCCTGTTGTGTATAATTATGTCAGAACATGCAAAACAGATAAAGAAATCTGGAACAATCTCAAAGACAAATTTCAAGGGAGTGAAAAGACGAAGATCACATCTGTGAAACAATGCCTGGTAGAACTCAAAGATTTCAGACAGAAAGAAAATGAGTCTATTGAAGCATACTATGATAGGTTCAACGAGTTAATCTATCGTTGTAATCGTTATAGTATAATAAGGTCACCAATGGAGTACAATTTGATATTTGTAATGGGACTTCGAAAGGAGTGGAGAAGTGTGAGCATGATGGTGAAAAATTAACAAAGTTTTGATACTTCGACTTTGAATGACTTGTACAATCAATTAAAATCTCATGAAAATGAAGTTAATGAAATAGCTGAAGAAGCTATAGCAAGTCTTGGTGGTCCTTTGGCTCTAGTTTCGAAGGTTTCAGAAAGAGAAAGTGAAAAATTGAAGTCTGATGAAGAAGAAGGTTTTTTTGATGAATTCTGATGATGAGGCTGTTGCTTTTTACTCAAACAATAGAGTAAAGAAATTTTTTAAGAAACCTTTTAATCCAAAGAAGTCATCAGATTCGAAGGGTAGTTTTGAGAACAAAAACAAACTGGATGAAAAGAAAATAGAAATGAAGACAAATTCGAAGAATGAGATGGAGCAAATGAAGATGCTATTGAAAGGTGATATAGGGATCAATTGTCATTATTTCTATGGAGCAAATAATTTGGCAGTAGATTGCCTGTTGAGGAAGAAGGAAGAAAAGAAGAGTAAAACAAAGGATGAAGCTTACTACACTGAGAAACTGGAGGAAGTAAAGAAGAAAGCGAAGAATTTGTCATTGGTGGCTCATGGAGAAACTGAATCGGATGACACATATCAAATATGGTCTTCGGGTTCAGATGATGAAGAGATGAAAAATCCAACTCATGGAGCTATGTATGCAAAAATGGAAGAGGATTCAGATGATGAACAGACTGACGAAGTGTATGGGCAATGCTTCGTTTCGAAGTCTACTGACAAGTCACCTATGACTACCAAGGTACGTAAAATTCTTGAATCTTTTAGCATTCCAGTTTCTGCATATAATTCTGAGTTAGTATCTTTTGATGAAACTGTTACTTACTTTGATTCAATCATTGTGTCTGCTAGCAATGAAGCGAAAAAGTTAAGTGATCAATTAGTAGAGACGAGAAAAATGTTGGATTCAAAAGTCACTAGGATTGATTACTTAGAATTGCAAGTTTCAAATATCATGGAGGATAGAGAAAAATTAGGAAAAGAAATAAACTTGTTGTTAGCTTAGAGAAATGTTTTTTGTAATTCAGCAAAAAGATTGTATGGAAAATTAACTGAGTTACATCATTCGTGTGAAATAAGTAAGGAACAACATAGAAAATTACTACCATTTTTAGCTTATGATAGAGCTAAGGTTGATAGTATTTCATATGATTGTGAAAAAGAAATTTCTGATTTCAACAAAGTTCCAGATGATAGGTTTAGATATGGAATTGCAAAAGTCGAAGATTATCTTGATGCTAATGATTTAGTAAAAATTGTAAATGAAACCTTAACTAAATCAGAACAACTTCGAATTTTGAAAAAGACTGAGAATTCTACATCTAATAGTGAAACTAATAATGCTAATATTGAAGAAAATTCTGATAATATTAGTGAAATTAGTGATTTAGAAGATGTAGATTGCTCACAGTTGTCTGTCATAAATGTTGCAAATTCATTTAAAGGGAAAGAAAAATGTGACGATTTATTAATGAAAATTGAAACTAATAAACCCTCAACTTCGAAAGTTTGTTATATGGAATATGTGGAAATACATGAGAGTCAAACGGATGATAGTGACAATGAAGAAGAAAATACAAATTCAAAGCAAAGTCAAAGGTTGAAAGAAATTGAAATTCCTCGAGTGGTTGTTGATCAAGTCTATTTGGATACACAAGAATTTGAGAAAATTCTTAGTGAAAAAGGTGCTCATTATCTTGAATCGAATACTGTTGTTTATCCAATCTTCAAATGCACTGATGATATTGTGTTCCCAAATCAAGTCTTCGTAACAACAGGTAATGTTGAAAATATAAAACCTGAATTCAAAAAGATGGTTGTGGAAGACAATATGCAAACATCAAATGAAGGATTCTTTTCAAATCAAAGTACAGTTGAAAATAATCTTACAAAGAATTCATATAAATTTCAACATCATAAACCAAAAAGAGTATGGATTGAAAAGTCAAAAGTTGAAAAGAAGGAAGTTGTCCCAACTGCAAATATGTTTTCAAAGCATGAAGATGTTAAAACAATTAACAAAGTGATAAAATTAAATTCAAAAGAATTTAAAGCTCAAGTTGAAATTTTTTCAAAGGAAAATAATATTTCGAAACGTCAAGCAAGGAAAACAATTTTTTAGCAAACTGTTGAACCATCAAAAATGAGATCAACAAATTTTTCAAAAAGAAGAAAAGTTTTTAAAGAAAAATCAAAATCTCAAATTTTTGAAGAGAAAAGTGCTTTGTTTTCAAATAAAGATTCAAAAGTTTCAAATGAAATAAAATCTACAATACCAAGAAAATCTTTTCAGAAAAAGGTTGGAAATCAAACTTCAAAGTTTTAAAACAAGACATCTTATCATGAATCATATCTTTCAAAACCAAAAGTTGATTATGTTCCAAATACAGCAAAATATTATAATCCTTTGAAGAAACAAGCTGACAAAGTCTCATATGCAAAGGGAATAACAACAAAGAGAAATATTGATCATTGGTTGGAAGGAAAAGGAAAGATATACCAATCAAGTAAGTTTTCGAAAGAAACAGATACATGAGGCGTATGACAAATATGCTAATCCTTCAACGAATGGTAGTTTATCATTGAAAGAGTCAAATATATCAGTTAAAGTTTGGCAGCCGGTCACAAGAGCAAAAAGGGAAAAATCACAAACTAAAGATGCGAAGGGTGAATTTAGTGAAAATTTGAATAGAATAAAAACTCATATATCTGACCCTTCGAATGAAAATGTTAGATTTATAGACAGTTTCAAAACCAAAGTATATTATTGGGTTAATGATTGTACTTTACAATTGAATCTCAAACCTAATTTGAATGGACCCAACAAAGCTTGGGTACCTAAATTTTTCCAATGATTGCAGGTACTTTGTGACGAGCAATATGATAACAAGTGGTATATTGATAGCGGTTGCTCACGTCACATGACTGGGAAGAAGGAAAACTTGCGTGATTTTCGAAGCCTAGAAAATGGAGGAGTGGTTAAGTTTGGTAATAATGACAAATGCAAAGTCAAGGGTTATGGGAAGATAACGAATGCAAATTTCACTATTAACAGAGTTGCATTTGTTGAAGGTTTGCAACACAACTTGATAAGTGTTTCACAACTTGTTGTGGGCACTGGCAATCAAGTTCTTTTTAATGAAGAAGGAAGTGTCATTTCGAATGTCAAGACTAAGGAAGTTTTACTTAAGTCAAAAAGAAAAGGTGATATGTTTACATTGGATATTGTTCCTATTGTAGGCAAACCTGTTGTGTGTCTACTTTCAAAGGCTGCTGCTGATGTTAGCTGGTTATGGCACAGGAGATTATCACATCTCAATTTTCGAAACATCAACAAACTTGTCATACAAGATCTGGTAAGAGATTTACCCATTCTTAAATATGATAATGACAGTTTGTGTGCAGCTTGCGAAGTAGGGAAACAACACAAACAAGGTCATTCAATCACAATAGATTCGAAGATTGTTGAACCCCTTGAACTCCTGCATATAGATTTATGTGGTCCTTCAACAGTTGCTACTCTTAACAAGAAAAGGTACATTTTGGTAATAGTATATGATTTTTCAAGATTCACGTGGGTTTATTTTCTCAGGTTAAAATCCGAAGTTCCACAAATGATGATTGATTTTATCAAAAAGATGGAAGTTTCACTGAAGAAGACAGTTCGAAAAATTAAAAGTGATCATGGAACTGAATTCAAAAATCATGTCTTCGATACATTTCTGGTGGAAAAAGGAATTTCGCATAATTTTTCATCTCCTTATACACCACAACAAAATGGTGTAGTTGAGAGAAGAAATCGATCATTATGTGAAGCTGCAAGAATAAAGTTGGCATTTTCGAATTTACCTCAATATCTTTGGGCTGAAGCTGTTTCAACTGTGTGTTTTACTCAAAATCGATCATTTATTCATAGACGGTTTAATCATCAATAATCGAAAACCTAATGTCAAATTTTTCCATGTTTTTGGATGCAGGTGTTTCATAATGAATCTCAAGGATAATCTTTCGAAGTTTCAAACAAAAGCAGATGAAGGAATTTTCTTGGGATATTCACACAATTCAGTTGCTTATAGAGTGTTAAATAAGCGAACTCGCAAAGTGGAAGAAACTTTTAATTTGACATTTGATGATCATTACATTAAAAAGTCTAATCATAAATTTGTGAATTATCCTATTTTGCAAAATTCTTCAAATATAGATGATTCAATTGAAATGAATGATGTTGATTATGATTCGATTTTCGGTATTTCAGATCAAGCAATTGATGCAGAAAGAAATGCAACTGATAATCTGTAACAGCCCGGAATCTTAGGTATTGTTAAATTATGTTTTTGGGGTGAGTTAAGAGGGGACTCGGTGAGTTGGAGCCTAGACTCGCCGAGTAGGATCGCAGACTTGGTCGCGGGTTCGCGACTGGACTCGACGAGTCCGATATGGACTCGGCGAGTCTACGCTGTTTAGCGAAAACCCTAACCGTTCAGGTTTGGGTCGTATATAATGCACTTATAGGCCGTCATTGCTCGTCTTTAGTCGACTGAGAAGAACCCTAAACGGCTGTGGGCATCTAGAGCAAGATTGAAGGATATTAGGGCTTTGAAGAAATTATTGTGCAAGGAGGAGAAGAGCTTTGACTAAAGGAACAGCAAGGGATTCGAGTTTTGCGGTTTGGGGACACAGAGAGTGCGTATTTCAGGTAATATTTCGGATTCCTTTCTGTTATATTGATGTGTGCATGGATTTAGGGTTTATGGAACCCATTTGGTGATTAGATGAACTAGTACCTTGTTACCCAACGTCTATAATCCTGTATTAGGACCTTTAGAGGTCCAGAAGGTCCCATGCTTGGGTATTTCGGGACGAAACTTATCTCAGGAAGCAGTTTGATCGACTGCATGGCATGGACTCGCCGAGTCCGATGAACAGACTCGGCGAGTAGCTTGAAGATTAACTAGGACTCGTCGAGTTGTTCTTCAGACTCGGCGAGTGGAGTCGGGGTGGCCCCACGATTCTTCCAGGAGTAACTCGTCGGGTCAAGGAGGATACTCGACGAGTAGATAGGGACTCTCAGAGAGTTGGAGAACGTCTAGACTCGCCGAGTCGCCATAGCACTCACCGAGTCCGGTCGAGTTGACCGTTGACCGTTGACCGTTGACCAGAGTTGACCTAAGTCTGACTTCTTAGGGATAGTCACACTTAGAAGATATAAGTGTTAATGAGAGATATGTGATGTTATAGGGAGGTTGTAGCTCGTCGGATTGTGCACGAGTGATTTCAGGATTTGCTAGCTTTCAGCATTTACAAGGTGAGTCTTCTCACTATACTGTACCCGGAAGGGTTTGACTGTATGACCGGAAGGTCAGATATGATATGTGATATGTATGCTATATTTGGTAAGTTGTTTGTTATGTATGATATGGGCCGGAAGGCGATTATGTTATGGGCCGGAAGGCAATATGTTATGGGCCGGAAGGCAATATGTTGTGTGATGGACCGGAAGGTCGGCGTGGGTAGGACCGGAAGGTTTACCCAGCGGGGACGGAAGTCCCCTGAGACACATGGACCGAAAGGTCAGGGCCTGGAAAGGCGTATGTGCGTAAGTTGTATATTGGGGAACTCACTAAGCATTTTATGCTTACAGTTGTTATGTATGTGTTTCAGGTACTAGTGAGGACCGTGGGAAGGCGCCGGCGTGATCGATACACACTGAAGAATGCTTTTATGATCTTGGGATTTTGACTATTTGTATTTGACAGAATACTTAAACTATTTATGCCTTGTTTTGAATGGAAATACTTTATTTTTTAAAATGAAAAAATTTGTTTGAAAATTTGCGTTGTTACAATTGGTATCAGAGCCTTGGTTTGAGGGATTCGGGTGCACCTTCGGGAGTAACTGAACTCAAACCGAGGATTTGAGGAAAAACTTTTTAAATAAAGGCATAAACTTTTGTAAATGGTTTTACGGTGAGCGAGAAAGAAGCAGTGTGTACGATCAGTCAGCGCCCGAACGGTAAATATCCCCAAAATACCTTACAATGTTATATAATATAAATTGTTATGCATGCTAGAAGACTAGGTATTCATGATAGGACTAGAGTGGCCTGATTTGTGATGCCTTAGTCTAGGAAAGTTTGCCGATATGAGATGCTTTGCTAGTATGCGGGTAGATAGTGCATATCAGAAGTAGAGTACTCACTATTCGGGGTTTGGGGAGGAAGACTTGGGATGAATGCTGATGCGGTGTGGTCGGTAGTATTGGGCCCGTACTACCGAAGACACCGGGTCAGTGGGAGACCCAAGTACGAATCCCTGGATATCGGAAACTGAGTAGGGTTGTGTTATCGAGTGCAATGACACTCGATGGAGTCTCTGATGATTTTATGTTGTATTTCAGAGACATCATGGTTAGACCACGCCACGGAGCGAGTACGAGCGGTGTGAGTGACGAGGAGATTCTTCAGATGATTCACGAGGAGGTGGCGGCGGCGATCCAGGCTGAGATCCCGGAGATGTTTGGGTCTATTAAGACCACCCTGATGGAGACATTCGATGAGCGGTACACCGCATTGACTGAGGCTGCAACCGCTGCAGCTACCGCAGCTGTGGCCGCTGCTAGGCCACAGGGGGGTGACTCGTTGCTGTTCCGAGAGTTCAGCAACACGAAGCCACCGGAGTTCGATGGGACGCAGGATCCGATTGCTGCGATGAGGTGGATCGCGGACATAGAGGGGTGCTTCTACACTTGTTCATGCCCGGAGCACCTGAGGGTACGGTTCGCTTTGAACCAGCTCCGTCTGGGAGCGAAGGACTGGTGGAAGTTCGTGACGGCGAACTTCACTTTGGCAGAGACTACAGCAGTGACATGGGAGGGGTTTACTGCCATGTTCAGGGATGAGTACATTCCCCCGGTGGAGAGGGAACGATTGGTTCAGGAGTTCTTAACCCTCAAGCAGGGTACTGATTCTGTTGCGGTGATCACGCGGAAGTTTCATGAGAGGGCGATGTTCTGCCCCGAGCTGGTGTCCACTGATCAGGCTCGGATGAGCCGGTACTTGGGAGTGTTGAGGAGGGATATCCGGGAGTTTGTGTCAAACTCCACTTACCATACTTTTGTTGAGCTTCAGGCGAATGCCAGGAAGTGCGAGATCGAGTTGGAGACCCAGGCCAGGGAGGAGGCCGAGTCTCAGCGGGTGGATCGGCGATCGGCTCAGTTCCAGCCGGCAGCCAAGCGGATAAAGCCCGCCGATGCGAGCAAGGGAGGTTCGAAGGGCCGTACTTGCGGAAAGTACGGCAAGGGTCTTGAGGGGGCGTGTCGATCTGGTGCTTGCTACAAGTGTAGCAAGGAGGGGCACATTACTAGGGAGTGTCCCAAGGGATTTACGGTTTGCTTTCATTGCAACCAGACAGGCCATAGGAAGGCCGAGTGCCCTCAGCTTCTTCAGGGATCTGCACCTGCTGCCGGAGCTACTGCGACTCGACCGGTGAAGGCCGAGGCCCCGAGGGCTCGGGGAAGAGCCTTTCAGCTGACTGCGGAGGAGGTCCGCACTGCGCCCGATGTCGTGGCAGGTATGTTGTAATTCATGTATTTATTTTAATGTCGAGATGTTATGCTTATGTTATTATATGCGTAGGTACTTTCCTTGTGAACTCTGTGCCTGCCTTAGTGTTATTTGACTCGGGTGCGAGTAGGTCCTTTGTGTCCTTAGCCTTTAGTCAGCATATCAGCGCTAGTCGTGAGTCGTTGAATCGACCTTTGAGAGTTTCTATAGCTGACGAGAAAGTGATTTGTGCCACGGAGGTTCTTCGGGGATGTGTACTAGAGATTTTCGGAGTTGAATTCCCGATTGACCTGATTCCTATTGCGATGGGTGATGTCTGTGTCATCGTGGGCATGGACTGGTTGAGCCGATTCGGCACTGTCATCGACTGTGAGCGTCAGCTGGTGACTATACGAGACCATAGTGGGGGAGTTCTTTCGGTGTACGGCGAGGGTACCCGTTCGGGATCAGCTTTTTGTTCGGCCGCTAGGGCGAGGCAGTGTCTACAGCAGGGCTGTAAGGGTTTTGTGGCGTATGTGATGGATACGCGGGTGGTTTCCGAGAGACCGAAGTCAGTTGAGGAGGTCCCTGTGGTGCGTGAGTTTCCAGATGTTTTCCCCGAGGAGCTGCCGGGAGTACCTCCTGTGAGGCAAGTAGAGTTTGGTATCGATCTGGTTCCGGGGGCCGCACCTATTGCTAAAGTGCCTTATCGTCTTGCACCTCCAGAGATGCAAGAGTTGTCCTCGCAGCTCCAGGATTTGCTGGGGAAGGGATTCATTCGGCCGAGCAGCTCGCCGTGGGGAGCACCTATTCTGTTCGTCAAGAAGAAGGATGGTTCACACCGGATGTGCATTGATTACCAGGAGTTGAACAAGTTGACGGTCAAGAACCGTTATCCGTTACCGAGGATCGATGATTTATTCGATCAGTTGCAGGGAGCGTCTTGGTTTTCCAAGATCGATCTGAGGTCAGGGTACCATCAGGTGAGAGTGCGGGATGAGGATGTCCAGAAGACAGCGTTTAGGACGCGATATGGGCATTATGAGTTTGTGGTGATGCCTTTCGGGCTCACCAATGCCCCGGCTGTGTTCATGGATCTCATGAACAGGGTATGCAGACCGATGTTGGATCGATCAGTGATTGTATTTATCGACGACATTCTGGTGTATTCTAGATCTAGAGAGCAGCATGAGGAGCATTTGAGGGAGGTCCTCGAGGTATTGAGGTCGGAGAAGCTTTATGCAAAGTTCTCCAAATGTGACTTCTGGCTGCGGGAGGTCCAATTTCTAGGACATGTCGTTAATCAGAAAGGGATATTGGTCGATCCGGCCAAGGTTGAGGCGGTGATGAGTTGGGAAGTGCCGAAGTCACCTTCTGAGATCAGGAGCTTCCTTGGGTTGGCAGGGTATTATCGGAGATTCATCAAGGATTTCTCCAAGATCGCAGTGCCACTCACCAGATTGACCCGGAAGGGTGTTGCATTCTCATGGGGGCCCGAGCAGCAGACCTCCTTTGAGACATTTCGCAAGAGGTTGTGCGAAGCCCCGGTATTAGCTCTCCCAGAAGGGATGGAAGATTTTGTGGTATATTGCGACGCATCGATTTCGAGACTGGGTGCAGTGTTGATGCAAAGGGGTCATGTGATAGCTTACGCGTCGAGGCAGCTGAAGCCTCATGAGGCGAGATACCCCACGCATGATTTAGAGTTGGGAGCAGTAGTGTTCGCTCTCAAGATTTGGCGTCACTACCTGTATGGGGTTCGATGTACGATATACACGGACCATAAGAGCTTGAAGTATTTGATGGATCAGCCCAACCTAAATATGCGTCAGAGGAGGTGGTTGGATGTGGTCAAGGATTATGATTGTGAGATCCTGTACCACCCAGGTAAGGCTAATGTGGTAGCCGACACGTTGAGCCGCAGGGCGGAGAGCACTCCATTGCGAGATGTATGCTTAAGACTGACTGTGATGACTCCAGTATTGGATGCTATTCGTGGGGCGCAGACCGAAGCTGTGCGACCAGAAATGCAGAAGAAAGAGCGGGTTGTGGGGTTAATTTCGGAGTTCGTAAAGGATGGGCGAGGGCTTATGACGTTTCAGGGTCGGATTTGGGTACCGTTTGTAGGCGGTACGCGTATTAATTTGATGGAAGAGGCTCATAGATCGAAATTTTCGATCCATCCCGGTGTTACGAAGATGTATTTGGACTTGAGGAAGGAGTATTGGTGGCCCTGTATGAAGAGGGACGTCGCATGGTTCGTTGAGAGGTGCTTGACCTGCCGTAGGGTCAAGGCCGAGCACCAGAGACCGCATGGCAAGTTACAGCCATTGGAGATCCCCGAGTGGAAGTGGGAACAAATCACTATGGATTTCATCACCAAATTGCCGAGGACTGCCAGGGGAGTTGATGCAATTTGGGTGATTGTGGATAGGTTGACGAAGAGTGCACACTTCCTTGCCATCAGCGAGAGTTCTTCAGCGGAGAAGTTGGCAGAGATATATGTGAGAGAAGTGGTATCTCGGCATGGAGTGCCGATCTCAATTGTTTCAGACCGTGATGTGCGCTTCACTTCCAGGTTCTGGAAGAAATTCCATGAGGAGCTGGGTACTAAATTGCATTTTAGTACCGCATATCATCCCCAGACAGACGGTCAGAGCGAGCGGACGATTCAGACGCTGGAGGACATGCTCCGGGCGTGTGTGTTAGACTTCGGGGGTAGTTGGGATGCGTATTTACCATTGGCAGAGTTTTCCTACAACAACAGCCATCATTCGAGCATTGGTATGCCACCTTTTGAGCTGTTGTATGGTAGGAGATGTCGGACCCCCATTTGCTGGGGAGAGGTGGGACAGAGAGTGATGGGCAGCACGGAGATCGTGCTTCAGACGACAGAGCAGATTCAGCAAGTTAGGCAAAGGTTATTGACTGCCCAGAGCCGACAGAAGAGTTATGCAGACAGGCGCCGATCCGAGCTTGAGTTTCAGGTCAGCGACTTCGTTCTCCTGATGGTCTCCCCTTGGAAAGGAGTGATTCGATTCAGGAAGAGGGGAAAGTTGGGGCCCCGGTATATTGGGCCATTTCGTGTGATTGCAAGGATAGGCCGGGTAGCAATATCGGTTGGAGTTGCCAGCGGAGTTGGGACAGATCCACGACACTTTTCATGTGTCGCAATTGAGGAAGTGCATAGCCGATGAGTCGGCAGTGGTTCCATTGGAGGATATTCAGGTGGATGCGAGCCTGAATTATGCCGAGAGACCAGTGGCCATCAGGGATCGGAAGATCAAGGTTCTGAGGAACAAGGAAGTACCTCTGGTGTTGGTCCAGTGGCAACACCGTAAGGGGTCGGAAATGACTTGGGAGCCGGAACATGAGATGCGGGAGCAGCATCCGGAACTATTTTCAGAGTGAGACTTCGAGGGCGAAGTCTAATCCAAGTGGGGGAGAGTTGTAACAGCCTGGAATCTCAGGTATTGTTAAATTATGTTTTTGGGGTGAGCTAAGAGGGGACTCGGCGAGTTGGAGCCTAGACTCGCCGAGTAGGATCGCAGACTTGGTCGCGGGTTCGCGACTGGACTCGACGAGTTCGATATGGACTCGGCGAGTCTACGCTGTTTAGCGAAAACCCTAACCGTTCAGGTTTGGGTCGTATATAATGCACTTATAGGCCGTCATTGCCCGTCTTTAGTCGACTGAGAAGAACCCTAAACGGCTGTGGGCATCTAGAGCAAGATTGAAGGATATTAGGGCTTTGAAGAAATTATTGTGCAAGGAGGAGAAGAGCTTTGACTAAAGGAACAGCAAGGGATTCGAGTTCTGCGGTTTGGGGACACAGAGAGTGCGTATTTCAGGTAATATTTCGGATTCCTTTCTGTTATATTGATGTGTGCATGGATTTAGGGTTTATGGAACCCATTTGGTGATTAGATGAACTAGTACCTTGTTACCCAACGTCTATAATCCTGTATTAGGACCTTTAGAGGTCCAGAAGGTCCCATGCTTGGGTATTTTGGGACGAAACTTATCTCAGGAAGCAGTTTGATCGACTGCATGGCATGGACTCGCCGAGTCCGATGAACAGACTCGGCGAGTAGCTTGAAGATTAACTGGGACTCGTCGAGTTGTTCTTCAGACTCGACGAGTGGAGTCGGGTGGCCCCGCGATTCTTCCAGGAGTAACTCGTCGGGTCAAGGAGGATACTCGACGAGTAGATAGGGACTCTCAGAGAGTTGGAGAACGTCTAGACTCGCCGAGTCGCCATAGCACTCGCCGACTCCGGTCGAGTTGACCGTTGACCGTTGACCGTTGACCAGAGTTGACCTAAGTCTGACTTCTTAGGGATAGTCACACTTAGAAGATATAAGTGTTAATGAGAGATATGTGATGTTATAGGGAGGTTGTAGCTCGTCGGATTGTGCACGAGTGATTTCAGGATTTGCTAGTTTTCAGCATTTACGAGGTGAGTCTTCTCACTATACTGTACCCGGAAGGGTTTGACTGTATGACCGGAAGGTCAGATATGATATGTGATATGTATGCTATATTTGGTAAGCTGTTTGTTATGTATGATATGGGCCGGAAGGCGATTATGTTATGGGCCGGAAGGCAATATGTTATGGGCCGGAAGGCAATATGTTGTGTGATGGACCGGAAGGTCGGCGTGGGTAGGACCGGAAGGTTTACCCAGCAGGGACGGAAGTCCCCTGAGACACATGGACCAGAAGGTCAGGGCCTGGAAAGGCGTATGTGTGTAAGTTGTATATTGGGGAACTCACTAAGCATTTTATGCTTACAGTTGTTATGTATGTGTTTCAGGTACTAGTGAGGACCGTGGGAAGGCGCCGGCGTGATCGATACACACTGAAGAATACTTTTATGATCTTGGGATTTTGACTATTTGTATTTGACAGAATACTTAAACTATTTATGCCTTGTTTTGAATGGAAATACTTTATTTTTTAAAATGAAAAAATTTGTTTGAAAATTTGCGTTGTTACATAATCAAACATCAGAAAATTCGAAGTATAACAATGATTCAACTTCAAATTTGAATCTAAACCCAAATGCACAAGTTGATGATCCAGTGGAGGGGGAGCACTTGGATTCAAATACTTTTGTTGAGGGGGAGCGTTATAGTGAACGAGATAACATGTCAACAAATGTTAGTGTCGAAGAGGAGCAAATTCTTGAAGAAGAACCGTTCAGTGAACCAGAGCAAAATATCGAAACGGAGTCAATCATCGAGGGGGAGCTCATACTAGAGAATGATCCAATTCTTGAAGAAGAACATTTTGATGATGATGATGATTCTATTTCTATAAATGGATCAGAAACAGATGTAATATTCGAAGATGCACTTTTGGAATTTGATCCTAATTATCCACCATTGGATAAATGGACAAGAAATCATCCAAAAGATCAAATTCTTGGTGATCCACAAGCAGGAATCATGACAAGAGCACAACTTCATGCACGAAATGAGGTACTAAACAATCATCAAGAGTTCTGCATGTTTCATGTTTTTATTTCCAAAATTGAACCAAAGACAGTTAAGATTGCAATGGAACACTCTGAATTTGAAAGAAACAAGGTTTGGAGATTAATTCCAAAACCTGATGACGTGTCAGTTGTTGGACTTAAATGGATTTATAAAAACAAAACTGACAAAGATGGAAACATTATTCGAAATAAGGCCAGACTTGTTGTTAAAGGATATTCTCAACAAGAAGGAATTGATTACGAAGAAACATTTGCCCCTGTCGCAAGACTCGAGGCTGTTCGTATTTTTCTGGCTTTTGCAGCTCATAAAGATTTTGATGTCTATCAAATGGATGTCAAATGTGCATTCTTAAATGGAGAACTCGAAGAAACGGTATATGTTGAACAACCTCCAGGTTTTATAAATTCAGAGCATCCTGATCATGTTTATATTTTAGATAAAGCTGTATATGGGTTAAAACAAGCACCAAGAGCATGGTATGCGACTCTAACATCATTTTTGACACAATCTAAATTTAAACAAGTTTTAGTTGATGCCACTTTATTTCGAAAGAAAATTGGAAATCATCTGATGCTTGTTCAAATTTATGTTGATGATATAATTTTTGGCTCAACTGACCCTGCTTTATCTAAAGAATTCGAAGATTTGATGAAAAGCAAATTTGAAATGAGTATGATGGGCAAAATTAATAACTTTTTGGGTTTGAATATTAGACAAAACAGGGAAGGCATATTCATTAATCAAGAGAAATATACGAAGAATTTGTTGGAAAAGTTTGGAATGACAAATAGCACAAGGTTACGAATACCAATGGCAACGGGCATAAAGCTAACTCCTTCGTTAGATAAATCTGCTGTTGATATTACATTATATCGAAGCATGATTGGGTCTTTATTGTATTTAACTGCAAGTAGACCTGATATTATGTATTCTGTTTGTAATTGTGCAAGGTATCAATCAAATCCACGTGAACCACATCTCACAGCAGTAAAGAATATTTTCCGATATTTGAAAGGTACTACTTCGTTAGGATTGTGGTATCCTTCGAAAACAGGGTTCTTTGTACAAGCTTATTCGGATGCGGATCTTGGAGGATGCAGTCTTGATCGTAAAAGCACAAGTGGTGGGTGTCAATTTCTAGATGGAAAGCTGGTCAGCTGGCAATTGAAGAAGCAAACATGTGTTTCAATATCAACCGTTGAAGCTGAATATGTTGCTGCAGCTGCGTGTACATCACAAATAATTTGGATTCAAAGTCAATTAAGAGATTATGCAATTAATATGAAAAAGATTCCTTTATATTGTGATTCACAAAGTGGAATAAGAATTTGTCATAATCCTGTGCAGCATTCGAAGACCAAGCACATTGCTCCTCGATATCATTTCATCAAAGATCATGTTGAAGAAGGAAATATTGAAGTTCATTTTGTAAAAACAACAGACCAATTGGCAGATATTTTTACAAAGGCTTTGGATGAAAAATCGTTTCTTCGGATCTTAGATGGATTGGGAATGATTGATGGAAATTCTCTTCAAACTGATAAAAGCGAAGAGTGATGGGTCTGAATCATTTGGTGTATGGACGGAAAGAATGATTCAGTGTTCAGAGGTTACTGTTCATGGTCAACGCTTCGAACGCTTCGCATTCAGAAGTTTTTTAATAATCAGAGGTTACTGTTCATGGTCAACGCTTCGAACGCTTCGCATTCGGAAGATTTACTTCTTATTGAAATAACAAAATCAGAGATTACTGTTCAAGTCAACGGTTCGAAAGCTTCGTATTTGTACACATTTCAACTAAGGTTAGATTTTTAGTTTGTTTAATTTTTTTTATGAAAAACCTGAAAAATCAAAAATATTTTCTTTTATTGAAAAATCAAAAATCCAAAAAGATTTTGTTTCAGTTTGTCTTTAATTTTTCTGATAATTTTCAAAAATACCAAAAATATTTTTTATTTTTTTTCAGTTTTAACATGTGTGTTGTGAGTTTTGTCAAGTTTCAAATACAAAGGATTCATGCAACTGGTTTCGAACGAAAGGTATGATCTCGATACACTTTGGATTAGTTAGGATGTCCCTAGAAGCATGCTGCTGCATGTTGTCTCAAGCCTCGTATGATTCTATGTATGGGAAATGAAAGCCTTGATGAAATTATCTCATGAAAATTTCTTCCCAACAAGGCTTGTATTTGCATAAATCAAGAAGAGCTACCTTACTCTTCTCAAATGAGTTAAGAGTTTTCTGTTTTGTCCATTATAACAGAGGTACCCTTCGATTCTTATCCAATCTTTTTAAACCAAACAATTCTTACATTCCAAATATTCGAAGCAATTTGTCCTTGAGGTCTTTGATCAAACCAATCAAAACCTAGACAAATCACAACTCTGTGTTTATGATCTAATATCATGAGTCCGTGATAGAAGTGAAACCCAAAATCTTATAAACCTTAAGGAATTCACGGGGAACCATGTTCCAGATCTTACAAAGCTTTTGCTTCAGTACCTTTTATACTCCAAATCCTATTCATTTCTTTTGAGTGATCTTAATCAAACATTCGAAAACTACGATGTTTGTTCCCAACAAGATCCAGCATAAATGTTTTTATGAATACGATTTCCGTGTGAGTATATTTTCAAAATCATAGTTACTTTGAATATCACTCGCAACCAAGTTGTCACTGACTACATTGGTCATACAACTAATTTTGTTTACAATTCCTCACCTTATTTTAAGGTTGATATGTAACAAAATTTTCGAAGCCACCCCATGTGTCCAATAAAAGAAACCCTTCGAAACTTCTCTACAAGTTATCGATTGTAATTCACGGGAAACCAAACAAGCTGTTAATTATCTCTCTTGATAATTTTCGAAGATATCTTTGCCTGGGATAAAATTCTTTTTGTGTCAAAAGAAATTGTTGACATCACAAGTTTTCCAAAAAAATTTTCTTTGTTTCTCATCTAATTTCTTTTGAAACACAGCACACACGAAATCCTTGAGGTTTGAGTAACACCAACTTAAACTAATGATTTCGAAATTCTGGCAAATGACTTCACTTTTTAAACCTCAAAGTGAAAGAGCCTAACCTCTATTCCGAAGGTATCCGACGGTTACAATTCTTTTGGGGAATACCAAACAGTCCTATCTCTTGATGACGTATGGTGTATGATAAGCGTGTAAGGCGTGTTGACAGTTACGATTGTTACTTTTTGATGAGTACATTCCGATTTTCAAGGTGCCATGTCAGCAAGCATTTAATGCATCCCGCTTCAAATTCAAAATTCTAGGGTTACATATAAAAGGGCAAATCAGAACTCCATAACACTTTACGCGATCAAACTTTCTGAAACACAAAAACTCTCTGTGCAATTCATCTTCTTCATAAGTTCTTTACTCAAAATCATCTTCAATGGAGACTACTTCCTCACCAACTACAAATGAAATTATCAGTGTTCCAATTCTAAAGATCCAGGGTTCCAACTACCAAGTCGAATCAGATTTGTCAAAATACCCGGAAGAACAACACATGCTTGTGGTTGCTTTACATAATTCTGTTCTATCTAAAGCAATGTTTGAATCATTTGCTGCTCCAATGTCCTGGTTATCAAAGGCAGGTTCTACGGCATCATACAACAAAGAGACTGGGTGTGTTGAATTCACAATGGTCACAGATACAAGAATTAGGGTCTCAAAGCGGTTGTTTTGCAAGATTTTGAGAATTCTGAATTCTGGTCCGTTTGATGAACTTACTTCTTCACAAGTGGTGTATATGTTCAATGAGATGGGTCACCAACCTCCATTGACTCGTATTAGTGACTTCAAGAAGTCGGGGTTACCAACAATTTGGAATTTTTTGTTTGGCATCTTTCTTAGATGTCTTACTGGAAGAACTGTGGGGTTGGATAAAGGAAGGATGGAGGTCTATGCAATGGTAGCTGGGCTATACTATGATTTGCAGGTTGATTATTCTGAGCAGTTATAGACAGAGTTCATCACAAGTATTTTGAAGACCAGTGCTAAGCATGGAATTTCTTGTGCAAGATATTGGAGTCTGATAGTTCAATATATCTATCAGAAGGAGAAAACCGAAGTTCCGGATTACGAAGAGAAAGTCGTTTTTCATATGTATGGGAGTCCGAAGGAAGTACATGATGGTCCGGGTATTTTTACCACAGTTGATCGCATTCCGGATGCTATGCTCAAGAAGGTGGATCCCACGAATAATGTGTTGGTGTCATATTTACAATCTATTGACACAACCGTTGTTACTGGGATATTACAACAAGAAATAAAGAAAAAGTCAAAGAAATCAAAGAAGACAGAGGGTGGGTCTTCGGAAAAAGGGGTAAAAGCAGAACAAAAGAATCAGGAGCTAATCGTTACATCTCGAAATGTCGAAGAGGTGTCTCCGGTTTTAACCTCAGTGGCTGATACACCGGATATCGAAGCCTCTCCATCTAAAGAAACGATTCCTTCGAAGACGGGGGTTTTTCGAAGAATAAAGATCAAAAGAAAATCTCAGTTGGTCAAGAAAACTCAGGTTACTCATCAAGGGGTTACTGTTCAAGAAATTCCAGCTCCGGTGTCTCCATCTTCTAAGAAGCGAAGGGCTGAAAATATGGCGAAATTTTTGAAGAAAACCCAACGTATCGAAGAAGTGGATCAAGTGCATGAGACTCCCGAAGATGAAATTCCAAAAGAAGAAGAAATCCTTCAGTCTACTGAAATCTCGAAGCCTGCTGATATAAAGCTCATTGAATCAACGTCTCTACCACAGGTTACTTCAACAACTGATTCTCCTACATTCCAATCTATTATGGATCAACCCTTCACCATCATATTCTCTACACAATCAACTGATCCACCAAATCCATCATCACCTGTTACTGAAACCATGGCTATTGATGAGGAAACTGATAACGAAGGGTTTGGAGGAACATTCGAAGCTCTTTCCTTTGGTAAAGCTGAAGAAGATTTTCCTGATCATATGCTGATGACGATGAAGCAGTTCAAGATATTGAATTCAAAATTGAATTCTATCTTGCAATCTCAAGCGGATGTAAGAAGTGCTGGAATCAATATCTTGGAAGTTGATTCTCTTATGAAGGAAATGGAAAGCAGAGTGATTTCGAAGACTTCAGGGCTAATACGTGATTCTGAAAGCCGCATTCTTGAGAAGACTGATCAGACTGATAGTTCTACTGAAAATAGAATCAATTCTATGAGATCTGATTTTCTGAAAGAAGTAAAGGATTTGAAGACTGTTACGAAGGAGAGACATGTGCTCTTCGTACAGGAAGTGAAGAAGGTTCGAGAAGACGTTACTATGCAGATTCGTGAACTTCGTGAAGAAATGACAAAGGAAGTTCAGCATATTCAACAGGGGTATGAATCAACACATTAGAAGATCGATATCATTTGTGATGCGGTTGTTCAATGTGTTAAGATGTTCGAACAAGTAAATCCTCAGATGATCTCTCTTTCAGCCACAGAAGAACAACATTTTGGAGAGTTGGTGAAGCTGCTGAAAGAACTCAAAGAAATATCTTCGAAATCATCTTCTCCAATTATCTCTCAAGAATTTCTTTCTCAGAAATTCATTCATTTCGAAGCCATTCTTCAAAAACACCTTACTCCATTACTTCGAATTTCAAGCCTTTTGCCGAACGTATCAGATGCCCCACCTGCTGTCACAGGGGTGCAAGGGGGAGAAAAGGTTGGTCAAGCAAAGGCTGGGGAACATGAGAAGATATCTGAAGATTCGAAGGTGGTAGGAAAAGTTTATCCTTCGAAAGTTGTGGTTAAACCAACAATAGTTTCAGCTGCTCCAGTCATTTCGACTATGACTACAAGTGTTCCAATTTCAAGACCTATTACAAAAGGTATTGTAATTGAGAATGTAGTTCCTTTGAATGTATCTTCGTCAAAGAATGCAGCTCCTTCAAATGTTAAAGACAAAGGAAAAGGAGTCATGGTTGAGAAGACTAACAAAGAGAAGAAAGCTGAGGTGGCAGCTGAAGTTGAAAGAATGAGGCATGTGAAAAGTGTTATGCGACAAAGAGCTCTTGAAGGTTCGAATGTTGATAAGGGAGATCCTTCGAAATTGTTCAACTACGAAACGATTGAATCAAGGGTGATGTTCGATCATATATATTCGTTTGAAAAGATTTCGAAGAAGAGTTTTGTGGTGACAAATACTGATTATGGTCAACTTGACTTTCCGATCAACGAGATGATGTTCGTCATGCCACAGTTTAAAGCAGAGACAAAGTCTATGGATGTCGAAGAGGGAAAGAAGATGAAGATAAGATTTCATGCTGTGTTAGCAAAGGCTCAAGAAGAAGTTTGGTACTTGGAGAAGATTAAGAAGGTGATATCCATAAAAAGGGATGTTATTTTCGAAGGAAAGTTACAGAATTTGAAATATGTTGTGACAAGAGCAAGTGGAAAGATACAAGAGTTCACTGTGGTGGACTTTCCATTGATGAACACTTACGATCTCATCAATGTTGCTCTGATTCTTAAAGACAAGTCCTTCTCTTTTCTCCAGGAAACAGAACCAGATGTTTTCAGTCTTGGGTGTAGGCACATAAAAATTTTCTTGGAGAATTATTTCGAATGCTTAGCTCAAACTGATGTCGAACTTGCTACTGTTAAAGGCATCGACATTACAGCACCAATGGCTCTTATGAAGAAGCAGGTTGAGTTGAAAAAGTACGAAGACGGAGAAATATGTTTAAAGCCATTGGGGATAGTCTTCGCAGGAAAAGATAAAGCTGGAAGAGCCAAGAGATTCTTGTTTCAAACCTCTGAAGTGGAAAGATATACAAATTCGCAATATACGAACTTAATTATTCGTATGAATCATTGCAAGAAGAATTCAGAAGGAGACAAGAAGGAGATAAAGAAAGTTATCTCTTGGCACATGGAAATCCAAAGAGTGCTGATGTATGCTGTTCAACTACTAACTTCATGAAGACTTCGACCTTTATTCCAAAGGGGGAGATTGTTAGGGTATAAATGTTGTAATAAGTCGAAGTGTTAGTTGTATGGTTACGAAGGATCTCTAATCTTCGTAAGTAGAATCTTCGGATGTAATGTTATATTTACTAAGGCATTTTAATGAATAGTCTGAATGCCTAGTCCTTAGTATTTTGTTATGCTTTTGTACTCCTATAAATAGGAGACTGTACTGAGTGAGTACTTAACTTTCACATATTCTTTACATAGAATTCCTTTGTACTCTGTAAAATCAAAAGCATAATATGAGCTGATAAACTATTATATTTACTCTCGTATTCATCGTATTTCTTCTTTCTTAATTCTTACGTGAATTGATCTTTAAACTCGATTTCAAATCTCATCAGTAAGTCATTAAGGCAAATTCAAGCCATCAATGTATTTGATGAATATAGTATCCTATTTCATCTACGTCTGTGGGTTATAACTCCACACTAGCAACACAATTCAAAAGACGTCTACAATGATCAAGTGTTATCAGCTTACTCCGGTAGATGACCACACATACAGTCTTAGTTTCCTGATCGGACCCACCATCTCTGGCCGTCCAAAGGAATACTATATCGTGCTTTTATACATAAACCATACATCGACACCTGATAGTGTCACAAAACATAGTTCTACTCTCTTTTTATATGATGCTACCCAATATCCAAACTTAATTGAACTAAACATCTCATTTTAAGTCCTAGTGTATAACTATACATGATTGAAATGCCTATAATAAACACAAGTTCCTACTTATGTAATATTCACTCTTTCGATTTAACTCGAACTAAGCATCCTTTATAAGTCTTAGTTTAGAAACTAGAATGGACTACATTCCCTGTAATCAACATACAATTCTAACTTTGTTTAGATAACACTATCCTAAATTAGTGTATATATTTAGCACATAGTATCAAGTATTTTAATATATGATAATATTTTAAGTAATAATCCTTATTTTTAGGATTATCTTGTAATAGTATCTTATAAACACTTTAACACATAAATAACCATATCTGGTTCACACAGTATATGTTATCAAATATACATTTAACAAATATTCCAGATAAACAACATTTAATTCACATACAAAGTTTCAACAAATATTGAATACTTTTGAATAATTTCTTGTATTAAATCGTGTTCATGAAAGTAACTATGCACCCACTTGATTGAATTGGAAGATTCGTGGGAAAGTCATCTCTTTGACTGACACTTCAAATGTCCATTTTAAACGACCTAAATATGAATGTTACTAAGCCTTAGTATTTGGTCGTATTTATAAAATTATATTTAATCATTATCCGGTTCACAACATTTTCTCAGATTTATCAATAATCCCAAAACAAATACTAACTTATAGTTGTTAATGAAAAACCAGGTAAGATCGTATCAGAGGTAGGATCTGTTTGGTATATAAAGATATATTGTTTGGAAAATCCACATTAAACACCTGACATATCAAGTCAATACATCACTCCCACAAGTAGATCGATCAATATAATGACTAGTATTACTGATAGATCTTATTTATAACTTCAAAATAACATTTACGAACATAAATATAAGTTATAATTAAAGCACGGTAAGCATAACTTAACTTACATATTTTTTAACGAAAAACCAGACATTATGTGGGCAAAACTTCGAAACCGAAATCTCTATTTCTCTAGGAGCTCTAACGCTTCAAAGCTTAGCTACTAACACCTAAGAACTACTAAACTCAAGCCTTTGGGCCTTGGGAAATTTTGAGAGTGTTTGGATGAGAAAGAAGTGAAATCTGTGATGATATTTGGAAAATCCGGTATCTATTTATAGGCTGCCAGGAGCGAAAAGTGTGTCACACTTCTGACATGGGCGCTTCACGATTTTTCATAGGCAGCAAATGATGAATCTGGTGCTGACACATGTCGGTTCCTGGCTGGTCCGTGTCGCATATGCCTAGTAAAAATTGCAAATCTTCTAAAATCATATATTTCGCATACAAGCTCCTTTCGAGTACTAAAACTTTCGTTTTGACCTCAACATCTAGTTCTTAATATATTTTAAATTCTTATTTTTATAGGGATTACACTGTTAAAATCCGTGCGAAAATAATAACTCCTTCATACAAACTCTCTCTATATCGACATATTCGTATTTATGAGATCTTCAACTCCCGTTTACCTTTTTTTTGGCTAACAGTCAACCCATTTTAGATTTCAATTTATGTGTCGCACATAGCTGTATTGGGTCACACCGAAACTTTGAAAAATCAGAACTTCCTCATACGAAGTCATATTTAGATGCTCTTTATATGCACACTTTCGTAACTTAGATTACTATGACTTTCATTTAGATTAGGATAATAAGGAACCTATCTCTGACACACTTTGTCGTATAGGGTTGAATGTGAAACTTCAAAAAATCATAACTTTTTTCATACGAAGTCAGATTTGGTCGTTCTTTATACCCACGTAATCATCATCACGAGTTAGACAACTTTAGTTAATATTATTTATCCCAAATAATCTTTAATGTCTACACTTTACTCTATTGTTTAACGATAAATTTTGTATTAAGGTTTTTTACAAATATTGTATAATCTTAATATGTGTTCACATAACGTGTACACGATAAATATTTATTAGCTTGTAACACATATGAAGAATAATTACTTTCTTCAATGATTTTAGTTGTTCATAAAATGTATAATTTTTATTTTCATAGTTTAAACGTTTATCCCGGATTTACGGGCATTACACGATATGATCATCAAATGTCTTGCCCTTTTTCCATTTTTGATTATCTTTCATGAAATTCCATAACTCAATAATTTAGAAAGCATTCTTGTTTTCTTTTTGGTACACTTTTAGAGCTTTCTACAAAATCACATCATCACTTTCCCCAATTTTCTTTGATGTTTCATGTTGTTATACAAATCATTAAACAAAATGACTTCTGTGTTTGTCTTCCTCCATTTGGAATACACTTGGTCTTTTGAAGCTTACTCTCCTAGCTTCATCCTTTGTGGAACCTTTTTGTAACGCGCCTCCAAAAATGGTCATGTTTTTAGTCTTTTCCAACCTTCACATCTTCAGAAACAATGATCCATGCATGTGCCAATGCTAGCACTTCTACGGGTACCGATGCTTTAGTCGCCACCTTTTCTTTTCTTTTATTAGGTGCCTTGGCAGGTTGGGCTTCTCGGATGATTTCGGGTTCGGAATCAGATTGCTCTTCAGCTTCCTGAACGAATTCAGGATGAAACAAAAAATCAAAGGGATTAAATTCGTTGTCGGATAGGATTTATGGTTATGTTTGTGGGTCTTTTTATGGGTATTGCTAAGGGCAGATAACACAGTAGCATTCCTCTATAGTGATACCTACACCCTCTAGCCCAAGAAGTCGTGTTTTCCCAATTCATTCATACCAATCCTACATTTCTTTCCCCAATAACGTCTACGTGTCGTATAATTCAAATAAAAACATAAAAACAATAAGAATAATTATTTAAAATAATAACTTTGATATTTGCTTATATTTGTATATATTTAGTTACTTGATTTTTTTTGTGTTTGATTTAATTAAGAATTTGTTAAACTTGTTTGAAAATTACCATCATAATAAGTAATAGATGGTTTTGCTAAATTTTCATATTATGTGGCTTAGAAAAACCGCGAAATAAATTGTAACATCCTATTTCAAGAAGTCTCTTAATTCGGGATTTTGAACAATAAATGGGACAAGTAAAGGCTTTGGGTTTCAAAGGAATAGGGCTTAGAGTTTATTTAATGTTGATAATATTGGTTGTGAGATCCAAACCCTCGGTTTGTATTTTGGACTCAAAGGGTAAAATAGGAAAAGTGATGTTTCAGTCTTATTTCATGAAACAAGGATTTCAATTATGTATGTTTTAAGCCAAAAGTAATTAAACGCTGAAAACAGAGTTGAAACAAAGAAGTTATGGTTGTTTCAAGTTGAAGTGGAAATTGGGGGCTTTTGATTATGCATGGCGTAATTTAAAGTTACGCGGAGCGTCAATAAGGTTTAATGAATTATGTAGTGTGCAATTTATGTGATGCATTATGTAATCTAGGCAGATAAAAACCTAAATCTTCAGTTTTCAGCCCTATTTAATGGCTCTAACTTATGGGAAACTCTCTCGTTATTGGCCTCCATCACCTAAGATCATTCCTTGAGAGACCCTAGCCTTTTCTCACTTTTTTTAGCCTTGGCATCATTTATGAGCTTATTTCTCCATTAAAAGGTTGAATCTTGAAGATAGAGGTAGTGGCAAAGTGTATAGAAGAAGAGTTCAAGTATAGATCCACCAAGACTACATCAATCTTGTACCATTGTGAGTAAAAAGCTTATAACTTACTCATTGGTTTCATAGATCTAGTCATTTGTCATATATGCCACTTTTTGGTCATTATAGTGCATAAAGCTTAGATCTTGAAAGTTTGTGACCTTGTTATAGATAAAGTTGGAAAATTTATCCATCTAAACATCATATTGATTCAGATCAGAAGGTTGGAGACTTGGACTTAATGGATTAAGTTGAGAAAAATCCATTTTTGGTATCTTTAGGACTTAAATACTAGATCTTAGTTGTTTGGACCATCCTAATGGTTTAAGCTGGAAACTTTATACATTGTGGAGCTGTTAGGAACCTCACCTTAGCTTTGAGTGAAATGTATTAATGTATAAAGGATGTGGATTTTGGCAACTGCTTGGTTAGGCATGGAATAACCTTGGATTACACAACGCATAGCGTGACCTTGCCACATTTTCTATGGTAAGAATTTGTTTGATATAGTGTCTAAGTCCATAACTTTATTTGGTATGTACTTGACCCGACCCGACATTGTCCATTTGGGTTGCATGGCATTGCAATACTTGGACAGACTAAATGAGAGAATAAGGCACTTATGATTATTAATATATTATAAGTTCTAATATATTAATAATAGTATTATTTAATTAGTATCGGTCAAGTATTAATCTAGTATTAATTTGGTGATCAAAGTGAGACTAATTAAATATATAGGGTTGATTATCACAATCATCAATTCTTTTATGGTGGGTTAATGATCCATGGTTTATGGGTTATGGATGTAACCATTTGGAGCTCCATGGATAGTCCATGGGAGTTACAAATCCATGGGTCATAAGAAATGAAGAGTCATGACAATTATGGGTATTCATAATGAAACCCTAATTGTGACACCGCTATAAAAGGGACCCTTTGGCTAACAAAATCGAGACCTAGTGTTACTAGAGAGGGCATAACCGATTTTTGAGTGTACGAAGTATTCTCTCAAGTTATTCCAAGTTTTGTGGTGGTGTGTGAAGCATTTGAGGCACAACATTTGGGGTGCTAGGCTCACAAAGTCTTGAAGGAATCCAAGCAACAACAAGGTATGTATTTCTACTAGTTTTTATGTTTATTTATTCCCCATGCCATGCTAGTTAGGAAATAACCTTGAAAAGAAATTTGCATGTATATAGAGAAAACATAGATTCAAGGTTATTAGGGTTACATGTACACTTAGGAAGTGTTAGAATGCTCAAAACCCATCATTGGTATCAGAGCCTAGGATTGTTTTCTGTATACTTGATGCAAAACTGCTTAAAAATCGAAAATTCTGCACTCTGACAACTGGACTCGCCGAGTTCATGGGGAGGACTCGCCAAGTCCATGAACAAATTCATCCTAATAGTCGAGTAGGATAATGCACTCGACGAGTAGGAGCGTGTTGGGCAGCTTTTCGTGTTTTGTTGCTGGAAATGGATTAAAATCATTATCCCAATCTATTTTGGACTTGTAAAATCTGTTTTTGAAAATGATAATGATTATGATAACCCATTTTTGCATGACTTTTATGAATTTTCAAGTATTGTATATGTTTATATGATTTCTTGAAATTGCTTGACATGAATTTGTATTTTTATGAGTTTTTAGAAGATCATAGGAATTATGTGTAACCTCCATGTATGTTTAATTCATGATCTTAGTGGCATTGATGGTGTCCATAACTTGTCTTCAAGTTATGGATAACCAAAAGTAACTTATTTAAAAGTTGACATTAAAGAATAGTAGGTTTCATAAAATGAAGAGTCTTCAACTTTATGAACCATTAAAACTCATAAGTTACAAATTTGAAGAGTCTTGAAATAGTTTCAAAACTTGCCTTCAAGTTTTGGAATTTGTAAAGTCTTACACTTTAATTCCAAATTAAACTTTTTTTTAAAAAGGTTAAAAATTCAAACTTTATGGATTTCATTAAATTAATTAAAGTGTTTAATTAAAAGAGTTAATAATTCCATAAACACATGGTTTAAGTTTAATTAAATTAAGAGTATAGTTTAGTTAATAGATTAAACCACCAAGTATTTTAAATGTTTAAAATACACCCTTATACTATTATTATAATTTTATTATATAGATATGTATAAGAATAAGTCATTCTTACCATTAGTAGGCCTCATTCATGAAGTCGGTCTATAAGGGGGGGGGTATAAGGTTGTTGCCTATAAAATGGTGACTTAATGGGTGTCCACTCTCACCCACCGCTTCCTTGATCGGTGGAGGGTCGTTAGCCGAACGGTTAGGATACGACTTTAAATACTCATTAAAAGTATAATGAATTATAAAGTAACTATACATTAGAAAGTCCCAATCTTAGTTACTTTAGGAAAATGTGAAATTGGTGCTAGCCCATAAAATTACACTTTGTACCTTACCAAGTCGTTAGTGGAGCGTAAGTGGTTAACCGACACACTAACATGGAGTAGTAAGAGTGGCAAATGGTAACTTGACTTTATTATAGATCGGTGGAGCATGTGTGGTTAACCGACACATCGATTAGGTAATATTGTTGAGGGTACCAAGTCAATTTGTATGGTTATTCACACCTTGTTTGTGATCCTCGGCATCCCAGTCACAAACTTGAGAGGGCACAATCGAGATTAAAACATGCCATTGAAAGTTCAATGTATCTCAAAAGATCTTGGAGTTTCAAATCCAATTAAAACTTAATTATATTTCGTTTTTCATGGTGGAAATTGGTAAATCGTCAGTTACTTACCTTTAACTATTTTATAATTTGGATTACGGCATCCCTCTTCCAGTTATAAATAGGTTATTGGGTCTTAGCCTTAATATTTCATATTGGGTGTTATATTAAGGACTTTAAATCAACTAACTTGAATTTCTCCCATTATAAATGTCTAGTTTAGACAGCTATGGTCTTCCCAAATCTTTAGGAAGAAGCTTCCTAATGAAGATGATATCCCAAATGGCAACCAAGGTGAAAGATCAATCCCTTTGTTGTGCATTAGTGGGACTGGAAATCATACTTCACTTCCTCCACCTCCTCCAATAAATCTCCTTATCCCACAAGTTTCAAGACCTGATAAGTTCTAAGTCACTCAATCCCTATTGGCAAACAAAGTCTATATATGCTTAGGTCTTGGAGATTAAGTCACATATTGACAAGCCAGGAGAGTCGGGTGTCGAAGTCTCAAGGTAGCTGGTTGTTGACTTGGTCACTCCCTGACGACAGATCACGACATGACCCTTAATGATCTTACCTATTTGTTTGATGATGCTGAATCTGCACTGATATGGAGCATCGGTAAAGCAAAATTTGATTGGAGGATCAACTTCCCAAACTTCCATGGACATTGACAATGGTAACATTGGAAGTCCAGAAAACCTTTCTCTTCCCAATTGAAAGGGATTGGCCATAGTCAACTTGGTTGACCAAATGATAAAGAGAAAGGCTATGTCTGTGATAGTCCCGTATACCGTTTCCAAAGAGTCCGTATGTTTGTGTTGCCAAAGGAAGGGCATTGGTTGCGAAGCTGCCAAATTTATCTAAAAATCCATAAGGATAGTAAAGTCAAATGTTTGACTCTGCTTTAGGTAAAGTCCATTATCTAACTTTATTTAGTTTCTATTCTAAGATTCTTATTGCATGATGTGACTGGGTCACATATTAATGTTTAAGAATCAAAGAAGAGTGAAGAAACTTAAAGCAAGTATATGTTGATTCTGATCGTGAAGATGGATTTCGATCGCATGGTTCGGTGATCATAATTTTGAGTTGTTACTTAAGAGTTAGATATATTGCTTAGGAATAGATAACAACAAGTTTTCCATATGGATTGTAAGGATAAGTTTTCCGCAAAGTTTTAAAATAAAAGAAAATGGTTTTGATTTTATTTATTTTAAGTATCCTTATAATGGCATTTGTGAAAAGGGTTGTTGCTTATATGTTTCCATTGATAAGCAATATGGGTAAATGGATTTGATTTTTTCATTAGTGGTAGTGTCATAATTTACCAAATAAGGAAAGATTCTCATCACCCAAGTTTCAGTTGGATAGAAACTTGGAATCATGCAAGTTGTATTGTGTGATGAATGGGAATTTTCATCTTTAGTAAATTAAGACTAAGTCCTTGTTCACATTCGCTTGTGAGTCAAGCGAAGGACTAAAGGATCGGGTACATTAAGTTGTGCACTAGTCAGGTCCACCACAAAGGTAGATAAGATTATTCGTTATGATTTACTAAAGTTTAGTAAATATGGTTATGCTTACGACTTTAAGTGTAATTCTGAAACATTGGAAAGGTTTCAATGTATGGTAGAATGAATAAGAAGAATCAAATAAGGCAGAAAGATACAAGTTTCTCCAATCTAAAGAGATGGGAGAGTACTTGTGTATTTTGTTTTATTATTATCTTAGTGATTATGGAACCATATTACAATTGATCCTCTAAGGACACCTTAGTGTGTTTGTTGCCTGAGGAGAGGAATCGTGAATTGTTGAAATGGTTAAATCAAAAGATAATTCATATTTCGTTCCAAAAACAAATCCTGGAGTTATACTCCAAGATTGTAACTTGAGTGACATAGTCTTTAGAAAGTTCATAACACATGTCAAATGTAGAGTAAGATGTTTCCTATTCTTGTACATTTGAGATTGGTAAGTTTGATGTTTTGGATAAAACAAAGACCAGCTAAGCCCAATAATGAGAAGTGTTTAACTTGATAAGAATCCGCACGAGCTCTTGAATATTTGTATTGTCAAGGGATGGTTCTTGACAAAGAGAAGTCTTATAAGTCAAGAGGATAGTGGGAGTCTAAAAGATTCCAAAATAGTTTCAAGAACTAATCAAGAGTTTTGTTAATCACTAGCCCACGATTTGAGGTTTGTAACCTATCATGTTGACATATTCTGTGCTCATCCCAGTTAAGGTTGGCTTTGCATTGGAGTTCTGAGAGTTCTCGACTGTTTGCATAACAACCTGGAAGCAATGGTAGTCCCTTATGCTGCCGGATGGCAAGAAATTAAGATTGCACAAGTTCAGTCCATATAAATTTGGAAGTGTCACTAACCTAGTCCTGTGATTATGGTTTTGACAAAATTCACATGGAAAAGAACACATACACCATAAAATCTAAGTGTCATAAGTTTTCTCTTCGATTCATGAAAATGATGGTAAGGAAACACTTCCAATAAGAAGATTTTAAGTAGATAGCGATTGTGATATTTGCATTCTCATATAGTTAGTGGAGTGTGTGTGGTTAACCGGCACGCTAACTAGTGAGAAGTGCAAAAGGTCTAGACAAACATGTGAGCTATCTAAGGAAAGGTGTATGTTTTTGATAAAGTCTTATCAAAGCAATCTAGTATCAAAAATATGAACTTTGGTAAGAAAGTCAATAAAGTATTGATTTCTAGAAGTCCAGTTGATTTCTAAGTACATGTCAAAGCTAGTGGGAGCATAAAGTGTTATGCTGGTAATCATTATGCTAGTGGGAGCATGATGATTATGTTAAGTATTGCAAGTTAGCAATGTTAATTATAGAAAACAAAATTTTCAATTTGCTTTGAAAAGTTGTTTTGCTATAATTAAGGGAGAGGATTTTATACTTCATTCCAATTTTACCAGCTTAGATTGAGTTTTATCAACTTTAGTCAAGGATATATATGAATGTTATGTTGGAATTGTTCAACATAAGGAATTTCTATATATGTTGCGTTCTCAAAATTCGATTATGATTACGACATACCTCTTCATACTTCGAATTGTGAGAACATGGCAAATAAAAATTTTATAGCATGAATCGTGTCCCATATGCTTCGGATATAGGATCGATTGCATGTACTATAATATTCATCCATTCTAAATTTTCCTAATGCTTAGGGCATTAAGAAGGGAAAAGGGATTAGAACTGGATATGACTAAAATGATTAAGCAATTGTCGAGGACAGTTTGAGGTTTACCAAAGATTGGTCACTCATGGACAATTGGAAGTATAGAGTTAGGACCATATTGACATATTTTGAAAAGAGGCAACCCTTGTTCAAAAGTGATGGTCAAAATGGGAATATGGAATTGTTTCCATAGGTGGACATTACTCTTTGAATCTGTGTAAGATTAGAGAACTTAATGCAAGAAGGATGTTCAAAGGAATGTACTTTGAATTTGAGACTTCATGGAATTGCTTTCCATTGAAATATCTTGTAATGTCTGTTGTCAAGTCTTTGTGACTTCTGTGCATAGTCATTACAAGGGGATCATTGCATATAAGTTTAGAATCTAACATATTACAGTAAATGGAAAGAGTTTGGTATTCTTGCATTTACAACAAGGATTGGAATTGTGAAATGAGCATCATTGGAATATTGTCAATTGATCTATTTCACAAAGAGAGGACCATATGTAAACATAGTATGCGTACTTGGAGTATGGCATAATTGTTGTTTGGAAAAACATAGTGTACATGCTTGGAGAATGGGACAACTAATGTTTTAATTCAAGCATAAAGTTGATTAATCGAAACATAAATAATGAGTAATCAATATGGTGCTTAAATAAAAGGTGTTTTATTTACACTCAAAGTGTTAGGGCCATATAAGATTAGTATTATTCTTGTGTTTCACTTTGCATGTTTTGACTTCCAGAATAATTATGTTATGGTATATATCATATTATTCAAACCATCCACAGTCAGTCATATGTTGGAAGTAGATATGAATCAAGACTGTCATGAATTTGGCTTGTATGATTTGTCTAAAGTGCTTTAGACAATGCAATGGTTGTTACAACATTCATGAGTACTCACAAGGGCTGAGTATTGGATTCAACCCACGCTCACTTGCATCACTTCATGGAATTTATCTCGAGTGATCGTGAGATGGTAATATCATATAAATCTTCAAACCCAGAGATATGAGTTGTTGACTATGAGTTGGTTATTCATTGATTGTAAGAAAACGCATTGGTAACTCGATGTTATAAAACGTGCCTTTGTGAATAATTCAACAAGTAGTTAGTACAAGCATATCAGTCGAAGTTTATCTGTTCCTTCTAGAAATAGAAGCGATATCTGGGCCCCTCGATGATTTGGTTTTGATCTATGTACCGGGACCGGTCAGAACCTAATTGATGTGTTCAATTTAATTCTATGACGAAACAAATCAGAGATCGAGAAACAAATGCTGGACAATAAGTAAGACCATGTTTCATGTGTTTGTCCGACTGATATCATGAGAACAGAGGATTATATGATCACTTATCTTAAATGGCGCATCATCATCATCTCAGTTCCGAGAGACTTTAAAAGAGCTACGATTGCTAGTCGGATTTTGAAGTCATATTTGCAAATATAGTTATTAGACTTATCCAAGTGGGAGACTGTTGGATATAGTGTCTAAGTCCATAACTTTATTTGGTATGTACTTGACCCGACCCGGCATGGTCCATTTGGGTTGCATGGCATTGCAATACTTGGATAGACTAAATGAGAGAATAAGGCACTTATGATTATTAATATATTATAAGTTCTAATATATTAATAATAGTATTATTTAATTAGTATTGGTCAAGTATTAATCTAGTATTAATTTGGTGATCAAAGTGAGACTAATTAAATATATAGGGTTGATTATGACAATCATCAATTCTTTTATGGTGGGTTAATGATCCATGGTTTATGGGTTATGGATGTAACCATTTGGAGCTCCATGGATAGCCCATGGGAGTTACAAATCCATGGGTCATGAGAAATGAAGAGTCATGACAATTATGGGTATTCATAATGAAACCCTAATTGTGACACCACTATAAAAGGGACCCTTTGTCTAACAAAATCGGGACCTAGTGTTACTAGAGAGGGCATAACCGATTTTTGAGTGTAAGAAGTATTCTCTCAAGTTATTCCAAGTTTTGTGGTGGTGTGTGAAGCATTTGAGGCACAAGATTTGGGGTGCTAGGCTCACAAAGTATTGAAGGAATCCAAGCAACAACAAGGTATGTATTTTTACTAGTTTTTATGTTTATTTATTCCCCATGCCATGCTAGTTAGGAAATAACCTTGAAAAGAAATTTGCATGTATATAGAGAAAACATAGATTCAAGGTTATTAGGGTTGCATGTACACTTAGGAAGTGTTAGAATGCTCAAAACCCATCAGAATCAACGCATGGCGTAGAGCGAGAGTATGATTGGCGTATGATCAGAAGGTGTTATTGGTTATTTTTGAGCATTAGTCAAGTTGGGTGGGGTCTAGCCTTGTAACGGTAAAATGGTCTTTTACCCTAGAGAGAGAGAGAAAGAGAGAGAGAGAGAGAGAGAGAGAGAGAGATTATGAAATGGACCTTTGATTTTGATTATCATCTTAATTGTTAATTCATATTGTTTTGGATATGTTTAGTGTGAGGACTTTTGTAGTAGCAGCGAGTGTGAGATTTGGTTATCTTCGGATTGAGGTGAGTCTTCTCACAGTACTTGCGGGTCGAAGACACCAATGACGGCCCATTGGATTTTGTTTGTAGTATGTTAGCTGTCTTTTTGACTCTTGCATGTATTTGTATGTAAGTTGGGTGGGGCCCACTATATTTAATAGACGGGGCCCATTACATGTTACAGATAGGCCTGTTACTGGTCGGGGACCGATGTATGTATGGTATATGGTATTTTGGGGAACTCACTAACCTTTGTGCTTAAGGTTTATGTTTAAAATATTTTCAGGTACTTTTGGCTCCAAAAGAAATGGCCCAGCTTGATCGCACTGCAACCCGTGGAGATTTATTTCGCACTAAATGTTTATGAATTACTCAGATGCTTTGAGAATATTTTTATTATGATTGTCTTTGAGATAATGAATGAATGGTTTTGACTTATTTAAAATGAAAATTTTACTCGATATTTTTGGGACGTTAAAAGTTGGTATTAGATCTAGGTAGAAATTCATGGGGGGGGGGGGTGAAGGTGGGTTGCATCTGATCCCACATCAAGGGACATGTATACCTTCCCTATCATAACACATTTTAACGTTTTGAAGGTGGCAGATATCATACAAACTTTGCAGTTAGGCTTGCCCAAGCGAGAGCAATTCAGGGACGGGTGACCATGTGGGAAGTTTTTGTGTCGGGAGACCAACGCATACAATATTGTGATACATGTCAGAGGGGAATGTTACAAGTTAGTATCAGAGCCTTGGTTTGAGGGATTCGGGCACACTCTCGGGTCTGTCTGAACTCAAACTGAGGATTTCTAAAATCTTTTAAAATAAAGTGATTTTCTAAGAAAAAGGGGTACGATGCATGTAATCAGTCAAACTCAAGTAGGTATTTCCCAAAATACTCATACATGTGTTATGTGTATTGTTCTAGTATGAGTATATGAGAATTACATGCTAGATTAGGGCTAACGATATCCTCAGGATTGTATGATAGAATGCTAGGAGAGATGCTTTTATATGTATGTTGGTTGAGCTTCTAGAACTGTATGCTAGTATGGATTTCAGATTGTTGGATAAAATGGCCTGATTAAGTGAGGCACTAGTTAAATTACTCGATGCTTGAATTTCGCTTGCTTTGTGCTTTTAGGGACCTCCAATAATATCGACTAACTATTAAGTGAATACATTAGGTTACATGTTGTAGGGATTAGATGATTTTAGAAGGTTATGTTTAACACTATTGCGCAACTCTTGTTTGAGTCCAACCGTTGTAGTGTAAGACCTTACAGTCAAAGAATTTTATAGTGCTTGTAGCATGTAATTATATTTGTGAGGCATTTATCATGTATTAGAGGGAGTCTCTTATGCAGCTGATTGTGGAGAGTGGTGTGAAGGGAACCCTAAGACAGCCTAGGAAGAATGTTAGAACGTACTAGTCTAGGCATTCTCAGAAGAAGGATCCTAGACAGAGAAACTATGAGGATTAGCAGTGTATACTCGTTTGAGGGCATGTATTTGTGGTTGGATTGGACGGTAATGGACATAAGTAGTTACTTAGAAGACTCGAAGTGATTCATAAGGAAACTAGGTATAGGTATGGAAGGTAGTATTCGACCCATACTATTGAAAGAACAGGATCTGTACTTGAATCAAGGAAAATTCCGGGGATTCTAAGGAGATGGTTGGGGGTAGATAGCTTGGTTTGTCATAATGATTCATTGCAGTGTGTTACCGTCTTTATCGACCTTTTGATTTTGGTTATTCGGAAGGAGGAATGGGTATAGTGATTGTTTGGGCCTTAGTGGCCATGTAAATATGGCTTTGAATGGTTCAGACCTAGGTGAGTTAATTGATTTTGGAGGTCTCAAGGGCCTTGCTCAAGGTAGTGACACTTGAGTTGCGATACTCAAGAAGGAAGCGATTGTGACGATTGGCTCAAGGATTACAACCGGAGGCTGAGCGATTGGGATGTCACCATCTATTATGGGGGTTATGTTCTTCCAGCTTTCCGTGTCCAAAGGAAAGAGAGGGAGGACATGTGATTTTCAGAGTTGAGATGTAAACCCATCATAGGGTTGTATGGTTGCGGTTTTAAGCAGCAAGTATGGAAATAAGGGAATTCACAAGTGGATTCTTGTGGTATGATTGCCTTGAGATGAGATCAAGGGTCTGATTTCTTTAAGTTTAGTTAGGTTATGTGCTACTTGATTGTTTCAAGTGATCAAAAGAGGTGAATTGGGAACAAAATCTTTTGTTGTCTCTAATGTATTTTGACTAAAAAGATTATGCTTCTTGTATTTATGAATAATACTCATGATGAATTGGTAGTTGGGGATTTACAGGCAAGGTGTGTGGTAGTCTATTTGTTTCTATATAAAGAATCAGTGCTATTAATAAACTATCAAATTTATTATTTGTGCATCTGTAAGGGATTTTTGATGTAAGAGGCAATTATGATTAAAGAGTTTCCGAGGTCTTCAACTGAGATTACAAATCTCTTTGAATCTGATTTGTCCTTATTTAGAAGATCAGATTGCGTTGTGTTGTACATTCCAAGGGTCGGAGATGCTAGGTATCTGGTTGAGCTGGTTTGAGATTTGGTCTATTTGCAATACCAGTTGGTGGTAGTTCGAACCATAGTGGGGGAGAAATGGGTGTTATACTAGGAGGATCATCGACCTATTCGATTTTATGGTTTCAAAATAATGGGCACAAGTATTTGTGGTTCGGGTGTGCGAGATTTTGTTTCAAGATTTGGTGAAAACAGGGAGTGGGGTAAGTTACCATCAGATGTATGTGCTCAAAAATGCGTTGTCTTCGCGGCAGGAAGTTGTTGGACAAGGAACTCGTTGTATCCAGTGGGTCTTTCAGGATCGCTGATGTTTAGGTCATGGGGAATCTAGGTCACATAGGTTAAGTATCGATTATTGAGGGATTTTTTAGCTCATTGCATAGATTTCTATCTAAAGTGTACGATGAGCAATTAATGATATGTTAATCAACTTCAGAGATTGGTATATGTACTTTAACATGGACTTTGTTCAGTAGTGTATTGGATCAGTGGATTAGTTATAAATGCATTCTCGATCGCTGGTCATTTCATTTATCTTCAATAGCTGAGGTTCTTCGAACTTTCGAGCTGTATCAGTGGAAGTTCAATAGATGCGTCAACATATCGTCAAAATATATACATTGTGCTATTTGGTTTATGGGTATGTGTACCCTCAATTGTTGGCTATGGAAGTATTGTTCATAGTAGGCTCGGGTTTCGTAGTTGTCCTTGGGTATTGGGAGTTCGGACGTTGGAGCGGTATTGTTTACTTTTTCATGTGTGGCTTTGGATCTCTAGAGAAATCTAAATTTTTCATGTTGTGTTAATAGGGTTGGTATTTGAATTGATCCGACCAAAGTTTTAGCAACATTTCTGGGTAACTTTGGAAGTTTTATCGAGTTAGTTATGTATTGGTGGAATTTGTTCAGTTTGAATTAACAGGTAGAACCTTGATTCAATTATTTATGAGGATATTTCTATTAAATATTGAGGTTTGTCATTTCATTAGATCTACTGGTACTTCATCCTTTAGTTAAGGTGGTGAGGAAAATGGAAAGTAGTAAATCTAGGGTTCGTATTGGGTTCTATTTAGGGTATGTATTACGGTAGGTTCATTAGCTTGTCGGGATGGGTGTATGTGGGTTGAACAAGATAGAAAAGGATCTCTTGGTTAAATTATAGGCATGGTTCTTATATGGTTTATAGCCTTTGAAATTGAAACGAGAATACAACTGCCCACCACCTTCTCTGGTTGTGTGCGGCCATTTTTTGTCTGGTTTTGCATTGGGAACATTTTGTGCTTTGAAAGGAGTTGTGTGTTATAGAAGAGTATGACTTTTGTGGTGTATGATTAGTATTGAGAAGGATGTTGATTGGGTTCCTACAAGTTCGTGGGTTGATGTTTGTGTATCTTTAGGCCCCTGTGGTGTTGGTCGTGAGTCTTCAGGCTTGTAGTGGAATGATGGCAAGATCGGCGTAGTACCATCAACCTATCATTTTAGTGGTTAGAAGATATCATAATGTATTGTGAACCAATGGTTGTATGATTCATATGGGTGGGACGCAGTAGTCATTTGATTGAGACTCTTATTTGTCGGATCGTAGGTCTTATTGGCATGAGGTGTTAGTGCATTGATTAAGAGTCGAGTGACTTAGTGACCATCCGGTTTGGATCATGTGGACAACAAATGTGACATCCCCAATTTTCACAACCAGAAAATACCATTTTGTTTATGCTTATTTAAAAATCAGAGTATCCTTTTTGAAGAATAATATCGCAAAATTTGTTCATAAACACATGATAATGATATTACCAAATCTTTTCCGAAGAAATGTATTTTATTTATATTAAAACATTGAGATGTCAATCTCAATACAGAAGCATAAGCATAACGAAATATTACAAGCTTTACAGTAATTAAACTAGTGGCATAATACTCCTTCAATCTCTCTGCAGAATGTATCTTTAATATCAATACATGTGATACAATAAACTGAGTAGGTCAGGTTGGGAAACCTGGTAAGTACATAGGGATTTCAATCCCACAATGTAATATATATATATATATATATATATATATATATATATATGTGTGTGTGTGTGTGTGTGTGTATATATATATATATATATATATATATATATATATATATATATATATAAACTAGAACTCGTAAGATATAATTTCATATAAGCATTTTACCCCGCCCCGTCGATCCTCACAACGACACGATGCAAACTTTCAGATTTAAAATGAACGACTTTACCTAATCCATACTCACAAATCAGGTATGAATGACTATGTCTAATCCATGCTTTCAGATCAATGAGAAATGATTATACCCACTCCATACACTCAGACTAAGGACGAATGATTATCTCTAATCCATGCTCTCAGATTATTGACAAATGACTATGCCTACTATGTACTGTCGGACTAGGGACAAATGACTATATCTAATCCATGCTCTCTGATTATCGACAAATGACTATGCCTAATTCATACTCATGGAATAAGGAATAATGCCTATGTCTAATCCATGCTCATGGATCAAAGAGAAATTTGAGAGTTCTACCCTCCGTGTGTATCTCACCCGTACTCTTAAGGAGATACTACCCAATATTCATCTTAAGTAATTTAGGTTTATTTTGTATGTGCTAAATCAACATATATCATTAGATATGTTCTTAACACATGTTGCAAGCAATATCAAATATCTCACACATAAACATATATTTAATACTTTAATTAATAATTGTATTAAAATCATGTTCATGAAAGGTACTATGCACTCACTTGTTAAAGTGATGACGCGAAACTCGGACAGCGTTTTGCTTCTAGCAACTATTCTTTCCTTTAACATAATCTAGTATCATTATCACTAAGTATTAGTCTAATATTTAATACGACTAATTATTAGTGTCGATTCATCCTTAATTCAATGTCTACTTCAAGATCTATTAAGTAAGGATCAGCCAGGTAGGACAGTTGGGAGGCAGGATCATTTTGGTGTATACCCTTTCTGAAATCCAACAACTAAGCCAATGTGACCATTCTAGACAGCTCTCTCGTAAGTAGATTGGAATCGCTGATAAATCTTGTGTTGAGTCCAAGTGATTGTGTCATTGGGCTTTGTAGTTCGATCCATTAGTATTCTCGGTCTGGGCCTGTCCAACCGAGATATATTTAGGGTTTAGTATATATATAGTGCATGCATGCATTATGTAGATCATGCTTTTCTTGAGAATTATTTTACTTATCATATTGTAACCCTAGCCTATCTCTACAGTATCAATTCACATTGAATTCTTCTGAGATAGAGCATATTAATCATTCGACACACATTTGATTCATCTTTGTGTTTATCGTTTTCTACTCTTGTCATTATCCTTTAATATATGTTTGAATCTATCGATCTAAGAGAAGTTTATATTCATCAATTGGTATCAGAGTAGGAGACTGTGTAATATATATGCATCTCTTCTATTGGAAGAACAATTTTTTAGGGTTTCCGCTTTTATCAAATCTTTAGAAGTCGTCATCTCTTCATTGACACTATTTCTTGCTTTTGATAAAACCCTAATTCAATCTTTACAAGTTTGATTCTTAGCAGATATCTGAAAAAGGTCATCATGTCTCTCGAAGATTCACAAACCAATCCGATAAAAATCTCCAACAGGATTGGATCCACAACTAGAATCCCTATTCTTTACACTCACGATTATGAAATGTGGACGCCTCACTTTGAAGACTATGTCGTTGGTTCTGAAGACAACGGTTATCTTATCTGGGAAGCAATAACATTGGGTCCTTTTGTTCATTATGGAACAAACAGAACAATAAAGATTCAAAAGGAGTACAACCAACTCTTAACTGACGTTGAGAAGATTCCTCAAGACGGAAAAAGAAAAGTTGTTGTGCAACGTTAAATCCATGAGAATGATGAGATTCGCTTTACAGTCTGATACTTTTCGTCTGGTAAGCCCATGCACCACAGCAAAAAAGATCTGGGATAGACTCAAAGAGTTGTATTCCACTTATGAGGACCTAGAACATTCTATCTAAACTGTATTGCTTTTTGAGTTCGGTGCTTTCCAACAAAATCCAGATGAAAAAATTATTCAAGCTTTCGATCGCTTCAATCATCTTCTAAGCAAGATGATCAAGCACGATATTTAAAGAGAAATGATTGAACAGAAGGTCACATTTTTGAATGGTTTAAGACTCGAATGGATGGTTGTGGCATCAACTATGAAGGCTCATGAGCAGTTTAAGACCTATTCATTGGCAAAGATGGTGGGTATTCTCAAGTCTCATGAAAGTGTTGTAACAAAAGAAGCAAAAGTGGTGTCTGGTATGGGATCCTTGGCCCTTCTCTCTAAGGCAAAGAATGTGGTAGAATATGAAGAGGAATCAGAGATGTCAGAATGTGATTTGACAAGCGAAGAGTATGCGATGATGGTTTCCAACCCAAAGAGGTTTTCTCAGAAAAAGTTCCCTGTAGCCAAGAACCGAAACTGGCAAGGAAGCTACAGCTCAGATAAGGCGAAAGAGGATAACAAAAGAAATCCTCCGAATGAAGTAGAGAAGAAGGAGAGCAAACTGGTAGGAGAATCTGGATATGATTGCAAATTCTGCCATGGCAAAAACCACTTGGCCAAAGATTGTGTGTTAAGAAAGCTGCCAGAAAAGGAGGGTGAAGATGATGAAGCATATCATATGCACAAGCTGGAGGAGATAAAGAAGAAGAAAGCTACTAACAATTCTATGAATGCTATTGTATCATCAGTTGAGGTTTCAGATGCTTACAGGATTGGTCTGGAAAAAATTGAGTCCTTTATAAAGTCCAAAGACCATAAGGAATTGCTTAGGAATTTATTGGATGAAAATGACAAATTAAACATAAAGACCAAAACCATGCAGAAATTTAACTCATTGAGTACCAAATTAAGTTTAGAAAATAAGATGAATGTGGAAAATACTTTTGAATTTGATGAGGACAGTGATATGAGTGAAATTTATGAATGTGTTGAGGTTGACTACTCTGAATTCATCAAAAGCGAACCCAAACCAGCAAAAACTCTCATATCTGAAAACTCAATTGCTTTTGCTCGAATGTCCAAGGACAAGTCCAAAGTCCTTAAGGAAAAGGTAGTGGTATACAAAAAGGTGCAAACAGTACCTAATCAAGTCTATGCCACCACTTGACTTACCAAGAAGCAAACTGTTGAGCTAACTTCTTTGGGAGATGAAGACAATGTTGATGGGTGTGATAACGTTTTTTGGTTTGCTCCCATTGACAATGCAGATGAAACAGTAGGTCTGTCAGAGTAAACCTCATGGAGAGTCAAGGGTAGATATGTGGTTGAACCTCTCAACAAGCCTTCAAGCTTTGATAAGCCAAGTACAATTGGTACTAAAGAAATTCAAGGTGAACTGAATAAAGTATCTAGAGAATCATCTCCAAGCGAAGCGTGTGAAGATGAACCGAAACCAAAGGAAAAAATTCACAAATCTCAAAAACAGCTTGATGAGAAAACACGTCAAAGGAATAGAAGGTACCAAAAGAATCTCAAAGAGAGAAAGCAGTTTTGGAATTCTCAAAATGCTAATCACATTCACAAGGTATCGAATCCACAAGTGAAAGTAATCCCTCAGGAAAAAAAGGTCCATGTACTCACTGTCAGTCATGCAGCCAAATAAACTGAAGAAATAGTTTCGGTGCTGAATCAAGCAAAAATATGAACCGAAAGACTAGCTTCGGTTGTAAAGTCGATCAGCAACCGAAGTCGAACCCAGTCAAGGATAACAAAGGAAAGGGAAAGCTAGTCTCGAACCCTAAATTTCATACCAAGAAGACATTCGCTAACCCTAGGAGTCTAAAGAAAAGCTTAACTAAGAATAAAAGCAAAAATAAAAAGTCAGCTTCAAATAAACCAAAACAAGAAAACAACAAAATCAAAGTTTTTACCATCAAAAGAAAATATGAAACCACGTTAATAAAAACAACATATATGGTTGATCTTTCTGTTGCAATTCCTTGTCCTGTAAAAGGCTCACGAGAACCCAAGAAACTTTGGGTTCCTAAATTTGCTTAATTTTTGCAGGTTATTACTGACGAGCAGTTCGATGATGAATGGTACATTGATAGTGGCTGCTCACGTCACATGACAGGAAGGAGGAAAGAGCTAAGGGAGTTTCGGTCCCTTAAGGATGGTGGATGTGTCAAATACAGGAATCATTCATATCGCATGATCAAAGGCTACAGAATGATCACAAATAGAGAATTCTCAATCTGAAAGATAGCATATGTAGAGGGATTACAACACAATGTCATAAGCGTATCTCAATTGGTTGTAGGAATTGGCTTGAAAGTATCATTCGATGATGAAGGTTCTGAGATTGTCGAAAAGAAGACGAAGATTGTCCTGTTGAAATCCAAGCGCAAAGGAGATGTGTATCCTCTAAATCTTAACCCAATTCGAGGAAAGCCCATTGTATGCTTCTTGTCAAAAGCACACTCTAACGAAAGTTGGCTCTGGCACCGAAGGCTCTCACATCTCAACTTCAAGGATATCAATAAGTTGTTATCAGTGATCATGTACGAGGACTTCCCCTTCTCAAATTTGATAAGGAACACTTGTGAGCTGCATGCGAAATGGGAAAGCAAAACCGAAAGAGTCACCCCACACGTGTTAACACAAAGATCATTGAACCACTGGAACTTCTACTCATCGACATGTGTGGTCCATCAGCAATTGAAAGCATCGGTGGTAGTAAGTACATTTTGGTAATTGTTGATGACTTTTCACGTTTCACTCGGGTTTTCTTTCTTAAAAAGAAATTAGAGGTGAATCCTAAGCTCAAAGTGTTCATAAAGCAAGTGGAACTTCAACTACGAAAGATGGTTAGAAACATCCGAAGTGACAACAGGCTGGAATTTAAAAATCAAGAGTTCGAAGAATTTCTTGTTGATAAGGGAGTATCTCACAATTCTTCAGCACCCTACACTCCAAACCAGAATGACATAGTTGAAAGGCGAAACCGCTCTTTATATGAAGCAGCCTGAACCATGCTTAGCTTCGCTTCCGTACCATTGTACTTCTGGGCTGATGCAATAGCTGTTGCCTGCTATACCTAGAACCAATCCTTCCTCAACAAACGATTTTCCATCACTCCGTACGAGATATTAAACAATCACAAACCGAATGTCAAGTTCTTCCATGTGTTCGGTTCAAGGTGCTTTATTTTCAACTCCAAAGAGAACCGAAACAAGTTCAATGTGAAGGCAGATGAAGGGATCTTCCTTGGTTACTCACTAACTTCAAAGACATATAGGGTTAGGAATAAGCATTGAAAGAAATTGAAGAAAGCTATTATGTCACATTTGATGATGACTACGTAAAGAAACTTCAATCCAGTAAAGGACCTACAGAGGAAATATTTCCAACTTCAGGTCAAGTCTCGGTCCCTATTTCCAATTTATTTGAAGAGTATATGTTGGTCTTTTATGAACCAGAGAGAGCAATTAATTCTGAGACAAAGGCAACTGACAATAAGAACGACAACTTGAAGAAAATTATCTATGAAGCAGGGAAAGAAATGGATAGCGAACATCAAAGACCAACTGAACAGCCAGGTCCAAGCGAACCTCTAAAAGAAAGTCCTATATTCCATGGGGAGGGTTCATCCACGTCATGCAACCCCGATTCGTCTTTCCAGGAGGGATATCCATCACCAACAAAGACCCATGACATCCCATTCAAGGGGGAGAATTATGATCCTGATGTTGAAATCGTTGTGTCATTCGAGGGGGAGAATCATAATATGAATGATGATTCGGATTTTCAATCAGAATTGGAAGAGGAAATCAATGCCGAATTGGATCCAGCCTATGATCCAAACTACCCTCCTCTCACAAAATGGACAAGAGATCATCCAAAAACTCAACTAATTGGTGAATCATCTGAGGGAGTTCTTACTCGGTCTCAATTAAAAGCCAAGAAAACTGCTATGTTCTCTCAAGTAGAATTTTGCATGTTTAACTCATTCGTCTCAAAAATAGAACTAAAAACGGTCAATATTGCACTCGATCACTCAGATTGGGTACAGGCAATGCAAGACGAACTTCATGAGTTTGAGCGAAATCGAGTTTAGAGATTGATTCCCATACCAAAGGATGCATCAGTCGTTGGCTTAAAATGGGTTTTCAGAAACAAAATGTACAAAGAAGGGAATGTGATTCGTAAGAAAGCGAGGTTGGTTGTGAAAGGATATTGTCAGGAAGAAGGAATAGACTATAAAGAAACCTTCGCTCTAGTAGCAAGGTTAGAATCAGTGCGAATCTTTCTGGCATATGTTGTACACCAAAACTTTGAAGTATTTCAAATGGATGTCAAGTGTGCATTCCTGAATGGAGAACTTGAGGAGACTATATATGTTGAGAAACCACTAGGTTTCATAAACAAAAAGTATCCTGATCACTGCTATATTCTGGATAAAGCCGTCTATGGGTTGAAGCAAGCTCCTAGAGCCTGGTATGAAACCCTTACTCGACTTCTAAAAATGTCCAAGTTTAAAAAAGGTTCAGTTGATCCAACCTTCTTTCGTAAGAAAGAGGGTGACCACTTAATGATCGTCCAAATTTATGTCGATGACATCATCTTCGGTTCCACGAATCCCAGCCTAACAGCTGAATTCAGGAAATTGATGGAGACTAAGGGAGCGTTTTCTTCGCAGAATGTTTTTGGAAGGAATGAAATTTATCAAAACAATTAGAATCTGAAGGAATTGGAATCTGAATGTATTAGGAGCTGTAACGCGTTTGGTTGACATGGAATGTAATATGTTTTTTGTTTGGTATGCTGATTTCAGAAATGAATTGGAAAATAAATTTTGTACTATGACAGAAATACCCTTAATAATATTTTGCAACTAATTATATTTTTTTAATAACATGACGCTCGTTTATTTAATTACAACATTTTTATTGAATTCTTCATCAAAATTTAAATTTAAAAAAAACAAGTTTATCAAATAGAAATGTCGATGAAATTGAAAAACTAAACAATTTGTCAACTTTATTTTTGTGAAATTAGTGGTTACTAATAATGGATTTTAAATAATTTAAGGATTTTTTTTCATTTTCTCCAAGAATGCAAACATAAATGAAAAAAGAGGGGAAACAGAAAAAAGTTATAAGTAAAATAAAACAGGCAAAAGTAACGTGGATGTTTTATTTATTTATTTACTATTATTATTATTATTATTATTATTATTATTATTATTATTATTATTATTATTATTATTTTTAAACTTATCTCATAGATAACTGGAGGATAATGAGGATAATGTGTAAGTTAAAATAAAGATAATGAATTGAATTTACATTCTTGATGCACCGTGGAGGAATTAAAATTCTTTTAAATGGAGAATTAAATGATAATTATGGAAATCTAATTTCATTCCTTTGGTAACCCAAACATAATCTCCAAATGATTTTAGTTTCCAATTCCTTCTAATTCCTTAAGAATCATGTGAAACAAACGCACCCTAAGTTTGAGATGAGCTTTATGGGTCTAATTAACTTTTTCCTTGGCTTGAATATTAGACAGGGACCCGAAGGCGTATTTATCAATCAGGAGGCTTATACGAAGACCTTACTAGCTAAGTTTGGCATGATGGGTGATTCTAGAGTACAAGTTCCCATGGCATTTGGAACGAAGTTAACACCATATTTTGAGAAACCGACTGTTGATATGACCCTCTATCGGCAAATGATAGGATCTCTGATGTATCTAACAGCCAGTCGACCAGACGTTATGTTTTCTGTTTGTTACTATGATAGATACCAGGCTAACCCATGAGAACCTCATATGGTGGGGGTTAAGAACATCTATAGATATTTAAAGCGAACGTCATCTCTTGGTCTGTGGTATCCTACTAAATCAGGATTTTTCATACAAGCATTCTCTGATGCCCATCTTGGAGGATGCGGTTTGGACCGAAAGAGCATTACAGGAAGATGTCAATTCCTCGATGGTAAACTCGTCAGCTGGCAGTCTAAGAAACAAACATGTGTTTCGCTCTCTACAGCCAAAACTGAGTATATTGTTGCAGCATCTTGCACTTCCTAAGTCATTTGGATCCAAAGCCAATTAAGAGATTATGGTCTGAATATGAAGAATATTCCTCTTTATTGCGACTCTAAAAGCGCCATCAGAATCTGTCATAATCCAGTGCAACATTCCAAGACGAAACATATAGCACTAAGATATCACTTCATCAAGGACCACGTAGAAGATGGGAATGTTGAAATTCACTTCATTCGATCCTCCGATCAATTGGCTGGCATCTTTACTAAGGCCTTGCCTAAAGCATCGTTTAATAAAATACTACAAGGCTTAGGAATGATGGAAGTAGAGTCAGTTCCAAAACCACACTCGTTTCATTAAGTATAACATTCACTTTCGCTTTCTTAAAATTTTCTAACAACCGAAATGAGCGGAACGCTCGGTCTATTTCGGCTCCTAATTTTATGGGAACCGAAATGAACCAAAAGCTCGTTCTATTTCGCCTCTTAAAATTTTTCAAAGCAAGCGATCGTTTCAAGTTTAAGGTTTGGAACTCACATATCCTTAGTATACTATGTATATCTTTTGTTTTATGTCTTCAATTCATTACCAAAATTCAAAAATATTTTTATTTTCAATTTTTATTTCTTTTTCAGAAAATGCATGAAACTCAAAAATATTATCTTTTATGTTTTTATTTCTTTTTTAGAAAATGCAAAAAACTCAAAAATATTTTCTTTTCTATTTTTATTTCTTTTTCAGAAAAGTTTCATAAAATCCAATAATATTTTCTTTCTATAATTCAGTATCATAGATTTACTTTCATGATGGAGACTGGGGCAGGTATAACACTCTTTATCTATGTACTAGCTAAGTGTCCCTAGAAGAATGTTGTTGCATGTCGACCGAAGCCTCCAAGACATTGAGTGAAGCTTTACTGATTTGATATATACCAGTCGTTTCTTCCCAATTAAGCTGATAAAATCACTCAAGTCATGAGCTACCTTACTCTTCTTATATTGAGTTAAGAGTTATCTGCTTGGTCTATTTTAATAGCATAGGTACTTTCGGTTCTTTAACCACCTATTATTATTTCTCCATCTCATTTCGGTTCATAATTGTCACCCTTAAGACTCTCAGCTTATACCACTAAGGTTTATGATTACTAAACATCTGTGTTGATGATCTTAGTTTCGTTTCACCCCGTACTAAGTGAGACCCAAAAACCAATACCTTAAATGAATTGTCGGTATGTACTTTGAAATCTTTTTATTTTTGTGAGATCTTTATGAATTATCTAACACCAAGATTTTTCTTCCAAAAAGATCCTATTTTTTTTTAAGATTACAACCTCATTCTCACCGAGTCACTAAATATATTATCTCACCTACTTGTTCAATAGGCCACACTGGTCTCATAAGTACTTCATCCCACTTTCGGTCTTATGTCAAGCGCTGAAGTTCGGGTGAAGCGATGCCATCCTTTATAGCTTTAATTTGAAAAAGATGCCTTTCAATGTTTCTTAATAAACATTTGATCGTATTTCAACGGGAAACCACACAGACACTTCTAAGTCTCTCTTGACTTTGAAGGAAGCGATTCATGCCCGGGATCCATAGTTTCGTGTCTATATAGACATCACTTAAATCCCACAAATAATTTGCTTTATTTCTTTTCAACTGGCACACTCTTGCACAAAGATCTTTATGATCTTTCACAAGTCTTGATCGTGGTACAAACTGGTATTTCTCAAATACCGCGTTCGGTTCAATTTGCTTTGGTGGTAAACTATATCGGGAGCGAAGGGTAAATCCATATGAAGCGAAAGATTGAATCGACATTTCAGAGGGAATTTGGATCGTTTCAAAATTTAAATAGAAGATGAAAGGATAAGGTTTTAAAGGCACGTGAATTTGAATCGTTTCCACTCTCACGCCGCCTGACACACTTCTCGGGATAATAGTTGTCAAATTTCAGGCGATACGTCAGCGGATAGTGCACTTATCACTTCGGATCTTTCTCTTACATGGTAATGGTATAAAGAGATTTATCAATTTCTGTTTATACTTTTATCACTTCCAAATCCTCTCAAAAGCTATACGGTGTATTCTCTCTCTACTATTCATCTTCCTCTTCAAGATCATCAATGGCGGATATCTCTTCTGTTCATGAACAAACTGCTCAGTCATCTCTTCTCACAATCAAACCAAATCAGAATCTCATCATTGATGTATCACTGTTCCAGTATGATCCATACATGCTGTAAGTGGTTGAATGCCTCAAATATTCACCACTTGTTGTTGCACTGACGAAGGTGGAGTACGTTCCGATGTCGTTGCTTTCTCAAGTCTACTCCACTTCTATCTATGACAAGGTCAAGGAGAGGATCTTCTTTGAGATCTTCAATCACAAAGCTTCAATTTCCAAAAATAGATTCTGCTTGTTACTAAGGATGGTTGTCGGTGACTCCATGATCAGCCCTGATACCGTTTCGACTACTCAACTCTTCACAATGTTCTATGATATGGGGTATACTGAGGTTCTTACTACTGTTACAAATTTCGGGAAGTCATGCCTTCCTCCTCAGTGGAATGGACTTTTTACCCTCTTTTTCAGAGGCTTACCGGAGAAGGTTGCTGGTTCTGATGGGGTGATCAAGGCGTTTATGACCCTTCTTTATGGTCTGTACCATGGGGTTAACATGGACTTCAGATCCATCTTATGGTCGCAGCTGGTTCAAAGTCTCAGTTCTGGTTCTCGCTACTCTGAAATCTCCTGTGCTAGGTTTTGGACCCTAGTCACTCACTAGCCGATGGAGAAATTTCAAGTTCCAACAATGGATGACTCCTTAATGTCATCGATTGCGACTTTTCACACGACGAAGATCATCGTTTCTGATCCATCGAAGTTTTTCTTTATTGGTTCGGTTTTGGAGTCAATGTACTGTTGTGTCTCCACTGAAAGCTAACTGATGAATGAGTACAAGAAACTCCCTTCTTCAGGTCCAAGGCAACTTACTCCCAAAATGCAAAGTTCGCTGGACGCAACAGACAAACCAGCGAAACGAGGGAAGAAACCGAAAAAGAAAGGGGATAAGGAAGGTCAACATTCTAAAGTTTCTACTCCCAAGAAGCGAAAGCCTGAGAAAGCCACTCCTTCGGCTCCAAAGAAACGTAAGACAAAGAAGAAGGCGCAAAATCCAAAGGCTCCTTCATCAAGTGACTCAAACTATGTTCCTTCTGATCCACAGCCCGAACCCGAATCTGGTGATGATGATGTCTCTCAACATGAAAGTTCGCTTAGAGGTAATTCGCCTCCTCCCTCACCAAATCATGAAGGTTACTGAAACTCACCGTCTCCTTCCCCTACTCAATCGGTTCCAATTACTATTGGTCCTTGTCCTCCTCCCATTTCTTCTTCGACTACAACCTCAATTCCCATTCCAACACCTTTATTCACTGAGGTTACCACAACCACAACTACAACCACTACCCCCACCACTCAACCTCAAGTTTGTGTCAACGTATCTGATACGGGGGCACCTACTTCAAAATTTGAACCACCAGTTACTTCAAAACCTTTATCCCCACCTCCCTCACACGAATATGACATTGTTCTTGGTGGAGCAGAAATGGAGTTTTCTTCGGTTTATTTTAGCCCATATCGTGTTCAAAGCGATGATGACGATGATGCTCCGGTCACAAAGAAGCATCTAAAGAATCTGAATGACAAGCTTGATCAGATGCTCTCTTCTTTCTCCTCTCCTCCAACTCAGGCATATTCTGAAGCTGCAATCAAGGCTCTATTGGCAACCTTTGTCAAAGAGCATGACACTACCATGTCTAATGTTGTTAAAGCTGTGGATGCTTCCACTTCTTCCTACCAGAAATCTTCTATGAAAGTTGATGAATCCACAAAAGATTGCAAGCAGGCGACCGCAAATGTCGAAAAACTAAATCCTTGATGCTCATGTTTTCCTTGATTTCCTTTAGGCTGCCGCACAGAAGAATGCTCAGATGGTGACTGCTTCGGTTGCTACTCTTACCAGCTCGCTTCAAGCTGAAAAGAAGCATTTTGAGGTAGCATGCCACGCCATTAAATCATACTACACTGAGCTTTAATCTTCCATCAATCAGCGTCTTGATAAACTTCAAGTTGACCTAGCCACGGAGAAGAAACTCATGGATGAACTAGCTTTCAAGACCACTAAAGTCAAAACTCAAGCTCTGAAGCTCAACTGGGCTTTAAAAGAGAATGACGAACTCAATTCAGAGCGAGCGATCATTAAGAGTAGTGTTGGTGATGTACATTCCATTCTTCTGCATCTTCTGGAAGCACATGACTCAGTTCTTACTATCTTGGTTCGATGCCACTTGGCTAAGAGGTTGAGACCTGCTTTAGATATTCTAAGCAGGATTGAAGGTGTTCCGGAGACTATACTCCCTCCGAAACAAGGTGGAGAATATGCTTGCCAAGGTCAATCTCAACAACCTCCAATGAGCAAACCCATTCCACAACCAAAAGTCACTGCTGAACCGAAGGGTAATGAAGCTTCAGGCAGTATGAAGGACAAACAAAAGAAACAAATTGGTGATGATCATGATGATGAAATCGAATATGTGACCGAAAGCGAAGGAAAATCCTCGTAAGGCAAAAGAAGAAATTGAAAGAGAAAAGAAGCAAAAAGAAGCGAACGATGCCATGGAACGAAGGAAATCCATATTCCCTCTATGGACGATGGAAAAACTTCTGAAGGAGGTGATTGAATCGCCAAGCACTCATTGGATCGAACCAGTCCTTTCGTTCAATCTTGAAAATTCCAAGGATTCGCAGTGTGACATGCCGAACACCCGAAAGGCATTTGTATTTCATTGCTTTGAGTCAACTTTTTCCATCCCTTCTCCTGACCCGAAGGTTGATCGAGACCTGATCGAGTATTATTTTACATTTTCTCAACCACAACACCTGACTTGGAGTAATCAGAAGATCACAACCGTCAAGGTGTTGAAACCTATTTCGACAGGGAAGTTCATCAACATCAAATTCAAAATGACCCAAGGCTTAGACAGTTCGGTCCATATCATTTCTGTTGCAGATCTGCCGAATATGAATCCTGATGACTGGATCCTTCTGAACATCATCTAACTGACAAATCAACAAGAATATGAGCCAATCATTGATCATATCAAGCAAATGCTGGTGTGCTATATTCTTGAATTCGCGAAGATGGACCAGGGATCGCCTCTGCCCAGAGAAAGAAGCCCACTATCAAACCAATTGGGAAGGCAAGCGACATCAATGTGATGATGAAGGGGAAGATCGATCCACAGTTCCACACAGTCATGTTCACCAGGGGCGAAGGTCAAAAATGCATGTTCGCTCTTGCTGACAAACACTTTTTCCCCACCTCATGCTTGGAGCATATTCTTGAGATCATATACAGGTGCGATCAGAACAGTGATTCAGACAAGAAGCTGTATTCAGATATGCTTCGGTGGTATATCAATTTTCGTCAAACTTTACTTGCCCTCATACCGAAGCTATTCAAGACTATGAAGAAGACCACCATCACTCAACCGAAGTGATCTTTCGCCTCAATTGATGCAAAGGGGGAGATTGTTGAATCCAAGTGATTGTGTCATTGGGCTTTGTAGTTCGCTCCATTAGTATTCTCGGGCTAGGCCTGTCCAACCGTGATATATTTAGGGTTTAGTAAATATATAGTGCATGCATGCATTATGTAGATCATGCTTTTCTTGAGAATTATTTTGCTTATCGTACTGTAACCCTAGCCTATCTCTACAATAGCAATTCACTTTGAATTCTTCTGAGATAGAGCATATTAATCACTCGACACATGTTTGATTCATCTTTGTGTTTATAGTTTTCTACTCTTGTCATTATCCTTTAATATTTGTTTGAATCTATCGATCTAAGAGAAGTTTATACTCATCATCTTGTTTATAGGTTCATATTAACGATAATGAACTTAAAAATAAGTTATACTTAAAGCACAATAAGCATGACTCAACTTACAAGTGGTTTAGTGAGAAATCAGACATTGCAGGGCATAACTTATACACCAAAAGATCAATTTTTCTGGGCATTCTGGCGCTCTGGAGCTTCGCTACTAGCCCTTAGGAAGTGCTACAACAAGTCCTAGGGACGTTGGGGGGTTTAGGAGATAATAAAATGGAAAGGTGTGAAGAAATGAGTGAAATTTGGCTCTATTTATAGGCTGCCCAAGGGCCTCTCACACAGTGAGCTTACGTAGGCACCAAGGCTTCGTCTGGTGCTGACATGTGGTGTAGGACGCAGGAAAAACTACCGATCTTAAAAAATTCATAACTTTAGCATATGAGATCTGTTTTTGAAATTATTTATATCTACACATAGGTATTTCTAGGTACTACAACTTTCCTTTTGACCCCATCGGCTACTTCTTGACCGGTCTTATATTTAAGAGTCTGAGAAGATTACATTGTTAATGACCGAGTAAAATTCATAACTTCTACATACGGACTCCGTTTTTTACTGTCTTTTTAATGTTGACTTCCTACTAATGAGATACTTAATTCTCATTTAGATCATTTCATATAAAATTGACCGATCTAAAATTCAATTTCTGTGCCTGCACTGTTATACTTAAACTTCGAAAAATAATAACTTCCTCTACTGAAGTCAGACTTGGACGTTCTCTATATGAACACTCACAGTTTAAAGAATAATATGACTTTATTTTAGATTACTAAGGCTAAAAGGTAATTTATCAAAAATTCATTTTTTACGTTACGTAGAGTCATGCAGGTTTAATCGCTAAACTTCAAAGAAGCATAACTTCTTCATTCGAAGTCGGATTTTAGCGCTCTGTATATGTACGGAATCCTTATCACATATACTATAACTTTGTTAAGATTATTTGTCATAAATAATATTCTATCAAAAAGTCATTTTAACTCTTGTTATCTCTAAATTGTCAAGCCCAAATCTGTCGGCGTTACTGTAAAAGTTTGTAGGGAGTAGTAATTGGGCATCAAAAGTCTCTTGTTGAATGTTTACATTATCAACCCCGTTTTCTTATGGACTATCTATTAGGAGCTTGGTTACCAATGTTAGGTATCAATTTTTAAATCTCGAGTCATGGAGTTCGTTGTAAGTATCTCGAGTGTTTTGTCAGGTGGATGTACACATGAGCTGGTGAGGGGTTTGGTTGCAATGTCAGAATTATTGGATTCACTATCCACATGCTCATGGGGGCAGCATGTTGGTGATGATTTTTCAGGAAGTTAAGAGTATATTTAAGGTTTTTCGAGCATATTTTTGGATTTAGGATTTAGTGAAATTCATGATCATGATGTTTGAGTATTCTTTCTACATGGTTTGGTGGTGTTCCTAGTCAGGGAAGTAAGGGTAGGTTCGACGATTGGATGATTGTCAGTCTTAGGGTAAGGTTTCTGATGTTTATATTGATGGGTTCCCTGTTTCAAGGAGTATAGTGACGAAGTTAGTTTGTGGTTGTAGTTCTGAGAGTTCCCAATTTGAGTGGTTTTCTCTTGAAGATGGGTCATACAGTTAGGAAGAGAAAGACAGTTCTTACGGTTGAGTATTTTCAAGTTATTAGGTTGTTTGTTATTAGTTGTGGGTTTCCGAGTGGTCCTTCGAGTTTTCTTTATAAGATTCCTTGATTTCTAAATTGTTAAAGGGAGCTTATGGAATATATTGGCGTTGTTTCAAATATTCGAACCAAGAAGGATTGCGAGGATGAAATCTAGTTTAAGTGGGGGAGATTTGTAACATCCTGTTTCAAGAAGTCTATTAATTCAGGATTTTGAACAATAAATGGACCAAGTAAAGGCATTGGACTTCAGGAGAATATGATTTAGACCCTACTAGATGTTGATAATATTGGTTATGAGATCCAAGCCCTCGGATTTTGTTTTGGTGTCAAAGGGTAAAATAGGAAAATTGATGTTTTAGACTTCTTTCATGAAATACGGATTTTAGTTCTGTATGTTTCAAGCAAAAAGTAATTAGATATGATTTTGGGGATCTCCAATACCTTTCCATGCATATACTTAAACACCGAAAAAGGAGTTGAAACGAATAAGTTATAGTTGTTTGAAGTTGAAGTGGAAATTGGGGGCTTTTGATTACGCATGGCGTAATTTAAAGTTACGCAAAGCGTAACGAGGGTTTAATGAACTATGCAGGGTGTAATTTATGTTATGTAGGGCATAATCTGGGCAGGTCAAAACCCTAAATCTTCGGTTTTGAACCCTATTTAAGGGCTCTAACTTATGGGAAACCCTCTCATTGCCAGCCTTCATCACCTAAGATCATTCCTTGAGAGACCCTAGCCTTTTCTCACTTGTTTTGAGCCTTGGCATAATTTATGAGCTTATTTCTCTATTAAAAGGTTGAATATATAAGAGCAAGGTAGTGGAAAAGTGTATAGAAGAAGAGTTCAAGCATAGATCCACCAATATTACATTATTCATGCACCATTGTGAGTAAAAAGCTTCTAACTTGCTCATTGGTTTTATAGATGTAGTTATTTGTCATATTTTCCACTTTTTTCGTCATTATAGTTCATAAAGTTTAGATCTTTAAATTTTGTGACCTTGTTATGGATACAGTTGGAAACTTTATCCATCTAAACATCATCTTGTTTCAAATATGAAGGTTGGAGACTTGGACTTAATGGATTAAGTTAAGAAAGATGCATATTTGGTACCTTTGCAGCTTAAAGACTAGATCTTTGTTGTTTGGACCATCTTAATGGATAAAGTTAGAAACTTTATCCATTATGGAGCTATTAGGAACCTGACCCGAGATTTGAGTGAAATGTCTTAATGTATAAAGGACTTAAAAATGGATTCTGGCAACTACTTAGTTACGTATGGCGTAACCTTGGATTATGCAGTGCATAACGTGATCTTGCACCATTTTCAGTGGGAAGGATCTACGCATGGTGTAGAACTAAAGTAAGCATGGCGTACGATCAGAAGTTGTTATTGGTCATTTTTAAGTATTAGGTCAAGTGGGGTGGGGTCTAGCCTTGGAAATCATAAAATGGTCTTTTACCCTACAAAGAGAGAGAGAGAGAGAGAGAGAGAGAGAGAGAGTATGAAATGGACCTCTAACTATGGATTATCACGTTAATTGTTATTTAGGGTTGTTTGGGATAGGTTCAGTGGGAGGAGCTTTTGTAGCAGCAGCGAGTGTGAGATTTTCTTATCTTCGAATTGTGGTGAGTCTTCTCACAGTATTTGTGGGTCGAAGGCACCAGTGTCGGCCCATTGTATTATGTTTATAGTATGTTAGTTCTCTTTGTGACCCTTGCATGTATTTGTATGTATTTTGGGTGGGTCCCACTACATGTGTTGGGCGGGGCCCTCTACATGTTACGGATAGGCCTGTTACCAGTAGGGCCCAATGGCTACCGAGTGGGCCCTGATGTATGTATGGTATGTTGTATTTTGGGGAACTCACTAAGTTTTGTTCTTAAGGTTTATGCTTAAAATGTTTTCAGGTACTTCTGGTTCTAATAGAAGGGCACAATTTGATCACACTTCAACCTCTGGGGACTTATTCCTTACTAAATGTTTATGAATTACTCTGATGTTTTGAGAATAATTTTATTTTGATTGTCTTTGAGATAATGAATGAATGGTTTTGACTTATTTAAAAATGAAAATTTTACTCGGTATTTTTGGAATGTTACATAAACTAGGGTTAATGCGCCTCATTTCTTCATTTGGGGGCCGTTTTAACACTCTAATTGTCAAGAAAGAGAAGTTTCCTCATGTTATCCTCATTAGCCTCTCAAGTACAAAGGTCTTCAAATTTGGATTACAATAAAATATTTTATTATGTATTTTCATATGTAATTGAATGTCAAGAACATAAATGAACAATGGAAGATGGTATGTTGTAACACCCGTTTTCTAAAATGGATAAGTTGATGATATAAAAGAATCAAATGCATGATTTTTTTAGGAAAACCATATGCCACTATGTGACGCATGGAGTGCCACAATGTGGCATGCCAAATAAAGAATGTGTGTTTCTGATGTACAACACGATGTGACATGAAGGGTGTCACGACACGATTAACGTTGCAGCCTAAGACTATGATTTTTAGGGTTTCCTTCGTATTTAAGGGCCTTAACTCTAGGGTTAGGACATTTTCTTCTGCCTCCATCCTCCCTGAACGAATCGTAGTCTCCCCTCTTGCCTTTTTGCTCTTTGATGGTGTTTTGGCCTCTTAAAGGTTGGAGGAAGACTTTGTTGAGAAAATGATCAACTAGGAATCTTGTTTACATCTTTTAGTGCATCTTGTAGACCCTTGTAAGCTTCCAAGTTCTCATCTTTTTGGATCATACTTTGTAGATCTAGATTTTAAGCCCTTTTCTTTATGACATGTTATTTTGAATGGTTGGTTTTGGTAAATTTGCCAACTTTACCACTCCTGGAGGTCCCTTGGTTATCATATGTTCCAAATCTAGACTCATTTATTGTTTCGTGCAATGCATGAAGTGTTGAGTCCATTTATTATCCCCCCCCCCATTTTGACCCATTTTTAAGAGAAACATGCATTAGACATGCATTTCGATAAAGTAAGGACTTTTATGGTTCTTTAGAAGGAAAGGAAGCCTTCCGGAAAGTTGGAGCAAAGGACTTAACCGATTAAGTCCTTAATGTAGGAATATGGTTTCTAGTAGTCGCCATGACGTGGGCAAGGAATGGTCACAACGTGGAAAATCCCAACATCGCGATTGTTTGTCTTTGTATTACCATGACGTGGCCAAGGAATGGTCACGACATGACGATGACTTTGACTAGGTTGCAGTTGACTTTGTGGACCTTTTACCATTGACTTTTGATCAGCTTGACTTAGGGTAAAACTTGGAGGATTTGGGTTACTGATTGAGGATTTATCTGTCTCGGTGTTAGACGGTTTAAGGGATTGATCAGTGAAAGAAGTTAGAGTATTTTTGTGTTTCTCTATTTCTACAATTAATGTAAGTTTCTCACTATTCCATGTATCCCACTGTATATCCTTTGCATGGTAGGATAGAGGTACTGTTAGACTACAAGTATGCTAGTGGTCGAGGGTAAGTTCTTGTTATGCCTTGCAGTGTAGAACACTTGGTGCTTTAGTATGCTATACTAGTAGAGTCTTGACTGTTGATCGTATGATTCTGTTATGAGTTATGTTTTGTTAAGGTCACTGGGATAAGCCATTTATCTAGATTATGTATGAATGACCAACGAAGGACTTAATTAAGAAGTGGTTAATGGCAGGGTAACTAGGAAAGGCTAGTTGCTAATGTTATGGATATGCTAGTAAACGTTATGTGTTTACGTTATATGGTTAGGTTGTAATGATGTCTTCGGGTTCTATGTAGTTTAAGTTGGATAGTATGAGAACTCTTGGTCTAATGCTTGATTGTGATGTTCATGTATGATTGTTTCCTCTCAGATGGGTCATTTGTTCAACTGTCTATCTTATCCGAGAATACATGTGACTTTATGTATGGTATGGAAGACTAGGATCTGGCCCCTGACAATTATATGGAAGACTAGGATCTGACCCCTGGCAGTTGTATGGAAAACCAAAATCTAGCCCCTGACAGTTGTATGGAAGACAACGATATGGCCCTCGACATTGCAAGGGAAGACCATGATTTGGCCAATGGCAAGATGTAACTATAAGACTATGATGTGGCCCATAACATTCGCTCGGGGTTGGAGTAGACCCGTTATTTCACGTATGATTATTATGTATATTTATGTGGATATTAGATTTGGATGGTCGACAATATAGGCGAACACTTTGTGTGGATGCATTTTATGTATGATGGAATATGTGGCATACTCGGGAAATCACTAAGATTTATGCTTACAGTTGTGGATTAAACATTTTATAGGTCGTTCATCATAAGAGCTCCCCGGAACTGTACACATGCATCACATATATTCATTTCCGTGGTTTTGTAAATTTAACTATGATAATGTATGGTTTTCAAAGAATCAAATGTTACTCAATGTTTTTTTGAAGCAAATGTTTAATTGGTTATTTTACTTTATAAATCAAAAATATCTTTGAACATTTTGGGACGTTACATATATGGTGTGTGAAAACTCATTTGTAAGTGTTAGCTCAAAATTACTTGATTAATATGCAACTAGAATGTGTCTTTGACAAAAAAAAGTTGAACAATGAAAAGAAAAAATGTCCATTCTAAAAACGGTTTGATTTAGAATCGGTTTAATTGAATATTTAAGACATGGGATTGAGGAAATGAAGCTATATATTAAGAAAATGAAGCTAGAGATGGAGTAAATGAAGAAAAAATATATCTTGATGCTTTCGCTATGAGGAGAAAGATAAAGGAAATGAAGAAAAAGTGATGTTGATGCTTTGGTTTTATGAAAAGAGATTGAGGAAATTAGACAAAAGGTATCTTGGCTTAGAGTAGGATTTGTTATTGTGATTGCACTGTTTAATTTTCTACTAAAATGAAACTCCCATTATTATGAAATGTTTTCTTATGAAATTTCTGTTATGCCATATATGCCCTTTTAATGAAATGAAAGTCATTTTTTCCTTATGAAATGTGTAGTACGTTATGTATGATATGTTTCTTGTATTTAAATACAATTTGTAATAAAATAAGGCATAAAAAATTTTAATAAAATAAAAAGAATTGTTGGTTTCATTGTAGGAACACAATAAATATGAATCAAGATCTACAAAGGTGTATGTATGCTTTAAGTACTACCAAGCATAAATAAATGCATGGAAAATACTAAACTTTGTCTTTAAACAATATGTGTCACCAAAAATGTTCCGAATAGAATATATGCACACTAAAAGAAAAAACCAAACCTAAATTACTTAGTGATATTAGGGTTATCATGATTGTTGTCAATCCCTTATACCATCCTCCTTAATGTAAGATTTGTGATCCTTCAAGGGTGTGGAATCCTTTTTAGGGCATGTAACTTTCTTTATGTACCCTTTGAATAACATAGGTTGTCATAGGTACCTTGCCTCTGCGACTATTTGTTGGGCTATTTAATGTATTGGGTTAATATTGTTATGTAGTAGAATAACCCCTTTTGTAACAGGTTGCGCCCGTCCACCCACGTATTAATGTCTTTAGAGTTAGACTATTTATAGTGCATGCATGCAACGTTTTTAGGGTTATCAATTGTATTGCCCTATATTTCTTATACAGAGAAGTTAACACAAAACTCTTCTAAGGCTTTGATAATATAATCCTTCGGAACTTTTTGATCAATTGTTCTTCTTATTTTGATTCACCTTTCGGTTAAAGGATCTATCGATTTTAAGGTTATTGTTTCAACAATTGGTATCAGAGGAGGAAATTATGTAAACCATACGCTATTCTTCGGTCGAGTGTAATTAGGGTTTTTTGCTTTTGCTGGACCTATTCTTGTTGTCTTCTTCGTTTTCATTGATTGTAGACGTTGGATCTTGATCCTTATTTTGCCCTAAACTCGATTGTCGTTTTACACATCTGGTTCTTTACAGGTTTTTGTGAATCAACATCATGTAACTAGAAGATACTCATACTGTTTCCTTCAATCTATCTAGCAACATTGGTTCTACTACCAGAATCCATATTATCTTCCCACAAGACTATGAAGTATGGGCCTTACACTTCGAAGACTACGTTCTTGGTCTTGAAGATCATGGCACATTAATTTGGGAAGCTATGACTTAGCAAACGTTCACTCACACTGCCATAAGGAGGGTTATCAAGACTCAAGCAGAATATAATACTCTTCTTATTGATGTTAAAGATGTTCATCAAGACAAAAAGACAAGTTGTTAAGTAATGTCAAGACGATAAGGATAATTAGATTCTCTTTTCCTCCAGACACTTTTCGTCTGGTAAGTGCTTGTGATACAGCGAAGGAGATATGATCTATATCAAAAGAACTCTAATCAAGCAATGCAGATCTGGAACATTTTGTACAAACTTTGATGTTGTTGGAGTTTGGTGATTTTGTTCAAAATCCAAAAGAGACATTAGATCAAACCTTCAATCGTTTTAATCATCTCTTGAGCAAGATTTTAAAACATAAGATTAGGCGTGAACCGATAGAGCAATAAGTAACGTTTATGAATGTTTTGAGGCCTGAATGGAAGGCAGTTGTTTCAAGTAAAAGCTCATGAACAGTTTAAGAATTATACTTTGGTGAAGCTGGTGGGAATTCTTTGGTCCCACGAATCTGAAGTAACGAACAACGGGAAGATTGTATCTAGCATGGGTTCGTTAGCCCGAGTTGCGAAGGGTAAGAAGGTTGTAGAAGAGGACTCCGAGTCTGATATTTCGGACTGTGAACTCTCAAAGGAAGTCTTTGCTCTGATGGTTTCTAATCCCAAAAGGTTTTCCAAAAAGAAATTTGGACGTTTCAGGAACAGGAACTAGCCGGGAAATCACAATTCAGATAAGGCAAGGGATGATAGCTTCAAAAACTCCCAAAAAGATGAGGAGAAGAAGAGAAGAAACTACTTGAAGATTTAGGTTACGACTGCAACTACTGTCATGGCAAGAATCACTTTGCCAAAGAATGCATGCTGAGGAGAATGAGTGAGAAGAAGGAAGAAGAGAAGGATAAAGCTTACTATCTCCAAAAGATAGAAGAGTTTAGAAAGAAAAAGAGTGTTGATAGTTCTAAGCCTGCTTTGATTGTGTAGGAGGATGTTGATGAGTTTGGATGTGTTGAAGTCTGGTCAATAGATTCGGAAGATGAAGAAGTTCGCAAGACCACACATGGTGGATGTTTCGTAGTGAATTCTGAAGTGCCAGAGTACAAGGGAAGATGTTTGATGGTTAGCAACGATGTCTCAGAATAGGGGGGATATGTAACTGATGATAGCCAAGCCTCAGAAAACTGTTTTGCTGCGAGACCTATTTCTGAACAGGCGAGTGAGTGCGAGAAGGTCATCAGCAAGGTACAATCCAGGAAGACCATAGTTATCAGAACTAGACATCTACAAGGGAGAAATTAAAGTTTAGTTGATTTATCTCCTTAATATAACACCCAGATGAAATATTAAGGCTAGGAGCCAACACAAAAATTTACAATTCGGAAGAGGGATGTGGTAATCCAATTGTAAACTATTTGTCGGTAGGTAAATGACGATTTACCAGTTCCACCACGAAAACGAAATTTTTAAACGAATTAGGTTTTAAATGAAACTCTTAGATCTTTTGAGATTCATTGAACTTTTCAACGACATGTTTAATCTCGATTATGCCCTTCAAGTTCGTGACTGGAATACCGAGGATCACTTCCCAAATTCGTGACTGGTAAAGCAAATTTGATTGGAAGATCTACTTTCCAAACTTCCATGGACATTGATATGTGCATATGTAGTCATATATTTCATACACTATCTTAATACTTTTAGCTACAGTTATCCTTATTTTGAGACATAAGGTATTTTTATGTTCAATGACATGTTTAATCTTGATTATGCCCTTCAAGTTCGTGGGGTATTTTGATATGTGCATATGTAGTCATATATTTCATACACTACCTTAATAATTTTAGCTACAATTATGCTTATTTTGGGACATAAGGTATTTTATGTTTGAATATATATTTTTTAGTAGTGACAACATGCTGTGGATGAAAAGGAAGAAAATGTGGAGCTGGAAGTAGGAATGAATGAGCCAAGGCAATCGAACACAAAGAAGGTATGAAGTCTGAAGCCCACGATGTGGCCACTCTATACCATGTTGTGGGAATTGGAAGACTCACGACCATTGAGTTGACTTGGAGAATATAGGATTTAATAGAAGCTCACGATGTGGCACTTATTCCCCATGTCGTTGCAGCCAGCTTTTAGGAAACTATATATATATATATATATATATATATATATATATATATATATATATATATATATATATAGACATTAGGTTGAATTGAAGAGGTTGGATTGAGGATTAAGCTAAGCATTACGACTGAAAAACCCTTAGAAACCCCTCAGAGGTAAATATTTCGAATTACACACATGCTTTGAAGAGAATTGAAGAAAGGTCATCATTGAATCATTCGATATGCTAGATTTTACCATTTCTTTTCTTGTTAACCTCGATTTATTGTTTGTTTCTGTTTTTTTATGGGCTAATCACCCATACTTCTATTTGGTGAAGATGAACCTAAACTTTATGTGTTGATTTCAATTTATTGGATGATTATTGTTGATTTTACTGGTGTTTGATAATAAAAAATCCTAACATGTATTAGTTCTAGTCTTTGTATGCCTTGATGTGAGTTTAGTGTAGTAGATGATCATCTTATTTGCATGAACTTGTTGTCCTAAAAGTTTATGATCATTAAATTGCTAGAGCTATGATTAATTACATCTTAGATTAGGTAATTAAAGTTGGTAACTTTAACTGTGTTAGAGAGCATAATTAATCTTAATTTTCTCTTGGTTGCTTGAATTGATCATAGGAAAGTAATTATTAGATTTATCATTCATAGTCCAATTCATGCTTATATCGATTTTGTGTTTAACCCGTGCTTGATCATTCCATGGTAATTCATGAATTGGTAAATTTAGGTATTTGATCATATAACTACTAAATTAATGAATTGGTAATCAATATACTCCATCCACTAGAAATCAATCATAGGAGAGGGGAAAATTAGAACTGAACAAAACTACTCTTTAATCTTAAAGTAAAGTTGTTTTCTATGTTTGCTTAGTTGTTACTTTGCTAGTAATTTGAATTAAATTACTAAATTTGCAAAATCAATAATCCCCCCCCCCCCTCCGATTTAAAGTTTGTTTTCTTAGTATAATTAAAAGTAGTTATGTTATTAGTTAAATTTTGTTCCTTATGTTCAACATCCGACTTACCTAAGCTATTCTATAATCTAAGTAGGTATACTGCCTATAGGTGTATAAATTAGTTAAGTTAGTTAGGTTTATAAATTTAAAATTTGATAGGTATTTCTGCACACATCACATAGTTATTTTAATGAACATGATACTAATAAAAGTATCCATTTAAAAAAAGAGAGTAAATGTATACATTGTGTTGTGAGTGTATAGTTACTTTCATGAACATGATACTAATAAAAGTATTTGTTATATAAAACATTAGATGTATACCTTGTATTTTGAGTGTGTAATTACTTTCTTCATACACAATCTTAATACAAGTATTTGTTACTTAAATATTAAATGTATGATGAAGGCTTAATATATGTATTTTATGATAAATATATACCTTGCTAAATATATACCCTGCATTGTGATAGTATTGCATGAACTGAAATTTGCATTTGATGTATATGAAATTTGTTTTTGATGTTAATTACATGTATTGTAATTTTTTCTAGTTATAAACTAGAACTTATTTAACTATATGCTTAGTTCAAAATAAGTTGGAGAGAGAGTAGTCTCATTTTGGGGTAATGTGTGAGATAAGAAACAAAACATAGTATTTCACCTCCTTCATACATCGGACAGGTGTGTCTGAATCAGGCAACTAATGGGTGTGTTTTAAGCATATATCAGAGTAACATGAAAATACTTGACTGCTGTAGACAATCTTGTGAATTATGTTATTAGTATAGAATATCATATTCATAAAATACTCCAAAGTCCAAACAAATCTTGGTTGAATTATGCCTTAACACCAACCAAGGAATCGCTAGGTATCTAGTCACACCGTTTCTCACAATGATTAATCGGATAAGATGATTCTTCTTGATGATCGTTAATTATGTTTGTGAGAATGGATTGTGCTCGATAACTAAGGGTACATCGCCTTATAGATATTTGGGTTGTATTATATATTTGTATTGTTTGGTAATGTTTGTTTTGTTGGATTATTAGATATAATTTATTATCATTATAATATTATAAGATTGAAAATCCAATGTGTCTCGTGAGGTTTCAAACTTTATTTACTAAAAATATATGAAACCCATATATACTAAAATTGCAGGAACTTGATTGGAATGTTGTGTGAATAAAGAACAATTTATAACATTCTTCGAAACTAATAGAGTAAATTACACGAATGGTTCCTATGGTTTGGGGTAATTTGTTTGATTGGTCCCTAACTTATTTTTTTAACTCGAAAAGTCCATACTGTTTGTTTTTGTTACGTGTTTGGTCCCTATTGTTTTTTTTGTTACGCACTTGCTCCCTGTCTTGCCTAAAAAGACTATTATTTAAATAGGAAAAAATGGTGGGACATGTAAAGTAAGGTGAAATGAATGGGGTTGGATGTGTGTTTATTTAAATAACTTAAAAAATCAACAACAAAATAGTTTTTTTAGGTAAGACAGGGACCAAGTGCGTAACAAAAAAAAACAGTAGGAACCTTCCGAGTTAAAAAAAATAAATTAAGATCAAACTATGTATTTACGTGTAATTTACTCAAATTATGTATTTACGTTGTAACCTATCTTATATATTAACTATGACATCTGTAGTGTTTTCTTATTTTAAACACTGTTGTATGCAATACAATATGATATTAAAAAATATTAATAAAAGTTCTTTTATTCTAAAAAATAAATGATGTCATGATAACAGTAGATACAAAGAATACTCCAAATATGGTTTAAAACAAAATTGAACTGTAATTTTTAAATTATGTCAATTTTAGAGCAGACACATTTTACACAATCAAGTTCTATTTTGTTTTAGTTAAGTAACCATAATATATATATATATATATATATATATATATATATATATATATATATATATATATATATATATATATATATATATATATATATATATATATATATATATATATATATATATATATATATATAAAAGTTGAATGTATTTTTGACAATCTTTATAAATTTAAAATCAAAATGTAAAATAGTAATATTTTCTTGGAGTAAAAATAAAATAGTATATAAATGAAATAATATGTAACTTATTTTTCACTCCAAAATAAATAAAGTAAACAAATAAAGATGGGTCAATTTGTATTTTAGTTATTCGATTCTAAACAAAGCTTCTCTAACTATATAACACAAAATTAATGATTGGTTAACCTCAAAATTTCATCGACCTTTAAAATGGTGTTTTTTAGAGCCATTTATACATGGTCTTCAAATTTGATGTTAAAAAGAAAAGACAAAAATGGTGTTAAGTTTAAAAGTTTGTTGGAAGATTCATGTCCTGCAAAACCCAAAAACAATGATAAATGAAAGATGATTAGAGTTGCACTTAAGAAGTTGATGGTAATTTCAATATAAAGCTAACGAAAATAGTTAGTTTTACAGAATCCTTATCCCATTTTCCTTATTTTTGTGGGTTTTTTCTTAAAACTACATAGGTAATTTACTTCACAAGTTGTTGAATATTAAATAACCTTTATTTCTTTACATAGATACAGTGAGCTGATAAATGGAAGGTAGGTTGTACTCGATGCCTCTTATGACTATACTTAGCGCTTTAAAGATTGTACGATCTTCTAAGAAAAGCATCCATCATGCCGTCGCTTTCTAGTGGTGTTGTAGCCTCCGGTCGCCGTCTAAACGATTGATGCAAGTAAAAAGGTGATGGGGTTCTTCAGTGCTTTGTTTCCCCCACTTAAAGCTCACCATTCATACTTTATAATTTACTTGTACGTTCTGTTTTTATATTTCTTCTTTTGCCCTTTTGCTGTTGTTGTACTCAACATTTTGCATACAGACATATATGTACATGTGTTATATAATGTACGAATAGGTTTACTCATAAAGATAGAAAGGATCAGTATCTATTTCATGTGTTTAAATTTTGTAGAGTATTATATTATAATTATAGGAGAGGAGGGGGAATAGCGATCACGGGTGTCATATGACGAACGTCATCTCTTCACTCTAATACCTCAGTCTAAACAAATGCTATGTGGGTCCTCTGCCTTTGACTTTATATATATATATATATATATATATATATATATATATATATATATATATATATATATATATATATATATATATATATATATATATATATATATATATATATATATATATCATGCGAAAATACAAAAAATTTGCGATAACACGAAAACAATGAAAACCTAAGAGATTGCGTCAACTCAACCTTATATTTTGAACAAAAATTCATCCAAACTTTGAACTACATGATATAATCGATCAAACATGAGAAATTGTTTCATATTAACAAATAATGTTTTTTGACATTTTTATTACGAAAACTTGAATTTAAAAATGGTTAACGACGTGAAAAAAAAACTGTTATTAAAAGTTAAAACCACCTTTAAATCTATATTACTATAACATCCTCTAATATAAACTTATTATTTTTAATTTATAGCTAATAAATTTAATATATATATATATATATATATATATATATATATATATATATATATATATATATATATATATATATATATATATATATATATAATCCGGTTCAGGTGACGACTCGAAAATTGGTGATGACTGCAAGTACAAGTTTCCACCACCCATTTTATCAATGACACAAACGTCAAACTCAAATATGTGGTTGTGGTTTACTCACATGCAACACACGTCTATGGTAACTAATACGGACTCGAGGATTTAATCAAATGCGAGGACCGTCCGTTGAACGTCATTTAAGTGAGTTTTATTAATTATTATCATGTGCTTTTTCTTTTTTTTTCTTTTTTTAATAAAAAATTTTAAACAGATATATGTTCGGTTTTAAATTTTTAAATTTTTTTCATTTTTTATTTTTTATTTTTTGTTTTTTAAATATATTTACTACATACTTGAAGGTACAAATGTTTTTTTAAACTCAATATCGATTTGAGTTTTTAATGTTTAACAATTATAAAATTTTAAATAAGAAAAAAATCAATTATCATAATATTTTCAGTTAATATTTTTTATTATTTTTGGACTATAAAATTCTTGAATCAAATTATTCTGAATTGTAGTATTTTTAATCAAATCATTTTTGAATCATATGATTTTGATAATATAATCAATTAAATATAATTTTTGTTCAAAAAAAATTATGAATCATTATATTTTTTGAATTATAAAAGATATAATTAAGGATTATGAAATATTTAAGTCTAAATATTTTTAGATCATAACAAATTAATAATCATAAACAAGTTGAAGCAAAAGTTTTTTTATTCATAAATATTTTAAATCATCAAATTTTAGATCATATTATGCTCAATTTTTTTTAAAACTTAATATTTATTAAAATTAAAAATAAATACTTCAAAAATATTTTTCAAAATTTATTTTTACAAAGTCACTATTATATTGAGTAGAACTATCCATCAAAATTTTATGATTTTTTGTGAATTTTTTTTCTGCATTTTCTTTATAAAAAAATAAAAAATATATTTTATTTTTCAAATTTTCATGATTGTGGTCATTTTGAATAATATTAAATTTTTAGCACTTTGTTTTTTTTTCAAAAAAAAAAAGTTATGACCAAAAAACGAAATGGTGGAAAAAATCACCAATTGAGGGCTTTAGATGTGACAAAGAGAGAAAAGAGGAGAAAGGGTGGAAATTATATATATATATATATATATATATATATATATATATATATATATATATATATAGATAGAGAGAGAGAGAGAGAGATACGGTTCAATTGAAGCAAAAAAATATTGAGAATAGGGGAATCATTCTCAACCAATCATTTAATGAGAACTAAAAAAACACACGGTGGCAAACTTGTAAATAATCCAAAACACTAAACCGTTCTGGGCACTTCTGTAATTTTATCGAACATCAAATCTCGACAGCAAAATCATCATTCCCCTCTTCGAATTCGTCATTGTTTCCATAACACGAAACCCTTTGCAGCAGGATTCAATCAACGTTTTCGATAAATCAATCTCGCGAAGAACAAAACGAACATAATGTCTTCCGGCGAAAACCTAAATGAAACCCAATTCGTCATTGTTGACTATGAAAGGTAATCATCGGCGTTTTTTTCATCTATTTTTAACGATTTGTAATCATTTCTAAACTTATCACTTAATTACTTCAACTTTTTTGTAATCGTCGTTCATTATTGGTTGATTTAAAACTAAAAAATTTTGTATTTACATTGTTCATTCTTCCAGCTAGGTTGTTACTTCAAATTTTGTAATCATCCTTCATTTATCTTCTACTCACTAATGAATGAAGCTAAAAAGATTGACATTTCTGATAAAGACCCAACAACAATAAGAAAAACATGTTCCATGCAGAAAAATGACAAAGGTATAAAATTTTGATCATATATGTTATATTCATTTATAAATAACTTGTATATCCCTGCTATAATTTTCTTCTATTAACATATGAATACTTCAAATCTGAATATGTTTTATCTTAAAAAAACTATTGAATTCCTATATATTCATATATGAATAAATATATATGGCTTAGTTTTGTATATATTCACTAGTAAACAAAACATATCAAAAAGCTAATCATATATGAATGTAAACGTTATTCATATGTTTATCTAGTTTTCTTTTGGAATGTTTTTCTTCTGAAATTGGTGATTGATCTTCAGTATCTACATATATGAATATATATATATATATATATATATATATATATATATATATATATATATATATATATATACACACTCATTTGTGAATAGAAAATATGAATATATATCTATTCAATTATCCACTAAAGGTGGGATTTTATATTCTTCAAAATTTTGATGTGAAAGAATGGTGATAGATGTTGAAGGAAATGAACTGAAAGTAACAGCACAGTTTGTTCATGACATGTTTGGCGTTCTAACTGGTGGAACAATACTTACATAACTGGATCAATGGCCTAAAGATGATACTAGTTATGATGAATGGAAGCAACACTTTAAAGAATGAGCAATCATCCGACTGAATGTAATCAAAAAAGTTATTTTTTGTATAACAGAAGCTTATCTTAATTAAAAAAAAACAGATACCAGCAACATAGACTGGTGCAACTATCTTTTAGAGTGTCTCGTTAGAACAAAGAACTCATACATACCATACTCGGATAACAACTACTTTGTTGGACCTTCAGCTTTCTTGGTGGTAAGTTATTTATAACTGAATATATTATAATGTTTATATTTACTTTAATAATATTAACTATTCATAACCGAATAGCACATATTCATATATATGAAGAATTCACATGTAATGCTTTGCATTACTTATTCATATATGAATATATTAAAAATACTATATGTTGTAAAAATTCATTTATTAATATCAATTAATCATAATTTATCTACAGTTGTTCTATGTTGATAAAATCCACTCAGAAGCTCTAACACTAACACGTAAACGTCCAACAATTTGTTATTGGAGTTCAGAGAAGATTAGATATCGAGAGACATTTGAACACTCAATAGGTAGATTTGGCCCTGGCGAATTAAATGAAGATTTTTTTAATGGATAAGATGAAGGAGATAAAGATATGGAAGACAGTAATTATTCTGAATATGTTAATCATATATGATTACACTAATTTATTATATTAATTTCTAATCATACTTCTTTTTATTACATAGACATCTGAATCAAAATTATCTAAAATGTTTGATAGTTTTCAGAGGATTAAGGAAAAGGTGAATTCAAAGTTGAATGATGCAATAACAAAGTTCCCTAAAAAGGAAAGTTTTAGGTTGCGTTTAGTTACGGAAAAACAATTTTCATTTTCCGTTTTTTGTTTCCCTTTTGGATTTTCGTTTTCCGTTTTCATTTTTCATTGAAAAATTTAGAAAACGTGTTTAGTTAAACTTATTCATTTTTCATTTTCAGTTTTATAAAATTAGAAAACGTGTTTAGATGTGTGTTTTTCTATCGATTTTCGTTTTTAAAACGGTAGCGGTGGTAGGGTGTGGGTGGGGGCGGTGACGGTAGCGGGTCGGCAGCGGTGGTGGTGATGACAGGCGATGGTGGTGGCGGCGGAAATTGTGTTAGTGGTGGTGATGGCGGCGACAGCGGTGGTGGTGGTGCTAGTGATGGGTTAGTGGTGGTGGTGGTGGTGATGGTGATGGTAGGTCGGTGATTATGGTGGTGGTGGTGGGTGGGTGGGTGGGGGTGCGAGTGTGTGTTTGTATGTGTGTATGTGTGTGTTTGTAGGGGTAGGTGTGGGTTTTTGTGTGTGTGGGTGTGTGTCTGTGAGGGTGGGGGTGGGGTAGATGTGGGTTTGTGTGTGTGGGTGTGTGTGTCTATGAGGGTGGGGGTAGGTGTGGGTTTGTGTGTGTGTGGGTGTGGGTGGGTATGTGTGTGAGTGTGTTTGTGTGTGTGGGGGTGCATTGGTGGGTATGTATGTGAGTGTGTGTGTTTGTGGGTGGGTGTGTCGGTGGGTATGTATGTATGTGTGTGTGTGGGTGGGTGGGTATGTATGCGTGTGTGTGTGTGTGTTTGTGGGTTGGTGTGTGTGTGTGTGTAGGTGGGTGGGTGTGTGGGGGGTGGGGATGTTAAGGTAGGGGTAGGTAGAGGTGGATGGGGTGGGAGTGGGTGTCTGTTTATATTTTAGAAAAAATTTGGAAAAGAAAAATGTGGAAAACAATGATTATCAGTTTTCCAAAAATTTCCAACCTCTTTGTAATTTTAGAAAACGGAAAATTTTCATTTTCCGTGAAAAATTTAGAAAAATAGACGAACTAAACGCATTTTCAAAATTCTCATTTTTCTTGGAAATTTTTTTCGGAAAACGGCCCATTTTTCCGCAACTAAACACACCCTTAGGAATTAAAAAAAAAGATCATGAATGTAATTGTTGAATAAAAAACTGAAAGCACAATTTTTTTTAAATTTCCAAGTATCGAAATTGGTCTTAAAGGTATCAATTTGACACCAGTAATGGGTCAAAAAACAAATGATAAAAAAGGGAAAGAAGATAAAGAGGGAAATAGTGAAGAAGACAATGATAATGATGGAAGTCTACCGAAAGTATATTATTTGCTTGATGGAAACGAAGCACGTAATGAAGGAATAAAGAATAATGGAGATAACAATAAAAAAGGTGAAACTAAAGTAAAAGAGAAAAATAGAGAGATGAATGGAAACGAGAATCATGAAGACAAAACGATGATGAGACTAAAGAAACAAATAATCATGGAGAGACTAGTCAACAAGATGAAACAAATCAAAATTTGTTGGATAAAGTTGTTGAAAACATTGTGGATAATGTCCTTGGAATTGGATTTTTCAAGTTTAAATAGTCAAGAAGATGAAATCTAGAATGACCCTAAAATGAAAACTATTTCGAATAATATTGATATAGATAAATTTTGACTTATTTTTATCTTATAAAAAATATTAATACACAATAACAAACTTTTTTTTATTAAATTTTGACCTGGGTCGCCAATGACTAGAAGTAAAGTAATACTCTGATCAGTCAAGTTAATGATTTCAGTGACTCTCCTGTAGAACACGGAAGAGATGGAGAGAATACTTCACGTATCTTTTATTCATTATTGTAACAACTTAATTGAAACACTGAAAGAAAGAAATATATATATAGAAAAAAAAAGGGACCGGCCCTAACCCTAAAACACCAGAATTACACAATTATCCCTCCAGATTAAATAAAGAAATAAATAAGAAAAAATAACTAAATCTTCACTCCCCCTCAAGTTGGATATGGATATCAATCATATCCAACTCGCTCTTCATATTTTCGAATTTATTCTTTGGAAGGGCCTTTGTGAGAATATCATCAATTTGGAAGTCTGATGGAACATAGGACAACTCCAGAATTCCAGATTCTAATTTTTCTTTAATGAAATGACGATCAATCTCTACATGTTTTGTGCGATCATGATGAACAAGGTTTCTTGCAATTTCAATTGAAGCTTTATTGTCACAAAATAGAGTCATTTTCTTAAGACTCTCAAGTTTTAGTTCCTTCAACATTCTTTTTAACCATATTCCTTCACAGATTCCTTGACACATTGCTCGAAATTCAACCTCAGCACTGCTTCTAGCCACCACAGACTGCTTCTTACTTCTCCAAGTCACCGGATTGCCCCACACAAACGTGCAATAGCCTGAAGTTGATCATCATCTACACAAAATCCTCCCCAATCAGCATCTGTATAAATGTTTACTCCCCACTCACTGGTCTTTTTAAACAATAATCCATATCCAGGATTTTTTTTTCAAGTAGTGGAGAATCTGAAAAACAGCTTTCATGTGCCTTGTTGTAGGGGCATTCATGAACCTGCTTACCATACCTACAGCAAACCCGATGTCCGGTCTTGTGTGTGCAAGATAGATTAATTTTCCCACTAGTCTTTGGTATCTTCCTTTGTCTACCTGCTCATCTTCGCTTTCTGTTCGGAATTTAATTCCCGGTTCCATTGGTACACTTGTTGGTTTGCACCCCAATAAACCAGTTTCTTCCAAGAGATCGAGAGTGTACTTTCTTTGGGATACAGAAATGCCCTTTCTTGATCTTGCAATTTCCATACCAAGAAAGTATTTAAGTTGTCCAAGATCTTTTATTTCAAATTCTCTTCCTAATATGAGTTTCAGTTCCTTAATTTCCTCTAAGTAGTCTCCAGTTATAATGATATCATCTACGTAAACAATTATTATTGCAACCCGTTCATTACGGGAGTGTTTGGTGAACATCGTATGATCGGTTTGCCCCTGAATGAATCCATATCGTTTCACCACTAGGGTTAACTTTTCAAACCATGCTCGAGGCGACTGCTTCAGGCCGTACAGGAATTTTCTAAGCCTGCACACCATTCCTTTGTTCTCTGGGGACTCGAGTCCCGGTGGAACATCCATGTAGACTTCTTCTTCTAGCACCCCATTTAAGAACGCGTTTTTCATGTCAAGTTGATGTAACGGCCAATCAAGATTTACAGCAAGAAAGAGTAATACACGAATGGAGTTTAGTTTTGCCACAAGAGCAAACGTTTCTGCATAGTCAATCCCGTAAGATTGTGCAAACCCCTTAGCGACTAGTCTTGCTTTAAATTGACTTACACTTCCATCGGAGTTGTACTTGACAACAAACACCCACTTACACCCCACAGTCTTTTTTCCTGGTGGAAGGTTAGTGTACTCCCAAGTTTTGCTTTTCTGAAAGGCATTTACTTCTTCATTCACTGCATTTGCCCATTCCCTTTTTGAAATAGCTTCTTGAAAGTTTCTAGGAACCTGAATTTTTGAAACTGAAAGAGCAAAAGCTTTGTATTTGGGTGAGAGTTTGTCATATGAAACGAAGTTACTAATTGGGTGCATAGTACAACTTCTCTTCCCTTTTCGTAAGGCAATTGGAATATCTAGATCAGCTGACCCATCAGGGGAAATATAAGAAGTCGAATCTTTAGGTTGAGTATTACCTGTTGAATCTGGGCCAGATTCATGGTTGTATGCTTCAGTATTGACTTGCTCTACCACTTTGGCTTGCTGTCTCGGCCGTCGGGTATAGACTATGTAGTCTTTTTTAGCACCATTATTTAAGGTTTCATCTGTTAATGAAGTTGAGACAAATTCCGGAATACTTGGATTTGACTGGTTGGTATCGACTTCAACCGAACTTGGTAATGGGTCGGGAATATCCATGTGTGGGATCGACTCGGAAGGGAATAAGGTGGGATAGTCCAAAAACTGATACTCCCCACATTTCTCCCCCTGAATATCGGTTTTGGAATAATAAGGTTTATCTTCAAAGAATGTGACATCCATGGAATGATATAATTATTTAGTGGAAGTAGAGTAGCACTTGTAACCACGCTGGTTTGGGGAATATCCTAGAAAGACACATTTGAATGATCTAGGATCAAGCTTGCTATGATTTGGCTGATGATTATGAACAAATGAGGTGCAACCAAATATTTTAAGTTCCACCTTAGATATAATTCGAATGTGGGGAAAGCTAGATTGAAGAGATTGGTGTGGAGTATTGAAAGAAATGACTCGAGAAGGCATCCTATTAATAAGGTACGCAGCAGTTAAAACTTCTTCACCCCAGAAATAGTTTGGAACTGAACTAGATAATAGTAGCGAACGAGTTACCTCTAGTAGATGTCTATTTTTCCTTTCCGCGACCCCATTTTGTTGGGGAGTGTCAACACAAGATGTGAGATGAATTATTCCTTGTTGAGTAAGATAGTTGTTTTACTCGGAATGAAAGTATTCTTTTGCATTATCAGATTTGAGCACTTGAAGTTTTGTTGCGAATTGGTTTTGGACCATTTCATGAAAACGCTGGAAGATCGACCCAACTTCATATTTTTCTTTCATTAGAAAGACCCAAGTAACACGAGTATGGTCATCGATAAAAGTAACAAACCATCTCGCACCCGAGATATTTTTTACTCTGGCGGGACCCCAAACATCACTGTGGATTAAATAGAATGGATGAGAGGGTTTATACGGGAGTGGAGAATTAGAATGTCTAAAATGTTTGGATATTTGACAAACTTCACAGTTGTAAGTTGGATTTTTATTCACTAAATGAGGAAATAATTTTTTTAAATAATAAAAGTTTGGATGACCCAACCTATGATGCAATAACATCACATTATTTTGACTAGAAACATGAAACAAAGATGAAACTAGATGTTTTCTTGTCTTCACAACTTCAATGTGGTAGAGCTCATCACAAACTTTAGCACTACCAATCATCTTCCCCGAACTCAAGTCCTGAAACATACATACAGATGGGGTTAAGATGGTAATGCAGTTTAAATCCCTCATCAGTTTAATAGGGGCTAGCAAATTGAAATCGAGAGAAGGGACATATAACACATATTTTAGTGTTATATTTTAGGATTTGACAACTGTACCAATGCCTCCTACTTTTGCGTCTTCTCCTGTAGCAACGCGTATGGTTCTGCCATTAGATACCAGTTGGAATTCAGCGAATACACTCCGTTCGCCTATCATGTGATCAGTAGCACCACAGTCAACCACCCAAGGTTTTTTTCACCTGTACTTGTCATGAATGCGGATGATATCCCACCTTGCTGAGCAACAGTGGCAACTTCTTTGTCTTCACGGGGTGTAATTTGCAACATCTTCCTAAGAGCTTCAATTTGATCCTTGCTAAAAATCTCCTGGTTGTCACTAGTTGTTGCATTTGCACGAGGTTTCCAGTCAGATGGTTTTCCATGAATTTTCCAACAAGTTTTCGTGGTATGACCAGGTCGTTTACAATGATCACACCAAGGTCGACCATTCCTTTTCTGATATATTCCTGCAATCACTGGAGATTTCATACCGGATGAAGCACGCGTTGCAAGAGCTGAGACCTCATTTGCGATGTTGCTAGCATTTCCCAGCATAACCTTTCTTCGACTTTCTTCTCGCCTGACTTCTGAGAACACTCCTCTGATGTTGGGCATAGGTTTAGTACCCAAAATTCTTCTACGGACTTCATCAAGTTCTTAGTTAAGCCCAAGAAGGAATTTATAAATTCTTTCTGTTTCAACCAGTCGCTTGTACTGTTTTCCATCTGTTGGGCAGCTCCAAGTTATAGCATCAAGGACATCGAGTTGTTGCCAATATCGGTTAAGTGCTGTGAAATAACTTGTTACAGTTGACTCTCCCTGACGAGATCATGGAGAAGCCCTTTGATTTCAAATAATGCAGAAGTGTTGTCTTGGTTTGAAAACGTATCACGAGCCGCTTCCCAAATTTCTGATGTAGTTTTGTAAAACATAAATTGTTCACCTATTTCAGGAGTCATAGAATTTAGGAGCCACGACATAACCATGTTGTTTTCTGCTTTCCACTTTTTGTAGGTAGGGCTTTTATCATCGGGTTGAACAAGATTAATAGACAAGTAGTCTTCTTTACCCTTTCCTCCAATGAAGATTGAAATAGAGTGAGACCAAAGATTATAGTTTTGACCATTCAGTTTATATGCAGTGGGTAAAGTGATGTAATCGGGATTGATAGTTTGTGGAGCTTGAGGTCGGTTTTCATTTGAAGAGCCAGAACTAACATCTTCACTGACAAAAGCAGAAGATATATTCCCAAATCTGATAGAATTATTAGTCATGATGACCAAATAGAGAGATAATATTTCCACAGTAGATGCAGAAAGAACAGAAAAAAAAAACTGATTTTGAATAAATCGACCAGAGGATGGATTGATACTTGAGTTTCAGAGAGAAAAAAAAAACTTAACTGGTTGGTTGATGAACAGTTGATTAGAGCATGATCGAGCTTCGCTCTGATACCATAATGATTTCAGTGACTCTGCTGTAGAACACGGAAGAGATGGAGAGAATACTTCACGTATCTTTTATTCATTATTGTAACAACTTAATTGAAACACTGAAAGAAAGAAAAATATATATAGAAAAAAAAAGGGGTCGGCCCTAACCCTAAAACACCAGAATTACACCATTACCCCTCCAGATTAAATAAAGAAATAAATGAGAAAAAATAACTAAATCTTCACAAGTAATTCAAGGTATGTTACTATCAACTTATTATTTATTTACAAATAAAAAACGTTATTATAGATTCACTAATTCATTAATTAAATATAGTTAATATATAATATTATATGGATCTTGCAAACAAGGGGAACTCAGAAGGTGTACATAAACAAGGAGGAGAAGTTAAGAAAGGAAAAGGAGATGATACAGGTAAATGAATGATTCAATATCAAGTGAATATATTGCAATACTTATATTGATTGTTTTAATAACATTGTTTATTCATAAGTGAATAAGACAATATATAAATGAGTAAAAAAGATAGAATATTCATATATGATGTAATATGTTTTAGGAAACGGAAAGTCTTAGCATGGAAATAAACGAGGAGTAGAAGCTAAGAAGACAAAAGTAAAAGATAGAGGTGGAGATAAACAAATAGAAGTTCAAAAAGGAAATGCATATGATAGAGGTAAATGGTTCATTCATTAATAAGTGAATATAATAAGATTGATTATTCACAAATGAATAAAATAATATATGAATAAATAAAAAATATAGTGTTACTTATTCATAAGTAATGATATGCATTATTTATTCATAACTGAATATACTACTTATTCACAAGTGAATAAGACAATTTAAGTAATGCTTACATTGATTTTTTTAATAGCACACTTTTCATTTATTAATAAGTAAAAGATAGAATTTCTTGTATGAATTACTTATCCATAAATTAACATATTAAAATATTTATATTCATTTATGAATAACTAATGCAAGATTTTGAATATAGATAAAATATTCATATATGTTGTGTATCTTTCAGGAAAGTCTGAAAATGAAAATAAAAAAGGAGGAGAAGCTGAGAAGACAAAAGGAAATGAAGAAGGTAACAGTTTGGAAAAACATTTAAAAAATCATATATGAATGGAATAATCAATAATCACATACGAATAAAATATAAAAAATATTATAATTCAAATATAATTATTTATATGATAAATCTTCTTACAGGTAAAAAATCTGAAAATGAAGATAATAATCATTCAAGCTTTAGTCTAGGTCTCAGTCAAGATTCATATCAAACTTCAGCAAAAAAAAACACTTAAAAAGATACAAATTAAAGAAGACCATCAGAGGGTTGTGATCAGATTAGCAAATAAAAATGTTCTTAATCCAAATCCAATCTTTGTACAATTCCTACTGAAATAGGACCATCAAAGCATGATCTGGATCAATCAAGAGCGAAGAAGCATGTTGATGCTTTCAAATCACCATAAGAATGCAGGATAATAGACACAAAACCTAAGCTAACACACCAGGAGGGTATTGTAGTGAATGGTTGTTCAACTTTCAAGGTAATACATCGTACGTAACTTTTTATGTATACATATTCATATATGATTATTATATAGATAATAATGTATAACATTTTGATTATATATTTGCAGAGATGTGACTGTCCAAAAAGAATATGGCCAGGTAACAGAAAGAGCAATTATGGAAAGTCTATATGCAAACACAATGATTTTTGCAAAAGTTTTAGACACTTGGGGTGATTTACTTAACCACCAAGAACTGGAAAGGGATGTCGAAAGTTCACCATACTGACTTTTCTTGAAAGTTGAAGTTTCTGTAAGTTTGTGTTCTTTATTGATATATGAATATACAAATATTATGAATTCATTTATGAATATTAGATTTATTTACTATCATTTAAGATAATTATGTATATGCAACTCAAATTCATATATGATTATACCAAAATGATGTATTCATTTATGAATAAAAAATCAAAAATAAATATCTTTAGTATAAACTTATGATTAATATACCAACATGATCTATTCATTTATGATTAACAACTTACTAATCCTTTAAAATTGTTTTGGTCATAGAATGCTTATGTATCTTCAACATTGTCCGATGAAAGAAAATATGAAAAAATCAAGGAGAACTTTCATGACAACATTGATGAGTACAAAAAAATCTTAAACATAAAAGATATTGACATGATTAGTTAAATAAACTTGTTATATATATATATATATATATATATATATATATATATATATATATATATATTATCAAATAAATACTTACCATTATATACATAAAAATAGATATTCTTTCCAGTTGTTAGATGTGCTCACATTTTTTGTGATTGTCTTCATTTTAAAGAAACCATCAATTGAAATTCTGGACAACAGTGCAGTTGAGGGTGATTATGAAGGGAAATATGAATTACTATTTAAACGTTACTGTCGTGGTCATAAGGCTCCCTATTAGGCGCAACTGCCGATACTGTCCTTAGAGCGCAACTGCTAGGACGTTTACCGCAGATCTAAATCATCTACGGGTTGTGGCGCAGCTGCCAGTGCTCATCTATAGGGTACTAGGTTCACTGAGGCCAATGTATACCTATAGGGCACTAGGTCCGTACTACTAATGTTCCTCTATTTCAGCTTTTATCCCTCATCATTCATCTACCCATGTTTTACCCAACATATTACATCATGTATAAAAATCTTTCATCAGCATAGACAGCAAGGATTCAGACAATATGCACACATAGCACGTAATTTATATTAAAATACTTCATATCTATGTGTAAGATGAAAGGGACTATGCACTCACCTGGTAAGGTGGTGAGTCGGCACTCGGACAACACTTCGTTACTCTTAAAACAATTATCCCTTGACGAAACCTAGTATCATTACCACTAGAGTTTAGTCTAACGTTTGAAGAGACTAATTTAATAGTCTAGCTATTATTACTATTATATAAGCGTTAAACAATACTTATATAACCCATACTAATACCCCAAATATTCCTTATAAGGTCCTAATAACATTACTATATTGAAACATAAGCTATACTAAAGATATGGTAGGCATAGCTCACTTACAACGGGTTTTTCACAAAAACCGGGCTTTGCTGGAGCAGCGTTCCCGAGCCGAAAGGCTCTTTTCACGAGACTCCGGGAGCCTCGGGGCTTCCTGCGGGTGCTAGGGGGTTTATCTAGGCTTTTAGGGGGGGTTAGGGGCTAGAGAGAGAGTTTAGAGAGAGAAAAATGTGGGGAAAGGTGTGGGAAATGGAGGAACCTGAAACCTCTATTTATAGGCTGAATTCCTGATTGAATCGCCGATTAGGAGGACCTACTCATCGATTTGGGGCATGTGGCAGCCTTCTGGTGGTGCCACGTGTCCAATTCCGGTGGTGCCACGTCACCTCCTATCGCGTATCAGCCTTCAAACATAGAAAAATTATAAATCTCGCATAAAAGCTCTGTTTTCGACATTCTTTTTTTCAACGCGTAGGTAAAATCAAGATCTACAACTTTCGTTTAGACTCCGTCGGCTAATTCTCGACCGATCTCAAATTTAACAGTAGGAGGCGTTTAGACTGTTAAATGACCGCAAAGAATTTGTAACCTCTTCATACGGAATCCGTTTTCGTCTATCTTTTTACCGTTGAGTTCCTATTAATGAGGTCTTCAACTCTCATTTAGGTCGCGTAATCCAAAAACCGCTCGAACTAAAATTCGAGTTTCGGGTCGTGCACTGCTAAGTCAAATCTTAGAAAAATCATAACTCCCTCATACAGAGTCAGATTTGGGCGTTCTTTTTATGGATGTTCTCGGTTTAACGTATACTACAACTTTGTTTTAGATCACTAAGGCTAAAAATAGCTCTATCGTAAATTTACTATTTACACTTCCCGGTGTTGTGCCGGTTTTGCCGTAAAACTTCGACGAGCCATAACTTCTTCGTTATAACTCGGATTTCGGTGTTCTTTATATGTACGGAAACCTTGAGACATATTATACAACTTGGTTAAGACTATTTATTATAAATAATATTTTTCCGAAAAGTCGTTTTCGACACTTATTTCCTCTAAATTGACTAGCCTAGATCTGCGGGCGTTACAATTATCTCCCCCTTAAGATGATTACAATATAATGACTCCATATGTTATCTCTTCATCCTAGGTAATAACTGTAACTTCTATGTTGCTTCAAACGGGTATCTAACTCTTGGACTCCTTGACTGCAGGCGGCGCTCGGTCTTGCACCTGCTCGTTAGACTTTCAATCATGACCTTCGTGTCACAACCTCATTCTTTATCAGAGACTCCTTCTTCTTCTTAGAAAACTTAGGATACGTTAATTTGATTACTACAATTGACCGATGTGTCATATTCTAATGACCTATCATCGTATGTAGCAATGCTTAGACTCAGGTCTCTTAGAGTCAAATTCCGGAATGGAATATGCCTTCCTTCATGGTCTAATGTGATATAATCACATTTTAACATGTAGCATTTCTAGCTACCAACTTTTTTAACAATGAGCGCGATACTTCTATTGATCGCTTTGATTTCAATCGTTTGGTTTAAGTCGGACGCTACATCAAACTTGGTTCTCTGAACCACGTAACCTACTCATCGTAGTCGGACTCAATGTAATATGACCACTAGGGTCGGGATAACAACAATCTTCTTAGTCATTACCGAAACAATGGTAACAGCATACTTGAATAAAATGAAATCAATTACTAGCTTCTGGTAACCTTTTGACTTTCCCTGATCCAAGTGTGAGTCATGTGCTTCCGGTAGTATAGGCCTCTACTACCATTCACACCTACTCATACTCATCCCAAGTATTGTCTCGTAGTTTTCCAAGTCATTATCACAAAAAAACAATTTTTTAACACATATAAATGTGTCCAAAAAATCATAAAAATTTCCCTAGACTCTACTAGGACTTCTTCCATGAGTATCTTCAATCATCAATTCTGCTTCAACTCGGTTGGTGGTGGAAATTCCAGATGATAGGAAAACTTTAGGAATTACACCAATCGTTCTATCATCCCGCCAATCAAATGTGTACATTCAGATGTACCGTACTTCTCTAGATGTACTGCTATTTTATCAGACGTATTCTAAAGGCAAGGTACCTCTTATGATATCTTCCGATAGGTATCATTCACCATCGTAAGCCATCTGATTTCCTTTATTTTCTCAGTCTATCATGGTTCGCATCAGTTTTTGAACTTCTGCCATTGTGAAAGGTTTGGGTGCAGGCACAATGACCGATGCATGACCCATCACATTCTTAGGCTCAAGTTGTCATCTTCCTCGGATATTTCCTAGTCTGTCTTCACCATGACATTTTGTACACCCAAACAGACGTTCAGTGTACCGAGGCGAGAATTTAAAGATAGGAAAGATTTTATTTATGATAGACGTATAGATCTCCTTGTCACACCGAAAAGTTATATGCCAGTTCTAATACTGTAATCAAACGTTTTGAAATCTGAACACATAAAATTTCCAGATCCGGTCGGCAACAGACCATAGATCCGAACAAATAATAGCATATAAGGCATCTTTATAGCTATAACATAAAACATTTAGCACATAAAACATTTTAGGCATCTTTCCTAAAATAAACTAGTGCTCACACCTCACAATCATCGCTTAGCATTCTAAGTTTAAGTCTAGAAATCCTACAAATTCCTAGTTCGCTTAAACTAATGCTATGATACCAACTGTGACATCCCCATTTTCACGGCCAGAAAAGACCGATTTTATTTATGCTTTATAAAAATCAGAGTATCTCTTTTAATAAAAATGTTGCGGAATTTGTTCCTAGAAAAACATGATAATCGCGTTATCAAAGCATTTCTGAAGAAATATATTTTTATTCACTTTTAAAACATTTGGGATGTCATCGTCAATACAGAAACATAAGCATAAACAGAACTTACATTCATTTACACTAGTGATCTACATCTCTTTTAAATCTCTCAGTGTAATGTGACTTCATATCGACACCTGTGATATAAATAAACTGAGTGGGTCAAGTTGGGAAACCTGGTGAGTACATAGGTTTTACAACCCACAATAATATAATTATTATGTTTAAACAATCAAACAATCAACCCAATTACCCATCCCCACTATCTTCTTTATTCTTAAGGATCTACCCTAAGAATCAGCTATTTCTCATTCATTCATTCCTAAGGATCATCCTAAGGAAACAACATGAAGTCCATTGTTGTCAATGACACATTGGTCAAGCGCAGCTGCTAATATTATCACTTAGGCGTAGCTGCCAGAATTGGGACATTTTCTATGAGGCGCTTCTGTCGGTATTGACCTTTAAACGCAACTTTCATGGTCATAAGGCTCCCTATTAGGCGCAGATGCCTATAGTGTCCTTAGAGCGCAATTGCTAGGACGTTTACCGTAGATCTAAATCATCTACGGGTTGTAGCGCAACTGCCAGTGCTCATCTATAGGGTACTAGGTTCACTGCTGCCAATGTATACCTATAGGGCACTAGGTCCGTACTACTAATGTTCCTCTATTTCAACTTTTATCCCTCATCATTCATCTACCCATGTTTTACCCAACATATTTTGTAGATATAAAATACTTTATATAGCTTACATCATGTATAAAAATCTTTCATCAGTATAGACAGCAAGTATTCAGACAATATCCACACATAGCACGTAATTTATATTAAAATACTTCATATCTATGTGTAATATGAAAGGTACTATGCACTCACCTGGTAAGGTGGTGAGTCGGCACTCGGACAACACTTCGTTACTCTTAAAACAATTATCCCTTGACGAAACCTAGTATCATTACCACTAGAGTTTAGTCTAACGTTTGACGAGACTAATTTAATAGTCTAGCTATTATTACTATTATATAAGCATTAAACAATACTTATATAACCCATAATAATAGCCCAAATACTCCTTATAAGTTCCTAATAACATTACTATATTGAAACATAAGCTATACTAAAGATATGGTAGGCATAGCTCACTTACAGCGGGTTTTTCGTAAAAACCGGGCTTCGTTGGAGCCGCATTCCCGAGCCGAAAGGCTCTTTTCTCGGGACTCCGGGAGCCTCAGGGCTTCCTTCGGGTGCTAGGGGGTTTACCTAGGCTTTTAAGGGGGTTAGGGGGCTAGATAGAGAGTTTAGAGAGAGAAAAAAGTGGGGAAAGGTGTGGGAAATGGAGGAACCCGGAACCTCTATTTATCGGCTGAATTCTTGATGGAATCGTCGAGTAGGAGGACCTACTTGCCGAGTTGGGGCATGTGGCAGCCTTTTGGTGGTGCCACGTGTCCAATTCTGGTGGTACCACGTCACCTCCTATCGCGTAACAGCCTTCAAACTTAGAAAAATCATAACTCTCGCATACGAGCTCCGTTTTCAACGTTCTTTTTTTCAACGCATAGGTAAAATCAATATCTACAACTTTTGTTTAGACTTCGTCGGCTAATTCTCGACCGATCTCAAATGTAATAGTAGGAGGTGTTTAGATTGTTAAATGACCGCGAAGAATTCGTAACCTCTTCATACAGAATCTTTTTTCGTCTATCTTTTTACCGTTGAGTTTCTATTAATGAGATATTCAACTCTCAATTAGGTTTCATAAGCCAAAAACCGCTCGAACTAAAATTCGAGTTTCGGACCGTGCACTTCTAAGCCAAATCTTAGAAAAATCATAACTTCCTCATACGAAGTCAGATTTGGGCGTTCTTTTTATGGATGTTCTCGGTTTAACGTATACTACAACTTTGGTTTAGATAACTAAGGCTAAAAATAGCTCTATCGTAAATTTACTATTTACGCTTCCCGGTGTTGTGTCGGTTTTGCCGTAAAATTTCGACGGGCCATAACTTCTTCGTTATAACTCGGATTTCAGCGTTCTTTATATGTACGGAAACCTTGAGACATATTCTACAACTTGGTTAAGACTATTTATTATAAATAATCTTTTGCCGAAAAGTCGTTTTCGACACTTATTGCCTCTAAATTGACTAGCCCGGATCTGCGGGCGTTACACACTGGTCCTACTACAAATCAGAAAAAGGAGTTAGGGTTCACGACCCAACTCGCCGAGTCCGAGAACAACTCGCCGAGTCCTCCTTGTGACATATCCATTTAGTCGATTCTAATCCATTTCAATGCTTCTAACTCATAGATCTGGACTCCTTAGGCTAGCACTACATGTAAAGTTGCTAACTTTACGTCCATGCATGATGTTACGAAGCTAAAACACTCATTACAAGACGAAAATGAAGGTCTATAACATGTCATGGAGTCATGGCTGAATAAAGGTGACAACTTTGGGCTTCTAAAACTCAGAAATGTCCAAATCTGAAGTCCTTTCCTCCCCCAAGGTTCAAATCTCGAAATGACATTGGAAAGGACCCAAAAAGTGAAAATATCAAGTCTATATGGAGATCTAAATGGGTAGAAGCCAAGGTATTAGCTTTATACCTTTAACAAGTCTATGATGACCCAAGAACTCTAGATCTTCTTCCCTCCTTTGCTGAACTCACTCTTTTCCTTCCTTCTCCTAGCTTCAACCACACTAAAGTAAGGGGAAATGGCTCAAGAATGCACAAGATTGATTAGGGTTTTGAGAGTATGTTGTGAAGGTGATGGGGGCTGGGGTGAAGAACCATAATGTTGCTTAAATAGGGTGCAAACCCTAAGGATTAGGGTTTCATCCTGATAGACCTACTCGCCGAGTCCAATATGAACTCGTCGAGTAGTCCACTTAAACCCCTGGATTAAACCGGCATCTACTCGACGAGTTAGGTCTACCAAATCGTTGAGTAGCTCTTCTAAAATGAATATTTTCTGAACTAAATACGTACGGGGAACGGGGCATTACAGATAATGACATAATAATATTGTATTATTCATACATGAATATTATTGTTTATGATTATTATCTGCATATATTCATAAATGAATAGAATCAAAAAACATTTAAAAAACAAAAACCCTAAATGTCTTTTCTTGATTGAGCAGCTGCAATTCTTACTAGACATGTACGTAAATTGTGAGGAACTCGTTGTCTACATCCTGAACACATTCTATGTTTTTTTTTTAGAATTAACATATGCTACCTCACTTGAACTAGGAATTCTTTTCTTGATTCCAAAAGATTTACTGCTTTGAACTTGAGGAACATGAATATTAACTCTTTTAGAATAGGAATAGAAACACCCATAAGCTTGCATACAACTTCACCATATGTCTTGCTTTTCAATCCACCACATGTATGATCACTCTCAAATTCCCTCACCAACATGTGTTGTTTCTCAGCAAACAAAGGTAATTTCTTTTTGCCATCTCTTACAATATCCAAATATGATTCAAAACTATAATATGAATCATTGATTTGCTTCACATTCTCACGATCCCCTGAATTAGATTCATGATAACAAAAACAATAATTTCTTGACATCGCATCCTTTCTCCATCTTTTCATAATGTACCTTTCAGGAATTTCTTTAACACCACATTTCATGATTATTGTAAAAGCATGTCTGCATAAAACACCTATACGCTTGAAATGTTCACAACTGCAATTTATTTCTTTCTCTTCAACTTTTATTTCAAACTATTACAAAAATATAATAAAAAAATGAAAAAACAATTTAAACAAAATTTACATATTTAAAATCATATTTAAATACTCATATTCATGTATGAATACTCATATATCATATACAATAATTCATATTCATATATGAATAATCATATATAAGTATACATATATGAATAATAACGTTGTAAATATTAATATAAGAAATTAAATTTATATATGAACATGTTCTAATTTTAAAATGATCAGAATATTCATATATCAGTATTCTCATATTCATATATAAACATTGCATTATTCATAAAAAACTATTAAATTACTTTGAATTCATTTTTAAATTCTCTTTTACTGTTGTTGTGTTGCACAATGTAAACTTCCCACCCATCTTTAATACAAACATAGGAGTGTGTACAAAAAAAACTTGCTTTATATATATTTCCTTTTGCACCTCAAAAAATAATGTACATGTATAAACTTTTGATGCTTGTAGTTCTATTTCTCAAGGTGTTTCCATTTTATATGATGCTTTCTTTGATGCCTTATCAAACTCTCGTTGAATATTCCTTTTCTTTTGAATAGCAGTATCGTAATTCATCATGAAATTCAAAAATAAATTACCACTTTATGAGTAGGTATTAAAGAATGCATTCATACTCTCTGACCTCGACGTAGTCTTCATCAACCCACACATTGGAATATGGTTATAATATCAAGGTATCCATGAATCACGTTTTGTAAACATGTCTTTAAACCATCTTGTGTCTTCAAGATTGAGTTCCTTCATAAGCAAAACCCACTTCACCTCAAAGACATCCGTTTTCATATTCATGTCCCAAATAAGCTTCGAGAATCTTTTTCTAAAGTATGTGTTCGTAAATAAAGCATCTGATATTTGTTAAAACAAACATAAAATAAACTTCTATATTTATTCATAAATGAATAAATATTAATAAGTAAAATAATAATAAATATTTATAAATTAATATACTAAAGTTTGAAAAATTTTACTATTTACATCTATGAATAACTAATACTACGTAACATATTTGAAATATATTAAAATAATACCATGTTTTTCAACTTCTTCATTATATGCCACATACATAATCGATGTTTTAAATTAGGAAACACATTTTCAATAGCTAGTTTTATTACAACATCTTGACCGGTTAAAACAATTGTTGGTTCTTTCCGATGAGTTTTAAGAAATGCTTTAAGCAACCAAGAGTAGGACTCAGTGCTTTCATTGCTTCGCAACCCTACTCCAACAGTAACTGATTTTTTATGATGGTCAATAGCAGTAAATTGAACAAAAACCATTCGATACCTATAACACACAAAAAGTGTTCATTAATGTCAACTTTTGATGTATTCATAAGTGAATATAAAAAAATTCATGTATGAATAAAGTTACAGACTTACAATATGCTATTAAAATAATTTCAACAATAAAAACTGAACATTAAACATAAAGTTAAAATCCATATATAAATAAGCTACAAAAAAAGTAGATAGAATAACTTACTTGTTTGTTCATAAAGTTGCATCAAACGAGATAACATCACCAAATTCACAATAATATGTCTTCTCCATTTCATTAGCCCAAAACATAGAGTCCAAAACATCATCTTGACAATTAAACTCAAATGAGTAATTTGGATAGTGAGCTCGATGGTAATTCATTGTGTTTACTATCATTTGGGCATCTTTATAACCTATAAACCTGTTGATATCTCTCCTTAAATTTTTATAGTCAACTACTTTGGGCTTAGCAAACTCATACCCACCTCTCAGACTTGCCCTCAACTTATGAGCTAGATTTGGGCCTATTTTTGATGTGGAAGCACGCACTATAAACTCTTTTTCTCAATATGACATTTGCCTGGCTTTTTTAAATCACTTCTCTTCTCAAGTGGATGGTTGTGAAGTTCATCAAACTGAAAAACTTTATAATATGAAGTTCCATACACATATTCAAATATAATCTTTGCTTGACAACCAATCACTCTTCAATTTGAATTTCGTTTCCTCCTAACACCACTTGTACCCAATGTGTCATAAGATTTCTTTTTCTGTTTGCCACCACGATTACGTATAACATGTTTCTTCCTTATAGTAATGTTATCAAACCTTGAATGTGTGCTTAGTCTCACATCAAAACCACAAATTACAGCATACTCAGAATACATTTTGATGGCCAACTCTAATGATTTGAAGAATAAACATTTGAATGGAATAAATTGAACAGGTACATATGGCTTATAGACATGTTCTCCAATTACATTACTACAATATTGTGCATCATCTACTAAATTCGAAGATTCACCTGATAAAAAATTTATAAATCTAAATCAATCTACTAATGCATGAATAAAACAATCATATATGAATAAAACAATCATATATGAATACATGAAATTCATATTAATAAAACAAAACACAATCTTTATTAAGGGGTTAATAAAACATTCATATATGAATACATAAAATTCATATGATTCAAAAAATATATAATAAAAAAAACTTATTCATATATGAATAAAACGAAAATACTAATAAATTTGAAATTAAACTTATCACACCTTTATTCATATATGAATAAGACAATAATTTATTCAGATTTACATATTCATATGTAAATACATGATCATCAAAAAAATTAAAAACAACATAATAATTCAAAATATGATACCTTCAAAAAATGAGTTCTCAACATCTTCTTCTTCACTCGTACACATCGAAAAATACAAATCACCATCAATAACACTCGAATTTGATATAATAAACCAATTGATCTGTACAAAACAACAAAAACAATCTTAATATCGATGCAAGTCATGATAAAATAAAATAGAAAGTGAACGGCAACAAAATTAAAACAAAAAACAAAAAAAAAATCATAAATATAAAAGCCTGATTAATTTTGAATATATCTCCGATCGGATGATGCAAATGCAATAAAGATCATATGAAAACCTGATCGATTAAGCAATCTCTCTCACTTCAGAGCGTAAAAACGATCTGATTGAAAATTAAATCAGCTCGGATCAGATGATAAAATTGAAATAGAGATCTCAAACTACAGAACAAAAATCTGTTGAAACAACTACAATACAGATGCAAAACTTCACGATAAATGCAAACAACAGGTGTAATTCCTACTGAATTATATAAAAAACTAATCTTGATAATGAACTCTGATATATCCGATTCAAACGATATAAAGATCTGATGAAATCGGAAACTAAATACGAAGAAGAAACCGTTAATACATATGCGAAACTTGAAGACGAAGAAAAAAAGTAAATAAAAAATGGATAATTTACAAATATACCCTTAATAAATAACTATACGCATGTTTTTTAAAGGTTTACATATTAGATAAATGATTGGCTGAGAATGATTCCCCCATTCTCAACCTTTTTTATTTTCTCAATTGATCGCACATATATATATATATATATATATATATATATATATATATATATATATATATATATTAAAATTATTAAAAATGAAATAATCGTGAGCGTCTAAAATTATATTGATTAACGACCAAGAAAACGGTTGTATACTTTTACATTGGATGCAAATGCACCAGATTACAACAAAAAAACTCACTTCATTTTTTTAGTTTAATTTTTTTAGACCATGTTGTGAGCGGAAGTTTTAAAAAAAAAGCCTTCGATGTGGGTGTAGATGGCCAGTTATGTAGGGCGTAACTCATACCACATACCACTATAACGCCCGCTCTCAGTTACATCTCTTTATGTCTTTAAGCTTATTATTTTTAGAAACTTGGATCTACCTGGGGCGTAGATAGCCAGTTACGTAGGGCGTAACTCATTAAATGGACACGGGGGTTTTATGCCCTACGTAGGGCGTAATCGCACAGGGTGCAAACCCTAATTACGGGGTCTTGAGCCATATTTCAGGAGTTACTGGAATTATTGTCACTGGAACTCATTAAACCCCTTGAGGCTCTTCTTATCATCATCCTCCACCCTCGTGAGCAGCTAACTCAAAACCCTAATTCTATTGAGCAAATATTGATCCTTTTTGTGTGTTTTTGTGGACTTGAAGAAGGATGAGTTTTTCATTGTGGATTGGTGTGGCTTAAGCTTGAAGATCCATAGCTTTCATCTCATTTTCCAACTTCAAAAGATATAAAGTTCTGATCTTTATAATTCAACGGATTAGATGTGACATCCCCAAAATTACGGCCAAAAAAGACTGGTTTCATTTATGCTTTTAAAACAATTTCAGAGTAAATCCTTTTGATTTAAAAGAGTTGCGGAATTTGTTCCCAAAACAAAATATGATAAAATAAAGTTTATCAAAGCATTTCATCAAGAGATGCATTTTCATTATATATCAATATTGGGGATGTCATATTCCGATACAGACCAAAAAGCATAAATGACACATTACAAGCCATACAACAGTTATATACATATACAAGCTCATAAACAAAACAACTTGATGATTCATCCATCTTATGCCCTCGCGCCACTTCCTGTAATACAAATAAGACTGAGTGAGTCAGGCTTGGGAGCCTGGTGAGCATATAGGGTTTTCCACCCACAATAAATAATTATATTTAATTTCACTAACCAACAATAACCCGATTACCCATTCCTGTTATCCTCACTTTACGTCCCAAAAACAACATCTATTACCAGGGACCTAATCTAGGATTTTCATCGGGGCGGACATTACTGCATGGGGTTTCCTCATCAATATATGTCCTAAAGGCAACCATGAGGGGGATAGAGTACACCGGTGAACACATCGTTCACAATGCCTACAGGTTATGAACCTGCTAGCGTTCCACATGACTGTCTAGAAAGAGTCTGTGGTCGTCATCCATACTCCGCTAGATGACTAGGTCAACATCAACAACATCGAGGCCTCTTATCCGTTTATCACACAACAACTATCTACCAAAGTTCTACCTAACATTTTGTAGATAACAATATACATATGCATACATATGCAACTTAAAAACTGATAAGATATTCATTTAATACTCGTTCCAAATATACAAATTCATTCCAAGTAACAGATAATATATATCTATATACACATAGCACGTATTCACTCGGAGATACTTTATATCTATGTGTTAGAAGAAAAGGAATATACACTCACTTGATCAGAAGATGATCAGACAACACTATGACTTGCAGAAGTAGTATTCTTCGGTAAATCTGGAAGATCTTCACACACCGGGCTTCTCGCAGGCAGAGCTTCGGCTCGGAAACTTTTTTCTTCTCGGGATCTTTGGGCTTTGGGACTCACTTCGGGTCTCGGGATGATACCGGGTATTCGGGGGGTTAAAATAGGGCTTACAGAGGGTATCGGGAGTGGGAGAGTAAGGGAGTAGCAACCTAAATCGGCTGACCCTTGATTTCTATTTATAGGGTGAGTTTTTTGGGTTCACGTCGTGAGTTTCTAACGCTCACATCGTGAGGCTTGATCGTCACTGCATGCGTCACTCGTCCACTTGGGTCTGCCAGCTCCGGAAGGGTCAAATCTCTGAATTCACGTCGTGAACTCTGACACAGTACCGGGTTTCGTGCCCCGAACTTCAGAAATTCATAACTTTCGCATACGAGCTCCGTTTTCGATGTTATTTATATGCACGCGTAGGTGAGACTATGCTATACAACTCTCTTTTAGACTCCGTTGGCTAATTTTGAATTTAAGTTTGATATATTATTAATATATTACTTTTATATTATTTTTAGTGGCCCAGACAGGAAAACTTCGTTATAAATTCATAACTTCTTCATCCGACGTCCACTTTCGCCTAACTCTTTATCGTTTCACTACTATTAACGAGATCTTCGATTCTCGTTTAGATTGTTTCGGCTAAAGATCGGTCGATCTCAAATCGAGGATTCGGGTTGCATACTGTTAAGTCCAAACTTCGAAAAAATCATAACTTCCTCATACGAAGTCAGATTTGGGCGTTCTTTTTATGCACACTCTCGGTTTAACGAACTCTACGACTTTCGTTTAGATTACTAAGGCTAGATATCGCTCTATCTTAAATTTGTATTTTACGTCATTCAGTGTCGTGCCAGTTCTGTCGTGAAACTTCGACAGGCCATAACTTCTTCGTTATAACTCGGATTTTGGCATTCTTTATATATTCAGAAACCTCGTCACGACCACTACCACATACATCATAGATATCAGGATTATCTAACATTTCATTTTGACTCTTATTTTTATCCTGAATTCATTTAAGTCACACAACTAAGCATAAAACACATAATACTCAAATAATACAAGTTTATTATTTCAAGATAGGTTACAAAGGTTAACCTAGACTATTACATCACTATTAATGTAAGCCCATAAACACGGGTGTTACATTAGATATAGGTTAACCTGTTGGTTTGCATGCTTTTTGTCCCATGATTTTGGTTCTTGTGAGTAAGAGTTACTCCAGAGCTTAAGTTTGTCATGTTTGTTGTTTCTAAGGTTCACATGTCATAAAAGTAGGATCTTGGTTGCTATCCTTCATCCATGTAAGAGTTTTTGGGCATTAGAATGTGTTAGGAAACTAGGGTTTAAGTTTGAGCGCCACTTAGCCATGCATAGGCGTAAAGTTATCAAATTTATCACTCTAGATGTTTGTTGGGACCAAATCTGAGCATTTGATGATTAATCTTTATGGATTAAAGAGCTTGAAGTAAAAATGACTTAACAGATTTATACGCAGGGCGTAATCTGGGCTACACCCAACATAGCCCAGTTTTGGCCTGTTTTCTAGATTAGACTTTTCACCCTGCATAGAGGAAGATGTACGTCATGCCTAAGTCAATATAAGGCTGACCATTGAATTTTTTTACTAGTTTGACTTTTGGTCAACTGTGAGGGGTTGATGACTTAGAAGGGAAAAATGGTTTTTTTTTCCAAAAATACGAATTTATCTTGGTGGTTGGACTTGCTAAGTTGTGATATTTAACTTAATTGCTAATTAGGGTTGTTGTGGATATGTTTAGTGTGAGGGGATTTTGTAGCAGCAACTCGAGTGTGAGGTTTACCTTACTATCGATTGAGGTAAGTTTTCTCACTATACTGTAGGACATTAGGTGTCCGATGTGCTTGTTGTCTTTGTGACTCTTTTTGTATTCCTGTATGCATGTATGCTATATGCATGTGTGGTGACATAGACCCAGGGGTGAAATAGACTTATTCGATTGAAAAATACTAATTAATTTGAAATAGACTCGGGGGTGAAATAGACTCATTACAACTTTCAGCTGAGATTTATGTATAGTATGCGATATTTTGGGCAACTTACTAATCATTGTGCTTACGATTTATGTTTATGTTTCAGGTACTTCCAGTTCCAAAGGGAATAGCTCGACGTGATTGCACCGTATCCACCAGTGTTCTACATTTTTTATATGATTTGTACTCTGATAACTATTTTATACATTATCACACTTTGATGGGTTTTGGAATGAATGATTGGTGGTTTTGATTGACTTAAAAACAAAAAAAGAATTACTTTGTATTTATCGGACGTTACAAGTTGGTATCAGAGCCTTGGTTTGAGGGATTCACGTGCACTAGTGGGTGTTTCTGAACTCAAACTGAGGAATTTTTTAAAGAAAAAAACTTTTCTAAGAATATTTATGCAAAGAATAGGGTGTGATGCGTGCAATCGGCCGAGCTCAAGTAAGTATTTCCCAAAATACCCATATATGTGTTATGTTATTATTTTGATATGAGTATATGAGAAATGCATGCTATATTAAATATAAGGATCCTTTCAGGATTGCATGATGGAATGCTAGGAGAGATGCCTTTATATGCCTGTTGATTGAGCTTGTAGAACTGCATGCTAGTATGGGTTTCAAATATGGGATAGAATGGCATGATTAGGTGATTTATTGGTTTAGATAACTTGATGCTAAAATGTTGCTTGCTTTATTATTTTAGAGACTTCCATTAATATCAGCTAACTACTAAGCAAATACGTTAGGTTACATGTTATAGGGATAAGATAATTTCAGAAGCTTAGGTTTAACTTTATTGCATGGCTTTTGTTAGAGTCCAACCATTGTAATGTGATATCTTGCAATCAAAGAATTATCTAGTGCAAGTAGTATGTAACTATATCTGGGAGGTAGTTAGAAGGTATTAAAGGGAGTTTCTTCTACAACTGATGGTAGAGAGTGGTATGAAGGGAACCCTAGGAAAGCCTAAGAGATGCTCTGGTGTGTTGAGCGCTTTTCCATGTGAGTGAAGTAATTGGATCATAGGGAAGTAACATAGAGGATTCAGAGCGATCCTTGAGGAAAGTACAGATAGGTGTGGAAGGTAGTATTGAGCCCGTACTATTGCAAGCACATGATCCATACTTGAATTAAGGGAAGTCACGATGATACTAAGCAGCTTGTAGAATGTGGAGTTCTCAGATTTATTTATAATGGTTTTCACTTTTTATTTCTTTTAGTATGATGACCGGTCAAGGACGATCTGGTGATGGTTTAGGTTATGTTGATGGATCAGGTTTGTGCTCTAGGATCAGACTCATGGATGATCACATGTGAGAGTTCATTTTGTCAAAGATCACTCGTAATATTTTGGAGCATACCCCTGTGATCTTTGGTATGATCAAGGAGGGATCATGAACATTTTAGATAAGATTTTAGGCACATTCTGTAATAAGGTAATGGATATGGTGGGTGCACGCTCTCTAACTTTCCGAGAGCTTTATGCTTGTGGGGTTCCTAAGTTCTTTTGTAAGAAGGACCCCATTGTTAGCAGGCAATGGTTGGCGGACATCATGAATGCCTTCTAGACTAGCTTGTGTCGCGAGGGTTTGAAGGTCACATTTGCATCCTATATTCTAAATCACAAAGATGATGATTAGTGGGAGGAGGTAGACCATGCTTTGGTAGGCGAGGCTATTGAGAATATGAATTGGGAGGATTTTGAAAAGGTTTTGAGCTCAGTTTGCACCGGCGATCGAGGTTCAGTAGCTGGCGAGGGAGTTTTAGGACCTTATTTAGACTATTGAGGGTGTGGCAGAGATCATTGCCATGTTCCATGAGAGAGATTTGGTGGTTCCACAACATGTGGCGGGCGAGAAGATGAAGAAGGCGATGTATCATGACATGCTGAAGGATAAGATTCCTGAGTTTGTGAGTATGTCCAGCTGCAAGACCCTGGATGATATGATAGTGAGAGCCCAAGAATGGGAGATCGATTTAGATATGGTGAGGAAAAGGAAGTCAATTCAGGCACAGGTGTCAGAGGGCTCGTCGAAGAAGCCCAAGGCTTTTGATTCACGATCGAGAGAGCAGCAGGGACGGGGATGCTATGGAAAGTACGACAAGATGCACGATAGGGATTCCAGGTTTGGTGGTTCAGGCTACTACAAGTGCGGCTAGATTGGTCATTACAACAGGGATTGTAATTCCACCACCCAGGTATCAAGTCTGATTTGCTTCCATTGCAATCATAGGGGCCATAAGAAGGTCGATTGTCTGATTTTGACAACAGGAGCAGTTACAGTACCTGCTTCGGCTACTTTGAGGATCACTGACGGCCACTTGTGTAAGGCAAAAGCGCCAGTTGTGAGGAGTCCATATTTCCAAACGAAATTTAAGGAGGCTCGTGCAATACCAAATGTGGTTGCTAGTATAAATCTTCTCTTTATCTCTTTTATTGTCTTATTGTTATTGCTTAATGTTTATATGATTGTTTAGGGATGTTCCTGGTGAATAGTGTTTTGACTTTGGTTCTTTTCTATTCGGGCGCTACCTAATCATTTGTATGTCTTACTCTCAACAACATGTATCGTGATGCGCTTGGGGAGCTTGATTATCCGTTAGAGGTGGAGATTGTCGACGATTGTCCGGTGAGGTATCGAGGGTTCATCAGGGTTTTACACTTAAGTTATTTCTGGAGAGTAAACTCGTAGTAGGGATGGATATGTTGAGCCCTAATAGGGAAATGATCGACTATCAGAACCAGTTAGTACGGGTTCGAACCCTAAGTGGGGGAGAACTAATTATTCATGGTGAGGGTGCTCAGTATAGACCGGCTCTCTATTCAGCTGCGAGAGTTAGGAGGTATCTTCAGTAGGGTTGTTATGGTTTTGTGGCCTATGTATTGGATCCTAAAGAGGAAGGGAAAAGGAGGTTGATGATGTGCCGGTTGTCTGAGAGTATCTCGATGTATTTTTTTAGTACCTACCTAGATTATCTACAGCGAGGCAATTAGAGTTTTGGATTGATTGAGTACCAGGTGTGGATCCGATATCCAAGGCAACATATCGGTTAGCACCACCTGAGATGTAGGAGTTGTTGTGGCATGGGTGTCGGTTTCAGTGGTTTCAGGCAGTGATGTCCAATTTTCTTCTAGGTTTTGGAAGAGGTTTCACGAGTTGTTGGGTACCCGTCTGCATTTCAGCATGAATTTCCACCCGCAGACTGACGGACAGAGTGAGTGAATTATCCAGACCTTCGAGGATATGCTTCGGGCATGTGCATTAGATTTCGGTGGGAGTTGGGATACGTATCTCGCTTTACCAGAGTTTTCGTATAACAATAGTTATCACACCAGCATTGATCGACCTCCTTTTGAGATTCTCTATAGGAGGAAGTGCAGGACCCCAATATATTGGGGTGAGGTAGGTCACCGAGTCATGGGGGATAATGAAGTGGTACTCAAGACCACCAAGTTGATTAATCATGTTCAGAGTAGACTTCAGACAGAACAGAGTCAGCATAAGAGTTATGCTGACAAGCGTCGATCATATATAGAGTCCCAGGTTGGGGATATGGTTCTCCTGAAGGTTTCACCTTGTAAAGGTGTTATCCGATTCTGGAAGAGGGGTAATTTGGGCCCCAAGTATATCAGTCCTTTCCGAGTTTTGCATGGGTGGGCCGGGTTGCTTATTGCTAGGATCTTCCCGAGGAGCTTAGTCAAATCCATAGCATGTTTCACGTCTCTTAGCTGTGGAAATGTTTGGTTGATGATTTTACGGTGGTTCCATTGGATGATATTCAAATGGATGATCTCCTGAATTATATTGAGAGACTGATTTCCATCCTTAACAACAAGATGAAAACCTTGAGGAACAAGCTTGTGGAGTTGGTAAAGGTGTAGCGGCAGCACCGGAAGGGATCTGAATGGACTTCAAAGCCTAGGGACGAGATGAGGGAGCATTACCCAGAGTTTTTTGCGATAGTGGACTTCGAGGACAAAATCTGATTCAAGTGGGGTATAGTTGTAACACCCGATTTAAGGTGCTTTCATTATTTACCCCTTGGTATGTAAATGTTTTGTGGATTTGGTCCCTATTGTTAGGATGCAAAGTCACTCTTGGATGTGGTATGTGTAATAAGTTGTCTTTCCTTTATAAGGAAGTGATTGTCACTCATTTTATGTAAAGAATGATCATTTTTGGAGTGTTAGTCTAGAGCGAGAATTTGTACAAACCCATATGTATATTCTTTCTAGATCTAATATGAGCTTACACAGATTTATTTACTCCATATGTTCTTGAGTTTACATGATGATTCATTAGATCTTTTCTTATTCCACACATGCCATCATAATCAACACCACTATAATGAGTATCAGAGAGGGTGTTCTTGATTTGATCAAGAATTTATCCATGTTGGCTTTCTAAATTTGGTGATTATTCATTTTATGTTTTGATCTTTGTGATTTAGAGAGTTTTTGGATTCTATAAATCGAATTCATCATTGTTTCTATTCATAATTCGATTTTCTTCACTAGAATTCAAGTTATTTTTACTTTCTCTCTCTAGAAAAACCATTCAAATTCACTTTCTCTCTCTAGAAATTTTCAAGTTCTTGTGATCATGGTGAATTTTCCGTATAATTTTTGGATTGTGATCATTGAAGATGTCAAATACAAAGTCAATAAAAATCAATATTATGGGTTGGTGTTAAACAATTTGATTACATGGGGAACTATGGTTTCTTATGGAGGATTAAAGGATGATCATTTTGGAGTGTTAGTCTAGAGAGAGAAATTTATACAAACCCATTTGTATATCTTTTCTAGATCTAATGAGAGCTTAACAAGATTTATTTACTCCTTGTGTTCTTGAGTTTACATGATGACTCACTAGATCTTTTCTTATTCCGCACATGTCATCATAATCAACACCACTAGATCTAGGGGCAGTTTTGCCATTTTCCGGAAAAGTGGGAGTACGCTGAGTGTACTCCTCGTACGCGGGGCGTAGGCATGCAGGGGACAATCCCTAAAATTTAGTGTTTGGAGCCTATTTAAAAAATTTAATGAACATGTAGATCCATATTTCTCACATCATTTCCAGCTTCATTGATGTATAAAGCTTGGAACTTGCTTCTTGTATGCTTATATCTAGTCTTTATGAGGTTTTGGTCCTATGATGAGATCTAGTGGGTTTCTTCCACTCCAAAGTTAGGAGTTGCTTCTCTTGATGTTTCTAGGGTCCTTACTCCATAAAGTTAGCATCTTGATGGTGTTGGATCAACCATGCATGTGTTTAGGTCCTTTTAGTGAAAGTAAAGTCCTAAAAGTAATGTTTGGGTTCTTTTGGGGCATGTAAAGGCTGTAGGTTCATGACTTTATGGATTAAGACATTTCATAAGACTTGGATCTGAGTTTTAGGCGTTCGGTTGTAAGAATTAAGAACTTAATGGGAAAAGTGCTTAATGGGCATGTACGTTGGGGGTACGCTACGCGTACGCTACCAAGTCGTTGATCATGGACGCTTCGTAGAACATTGGGCGTACCTAGCTCATACACAACATGTAGTGACAATTGATGTACTACACATGCTGTAAGTCTGAGTATGTCGAGCGTGCTCAGTTGTTGTTGACTTTTGTTGACTTTGTAGTTTGGGATATATTTTGACTAGTGGATTTTTGCGCCTTATTGGGCCATTAGCCTTTCTGACTTTGGGCCATTTCTAGGCTTTGGGTTTTCTTGGATTTGGGCCAATATTGGGTTTTAGGTATCGTTTAAAGATTTGGGTCGTTTTAGGCTTTTTGGGCCAAGTAAGGAAAAGGTAAAATGGTCTTTTACCCTGAGTGTTGGACAATTGGACTACGATTCCAATTATGGGTGGTGTGCTAATTATTAATTGGGTATTATTTGATGACATTTAGTGCGGAGATTTCCCGGAACAGCAATCAGAGCTGTTATCTAATATTCAACAGTTTGAGGTGAGTTCCTCCCTTTGTTTGGTGGGTCGAAGGCACCAATGTTGGCCTACGGTTTATGACGATTATGCTGCTATTTTTCTGCGTGACTCTTGCATGTATGTTATGTGTATGTATATCGGACGGGGTTTGATGCCAGGCAGACCTAATGAGTATATTGTAAGCTATTTAACTTAGTGATTCTTGCAATTGTTTTATGTGTCTGTATGAATGTCGAGCAGGGCCTGATGCAAGTCGGGGTCTGATGAATGTGATGAGGCGGGGCCCATCTCATGCTCCTAACATATCTGTTCCGAGCAGGGCAAGATGTCGGGCGGGGCCCGATGGGTGTGGGGCATGGCCCATTATATGTCTGATATGTATGGTATGAGGTATTTTTGGGAACTCACTAAGCTACGTGCTTACAGTTTTTAGTTTAAGTTTCACGTACTTCCGGATCAAAGGGGAAGAGCTCGGGATGATCGCATCGCACACACTGTATAGTTTCGCATTTTATTTGACTCTGATGTATTTGGATGATTATTGACATACTATAATTTCATTATGGTTTTATGAAAGAAATTTGGATGATGGTTTTATTATTATGAAAATGAAATTTTTGGTCTTGAACTTGGGGATGTTTCATTTGATGATGTTATTTTATCAAGTGTGTTTGTATTAGACCAATGTGATAAATATGTTTTTAGTAAGTTTGATTCTACTCGTTTGGGTGTAATCATTTTTTTGTATGTGGATGACATGTTGATCTTTGGTATGAACCAAGATCAAGTTTGATTCTACCTTATATTGTTGTCATCTAAGTTTTCCATGAAGGATATGGGGGATGCTGATAGAATAATTTGGGATAAAGATTAATCAGATGAACAAATAGGATTTTATGACACAATCACATTATATTGAGAAAATTCTCAATAAGTTTAACTTTTGTGATTGTTATATGGTGAGTACCCTTATAGATCCTAATATGAAATTGATGCCTAACACCGATAAGCCCATTTCATAATTGGAATACTCTAAGCCAATTGGGGGTTTGATGAATACTATGACATGCAACAGACCTGATATTGTCTATGTCGTGGAAAGATTGGGTAGATATACTAGTAATATTAGTACTTACGATTAGCATGAAATTCAAAGAGTATTCAAGTATCTCAATGGAACTACGGATTAAGGTTTGAGTTACTTGGGATATCCTTCGGTCCTAGAAGGGTGAAAATTGGATTTCATATTTGGAGGATCATGATGGGTTTTGTATACTACAACATCCTATGGTGCACATACAACCCTAAATACCTTGGATCTATGTTTTCACAAATTATACATGCAAATGGTTTCCAAGGTATTAATCCTATAACTAGCATGCAGTTCTTATATACCATATAAGATAGTAGTTAGAGTAACACATCTTTTATGTAGCTTGAAGTCTTGATGTATTTGGCCTTAAGAGCTTAGCCTCAATAGTGTGGAAGCCTCAAATGAAGTCACAACACATCATAGACAAAGGTAGAACTTGATAGAGAAATCCTTCCACACCAAAATCAACTCCATGAGCTCCAAGAACTAGAAGTGACGATTTTGGCTATGGAGTGACCTAGTTATATGTAGGATTCCAATGGTCATAGGTATAACACAAATCCATACCCATGGGTATTATGATCCATGGTTCATGTGGCCCAACTCTTTATGTGTCCATACATAAACTTGGTCCAACATGGATCATAAGCCCAACACATATAAATATAACTAATTACCATAATTAGTCCTCATAGATTTAATTATTCTCTTTTGGTCACTAAATTAATTCCAAATTAATTCTTGATCAATACTAATTAAAACATATGATTTCATATTAATATATTGTAACTTATAATATATTAATAAATCATATATAACCTTATCTCAAGAGTCTATCCTAACAAATTGTCTTGATGATATGCAACCCCAATGGACCATGCTACTCTCGGGTCGAGTACATACCAATAATAGTTATGGGCTTAGACATCTAATCCAATAGTCTCCCACCTGGATAAGTCTAAAACTATTATTACAAGTATGACTCCAAAACCCGACTAGCAATCGTAGCTCTTAAAAGTCGTTGTCGAACTCTGACCTAGTCAATGACTTGTCCATTAAATAAGGGATCATATATTCCTCCATTCTAGATACCATATGAACTGAGACATGGATTATAACCACACTCTCTGTTCATCTGTTGTTTCCTGATTTCCGATTTATGCCGATCGACTAATTGAATAAATCAAATCAGTCCAGGCCCGGCCGAGCACTTATGTTTGTCATCACTAAATCATCGAGGGGCCCACATATATCGCTTTTATCACTCCAAGGGAAAAAGGAATGGATAAAATTCGACGCATATGCTTGTACTAACTACTTGTTGAATCATACACAACTGCACGTTTTATAACATCAAGTTACAAATGCATAATATTACTATGCACTGTTTTAATTTAATCAGGATCGGTCATGAGAATTTAAATATCTTCAAATACCCAGGACGAGTTAGAAAAAATGACACCGATCACTATTATAAGTTTCTTATATATATATATATATATATATATATATATATATATATATATATATATATATATATATATATATATATATATATAATAAAAATTCAAGCCATGTGCAGCTGCCTTCTTTGTCTCTCCTCAACGTCCCTCATTAATTTAATTCATTTAAATAATAACATTAGAATTATAAATATGATATATGGTTCTATAAGTTTAAATTAGTTCTATATTAATCACTAGGTGTGAGACCTATGCATTACATGAGTTTATTTAAAAAAAATAAATAAATATAAAATTTTAACAATTTGAAAATTTTGAATTTATATAAAAAAATGAGAAATCTTTTAAATTATTAAAATTAATGAGACTTTAATGTATTGGATACATTACATATATAAACTCTTTCCCATAAATACTTTACATATATATTACCTTACACATTAAATGTGGAATTTTAATTTAATAAAATAAAAAATACAATAAAATGACAAGTGGAAAATAAAAATTTTAAAAAAATCTAGAAAATGCCATGTGTCCAAATGAATGAGAAGATGACATGTGGCAAAAAAAACATTCATTTATTATAGTAGATTTAAGGTGTCGTAATCCCAAAGAGCTCGGTACTATGAAAAGAAAGACAAAGTATTTTAGTGGACATGCCTTCCCATTTCTGTTGATTTTTCTCTTACTCTTCTATTCCGAGTTCACTAAAAGATGAACGATTTTAGTGGACATGCCTTCCCTTTTCTCTTCATTTTTCTTTTAGGACATCTTGAATCTATTCTTATTTTCTATTTTTTCTCTCATTTATTTTCTCATTTCTTTCCAGTCTTATCCCGTTTATTCCCTCAAAATGAAGATGAATTTTGAGTTGTCAGTTTTAATCTATCTTTTTATATATTTATATATTATTAGTTTATTTTTAACTATTAATTATAATTTAAATGTATTATTTAATACTTATAATATTATATTATATATTAAATTATATTAACTAATTATAAATATAAAATTTACTTTTTGTTTATCAAATTCATATGAAAATTTAAATACATATTGAAAATTTAAAACATGATAACGTATTTTACAAAAGCTTATAATTAGATGTTATAAGTATAATCTTATTTATTTAATAGTATTATATATATATATATATATATATATATATATATATATATATATTTACAATTTATATAAGTTGAAAAAAATGAAATATACCAAGAATATTCTTTTTGGTGGTAAAAATGAGATAAAAATAAAAAAGGATCGAAGATCAAACACTATTTACTTTACATTTTATTTCATTTTTTGAGGAAAAAAAATAAGAAAGGATTGGAGATGCTCATATGCTTCTATTCTGAGTTCACTAAAAGAAAATGAATGACCTTACTTTCCTTTCTATCCGGTTCCTTCGGATTTGGAAGGACAGTTTCTAAGAAAATTTTTCCTTTATTTCCTCCGCCTTCCGATACATAACTTAGGAACAATGATTTTTTTTTTTTGGAACCTTCAGTTTTCATTTTTTTTTCTCCTTAAATGAAACTCCAAAGCAACGTCTTAGGGTTAGGGTCAGGGCGCACCATGTGTTTAAGTGTATAGATGATATAAAATAGTGATGTAGGGTCTGATGCGTGATGGTCTGAAGGTAGTAAGTCGACATTACCTAAACATGATATATTTAATTTTTGTGTCCGTGGACCGTGATCACTTAGATACATTTTTTATTAGGAACCGACAAGGTAAACCTAGACCAATCAAAAAGCAAGGAAAGGAGAAAACAGGGAAAATACACGAAAATTTACGAAAAATGAATGACATGGGCAAAATAACAATCGAACTCGTCAAAGTTCATAGAACATATACCCCACTTATTATTTTCTAATATTTTCATCACGTTTATGTTTTGAGTACAATATTTATTTATTAAAAAAGGAATTCTAAATGCTTCAAAATATTGTCTTGTCTCAATAAATAAAGAGTTCAGACTTCAGACAATGCCTCAAAATATATGTGTACTGAATTATTATTCTTTTGTGTTAAATATCGTACAAAATACATAAATTACTTACAATATTATAAAAACGTACAATAATACATAAATGGTTTTAGCGAGTCAGAGTGATAAACGACTGATTGAGGTAAAAAGGAATCGAAATAGGAACTCCAAAAAGTGAATAAAATCTTGAGGTGGGACCCACCCACCCTTATAAAATGCTTTCACTTCTTTCACACAAGGGCTGACGGCGGCTCACCGGCGGATAAACCGCTGCTGTTATTTTTCTGTCTACTGTATATACAAAATTATTTATAATTGTATTATTGCACATAGTATATGTACATTCAAATTAAATGTAACCTGTAACAATAAAAATCAAAAGGGAGTCGTTTCAATTAAAAACCCAAAGACGATTACGTAATTACCGTTAAACAACTAAAAGATGATATTAAAACGATAATTATCCATTTTGCCAATGTTTTAAAATACAATTTGAACCGGCTGGTCGAATCGGTTGAATCAGAAACCGAATAAGAAAGTAGTTTAATTATCACCGTTTTTATATCTATTTTTGAACCACAACAAATCGGTTGGTTTTTATAAAAATCGGTTGAACCGGTTAAATTAAACGGTTGAACTGGTTATCTTCTCTAATAAATAAATGTTTTTTTTGCCATTTGTCACACTCTCATTCATTTTACCACATGTCATTTTGTGGTTATTTTGAATTAATTTTTATTCCATATGTAATTTAATGGTTTTCCTATTTTATTAAATTCCATATGGTATTTAAATTTAATAATAAATTCATATCAATTTCATTAATGTACTTTCCTTATAACTTCAAAATTTTAAAATAAAATCTCATTAATTTGCTTTGATTATTTTATCTAAATGATTTGTTTAAATTTAAAAAAAAAAAACACTTTAATTTTACTAATTCAATATTTTTCTCATTTTTCTTATAAATTTAAATTTCTCAAATGTTTATACATATTTAATTGTTTTAAATACACCCATGTAATACATGAGGCTCACACCTAGTATTGAATAAAACAAATGGAAACCAATATTTTTGCATAATAAACTTTGATAGTATTTTTTAATCTATTTAGATTTATCTAAATAAAAACATATGTTAATGTTATGAAGTTTTTTTATGCAATTTATATTTATCTAAAATTATATTTTGTTTTGATATATACTTTATTTTTTCTTATGATGTATGTGATTTGAAATAAAATTTATGATTATACGGTATTTAAATATATTTAAATTGATCTAGAATTTGTTTTTATATGTATTTTTAATCGAACTTGTAAACATCAAATTCTTAATTTATGTATGAATGTATGTATATAAAATTGGGAAAAAAATATTAAAATTATTGAAACTAGCTGACTCGATGGTTAAACAAATTGAATCGGGAACGATCACCATACCGGTTCAACTAAAAAAACTCATTTTTAAAACATTACTTTTTACCATGTTATAAATTAGAGTTATTCATTAAAAATTAAAACGCCATATTTTGAGGTAGCAAATCACAATTGAGATACTTTTTTCCGAACTTTAGGCAAATGAAAACTAATACTATGAAAGCATCGATAAATTTATTTGTTCTGGGCATACCATTTAACCGTGCATGTATATATATAATCATAATTTTGTATCGCCAAATCATCGTGATAAACCTAATACCTAATTCAATATGAAATAGGATAGTTGATGGTGTAATTGTCGATTCTTGATAATTAATAAGCCACCCGTGATCTTCTATACCCTCGTTTCACTAAAAAAAGTGAATTATAGAGAGGGAGTTGATAGATACGTCGATTTTGAAGGCTCAAATGGGAATTAGAAGATAAACTTAAAGATAATCATAGGGGAAGTCATGGTTTCAATAAAGAGACATTGGAAGATACACTTATTTCTCCTAATCTTCTTCTTAAAATCGATTTAGGGTTTGGGAAAGATTCTCCAAATCCAAAAAATTTAGCATGTTAATAATGTTTTGATGATGTTTCTTATGAGTTTTATTATTCCCATTCATTGCTTAATTTGGAGGTTAAAAGGTTTTTGGAAGCCTCGTACCTTTAACAATGATGGAATACGATTTGAACTTGATTTCAAAACATCAATGGTGATCCTAATATTACTTCATGTTTCTAAACTAGCTTCAAGCTAAGGAACCATCAATTGTTAGAAAGTGCACTTGTATACGACTATTATTTAATGAGCAACACCAATAATTGTGTTTGTTGTGGATATTTATGATAACATGATACAACTACGTCTCCTATAATAACGGAGAGATAAATACAAGAATACATTTGAATATATAAAGCTAAGTTATTATCTAATATCCCCCCTCAAGCCAATGGGTGGTGGACGAAGACGAAGCATTGCATGAAAATGTTCAAACTGAAGACGCGGAAGACTCTTGGTGAATATATCGGTCACTTAGTAGAAATAAACTTAGTATGTAGTTTCCTTGAAGTGACAAATTCTCGAACAAAGTGATAATCTGGATCACTGTGTTTAGCACGTCTGTGAGAGACTGGATTTTGAGTCATGAACAATTCACTTTTATTACCACATAGCAACATAGGTCTATCAGGAGGTAATGCATGAAGATCACATAAAAGACGAATGATCTAAACAATCTCAGCAGCCGTGTTGGCCATAGCCTGGTATTCTGACTCGCAACTAGATATAGAAATTGTAGGTTGCTTTTTTGCATTACAAGAAACAAGATTTCCACCAAGAAAGATAGAGTAGCCATAAGTGGAGCGTCAAGTTTCTATATATCGAGCCCAATCAACATCGGAGTAACCCAAAATAACATTGCTCTGTGGATGAAGAAAAGATATACCAAAGGAAACAGTCCCTTTAACGTATCTAAGAATACGTTTAACTAATTGAAAATGAACAGTCGTGGGAGCATGTCGGTACTACCTTGCTTGATTGATAGCATAAGAAAGATTAGGTCTGGTAATAATTAAGTATTGAAGGGCTCCAACTAACGATCGATAGAGAGTAGGATCAGAGAACGGTGGACCAGTAAGTAAAAGTCTCATGTTTTGCTAGAGGAGTAGGCACATGTTTAGAATCAAGCAAATTTTCTCATGAGAGAACATCATGAGAATACTTGGACTAACTTAAGAAAAGGCCATCATGAGTGTAGCTAACTTCTAGTCTAAGAAAAAAATAGATCTTCGAGATCCTTGATTGCAAATTCATGATTCAAACGAATAGTGAATTTGAAGATTATAAATTCTTGATTACCCGTCAGAATTAAGTCATACACATACATCAGAAGATATAGAATATACAAGTCACGGGCATAGATAAAGAGGGATGGATCAGTACGACTATAGACAAACCCAGAGGATAATAAGAATGTACTGAGACGTTGAAACCATGCTCTAGGAGCTTGTTTCAAGCCATATAGGGCGTTGGATAACTTGCAAACATGATGGGGGAAAACATGGATCAATAAACCTAAGCATAACATAATATAAGCACAACATAACTCAAATAAAATAAATAAAATAACACATACCGGCCACGACATCAGGAGCTGCGCGGACCTCCTCCACTGTCAGCTGGAAAGCTCTCCTGCGAGTCTTCAGTACCTCGGCCTTCACTGGCCGGCTCTCTGTAGCTTGTGTAGTAGCATGGGCAGATCCATGTGCTGATCCCTGAAGCAGTTGTGGGCACTCGACCTTCCGATGGTCGGCTTGGTTGCAGTGGAAACAAACTACAAACCCCTTGGGGCAATCCCTCGCGATATGCCCCTCCTTGCCACACTTGTAGCAAACACCAGCTCGACATACCTACTCTTAACTCTTGCCACACTTTCCACAAGTGTGGCCCTTCTGGCCCCCAGATCTCGAATTAGCGAGCTTTACCCGCTTGGCTTCCGGCTGAGACTGTGTCGGTCACCTATCCCTCCCGTGAGACTCCGCCCCCTCTATGACCTGAGTCTCCAACTCAATCTCCCGCTTCCGGACATTTGCCTGGAGCTCAGCAAATGTCCGGTATGTCGAGATCGCCACAAACTCACGAATATCCCTCCTCAGTATGCTCAAGTATCGGGTCATTGACACGTGCTTAGGGAAGAACATCTCCCTCTCATGGAACATCCTCGTAATCACTGTCACAGACTCTGTCCTCTGCTTGAAGGACAAGAACTCATGGGCCAACCGTTCCCTCTCCACCGAGGGAACATACTCGTCTCAAAACAAAGTAGTAAACCTCTCCCAAGAAACTGCAGTAAGCTCTGTAGGAGTGAAGTTGGTGGTCACAAACTTCCACCAGTCCTTCGCCCCCAAGCGAAGCTGGTTCAGTGCGAACCGTACCCTCAAATGTTCCAGACAGAAACAAGTGTAGAAACACCCCTAGATGTCAGAGGCCCATCTCATCGCGACAATCGGGTCCTGAGTCCCGTCAAACTTGGGTGGCTTCGTGTTGCTGAACTCCCGGTACAGCAACGAGTCACCCCCATGTGGTCTGGCAGCAGTGACAACTGCGGTGGCTGTAGCAGCATCCGCCTCGGTAATCGCATCGTAACGCTCATCAAATGTATCAAACTCTCAATCAAGGTGGTCTTGATAGACCCAAACATCTTAGGAATCTCTGCTCGGATGGTTGTGGCCACCTCCTCGTGAATTATCCTGCGAATATCCTCATCGCTGGTACCACTGGTACCGCAGCCCCCTAGGTTGTGGCGCGTACCCACCATGATGTCTCTCTCTGAAACACAACACAAAATAATCAGAGACTCGATCGAGAATACTCGTACTCGATCACTCACCCCTACTTGTTCCTTAGCACCCTAAGGATTCTAACTTGGACAGGTGGTGATCAAAGATTTTCTACATCAATGTCCTGACTAGAGGTGTTAGTGTTTGGATCAAATAAAAGCAGTGACACAGTAGACTATTGTTTAGTTGGAGCATGATTAATGCGCTCACATAAGGAGCATAGAGTTGTAGTTGAATTCGCAACAGCGAGCCTAGCTGGGGAACTTGTAACAAGCCTAGTGGAAGAAGACGAGGGACTGTTAAGTCCTTTATCAAAAAAGTGGACAAATCCAATTTAGAAAATTCCTGATGATTGCTAATAAAAATGCAAGGGATGCTTTGTCGATCAAGCTTGTGAGTCAAGTAGTCGCGAAGTTATGGATAGACTTGGGATCCAAACGTGCGGAAATTACCGTATGTAGGTACACGTGAATAAAGCAAATAGTGATTGTCAAGTACTTTGGTAGGAAAATGATTGATGATATATGTAGTTGAACTAAAAGCATTAACCTAATAAGATGTAGGTACACGTACATGAAAAAGCATAGCTAGCCCGGTTTCAATAATGTGTCTATGTTTCCGTTCCGCTTGTCCATATTGTTGAGGATTATATGGACAAGACAATTTATGAAACGTGCTATTTTCTTCATAAATATCACGAATGGTATGATTTACAAAATTCGTGCCTCCATCACTTTGAAGAACCTTAATTTTTCGTGAAAATTGAGTCTGCACAAGTGTAATGACCCAAATTTCACGCCCAAAAATTTCGTTTTTAGAATCAATACTTTGGAAAACAGTTGTAATTAAAACATTGTCTAATCAATCCATTTCATAACATACATCGTGTCTGAAAACCAAAGTATGAAAACAACTCAATATTAGAGTACAAATCCCAGAACAAGCTCGTAAAGCGGAAAACAGTGTGTGTGTGCATGATGTGCCGCTACCGTGCCAACTCCTTCCCCTTCGATGAAGAGGTACCTGAAACCAAAACTGAAAACTGTAAGCACGAAGCTTAGTGAGTTCCCCCATCGTACCACATACCATACAACCAGATAACATACATATATTATCAGGCATATCTGGGTGCCCGACCTACCCCTTCGGTCCTCTCGACCGGATACTGGATAGCATATTTGGGTGGTGGCCTCCCCTTCGGTCCTTTTGACTGGATGCTGACTAGCATATCTGGGTGCTGGTCTCCCCTTCGGTCCTCTCGACCGGATACTGGGGACTATTTCACCCCCTACTACTACTACCACATAACACATATCACATATTCTATCTAGCATGGCTGGGCATAACTACCCCTTTGGCCCTATCGACCGATAATTTGGGGACTACCTCCCCTACTGTCACTAGCACATAGAATTATATCACACTAGCGCATTAAACATATCAGGTAGTGGCAAACCCAGATGAATATCACATAGACAATCATCTAATCATACAACTCCTACTGATAGGCCGACATTGTGGCCGTAGACCCACCACTACTAGAAGGTAACTCACCTCGTAATAGTTGTTGATCTATGCGGGAATCCTCTATCTGTTGCCGCTGCTGCTCCGGAAATCCTCCGGCTATAATTCTCACAAAACACTTAGTTAGAACCGGTATCTACTCTTAGGGTTAAACGACCATTTTACCCCTGACCAAGTCAAAGTCAAAGTCATATACTAGCTGACTTGACTCACCGAGTTGGCTCGCCAACTCGCCGAGTCCCTAACCTTCCATCTGCCCTTATACTCGTCCCTACTCGTCGAGTTAGGCGATGACTCGACGAGTTTTCCTTCTAAATGAACATCGACTAAATCTTCATCCGACTCACCGAGTTGTATGAACAACTCGTCGAGTCCTTCTTCAACTGATAAACAGTTCATGTCCATGACTCGCCGAGTTGTATGAACAACTCGCCGAGTTCATCTTCATCCATAAGAAGATTGCCTTGGACTCGTCGAGTCTGCTCATGCACTCGCCGAGTCCCATGAACATCCCTAACAATGGCTTGGTCCATAACATTGGGTCACCCTTCCAGACCTTCTATAGTCCTTCTAACACCCAGCTAAGTTCTTTAGACCCTTAACAGATATGGGACTTTATGCCTTGGACTCTCCGAGTCCAATCTTGACCAATCCATGTAGTCGATTTAAATGAGATCTAACACACCAAAACTATAGATCTGGCCTCCTAGTGTCCACTTCATGCGTAAAGTTCCAAATTTGATGCACATGCATGGGTTTTTAACTCAAAAATCTATATAAAGTGCCCTACAATGTGCAACGGGCTCTCATGGCCCTAAAGTTGACACCTTTATGCCATGAGAGCCCTCTTATGATCCAGATCTGGAGTCAAAGTCCTCATAACACCCTTCTACTCCGGAAACAGCTGTAAGCTCCTATACCTTCCTTCTCTTATCTTAGACTTCATCCTCGAAGTCTGCTGCTCACTCCTGAAACAACTCGGGGTAGTGCTCCATCATCTCTTCCACCGGTTCCCAAGTCCACTCCGACCACTTCCACTGCTGCCATTGCACCTTCACGAGTTCCACCCTCTTGTTCCTCAAATCCTTTGACTTCCGGTCGAGGATTGCCACTGGCCTCTCAATGTAGTTCAAGCTGTCGTCCACTTGAATATCCTCTAGGGGTACCACTGCTGAGTCGTCCGCTAGGAACTTCCGTAGCTGGGAGATGTGGAAATTGCTGTGGATCTGACTGAGTTCGGCTGGCAGATCCAGCCTATACGCTACCCTGCCCACCCGGGCTACAACCCTGAATGGTCCGATGTACCTTGGTCCCAACTTGCCCCGCCTTCCTGAATCGGATGACGCCTTTCCAAGGCGACACCTTCAGGAGAACCATATCTCCGACCTGGAACTCCAGGTCTGAACGGCACTTATCGGCATAACTTTTCTGCCAACTCTGAGCAGTCTGAAGCCTGCTCCGGACCTGCTGAATCCTCTCTATCGTCTTGAGCACTATTTCGGCGCTCCTCATGACCCTCTAGCCAACATCGCCCCAACATATCAGGGTCCTGCACCTCCTCCCATACAACATCTTGAAGGGAGGACGGTCGATACTCGCATGATAGCTATTATTATACGAGAACTCCGCCAACGGAAGGTAAGTATCCCAGCTACCTCCGAAGTCTAAAACACATGCCCGTGGAATGTCCTCCAGAGTCTGGATGGTCCGCTCGCTCAGGCCATCCGTCTGCGGGTGAAAGGTGGTGCTGAAATGCAGACGAGTACCCAACTCGCCGTGGAATTTCTTCCAGAACCTGGAAGTGAACCGCACATCCCAATCCGAAATCACCGAAACTGGCACCCCGTGTCACGCCACCTCCTCCCTGATATAGATATCGGCCAATTTCTTGGCCGAGTTGCTCTCCTGAATCGGGATAAAGTGGGCGCTCTTGGTCAATCGATCGACGATGGCCCAGATCGAATCCACTCCCTACGCGGTCCTGGGAAGCTTGGTGATAAAATCCATCGTAATATCCTCCCATTTCCACAGTGGAATATCCAATGGCTGCATTTTTCCGTGTGGTCTCTGATGCTCAGCCTTGATCTTCCTGCAGGTCAAGCACCGCTCCACGTACCATGCCACATCCCGCTTCATGCAGGGCCACCAATAGTCAAGACGAAGATCCCTATTCATCTTCGTCACCCTAGGATGAATGGACAATCAGGATTTGTGTGCCTCCTCCATCAGAACTTGGCGCATACCCCCGTGATATGGTACCCACACCCTGTGATGTAGTGTCAATAACCCTCGTGTATCATAATCGAAGGAGGAAACCTGACCCACTATACACTCGCTCTTCCGAAGTTCCTCCTTTATAGCCTCCTGCTGAGCCTCCCGAATCTGCTCTAACAACGGAGTTACCACTATCATCCTCATGCACACGCCTCCGATCGGCGTTGCTTTGCGGCTAAGTGCATCGGCCACCACATTGGCCTTTCTCGGGTGGTAAAGGATCTCACATTCATAATCCTTCATCACGTCCAACCACCGACGCTGCCTCATGTTCAGATTCGGCTGATCCATGAGGTACCTCGAACTCTTATGGTCCGTATAGATGGTAAAAGGAACCCCATAGAGGTAATGACGCTAAATATTGAGGGCGAACACAACAGCCCCCAGCTCCAAATCATGTGGCGGGTAATTCGCCTCGTGAGGCTTTAGCTGCCTCGACGCGTAGGCGATGACATGCCCTCTCTGTTGGATTAATGTCTAAGTCCATAACTATATTTGGTAAGACTTGACCCGACCCGGCATGGTCCATTTGGGTTGCATACCATCATGCACTTGAATGAGAGAAATAAGACACTTATGGTTATTAATATATTATAAGTTCTAGTATATTAATAATAAGAATAATAAGATTATTTAATTAGTATTGATCAAGAATTAATCTAGGATTAATTAAGTGATCAAAAGAAGACTAATTAAATATATGGGTTGATTGTGTAAATCATCCATACTTGTATAGTGGGCTAATGCTCCATGGATAATCAAGTTGGGCTAAAACCCATAGGATGGCCCATGGATGCTCCATGGTGTATTTGTACCCATGGATCCAAGGAAATGGAAAGCCATGACAATTAAGAGTTTACCCTAATTGTGTAACTATATAAGCATCTTATTATTGAGGAAAAATCGGCCACTAGTAGTATTCTAGAAAGGGCTAGCCGATTTTGGTGAGTGTAGAATTCTCTCAAGTCATTCTAAGTGTTTTGATGATTGTGATTCCATTTGAGGTGTCACACTTGGGGCACTAAGCACTCAAGCTTCATGAAGACTTTCTACATCAAGAGGTATGTATTCTATCTTGTTACATTATTGTTTTGTATGCTAGATTAGGATAATACCTTGGAAGTTCTTATTTGCATGTATAATAGAGAAAACATAGATCCAAGGTATTTAGGGTTGCATGTACACTTAGGAAGTGTTAGAATGCTCAAACCCTAACAGTGGTATCAGAGCCACGGGTTGTTTTCTGTTATATTGATGCAAATATTTTATTTTCAAAGTTGGAAAAAAAGAAAAAATAATTATTTGTAAAATTAGAATAATTTGCTTTATGAGTTGAATTAGGTCAAATTTAATAAAAGATAAAATAATATGATTATTTTATTAGTTTTAAAAGTTTGATCTAAAGAGTTTTATTTTTTGAAACCTCCATAAGTTATGGATATGAAAAGGTTTTATTAAAAAAAAAAAATTGATTCAAAGTTTTTTTGGAGTTACAAAATTTGGTGTTAATGTTTTAAAGGATTACATAACTTAAGAATAAGTTATGGATCACCAAAAGTTTTTTGTGTTATCTTGTTTTATGAGTGAATTTGGATTAATGATGAAAATTATGTGATAGTTGGTTTTAATCCAAATTAATCTAAGAATTGATTCAAAAATGTGTTTTTGTAACTTGTCCTCAAGTTATATGAAAAGTCACATTTAAGAATCATAAAACTCATAAAAATTGGCAAAGGTTACAAAAATGAAGAGTCTAGTTCTAATTAAATGGTTTTATGACTCCATAACTTGTCCTCAAGTTATGGAGGACCAAGAGTCTCTTCATTTAATAAAATAAAATAAAAAAAAAAGTGTAACCTTAATTAATTCCATAAGTTATAAAATAAAGAAAAGTTAATTCTTTTATTAGTTTAAAGTCTTCCATAACTTGTCCTCAAGTTATGGAACTTGAAGAGTTTTTGGATTAAAACTACTTTAAACACATAAGTTATGGAATTAATTAGTTTTGAATAGTTTCAAAACTTGCCCTCAAGTTTTGGAATTTGTAAAGTTTTCACTTATGAATACTTTAATTCCAAGTTAGCCCTTAGAATTTTAAAAGTTAAAATTCAACCCTTATACTTTATAATATTATAAGTTAATAATATATATATGTATAAGAGTAAAGTCAGTCTTACCGCTAGTACGCCTCATTCACGAAGCCGGTCTATAAGGTGGGTATAAGGTTGTTGCCTATAAAATGGCAACTTAATGGGTGTCCACTCTCACCCACCGCTTGCTTGACTGGTGGAGGGTCGTTAGCCGAACGGGTTTGATAGGACTTGAATTCTCCCTTCATTAAAAGTATTAATGAAAAAATACTAAGTAACTAAACTCTTAATAATACCCAATCTTAGTTACTTAGGAAAAATGTGAATAAGGTGCTAATCCATGAAATTACACTTTACACTTTGTCTAAGTCGTTAGTGGAGCGTGTGTGGTTAACCGGCACACTAACTTGGACTTAACAAGGTAGGTAAAGGGTGACTTAATATTTATCATAGTATCGATGGAGCGTGTGTGGTTAACCGGCACATCGATTGAGGGGTAATTTATTAAGGGTACCAAGTGATTTGCATGGTTACTTCACACCTTGTTTTGTGATCCTCGGCATCCCAGTCACAAAACCTGAAGGGCACACTCGAGATTGAAACATGCCTTTGAAAAGTTCAATGAATCTCAAAGATCTAGGAGTTTCAAAACCAATTAAAACCTAATAATACATTTCGTTTATCTTGGTGGAAATTGGTGAATCGTCATTCACCTACCTTCAAATATTTTATAGCTTGGATTACGGCATACCTCTTCTAAGTTATAAAATAGTTTGTTGGGTCCTAGCCTTAATATTTCATATTGGGTGTCATATTAAGGACTTTAAATCAACTATCTTGAATATCTCCCAAAAGATGTCTGGTTTAGACACCTATGATCTTCCCAAATCTCTTGAAACAAGGTTTCCTAATGAAGATGATGTCCCATGGATATCATACTTCTTCACCTCTTCAAATTATTCTCCCTAACCCACAAGTTCTTGAAAAGTTTAAGGTCACTCAGGCCCTATTGGCAAGGCAAGGTCTAGGTGTGGTCACATCTTGGAGATGTAGTCACATATTGACAAGCCGGGAGAGTTGGGTGTCAAAGTCTTGAGAAAGTTGGTGGTTCAACTACTTTCTAAGTCACATAGTGAGTTCTTTTGGAACACCTATGAAAAAGACTATGACAAGACCCTTAATGATCTTGTCTATTTGTTAAGATCAACTTCCTAAAACTTTATGGACATTGACAATGATGACATTGGATATCCAGTAAAGCATTCTCTTCCCAATGGAAAGGGATCGGCTATAGTCAACTCGGTTGACCAAATGGTAAAGAGAAAAGCTAAGTCTGTGATAGTCCTGTGTACCATTATCAAAGGGTCCATATGTTTGTATTGCCAAAGAAAGGGCATTGGTTGCGAAGCTGCCAAATTTACCTAAGGATGTTAAAGTCAATAAGTTTGACTCTACTTCAGGTAAATTCCACTATCTAACTCTGTTAAGTTTCTATTCTGAGATTCTTGATACATGATGTGACTGGGTCACATGGCGATGTTTTAAGAATCAAAGGAAAAAAAAGTGAAGAAACTTAAAGAAAGAATATGCTGAATCTGATCGCGTAGATGGATTTCTATCGCATAGTTTGAAAAATCGGATTCTTGAGCTACTTCTTAGGAGTTATGAGATATTGCCTAGGAATAGATAACAACAAGTTCTCATATGGATTGTAAGGATAAGTTTTTTCCGCAAAGTTTTAAAATAAAAGAGAATTTTTTGATTTTATTTATTTTAAAATATCCTTACAATGGCATCTGTGGAAATTTTTGTTGCTTATAAGATTCCATTAGTAGCAAGAGTGGAAGTATGAAATTGATTCTTTCATTTGTGGTAATGTCTAAATTTACCAAATAAGGAAAGATTCTCATCACCCAAGTTTCAATTGGACCGGAACTTGGAATCATGCAAGTTGTATAGCATGATGAATGAGAACTTTCAAGTTTTGGAAAATTAAGACTAATTACTTGTTCACATGGATGTGTGAGTCAAATAAAGGACTTAGGGATCGGGTACACATTCTTGTGCACTGATTAAGTCCACCACTAAAGATCGATAAGAAGAATCAAATAAGGCAGAAGGATAAAAGTTTCTCAAATCTGAAAAGATGGGAGAGTACTTTAGTATTAGTTTTGTGATCATCTTAATGATTAAGAAACCATATCAAAATTAGTTCTCTAAGGAAATCGTAGTGCATTCTTATGACTAAGAAGAGGAACTTGAATTGTTGAAATGGTTAAATCAAGAAGATGAGTCATACTTCGTTCCAATACAAGTCTTAGAGTCATACTCCAAGATTGTCATTTGAGTGACATGTCTTAAAGAAGGTTTAAAACACTTGTCAAATGTAAGAGTAAAAGTTTTCTACTCTTGTACATTTGAAATTGGTAAGTTGTGATGTTTTGGATAAAACAAAGACCAACTTAGGCCAATTGGGTAAAGTGTTTTTCTTGATTAGAATCCGCACTATCTCTTGGATGTTTCACAAGGGAGTCTTATATGTCAAGAGGACAGTGGGAGTCTTAAAGGTCTTGAAAGTCTCAAGAACTAATCAAGAATAAAACCTAAAGTTCTTCTCTAGCACACAATTTGAGGTTTATAATCTATTGTGTTGACATATCAGTGCCCATTCCAGTTAAAGTTGGCTTTGCATATGAGTTCTTAGAGTTCTCAGTTTGTTGCATAACAACTTGGAAGCAATGGCAGGCCCTTGAGCTGCCAGGTGGCAAGAAGTTAAGATTGAGTTCAATCCATATGAGTTTGGATTTGTCATTATCCTTTTCTTGTGACTATGATTTTGACAATTCACATGGATAAGAACACATACACCATTAAATCTAAGTGTCATAAGGTTTCTCTCTGATTCATGAAAATGATGGTGAGGAAACACTTTCACTAAGTAGATTTTAGCTAGATAGCAATTGTGATATTTGCATTCTCAAAGTCGTTAGTGGAGCGCGTGTGGTTAACCGGCACACTAATTTGGACTTGTGAGAAGTGGCAAAAAGGTCTAAACATTATGATTACGGCATCCCTCTTCATAATTGTTTAGATACACAAGTGTGCTATCTAAGGGAAGGTGTATGATTTTGATAAAGACTTATCAAAACAATCTAGTATCAGAAATCTGAACTTTGGTAAGAAAGTCAGCTGATTTCTGAGTACATGTCAAAGCTAGTGGGAGCATAAGTGTTATGCTAATAATCATCATGTTAGTGGGAGCATGATAATTATGATAAGTATTGCAAGTTAGCAATGTTAATTATAGAAAACAAAAAATTTCAATTGGGAAAAAGTTGTTTTGCTATAATTAAGGGAGAGGAAATTATACTTCATATCAAATCTATAAGGTTTAGATCTGAGGTTTTAATCATTTAGTCAAGGATATATATGAATTTCATGTTGGAATGGCTCAACATAAGGAAATTCTGTATATGGGTCCATTATTTGCGTTCTAAAATTCGATTATGATTACGGCATCCCTTTTCATAATCTGAATTATGAGAACTTGGCAAATTGAAATGGAAATATTATAGCAAAAGACTGGTTTAGTCTTTATGTAAGACATCATGAATCGTGTCCCATATGCTTCGGATATAGGATCGATTACATGTGCTATAATCATCCGTTCTAAAATTTTCCAAATGCCTGGGGCATTAAGAAGGGAAAAGGTTTAGAACTAGATATGACTAAAAGGATTAAACAATTGTCGAGGACAATCTAAGGTTTACCAAAGATTGGTTGCTCAAGGACAGTTGGAAGTATAGTGATAATTCTGGAAGGACCATATTGACTTAATCTGTAAGGAGGCAACTCTTGTTCAGAAGTGATAGTCAAAATGGAATCTGGAAATGTTTCAAAGTTAGAATTTTCACTCTGTGTAAGATTAAGGAAACTTAATGCAAGAAGGATGGTTCCAAGGAGTTGATCTCCTTTGGAATGATCTGTAAAGTTTGTTGTCAAGTCTTTATGACTTTGTGCATAATCATTACAAGAGGATCAATGCATATAAGTTTAGAATCTGACAGATTCCAGTAAATGGCATGAATTTGGAATTCTTGCATTTGCAGTAAGGATTTGGGAGTGTGAAAATAGAATCATTGCAGTTATGTTCAATGGATCTAGTTCACAAAGTAAAGATCATAGACAAACATAGTATGCATACTTAGTGTGTGGCATGACTAGTGTTTAGAAAACATAGTGTACATGCTTGGAGCATGGGACAACTATTGTTTTAAATTCAAGATTAAAGTTGATAGCTGAAACAGTATACAATGAATAATGTGTAATCATATGGTGATAAATAAAAGGTGTTTATTTATGTTCAAAGAGTTGATACCATATTGGATTCAATTATTATTGTGTTTCACTTTGCATGTTTTGACTTCCCGAATAAACTGGGTTATTCTTTCGGAATGACTAAGTTATTCAAACTATCCACAGTCGGTCATATGTTGGAAGTAGATATGAATTAAGACTGTCATGATGGGTTGTAGAGGTCTAAGGTGTTGGACAAGGCTACAACAATCATGAGTGCTCATAAGTTCTGAGTATTGGATTCAACCCGCGCTCATTGGAATCACTTCATGGATTTTATCACGAGTGATCATGAGACGATAATATCTTATATTCTTCAAACCTAGAGATATGAGTTGTTACTATGAGTTGATAGTACATTGATAGCACGAAAACGCATTTGGTAACTCGGTGCTATAAAACGTGCCTTTGTGTATGATTCAACAAGTAGTAGAACAAGCCATATGAGTCGAAGTTTATCCGTTCCTTTTACCTTCGGGATAAAAGCGATATCTGTGGGCCCCTCGATGATTTGATGATGACAAATGGAAGTGCTCGGCCGGGCCAGGACTGATTTGATTTGTTCAATTAGTCAGTTGTCATAAATCGGAAATCGGGAAACAACAAATGGACAGAGAGAATGATTATAATCCATGTCTCAGTCCATATGATATCTAGAATGGAGGAATATATGATCCCTTATCTAATGGACAAGTCACTGACAAAGGTCAGAGTTCATCTACAAGGTCAGAGTTCGACAGAAGCTTTTGAGAGCTACGATTGCCGGTTGGTTCCTGAAGTCATACGCAATAATAGTTTTAGACTTATCCAAGTGGGAGACTGTTGGATTAATGTCTAAGTCCATAACTATATTTGGTAAGACTTGACCCGACCCGGCATGGTCCATTTGGGTTGCATACCATCATGCACTTGAATGAGAGAAATAAGACACTTATGGTTATTAATATATTATAAGTTCTAGTATATTAATAATAAGAATAATAAGATTATTTAATTAGTATTGATCAAGAATTAATCTAGGATTAATTAAGTGATCAAAAGAAGACTAATTAAATATATGGGTTGATTGTGTAAATCATCCATACTTGTATAGTGGGCTAATGCTCCATGGATAATCAAGTTGGGCTAAAACCCATAGGATGGCCCATGGATGCTCCATGGTGTATTTGTACCCATGGATCCAAGGAAATGGAAAGCCATGACAATTAAGAGTTTACCCTAATTGTGTAACTATATAAGCATCTTATTATTGAGGAAAAATCGGCCACTAGTAGTATTCTAGAAAAGGCTAGCCGATTTTGGTGAGTGTAGAATTCTCTCAAGTCATTCTAAGTGTTTTGATGATTGTGATTCCATTTGAGGTGTCACACTTGGGGCACTAAGCACTCAAGCTTCATGAAGACTTTCTACATCAAGAGGTATGTATTCTATCTTGTTACATTATTGTTTTGTATGCTAGATTAGGATAATACCTTGGAAGTTCTTATTTGCATGTATAATAGAGAAAACATAGATCCAAGGTATTTAGGGTTGCATGTACACTTAGGAAGTGTTAGAATGCTCAAACCCCAACACTCTCTGCATCAGCACTGCGCCCAACCCTGAGATGGACGCACTGCAGTACACCACAAAATCCTCCAAGCCCTCTGGTAGGGATAAGATTGGTGTCTTGCATAATTTCTGTCTCGGTGTCTCGAACGCTGCCTGCTACTCAGGCCCCCATCGAAAGACCACGACTTTCTTCGTCAGCCGCGTTAGAGGTACGACTATCTTGGAGAAATCCTGAATGAATCTCCTATAGTAGCCTGCTAATCCCAGGAAACTCCGAATCTCAGATGGAGATGTCACACCCCGAAAACCGAAGGCGGAAACATTTCCGGGGCGGACTCCACGTTGAGTATCAAATCCAATGCACATAGTAAGTAAAGTAAACAACCATTACATTACATATAAAAGTTTACATTTGTTTGAAAGTTAAGTTGTACAAGTGTTATACATACATATATATATATATATATATATATATATATATATATATATATATATATATATATATATATATATATATATATATATATATATGAACAAAAGTATGACGTGTCTTCTAAGTACTCTGTCTTCGCCAAAAGGAATCATCGGATACCTGCCTAATGCGGACCTGAGAATACAAGCTATTTGAAAATCAGCATAAAGCTGGTGAGTTCATAAGCGATTTTGTTTTCTGAAAAATGTATTAGTTTCCTTTCTGTTTCTGAAAAGTTACACACCAAGAAAATCCCATATTTTCTTAAAAGTTGGTTATCGAGTCCAAAATGTAATGTACAAGATGTACACTGAAAAATATGTTTTACCCTTGTGAATTGAAAAGTTTAGTTATCTGAATTGTTTCACGATTCTGGTTATGTACAAATGTTACCCCAGGAAAATCCCATATTTTCCTGAATGATGGTTACCAAATGTGAAAGATGTATACTGAAAACCCGGTTGTCCTTGTGAAATGTATTAGTTTTAACACGTATAAAACTAACATGTACAAAGTAAACTAGTTACTAAATCCATTATTACTGACAAGTAAATCTCTGTTATCCAAATTGTGAGTTCCATAACCATACAATAGACTAGATATGGCAATAAGTAGTCCACATCACCTTATGACTTTCATCACCCTTGAACCTTTCGGTTCAGCTGTAGCTAGCAGCCAGGTGTGGGGTAGTCAGCTCCGTATAGATCTATACACTCAAGTCACGCTCCCTATCTAAGAGATTCTGGTTACGGGTGCGGTCCTCCACTCGCGTATCTCTGTGGAGTGTTCACCGATGACGTGTCTCCAATTTATAGGAATAACAAATTTACTAGTAATAATACAGAAAGATATTGTTACAAAAATGATCATCCACTCGCGTATCTCTGTGGAGTGTTACTGAGGACAAAACAATGTACTAAGTTTCATGTTCAAAGTTCAAATGTCATGCTTTTAACTGATTTACTGTGGAAAACCATTTGTGAAATATAAAACATAACATTTTATAACTTATTTCACAAATAATATGTTTACGTCTTCTGCATGTTCAAACGGTTATCTGTTATGACTATCAGTGTTAAAAGCATATGTAATATGAAACACAAAACATGTAAAAAAGTTTTGAGTACAAGTATTCCCTTGTACTTTGCTTGTATTCCCCCTGAAAACAGTGAAAAACATTGAAAAAGGGTAGGGGTATGAACTCACCAGACGAGAAAACGCGACGGTTTGAATGCTAAGTGTCGGTTCGGGGCTGGATAACGCGCGAGGTTCCTATGTAATATGAAATGGTATACAAATGTATCTAATTAGACTTTAAACCACTAATTAGATATGATAATACACTCCAATGCGCGAAAACACTTCAAATCAAGTCTTTAGAGTGATCCAGGTGACATCTACGGACGTATAGGGCTCGGATAATGGGTTTGCTCTTCAAGAGTAAACTCCTTAGGGAGTTTACGGCCCTAATACCATGACCACATGATTTCAAGTCCGTGAACTCATGGTTGATGGGTTTTAAGGTGGTAAATGGTCAAATATCACTTGGGGAATGTTGGTATGATTTAATCTAAGGCATGGGAATGAATTAAACCGCCAAGGACATTACCAAATGGAGTTTACGGCTGCAAACTAGGAGTTTACGGCCGTAAGCTCCTATGTGACCATTCCTTACATGATTTTGTGGCTCTAGCTCAATCACATGTGATTCAAACCAATTTTACAAGCCTTAGGATGAATTTAGGGCACCATTTGACCTGTATATGTGAGTTCATGGCCCAGGAACCCATTCTTGGGGGCTTTATGGCTGTGAACACTCAAAGGAGTGGTTTTCATCATGTTAAAGGCCTCTAAATCGATTGTGGTTGGTTCTAGAATTTATTCCAAGGCTATTGGTGTGTTTAAGTGGCATTTAAACACTTGGATTTGAGTTTACTCCCCATGAATATGAGTTTATGGCCCAAGCATGTTCTTGGGAAGTAAACTCATGTTTACTCCTCAAAAATGATGGTCAAGGTGTTCTAAGTCTGAATTGGTAAGCCATTAAGTCATATCTAAGTCCCAAAGTTGGTTTGGAGGGGTTTTAAGGCTCAAAAACCCTCTTTATATGTGTTTACGGCCCAAGCATGTTCTAGGGCTGTAAACTCATGAATATGGTCCTTTTGCAAAGATTAAACACGAATTTGAAGGCTAATGGTGCTATACTATGAGTTAGGGGAGTTACCTTGATGATTTGAAGCCTTAATTTGATGTTTTTGGACCTAATTCTTTGGTTTGAGGAGAGAGGTTAGAGGGAGTAGTCAGCGAGAGCAAGAGCTTCAAATGGAAGCTTAAACCACTTTAAATAAGTTTCATGTTTTGGACACGGTGGAATTCTACCCGATACCGACGTTAGACGTGGCTTTTAGTCGCACCCGATCAAGTTGTTGTAACCCGATATGGTCGATTCTAAAAATTTTCCGATTACTAGTATGGGGTGTTAATATGAGTTATAATTGCGTTGGGACAACCATTAAGTCATAATAGCAATCTAAATTTAATGACTTAATTTAATAGCGTAAACATAAATAAATTTGAAAACGACGAATGGATTAACGAAAAGGGTGACGAAAAGGATTACAAATAATGGTACGAACTTCGGGTTGTCACATTATCCCCCCGTTAGATGGAATTTTGTCTCGAAATTCAGAATTAAGATACAAATCATGGATCTGGAAAGAGATGCGGATACTTCTGTTTCATTGAGTCTTCACGCTCCCAAGTGAATTCCAGTCCCCGCTTGGCATTCCAGCGAACCTTCACTATCGGGATGCGGCTTTGTTTTGTGTGTTTGATCTCTCGATCCATGATTTCAATTGGTTCCTACACGAAGTTTAAGTTTTCGTTGATTTCGATCTCGTCTAAGGGAATCACTAGGGTTTCATCGGATAAGCACTTCTTGAGATTTGAAACATGGAAGACGGGATGGATGTTACTAAGCTCATGGGTTAATCGAAGTTTATAGGCTACAGGACCGATCCTGGCGAGGATCTCGAAGGGTCCAAGGTACCTCAGATTAAGTTTCTCTCGCTTTCCAAAGCGTATCATGCCTTTCCAGGGAGAGACTTTCAACACGACACGGTCTCCAACCTGGAACTCCAAAGGTTTCCGTCGGTTATCAGCGTAACTCTTTTGGTGATCTCGTGAAGCTTTCAATCGTTCCCGGATTTGAATGATCTTCTCGGTGGTTTCGCGAATGATTTCAGAACCAGTGAGAGCACTATCGGGCACTCGACTCTTCGCTAGCTGCGTGTCTCCTACCTCGGCCCAACACAGAGGGGATCTGCACTTGCGACCGTTGAGGGCTTCAAACGGAGCAGCCTTGATACTGGTGTGGTAACTGTTGTTATACGAGAACTCGATCAAAGGCAGATGTATGTCCCACGACTTTCCAAAATCGATGACACATGCTCTAAGCATGTCTTCCAGGGTTTGAATAGTTCTCTCACTCTATCCATCGGTCTGAGGATGATAAGCCGTGCTCATGTCTAGTTTGGTTCCAAGAGATTTCTGGAGTGACTGCCAAAATCTTGAGGTAAACCTGCTATCTCGATCAGAGATAATGGACGTAGGTACACCGTGCATTCGGACTACCTCTTGGATGTAGATTCGCGTGAGTCTTTCCATATTGAATGATTCTTTGATCGGAATGAAGTGAGCGGACTTTGTCAAACGATCGACAATTACCCAAATGGTGTCGTACCCACTCGGACACTTGGGTAATTTGGTGATGAAGTCCATGGTAATCATCTTCTATTTCCACTCAGGTATTTCGGGTTGCTGGTGCAGACCCGAGGGTTTCTGGTGCTCGAATTTCACTTTGGCGCAAGTCATGAACTTGCCCACAAATGTAGCGATCTCGGCTTTCATGTTTGGCCGTCGGTATTGTTTCTTGAGATCCAAGTACATCTTGTCCGAACCTGGGTGAACAGAGTATCTGGTCTTGTGTGCTTCCTCCATGACAATCTCCCTAAATCCTCCAGACTTTGGGATCCAGATTCGGTCCATGAAACAGTAGACTCCGTCACCTCTCATCTCAAGTTTCATATCCATTCCCATCAAGGCTTCGATTGACAGGTTCTCGGGTTTGAGGGCTTCTAACTGGGCTTCTCGGATTTGCATGGATAGATGGGAATGGATAGTCATCGTCAGGGTCTTCACTTTCCGGCTTGAACTATCCTTTCGGCTAAGGGCATCTGCTACCACATTGGCCTTGCCAGGATGGTAGCGGATTTCACACTCATAGTCACTGAGTAGTTCTACCCATCGTTGTTGCCTCATGTTTAAGTCTTTCTGATCAAGAATGTGCTGCAGGCTCTTATGGTCCGTGAAGATCGTACACTTGGTCCCGTAGAGATAATGTCTCCAAATCTTCAGTGCAAAGACTACGGCTCCTAACTCCAAGTCGTGCGTAGTATAGCTGACCTCGTGTGCCTTCAGCTGTCTTGAGGCATATGCAATCACTTTTCCCCTTTGCATAAGCACACAGCCTAAGCCTTGATTAGATGCATCATAGTAGATAATAAAGTCCTCTGTCCCTTCGGGTAGGGACAGAACAGGCGCGCTGCACAAGGCTTGCTTTAATGTATGGAATGCTGTTTCTTGCTTTTCACTCCAACAAAAGGGTACACCTTTCTGTGTCAGAGTGGTTAAGGGTTTTGCGATTCTGGAAAAGTTCTGGATGAATCTCCGATAATAGCCGGCGAGACCCAAGAATTGACGGATTTTTGTGGGTGTCTTTGGTGCCGACCAATTCTCTATCGCTTTAATCTTGGAAGGATCCACGTGAATACCCTCCTCGCTTACCACGTGACCGAGGAAAGTTACCTTCCGAATCTAGAACTCATACTTGGAGAATTTCGCGTACAACTTCTCGGATCTAAGGGTTTCCAACACTAGCCTCAAGTGTTGTTTGTGATCTTCTTCGCCTCTGGAGTAGACAAGTATGTCATCAATGAACACAATGATGAACTTGTCCAGATAAGGACGACACACCCGGTTCATCAGGTCCATGAACACTGCTGGTGCATTGGTTAGACCGAAGGGCATCACTACGAACTCGTAGTGTCTATACCGAGTCCTTAAAGTTGTCTTGGAAACATCACTCTCATGAACTCGTAGCTGATGGTACCCTGACCGAAGGTCTATCTTTGAAAAGTAGCTGGCTCCCTGGAGTTGATCGAAGAGGTCATCTATTCGCGGAAGAGGATATCGTTTTTGACGGTCAACTTGTTCAACTCACGGTAGTCGATACATATCCGGAAGGATCCATCTTTCTTCTTTACAAACAACACCGGAGCTCCCCAGGGTGAGGAACTCGGGCTAATGAATCCTTTATTGAGCAACTCATTGAGTTGGCTGGATAACTCCTGCATTTCTGCTGGAGCTAAGCGATATGGAGATTTCGCTATGGGGGTAGCTCCAGGAATTTGGTCAATGCGAAATTCGACCTGACGTTCGGGAGGAATTCCTGGAAGCTCTTCGGGAAACACATCAGGAAAGTTATAGACTTCAGGGATGTTCGCGAGGTCTTTAACTTCCTATTTCTCATTGATTACATGGGCTAGGAATGCTTGGCATTCCTTTCGCAAGAGTTTCTGAGTTTTGATGCAGGAAATGATGAGAAGATTGGAGATGAGTTTATCGCCATAGATTATGAGAGTCTGACCCGCATGAAGGTTGAGACGGATGGCTTTTTCGAAAAAGAGAATATCAGCATGATTGGGACTCAACCATCCATGCCAATGATGACATCAAAGCTCTTAATGGAAACTGGCATAAGATCGATGGGAAATGAATGGTCATTCAGGGTAAGGGTACAACCTACGAACACCTCGCTACCGCTTTCTTTCTCACCGTTAGCCATATCGACGGTAAACGTTTCAGTTAATGGTTGCGGATTAGGTTTAAGATTATGTTTGAACGTATGACTAACAAAGCTTCTTTCAGCACCCGAATCGAAAAGGATACTAGCATAAGAGTTGTCGAGAAGGAACGTACCCGAAAAAACGGTGGGATCGACGACTGCCTCCTCCCGTCCTATGGCTAGGACTCTTCCAGTGTTATCAGCTGTCGTCTTCTTAAGTCAGTTCATCTTGAAATGCCCGACCTCTCCACAATTGTAGCAGGCTTGACCAACACCTGTTCCAGAAGATTGGTTGGCTGATTGGGCTGGTGCTTTGTAGAATCGGATCGTTTGCCCCTTTTTACCACAATTGCTACATGACAGTTCGTGGCAGGGTCCAGGGTTATGGTGATATTTGCACTTATCACACTGGGGAAGATTAACATCATACCTACTAGTAGGTGTTTGAGCAGAAGATCCCACAACAGAAGCAGCAGCAACGCGGGTAGTAGCAGCATGGACTGCTACAGTCTGTTGTTTCTTTGAAGATCCCTGAGAAGATTGGCCCTTCTTCTTCTTCCAAAACTTCCTTTTCTCACCACTCCTCTTGGTCGGTTCAAGAGTGGTGGTTGTTTCCTAAACATCATCACTATGGTCAATCAGAGTTTGGGCTAGGCTTTTGGCACTGTCAAATGTATCCGGCCTCACAGATAAAACATTTCCTTTGGTTGGCTGAGTCAGTCCCCAGATGAGCCTCTCTATCTTCTTACTCTCCGGGGTAACCAATCCCGGACAGAGTAGTGCTAGATCATTGAATCTAGAAGTGTATGCAGCAATATCAGAACCTTTCATCTTCAGGTTCCAGAGCTCGTGCTCTAATTTCTGTATTTTGCCCCGAGGGCAGTACTCAGCTAGGAGGAGTTCTTTCATGGCTTCCCAGCCCATGGCATTGGCTACAGGTAGGGTCAAGGATTTGACTCGGCCGTTCCACCAAGTCAAGGCTTTATCAATAAAGGTACAGGCTGCGAATTTCACTTTATCGGATTCCGAACAGGCACAGATTTCAAAGATTGATTCGATCTTCTCGAACCATTGGGAAAGGGAAATGACACCTCCAGTGCCATCGAAGGATGTAGGTTTTGCGTTCATGAAGTCTTTACAGGAACCCTCCTTTCGGTGTCCCTGACTGCCTTCTTGGTTTTGGGTTTGGGTACCACCTCCAGAACCACCGGAACCACCGGTGTTCAATTGAGACATAGCAGCTGCCACCGCGGCGGTAACAGTTGCCTGAAACACCACAGGGTCAATTTCAGGAGGAGGTGGTGGCGGAGGGTTGTTGGTCTTTGAGCTGGGTCTCTTTCTCGGAGGCATCTTGATCTAATAAGATCAAGAAAGAGAGGATGGTAAGTCCTCTAAATCGAATCAAGAGATATGACAGATATATATTTTCCGGATAAGCGATAAAGTAAGAAAGAGTTATTGAAGCAGATAAATTATCGCTAAAGGAATGATCAAGGAACAATGCGTGAACGAGGATTTCTAAAAAGGATTGGCTCAAGAAATACTCCCATAGTATTTCATGATTCGCTTACGACACCGGTTCGATGTTTGTGGTATTAGGGTAAGTTTTAGGCACGTCGTATACCACAGTCACTCCCAAGCACATGTTGGCCGTGTCTCGAATGAATATAGTTGGCCAGGCTATATTGATCCTAGACACGACTACATAACTGCCCAGGTTTAACGGCAGCGTACAACACCCATTTACTTATGTTTTGTTCTACTTGTAGTTACGGATCTCGACGGTTCGGTATACTTGTATATTTTTGAAAATACTTTTATTTTGAAGTATACTTTTAGTTCAGAGCACTTAGGCCCCTTAATGTTTATAGTCTTATACCATGTAAGGTTTGGTATACTTTATTCACTATAAACAAGGGCTCTGATACCAATCTTTCACACCCCGAAAACAGAAGGCGGAAACATTTCCGGGGCGGACTCCACGTTGAGTATCAAATCAAATGCACATTGTAAGTAAAGTAAACAACCATTACATTACATATAAAAGTTTACATTTGTTTGAAAGTTAAGTTGTACAAGTGTTATACATATATATATATATATATATATATATATATATATATATATATATATATATATATATATATATATATATATATGAACAAAAGTATGACATGTCTTCTAAGTACTCCGTCTTCGCCAAAAGGAATCATCGGGTACCTGCCTAATGCGGACCTGAGAATACAAGCTATTTGAAAATCAGCATAAAGCTGGTGAGTTCATAAGCGGTTTTGTTTTCTGAAAAATGTATTAGTTTCCTTTCTGTTTCTGAAAAGTTACGCACCAAGAAAATCCCATATTTTCTTAAAAGTTGGTTATCGAGTCCAAAATGTAATGTAAAAGATGTACACTGAAAAACATGTTTTACCCTTGTGAATTGTAAAGTTTAGTTATCTAAATTGTTTCACGATTCTGGTTATGTACAAATGTTACCCCAGGAAAATCCCATATTTTCCTGAATGATGGTTACCAAATGTGAAAGATGTATACTGAAAACCCGGTTGTCCTTGTGAAATGTATTAGTTTTAACACGTATAAAACTAACATGTACAAAGTAAACTAGTTACTAAATCCATTATTACTAACAAGTAAATCTCTGTTATCCAAATTGTGAGTTCCATAACCATACAATAGACTAGATATGGCAATAAGTAGTCCACATCACCTTATGACTTTCATCACCCTTGAACCTTTCGGTTCGGTTGTAGCTAGCAGCCAGGTGTGGGGTAGTCAGCCTCGTATAGATCTATACACTCAAGTCACGCTCCCTATCTAAGAGATTCTGGTTACGGGTGCGGTCCTCCACTCGCGTATCTATGTGCAGTGTTCACCGAGGACGTGTCTCCAATTTATAGGAATAACAAATTTACTAGTAATAATATAGAAATATATTATTACAACAATGATCCTCCACTCGCGTATCTCTGTGGAGTGTTACCGAGGACAAAACAGTGTACTAAGTTTCATGTTCAAAGTTCAAATGTCATGCTTTTAACTGATTCACTGTGGAAAACCATTTGTGAAATATAAAACATAACAGTTTATAACTTATTTCACAAATAATATGTTACGTGTTCTGCATGTTCAAACGGTTATCTGTTATGACTATCAGTGTTAAAAGCATATGTAATATGAAACACAACACATGTAAAACCAGTTTTGAGTACAAGTATTCCCTTGTACTTTGCTTGTATTCCCCCTAAAAACAGTGAAAAACATTGAAAAAGGGTAAGGGTATGAACTCACCAGACGAGAAAACGCGACGGTTTGAATGCTAAGTGTCGGTTCGGGGCTGGATAACGCACGAGGTTCCTATGTAATATGAAATGGTATACAAATGTATCTAATTAGACTTTAAACCACTAATTAGATATGATAATACACTCCAATGCGCGAAAACACTTCAAATCAAGTCTTTAGAGTGATCCAGGTGACATTTACGGACGTATAGGGCTCGGATAATGGGTTTGCTCTTCAAGAGTAAACTCCTTAGGGAGTTTACGGCCCTAAGACCATGACCACATGATTTCACGTCCGTGAACTCATGGTTGATGGGTTTTAAGGTGGTAAATGGTCAAATATCACTTGGGGAATGTTGGTATGATTTAATCTAAGGCATGGGAATGAATTAAACTGCCAAGGACATTACCAAATGGAGTTTACGGATGTAAACTAGGATTTTACGGCCGTAATCTCCTATGTGACCATTCCTTTCATGATTTTGTGGCTCTAGCTCAATCACATGTGATTCAAACCAATTTTACAAGCCTTAGGATGAATTTAGGGCACCATTTGACCTGTATATGTGAGTTCATGGCCCAGGAACCCATTCTTGGGGGCTTTATGGCCGTGAACACTCAAAGGAGTGGTTTTCATCATGTTAAAGGCCTCTAAATCGATTGTGGTTGGTTCTAGAATTTATTCCAAGGCTATTGGTGTGTTTAAGTGGCATTTAAACACTTGGATTTGAGTTTACTCCCCATGAATATGAGTTTACGACCCAAGCATGTTCTTGGGAAGTAAACTCATGTTTACTCCTCAAAAATGATGTTCAAGGTGTTCTAAGTCTGAATTGGTAATCCATTAAGTCATATCTAAGTCCCAAAGTTGGTTTGGAGGGGTTTTAAGGCTCAAAAACCCTCTTTATATGTGTTTACGGCCCAAGCATGTTCCAGGGCTGTAAACTCATGAATATGGTCCTTTTGCAAAGATTAAACACGAATTTGAAGGCTAATGGTGCTATACTATGAGTTAGGGGAGTTACCTTGATGATTTGAAGCCTTAATTTGATGTTTTTGGACCTAATTCTTTGGTTTGAGGAGAGAGGTTAGAGAGAGAGAGAGAGTAGTGAGAGAGAGAGAGAGAGAAAAAAAGCTTCAAATGGAAGCTTAAACCACTTTAAATAAGGTTCAAGTTTTGGACACGGTGGAATTCTACCCGATACCGACGTTAGACGTGACTTTTGGTCGCACCCGATCAAGTTGCCGTAACCCGATATGGTCGATTCTAAATTTTTTCCGATTACTAGTATGTGGTGTTAATATGAGTTCTAATCGCATTGGGACACCCATTAAGTCATAATAGGAATCTCAATTTAATGACTTAATTTAATAGCGTAAACGGAAATAAATTTGAAAACGACGAATGGATTAACGAAAAGGGTACGAAAAGGATTACAAATAATGGTACGAACTTCGGGTTGTCACAGGAGATTTCGAAACTTTCCGTCTCATCACGGCCTCTACTTTGGACGGGTCCACTGAGATCCCGTCCTGGTTGAAGAGGTTTCCGAGGAACTGCACCTTGCGCAACCAGAACTCACACTTGGAGAACTTGGCATACAAGTTCTCCCTCCTCAAAGTCTCTAGAACTTCTCGCAGATGCTCCTCGTGTTGCTCTCGCGTCTTGGAGTAAACCAAGACAATAAACACTATCACAGACCGGTCTAACATCGGTCTACACACGTGGTTCTTGAGATCCATGAACGCGGCAGGAGCATTGGTGATCCCGAAAGGCATCACCACGAACTCATAATGGCCATAAAGCGTCCGAAACGCCGTCTTCTGCACACCCTCCTCTCTGACCCTCATCTGATGATACCCTAAATGCAAATTAGTCTTGGAGACCAAGATGCTCCCTGAAGCTGGTCAAAGAGGTCGTCGATCCTCGAGAGTGGGTAACGGTTCTTTACTGTTACCTTATTCAGCTCCCTATAGTCTATACACATACGATGCGACTCATCCTTCTTCTTTACAAACAGGATCGGGGCTCCCCAAGGCAAACTACTTGGCCTGATAAATCCCTTGTCTAGTAGCTCCTGCAGCTGCGTAGACAACTCCTGCATCTCGGGAGGAGCCAACCGGTATGGTGCCTTGGCTATCAGAGCCGCACCAGGGACTAGGTCGATCCTGAACTCCACCTGTCGCTCTGGAGGTATCCCAAGCAGCTCCTCGGGGAATACGTCCGCGAACTCTCGCACAACGGGCACCTCACCCATCGTCGCCCTACCCGCCTCCCGGGTATCCCTAACATACACGACATAACTTGCGCAACCCTGCTGGAGGTAACACCTAGCTCTCGCTGCTGAACATAGGGCTGGTCCTCATTATGGCCTCTCTCCCCGAATCACCAGCTCTCCCTCACTTGGGGTCCTGATCCGCACCAACTGTTGTGCGCAATCTATCACCGCCCCATTAGGGCTCAACTAATCCATGCCTATGATCACCTTGTTCCCACGCAACGGAATGGGAACCAAGTCTACCACGTAGCTCTCCTCAAATAAGCTCAGAACGTAATCTCCGAACACTGATGATGCCCGCACTGATCGATCATCGGCAATCTCTACCTCTAAAGGGCAATCCAACATGCCCGGAGACTCAGTGAACCTCTTGCTAAGCGCAAGAGAAACAAACGATCGGGTGGCACCCGAGTCAAACAACACCTGAACTGGGATACCGTTCACATGGAACGATCCTAAACACATATACACAGAGCACATATCAACATTATAGCATCATATAAATAAAATAGAGGGAAAGAATCATACCCGTCACTACATCGGGTGCGGCACGTGCCTCTTCGGTAGTCAGCTGAAATGCCCGGCTCCTCACCACTGGAGCCTCCGCCTTGCCTTGCCGTCCATCAGTAATCCGCAGGGTCGCTGGAGCTGGCGCCTTCACTAGCGTTGTTGCTGCCAACTGGGGGCAATTGGCCTTCTTGTGGCCCCTCTGGTTGCAGTGGAAACACAACAACTCTGACGTCTGTATCATAGGTGTAGGGGCGGTACAATCCCTGCTGAAATGCCCCAACTTGCTGCACTTATATCAGCCTGATGATCCCAACTTGCACGTTCCCTCGTGCGTCTTGTCGCATTTCTTGCAGCGGCCTCGCCCATGTTGGCCTTTTGGACCTGCGTCTGGTCCCTTGGGCTTCTTCCCCGAAGCCCCCGTAACCTGCCCCTCCTCAACCTTCCTCTTCCGGATGTGCTCCAGGGTGATCTCCCTTGCCCTTGCCCTAGCGATCATGGACTCCAGAGTAGGGCAAGCAGAAAAACTGACATGCTCCCGAATATCAGCTCGTAGCATGTCATGATAGCGAGTCCTCCTCATATCCTCATCACCCACGTACTGGGGCACCAAAAACACCCTCTCCCGGAACTTGGCGGTGATCTCCGTCGTCTGTCTCATATCCAAAAACTCTCCAGCTAACTGCTGGAGCTGCACCACAGGGGCAAACTCCACTCGAAATTGGGTTACAAATTCTGGCCATGTCATAGCCTCAACAGTCGTGTCTTCCAATGAGTCACCAACAGACTCCCACCAGTCTCTTTCTCTGTCTCTCAAACACCCTGCTACAAACCTCACCTTCGACCCCTCGGGGCAGAAGCTAGTCAACTGTGTAGACTTGATGTCTGTAATCCATCGTCTGGCAGCTATGGGGTCCTTCGCCCCATGAAAATCCGGCGCACCACTACCCCTGAAGTCCTTGAAGGATAGTGTGTGAGATCCTGACTGGCCAGACGTCAGGTCACTCCTGAACGCCCTGAGGCGATCCTCCATCAACTCAACTATCCATTCCTTGATCGACCCGAAAATGATGGGGGTCGATTCAAGGATACCTCTGGTGATCTCTGACGCTATGAACTCACGTAGACCCTCATCTACTGGTTCGGAACCTGATCCTGAACCCGATCCCTCTCCTAAGCTGCCATTTTCTGGCTTCGAACGTAGTACCACCATTCTGCAATACATAATAACAACCGTTAGTGATACTGATACCTCTTGAGGGATCACATCTACAACAAGTTCCCTGGTTTTATCTCAGCCTTCCTCAGTTCGAGTACGGATCCTCTGCTTTTATTAGTACGGGCCCATACTACCTTCCACATCTATCCGTACCTTCTTCGAGGACTGCCTTGACTCCACCAGGTCCCTTCTACTACTACTACTACTAATCTCTTGCTAATCTCATCCTAGGCTTGCCCTAGGGTAATCACCAGCCCACTCTCCACCATCAGCTGCATAAGAAATCCCTGATATCTTCCCCTAACTAGCTCGTGAATACTATTACATATTACTAAGACTAGATAATTCTTCGAATGAGAGATACTACCCTACAACGGTTGGACTCAGACAAGAGTTGCGCAATAGAGCTAGACCTAACCTTCTGAATTATTTAATCCTCGCAATATGTAACGTAACATATTAACTTACTAGATAGTAAAGATAACTGGAACTCCTAAAAGCACAAAGCAAGCAGCATTCGGGCATCGAGTACATAATCAAGCATATACCACTCTGGCCATCATATTGACTAACCTGTACTAGCATACAATGCTAAGCTCATACTATCAGGCATAACCTAACCAGGCTATCCTACTGCTGTCTACTTAATACTAGCATGCAATTCTCATTAGCTGAAGCACATAAGACAGGCACGTAAGGCATCACTCCTAGATCCTTGGTCCTATTCTAGCATGTTGTTCTACTGAAACTAATAAACATAACATAAGCTTGTATGGGTACTTGTGGAATACTTACTTGAGCTCGGCCGGTCGCGCACATCACACACTTCGTTCTTTCTTATAACTCTTTAATTAATCCTTTAGAAAACTTTTTCTTTTCCAAAATCCTTTAATCCCTTGAGTTGAGTTCAGACACCCCCGAAGGTGTGTTTGAATCCCTCAAACCAGGGCTCTGATACTAACTTGTAACGACCCAAATTTCATGCCCAAAAATTTCGTTTTTAGAATCAATACTTTGGAAAACATTTGTAATTAAAACATTGTCTAATCAATCCATTTCATAACATACATCGTGTCTGAAAACCAAAGTATGAAAACAACTCAATATTAGAGTACAAATCCCAGAACAAGCTCGTAAAGCGGAAAACAGTGTGTGTGTGCATGATGTGCCGCTACCGTGCCAACTCCTTCCCCTTCGATGAAGAGGTACCTGAAACCAAAACTGAAAACTGTAAGCACGAAGCTTAGTGAGTTCCCCCATCGTACCACATACCATACAACTAGATAACATACATATATTATCAGGCATATCTGGGTGCCCGACCTACCCCTTCGGTCCTCTCGACCGGATACTGGATAGCATATTTGGGTGGTGGCCTCCCCTTCGGTCCTTTTGACTGGATGCTGACTAGCATATCTGGGTGCTGGTCTCCCCTTCGGTCCTCTCGACCGGATACTGGGGAATATTTCACCCCCTACTACTACTACCACATAACACATATCACATATTCTATCTAGCATGGCTGGGCATAACTACCCCTTCAGCCCTATCGACCGCTACTTTGGGGACTACCTCCCCTACTGTCACTAGCACATAGCATTATATCACACGAGCGCATTAAACATATCAGGTAGTGGCAAACCCAGATGAATATCACATATACAATGATCTAATCATACAACTCCAACTGATGGGCCGACATTGTGGCCGTAGACTCACCGCTACTGGAAGGTAACTCGCCTCGTAATAGTTGTTGATTTGTGCGGGAATCCTCTATCTGTTGCCGCTGCTGCTCCAGAAATCCTCCGGCTATAATTCCCACAAAACACTTAGTTAGAATTGGTATCTACTCTTAGGGTAAAACGACCATTTTACCCCTGACCAAGTCAAAGTCAAAGTCATCTACTAGCTGACCTAACTCACCGAGTTGGATCGCCAACTCGCCGAGTCCCTAACCTTCCATCTGCCCTTATACCCGTCCCTACTCGTCGAGTTAGGCGATGACTCGACGAGTTTTCCTTCTAAATGAACATCGACTGAATCTTCATCCGACTCGCCGAGTTGTATGAACAACTCGTCGAGTCCTTCTTCAACTGATAAACAGGTCCTGTCCATGACTCGCCGAGTTGTATGAACAGCTCACTGAGTTCATCTTCATCCATAAGAAGATTGCCTTGGACTCGCCAAGTCTGCTCATGCACTCGCCGAGTCCCATGAACATCCCGAACAATGGCTTGGTCTAGAACATTGGGTCACCCTTCCTGACCTTCTATAGTCCTTCTAACACCCAGCTAAGTTCTTTAGACCCTTAACAGATATGGGACTTTATGCCTTGGACTCGCCGAGTCCCAGAACGGACTCGCCGAGTCCAATCTTGACCAATCCATGCAGTCGATTTAAATGAGATCTAACACACCAAAACTATAGATCTGGCCTCCTAGTGTCCACTTCATGCGTAAAGTTCCAAATTTGATGCACATGCATGGGTTTTTAACTCAAAAATCCATATAAAGTGCCCTACAATGTGCATGGGGCTCTCATGGCCCTAAAGTTGGCACCTTTATGCCATGAGAGCCCTCTTATGGTCCAGATCCGGAGTCAAAGTCCACATAACACCCTTCTACTCCAGAAATGGCTTGAAAAGCCCCAAATGCACCCAAGATCCATATTCTAAAGATGAACAATCCAATAAAATCCCAAAGCAGGGGCATTTTACCTTGATTAAGCTGAAGATGGAATGGGATTCCTGGATCTATAAGCCCCAAGTCGAATACTCCACTTCTCTTCTTCCTTCCAAGCTTCACAAGTTCACAAAAGCACCAAAATGGTCTTAACACACACACAAGCGGCTAAGGTTTCATTATGCAGCTCTGGGAGAGTGTTAGGGACAAGGGAGGCCGAGTTAATGAGCTTATATAGGGTGCAAACCATTATATTAGGGTTTTTGTCCAGACAGCACGGACTCGTCGAGTCCGGTCCCTGACTCTCCGAGTCCATTACTTAAGTCCCGCGTCTAGTCCCGCTTCTACTCGGCGAGTTGGTCCTTCAACTCGCCGAGTCCAAGACCAAAAACTCAAATGTTTAAAGGGGTTAATTACAAAGAATACGTACCAAGAACCAGGTGCTACAACAAGCTTGATAAAGGCTTTTAAAACTGCATAAAACATGGCTTGGTTCTTAAAGGATAAAACCAAGTAAACCTCGAATAATCATCCACAAACAGAACATAGTATAGATATCCATATGATAAAACATGAGATGGTCCCCACAAATCACAATGTATTAAGTATGAACGATGAAAGGAATGCTTAGAATTTAACTCAAAAGATAATATTTGTCCTTTGGAAAGTTAACAAGGTTCACAAGAGATTGGTTTAGGAAAAACAAAAGTAACATTTAAACAACCAAGTTTATGTAAAATGGAAATAATATCAAAATAGGTAAGCCCTAAATGACTATTTCATAGTTTAAAAGAAGCCTTGTTGGAAACACTAGAAGACGTGAGTAAGGTTGTGGGACCTTGTTGAAGAATATATAATCCACCTTTACATAGACCTTGTATTATCGCTTGTTTACTTTCCCTATCTTGAATATAGAAAAATGGTTGAGAAAATAGAACATCAACTGGATGATTTTGCTGATAAATAAAAGATTATTGATTAATCAATGAATAACCAGAACAACACGTAATAGAAGCCTTTTGTTAATGACTTAATTCTAGAATTTCCCCTATGAGAAACAAAAAGTTGATGTATATTACCAAAGAGGAATTGCATATTACTAGAATAAGGAGAAGATGAAGTGACAGTGTATGTTGAGGGAGTCATGTGTGTAGTTGTTCCAGGGTCAACATACTAATTTGGATTGCATTGAGTAACATGATATTGAGAGTGAAACGTCTGTGCCAAATTTGCATATGAGTTAAGAGATTTTGGAGCCTAGATATGTAGATTAGGACACGAAAAGGCAATCATGGTCGTTGGTGCGACATAGTTGATAGTGCAGGGGACAATGCCCCAATGGCCTCTACTGTAACAATGTAAATTTTCAAACAAAATTTTCCTTTTTAATTATAATAAAAGCACATATCACATTTCTCAAAACACCAATTATCCATAAACAATATAGTTTTCAAAACTATTTATCACAATCCAGGATCCATAAAACATATAACTCCGGCTCGGTGGGTGTGTGTACAATCAAGTCGGTGCCGTCCCGCGATCCTCGGAAGTACCTGAAACACATAAACACATAACACGGTAAGCACGAATGCTTAGTGAGTTCCCCAAAATACCATGTACAAATAATTAGCCACTCGAGGCTATAGCTCTGGAAGACCCTCTTGGTCAATATGTCTCAGTGGGACCCTCAAGTCCCACAGCTCATTGGACCCTCTTGACCGTTCTGATTGAGAACCCTCCGGCCTCATAGTTTATTGGACCCTCCAGTCCGGTCTAAGCAACAAATAATGTATCATACAATACATATCACACAAAAATCCATAACTCAAGCAAGTACATAAGACCCTTTGTTCACACATAGCTACCACTCTAGGTAAAGTATAGTGAGAAGACTCACCTCAAAGTAAGCAAGCTAATACACCTCGTACACGAATTACCGAAACAGCCTCCACCTAACACATATGGTGATTATCTCTAATTATACCAATTATTCTAATAAGCTCCTATTAACCCCTATCTAACTCTTGGTAAGGGTAAAAGACTATTCTACCCCTCTAGGGTCTCCATTACTCATAGTTGGTCTAAACTCCAAAAGTCAACGGAAGTCAACTTGAGTCAACAGTCCATGTTGACTCAACTCATCGAGTGCACCGGGAGGACTCGTCGAGTCCCCTCGTTCCCTCAGAGGCCTTATGAAAACCAATTCTACTCGCCAAGTATACCCGTCTACTCATCGAGTTACAGTGTATTCAGACTTTATCGAGTAAACTGTAATCGACTCGTCGAGTATGCGCATGGACTCGACGAGTCCATCCAGTCCATACTTCCATTCAGACGTTTTTGGGCAGATCTATCACTCCAAACACTATATCTAGACTCCCTAGGCTTGAATGTCACGTAAAGCTTCGATCTTTATGTTCATGCATGGCATATATGCTCTATAACGTCAATACAAGCCCCAAGAAAGGTTAAATGCACATGAGCTTGCCTCCAGCTCAATAAAGCTCGAATCTTTGGACTCTTAAGACCTTCTCTAGTCCAGATCTGAGGTTCTAACCTCAACCATGTTCAAATAACTCAAAGGCACAAGATGATTTGGGAGAAAACCCTAGAAACTCAACAAAATGAGATCTAACAAATATGTGGCCAAGGTAAGAGCTTTTTACCTCATAAGAGAAGCTAATGACAGAAGAATGCAAGATCCACAGCCTTCTCTTGATTAGATCCACCAAGCTCTTCCAATCTTTCCTCCAAAATGCACAGGAATGCTCAAAATGGATTCTCTTTCTCTCTCTCTCTCTCTCTCTCTCTCTCTGTCTCTCTCTACACAACGAAAAGGCAGGTTAGGGTTTCTCTCTGGGGAAGGTGGCCGCAAAGGGAGGCCATAAGGGCCTTTAAATAGGTCACAAGCCCGAGAAATTAGGGTTTCCTTCAACGGCGCTGACTCGACGAGTCGGCTCACACACTCGTCGTGTCCATTCATTAATCCACGTCACCAGTCGTGACTCTACTCGACGAGTTGAGGTACCAACTCATCGAGTCACTCCACATGTCTAAAAATAAAATACATAAATTATTATACCTGGAAATCCAGATGTTACATCTACCTCCTCCACATGAAAAATTATGAGATCCACCACCTCCACCATGTGAGAAATTCTGAGGCCGGCCCTTGCCTTGATCATTGTTGTTCGAGCAAGACTGAGAGGGGAAGGCAACAGGTGGAGTAGGGGAGCCATGAAGAGATTCTAAGAACATCTCATCGATCTATGTTTGGGATAAAAGATCTCTGGAAGTTGGAGATGGTTTTGTTATATGAATAGTAATGGACAAAGTTTCAAAACATGGTCTTAAACCACAAGGAACCAATGGATTTTATCCATGTCCTTAAGAGGTTAGCCAATCATAGCCAATTTGTCACATACACTCTTGAAATTTCGACCAAATTGAGATGTGGTAGATGTACCTTTTTAAATCTAGCATAGAGAATCACAAATTGAATGGACTCTTTCAACGGATGAGTTGTTGTAAACCAATTCCAAGGATGTCCAAATTAAATGGGTACTGGTGAGATCAAGCACCTCAGCAACAACCTCTTCAGTGAGAGAATAGTTAAGTAAGATAACAACATCTTGATCACGATCAATCCAGGATGTATACGCTGGATTTGGGGACAGTTTTTCATCGATTTAAATGGTCTCAACGGGTTTTAACAAAGGTTCCATCGATGTGAGATAGAAGTTATTGATAAGAGAGAATAGGGAGCATCTAATTTCTCCAAAGCAAATAGTTGGTTGAACATAGTTTGATTGGGATCATATGAAAGAGAGTGTTCATAGAAAAAGTCCCATCTGTAGAAGTCGACATCGTCAGATACCGGGAGGAGAATAGAAGGGTTTTTGGAGAACAAAGAAAACGAGTAACAGAGGGAGGAAAAGATTTCAGAGTTTAGGCTGATACTATATAAGACTAATATTTAATGAACCATGCCAATAATTATGTGTGTTGTATCTATTTACAATAACATGATACAACTACATCTCCTATAATAATAATAGAGAGATAAATATAACAATACATTTGAATATATAAAGTTAAGTTATTCTCAAATAACTTTGACTTAGTGTTGTAATGGTGAATTGGGCTTTCATTATGACTAATTTAGCTTTCGAAATCTTAAATTAGAAATGTCATGGTTTGATTCACTAAGCCAAATTGATGCTCAATGGATTATGATTTACATTCATCAAGCTTCCGTAAGAATTTGAAACTTATATGATTTCTTTGGAAAGCAAATGAGATTTTGGTTGTTCAAGTGATAGAATCATCACACGTGAGCCATGAATTCTTGTGTAATTATATTTTGAAATGATTTGTAACTTAATTAGAATGGCATTTAGTCTGATATAATCCATTTTGAAACAATGTAAATGTTATGTTAAGTCGAATAAGGATTAAGGCTTAACTTGGAAGATTGTTGTCTTTGTCTTTATGTATGAATAAGTTTAGATGTAATGAGGAAGTAAAATAAGTTCATAGAATTATTTTACATACATTGGAAGGTCTATAGAAGGTTTTAAGTACTTACACAAAATTATATTACCTAAACAAGTGAAAAATGTTTAAATGGCATTGGGCAATACATGGGTCATGTATGTGCCTATGCATAATGTGTCATACCGTTTTGGAAGGAATGAGAAATTCAAGGAAGTCACTTTTAGTCTAGATTTCCTCCATGGCTTCCTTATCACTTCCTTAATGTTATGTAATGGTTGATAATAGGTTATTTAAGTGTTAAGGTAGGTTTAAGGCTTAATTAATAAAATTAATCATCGATAAATGGTCCAACTGTTAATTATATGTGCTTGTAAAGTGTTCACATAACACTAGAAGTAAAATGAGGCACTTATAAGAAGTTATAGGTCAAAGGTGAGTAAATATTAAGAGTGCATATATTTATCGTTGCTATTTGGTATATGTTTTCACTTGAATTATATTATTATGTTGTTGCATCTATGAAACATATTTTGAAATGGTTTTCATTTGGGGAACAAATCTTATATAAATTAAAACTAGTTTAAGCATCATACGTGTGTATATCACTTAAGACATGTAGACTTAAGTTTTTTTATGCACTATTAGGATTAAGTTCCACTTTTGGTATTAATTATCGCATGAGTTGATAAAAATCAAATGGGATGGACTTTTCAAACACATTCCATGGTTTCGTATGGGATGGAATATGTCTCCAAAATGATTGTATATGTTATCAGACATTTAAACGAATTTTGGGTGTGATATTGACCCTTAGTATGTAAGGGTCAAACTTAGGTTTACTCATTAGACTCCCACGCTGATTTTAGTATTTTGATACTTACTAGGATTATGAATTGAAGCATGGACATACAAAACTGATTGTATATTCTTAGAAGGTCGTGTCCATTGTAGTGGTAATAATTAAAAATATGTCAAAAATGAAGAACGAGAGTTCTTAGTACTGGTAATAATTAAAAATATGTCAAAAATGAAGACCGAGAGTTCTTAGGTGCAATATTTTTTTATATAGATTCTAATATTTAACACTATTCATTTAACAAATAACCAAAAACCATTTAAAATTGACATATATTAACATATAAGCGAATGATATAAACGACCAAAACATAAAAAAAACAACATTATATAACATCCCAAAAATCATGATTAAAATTTTCATTTTTATTTATTAAAATAACCATAACTAGCAAAATCATTTCATCCAAAAACATAAGTCATAATATCAAATCAGAGTATCACATCAAAACTCATATCAATATATCAGAGTAAAAATATCCCAGGCTGAACAATATGGTGTGTGCACTGCAGTCATCCCGAGCTCTTCCCCTTGCTACCGGAAGTACCTGAAACTAAAACGAAAAACTGTAAGCACGAACCTTAGTGAGTCTCCCGAAACTGCCACATACCATACACATAATCATGCTACTAGGAGATACGGGCCCGCCCACACTCAAGGATATACCGGCCCCGCCCACACTCGGCTAACTAGGAGATACGAGCCCCGCCCATACTCCGCTGACTATGAGATACGGGCCTCGCCCATTCGGTTACTATGAGATACGAGCCCCGCCCGAACTTGGCTAACTATGAGATACGGGCCCCGCCCACACTCAGCTACTAAGCATACATACAAGTATTACACAAACAACAAGTATAGCCAAATCTATCAATCAATCCTATATCCATACTCAAATAATGCTATGAGATACGGGCATCGCCCACACTCAGCTACTAATCAATACAAATAACGTATACGGACCGACCTTGGTGCCTTCGACCCATTCAAACCAAGAAGAAACTCACCTCACTGTCGGATGACAGCTAAAACGTCTCTACCCGGAATCAACTTTACTCACTTCCTGAACCAAAACAGCCCCTTAGATACCATTCCATACTCATAACCCTTAAGGTTAACTTTGGTCAAGTCAAAGTCAAAGTCAAGTCAAATTCAACGCTCCAAGTTGACTCAACTCGTCGAGTTCCCATGAATCACAGAATCGTGAAATTGCAATCTAACTTGTCGAGTTCCTCCTTCTCAACAGAAACGGGACTTTCCTAGTACAACTCGTCGAGTTCCCTTGTGGACTCGTCGAGTTCTATTAATAGAATCAGGAATGTTCGACCCATCTCGTCGAGTTCCTCTATGAACTTGCCGAGTTCCTTGCATTCATAGTCTATTAAGCCCTTTCCTCAGATCTATGGTTCCAGAATACACATCTATATTGTTCCCATGGCATATTCTTGTAAAGTCGTCAACTTGATGGCTTTGCATGCCTCAAATAGACCCAATCTCGAGATATAGCGACCTACTTTTATGGACATGGTCTTTTCTTGGACAAGAACGTGTTTAAGACCCTTTTTACGAATCTAAGGACCAAATAGCACTAAGAATGCAAGTTTGTAGCATCAGAACTATGGAGGTTATCGAGCTTCCAACAATGGAGTCAAAAAGACCCATAAAACAAGACTAAGAGAGATCTAAGCTATTGATCATCAAGTTAGGGACTTTTTACCTTAGAAAGTTGCCAAAGATGGACGAGATCCCTAATCTAATGCTTCTCCTCAAGCTCAAGGACTTCTAGTTCTTCCAACTCCTTCACCAAGCACAAAAACACACAAAAATCCACTCGAGACCTCAAGTTTCTCACCAAGGAGCTCACAATACTATTTAGAGTTTCAGGGAGGCTGTGGGAAAAAGTTAAGTCCTTTAAATAGGGTGGAAAACCTTGGAAATTAGGGTTTCATCCCAGCCGATCTACTCGTCGAGTTGAGGCCTCTCAACTCATCGAGTAGATTACTTAAATAACATAGTTATGACAATATCTACTCGACGAGTTTGGGGCTTCCAACTCGTCGAGTTGCTCTGTAAAAATAAATAATTATAAATTAAATGCGTGCCAGGAACCATGCATTACAATTCTCCCCCATTTGTCTCAGACTTCGTCCTCGAAGTCTGCTGCCTCGAATAACTCTAGGTAATGCTCTCTTATCTCCTCCTCGGGTTCCCAAGTCCACTCTGACCCCTTGCGGTGCATCCACTGCACCTTTGTTTCTCAAGGTTATCGTTTTGCGATCCAAAATCACCATTGGCCTCTCAATGTAGTTCAGACTGTCATCCACCTGGATATCCTATAAAGGTACAACTATGGAGTCATCCACCAAACACTTCCGCAGCTGGGAGACATGAAAATTATTGTGTATCTGGCTGAGGTCTGCTGGAAGATCCAAATGATAGACCACACGACCCACCCGATCTGTAACTATAAAAGGACCAATGTACTTGGGGCCCAATTTTCCCCGCTTCCTGAATTGGATGACACCTTTCCAAGGTGACACCTTTAGGAGGACCATATCTTCTACCTGGAACTCTCGGTCTGAACGACACTTGTCGGCATAGCTTTTCTACCGACTCTGAGCAGTCTGGAGCCTGCTCCGAACCTGCTGGATCTTCTCCGTGGTCTTGAGTACCACCTCTTTACTCCAGATGACTCTCTGACCGACCTCGCCCCAACATATTGAGGTCCAACACTTTCTCCCGTAGAGCGTCTCAAAGGGAGGTCGATATATGCTGGCGTGATAATTGTTGTTATACAAAAAAATCGCTAACGGAAGATACGCATCCCAACTTTCGCCAAAATCCAATACACATGCACGTAACATATCCTCAAGAGTCTGGATCGTTCTCTCACTCTGCCCATCAGTCTGAGGGTGAAAGGTTGTGCTGAAGTGAAGACGAGTACCCATCTCGTCATGAAAACGTTTCCAAAACCTGGAAATGAAGCGGACATCTCGGTCTGACACCACCAAAACCGGCACTCCATGACGTGTCAATACCTCGCGTACGTAGATCTCGGCTAGCATCTCAGCCACTACACTCTCCTAGATCAGGATGAAATGAGCACTCTTGGTCAACTGATCCACGATGACCCAAATCGAATCTACTTCGCCTGCAGTCCTAGGAAGCTTTGTGATGAAATCCATAGTGATATCTTCCCATTTCCACATGGGAATATCCAATGGCTGCATCTTTCCGTGAGGTCACTGGTGTTGGACCTTGACCTTCCTGCAAGTCAAGCACCGCTCCACATACCATGCTATGTCCCGCTTCATGCAGGGCCACCAATAATCAGGGGGAACATCCCGATACATCTTCGTCACCCCGGGATGAATGGAGAACCTAGACTTGTGGCCCTGGTGCACCCCGCCCCAGTAAGGATCCTAGACCCTCCGATGCAGGGACAATAACCCACGAATGTCATAATCAAATGAGGCCACCTGACCTATGATCCGCTCACACTTTCGGTGCTCTTCCTTCTTACCCTCGACTTGTACCTCCCAGATCCGCTCCAGCAACGGAGTAACCATTGTCATCCTCATACATATGTCTCATATCGGTGTTGTAACCGCCTTACAGTTGAGCGTGTCGGCGACTACATTGCCCTTCTTAGGTTGGTAGAGGGTCTCACAGTCGTAGTCCTTCACCACATTTAACCACCGACACTGTCTCATGTTCAGATTCGGCTGGTCCATCAGATACCTCAGGCTCTTTTGGTCCGTGTAAATGGTACAACGAACCCCATAGAGGTAATGCCACCAAATATTGAGGTCGAAAACCACATCCCCCAGCTCCAAATTGTGCGTCGGGTAGTTTGCCTCATGAGGCTTCAACTGCCTTGAATCGTAAGCTATGACGTGACCCTGTTGCATCAGCACTACACCCATACTCGTGATCGAAGCATCACAGTAAACCACGATATCATCAACGCCCTCCGGCAAGGTCAAAATCGGTGACTCGCATAACCGTTGTTTGAGAGTCTCAAAGGTTGCCTGCTGCTTAGGCCCCCAACGGAATGTCACTGACTTCTTGGTCAGTCGGGTCAAAGGAACAGTGATCTTGGAGAAATCTTGGATGAATCTCCGATAATAACCCACCAGACTAAGAAAACTCTGAATCTCAGATGGAGACCTTGAAACCTCCCACTGCATCACGACCTCTATTTTGGCCGTATCAACCATAATACCCTTCTGGTTGACAAGGTACCCCAGAAACTGCACCTCGCGCAACCAGAACTCACACTTGAAGAACTTGGCGAAAAGTCACTCCTTCCTCAGTGTCTCCAGCACCTCCCTAAGGTACTCCTCATGCTGCTCCTGAGTCTTGGAATAAATCAAGATATCGTTGATGAAGACTATCACAAACCGGTCCAGCATCGGTCTGCACACGCGGTTCATGAGATCCATGAACGCGGAAGGAGCATTGGTGATCCCAAATGGCATCACCACGAACTCAGAGTGACCATAGCGAGTCCGAAAGGCTATCTTCAGCACGTCGTCGTCCCTGACTTGCATCTGGTGATAACCTGACCGCAGATCAATCTTGGAGAACCAAGATGCACCCTGAAGATGGTCGAATAAGTCATCAATCCTCGGGAGGGGATGACAGTTCTTCACCGTTACCTTATTCAACTCCCGGTAATCTATACACATCCGATGTGACCCGTCCTTCTTCTTCACAAACAGGATCGGGTTTCCCACCATGGCGAACTGCTTGGCCTAATAAATCCCATTTATAATAGCTCCTGCAGTTGTGTAAACGACTCCTGCATCTCGGGAGGAGCCAACCGATATGGTGCCTTGGCTACCGGAGTTGCACCAAGGACCAGGTCAATCCTAAACTTTATCTGCCTCTCCGGAGGTACCCCAGACAGATCCTTTGGGAGCACGTCTAGGTACTCCCGTACGATCGGTACATCATGCATTGTCGCCTTAACCTTATCTCGGGTATCCATAACATAGGCGACATAACCTGTGCAACCCTGCTCAAGGTAGCGCCTAGCTCTTGCTGCTGAACACAAAGTCGGTCCACCATGTGGTCTCTCGCCCTGAATCATCAAACTTCCCCCACTTGGGGTCCGGACCTGTATTAGCTACTGCTTGCAATCGATCACCGCCCCATTGGGGCTCAACCAGTCCATACCTATGATAACCTTATTCCCTCGTAGGGGAATGAGGATTAAGTCCATGGAGAACTACTCATCAAACAAATGTAGTGTACATCCCCGATGAACCCTCGCAACCCGAACGATCCTAACTTCCGCTATCTCTACATCAAATGGACAGTCCCGCTCCCCTGGAGCTCCCACAAATCGCTTGCTGAGCGCGAGCGACACAAAAGACCGGGTAGCCCTAGAATTGAATAATACCAAAGCAGATATACCGTTCACAAGCAATGATCCTATAATGAAACACATAAACATAAGCAATAAATCAATATAAATAAAGAGATAAGGAAAAGATACATACCCATCACCACATCGGGAGCTACATGTGCCTCCTCTGCTGTCAGCTGAAAGGCCTTGCTCTTCTCCACAGGTGCCTCCGTACGTCCCTATCGGCCATCCGTAATCCTCAATGTAGCAGGAGCGGGTGTCACCACATGTCCTGTTGCTGCTAAACTCGGGCAATGGGACCGCTTTGTAGCCCCTCTGATTGTATTGAAAGCAAATCAGATCAGATACTATCATGGTGGTGGTGTTAAAAGTACAATCCCTGCTGACATGACCAGTTTGGCCGCACTTGAAGCAGCCTGAACTACCCGCCTTGCACGTCCCCTCGTGCGACCTACCATACTTGTTGCAACGGCCTCGACCCTGTTGGCCCTTCCCTTGGGGAATCTACCTTGGGCTTCCTACCTGAACCCTCCACACCAGATGCCGCATCTGGTTTCCTCTTCCTCTCTATCTCTAAATCAATCTCTCTCTCTCTAGCCTTGGCAATCATATCCTCCAACATCTTGCAGCTGGATCGACTCATAAACTGTCGAATATCGCTCTTCAACATCCCATGGTACCGGGCCTTTTTCATCTCCACATCCGCCACATAATGTAGAACAAGAAGGGCCCTCTCCCTGAACACAACGGTGATCTCCGTCACCGTCTCGGTCGTCTGCCAGAGATCCTAGAACTCTCACGCAAGCAGCTGCACCTCAATCACAGGTACGAACTCTTCCCTAAACCTGGTCGAGAAGTCGCTCCAAGTCATAGTATCAAGGGCAACATCACCAACCACATGCCCAACCTCCTCCCACTAGTCGTGTGCCCTGTCCTTCAGGAGACTGGAAGCAAGTCGAACCTTGTCCCCCTCGGGACATTTGCTGGTACGAAAGGTGTTGGCGACATTAGCCAACCACCTGCTACTAGCAATAGGGTCCCGAGCCCCATGATAGTCTAGAGCCCTACAAGCTCGGAACTCCTTGAATGTCATCATGCGCGCCCCCATGATGGCCGCCATCTCAGTGAGGAATGCACTCAACCTCTCGTTAAGAATCTCCAGAATGCCCTCCTTAACCGTACCAAAGCTCATAGGAGTTTGGACCAATATACTACGCATGATCTCAAATGACATGAACTCCCTTATCTGATCATCGAGATGCCCGGCTCCAGAACTTGAGCCTGATCCCTCACCGGCGCCAGAGCTTCCAACCGGTCTCATGCATAGTGTCACCATACTGAAAATACACCATAATAAACAACAGAATATGCATCATAACTCAAGGGTCTTACATACTACAAGTTCACTGGGTTCATCTCAACCTTCCTTGATTCGAGTATGAATCCTCTGTTTTCAGTAGTATGGGCTCATACTACCTTCCACATCTATCCGTACTTTCCTCAAGAACTACCTGGACTCCACCAAGTCCCTTTTACTACTACTACTCTCTGCGCTAATCTCATCCTAGGCTTTCCCTAGGGAAATCTCCGACCCACTCTCCACCATCAGCTGCATAAGAAGTCCATGCTATCTCCCCCTAATTAGCTCGCCAATACCATTACATATCACTAAGACCAGATAATTCTTCGAATGAGAGGTCCTACCCTACAATGGTTAGACTCAAACAAGAGCTGCGAAATAGAGCTAAACCTAACTTTCTGAAATTATTTAGTCCTCATAATATGTAACTTAACATATTTGTTTACTAGTTAGTTAAAGATAAATAGGACTCCTAAAAGCACAAAGGAAGCATCATTCGAGCATTGAGTAAACAAAGCCAAACATATCCTAGTCAAGCCATCATATCACTAACTAATCAATACTATCATGCAGTTCAATAAGCTCATACAGTAGGCATACAAGGCATCCTTCCTAGATCCTTAGCCCTAATCTAGCATGTAGTTCACATACACATACAACAAGCATACAAGGCATCCTTCCTAGATCCTTAGCCCCTAATCTAGTACGCAGTTCTCATAAGCGTATCATATCATTACAAACATATATGGGTAATTTGGGAGAACTTACTTGAGCATGGCTGATTGCACACACCACACCCTTTTCTTTTTTAGAAATCCCGTTTATAAAAGTGGTTTTCTATTGAAAATTTCCATACCAAGTCCTTAGTTTGAGTTCAGACACACCCGAGAGTGTGACCGAAACCCTCAAACCAAGGCTATGATACCAACTCGTAACATCCTAAAAATCATGAAAAAATATTTCATTTTTATTTATTAAAGTAACCATAACTATCAAAATCATTTCATCCAAAAAAATAATTCATAGTATCAAATCAGACTATCACATCAAAACTCATATCAATATATCAGAGTAAAAACATCTCGGGCTAAACAAAATGGTGTGTGCACTGCAATCATCCCGAGCTCTTCCCCTTGCTATTGGAAGTACCTGAAACCAAAACTGAAAACTGTAAGCACAAAGCTTAGCGAGTCTCCCCAAACTACCACATACCATACACATAATCATGCTACTAGGAGATATGGTCCCCACCCACACTCAAGGAGATACGGGCCCCGCCCACACTCGGACAACTAGGAGATACAGGCTCGGCCCTCACTCTGCTAACTATGAGATACGGGCCCCGCTCATACTCGGTTGCTATGACATACGGGCCCTGCCCACACTCGGATAACTATGAGATACGAGCCCCTCCCACACTCAGTTACTAAGCATACATACAAGTATCACACAGACAACAAGTATAGCCAAATCTATCAATCAGTCCTATATCCATACTCAAATAATGTTATGAGATACGGGCCTTGCCCACACTCCGTTATCTATGAGATACGGGCCTCACCCACACTCAACTACTAATCAATACAAATAACGTATACGGGCCGACCATGGTGTCTTCGACCCGTTCAAACCAAGAGGAAACTCACCTCACTGTTGGATGATAGCTGAAATGTCTTTGGCCGGAATCAGATCTACTCACTCCCTGAACCAAAACAACCCCTTAGATACCATTCCATACTCATAACCCTTAAGGTAAACTATGGTCAAGTCAAAATTCAAAGTCAAGTCAAAGTCAACGCTCCGAGTTGACTCAACTCATCGAGTTTACCCTTCAAATCATCGAGTTCCCATGACTCACAGAATTGTGAAATCGTGATCTAACTCGTCGAGTTTTCCTCCAACTCGCTGATTTCCTCCTTCTCAACAGAAATGGTACTTTCCTAGTACAACTTGTCGAGTTCCCTGGTGGACTCGTCGAGTTCCATTAACCGAATCGGTAATGTTCGAACCAACTCGTCGAGTTCCTCTATAAAGTCGCCGAGTTCCTTGCATTCCTAGTTTGTTCATCTCTTTCCTCATATCTAAGCTTCCAAAATACAGATCTACATTTTTCCCATGGTATATTCATGTAAAGTCGACAACTTGATGGCTTTACATGCCTTAAATGGACCCAATCTCAAAATATAGCAACCTACTTCTATGTACATGGTCTTTTCTTGGACAAGAACGTGTTTAAGACCCTTTTTATGAATCTAAGGACCAAATAGCACTAAGAATGGAAGTTTGTAGCATCAGAACTATGGAGGTTATCGAGCTTCCAACAATAGGGTCAAAAAGACCCATAAAACAAGACGAAGAGAGATCTAAGCTATTAATCATCAAGTTAGGGACTTTTTACCTAAGAAAGTTGCCAAAGATGGATGAGATCCCAGATCTAATGCTTATCCTTAATCTCAATGACTTCTAGTTCTTCCAACTCCTTCACCAAGCACAAAAACACACACAAATCCACTCAAGACCTAAAGTTTCTCACCAAGGAGCACACAATACAATTTAGGGTTCTAGGGAGGTTGATGAGAGGTTGTGGGAAAAGGTTAAGCCATTTAAATAGGGTGCAAAACCTTGAAAATTAGGGTTTCATCTCAGCCGATCTACTCGTCGAGTTGAGGCCTCTCACCTCGTCGAGTAGATTACTTAAATCATGCAATTGTGACAATCTTTACTCGAAGAGTTTGGGGCTTCCAACTCGTCGAGTTGCTCTGTAAAAATGACTAAATTATAAATTAAATGCGTACCAGGAACCAAGCGTTACAATAAAATAATTATATTAGATAATTGATAGTTATTTATTTTTTTTTAAATTTATATATTTGAACAAATTATAAAAAAAACATGTTATATAATGTAAACATATAAAAATCACAAAAAAAACAACATTAAATTTTATATTCGAAAAAAAAGTCAAAATAATTGAAAAAAATAAGGAAAATTAAGATAAATCAATAAAAAATAATTAATAATCATATGATTTTATTGATTATAGATAATTTTTTTTTAATTTAAACAATTTTATAAATAATCTAAAATAATTTTATTAAAAAACTAATAAAGAAATTGTTATAAGGTTTGATGATAATACATTGATGATGAAAGTTTATTTAAGATTTTTGGAAAAAGTTTAAAAATATCTACTTTTTATAGAATAAAATTTTGATTATTATAAACAAACAAGAATTAAGGGTGACAATAGGTTGGATTGGATTGCGTTATAAAGAGGTTGACCTATTTTTTTTATTTATTTAAAATTTTTGAAAAATCTCTCACAAACCCAACATATTTAAATAAATGGGTTGATAATTTCCAATCCAACTCAACATTTTCATTAAATTGATTGAAATTGGGTTAACCAATTTATTATTTTTTCAATCCAACCTATTTGCAAAACAAGTTAAACCCAAGTTTTAACCTAACTTGATTTGTTTAAATTTTCAAAAAAAACCCTTAAAATCAAATACTCCCTCAAATAAAATTAAAACCAATTTAAAAAGTATAATAATTGTTTAAATTTGAAAATTATACAAAAATAACTTTATAGATCCATAACACAAAGATAAATAAATGTTTACAACCATAAAACATTATAAATATATAATTTCTAAATTATAGGCAACTCGACTATCATTTTTACCAACTTGAATTACAGTAACGATTATTGGCCTATGGTTTTTTGATAAATAAAAAATAATCAAAATATAATGATCAAGTAAATGATAACACTAAATAAATATAAATTAAAAAAATATTAAATTTTTTTAACGGGTTGGTAGGGGTTATAAATGGATTAGGAATTTCAATGTCAACCCAACTCATTTAATTAAAATGGTTAAATGGTTGACCCATTTAATTAAATGAGTTCAAATCTCAACCCAACCTGGTATTTATTTGGTTGAAACGTTGAGTTCGAATTGGGTTAGCGGGTCAGATTGGAATTGCCACCCTAAACAAAATCATGGTTTGTGGGTCAAATACGATTGAATTAATTCAATTTTGTTTTCATACAAAATACATGTGCACGAGATTATAAGATTCGAGACTTCTGTCTAAGTTTTCTAACTGTTTTTCTATTTCAACTCTTCCAAATATTTTCTTTGAGTTTTTAACGACACATATTTGACACGTAAATAAACGAGTTTAAATAAAAGATGTCAACCCGTTTAACTAAATGAGTTAATACAAAATGAGACGAAAATTAAACAGGTAATGTTAGGGTTTAAACTTTTAGTACGAACATAATTCATTTATTTATATGCATTTTTTTAACTTTTAATAAATTGTACAAGACCAAACTAAAACCAAGTGTAAAAGAAAATTTTAGTTGAGTTGTTTTGTACAAATCTACCAGCACTGGTTAAGATCAAACTATCTTTGATTTGTTTAAGTTTCAATTCACACCAACACCCCAAGCAAGTTTGACATCAGTAATATTTCTTATTAAATATTCCAAATGGCAAATATGCAATTTTTCATTTTAAAAAGTCTGTTTAAACTCCGAACAGTGAAAATAAGAATGGCGAGTATGGTTAGGTTGGAACTGAAAAATAACGTGATAGCCATGTGACCGACGGTTAATAACTTAATATTCATTTTGATTGTGAAAGAAGGGACAAGTTGAAATCTCCATAAGTTATCTAATACTTACTCATAGACCCCTACCAAAAATATTAAAAAGGTGATATTCACAAAAAATAACTATTGTTTAATCATTTTAAATATTTAACATATTTTCATAAATAACTAATAGAAACGTATGAAAATTCTGAAATGCTATTTTTCTTTCATCGATTTGTAAAAATGACCAACAATTTTAAATAACCGTGTGCAGGGTATTTGAATTGTGTGGAATAACAGAAAACTATTAAATATGACATTTTATATTTAGACTAAACGGAATGACCCACGTTGTCACGCCTCGCTATGGACATAGAACACCACCCCCTAGCACTCGCTAGGGGAGTCACCAATGAGGAAACCATGCATATGTAGCGAGAGGAGAGAGGGGATGGAGCTGTGATATGATTGGTGCAAACTCATTCAATTTTTGCCAAGAAACATGATCGGAGGGGGTTGTTTTTCCGATGAAAGTGGAGGGAACAAGTGACCTCATTTATTTTCCTCCTTGCTGTCGATTGAAACAGCTAAACACCTCATGGATCGTTGTTTCTTTTGTTGCCCTTCCCTCCACTTCACAACTCGCAGCCAGAGTAGCAGAAGAGTAGCTTGTTGCTTTCGTTTCTTCCTCCCTCTAAGAACCAGTGAGGGCACCGGAGATGTAATATTTTGGATATGAAAAAAAATATAATTTAATTGAAATTGAAAAAGAAAATACAAAATAAAGTGTTAGGAGTATTATCATCCTCAATTAAATGCTAAGAATTGAATGCTAAGGCAAAAAAAATGATATGTCACTCATAAAAATGACATGACATTGTGATAGGAGTATTAACACTCCCTCTGACCTTAAAGGTTTGTTTCAAACTAACATATTTTTTTTAGGGAATATGATTTATTAAGGTGATTAATTTTTCGGTTTGTTCACATCTATGTAATTTTATTTACACATCTAGGTAACAAACTTATTGGAAGTGTTCACATATGACCATTATGATATGTTGTAGCAGGTTACATCCGATCATAATGGTCAAGCTCAGCTACCCAGCCAACCTTCATAATTAAATACTGTTAGTGTATAGGTAGAGCTCGTTGTGAAAGACCTATTACTAGGTAATTCATGGGTAGAGCCGAGCAATGTGAACTATACAAGTTAGCAATAACATTGATTAAATGAAGTAAGGCTCTGGTGTATAGAGAAGCCCTCATTGTTTAAGAAGTAACCATAGAAACGATGGAATCCCCTATTTCTTTATAATATGTAAACACTTTCAACAAATTCGTTGCATAGATGTGTACAAAAAAATAGATACTAAAATATAAACAAAACCAAAAGTAAGAGTACATTACACAAATGACCCCCTATGATTTGGGGAAATTTATGTGTTTGATCTCTAACTTATTTTTATAACTCGGATGGTTCCTACTGCTTATTTTTGTTGTGCGCTTAATCCCTATCTTACCTAAAAAGATTATTATCCCTTTATTAATTTATTTTTTTAATTAATTTTCGTATTTATGTATTTATTTTTTATATAGTTAAAAAAATCAATAGACTTCACATATCTGTATCTCCTCACCGTAAATCTGAAACCACATTTGAGAAATTTAATTGCGGTTCCACCGGTCACCATCCCATCTCTCATCCTCTTTAACTTCTATTATCTTTCCATCTACAGTGGCATCGACGTCTTCAACATCCTTTCTTTTTTCGGTCATTCGACTGCGATGAACCAACACCACAACGCACTCTTTTTTCATCTTTAGTGGGAAAAACCCAAGATCGACATGTACATAAAAACCAAGTTTTTTTAAAAAAAAAAATTAACAAACGAAATTTCTAAATTTATTCGAATGTTGATCACCTAAAATTTATACTGTACACAAAAATAAACACGTAACAAATTAGATTTTTAACATATATAATTTTAAAAAGTTCAAAGTCAGGAAGGTCAAAATGACATTTTATAAAGTCGAGAATGGTAAAGTAAGAGAATCTGATTATATACACTATAAGGGTAAACACAGAAATTTCAAAAATAGATAAGGATGAAAGTAATATTTTAAAAAAGTTCAAAGTTAAAGGTAGGGCCGTAGGGGTAAGCATGGGTCATTTTGAGTTGATTTAGACCTAAAACCAAATTCAACCCGACAAGCTACGGTTTCAAAAAAACTAAACCCAAAACTCAAACCTAAACCAACAGGTTCAATCTTACGTTGATCAGTTTTAAACCAAAAAAATGTAAATAATTAACTAGACCATAAATTGACTTCAAACAAGTTAAACCTGGTCGAAACCAAGTTAGACTGTGTTTCAAATAAGATTTGGTCAAGGAATCAAACCAACTTGGGATTAAGGTTATGTGTGATTTGTTATTTATAAGAGGAAGCTTCACATTTTTTTGGGAGCTGATCCGTACACAATAATTTTTCTCCATACACAACAATTGGTGTTTTAAAATGTTGTATTGTACAACTATATAATACATGAATTGTTGTGTATGGCAAAAAACTGTTGTGTACGAATCACTTCCTTTTTTTTCTTTCCACAAGGCGATGTGGGATTAGCACATTTAGAAAACTTATGAATTGTAATATTGCATTTTTTAATAATTTTGTGATTTGTATGTGTTCAATTACACAGTAGATGGTAAGTATTTAATTATAAATGGAGATTTTTAATACCCTGATTTTTTGTGTATGATTCTCGTTGAATATACAAAGATGATGCCTTACCCACGTGTGTAATGAAATTAACATAAAAAAAATACAATACGTAATTATAAATAAATAAATTAATATGATGGATTAAGTGTGATTTGCTAAAAATGAGTAAAAGATGCTACAAAAAAGTTGGTTATAAATTGCGAAAAACTTCCTTATAAATAACATTGGAAGTTTTGTTTGTGAGTCTACCATCTTTATCTAACATTAATAATTTTAATCTCACTCTGCTTTGAACTTTAGATAAGGCAACATACAATTGCCCATGTGAAAAAACCGGATCTTTGAGAAACAAACCAACATTTGATAACGATTGTCTTTGACTTTTATTAATAGTCATCGCAAAACATACAGCCAAAAGAAACTGTCTTCTTGTGAATTTGAAGGAATTTTTTTCTGATGGAGTTAAAGGCATTCTTGGAATAAAAGTATGGTTTCCAATATTAGTTCCAGATATTATACGTGCCTCAATAACATGTTTTCCCAATGATATCGCCTGTAGTCTTGTGCCATTACATAAACCGTTTTTCTTATCAATATTTCTTAGTAACATTACTGGAACACCAATTTTTAAAACTAACTTATGATTTGTTATATCGGATACTTTGAGACCATTTAATACATCAGGAGAGTATAAATTTGCATCAAACTGATCATGGATAAATTCAAACTCACATATGCTATCTAAACTTAAATATTAACCTCATCTCCTGGAAACTTCTTAAGCAAACGTTCGTTTATTTCCTGAACAATTTCATTCTTTGGAGCAAGTATCGCTATTTCTTGTAAATAATTTGTACTGCTATACTTCTCCAAAATTAAAGGATATACAAATTCAATTAACGGACCTATAGGATCATCTGGATCATTAATGAGAATATCATCTGGAATATCGATAATCGTTTCACCGTCGTTCGGACCACCAAGTTTGCTTTCTCTTATATCCAATAGCCAATTTGCAAAATCTCTTATTTTTTCCATATCAGATAGATCCCTTCCAACAGTTAGCCTCATGTTTTTTTTAATCTATGGACTTTGCAATGTTGCCATAAATATGAAGAACTTAAAGAGGCATGACAATGTTCTGTCTACTGCCACCCGGAACAACATGTAAAATCTGTCTGAAATCTCCTCAAAAGACAATAACTTTCCCTCCAAACGGAATATTTGAGATGCTTGAATTTCTACACCTTAATACATCTTTCAAAGTTTGATCCGTATAAGAAGAAGAGTAGCTTGGGAGTGTAGTTATGCTTTTTTCAGACATATCTCCATTGTCATCAGCTTTCAATCTGTAATGTTTAAAATTATTTTATTACATATAAGGAATTGTATTTGTTTAAATTAAAAAAACAATATAAAAAGACAAAAAACAAAAAGAAACTAACTCTTTCTTGAACTCATTAATTTCGACAATATCAGAATTAAAGAACAATTTGGTTACATCAAAATTACTTTTGGCTAAACCAATTCCTGTAAAAATAAATTAGTCAATAAAAATAAATTATATATATATATATATATATATATATATATATATATATATATATATATATATATATATATATAAAGCGTGAATACAAAGCATCCCATATGTGAAGTTTTACAAACTGCATCACTATAACAACACAAATGACCTTGGGGTTAGTTTTGAGGTATCGTGACATCTGGTATGCTTGAGTTCCAAATATAGTGACCTTCAGATGTACAAACCTAAATAAAAAATGAAATTAGTTATTACGAATAAATTGTGATTAAAAATAATAAAGAAATATAAGCTCACTATAGGTTGCTAATAGTCATCTTTATGTAAAGCTTGGATGGGTTAGGATTTGATGTTTCAGACGCCCGAAATGTGGCAATTTGTCCAATAACATCTACACAAGTATAATAAAATGTAATAATTAAGATTAAGTTAAATATTAAAATATTAAAATACTAAAATACTAAAATGTATAATAAATTACACAAGTCATAAAAGTGATTAAAATAAAATTTAATAACTAACCAAAGAATGCGTCTCTTGGGCATGTTTGTTCGATAATAGAATTAAAATCAACAAACACAAATCCATTCACCGGACCTGAGAAATCCTCACATTTTTTATAATACTTTTTCAATTCAAAGTTATGGTTTGTTTATGACCCGTAGCATTAAAACCATTATTCACAATCGCCATATTGGGTTTTAAAATGATATAAGTTTGATCTTCCTTCAAAAGATCACCAAATCTGGCAAAATACTGAATGAAAACACTATAATGGTATTTTGTACTCTGTTTAATCAAATAAATAACAAGTATTTTATTTTTTTGAAACATATGTAATATTGAATGGGCTATTAAAAAGATACGAAATACAACAAACCTCCTCATCCATTATGATCATTTCAATTGATAAAACCGTATTATTCTTGATAAAGTTCCACATTTTCAGCACCTGTACTTTGATATTTGAATCCTCATCAATTTGTTCAATGTTTATCAGGTAAAATTTATTACCTACATTCATTTCTTGCATACAATTGAAAGCATATTGAAATGTAAGCAAATAGCAGAGGTAATATGGTACTGTTTTACTTTAACAATGTTAAATTTTTGGTAAATGAAAGTACATTGCTACGATTTGTAAAAACAATTAGCAGTGTTTGAAATGTAACCATGTTTAAAAATTTAACATTGCAAAAAAAAAAATATGACATAAATATGTGTTACATTTCTTTACATATAGCAAATTTATGGAAACGTTACAGAAATGGTCCCTATAGCATTTTTTTTAGATAATTGGTCAATTTGGTGTACTACACGTTTGTAAAATCTAAAAAACATAAATAGTAAAAATAATACATAGTAAAATGGTCAATGTCCAACATTTTTAGCGTAAATAAAACTATTGAAAAAATACAATCCCCTAATGGACAGAATGAAAATTAAAAATCTGAAATTTAATCTGCGAATAATTTTTTTCTGAAAGTATGATATGGCATATAGCACATTTTTTTAATCAGGAAAAAACTCAAATTCATGGAAATGTTACAGAATTGGTCCCTATAGAATTTTTTTTAAACAAATTGTCATTTTTGTAAATAAATTGTCCAATAAGATAACAATAACTAATTCAATAGTTACATACAAATATTATATAATGTTATCTGATAGGATAACAATAAGTACTTCAACAGTTAGACCAATTAGAAATTTATATACAAAAAATAACCGAATACAATTAATGGTCTCATTTAATGGTCCCATTAATTATATGACAATGAAATTATTCTATCATCAATGAAATTATTCAATAAAGGTTTCCTAATAGGATATGACACATGACTCATTCTTAAAGCACATTGCTATAATCGACATGAAGGAGAGGGAACATGCAAATTTACGAATTTGTCCTCCTGCAGATAAGTTTATTAAGAGGTGTGTAGCTTCAACAGTTAGATAACATGACAGTTAGTAGGAACGAATGAAACCATTAATAAACATACATTCATATTTTTTTAATCAGAGGCACGATTAATAAACAAATACTGTCAAAACACTTTCCAGACTAAAGAAATTTCATTCGAGACATAAGAACCAATTTGCATATTTATTTAATCCCTTATGTTAAAACATAGTAAACACAAAAAATTGATGTGCTATCCTCTACAACTAAACCAATTAGCAACTTGATTTACAGAATCCCTTATGTTAAAAGATAGTAAATGAATAAAAGTGAGAATGATTGAAGAAGAAGACACCTTTTTCTTATGAAGACGTGAAAGAATGTTGAAGAAGAACTGAAGAAGAATAGCGTTTACAAAAAAATCTCAGAAGTAGAATCGTGGATACAAAAGCATATAGATCGTATAGTCGTATATATTTCGTTATGCATTTATTTACAACATATTTTTTAGGATTTAATCACTGGAAACTAATCATTTCCAATTACAAAAAACAAACTTCCATATTTTATCGGATATCACCGATTTGAATTTTGGATTACCGATTTTAAATATTATTTGCATATTTATATTTATTGACTATCTATGTCTATAGTAATTGTGCATAGGAATTGAAGGGCATTTATGTAAATTCAGTTGACTAAAAGAAGGGGGGAAATGATTATGAGGGGCTTGGAGTTAGACACGTGGCGAATGAGTACTTATTTATTAGATTAGGGATATATATATATATATATATATATATATATATATATATATATATATATATATATATATATATATATATATATATATATGGGAAAAGTGAATATACCCTTATGGGTATATAAGCTTAGATACCGAAATTCACGATAACACATCGTTTTGTATAATATAATACATTCTAATGGTCCAACGTTCATATAATTTAACTTCTAACTTGATTTACTTCCATGAATTTTATAATTACACATTTATCTTCTTCTTACATAATTTTCATTTTCAACTACAATATATATAGCCTAGTAGGTGGTCGGCAAAAAGATGTGATATAAGATGAAGATAACATTGAAATTTTGAAAATCTTGAAAGTAAATCAAGTTAGGGGTTGAAATTTAAGAACATTCTAACGAATATATTAAACAAAACGATGTATTATCATGAGTTTGGGTACCTAAGCTTATATACCCTTAAGGGTATATTCACTTTTCCGATATATATATATATATATATATATATATATATATATATATATATATATATATATATATATATAAGTGTGATCTTATAAATTCGGTTCAGTTTTGGTTTTTATTGGTTTTTACATTTTCTAAAATCGAAAACAAACCCAATATTATGTTTTTCTAAAATCTAAAATTCAAAATGTTTGTTCTTATAAGTTTTTCGGAGGAGTTCGGTTTTGCTCACCCCTAGTTGAAGGGGTAAGAGGTACATTTTACAAAGCAGGGGATGGAAAATATAGGGGTGAAAGAGATATTACAGAAAATTGAAAGTTAAGGGGTGTAAATTTGATATTTTATAATGTATAAGAGTGGAAAACATCATTTTACAGAGTATAGGGGTTGAAAAAAAATATGAAGTAGACAAAATTTCACCAATAGTCATTTTTCTTTTCTGTTTTTCCATAAAATAGTCCATATAAAACTTTTTTCCATGAGATAGTACCTAAAGAGCAAACCTTGCACACGATAGATGTACAATAATTAGTTTGAATAGAATAACCTAAGCATATATATATATATATATATATATATATATATATATATATATATATATATATATATATATATATATATATATATATCCAACAACTACACGTCACCGTCTTTCCACCATCAACGTACCGCCTTTTTCTCTTTCTCTTTAGAACTTCACATCTATCATCGAATGGAAAAAAAGAAAATATTTAAGCCTGTTTTTTTTATTCTTTTGTAGATTAAGGAGATGTCAACGGAACACACCATGAATTGTCTATAATTAGAGCATGAAGAGCAATCGCTTTCGGATGTTTGTCAATGTGCTTAAAAGTTCAGAACCTTTGCAATGTGTGGTAAATGATGATGACAAAGTTTCTGATGTACCTGATTCGTCTCTAAAGACACTCAAGGTGGACGAATTCTAGTTCTTGTGTAACATCCCATCAATAAGGTACTCCTAATTTTAACCCTTGTGATTTATTATTTTGTAATTTGGACCTTAAGGACTTGAATGTGGTCAATTAAACTATGGTAGCGTTGCCGTAATTTTGAGGATGTGGGAGTATGCCATGCGTACATGAGTACGTTGGGCGTACTAGGGATCTCCCTAGTAAGCTGGGCGTATGTGGCCAGACCCCAAAGCCTAGTTTTAAGGGTTTTGCACCAATTTAAGCAACATTAAGCCTCATTTGTCTTCTCATTTCCATCCTCCATCAGCATACTCGTGTTCTCTTGCAAACCCTAGCCTTATTTGAGCTCTTGGAAGATTTAGTGTGAGTTTTTGTGTGTTCCAAAGGAAGAGGAAGGTGGTGGTGAAGCTTGGAAGCTAGTAGCAAGCTTGGATCTTGGAGTTTTGCATCCTTCTCCATCATATGAAGGTATAAACTTCATACCTTGATGGCTAATTCACTAGATCTTGCTTATGTGTTGTTGTTATGTTCCTTTTTGTCTCAGATTGTTGAATCTCGAACATGGCATGTTCTTGACTCGTTAAGTTGTATTTCAGACTGTAGTACTAGAGTTAAGTCATAAAAATGGAGCTTTGATGGCTAGTTTTGTCTCATGCATGTTAATGGGAGTCTTAAGGATTTAAGGTGTTAGGTCTTTAGGTATTAAGCACTTTGTGTGCATGTAAGGTCATAAAGTTCCTTACTTTATGAATCTTTATGGCATTTGGACCCTGGATATGCAATTAGGTGCATTAAGTCGATACATTAAGCTCTTAATGGTGGGATTAAGTTTTTTAGGGCTATGCCCCGCGTACCTGGGAGTATGCCCAACGTACGTGGTCAAAGGTCCCGATGAGGTCAAGGAGGAGTATGCCCATCATACCTCCAGAGTACGTCCCGTATACTTACTTTGGGTCGACTCGGCTAAGTTGACTCGATTGGGTTGACTTAGTTGACTAAGTGGTTTGACAAGTTTGACTTTGACCTTGACCTAGTTTGAACATGTTTGACCATAAGGGTATTTTTGATTATGAATAAGAGTAAGTCATTGTGATGATTAGATGTCGAATTAAGTTGAGATTCGGAGTTTGTACCTTAACACCCAGTGTTCAGTCTGAGTTGAGTTTTCCTTACTGTATTTATGGGTCTAAGGCACCAATGCCGCCCTATTCTGTTATGTGTTCTGATATGTAAGGTGTTAGCATGCAATAGTAATATGTTGATCTGTTATCTGTTTACATGTTGCTTGTTTATTTGCTTATATGTATTGCACATGTCGACATGCAATGGTGTATGGTGAGACTGGACTGCTTTGTGTGTCAGTCAACAAACTCGGGGTATTCCAGCCCGAGGTTGATTGGACCCGATGTGTTGGTATTCCAACCCTAGGCTGATTGGGCCAACATGCTTATGATGAGGGTATTCCATCCTGAGGATGACTGGACCCATCGTGGACATGCTTGGTATACCAGCCCGAGGGTGACTGGGCCAGGCATGAGTGTTTGTGCATGTGCTTTGTTTTGTGGTGTATTTTTGGGAACTCACTAAGCTTTGGCTTACAGTTTTAGTTTATTGTTTCAAGTACTTCGGATGACCATGGGAAAGCGAAGGCATGATCGTGCACATCCTCTTGTTTTTTGGTCTTATATTTTGGGAGAATATTATAAAAGTATTTGAAATAATGGTTTTTTAAACATTTTTATAATTGTGGGTTGGTTTGAAAAGTTTAAAATTGTTGTGATTTTCGATAGTGTTACATGTTTGTATCAGAGCCTTGGTTTGAGTGAATTGGAGAAACACTCGTGTGAATCCAGTCTCAAACTAAGGAAAAAGATTTCTTTTTTAAATAAATTTTCAACTTGTTTCAAAATAATCGAAGATGATGCGATGTGCACGATTAGTCAGAGCCAGTAAGTAGACCCCAAATTACCATACCGTTATCTGATCTTGCGATATTTTAGAACGGCATGCTAGGGATCTATAGGAATTGCATGATAGAGTTGCCTGATTATATGATGCCTGGTAGCCTAAGGTTCTCCTTTATATGAAATTGGCATCATTACTGTAGTGTAACATCCGAAAAATTAAGACCAAAAATTTCATTTTTAAATAACTAATGGTGTGATGCGCTGTAATCATGCCGACTCCTTTCATTTCTAAAAAACATTCATCGTGTCATCTCATAACAAAACCAAATGTAAATAATCAAAACGTGTCACAATAAAACATCATCAGAATATATCTCCCAAGAATCTCGTGTGCGGAATAATGGTATGATGCGCTGCAATCATGCCTGCTCCTTTCCCTTCGAAGAAGAGGTACCTGAAACCAAAACTGAAAACCGTAAGCACAAAGCTTAGTGAGTTCCCCCAGCATACCACCTAATCATACATTTCCAAGCATATCTGGGTGCCCGGCCTACCCTGTCAGGCATATCTGGGTGCCCGACCTACCCTATCAAGCATATACGGGTGCTCGACCTACCCTGCCAAGCATATCTGGGTGCCCGACCTACCCTCCGATTTATTTTAACCGGTTACGAGGACTATTTCACCCCTATCACTGCCACATACTAACATAGAAATAAGCACATAAATCATAACAAGTAATGACATACCAAACAGTTATCGTGAAGACAATCGTCTCTACCATAAACAACTACTAGTGGGTCGGCATTGGTGCCTTCGACCCACTACTACAGGAAGGTAACTCACCTCGTGAAGCTGAATGCAGAATCTCACAGTAATAAATATCTAGCGGTAGCTCCGACGACTCCTCGAGATATCATTACCACAATAACGCTTAATCAAAAACTAATAATCCTTCTTAGGGTAAAATGACCATTTTACCCCTTCTCTAATTGGGCCAATGCCTAGGGCCCAACACCATAACATGAAAGGCCCCAAATCTAAAAAGTCTTCCCAAACCCACAAGTGGCCCATGAAATGGCCCAATTTTCTAAATTGGGCCCAACTCCTCAAATGGGCCTTATCGAAAGCCCAATAAATCCTTATCCCAAAATAAATAATTTTGAATGGCCCATTATGGCCCAAAAGGCCCAATACCGCCAATCTAAGATTTAGGCCCAGAGATCTTATTCCATAGTGGGCCATGAGGGCCAAACTTCTAAGGCCCAAAAATCCATATACGCCACCCTGCATGCGTACGCGCGACGTACCTGGCACGTACGCCCAACGTACGCTGGCCTTAACCAAAAGCGGGAAGTTGACCCAGTATTTGTAGCGTACCAGGGTGTACGCCCAACATACTGGCTAACCTCTTTAGGACCCCTTTTGTGACTTAATCCATTAAGTCCAAACGTCCAAAACATAGATCTATGTCCTTTAAAACGCCCTATTCCATAAAGTAACAAACTTTATGTCTTTGCATGCATAGATGGGGGTTAAAACATGAATTAAGTCCTTAAACTAACTTTGTGACCATTAGAGACTTACATGGTTGTGGCTTAACCATCAAGATCCTATCTTTATGACCTTAAATGCTTCCAAGAGCTCAAAAGGACAACTCTTATGGTCTGGAACTATCAAGATACAAGAAACCTCAACAATGGAGTCAAAATAACCCATAAAACACCCCAACACTACAATTAAGCATGCAATGGTCAAGTTTGAAGCTTAATACCTCAAATGAGTCAGAAATGGTGCTAATCCCCTAGATCTACAAGCTCTCTTCAAGTCCTTGCTCCTTCTTCAAACTTCTTTCTCTTCCAAGACACCAAAACAACACCAAAATGCTCTCAAATGGCTACCAAATCACAAGAACACACAAATATGGGTTAGGGTTTTCGTGAGGGTTGCTTAAAGGTGAGAGGGTGGCTGGACTAAGGGCATAAGGTTCTTTATATAGGGATTAAACCCTAAATTTTAGGGTTTTAGAGTCTGCATGTGTCCGCTGCACGTACCCTTTGGTGTGTTGGGCGTACGTGCATGGCATCCACGCCTTCATCTCATGAGTACATTGAGTGTACATGGCATAGTACGCCCCGCATACGAAACTTCTCAGCCCAATCACATGGATGCAATGGCCCAAGCCCAAACCAATTCAATTCATTAATCTTATAATAATACAACTAATACCTTATAAATCCCGAATGTTACAAATCTCCCCTAATTGAATTAGACTTTGTCCTCGAAGTCTGCTGCTGTTGTTGCGAATAACTAGGGGTAATACTCTTTCATCTCGTTCTCTGGCTCCCACGTCCATTCCGAGCCCTTACGGTGCTGCCACTGCACCTTTACCAGTTCTACTTCCTTGTTTTTCAGAGCCTTTGTCTTCCTGTCATGAATGGCTACGGGCCTCTCGATGTAGTTCAGACTGTCATCCACCTGAATGTGCTCCAACAAAACCACCGCGAAATCATCGGCTATGCACTTTCACAGCTACGAAACATAAAAAGTGTTGTTGATCTGTCTCAGCTCCTTCGGAATATCCAACTGATATGCTACCTTCCCCACCCGGCCCACCACTCTGAAGGGTATGATATACCTGGGGCCCAACTTGCCTCGCTTCCTGAAGCAGATGACACCCTTCCAAGGTGACACCTTCAGAAGGACCATATCCCCGACTTGGAACTCCAAGTCTGATCGGCGTCTGTAGGTTTAACTCTTCTGCTAACTCTGGGCCGTCTGGAGTCAACTCCAGACCTGCTGGATCTTCTCTTTCGCTTGAGTACCACCTTGGTACTCCACATGACTCTCTGACCGACCTCACCCCAACATATTTGGGTCCTGCACTTCCTCCCGTAGAGCATCTCGAAGGGAGGGCGATAGATACTGGCGTTGTAGCTATTATGGTAGGAAAATTCTGCCAAGCAAAGGTAGGTATCCCAGCTACTACCAAAGTCTAGAACGCACGCCCGCAACATATCCTCCAAAGTCCGGATGGTTCGCTCCCTCTAACCATCCGTTTGCGGGTGGAAAGTCGTGTTGAAGTGTAGACGAGTACCCAGTTCGTCATGAAATTTCTTCTAGAATCTAGAAGTGAATCGCACATCCCTGTCAGAAATCACAGAAACCGACACCCCATTTCGAGCTACTACCTCCTGGATGTAGATTTCTGCCAATTTCTCGGCCGAAATAGGCTCCTGAATCAGGATGAAGTGGGCGCTCTTGGTCAATCGATCGATAATGACCCATATCGCGTCAAATCCACGCGCTTTCCGTGGTAACTTCATAATGAAGTCCATGGTAATTTCCTCCCATTTCCACACATGAATATCCAACGGCTGCGTCTTGTCGTGAGGCCTCTGGTGCTCGACCTTGACCTTCCTGCAGGTCAAGCACCTCTCGACGTACCAGGCTATATCCTGCTTCATGCAGGGCCACTAGTAATAAGGACGAAGATCTCTATACATCTTCATCGCCCCGGGATGGATGGAAAATATGGATTTGTGTGCCTCCTCCATCAGGACTTGGCACACACCACCCGAGTACAGAACCCACACTCTACGATGGAGTGTCAATAAACCGCAACTATCATAGTCGATGGAGGAAATCTAACCCACGATACGCTCACTCTTCCGATGCTCCTCCTTTATAGGCTTTTTTTGAGCCTCCCAAATCCGCTCCAAAAGCGGAGTCACTACCATCATCCTTAGGAAGATGTCTCTGATCGGGGTCACGAATGCCTTGCGGCTAAGTGCATCGGCCACAAGATTGGCCTTCCCCGAGTGGTAGAGGATCTCACAATCGTAATCCTTCACCACGTCCAACCATCGTCTTTGGCTAATGTTCAGATTTTGCTGGTCCATAAAGTACTTCAAACTCTTGTGATCCATGTAAATAGTACAACAGACCCCATAGAGGTAGTGTCACCAAATCTTTAGGGGAAAAAAATTGCCCCAACTCCAGGTCATGCGCCGGATAGTTCGCCTCGTGAGGCTTCAACTGCCTCGAGGTGTAAGCGATCACATGACCTCTTTGCATCAATATTGCGCCCAAACTTGAGATAGACGCGTAACAGTATACTACAAAATCCTTGATGCCCTTTGGCAGAGTCAATATCACTGCCTCACACAATCTCTGCCTCAAATTCTCGAAGGTCGCCTACTGCTCAGGCACCTAGCGGAAAGTCGCCAACTTCTTCTTCATCCATGTCAGGGGCACCGATATCTTGGAGAAATCTTGAATGAACCTTGGATAATAGCCTTCTAAACCAAGAAAGATCTAAATCTCGGATGGAGACTTCGGAACCTCCCATCTCATCACGACCCTCACCTTGGTCGGATCGACCAATATATCACTCTGGTTGACGAGGTGCCCCAAAAACTGCACCTCGCGCAACCAAAACGCACACTTGGAGAACTTTGCGAAAAGTGTCTTCCTCCTCAGTGTCTCCAACACCTCCCTCAAGTTCTCCTCGTGTTGCTCATGTGTCTTGGAATAAACCAAGATATCATCAATGAAGACTATTATAGACCGATCCAGCATCGGTCTGCATACGCAGTTCATGAGATCCATGAACGCGACAGGAGCATTGGTGAGACCAAATGTCATCACCACGAAGTCATAGTGGCCATAGCGAGTCCGGAAAGTAGTCTTCTGTATATCCTCATCTCTGACTCTCATCTGGTGATAGCCTGAAGGCAAATCGATCTTGGAAAACCAAGATGCCCCCTGCAGCTGGTCGAAGAGATCGTCAATCCTCGGGAGTAGGTAACGGTTCTTCACTGTTACCTCATTTAACTCCCGGTAGTCTACACACATCTGATGAGTCCCGTCCTTCTGCTTCACAAACAGTATCGGGGCTCCCCAAGGTGAACTGCTTGGCCTGATAAATCCCTCGTCTAACAGCTCCCGTAGTTGTGTAGACAACTCCTGCATCTGGGGAGGAGCCAACCAATACAGTGCCTTGGCTACCGGATCCGCACCCAAAACTAGGTCAAACCTGAACTCCACCTGTCTCTCCGGAGGTATCCCATGTAAATCCTCCAGGAACACATTCGGATACTCCTGTACAACAGAATACATGAAACATAAATATCAAAACTGAAACATAATAAAAGATTGGGAGAAGAAACATACCCATCACCACATCTGGTGTGACACTCGCCTCCTCGGCCTTCAACTGGAAGGCTCGGCTCCTCACCACATAAGCATCTGGCTTGCCCTGTCGGCCATCTGTAATCCACAGGGTAGCTGGAGCTGGCGCCACCACTGGTGCTCCTGATATCAATCTCGAGCAGTTGGCCTTTTTATGTCTGATGTCTGAACAACGAAGATAAGGACTGTACAATCCTTGCTGAAGTGCCCAGTTTTTCCGTACTTATAGTGGCCCGATCCCCCAGCTCTGTAAACTCCCTTGTGTGGCTTGCCTCATTTCCCACAGCAACTCCGGTCCTGTTGGCCCTTCGACCTCGAGTCGAATCCCTTGGGTTTCTTCACTGAAACCCCAATCGTCTTCCCAACCTCTTCCGAAGGTGCTCTATATCAATCTCCCTCTCTCGTGCCCTGGCTATCATGTCATCCGAGGTCGGGCACACCGAGTAACTGACATGTTTCCGAATGTCAGCTCTCAACATATCATGGTACCGGGTTTTCTTCATCTCCTCATCACCCACGTACCGAGGCACCAACAAGGCCCTCTCCCTGAACTTGGCGGTAATATCCGCTACTGTCTCCGTATTTTGTCTCATGTCCAAGAACTCTCTGGCTAGCTGTTGAATCCATAGCTGGTGCAAAATCGACCCAAAATCTGGTCACAAAGTCCAACCAGGTCATAGCCTTAAAGGCTGGGGCTCCGAATGTATCACTGACCATCTCCCAGCAGCTCTAGCCCGCTCCCTCAAACACCCAGCAACAAACCGTACCTTCGACCCCTCAGAGCAGAAGCTCGTCATCTGTGCAGACTCCATGTCCGTAATCCATCTCCTGGCTACAATAGGGTCTTTCACCCCGTAGAAGTCTGGCGCACCGCATCCCTTGAAATCCTTTAAAGAGAGCGTGCAAGTCCCTGACTGGCCAGGTGCCATGTCACTCCTGAATTGTAACGCTTGTGTTTCCGGGCTTGCCATTTTTAGCAATGTAATAGTCTAGGTTAATCTCTGTAACCCGTTTTGAAATGATAAGATTGTACTATTTGAGTATTGTGTGTTTTGTGCTTAATTGCTTAATTATATGGTTTGATTAATTAAGAATAAAAATAAGCGTCAAAATTTAAGTGTAAAATAAACTTAATATCTTTGAATAATGTTGTAGTAATGGAAACGAGGTTTCCGAATATATATAGAACGCCCAAATCTGACTTCGTATGAGGAAGTTGTGATTTATCGAAGTTTCGGCTTAGCGGTATGCAGCCTGAAATACTCGATTTGAGATTGAGCGGTTTTTAGCCAAAGCAATCTAAACGAGAATTGAAGATGTCATTGTTGGTATCGAAGCGATAAAAAGTTAGGCGAGAACGGACGTCAAACGAAAAAGTTATGAATTTATAACAAAGTTTTTCTGTCCCGGCCTATTAAAAATAAATAATAAAAATAAAGTTAAAATTAGCCGACGGAGTCTAAACGAAAGTTGTAGAGCGTGGTCTCACCTTCGCGTGGATATAAAGAACGTCGAAAACGGAGTTCGTATGCAAAAGTTGTGAATTTCCGAAGTTTATTAAATATTTTGTAATTAAAATTAATCTTTTAATCCGGCATTATCCGAAGACGAGTCACCGGTCTGATCCGACGTACGCCCCGCGTACTTCGAAGAGTGTCGACATTTCGGATGACGCATGCAGTGACGATTTGGGAAGCAGTACGCGCTGCATACTACAGTATGCCCTGCGTACTCCGAGGCTCCAGCCTCCTATAAATAGGATCCGAAGGCAGCCGAGTCTTTTGCCAATTTCCTCTCTTCTCTCTCCCGTTTTGCATCGTTTTGCGTGCCAGAAATACCCCGAAGCACCGATATCATACTCGAGCCCCGAGGCAAGTCCCGAGATCTCGAGAAGTGCAGTTCCCGAGCCGAAGCTCTACCCGCGAGAAGTCGATTTTTGTGAAGATCTTTCAGATCTGCTGAGGATTGCTACATCAGCAAGTCGTAGTGCTGTCCGATCATCTTTTGATCAAGTGAGTGTATACTACCTTTCATAAACACGATAATAATACAAGTATGGTTTGAGTGTATTAAGTATATTGTGGTTTATATGTGTGAATGTGTATTCACTTTCTTCTATCTTATAGATCTGATTATTTCTCTATGAAATACGTGTTATGTGTGTGTGTGCCTCATCTGTTATGTGGAATATGTATTGATTAAAGCATGCTATACAGGTTTTTTAAACTATGTATAAAAATGTATATTTTTATCTACTAATATGTTGGGTAGAACATGGGTAGATAGTTGGTGTGTAATAAACAGATGAGAGGCCTCGTTGTTGTTTGATTTAGTCATCTAGCGGAGTTTAGATGACGACCACTGGCTATTCTAGACAGTCTTGTGGAAACATTAGCAGGTTCGCCACCTGTAGGTGTTAATGAACTCGGGTGTTCATTTGTTGTACTCCATCCCCCTCATGGTTGCCTTATTTGACTTATATTGCTGAGGTACCCCCGAAGCATGTGTTGTCGCCCCGATGAAATATTCTTAGACTAGGTCCCTTGTGTTAGTTGTTTTAGGGACATAAAGTGAGAATAACGGGAATGGGTAATTGGGTTATTGTTGGTTGGTGAAAATTAAATATGATTATTTATTGTGGGTTGAAAACCCTATATGCTCACCAGGCTTCCAAGCCTGACCCACTCAGTTTTATTTGTATTACAGGAAGTGGCGCGAGGGCATGAGATGGATGAACCATCAGTTGTTTTGTTTACAAGTCTGTATATGTATATATTTGTTGAATGACTTGTAATGTTATCATTTATGCTTATTGGTCTGTATCGGAACATGACACCCCGAGTTTTGATTATATAATGAAAAATACATTTCTTTTATGAAATGCTTTGGTAAACATTGCTTTATCATGTTTTGTTTTTGGGAACAAATTCCGCAACTCTTTCAAATCAAAATGATTTACTCTGAAAATATTTTAAAAGCATAAATGAAAAACGGTCTTTTATGGCCGAGATTTTGGGGATGTCACATGAATGCCCTAAGGCGATCCTCCATCATCTCAATGATACCCTCCTTGATCCACCCGAAAATCACCGAGACCGCCTCAAGGATGCCTCTTGTAATCTCGGATGCAATGAACTCGCGCAATTTGTCATCAATCGGTTCGGAACTCGTACCCGAACTTGACCCATACCCTGAACCTCTGGCTCTGTGACGTGTCATTACCATTACAAAACAAACACACAATCGTCAAGGTCATACATAACATCAAGAGACCTTATGCTCACTACAAGTTCCCTGGTTTAATCTCAACTCTCCTTGATTCGAGTACGGATCCTCTGCTTCCAGTCGTACGAGCCTATACTACCTTTTACATCTATTCATACTTTCCTCAAGAATTGCCTTGACTCCACCAAGTCCCTTTTCTAGTACTGTTCTCAGTGATAATCTCATACTAGGCTTGCCCTAGGGTAATCTCCGACCTACTCTTTGCCATCAGCTGCATAAGAAGTCCCTGCTATATCTCACTATCTAGCTTGCGAATACCATTACATATTACTAAGAACAAATAATTCTTCGAATGAGAGTCCCTGGCCTACAATGGTTGGACTCAAACAAGAGTTGTGAGATAGGGCTAGACCTCACCTTCTAAAATGATTTAGTCCTCGTAATATGTAACTTAACGTATTCACTTACTAGTTATCTAACGATAACCAGGACTCCTAAAATCACAAAGCAAGCAGCATTCGAGCATCGAGTAACCAAAACCAAGCACATCCTAATCAGGCCATCGTAGAACTGATTAATCATTACTAGCATGCAGTTCAATAAGCACATACATCAGGCATATAAGGCATCTTCCTAGATCCTGAGGCCTAATCTAGCATGCAATTCTCATACACATATAGTAGGCATATAAGGCATCCTTCTTAGATCCTTAGCCCTATCCTAGCATGCAATTCTCATAATCATATCATATATCATAGCAAACATGTATGGTATCTTGGGGAAACTTACTTGAGCCCGACCGATTTCACGCATCACACTCCTTGTTCTTTCTCAAAACCCTTAATTTTAATTTTTAGAAAATTGTTTTCACTGTAAAAATTTGTGAAACCCTCGATTTGAGTCCAGACACCCCCGAATGTGTGTTCGAATCCCTCAAACCAAGGCTCTGATACCAACTTATAACATCCCAAAATTTAAGACCAAAAATTTCATTTTTAAATAAGTAATAAAGAAAACATTAGTGTTAAAAACATTCATCGTGTCATCTCATAACAAAACCAAATATCAATAATCAAAACATGTCACAATAAAAACATCATCATAGTATATTTCCCAAGAATCTCATGTGTGGAATAATGGTGTGATGCGCTGCAATCATGTCGGCTCCTTTCCCTTCGAAGAAGAGGTACCTCATAAGGTCATTGTTCATTTCATTTTTCATTTATATCCCTAAATTTTATTTTCTTTTATATTTTTTATTTCTAAAATAATTTCGATCTAATTCACCTTTCATAATTTAAAACCAAATCATTGGTATTATATAAATTATGATTTTGGTCGTTTACTATATTTTAAAGTTACTTTTTTTTGTTACTTATATAAATTGTTTTTATTGTTTTCGTTTTTATAAATAATAATTTTTATTGTGTATTGTATGAAATAACATAAAAATTTGTATCGTCCCAAAACCATAGTAAAATATTCAAAATTTTCTAAGGGAATAAAATCAATTTTCATAAAACTAGATCATCATCAAAACTTCTGTTTCACAACATGAAATTAAAATTAGAGTATCACAACAAACATCTCTCGAAAATCATGAAGTCGACTAGATTGTGTGTACAGTCATGTCTTTGCTTTCCCCTGCCCTTAGAAGTAGCTAAAACATTTAAATTCACAACTATAAGCGAAAGCTTAGTGAATTCCCCATAATATCACATGCAACACATATAACCACACATGAAAGGTCCATATCAACCTCGAGTCTGCATTGAATTAGAGTCCGTATCGAATCAATCAGTTTCCTCTAACTGAACGGGTCCGCATCATCCCCCGACCGACATCGACTTAAATGGTATCTTTCAACCAAACGGGTCCGAGCCAACCTAGTGAAAAAACTCAACTCATAGATAAAGCATGCAACCACGACATAATCATTATTACATAAGTAATGTAGTGAAAAAAGTCACCTCATAGATAAAGCAGAAATCCTTACACCTTGCAAAATATGAAAGCAGGTTCCACAACCACCTAATCACATTATAAAAGGTAAATCCTCAGCATATGACCTAAAACCCTTAAGTTTGACATAACTTAGTCAAAAAGTCAGCGGTCAACGGTCAGACCACCATGTCGTGGCCAACAATTGACCACGTTGTGGTAGCTAGACGACAAGACAGTGATGGTTGAGACTTGTCACTATGTCGTAGCCAATCACCCACCACACCGTAGTGATCGCCCAAAAATACTTAATGGATTAAGCACTTAAACCATAATATCTAGATCTCAAAAGCTTGGATCTGATGACTCTAATCGTTAATGGATAAAGTTTCTAACTTTATCCATTTACATGCTTCAAATGCATATAAACTCTAAAACTAGCTTCAAAGTGAACCAAAACACATGCTTGATCTCAACAGGAAGCATGTATACACATCTTTCCTTCAACACTCAAGTCCAGAAGTCACTTGGGTCACTTAAATGATCCAAGAGTTGCTCAACTCTAAAGATATATAGGAAAGGGACTCAAAACCGCCCAAAAAGGTGCATAAACTTAGATCTAGAAAAACAAAGGTCAATGTTTGAACTTTATACCTCCAATGACTCAGAAATCTGAAGTAAATGATGGACCTAAGCTAGCTTCTTGCTTCCTTGCACCAAAATGGAGTTCCTTCTTCCTCAAGCTTCACAAAACCCAAAGGACAAACTCAAAAACCAAATATGGAGGCTTGGGTTTAGGAGGGTAACAATCTCACAAGATGGGGCCACCAAATGAGGAAACCCTATGAGTTAGGGCCTTTGAATATGGGTCAAAATCCAAGGTCTAGGGTTTTGAAACACACACCACACCGTGTCGTGGCCAACACTAGACCATGCCATGTCTACTAGAATGATGCGGCCAAACGAATGGTGTTTCCCCGCTGTGGTGATCCTTCACCACCCAGTCACGGTAAACCAAAACTCTCAAAACTGCAAGGATTTAAAATAATTAACTCAAAAGAATAGTACCTGAAAAACAGATGGTAGAATTTTCAAACCTAATTTTTGTCCATCTCCTCCATACATAATTGTTTGGATTGAAACTTTATTTTTATATTTTTGTGATCCACTTTGCAAGGGAGTTAGTTATTTGTCGCAACGCACAAGGTGACTTTTATATATATATATATATATATATATATATATATATATATATATATATATATATATATATATATATATATATATATATATATATATATATATATATATATATCACCAATTAGGTGCTCCCTCACAGAGGTACTGTTCATTTCATTTTTCATTTCCACCCATAAACTTTATTATTTTTACATTTTTTACCCCTAATCTAATTTTGATCTAATAATTTTCATCACTCGTTAATTTAAAAGTTAAATTATTGGTATCTAATAAGTTAAATTATTGGTATCTAATAAGTTGCGTTTTTAGTCATTTACAATATTTTAAAGTTACGATTTTGGTAACTTACATAATTTGTTTTTATAGTTTTCTCATTTTTATTAATATTACTTTTTATTATTTTATATTTTTTGAAATTAGTTGTCATTTGTGTACTGTATGAATCAATATATATTTTCAAACCTTGTTTTTTCCACGTTGTCTATACATAATTGTTTGGATTGAAACTTTATCTTATTTTTGTGGTCCACATTATAAATGAGTTATTCGATGTAACATGCAAATTAACAAAATACTAGTTTTTATTAAATACAAAACTAATATTACTTAAATGTAATAACTAACAATGACTCATAATTTTTTTTTTGATAGGCTAGTTAGAACTTGTAACTTGCAAGATTAATTTCCTTTTCTTTTATTATTGTGAAATATAAAATGATCAATGTGAATCAAGTGACAAACAATAAAAAATTTGTGACAAATTTAAAATTTTGAAGTTATTTCTATTAAAAACACAATAAATAGTACTTAAACGTAATAACTAACAATAATTCATAATTTTATAAAAAGTATGAATAATGCAATATTTTAGTATCTACCATACATTTATTGGTTTGTATGCTTTTCTAGCTCCAATTATTTTCCTACTTATACCTATATGTCTGCATATGTGATATGTAAGAGTGGAGTAAATATCTCAATTAATGTATATTTAATGTCATTTACTTGATATCATGTTCATTAAATTCAATTACTATTAATGAAATATATCATGCAACATATAGACATGTGAGGCAGTGAGGGTAAACCGTTGTAGATAAATATGAAAATACGAACATGAGAAAATATATATGTACTTTTTATGTAATGTTGTTTTATATAAAGAATGTTTTTCTTCTATCTTCACGAATTTATGAATAATAATGACTCAAAAAGTTAAAAGGTTTCTCGATTCAAAACATAACAATTTCAAAAGATAAGAAATTGCATTTGGTTTTTGTAAGCACGTGCTTTTAAGTCTTTTGTTACTCATACATGCTGATTAAATATGTTTTGTTACTCAGTACATGATTAAATATGAACTTGAAGTACACAGTATTTTATGATAAGGTGGACGGAGTGGGTAACTGGATAGGAGCGGCTCGGTTTGTACTGTCCAAGCAAGAATTTGAGCGGGTTTACCGACTTACCCTTATAGTTGAAGCCTCTTTCTTTTCTATTCTGAGTATCGTATGCATCATACATCCTACATTTGATGTAAGTTGGGAGAGATGAATTCTTATATCTTGGGTTAAGAGTATGAGAGAGATGAAATCGAGATGGAAAATAAAATTTGATATGACGCTTAGTTGCAAATAACAAGATTAGTATTAATATGCCTTTTGCAAATAAACTTGTATAACCTACTTAGATTTAAACTTTTAGGTGAATAAAATATAGGAAATTATTTAAACTAATCATTCTAAATGATTTTTTTAATAAAATAATATTTTTTTCATTTTTTTAAATGACCATCTAGTCCAAAATACAATACTATTCCGAAGTAGTTCAGGTAATTCCAATGTTGGTGGTGATTAGCGAAAGATTTGTCCAGAATCTAAAACCCATATATTCCGGACATGAAAAATGTTTCTTGAATCTTTTGTCTCGAATGTGCGTGCATTCCAAAGTAATGTTTCGTAGTGTTAGTATTAGGGTATTTCTATTGCCATTGTTGATGCATAAACTAAATATAGCTTTTTGATACTATAAATATGAGTTCTAAGCAATTTTTTAAAGTACATGTTTCTAGTAGAGGGCAATGGGCGTGAATCGACGAATCTATGCAGTATATTGCTTCACACTACACACACTTTGATGTAGATTTAAGCACTAATCTAAACTTTTTCGGGTTAATCACATTGGTCGCTTTTAAGACCAAGTTACACACTAGTCAAATACGTTTATCTAGTCTCCATGCCATTATGAAAAATGGGGCACAAAATCAAATCCACCTCAATACCTCTATAAGACAATATCTCCCGACTAGGAATGTTATGTAAACACATCCTCCAAATAAATACACTGAGTTTGATAGGAACCCAACTATTCCATCTAGTTTCTATGTCATCCACTAGAAGGAATTTGTTGTCAAGAAGGGCATGAGCTGAAGAAACATAAAATGTGTCTGATGTGTCGTAGAGCCACCCTAATCTATCTATAGTAGTAATAAATTGAACACTATGCATCATCAACATGAACTGGTCCCACTGAGACTGCTCAATGCAACCTCTAGGAAAACATTGATAATTCTCCTCGCCCCACCCTATATACACACGATCTTTGATAGAAACAAACTCATGATTATCCAGAGAAAAAACCCCTATTAAATTTCAATGTAAGAGGAACATCTCCTTTCCAACCCTCATGCTAAAAAGAAGTAGCAAACCCATCACCCACTTGAATTGGGGAAAGAGAATGAAAGTCTAACCCACGGTCATGAAGATGAGCAAGCATCCATATCATACTACTCCAGGGCCCTGTCCCAACCCTCAAAGAGTCAATCAACACAACCCCCATCATAACCATAAATGACTTTCACAACCCGCACCCAAATAACATCAAGAAAGTGAAAAAATCTCTAACGCCATTGAAAAGATCATCGATATACTAAATAATAACACATTCCAAACTCCTAATCCTTCTTTAGCATTAGAAGTCAACACTTTATCCCACTTAACCCAATGTATGTGCCTCTCATCCTAATCTGCACCCTAAAATAACATGGGCCTTAAAGATTCTAATAGACTAATGACCATGACTGGAGTTGGGAACACTAACATCAGATAACTACCCATGTATTCAAAACCCGAATTAATCAAAGTCGGTCTACCACCAAAAGAAAGAGTTTTAGCCTTCCAACATGCCAATCTACTCAGAAATCTATCAACACTGGAAGACCAAGCATTGACCCTGGACATGTTGTGACCCATCGGGATGCAAAGATGAGTGAAAGGAAAAGAATCTGAGGTCCATCCCATGTCTTCAACAATAATTTCCAACCTGAGAATCAGCAACTCCCACTCCAATTAATTTGTTTTTATGTAAATTAATTTTGAGACTTGAAGCCATGAAAAACATCTCAAAATATGAACAATATGATTTGCAATGCCACATCATCATCATACATAAGATGCAAGATTTCACTGCTCCCGGTATAAATCTGTAATGCCCACAACTTTAGGCTAGACAATTAAGATAAAAAAAAGGTGATAATTATTATAATTTGAACCCTCGAATAAGGAAATTGCTAGTTTCAGGCATCATAGACTACATAGTATAAGCCTTTTAGGGAATTTATCGATAAACAATAAAACAACATTTTGATAGAAGGTTATTTAGGATAAATGATCTTAACCAAAGTTATATTATATTTGAAAAGGATTCCATACACATAAAGAACGTTGAGATCCAACTTCTTATGAAGAGGTTATGCTTCTTCGAAGTTTCGCGATTAAACCGACACGACTATGCAAGCTGTAAAAAGTGAATTTTAGATAAGTTGCTTATTAGCCTAATAAATCTAAATTAAAGTCATAGTAATCATAGAATTTTATATAAGTTGCTTATTAGCCTAATAAATCTAAATGAAAGTCATAGTAATCATAAAACCGAGAGCATGCATATAGAGAACGTTTAAATCTGACTTTGTATGAGGAAGTTATGATTTTTTGAAGTTTCGGTGCATCAATGCGGACACAAAAATCGGAATTCAAATCGGTTGATTATTAGATAAAATAATCTAAACGAAAGTCTAAGATATCGTGTTTTGGAGTACGTCGATATAAAGACAGCCGAGAAAGGAGTTCATATGAAGGAGTTACGAATTTTGCACAGAGTTTAACAGTCTAAATCGATGTAAATATGAATTTTGTTATATTGAGAACTAGATGTTGAGACCTTAAAGAAGTTGTAGAGCTCATTAGGAGGATTATGGGTATATAAAGAATGTTAAAGATGGAGCTCATATGTGAAAGTTATGGTCGTTAGAAGATCTTCGTGAAATTACATTGACTGATGATGTGGCCCTACCTGGTGGCACCACGTGGCATGGTCGGATAGCCAACTCATTCAAGAGACATGGTGACGTGGCACCATGAAAATATGACATGTGGATCACCAATATTGTGGCATGTTGCGAGGTTCTATAAGCGATCAAGTGAACAACTACGTTGTCGACACGTGGAAAAGGCAGAAGGGTCGGTAATACGTTGAGGCATGACGCGCCTTTTGTCTGCCCCTAGACCATATATATATATATATATATATATATATATATATATATATATATATATATATATATATATATATATTGTCGATTATCTTCTCATTTCCTCACAAATTCACTCAAAATCTATCTGAAATCTCCCTGGCCTTTGATTTCGGTTCTTCTTGACATTTAGAACATTTTACTAGAAACTCTGGAGCTCTAGGAGTCCAACGAAAGGAAGTGTTTGAGTCGGAGTTTTTCCCGTGCAATTTCCCCATTTCCATTAAAACCTCTACAAGTTAAGTTCTACTTATATTAATTTAAGTGTAACTTATATTTATATTCATAGTCGTTATTATGAATCTATAAATAAGATTTATCAGTGATTCTATGTCATAATATTGATTGATCTACATATGGGGTAATGTGTAGGCAAGATTTACCGAGGTGTTTAAGGTGAGATTTTCAAACAATATTCTCTATATACCAAAAGAACCCTAACTTTGATATGATCTTACCTATTTGCTCCTTACCTGGTTCATACCTTGGTCATATCAAAGGAAACACTAAAGTACTAGGCGAAATGCTGCCCAAATTCCGAGTCATCCACTTTTAACAAGTAAGTGCATGGTTACTTCTAATTTACACAAAAATACGAGTATACTAAATGCTTAAATGTTATATGTGTTGCTTAGTTGTTCCTAATATATCTATGTAACATTATATAACTATTACATGGTTAAGTTGTATATTAATCATACTTAAAATATAATTGGGTAGTGAATGGTTGTGTGAAACAATAAATGAGAATATGTGATAGGTTAGTGAAGGACTCTATGAAAAAATAAATGGGAGGTTGTGATGGGTTAGTAAAGTGTTGTGCAAAATAATAAGTTGTGATCTGTTGTGTTTACCCAAAGTATTATCGTACTTTTGTGCTCACCTAAAGTACTATTGTATTGTTGTGCCTAGTCATATAGTAAAAAATTAGTTAATTAAAGGTTGTAAAAAATAATAAGCTATGACTTGTTGTGTTGTGACCAAAGTACTATTGTACTGCTATGTTCACCCATAGTACTATCGTACTGTTGTGTTGCCCCCAAAGTAATATCGTACTGTTATGCCTAGATGTTTAAGGAAGAATATACGACAATCGTTGCCGATAAAAGTCCTTTAGGAGAGATCACTCAAGATCATTATTTAAGGATTAGGAAGTAAGGATAACGGGAATGGGTAACTATGTTATTTGATTATTGAATATATATATATATATATATATATATATACATATATATATATATATATATATACATATATATATATATATATATATATATATATATATATATATATATATATAATTAAAGATTATAATATTGTGGGATGAAAACCATATGTACTCACCCGGTTTCCCAACCTGACCAACTCAGTTTCTTTGTTTCACGAGTAGCCGTACGAAGGTATATGATGTTTGGATTTGATGAGAGATACGAGGAAATGTAGGCCATTAGATGTCGTGAGGCTAGTAATAACTATGTGTATGCTTATGTTTCTTGTATCAGTTATGACATCCCAAGTTTTTAATAGTCAATGAAAAACATTTCGTCGGAAATACGTTTATGGGGAAAATTTTGCAGTTATGTATAAACTCTATTTTAAAATAAGCATGAATAAAAATATATTTTCTACCCGTGAAAATGGGGATGACACAAAATCCCCATGGAAACATTAGCTTCCAAAGCCATAATTAGGGCAACATGTAACCCCTCTATGGCTAGAATAAAAAGAAACAGAGAAAGCTAATTTTCTTGTCTCAAACCCCTCTGTATCTGGAATTCCTGCGTAGGGGACCCATTGACCAAGACTGACTCCCTAGCAGAGCTAAGTAATTCCATTATCCAACCATATCAAATCGAACCAAATCCCATAATCTCCATAATTTCATGAAGATACTCCCACGAAAGAGAATCATAGGTTTTTTTAAAATCCACTTTAAAGACCAAAAGATGATTTTTAGAAGCCTTACATCAAGCAACCACCTTGTTAAGAAGAAAATACCCATCTAGAATTTGTCTGCCTTTGATGAAAGCAGACTGCTCCAAACTCACAACCGAACCAATAACCCCCGCTAACCTATTAGCTAAAAGTTTACCAATGATTTTGTATTGGCAACTAATTAAACTAATAGGTCTAAAATCTCTAATAGTCTTTGGGTCTCGGACTTTCGGGATAACAGTAAAAAAAAACATTGCACCCTTTTAGAATAGAAGCATGAGAGAAGAAATACATGAAAAGGCGACGGTGTCCTCCTCAATAAGATCCCAATACCTCTTAAGAAACCCGAAGGAAAAGCCATCCTGTCTCGGTGCCTTAGAAGAACCACAATCCCAAACCGCCTTTTTGATTTCCTCACGGGAGAAAGGAGCATGAATAAACTGAAGTTGAAATTATGATAAAGTAGAAAATTTGTTGGTTGCAGTATATGGTTAAATCCTTCTCTTTTTAGAAAAAAGAGGCTCATAGAACCCCTATATCTCTTCTTTGACCAACATCGGATCATCAACCCACACCCCATCTCTAAACACATCCTAAATGGCCAATTGACATCTCTTTCTATTAATAGTGCCATGAAAATAGCCTGAATTCTCGTCTCCCTCAATACCCCACCGAATCTTCGCCTTTTAAGTTAAATCCACATGATTCCTATGATAAGCTCAAAAATATCTTAATTCTTTGTTCCCGAAGAGTAGCTGACCCATCATCAACCACGAGACGATCATCAATTGAATCAAGAAGATCTTGTAACTCGGTCACTTGGATCCCAACCTGCTTCGATTATTAGCATTCTATAAAACGAAAATTAGCTTTAAGACTTTGCAATTGAATGTTATACTTAATAACAGTCAATTTATGATTACAAATCCCATAACAATTTAATATTTTTTAAGAATAGTTTTTAGTTTTATTAGTATAGTGTAATAATACTTTTATATTTTATGTATCTAAATAAAAATATAAAATAGTTATATTTACTTTACAACTTATATTTAAAAACGACTGGTTAAATAAAAAAACTATATAGATATAAATAAATCAATTATATATATATATATATATATATATATATATATATATATATATATATATATATATAAGTTTAATAGTTCTCAAAATAATCAAATATTTTTCAAGTTTTAGAGTTTGTTATTTATCGAAAGAAAATTAAAAAGATCTAAATTGATAACTTCATATTGTGAATTCTTATATATTTTCCGGATTAACCGTATGAATTCAGATTCACATTGTGAATTTGCAAAGATTCACACTATGGATTTGACGGAAAAAATATCAAATTAATTTTATAGACTTCGATATAACTGAAAAAAAGTTAAAAAGTTATGATTTTCTATATTTTTAGTTTTTCTTAATTAATAATAATTCTTTATTAACCTCATACTATATATTATTTACCTCAGACTATATATTATTTTATTATGCCAACGAATAAGGTATCAAATCGTTATACAAAAAGAAATGCAAATCGTTTAAAAAAAACAAATATAAGCTTGGGAATAGCTTTAATCCATGTAACTATTTTAACCAAGCCAACCACAGTCCAATCATGCCTGTATATTACAGTACGAGAGTAGGCATGCCCCCCACCCTCCTCTCTACAAACACCTCCCCCACTCGCATGTATAATGCGTCTTTGTGTTAATAGGATTCAAGCAAATTTACTTACTAAAATAAAGGTTAATGCCATAATGTCAAACGACCTTCTTTGGCAACGAAGTAATCTTACCATAATTTAATGTTTATTAAAAAAAACACTCGAAAATATATTTTTAGCAAAAATAATCATTTGTTCAAGAATACTATGAAAAAACATTTTCTAACAAAAAAAATATGTTTCTAACTGTCATTACGAACTAACATTCCCGATTCCAAACTGAAATTTTGGATTTTGAAAAAAAAAAAAAAAAACTTTGGAATTTAATAATATGTCCAAAATCTGGAAAGCAATACCGGATTTCGATAAATTAAATTGTTTTTTTCTTTAAATCTAACAAAATAAACAAAAGTCATTATACAACAATGTCATGTTTTAGCAAAAAAACTTTATTTTTTTTTCGGCATATGTCATTATATTTAGAAAATGATTCATTTTCGGGCATTTGGTCAGTCACCAACAAGTTATATGACGTGTCTGTTTGATTTAGATAAAATGTTTTCCTCAACCTCAACTTTTACATATGAGATTGTATTTAGTCTCAATATTTTTTTTGTTCTCATTTGCTATTATTTTTTCAAAAAAGTTTCATTTGATACTTTGGTCAGTCAAAAATACATATTTTAAAACGTAAAAACATAAAATGAAAAATAAAAAGATGAAGGCATGAATGAAAACTACGGCTTCTCCTTAAGGGACGGAGCGTGTTAACAAGTAACTCAATGACTCATTTTTTTGTATTATTTGTGTTTGTTGTATTTAATATTCACATGTATTTTAAAATGAAAGAAAAAAATTTGGTATAAGTCTCAAGTCCGAGACATCTAATAAATGATTTTACATGTTAATCTTTAAGTCAATCAAAATTGTTATTTCTTCGGTTTCTCAACAAAAAGTTTCAGTAGAAATATTTGGTTTCTCAACAAATATGTCATTAGATGTAACGTCCGCGATTCGCACTAGACATTAATTAAAAAAATTAATATGTATTCACGTCGCACGATGATTGTAATCTTTTATGAATAAATAAAAGATAATTATTTGAATATATGTGTTTATATATTATGTGTGTGGAAATTGGACAAAGATTAATGATAAAGATCCGGTAAGATTTCTTTAGTAAGGTAAGAAGCTTTTTTTGACATATTTTTTTGCGAACAAATTAAATGAATCACTAGAGAAATAAAAAGTAACATGATTCACAAAAAAGAAATTCCGAAAAAACATCTCGATGATTCATTTTTATGATGATTTTGTTGATACTCACTAAAATTGTCATAAAAATAAATATTTCCTTGATTTACTTAAAAATGAGAACATGTTTTTTTATGATTTATTTCTTCTTATGAATCATGTTATTTTTGAATAATCTATTGATTCATTTTGTTTGTTGGCTAAAAAAACATGTATATAAATTTTTTTTTACCTTCCTACCAAAACTTTCTTTTGTAACACCCTGTTTGGATCATTCTGTGACCCAACGCTCATGGGCCGTAAATCGATTATGAGAAGACTTTGGGTATAACATCCCGAGAACAGTAATAAAAATTTTCATTTAAAGGTCCATCAAATCATCCATTAATTGTTCAAAACCAACGTCAAGTCATAATATTCAAAACGTCATAGTACAATTATTTCAAATGCGGAAATCATGAGGGGAGGATGATGTGTCATCACGATGAGCCATTTCCTTTCAAATCGAAAGTATCTGAAACCATAAATATAAACTGTAAGCACCCAACTTAGTGAGTTCCCCAAAATACCACTTACCCAAAACATACAAATGTAAGGGCCCAATACTACATTTCACACTTACCTATGCTTCTAGTAGTACGAGCCCAATACTACCTTTCACACCTACATGTACTTTCCTCAAGGTCAGTCCTGATTCCTCTAAGTCACCACATTAAAACCATAAACCAATCCTATGCTATAAATCATACATATCCTAGACTGTCCTAGGAATTCTCGACTCCCACCACTCGCAATACCAAGAACCTCAATTAACACCGTTGGTTGCATTATGCATGCAACTTATACACAAAATAGGATCATATAGACCGTAAAATGATGATTCTACCCTAAGTCCAACACCAAACATGGAACAGGAAATGAGGCCAAATCGATTATTCTAGGGTTATACAACTCTAATCGTATACGAATTTGGAAGCATACACTTAGCAATTAACTTAGCTGATATCAATTCCGAGTAATACATTACATCAAGATCCATTTGGCTATAAGGCTCATGCAAATCAGACAATTCTATCATATGATCCCTAAAGGTATCCTTAACCCTAATCAAGCATGCAATTATCATATCAAGCATACTACTCATGATACATAGGTATGGTAATTTGGGAACCACTTACTTGAGCTCAGTTGATTGCACGCTTCGCGCCTCTTCTTCTTAATAAAAATTATTTTTAGAAGTTTAACTTCATTTTTTTTAGATAAAGTATCGTTTCCTCAATTTGAGTTCTGACACACCCGAAAGTGTATGTGAATCCCTCAAACCAATGTTCTGATACCAACTTGTAACATCCCAAAAATAGTAATAAAAATTTTCATATCAAGGTCCATCAAATCATCCATTAATTGTTCAAAACCAACATAAAGTCATAATGTTCAAAACATAAGAGTGCAATTCTTTCAAATGTGGAAATCATGAGGAAAGGATGTTATGCCATCACGTCAGGCCCTTTCCTTTTGAATCGGAAGTACCTAAAAGCATAAACATAAACTGTAAGCACAAAGCTTAGTGAGTTCCTCAAAATACCACATACCCAAAACATACAAGTGTCATGGGTACCCCCATGGTCTTTCCTTTCAATCTCGAGGGCCAAATCCTGACCTTACATACAAGTGCCATGGGCTACCCCCATGGTCTTTCCTTGCAATGCCGAGGGCCAAATTGCGGTCTTACATACAAGTTCCAAGGTCCAAATCTAGGTCCTTCATACATTTGCTAGGGGCCAGATCCTGGTCTTTCATGCAAGCATCACAGAGACAACTAACATTCCACATAACAAGTAATGGGCCGAAATTGGTGATGGGAAATAGAGGAAACAACTACAATGCCTTAAGCGGAAAAATAATCAAGCAATTCAACTGATTAGGGAACATGCATCTTAGTTTGATCTATTTCTTTCACATATTAGCAACATATTATGAACACTAACCTACAAAACTTTCCTATGAACAAACTAATTCATAGGACAAGAAAAACTAACCTTTGAGATTGTTATTGTAACAATCTTTAATCCTTTGTCTTCAAAACCTTTGGCAGCTAGCACCACGGGTGTAGTGCCTTTGATGGTTCACACCCAAGACTAGTAACCAAGGATTATGGAGAGGAGAGAAGGATTTTCCGCCCAAAACTATTCTAGGATAGGATGTGCTAATATTATAAGGGTCAAGGCCATTTATATAGGTGAGGTAGCTTAGAGCCAAAGCTAGGTTTTAAGTAGCAAACCCCAATTTGTTTGCTTGGTGACCAATAAACTCATGAGCCTCCATCCAAGAGCCTTTAGACGAAAATTCTAGGCCCTTCCGAGAAGTTTTCGTTAAACCTCTTACAATGAGGTTCTAGATTCTTTTTCCTCAACTATCAATAAATAGCCACACAGCTCCTACACTTTAAATCAATCCAATTAATCCCAAAATTAATTCTATTTAATTTATGATCAATTATTTATTAAATATAATAAATTCTAATTAATATATTATTCTCATAATATATTAACAAACTATATATTTCAATTTATTAGTCAAATAATAAATCATACATCTCTCCAAAATAATCTTCTCCAACTCCTAGCATTGAGGGCAACCCAAAAGGACTATGCTACTATTAATTAAAGTTTGTACCAATTATAGTTATGGGCTTAGACACCTAATACAACAGTCTCCCATTGGGATAATATAATAACTATAACTGCCAGTACAACTTCCAAATTGATTAGGAAATTGTAGCTACCAGAAGTTGTTGTCGAACTTTGACCTAGTCAGTAACATGTCCTAAGATAAGTGATCATATAATCCTCCGTGCTACAAGATATCATAAGGATATGAGACATGGAACAAAATCAATCTCATGTCCAATACACTGTTTCCCGATTCCTGATTTGGAATGATAAAGAACTACTAATTGAACACATCAATTTAGTCCTGGTCGGGCCCAACACATAAGTCAACACCAAATCATCGAGGAGCCCAACGATATTGATTTTACCGTAAAGGCAAAAGTAACAGACAAACTTTGACTTATATGCTTGCACCATTTACTCATCAAATCATACACAACAATGTGTTTTATAACACCAAGTTACTGATGCATTTACATATTATCAATGCACAACTGATTTGTAAACCACAACTCATATATCTCTATTACAAGATTATAAGATATTATCATCTAAGAAATTACCCGTGATAAATTCCATGAAGTAATTCTCTGAGCGTGGGTTAATCCAATACTTAAAATCATCATTACTAAGTACTCATGAACACTTTAGCAGACTATTGCTATGTCTAAACCTTTACACAATCTACAGTCTCATGACAGTCTTAATTCGCTACTTACTTCCAAAAGTACGATCGACTGTGGAGTTTGAATGATCCAATTATTCTGGAAGTAACACATGAAAAGTGAAACACAAAATAAACAATAGGCAAAAGGTAGTGATCAAACTCATAAATATATCTCTATTATTTAATCACCAAAACTCAATTACATTTACTTTGTTAGAAGTTTCAAAACTAACTATCTAACTACTAAAGCTAATATCATCTCTCCAACCAATGCTCTTCGCATGTTGAATACTCAAACCCTTAGTGAGGGAATCTGCAGGATTATCTTCAGATGACACCCTCTTTACAATGAGGTGACCTTTTTCTACTCTATGTATGAAGAAATGGTATTTTCTATCGATATGTATTGATCTGCCATGATCTATTGGTTCCTTTTTCAAGGCAACCGCACCTTCATTATCACAAAAAATTTCCATTGGCTTCTTTATGGCTGGCACAACTCCAAGATATCTGATAAGTTCTTCAACCATATCGTTTCCTTAGATGCTTCGTTTGTTACTATGTTCTCTGATTCACAGGTAGAATTGGCCACTGTCTCTTACTTGGAACTTTTCCAAGTAACTGCTCCTCCATTCAAGATAAACACCCTGCCATATTGAGAACGAAAGTTGTCCCTATTTGTTTAAAAGTTGGCATCATTATACCCTGTTACTCTCAACGTATCACTACAACCAAGCACTAGGACCCAGTCCTTAGTCCTTCACAGATACTTAAGAACATTCTTAACTGCCATCCAATGATCCCTGCCTGGGTTTCCCTGATAACGACTGACCATGCTCAAAGAAAAAGCCACATCAAGGTGAATACATGTCATAGCATACATAATATATTCAACTACAGCAGCATATGGAACTCTACTCATATCAACTATTTCTTCATTTGTACTCGGACTCTAAGTCTTACTCAGTTTAGTATTACTTTGGATAGGCAGTTCCCCTTCTTGGAATTTTCCATATTGAAACATTTTAGCACCTTTTCCAAGTAAGTACTTTGACTAAGTCTTATTAACCTTTTACTCCTGGCTCTAAAAATCCTTATCCCCATAATATAAGCATCCTCTCCGAGATCCTTCATAGCAAAACACTTTCCAAGCCAATACTTAACATCTTGCAAATTTGGAATGTCGTTTCCTATAAGAAGTATGTCACCAACATATAATACCAGGAAGGTTACAATACTCCCACTATCTTTGACATGCACACAAGATTCATCTTCACTTCTAGAGAAGCCAAAATCTTTGACCTTCTCGTCAAAGCAAAGATTCTATCTGAGAGAAGCTTGTTTCAATCCTTAGATTGTTTTCTCAAGCTTACACACTCTATTTGGATACTTTGCATCCACAAAACCCTCTGTATGACTCATGTAAACATCCTCAGCCAACTTCCAATTAAGAAAAGCGGTTTTGACATCCATCTGCCAAATTTCATAATCAGGAAACACAATTATGGCTAGAATTACCCTAATAGATTTTATCTTAGCTACTGGTGATAGGTTCTCATCATAGTCAACCCCTGGGGTTTCAGTAAAGCCCTTCTCAACCAGTCGAGCTTTGAAAGTGTTTACCTTTCCGTCCATGTCGGTCATCCTCTTGAAGATCCATTTGCACCCAACTGTCTGCATTGTCAACAAAGTTCCAAACTTGATTGTCATACATGGACTTGCCTCTTTCCATTTGGCTGCCTCAGGGCCTGCTATTGCTTCCTTGTAGTTATCAGGTTCATCCAAATTTACCAGTGTATTATCACTGATAAACTATCACCATCTGTAGTAATATGGAAACCATAGAACTCAGGTGGCATTCTAACTGTACAAGAATGCCTAATAGGTAATGATTCGTCACTTGGTTCAACTGGAATCTCTTCCTTTGGTTGAACCCTAGCGTCTTCAAAGGTTCCTTCATCTTTTGACTCTTAAATCTCTTCAAGATCAATGGTACTCCCATTGTCCTCTTTGCATATGAGATCTCTTTGGCAAAACACTCCCCTTCGTGCTACAAAGACCACGTTTTCACTAGGCCTGTAGAACAAATATCCAAAGGCCTTCTGCGGATACCCGATGAAAATACATCTCTCACTATGAGGTTCAAGCTTGTCGTGAGTCTCTCGTCTAACGAAAGCTTCACAACCCCAAACCTTTATGTGTGCCAACGACGGAACCTTCCCTGTCCACATCTCGTGAGGTGTTTTAGAAACCTTCTTAGTTGGGACAAGATTAAGAATATGGGAGGAAATTACTGAGGCATACCCCGAGAATGTGATTGAAAGAGAAGCTAGACTTATTATGAAACGAACCATGTCCAACAAGGTTCTATTATGCCTTTCAGCCACACCATTAAGTTTTGGTGTCCTAAGAGGTGTCAACTGTGAAACTATTCCATATTCCTTGAGGTATTTGTGGAACTCTATACTAAGATACTCACCACCTCTATTGGATGTAAGCATCTTTATATTCCAATCCAACTGATTCTCGACTTCTTCTTTAAACTCCTTGAACTTTTCAAAAGTTTCTGACTTATGCTTGATTAAGTAGATATAGCCATATCTGTTATAACTATCAGTAAAAGTCACATAGAGTCAATTAGCATCCCTTGTGGTAGATCTGAAGGGCCCACACATATCTGTGTGTATGAGATCCAACAATCCTTCACATCTTTCACAAGATCTGGTGAAAGGTGATTTTTTCATCTTACCCAATATACAAGATTCACATGTATCATCTAACCTCAAGTCAAACGTTTCCAATACTCCATCCTTTTGGATTTGAGTGATGCATTTCTTGTAAACATGTCCAAGACGAAAATGCCACAAGCATGCTTTTTATATACCATTAGACGAATCAATTTGAAAAACACTATTACCTAAATTGTCTATAATCATCACAGTTTCCTACACACCATCACAAGGTAAAGATTCAAAATAAAAAAACACCATTTTTATAAGATGAAGTAGAACCATTCTCATCATTAAAATAATATTTAAAACCTTGTTTAAGCAATGCATAAAAAGAAATTATGTTTCGTGTCATTTCTGACGAGTAGAAATAATTTATTAAATCTAATCCTAACCCACTACTAAGCACTAAGCCATAAACTCCAATTGTGGTGACAGGTGAAGATCGCCTATTCCACATAATTAAGTTCATCCTTCCGTACTCCACATCCTCACTTCTTTTTAGCCCCTGGAAATCAGAACAAATGTGAAATCTACATCATGTATCAAGGACCTAAGAAAGAGACTATGATGAGTTATTAGATAAGATAGTGTAAATACCTACCGAGGTTGGCTTCACCTTTCCATCCTTGATATCTTGCTAGTATTTTGGGCAACTTCGTTTCCAATGCCCCTTGTCATTACAGTAGAAGAAATTTGCCTCTATGGAGTTAGATACAGGGGGAGCATAAGAACTAGATTTTCCTTTAGGCTCATTGCTTGACGACCCAGCTTGGGACATTCCATTCCAGTTTTTCTTGGGAGGACCTTTTTTCCATTTGCCTTGACCAATGGTCAGTACAGGAGCACTACCAGGAGTGGAGGCAACACATTTTCCCATCATTCATGCTTCAGTTGTTCATAGGACGTTGTGCAATTGAGACAAAGTAGTTTCATTATTGTTCAAATGATAGGTCAATATGAACTGATCATAACAACTTGGCAAAGAGTTCAACACTATGTCGATTGCCAACTCTTCATCAAAATTCACATTCATCTTAACAAGCTTGTCTACGTATCGTTGCATTCTTTGAACGTGGCTGGTAATAGACTCTCCCTCTTTCATATTGCTATCAATGAGGGACTTTACCATATCGTACTTTTCCTGACGAGCACACGTATGGTATTTTTCCATAAGGTCCTTGAGTTATTATCAAGGGTTCGGTGGATGAAAGCAGCGTGTATGACTGCGGATGTGTAGCGTAGCAAGCAAGCCGTACAAGAGAAAGTGGCTAATGTAAAATTTGATCCAGGGGAGACAAGTGTAATATTGGAGCATACACAAGTAAGGTATACCTCTGTAAAGGCCTTTACGAAGACAGATTTTATTTTGTATCTCCATTTGGGTGAGTTAGATTTGGTAGGCCGCCGTCAACCTTGTTGTGATTCTGACCCCAAGGAGAACCCATTGGAAACTAGTGTTGGGTTTTAAGTACTATAACACTCCTATGGTGCACATACAAGCCTAATGCTTTGGATCTAAGTTTTCTCTAGTTATACATGTAATTTTCATTTTCCAAAGCATGAAGCCTAACTAGCATACAACATTGATATTTAAAACATAATATCGAGTTAGATGATTACCTCTTTGTTGTAGCTTGTAGAACTTGGCCTTTCAAGACCTTAGCACCTTAAATGTGATGCCTCTAAAAAGTCACAAACACCATAAGCAAATGAAGGATAACGAGAGAGAGGCTAGGAGGTACACCAAATGTCTAGGGTTCTTCTTAGAACTCTTAGGGACCTTTTTGGTGATGTTAGGGGTTACATTTATAGTGTGGAATTCCTAGGGTTTCACTTGTAAACCCTAATTCACTTCCTTGGGCCTTTAGTGCAATAATCCATATTATAAGCCCTTTGGACTAACTCTTTATGGACTCCCGCATAAAATTAGTTCATCCTAATCAACATGGATCATTAGCCCAAACTATATGTATTACTAATTTACTTAATCAGTCCTCATTAATTTAATCAGTCTCTTTTGATCACTAAATTAATTCCAAATTAATTTTTGACCAATACCAATTAAATAATATGATTTCTCAATTAATATATTATTCTTGTAATATATTAATAGATCACAAATAACCTCTTTCTCAAATATCCATCCTATCAAATTACTCTAGTGAAGCCAACCCAAAAGGACCATGCTACTATCGGGTCAACTACATACCAAATATAGTTATGGGATTAGACACCTAATCTAACAGTCTCCCACTTGGATAAGTCTAATAACGATAACTTCCAATGTAATTTCAAAATCCGATTAGCAATCGTAGCTGTCAAAAGCCGTTATCAAACTATGATCTTATCAGCAACATATCCTTTAGATAAGGGATCAAATATTCATCCATTCTACAAGATATCGTATGGAATGAGACATGGATTGTAATCATTCTCTTTGTCCATGTGTTGTTTCCCGATTTCCGATTTATGATGACTGGCCAATTAAACAAATCTAATCAGTCCAGGCTTAGGCAAGCACTTAGGGTGTCATCACTAAATCATCGAGGGGCCTACATATATCGCTTTTATCCCTCATTAGGTAAAAGAAACAGATAAACTTCGAATCATATGCTTGCTCAATTTACTCATCAAATCACACACAACAATACATTTTATAACACCAAGTTACTGGTGCATTTACATATTATCAATGTGCAACCGACTTATAAACTACAACTCACATGTCTCTGTTTCAATAATATAAGATATTATCGTCTCACAATCACCCGTGATAAAATCCATGAAGCGATTCAGATGAGCGTGGGTTTAATCCAGTACTCAAATCTTATTTTAGGAGTACTCATGAATATTGCAGCAAACTTGTGCTGTGTCTAAGCACTTAGACAATCTACAGTCGGATTCATGACAATCTTACCTCATTACTTATTTTCAAAGTATGATTGACTGTGGATGTTTGAATAAACTAGTTATTCAGGAAGTAAAACATGTGAAGTGAAACACAAGAATAATTGAATCCAATATGGTCTCAAAACTTTTGAATATAAATAAAACTTATTATTTAATCACCATATTGATTACACATTATTCATTGTATAATGTTTCGACTAATCAGCTTAATATTTGAATTAAAACAATAATTATCCCATGCTGCAAGCATGCACACTATGTTTACCTATGGTTATTTCTTTGTGAAATAGATCAATTTAAAACATTTCCAATGATGCTCATTTCACAATTCCAAATCCTTATCGTAAGTGTAAGAATACGAATTTCTTGCCACTATTAGAATGTGTTAGATTCTAAACTACTATGCAATGATCCTTTTGTAAAGGCAATGCACCAAAGTCACAGAGACTTGGATTATGATATTACAAATTACTCCACTGGAGATTCTTACAGGTCAATTCCACAGATACGAAATCTCATATTCAAAGTACATTCCTTTGAGCATCCTTCTTGCATACAAGTTTCTAAGTTACACATAGATTCTTAATATCCAACTCCCATTAAAGGAAACATTTCCATATTTGCCATATGACAATCCATTCTTAATAGATTCCTATGTATTCATAATTATGTCAATAAGTCCATCCATTACTATACTTCCAACTGTCCATAATCAACCAATCTTTGGCGAACCTTGCATTGTCCTTGACAGTTGTTTAACAATTTAGTCATTACTGTTCTAGTTCCTTTTCCCTATTAACGCTATGGGCATTTGGAAAATTAGAACAAGTGAATATTATAACATATGCAATCGATCCTATACCTGAGGCTTATGGGATACGATTCATAATGTCTTACATAAAGACATGATACTTTACCAGTCTCTCGCTACAATATTTCCATATATAGAATTTCCAATGTTGAAGCATTTCAACATAACACTCATATATGTCCTTGACTAAATTCTATTAAAATCTCAATATAAGCTTTTATATTCGAAATGAAGTATAAGTTTCTCTCCCTTAATTATAGCAAAACAACTTTCCAAACAGTGCAGCTTTGCAAACTTTTGTTTTCTATAATTAGCATTGCTAACTCGCAATACTTCACGTAATAATTGTGCTCCCACTAGCATACTAATTACATTCTTACTAGCATAACACTTATGCTCCCACTAGCTTTGACATTTACCTAGAAATCAGTTGAACTTCTAGAAATCAATACTTATTGACTTTCATACCAAAGTTCAGATTTTTGGTATGTGATGCTTTGATAAGTCCTTACCCAGACTTCTCAACCTCATACACCTTTCTGTAGAAAGCTCATATGTGTGTCTAAACAATTTAAGAACTTACAGCACCAAGTCCTGAATGTTGAAACTCTTTGCCATTTCTCACAATTTGAACTATGAAGAGGGATGTCGTTAATCGAATTTGCGAATTCAATTAACACAGCTGCTAACTCTTTAAATCAACTTAGTGAAAGTGTTTCCTCACGATCATTTTCATGAAGAAGAGAGAAACATTTTGCCTCTTAGATTTTATGGTGTATGTGTTCCTATCCATATAAATCTGTCATTCCAAACCACTATCATAAGACAAGGTAAATGACAAATCCAAACTCATATGGACTGAACTTATTTAATCTTAATTTCTTGCCATATGGTAGCACAAGGGTCCTACCATTGCTTCCAAGTTATTTGAGCAGCTCACCCCCACATATCAATGTACTTTCCATTGATCAAGGTGGTTTGCCTTATGTATTCACATGAGAACTCATAGAACTCACATGTATAGTCAAACTAACTGGAATAGGCACGGAAACAAGAATATGTCAACACGATAGGTTATAAACCTCAAGTCATATGCTAGTGATAAATAATAGGTTTTATTCTTGCTTAGTTCTTGAAACTATTCAGGATCATTAAGACTCCCACTGGACTCTTGACATATAATATTGTCTGTCAAGAGCCATTTCTTGACAACTATATATTCAAGAGTTAGTGTGAGACCTTATCAAGACAAAATTTCATGTAATTGGTCTTAGTTGGTCTTTGTTTAATCCAAAACATCACAACTACCAATTTCAAATGTGCAAGAATAAGAAACATTTCTACTCCACATTTCATGAGGTATTATAAACCTACTTAAGATACGTCACTCAATGTATAATCTTGGAGTATGACTCTAAGAATTAATTTTGGAACGAAGTATGATTCATCTATTTGATTTAACCATTTCAATAATACTTGACACCTCTCCTTAGTCATACAAATGCACCAAGGTGTCCTTAGAGGACCAATTGTGACATGGCTCCATAATCAATAGGATGATCATAAAAACATGATACTAAAGTATTTTCCTTTCCTTTTATATTGGAGAAACTTTTATCTTTCTGCCTAACTTGATTCTTATTATTCGTTCTGCTATACTTTGAATCTTTTCAAGGTATCAGAATTATACTTAATCTTGTAAGCATAATCATATTTACTAAGCTTTAAGTAAATCATGACGAATAGTCTTATCATTCTTTGTGGTGGATCTGACCAGTGCACATCAATGTGTACTAGATCCTTTAGTTTTTCACTTGACTTACATACATATGTAAACAAGGAATTAGTCCCAATTTTCCAAGTACCAAGATTTTCATACATCACATGATTCAAATCATATGATTCTAGGTTTGACCAATTGAAACTTGGGCGATGAGAATCTTTCCTTACCTAGAAAATTACAACACAACCACAATTGATATAGCTAAGAATCAAACCATTTTCAACATTGTTATTAATGGAAACACATATAAAGAACAATTTCCAAAAATGCCATTGCAAGGAAACATAAAATAAGATAAAATCCACATTTTTCTATATTTATAAAAAGTGCGGAAAAACTTGTCCTTGCAACGCAAATACAAATGAAAACTATGTTTATAAAGATATTCCTAAGCAATCTATCATAACTCCTAAGTAGCAGGTCAAAAATCTGACCATTGAACCATGCGATCGAAATCCATCTCTTCGTGATTAGACTCAACTTGCTCTTCCTTTAAGCTTCCTTTCTTTTCTTCGATCCTACAAAACATCAAAATGCAATCTTATCACATCATGTATTAAGAATCTATAAATAGGAACTTAATAGAGTTAGATAGTGGACTTACCCAAAGTAGAACCACACAATTTGATTTTACCATCACTTAAATCTCTCAGGTAGTAAGGGCATCTTCGCTTAATGTCCCTTTAAATGGCAGTAGAAACAAGTGGACTCTTTGGCATTCATACATGGAACTATCTCATAACTGGCTTTTCTCTTATGATCAAATTTTTTGACCATGGCCAATTCCTTTCCCTTAGGAGAAGGAATCATTTATGTATTGCCTATGTCATTGCTTATATCAATGGTAGCTTTGGAAGTGGATCTTCCAATCAATTATGCTTTACTAGTGCGTCAAATCATTGCTGATTCAACAGCAATAAACATATATGTTAGATCGATAAGGGTCATGTCGTAATCTGTCACATAGTAGTCTTTTACAAACTCACTATATGACTTAGGAAGTGAATGAAGAACCAAGTCAACAGCCAGCTTCCTTGGGAACATGACACCCAACATTCCCAGCCTGTCAATATGCAGCTTCATGTCCAAGACGCGAGCACATACAAAATTTCCTTCTTCATGTTTGCTTACCAACAGGGATTGAGTGACTTTGAACTTTTCAATTTGACGCATATGTGGGTCAGTGAGAATAATTGGAGGAGGTGGTGGAAGAGAATTTCCACCGCAGCACAAAGAAAGGATTATTCTTTCACCTCGATCGTCACGTGGAATATCATCTTCATGAGGAAAGCTTTTTCCAAAAGGATAAGGTAGACCATAGTTGTCTGAACTAGACATGTATAAGGGGAGAAATTCAAGTTAGTTGATTTAATCCTTAATATAACACCCAAATGAAATATTAAGGCTAGGACCGAACACAATAATTTACAATTCGGAAGCGGGATGTCGTCATCCAAAAGTAAACTATTTGTCGGTAGGTAAATGATGATTTACCAATTCCACCATGAAAACGAAATTTTAAATGAATTAGTTTTCTTTTAAATGAAACCCCTAGATCTTTTGAGATTCATTAAACCTTTTTAATGGCATGTTTAATCTCGGTTATGCCCTTCAAGTTTGTGACTTCGATACCGATGATCATAAACAAGGTGTGAATAACCATGCAAACTAGTTTGGTACTCTTAAAGACATCTGTCACCTAATCAATGTGTCGCTTAACCACACACGCTCCATTGATCTATGATAATCTCCGATCTACCCATTTTCATCCTACATTAGTCTCAGATTATTGTGTCGGTTAACCACACATGCTCCACTAACGACCAATAAGGTGCAATGTGCAATTTCATGGGTTAGCATCAAATTCACATTTTTCCTAAAGTAACTAAGATTGGGAATTTATAAGACATTTAGTTACTTAAATATTCATTATAATTTTAATGAGAATGTCCCATCCTACTCGTTCGGCTAACGACCCTCCACTAGTCAAGATTGAGGTGGGTAAGAGTGTATACCCAATGGCGATCATTTTACAGACTGCTTCCTTAAACACCCTTTATAGACTAACTTCATGAATGAGGCCTACTAACGGTAAGACTGACTTATTACTTATACATATACAATATATTAAAATTTTTATTTTATATAGTATAGGGTGTATTTTAAACTTTTAAAATAGCAAGAGGTTTAATCTATAAATAAATTAGACTTTTAATGTAATTAAAATTAAACCATATCATTATGGATTTCTTAATTCTCTATTTTAATTAAACATTTAATTAATTTAATAAACTCCATAAGAGTGTAATTTGAACTATTCAAAAAACATCAAGGTTCTAAATATAAAATTCAAAATTAAAGTTATTAATTAATTTTTAAGTTATGAAACCAAGAGTTGCACCTTTTGAAAACTTTCAATTACTAGAGTTCTAAAATTTAATGAGAATTTTCAAATTCCAAAACTTAAGGGAAAGTTTTAAAACTCTTAAAAAAAACTCTTAGATTCTAAAACTTGATGACAAGTTTTATAACTCCCTTTAAAACCATTTAGATCAAATTTTAAACTAATAAAATAATCATATATTTTTTTTATCATTTACCAATTTGATATAATCCAAATTGATATAGCAAGATAATTTCAAATTCTACAAATAATTATTTTTTCAAAAAATCAAGTAATTATCTTAAAATTTGACAATTATCATTTAATTGGATGAGGATAATCATTATCTTATCATAAAAAGATGATTTTTATCAGTCAAATTAGTTTATGGTAATGGTCCTAATAAAAAACTTTGGCAAAAAACTGAAAATCTGCATCCTAATAGTCACCAGGTCATGGTAACTATGACCACATCGTGGTGATCAGGCAGCTTCCAAAAAACGATTTCCTTGTTTTGAATAATTACCAATGCATCAATATAACAGAAACACCCTAGGCTCTCATACCACTGATGGGTTTTGAGCACTATAACACTCCTATGGTACACATACAACCTTAATGCTTTGGATCTAAGTTTTCTCTAGTTATACATGATATTTTCATTTTCCAAAGAATGAAGCCTAACTAGCATACAACATTGATATTTAAAACTTAATATCCAGTTAGATGATTACATCTTTGTTGTAGCTTGTAGAACTTGGCCTTTCAAGAGCTTAGCACCTCAAATGTGATGCCTCTAATAAGTCACAAACACCATAAGAAAATGGAGGATAATGAGAGAGAAGCTAGGAGGTACACCAAACGTCTAGGTTTCTTCTTAGAACTCTTAGGAACCTTTTTGGTGATGTTAGGGGTTACATTTATAGTGTGGAATTCCTAGGGTTTCACTTGTAAACCCTAATTCACTTCCTTGGGCCTTTAGTGCAATAATCCATATGATAAGCCCTTTGGATCAACTCTTCATCGACTCCCGTATAAAATTAGTCCATCCTAATCAACATCGATCATTAGCCCAAACTATATGTATTACTGATTTACTTAATCAGTCCTCGTTAATTTAATCAGTTTCTTTTGATCACTAAATTAACTCCAAATTAATTATTGACTAATTCCAATTAAATAATATGCTTTCTCAATTAATATATTATTCTTATAATATATTATTAAATCACAAATAACCTCTTTCTCAAATATTCATCCTATCAAATTGCTCTTATGAAGGCAACCCAAAAGGACCATGCTACTATCAGGTCAAATACATACCAATTATAGTTATGAGCTTAGACACATAATCCAACAAGTACCTCTCCGAATGTTGGACATGTTGGGTTTTGAGCACTATAACACTCCTATGGTGCACATGCAACCATAAATGCTTTGGATCTATGTTTTCTCTAATTATACATGCATATTTTCAATTTTCCAAATCATTGTCTTAACTAGCATACATTTGAACAACTGAATGATACAACTAGGTAGATGACTTACCTATTAGAAGGACTTGTTGTTCTTGACCTTTGAAAGCTTGAACACCTCAAGTGTGACGCCTCTAATGGTTCACAAACACCAATATGCAAGAGGAGGCTTGAGAGAATAGATTACTAGCACAAAATCAACTTCACACTCTTGGAATGTATGGTGTAACTGATTTTGGCTCTAGGAGGGGCTTATTTATAGTGTAGCAAGTGTTAGGGTTACACCTTGTAAGCCCTCATGCTCCGTGACCTTTCACACTCTTATGCTCCATGGGTTTAACCTCCATAGACTATCCATGGATTATATCATTGGTTTAGCCCATCTACAAAATCATGAATCAATGGCCCACACTATAAGAATCATTGATATACATAATCTATCCCCATATATTTAATTAGTCTCTTTTGACCACAAACTTAATTCCAAATTAATTCTTGCAATACTAATTAAATAATATGATTTCATATTAATATAGTATACTTGTAATATATTAATAAATCATAAATAACCTTATTCTCAAAAGTCCATCCTATCAAATTGCATTGGTGAAGGCAACCCAAAAGGACCATGCTACAATCGGGTCAAGTACATCCCAGTTATAGTTATGGGCTTAGACACCTAATCCAACAGTCTCCCACTTGGATAAGTCTAATAACTATAACTGCCAATGTAACTTCAGGATCCGACTTAGCAATCGTAAGCTTTCAAAAGTCGTTGCCAAAATCTAACCTACTCAGTGACGCGTCCTTTAGATAAGGGATCATATACTCCTCTGTTCTCAAGATATCTATGCGGACAAATACATGGAACATAGTCATACTTACTGTTCTGCAATTTGTTTCCCGATTTTCGATTCGCTTGACATAGAACATAATTGAACACATCAATTTAGTTTTGACCGAGCCCGAAACATAGTCAAAACATAATCATCGAGGGGCCCAAGATATCGCTTTTAATCCTCTTAGGATAAAAGGAGCAAATAAACTTTGACATTATATACTTGTACTAACTACTCATCAAATCATGTACAACGACACGTTTTATAACATCAAGTTACTAATGTGTTTTCGTGCCATCAATGCACAACCAAATCGTAGTAAAAAACTCATATATCTTGGTTTAAAGATTATATGATATTATCATCTCACAGTTACTCGTGATAAATTCCATGAAGTAATTCAGGTGAGCGCGGGTTGAATCCAATACTCAAATCTTATTTCAGGAGCACTCATGAATAGTGTAGCAAACTCTTGCTATGTTTAACACCTTAGAAAATCTACAAGCCAACTCATGACAGTCTTCTTTCATACTTATTTTCAACGTATGATCGACTGTGGATGGTTTGAATAATTTAATTATTCTGGAAGTCAAAACATGCAAAGTGAAACAACAGTAAATAATTGGCACAAGACAGTAACTTTACTTATAAATAAAACCCTTTTATTTAATCAAATGTCAATTACATTTCAGCTATTACAAGTTTTTATTTATCTAACCACTAAAACTGATATCGTCCGTTAGCCTAATTCCCCTTGCATGCTGCAAGTGCTTAACCCTAGTCAGTCCCTTTGTAAGGGAACTGTTGGGTTGTCCTCTGACGATATCCCCTTTACCACGAGGTATCCTTCTTCTACTTGATGTCTTATGAAGTGGTACTTTCTGTCGATATGTTTGGATCTACAATGATCTATCGGTTCCTTGGTTAAGGCAACCGCCCCTTCATTATCGCATAAAATCTCCATAGGCTCCTTTATGGTTGGAATCATTCCAAGGTCTTCGATGAAGTTTTCAACCATATTGCCTCCTTCAATGATTTGTTGGCTGCCATGTACTCTGATTCACATGTTGAATCAGCTACAGTCTCCTGCTTGGAACTTTTCCATGTCACTGCTCCTTCATTCAGGGTAAACACCCAGCCCGACTGAGAGCGGAAATTATCTCGGTCGGTTTGAAAGTTGGAGTCCCTATACCCTCTCACTCTCAAGTCATAACTCCCACCAAAGGTAAGGATCCAGTCCTTAGTCCTCCGTAGGTACTTAAGAATGTTCTTAACCACAGTCCAATGAGCTTTACCAGGATTCCCTTGATATCTGTTGACCACGCTCAAAGCAAAGGCCATATCATGGCGAGTACAAGTCATAACATACATGATCGAGCCAACTGCGGAAGCATTTGGTATTCGACTCATCTATGCTATCTCAACCTATATACACGAACTCTGAGTCTTACTCAGTTTGGTATTGCTTTGGATAGGTAAGTCACCTTTCTTGGAGTTCTCGATGCTGAAATGCTTCAACACCTTGTCCAAGTAGGTACTTTGACTAATTCTTATTAGTCTTTTATTCCGGTCTCCCAATATCCTTATCCCTAGGATGTAAGAAGCTTATCCGAGGTACTTCATAGCAAAACACTTCTCAAGCCAGGACTTAACCTCCTGCAAGGTTGGGATGTCGTTTCCTATGAGCAATATGTCATCTACATACAATACCAGAAAGCTCAATATGTTCCCACTAGCTTTGACATATACACAGGAATCATCCTCGCTTCTCGAAAATCCAAACTCTTTGACTTTTTCATCAAAACAAATATTCCATATGCGAGATGCTTGTTTTAATCCATAAATGGAATTCTCAATCTTACACACTCTATTAGGGTACTTTGCATTGACAAAACCCTCTGGTTGACTCATGTAAACATCTTCATCCAACTTTCCATTAAGGAAAGCGATTTTAACATCCATTTGCCATATTTCATAGTCATGAAATGCAACTATGGCTAGCATAACCCTTATAGATTTAATCTTCGCTACTTGTGAGAAGGTCTCATCATAGTCAACTCCATGAGTTTGAGTAAAGCCCTTTGTGACAACCCGAAATTTCTATCACGTGCAATCGATCAATTCAATCAAAGTTAGACCCGTTTTGCTATCTTTTAACACTGTTTAGGGTCTATTTGAGTGTTCTAAACCTAGTAAAATCAAGGTAGGAGCTTGGAAATGGGATAACACGATGCATATCAAGCAAACTCGGGCTAAACACTTCAACATATGGAGTGTCGGCCACACACTTGAGTGTACAGCCACACACAAGTGTGTGCGGCAGCACACCCATCCTAGCCACACACTCCCACCTATATATATGACCCTTAGTCATTTTTGAACACTTTTTCCACTCCTTCAAAGTTGGAACTCGTTTTCTCTCAAGTATCATCCACATTCCTCTTCAAATCTTCAAATCAAGTAAGTATTGCTTCCTTGATTAATTAATACACGACCTCAACTAGCTTTCTCCTTACTTTGAAACATGAAACCATCCATTGTTAGCCAAGAACACCAAGAACACACACTAGTTTTGGACCCTAATCACCCTTTCAAGCCTCTATAACGTTTATACACTTATCATAACTCGATATATGCTAAGAACACTTGAAGATATGCATGAAAAACGCCAAATATCATGATCTTCAGGTGTGTACGGCCATACACACCATGTGTACGGCTGCACACACCATGTCCAACCATACACACCATTTTTAGGTCCTAAAATGGCAATGAACTCCATATAAGGCTAGAGCATGAAGTAAGAAACCTTCCTAGATGAGTCCTAAGGCCTTAAAATACGTTTTGACACACTTCATGTGGAGTGTGCGGCCGCACACACACATAAATGGTGTATTTTGACCATACACTCCCTTGTATAGCCATATACCCCTAATATACAATCATATATGGTTATAACACTTTAATATAAGTGTTTACTAGTCCCTAAGGTGGCCCCAATTCAATAATTAGTTGTTGCAAGCACTAATTGTATACATATATATATATATATATATATATATATATATATATATGTATATACATGTCATTATATGTTTAATAGGATTCGTTTGTGCTCAAGTCCGCAATCGACACTCAACTTCCTAAACCGCTCATATTGTCGCATCACTCACTGTAGGTGAGTTCATACCCCCTTAATTAACCTTTTAAATGTTTTTAAATGCTTTTGTGGGGGGGGGGATACAAGTTAAATCACTATAGTTATAATATCAATCACATGTGATTTATAACTAGCAAACAAACGGAATCGCTATACTTTTAACTGTTTTATCAACAAACTACTTCAAAATGATTATCAAACTCTTTTACATGTTAAACTCTTTATAAAACTTGTTATTAATTCCAAATCTTTACTTTCAATTCTTTAAAACATATATATTGTCCAAACCATGTCCAATACATATATAGTTATATAAGTAAGGTTTGAAGGACTTATGACTGATAACTCGCTTTATTTCCTGTTCCTTGTTTGGTTGTGGACTTAGAGTACTCGGTTCTTTGTCCAAGTGTCATTTGATCCTTAGTTATATATTATGTATATATGTGTGGATTTAAAGCTTTTACTTTAGTTCCAATACCTTTGGGTAGCAAAGGTGTATAAACTTACTAAGTCGTTCAAACAACAGTTCTAGTAAACTATAATAGGTATAGTTTAGAGGTGTACTACTTACTATTTTTAGTACAATGAAACATACAAAGAGTCAATTCATACATGAGCTAATACATACTATAACGAGAAACAATACATACACTACACTATACAAAAGAACATACTATGATGAGAAACAGAGAGGACATTCACTACACTAGTACATAGAATACATACACACTATAACATAAATGTGAGGCACTACTTCGGAGCATGGATTCTGTCATGGCTCGTCTTGTAACCAGAGTCTTCTAAAGGGAGAGCGTGAATTTGTGTATAGATCTATACTTGACTGACCGTCCTACACCTTGCTGCTAGCTACAGTGGGACCTGCAGGTCTTCGGGTGATGAATGTCATACCATCTCAACGTCTTCGAGCATTGTGTTTTACTAGGCCGATCAAGTATGGTTACAATTATATCACATTATACCTTAATTATCAATTGGTTTAAGGTAGTTAGTACAATAGTAGTTACTATAACATAAAATTATAGGAATTCATTATTTTCCCCATTACATCTACTTTGTGATCTTCACATAAACAGTAATGTACAAACTACATTTTATTAAGTGATAGCCATATTTGGGAGGAATACTCACTTTTACAATGAACAAACATACAACATTTTATGCCTTGGTAGAAGGCTACTGTTAGTAGAAAATATAGGATTTTGTAGGAGATACAAACAACTACTACAACCATTTACAAACTCATACGTTCAAACACTTACAAACATTTTCATACAAAAAATGACACTAAAATACTTATGAATTCACCAACTTTAAAGCTGATAAACTCTTTCAAAAATAACTTGTATTCTCAGGTCATTAGTAGACAGGTACCGATGTCAGCTTTTGTGTAACATCCCGAAATTCAGGTAAAGCTACTTAACCCTTCCATTTTTTCAAATTGAAAAGATTGGTCCCTTGAGAGATTTTGTGGCAAATGAACACAATGGGCGTACTGGGGGGTACGCTGCACGTACTCATGCGCTTAATTTGGATGCAGACTCACCTGGGTATGCTGGGTGTACCCAGGGTTACACTGGGCGTAATGTGTCCAGATGAAAACCCTAATTTTTGACTTGTGCACTATATACTGGATGCTAAGGCTTATTTCTCAGCCTCCATAGCAGTGAGTGAAACCCTAAGAGAGAGCCTTCCATCGTCCATAGTGAGTGTGTGTGATTTTGGAGCTAAAAGTGCTTTGGGGTGTTAGTGAAGACTGAGAGGAGCTTGTGGAGGCTAGAGCTTGAAGTGCAAGTTTGGATCTGAGATCTACAGAGGAAGGAGCTGCATTTAGAGGTATAAAGTTCAAAACTTTCCTCTTCTTTATGGTTTGTTGTTGAATGGGCCATTTCCAGGGTTAAAAGTCCCAAAGGTGGAGACTTTATGAGTGTAAGTTGCTCCATGGTCCGAGATCTATCCCTTTTCAGTGGTATTTTTGTTATAAATCCATAAAGTTTCCATCTTGGTCGTTGATATGAGGACATGCTTGAGTTTTGAGCTTCTTAGGGCTAGAAATGGGATATTTTGGGTGTTGGTGACTTATTCAACCATGCAAAGGCTTAAAGTCATCGACTTTATGGATTAAGAGGCTTAGAAATGGTCAGATCTAGAAGTTGGACATGAGTCTTAACTATTTAAGACCTCAAGATCTGAAGGACTGAAACTTGGAGTTACGCGGGGTGTAATCCCAGTACGCGCAGCGTAAGGGGTCGCGCACCCCGTTTCTGTGAAGACGCCGGGTACACCCAGCGTACATGTTTGGTACGCGCAGCATAACCCGGAGGGTTGACTTTTGTTGACTTTTAGGGATTGGTCAACTTTAGGGTCTTTGAGCCATGAGAGGGGTAAAATGGTCCTTTTACCCTCCTGATAGTGATAAAAATAGGAATGGTCTAGCCTTGGGAAATGTATTGATGTAGAGTGTTTATTTCATATGATTAGGCGGAGGCTAGACCCGATTTCATAGAGTTCGAGATTACCGAGTTACCGAGGTGAGCCTTCTCACTATACGTTACCTAGAGTGGTATTTATGTGCTGACCGAAGGGTCTTATGTATTATGTATGAGAGTTGTGCAATGTGTTATATGTATGCTATATGATTGTACAGACCGGACCGGAGGGTCCAACGATACATACCGGGCCGAAGGGCCCAACGAGCTATGACAAGACCAGAGGGTCCAACGAGCTATGACCAGACCAGAGGGTCCAATGAGCTACGGGACCGGAGGGTCCCGCTGAGACACATCGACCGGAGGGTCGTACTGTAGCCTCGAGTGGCGTATGTGTTGTATGCAGTATTTTGGGGAACTCACTAAGCATTTGTGTTTACAGTTGTTGTGTCATGTGTTTTAGGTACTAATGACGACTGTGGGAAGGCGCCGGCATGATCCGTACACACACAGTCAGAGGATTTCATTTATGATCTTGGGATATGATTTTATTTGATAACAAGTGTTGAACATGTAATTTGAGAATTTTTTTAAAGATATTTATATCGTTGAAAAATGAAAAATTGTTTTGAAAATTTACGTCGTTACAAGTTGGTATCAGAGACTTGGTTTGAGGGACTCGGTTGCAACCTCGGGCGTATCTGAACTCAAACTGAGGATTTGAGAAATTTTCAACAATAAAACAAATTTTTTAAAAAAGCAAGAGATTTTGAGACAATCGGAGCGGAGCAGTGTGTACGGACAGCCAGCGCCCGAACGGTGAATCCCCAAAATACCCTTATGTTATTTGTTATGAAATATGATATGATATGTTATGCATGATAGAGTAGGCCAGGTATTCATATTAGGACTAGAGTGGCCTCATTTGTGATGCCTTAGCCTAGAAGATTTCTGCTGCTATGAGATTCCTTGAGGGTGAGTAGGTAGCAGTGAGGAGCGTATGAGAGGTCTACCAGAGGGTAGCCAATGTATAGCGAGAGTAGAGTACTTGTGATTTGGGATCCAAGGAGGAGGACTTGGGGTGAATACTGATGCGGTGTGGTCGGTAGTATAGGGCCCGTACTATTGAAGACACCGGATCAGTGAGCAGTCCGAGTAAGAATCCTTAGGATACTAGGGGACAAGTAGGGTTGCGTTATCGAGTGCGAGTATGCTCGAGCGAGTCTCTGATGTTGTTATGTTGTATTTTAGAGACACCATGGTTGGGACACGACACACACCTAAGAGCAGCGGTGTCAACGACGAGGAGATCCGTCGGTAGATTCATGAGGAGGTGGCTGCGGCCATACGAGCTGAGATACCAGAGATGTTTGGGTCTATCAAGACCACTTTGATTGAGACTTTTGATGAGCGGTATGCCGCTCTTACTGATGTTGCTATTACTGCGGCCACTGCAGTCGTCGTTGCTTCCAGGCCGCAGGGAGGCGATTCGTTGCTATACCGGGAGTTCATCAACACGAAGCCACCAGAGTTTGTCGGGATGCAGGATCCGATCGCTGCAATGAGATGTATTGCGGATGTTGAGGGATGTTTCTACACTTGCTCGTGTCCAGAGCATTTGAGGGTGCGGTTCGCGCTGAACCAGCTTCGCCTGGGGACGAAGGACTGGTGGAAGTTTTTATCGGCAGACTTCACCCCAGCCGAGCTTACTGCGGTGACTTGGGAAATGTTCACCACCATGTTTCGTGATGAGTACGTTCCCCTTGTGGAAAGGGAACGGCTGGCTTAGGAGTTTTTGATCCTCAAGCAGGGTACGAATTCAGTTACTGTGATTACCCGGAAGTTTCATGAGAGGGCGATGTTTTGCCCTGAGCAGGTGTCTATCGAGCAGGCACGCATGAGTCGATATCTAAGCATTCTGAGGAGAGATATTCGTGAGTTCGTGTCGAACTCGACTTACCGGACATTTGCTGAACTCCAGGAAACTGCTCGGAAGAGGGAGATCGAGCTAGAGACTCAGGCCAGGGAGGAGGCGGAGTCTCAGGGGAGGGATCGGCAGCCGGCACAGTCTCAGCCGGCAGCCAAGTAGGCAAACCCCGCTGATTCGAGATTTGGGGGTACGAAGGGTCGCACTTGTGGGAAGTGCGGTAAGAGTCACGAGGGGACGTGCAGAGCTGGGGTATGTTACAAGTGTGGGAAGGAGGGGCATATCGCGAGGGATTTCCCCAAGGGATTCTCAGTTTGCTTTCATTGCAATCAGACCGGCCATCAGAAGGCCGAGTGCCCTCAGCTACATCAGGGATCAGCGCAGGGATCAGCGCTTGCGGCGAGAGCTACCGAGGTTCGGCCAGTGAAGGCCGAGGCACCGAAGGCTCGCGGGAGAGCCTTCCAGTTGACAGCAGAAGAGGTCCGCGCAGCACCCGACGTTGTGGTTGGTATGTATTCTTCCCTCTACTTATTTTGAGTCTGAGATATTTTGCTTATATTATGATATGCGTAGGTACTTTTCTTGTGAATTATATACCTGCCTTGGTGCTATTTGACTCGGGTGCGAGTCGATCTTTTGTGTCGTTAGCTTTTAGCCGCCATATCAGTATTTGTCGAGAGGCATTGAGTCGACCTCTTCGGGTTTCCATAGCAGACGAGCGAGCGGTTTATGCTACTGAGGTGATTCGGGGATGTGTACTCGAGATCTTCGGTGTCGAATTACCGATTGATTTGGTCCCGATTGCGATGGGGGACATCTGTGTTATAGTGGCTATGGATTGGTTGAGCCGCTTTGGGGCTGTGATAGACTGCGAGTGTCAGTTGGTGACGATACGAGACCCTAGTGGGGGAGTGCTCACGGTGTACGGTGAGGGTACCCATCCTGAGTCAGCATTTTGCTTAGCTGCTAGGGCGAGGCAGAGTCTACAGCAGGGTTGTAGTGTGTTTGTGGCCTATGTGATGGACAAACGAGCAGCAGTGGAGAGGCCAAAATTGGTTGATGAGGTACCGATAGTGCGAGAGTTACATGACGTTTTCCCCGAGGAGCTACTGGGTGTGCCTCCTGAGAGGCATGTGGAGTTTCACATCGATTTAGTTTCGGGAGCGACGCCTATTGCTATGGCACCCTATCGCCTTGCGCCGCCAGAGATGCAAGAGTTATCCTAGCAGCTCCAGGAGCTATTAGGGAAGGGATTTATCAGACCGAGTAGCTCGCCTTGGGGAGCGCCAATCCTCTTTGTAAAAAAGAAGGATGGTTCACACCGGATGTGCATTGATTACCGGGAGTTGAGCAAGTTGACGGTCAAGAACCGTTACCCCTTACCGATGATCAATGATTTGTTCGATCAATTGTAGGGAGCATCTTGGTCTTCCAAGATCGATATGAGGTCTGGGTATCATCAGATGAGAGTGAGGGATGAGGATGTCCAGAGACGTTTAGAACTCGTTACGGGCATTACGAGTCTGTGGTGATGCCTTTTGGGCTCACCAATGCACCGGCAACGTTCATGATCTCATAAACAGGGTATGCAGGCCGATGTTGGATCGTTCGGTGATCATGTTCATCGATGACATATTGGTTTATTCGAGATCTAAGGAGCAGCATTAGGATCATCTGAGAGAGATTCTCGGGGTGTTGAGGGCGAAGAAGCTTTTCGCTAAGTTCTCCAACTGTGATTTCTGGTTGCGAGAGGTTCAGTTCTTGGGGACCTCGTCAAGCAGAATGGGATTATGGTCGATCCGGCCAAGATTGAGGCAATGATGAGTTGGGAGGTTCCGATATCCCCCACTGAGATCAAGAGTTTTCTTGGATTGGCTGGCTATTATTGGAGATTTATCAGAGATTTTTCCAAGATTGTGATTCCTCTCACCAGGTTGACCCGGAAGGGGGTGATTTTTAGTTGGGGTCCGGAGTAGCAGACCTCATTCGAGACGCTTCGTCAGAGATTGTGCGAAGCCCCAGTGTTGGCCCTTCCGGATGGAATGGAGGACTTTGTGGTATATTGTGATGCGTCGATATCGGGTCTGGCCGCGGTGCTGATGCAGAGAGGGCATCTGATAGGATACGCGTTGAGGAAGCTGAAGCCTCATGAGACAAGGTATCCTACTCACGATCTGGAGCTGGGGGCTGTGGTGTTCGCCCTTAAGATATGGCGTCACTATTTGTATGGGGTTCGGTGTACCATATACACGGACCACAAGAGCTTAAAGTATTTGATGGATCAGCCAAACCTGAACATGCGTCGGCGATGATGGTTGGATGTGGTGAAGGATTACGATTGTGAAATCCTATACCACTCGGGCAAAGCTAATGTTGTAGCTGATGCTCTGAGCCGTAGGACAGAGAGTACCCCGATTTGAGATATCTACATGCGACTGATAGTCATGACGCCGGTGTTGGACACCATTCGGGAGGCCCAAGTGGAGGTCGTATTACCAGAGAACCGCAAGAGAGAGCGAGTGATCGGGCAGGTGTCTGAGTTCACCACCGATAGTCGAGGGCTTTTGACCTTTCAGGGTCGGATTTGGGTACCGTTTGCAGGTGGGGCGCGTACCATTCTGATGGAGGAAGCGCATAGATCGAGATTTTCGATTCATCCAGGGGCCACTAAGATGTATTTGGACCTGAAGAGAGAGTACTGGTGGCCCTGTTTGAAGAGTAATGTGGTGTGGTTCGTGGAGAGGTGCTTGACCTATCTTAGGGTTAAGGCCGAGCACCAGCGTCCGCATGGCAAGTTGCAACCACTTGAGGTTCCCCAGCGGGAGTGGGAGCAGATTTCTATGGATTTCATCACCAAATTGCCGAGGACCGCGAGAGGTGTTGACGCAATTTGGGTGATTGTTGACCAGTTGACGAAGAGCGTTCATTTCCTTGCTATAAGTGAGAGCTCTTCCGCGCAAAGGTTGGCAGAGGTGTATGTGAGGGAGGTGGTATCGCGGCATGGTGTACCGATCTCGATTGTGTCGGATCGGGATGTGCGTTTCACTTCCAGATTTCGGAAGAAGTTTCACGAGGAGTTGGGTACTAGGTTTCATTTCAGTACCGCTTACCACCCACAGACGGACGGACAGAGCCAGCGGACGATTCAGACGCTCGAATACATGCTTCGGGCATGTGTGTTGGACTTCGGAGGAAGTTGGGATACGTATCTGCCCTTGGCTGAGTTTTCCTATAACAACAACCACCATTCGAGCATTGGTATGCTACCATTTGAGTTGTTATATAGGAGGAGGTGTCGGACTCCTATCTGTTGGGGAGAGGTAGGGCAACGAGTGATGGGAAGCACTGAGATAGTGCTTCAGACGACCGAGCAGATACAACAGGTTAGACAGAGATTGCTGACGGCCCAGAGTCGACAAAAGAGTTACGCGGATAGGCGTCGATCAGAGCTCGAGTTTCAGGTTGGAGATTTTGTGCTCCTGAAGGTGTCTCCTTGGAAAGGAGCTATCCGATTCAGGAAGAGGGGCAAGCTGGGGCCCCGGTACATTGGGCCGTTCAGGGTGATTGCAAGGGTGGGCAGAGTAGCATATCGATTGGAGCTACCTGCGGAGCTGAGCCAGATTCATGATACCTTCCATGTGTCTCAACTGAGGAAGTGTATAGCTGACGAGTCGGCAGTGGTGCCGTTGGAGGATATCCAGGTGGATGCAGGACTGAATTATTTCGAGAGGCCAATCGTGATCTTGGACTGGAAGGTCAAGGTTCCGAGGAACAAGGAGGTGCCCTTGGTTCAAGTCCAGTGGCGGCATCAGAGGGGGTCCGAGCTAACTTGGGAGCCGGAGTCAGAGATGCGGGAGCAGCATCCGGAATTGTTTTCGGCATGAGACTTCGAGGGCAAAGTCCGGTTCTAGTGGGGGAGAATTGTAACATCCCGAAATTCAGGAAAAGCTATTTAACCCTTCCATTTTTTCAAATTGACAAGATTGGTCCCTTGAGAGATTTTGTGGCAAATGAGTACGCTGGGCGTACTGGGGGTACGCTGCGCGTACTCATGCGATTAATTTGGACGCGAACTTGCCAGGGTACGCTGAGTGTACTGTGACATCCCCAATTTCACGGCCAGAAAAGACCGATTTGTTTATGCTTTGTTTTTATAAAATCAGAGTAATCCTTTGATTAAAAGAGTTGCGGAATTTGTTCCCAAAATAAAATATGATAAAATAAAATTTATCAAAGCATTTCTTAAAGAAATGTATTTTCATTAAATAACAAAATCTCGGGATGTCATGTTCCGATACAGACCAAAAGCATAAACTATATAAAATAGACCTTACAACAGTTATTTATAACTACTGATCTATAATCCAAAATCTCTCGTCAGGTCCACCAACTTATACTCTTGTGTCATTACCTGTAATGCAAAGAAAACTGAGTCGGTCAGGCTTGGGAGCCTGTTGAGCATATAAGGTTTTCAACCCATAATAATACATTTATTATATTCAATTATCAAACAATCAACCCAAATACTCATCCCCATATCTCCTTGATTTTCTCAAGGGTTTACCCTAAGAATCCACTATCTTTCATTCATTCCTAAGGAATTGGCACAAAGTCCATTTGCTACCACGGTTTATAGAACAGGCACTACATCACATAGTCACCAGGGTTCATATAATAGGCACTACGTCTGATTGTCACCAAGGTTTACACACTAGGCACTACGTCTCATTGTCACCAGGGTTTACACAAAAGGCACGAAGTCACATCGTCACCAAGGTTTATCAAATAGGCACGAAGTCGCATCGTCACCAAAGCTTACTCAATAGGCACGAAGTCGCATCGTCACCAAGGCTTAACTCAATAGGCACTACGTCTCATAGTCGCCGCTATTTCATCTACCCATGTTCTACCCGACACATTTGTAGATATAAAATACATATGCAATTTAAATCATTTAACACCCGTATAAAAACATCAATTCCAAGCCCATCTCAAATAGACAAATAATATATATAACACATAACATGTATTTCATAGCTAATACTTTATATTTATGTGTTAAAAGAAAGTAACGATACACTCACTTGATCAGAAGATGATCGGACAACACTACGACTTGTAAAAGTAGTATTCTTCGGTAGATCTGGAAGATCTTCACAAAAACCGGGCTTCTCGCGGGCAGAGCTTCGGCTCGGGAATTTCACTTCTCGGGATCTTCGAGGCCTCGGGACATGCTTCAGGACTCCGAATGATACCGGGGCTTCGGAATATTTCTTGCACGAAAAACGATGCAAAAACGCGAGAGAAATTGAAGAAATGAGCAAAGAACTCGGCTGCCTTTGCATCCCTTTTATTGGGGCTGGACCACCGAATTATGCTGGGCGTAAATAAGGTTACGCTGGGCATAAACTGGATAAGCTCGCTGACTCCCCCCCCTTTGGATTATATCGGAAATTTATATTTAAATTTAATATCGAATTTATTTAATAAAATTCAAAAATTCATATCTTCATCATACGATCTCCGTTTTCGACGTTCTTTATATCCCCGCGTAGGTGAGACTACGCTCTATAACTTTCGTTTAGACTTCGTCGGCTAATTTAGAATTTATTTTTATTAATTATTTTTAGTAGGTCGGGATAGGAAAATTCCGTTATAAATTCGTAACTTCTTCATTTGACGTCCGTTTTCGCCTATCTTTTTATCATTTCATTACTATTATTGAGATCTTCGATTCTTGTTTAGATTGTTTCGGCTAAAAACCGCTCGATCTAAAATCGAGTATTCGGGCTGCCTACCGCTAAGTCGAAACTTAGAAAAATCATAACTTCGTCATACGAAGTCAGATTTGGACATTCTTTTTATGCACGGTCACGGTTTAATGTATTCTACGACTTTCGTTTAGATCGCTAAGGCTAAATATCACTCTAACATAAATTCACTTTTTACATCGCGCTGTGTCATGCCGGTTTTGTCGCGAAACTTCGACAGGTCATAACTTCTTCGTTATAACTCGGATTTTTGCGTTCTTTATATGTACGGAATCCTTGTAACATATACTATAACTTAGTTAATATTACTCATTCTAAATAATCTTTCATCAAAAATTCATTTTTGATGCTTATCGTCTCTAAGTTGACTAGCTCTGATCTACGGGCGTTACAATTATTTCCCCCTTAGGATGATTACGTCCCGGAATCATCAACGAAATAGGGCTTGCATAATGATTCCACACGTTATTTCTTCATCCTAGGTAATAACCGTAACTTCTATGTTTCCTTGAAAGATTGTTTAACTCTATGGCTTTCTTGACTACAGAACGATGCCCAAATCTTGCCTCTACTTTTCGTACTATGCTGTACTTTCAATCACAACTTCCGAGTTACCAAATAAGTCCTTATTGTGGACTCCTTCTTCTTCTTAGGAAAAATACTTTCCTTTATCTACTGTAACAGACCGATGGTTCGTGTCCCGATGACCTCTCATCGTAGTCGGACTCAATTGATATGACCACTAGGGTCGGAATAACAACCATCTTACTAGTAATTACCGAAACAATGGTAATGACATACTTGAATAAAATGGAATCAATTACTAGCGTCTTGGTAACCTTGCGACTTACCATGATCCAAGTATGAGTCTTGTGCTTCCGGTAGTATAGATCTCTACTACCCCATTCACACCTACTCATACTCGTCCCAAGTATTGTCTCGCAGTTAACCAAGTCACCATACATAAATCATATAATCATTCAACACATCAGATAACAAAACCAGGGTTTATATTAATTCTTGAAACTATTACACAAAAGTTCAAGTTCACCCTATACTATGCCTCTAATAGGCTATGCTTCCTGATACAGACTTTATATATTAATATGAAGTCTTCATCTTTTAATCCTCCCATCGTTTTATGCTTCGCCGAGGAGCATGTGGAATGCCCTTGGCTGTGGCGGTGCGTTTTTCTTTGGGCAGTCTCTAGAAATATGCCCTTCTTCGTTACATCCGTAGCACACCTTTTTGTTAGCTACGCATTTGTTGGCGAAATGCCTTGTCTTTCCACATTTGTAGCAGGTCGTCTCCTCGTTACACTTCCCGAAGTGTTTCTTTTTACACTTCTCACACCACTTATCTTCATCTCTTCCTCCAGATTTTGGGAATTTTGTTTCTTTGTTAATCATTGAAGATCCTTCATGTTTCCTTTTCTCTCCAACTTCAGCTCTCTCCAGACCCTTTTCTTTTATTTGGGTCTCAACATTTTTGGCTGCCCAGATGGCGGCTTTCAGAGTGGTTGCTTGTTTGACTATCGGACCAAAGTCCGCTGGTAATCCATTGTCAAACTTGTTGACCTTGGAAAGTTCCGTTGGAATTAGGTATGGAATAAGCTTCATCTTCTCCGTAAAGCTTCTAGCATATTCAGTGACGCTCAATTTTCTTTTTTTCAGATTCTGGAACTCATTGTTGATTTCCAGAAGATCCTCCTCAGAGCAGTATTGCATTTCCAGTTGCACCACGAACACTTCCCAAGACATCTTGCTAGCTTCCCCCTTGGGCATCTAACCAGCCAGTAACTTCCACCAGCTCAGTACTCCTGATTTTAACAGAGGAATTGCAAGAGCGGTATTTTATGTGTTGCTACACTCGCAACTTTCAAACATTGTCTCCATCTCGGAGATCCAGTCCATGACTTGCACCGGTGTCGGGCTCCCAGAAAGACACGGTGGTTTGGATGCCATGAAATCCTTGTACTTGCATCCACGTCCGTCATTTCCTTTATCCTGGTTGTTCTGGCGAACTATTGATGGGTTGGTTTGACCTATGGTCCTACTGTAGTTTCCTCCTTCAAACTGTCCTCCATTTACTTCGGGCTCTTCAACTTGAATTGACAATTCTTTGTGATTCTGCCAAATCAGACGTCTGGTTTCTTCCGTCTGATGATCCAACATTGCCTGGATCATCACTTGAACTCCGGCCATTGTTATTGGTTCAGGTACTGCTGCTACAACAGGTATTTGCTCAATCATTGGTATTTGATTCCTGTTTTCATGAGCATTTCCAACTCCACTCCTCATTCTCACCATTTTTGATATATACACCAAATAAGGTGAAATTAGATCCTCATTCACGATACATATTCAAATCATCCTTATCACTCCGAAACGTTTACATGCTAGTTCTAATATCATAGACGTATGCTTAAAATCCTACACACATAAGGTTTTCAGATCCGGTCGGCAACAGACCATAGATCCGAACAAGTAAATATCATATATGGCAAACATATAACATTTTGCACACAAAAGCATTTTAGGCAACTTTCCTAAAATATACTAGTACTCGTGTCAGACACTCATCTCACAATCATCGCTTAGCATTCTAAGTTTAAGTATAGAAATCCTACAAATTCCTAGTTCGCTTAAACTAATGCTCTGATACCAACTGTGACATCCCCAATTTCATAGCCAGAAAAGACCGATTTGTTTATGCTTTGTTTTTATAAAATCGAAGTAATCCTTTGATTGAAAGAGTTGCGGAATTTGTTCCCAAAATAAAATATGATAAAATAAAATTTGTCAAAGCATTTCTTAAAGAAATGTATTTTCAGTAAATAACAAAATCTCGGGATGTCATGTTCCGATACAGGCCAAAAGCATAAACAATATAAAGTAGACCTTACAACAGTTATTTATAACTACTGGTCTATAATCCAAAATCTCTCGTCAGGTCCACCAACTTATACTCTTGTGCCATTACCTGTAATGCAAAGAAAGCTGAGTGGATCAGGCTTTGGAGCCTGGTGAGCATATAGGGTTTTCAACCCACAATAATACATTTATTATATTCAATTATCAAACAATCAACCCAAATACCCATCCCCATATCTCCTTTATTTTCTCAAGGGTTTACCCTAAGAATCCATTATCCTTCATTCATTCATTCCTAAGGATTTACCTGAGGAATTGGCACAAAGTCCATTTGCTACCACGGTTTATAGAACATGCACTACGTCACATAGTCACCAGGGTTCATATAATAGGCACTACGTATGATTGTCACCAAGGTTTACACACTAGGCACTACGTCTCATAGTCACCAGGGTTTACACAAAAGGCACGAAGTCACATCGTCACCAAGGTTTATCAAATAGGCACGAAGTCGCATCGTCACCAAAGCTTACTCAATAGGCACGAAGTCGCATCGTCACCAAGGCTTTACTCAATAGGCACTACGTCTCATAGTCGCTGCTATTTCATATACCCATGTTCTACCCGACACATTTGTAGATATAAAAAACATATACAGTTTAAATCATTTAACACCCATATAAAAACATCAATTCCAAGCCCATCTCAAATAGACAAATAATATATATAACACATAGCACGTATTTCATAGCTAATACATTGTATTTATGTGTTAGAAGAAACTAACTATACACTCACTTGATCAGAAGATGATCGGTCAGCACTACGGCTTGTAAAAGTAGTATTCTTCGGTAGATCTGGAAGATCTTCACAAAAACCTGGCTTCTTGCGGGCAGAGCTTCGGCTCGGGAATTTAACTTCTCGGGAACTTTGGGGCATCGGGACTTGCTTCGGGGCTCGTGAATGATACCGGGGCTTTGGGATATTTCTTGCATGAAAACCGATGCAAAAACGCGAGAGAAAGGGAAGAAATGAGCAAAGAACTCGGCTGCCTTTGCATCCCTTTTATAGGGGCTGAACCACCGAATTATGCTGGGCGTAAATAAGGTTACGCTGGGCGTAACCTGGATAAGCTCGCTGACTCCCCTCCTTTGGTGTCTTATAAACTGTACAGAACATACTTGTATTAAAATACATTATTAATGCAATGGATGATGTTGTTTGCTTGTTTACTATTATTCTGTGTTGTGATACTACACATGACGTCCTCCGCCCCAGAACGTTTCCATCGTTCCGGTTTTGGGGTGTGACAGATTGGTATTAGAGTATTGTTTATAACGAATTGAGTATATCAACCCATAAAATATATACTAACTAAAAACACAATGGGATTAAAATACTCTGACCAAGAGTTTATACTTTTAAATAATAAATTTTTTAATTAAGTATACAAGCCTGCATTCATAATAAAATCAGTGTCAGTATGACGGAACAAAAGTATTACGATTGTTGAATATCACAAGTAGGCTCGAGGATGTGTTATCAGTTTTGGGAGGGGCATAGTCTGATCAACTATGATGGTCCGAGAAGTGATTAGCATATGCCCAAGAATGGTTGTGATATGGCAACAAGTCTAAAAACTTACCAACAATAATACAATGATAACATTAGAACAAAACATAATTCTAAAATACTATAGGAGTATCTTGTGTTTCAATTATTCTTATCTGAGAACTAAAAAGGTCTTTATTGGTAGGTCAATAGTTGCTAAGTGAATACGCTAAGGTTATATGTAACTAGGATGTCATAGACTTAGAATCTGTGATCTTTGCTTTACTCCTTATTCCTTGTTTGGTTGTGGGTTTAGAGTTAGGGGCACTTATTCGAAGGTCTGTCCTGTTTTAAATACATATAACTGGTATGCGTTATGCAAGTATTGGAGTAACTGATAAAGATCATATTATAATTATCTTAAGTAGTATGCATGTTTATATAAGATTCTTAAATCCCTTTTCTCGCGTAGATATCATGGCTGGATTCCATCCTCCTGGCGACCCGTACTTCCCAAATCAAGGCAATGCTGGATGGCTTGATTAAGAGCCGGAAGATGACCATCCAATCCCTTTGGATGATCACCTCGCAGAAGGCTTTTCTGATGCTTCTGACTCCAAGCCAGAAGTTAACAACCTACCCCAAGAGGGACAAGTCCCAAACCCCAACCCCCGACCAACATTTCAAGCTCCTACACCCTTATGGGCGACAAACTTGAATAGTTGGAGTGATGAGCAGGGTCAGCCCTTACATTTCAATGGAGACCGAATCTTTTACAACCTAAGCGAGGGTGGCTCAGCTGATCGAGTCCTGCCCATCATAGTCCGTAGGATTGCTCGGAACGTCGAGCAAGGTCGTGCAGCCATCGACCGAGTCATTGAGATTTACGCCACCTCTGGCGTTAACACGGTCCGCATTCGCCATCTCGAAGCGGCTATGGAACGGTCTAGGGGACCCAATGAAGCTTTGTAGCAACAGGTAGTTGCATCCCAAGCTGAAGTCAGGGAACTTCGAGCTCGTCAGGAAATGTATGAAAGGCGCATGAGAGACATGGAACACCGTCTGTCAGAGACAAGGACTCATTCTAGTGGTACTCGTCGTAGATAGACCCTACTCAACTCTCTCTTTTGGATATAACATAGTTATGTAAAAACTCTAGTTTAATTTCCTATCTTTGTAAAGACTTTGGATCTGTTAAGTCTTGATTAGGTCGTACTTCTGTCAAACTTTTCCCATCTTGGTTTGATGTAAGACCTACTTTTAGGTCATTTTTTCCGAACTTGTTACATCGATAATACAAGTAATATTGACAGATATCTAACCTGTTGGAAAAGCTGTACTCTTGTGTCTCTCTACTCCTCTAGTGTGCCTCTATTTCGAAACATACATTTATCCAACTGTTGGACTATGGCAATTTAGCCCATTGATCACTCTCACTATACTTACAAGTGATTCTTACTATCATGTTCATCTTTATAAACTTATAGCTGAAAGATGCCTCCTCGTAAGTCGGCAAGGTGTAATCCTCTGATTATTCCAACTCAAACACCACCACCTCCACCACAATTCGATACGACAGCTCTTTATGTTGCGGTTGTTGCTACAGCCATGGCTCAATATCACTCTACCGATGCCAGCGGAGGGGGAACACCTGTTAATTCTACTCAAGGTGAAGTCATCGTGCACTCGAGAGAGTGCTCCTACAAGGACTTCACCAATTGCAATCCAAAGTCCTTTAAAGGGACTGGCGGAGTCATTTCCCTCTCGCAGTGGTTCGAAAAGACAGAGTCGATCTTCAAGATTAGCTCCTGCCCAACAGGGAGCAATGTCAAGTTTTCCGCTTACACCTTCGAAGAAAAATCCCTGACATGGTGGAATTACCATGTCAAGTCACTAACCCTGATAGCGGCAAATGATATGGGCTGGGAAACTCTGAAAGACCTCATGATAAAGGAATAATGCCCGAAGGGTGAGATCCAGAAGTTAGATCAAGAGCTATGGAGCCTAACCATGAAAGGCTCCGACATAGTTTCCTATACTGACAGATTCAGTGAGCTGGTGGCCCTCAATCCCAACATGGTTCCCATGGAGGGAATCAAAATCGAGAAGTACATCTGGGGGCTGGTGCCTCCATTTCAGGGAAATGTCTTATCTTCAAATCCCTTTACCTTCGATAGTGCCAAGCGGTTGGCACAACGGCTCATCGACCATGGGGTCCGTACCCCGTCATCAACAATAACCCTAGCCATCTCTGAACCTTCCAAAGCGGCTGAAAACAAGTGGAAGTTATGGGATGACAAGAAGAAACAAAAAGCTGCCAAAAAGCAACAGGTTGTGGCGGTTCATGCCGCGATAGCACCTGTCGCCACTGCTCCAATAAAGCAGTACTCTGGAAGCTTGCCAAAGTGCAACAAATGCAACTTTCACCAAAACGGGCCCTGCCGGGAATTGCAGTGCTCCAACTGCAACAAAAAGGGACACACAGTTCACTTTTGCAGATCCCCAACAAGGCCAATCAACCAAGTCCCTGACGCTGGTGTGGGCCAGGCTTGCTACGGTTGTCGCAAGGTGGGCCACTACAAAAGGAACTACCCGAAGGCAGGGAATGTCGGTGGAGTAGGCAGAGTTTTGGCCATTGGCCATGAGGAAGCAGTTGCTTACCCCACAGTGGTCACTGGTACGTTTCTCCTCGATAACTCTTATCCATGCATTCTGTTTGATAGTGGAGCGGAGAGGAGTTTCGTGACCCAAAAATTTGCTCAATTAATTAAGCAGAAATCACGAACACTTACGAAACTGTTCACTGTAGAAATGGCTAATGGAAAAACTTAGAGCACTAGTAGTATATACATGGGATGCACTCAAACTCTAGATTACCATTCATTTCAAATCGATCTCATGTCGGTCTCAATTAAAAGTTTCGACGTCATTATCGACATGGATTGGTTGAGTCTACATCGTGCCAACATCATGTGTTATGAGAAGGTTGTTTGCCTTAATTTTCCGTCTGGAAAAACTCTAGTAGTCTATGGCGACAAACCCGACATGAGCCTTAGTCTCATCTCGAGTACTCAAGCCCAAAAGTACTTACGTAAGGAATATCGCGCATTCCTTGCACACGTTGTTGATACGAGCCAAGAAACCAAAGACCTGAAGAACATTCCCGTAGTACGCAACTATCCTGACATCTTTGTAGAAGAACTACCGAGATTACCTCCGCAATGACAAGTCGATTTCATAATCGACTTAATTCCAGGAGCTACCCCAGTAGCCAAATCGCCTTATCGTCTAGCACCAGCTGAGATGTAGGAACTATCTGATCAACTTAACAAACTGCTCCGTAAGGGCTTTATTAGACCAAGCTTCTCACACTGGGGAGAACCGGTCTTGTTCGTCAAGAAGAAAGACAGATCGTTTCGTATGTGCATCGACTACAGGGAGCTCAATAGGCTAACAGTTAAAAATCATTACCCTCTGCCTCACATAGACGATTTGTTTGACCAACTGCAAGGGACGAATTACTTTTCAAAAATTGATTTGTGATCCGGGTATCACCATCTGCGAGTGTTAGAGGAGGATGTTCCGAAGACAGCCTTCCGAACTCGTTACGGACACTACGAGTTTGTACTGATGCCATTCGGATTAAGAAATGTGCCCGCAGTGTTTATGGATTTAATGAATCGGGTATGTCGCCCTTACTTGGATCAGTTCGTCATCGTCTTCATCGATGACATACTTATCTACTCTCGAAGTAAGGAGGAACATAGTGATCATCTGCGATAAGTCCTAGGAACCTTACGAACAGCGAAGCTCTACGCAAAGTTCTCTAAATATGAATTTTGGATCCGAAGGGTCGAATTCTACGGATACGTAGTTAGTGAAGAAGGAGTCCACGTGGACCCTTCCAAAATTAAAGCCATTGAGAACCGGTCAGCACCGAGGACGCCTACCGAGATTCGTCAATTTCTAGGCCTCGCTGGCTACTACCGTAGATTCATACAAAACTTCTCGCGTATTGCGAAGCCTCTTACGACATTGACCCTGAAGGGCGTGACCTTTGACTGGGAAGAGAAACAAGAGAAGGCATTCAAAACGCTGAAGCGAGCCTTGTGCACCGCACCGACACTATCCCTCCCAGAAGGAATAGAAGACTTCATAATCTATTGTGATGCATCAAATCAAGGGCTCAAGGCAGTTGAAGACACACAAGGGCAACTACACCACACACGATCTTGAGTTAGGAGCAATCATGTTTGCTTTGAAGATCTGGAGACACTACCTGTATGGTACAAAAAGCACTATCTTTACAGACCACAAAAGCTTACAACACATATTCAACCAAAAGGAGCTCAATATGAGACAACGACGATGGGTCGAGCTACTCAATGACTACGAACGCGACATTCGTTATCACCCGGGTAAAGCCAATGTAGTAGCAGACGCCCTAAGTCGGAAAGCATATTCTGGTTGAAGAGTTAATTCATTGACTATGACTATCTATTCTCATCTGTCCACACAAATTAAGGAGGCTCAGCTTGAAGCCTTGAAGCCTGAAAAAAGTGGCTGGTGAATCCTTGCGTGGAATGGATAAGAACTTGGACGTCAAGGGTGGTGGAGCCTTATATCTCATGGACCGGATCTGGACACCGAAACACGGTGGCTTCAAAGACTTGGTCATGACAGAAGCACACAACACTCGATATTCCGTGCACCCGGATTCAGATAAAATATATATGGATCTTAAAAAGTTATACTGGTGGCCTAACATGAAAGCAAAGATTGCTACCTTCGTAAGTAAATGTCTTACTTGCACCAAGGTCAGGGTCGAATACCAGAAACCCTCAGGTTTATTGCAAAAACCAGAGATACCAGAATGGAAGTGGGAGCGGATCACAATGGACTTCATAACCATGTTGCCCAAGACATCGGGTTGACTTGATACCATTTGGGTCATCGTCGATAAATTGACCAAGTCTGCACACTTCCTGCCCATAAAAGAAACCGACAAGATGGAGAAGCTCACAAGAACATACATTAGGGAGATCGTACGACTGCATGGTGTTCCTATATCCATTATCTCCGATATAGATAGTAGATTCACCTCGAGGTTCTGACAGTCGCTACAGAGTTCCCTAGGGACGAGGCTGGACATGAGTACAGCGTACCATCCACAGACCGACAGATAAAGTGAGAGAACTATCCAAAACTTGGAAGATATGTTGAGAGCCTATGTGATCGACTTTGGGAAGGCATGGGATACTCATTTACCCCTTTTCGAATTTGCGTACAACAGTAGTTATCACACGAGCATAAAGGTTGCTCTATTCGAGGCCCTCTATGGCCGGAAGTGCAGATCCCCTCTGTGTTGGACTGAGGTGGGTGACACCTAGTTAGCTAGAGGATGATTTCCTAACAGCACTCTCACATGTTCGGAGATCATTTGGGAAACGACAGAGAAAATCGTTCAGATTCGGGAACGATTGAAAGCCTCTAGAGACCGACAGAAAAGCTACGCTGAAAAGCGAAGGAAACCTTTGGAATTCCTGGTGGGAGACCGAGTCCTTTTGAAAGTCTCACCCTGGAAGGGCTTGATACGCTTTGGAAAGCGTGGAAAGCTAAATCCAAGATATGTAGGGCCTTTCGAGATTCTCGCTAGGATCGGCCCCGTAGCTTACAAACTCAATCTACCCCGCGAACTCAGTAACGTACATTCTACTTTCCACATCTCGAACTTGAAAAAGTGTCTATCCGACGAGACTCTTGTAATCCTGCTCTATGAAATCGAGATCAACGATAGTCTTAATTTCGTGGAAGAACCTGTAGAGATCATGGATTGAGGGGTCAAGTAGACGAAGCAAAGTCGCATCCCAATAGTGAAGGTTCACTGGAACCCCAAGCGAGGACCAGAATTCACTTGGGAACGCGAGGATCAGATGAAAGTGAAATATCCTCATCTTCTCGCTTAGCTATTTGTAACTACTTAATTGCTTAAACTCTAACTTCGAGACGAAATTCCCTCTAACGGGGGATGATGTGACAACCCGAAATTTCTATCATGTGCAATAGATCAATTCAATCAAAGTTAGACCCATTTTGCTATCTTTTAACATTGTTTAGGGTCTATTTGAGTGTTCTAAACCTAGTACAATCAAGGTAGGAGCCTAGAAATGGGATTACACGATACATATCAAGCAAACTCGGGCCAAACACACTTGAGTGTATGGCCAAACACAAATATGTGCGGCAGCACACCCATCCCAGCCACACACTCCCACCTATATATATGACCCTTAGTCATTTTTGAACTCTTTTTCTACTAATTCAAAGTTGGAACTCGTTTTCTCTCAAGTATCATCCATAATTCTCTTCAATCTTCAAATCAAGTAAGTATTGCTTCCTTGATTAATTAATACACGGCCTCAACTAGCTTTCCCCTTACTTTGACACATGAAACCATCCATTGTTAGTCAAGAACACCAAGAACACATACTAGTTTTGGACCCTAATCACCCTTTCAAGCCTCTTTAACGTTTATACACTTATCATAACTCGATATATGCCAAGAATACTTGAAGATATGTACGAAAAACGCCAAATATCATGATCTTCAGGTGTGTACGGCCGCACACACCATGTTCAACCACACACACACCCCTTTTTAGGTCCTAAAATGGCAATGAACTCCATATAAGGCTAGAGAATGAAGTAAGAAACCTTCCTAGATGAGTACTAAGGCCTTAAAATACGTTTTGACACACTTCATGGGGAGTGTGCGGCCGCACACACACTATGGCCGCACACCCAGGCCGCACACACACACAAATGGTGTATTTTGACCATACACTCCCTTGTATAGCCATATACCCCTTATATACAATCATATATGGTTATAACACTTCAATATAAGTGTTTACTAGTCCCTGAGGTGGCCCCAATTCAATAATTAGTTGTTGCAAGCACTATATATATATATATATATATATATATATATATGTCATTATATGGTTAATAGGATTCGTTTGTGCTTAAGTCCGCAATCAAAACTTGTATTAAAATACATTATTAATGCAATGGATGATGTTGTTTGCTTGTTTACTATTATTCTGTGTTGTGATACTGCACATGACGTCCTCCGCCCCAGAACATTTCCGCCGTTCCAGTTTTGGGGTGTGACACCCTTCGCAACCAGTCACGCTTTATATGTGTGTATTTTCCCATTCATGTCGGTCTTCTTCTTGAAGATCCATTTGCACCCAATTGTCTTACAACCCAGTACATTGTCAACCAAGTTCCAAACTTAATTTTCATACATGGACTGAATCTCGTTGTCCATTGCCTCTTTCCATTTTCCAGATTCGGGGCCTGACATGGCTTCCTTGTATTTGTTAGGTTCATCTAGATTTACCATTGTGCTATCACTGATAAATGTATCACCTCCAGCTGTTATATGAAAACCATATAACATAGGTGGAACACTAACTCTACTAGAACGCATCAGAGGTACAGGCTCTTCAATTGGCTCAACCGGAGTTTCCTCCTCGGGTTGAGTGCTAGTGTTTGAGGTTCCTTCACCGCTTGACACTTGAAGCACTTCAAGGTCAATTTGCCTCCTACTGTCCCCTTGGAATATGAGTTCTCTCTCATGAAAGACTCCTCTCCTTGCGACGAAGATAACATTGTCACTTGGTCTATATAATAGATATCCAAAGGAGTTCTGCGGGTAGCCTATGAAAATACGTCGCTCGCTCCTAGGTGCGAGCTTGTCATGAGTCTCGCGTCTCACGAAAGCCTCGCAACCCCAAACTTTGATGTGGTCTAACGAGGGAACCTTCCCTGTCCACATCTCGTGAGGTGTTTTGAAAAGCTTTTTGGTAGGGACTAGATTAAGGATATGGGCGGCAGTCTCTAAGGCATACCCCCAGAATGAGATATGTAACAAAGATCGACTCATCATGGAATGAACCATGTATAGCAAGCTTCTATTGCGCCTCTCAGCCACACCATTAAGTTGTGGTGTCGTAGGTGGCATCAATTGTGAAACAATTCCACATTCCTTAAGATAGTCAAGGAACTCGATACTAAGATACTCTCATCCTCGATCGGATCGCAACATCTTTATCTTCCTGCTCAATTGATTCTCCATTTCTTTCTTATATTCTTTGAATTTTTCAAAGGTTTCTGGCTTAGGGTTGATAAAGTAGATATAGCCATCCCTACTGTAATCATCAGTAAAAGTCACATAGAAGTGGTTAGCATCCCTTGTTGCGGTTCTGAATGGTCCACACACATCAGTGTGTATGAGATCAACCAGACCTTCACCCCTTTCACAAGAACCAGTGAAGGGTGACTTGGTCATCTTTCCAAGTAAACACGATTCGCAAGTGTCTTTCGACTTCAAGTCGAATGACTCCAAAACTCCATCCTTTTGGAATTGGGATATGCGCTTCTTGTTCACATGTCCAAGACAACAATGCCACAAGCATTCCTTATCCAAATCATTGAGTTATCTACAACCATCAAAGTTTCATATATACCACTACAAGGTAATGCTTCAAAATAAAATACACCATTGTAATAAGCATTAATACCACCAATTTCATTATTAAAAGAAAAGGCAAAACCTTGTTTATACAAACTGTGAAAGGAAATAATATTTCTCGCCATATCGGCCGAGTAACAACAATTATTCAAATCTAAATCTAAACCATTACTAAGCAATAAAGAATAAACTATAATCTTTGTTACAGGCGACACTTACCTATTTCCCATTATTAAGTTTATCTTCCTGTGCTCCACATCCCTACTTCTTTTTAGTCCCTGCAAATCAGAACAAATGTGAAATCCACAACCTGTATCAAGGACCGAAGAATTAGCATGTGATGAGTTATTAGATTTCATAGTGTAAATACCTGCAAAGGAGGGCTTGATCTTGCCATCTTTTATGTCCTGCAAGTACTTGGGGCAGCTTTGTTTCCAGTTCCCTATATCATGGCAGTGGAAGCACTCTACATCCTTCGGATTAGAGGAGGGATTAGCAGAACAACCTTTGGTGTCACTTGAAGAGGATCCATCAAGAGAATTTCCCTTGCGACTTTTGTAGGGAGCATTCTTCTTCATTCCCTGCCCATGCCCGATTTTTAGAACAGGGGCAGAAGTAGTAGTAGGAGTAGACACAACCAACTTGCCTTTCAGGTTGCTTTCTGTTGTCCTTAGTGATGGGTTTTGAGCATTCTAACACTTCCTAAGTGTACATGCAACCCTAATAACCTTGGATCTATGTTTGTCTAATAATCATGCAAAGTTGTTTTCCAAGGTTATGAACCTATCTAGCATACATGGGGTACAATTTTCTTTGTATAAAAGATAGAACTACATACCTTGTTGTTGAAAGTGTTCCTTGAAACCTTGTGAGCCTAGCACCTTAAGTGTGATGCCTCAAATGCTTCACACAACACCAAATGCAAAGAATAAACTTGAGAGAATACTTTAACACATGCAAAATCGGCCAAGCCCTCTTGTTTCTTAATGTAGCCGATTTTGGGGAGAGTTGCATTGCTTATATAGTGTGTTGCACTAGGTAAACCCTAATGTAACATGAATCTTCATTTCTTGATCCATGGGTTAACTCCATGGAGCATCCTATGGGTGTAACCTTGATAATCCATGGAGTCTCTTAGCCCACTATATAAGATATGGAAGATTTACAAAACCTACCCATATATTTAATTAGTTATCTTTTGATCACTTAATTAATTCTAAATTAATTCTTGATCAAAACTAATTAAACAATATTATTAATATATTGGAACTTATAATATATGAAAAAACCATATGTGTTATTTCTCTCATTTAGTTTATCCAATTGCATGGTGCCATGCAACCCAAATGGACCATGTCGGGTCGGGTCAAGTACTTTCCAGAAATAGTTATGGACTTAGACACCATATCCAATAGTCTCCCACTTGGATAAGTCTAACAACTATAACTGCAATACTTCAAGAACCGATCGACAATCGTAGCTCTTTCAAGGTCTCTCGGAACTGAGAAGATGTTGATAAGCCATTTAAGATAAGGGATCATATAATCCTCTGTTCTAGATATTAGCCGTACAAATACATGGAACAATGTCTTACTTATTGTCTAGCAGTTTGTTTCTCGATTTCCGATTTGTTTGACAAAGAACTTAATTGAACACATCAACTTAGTTCTGACCGGGCCTGGTACATAAGTCAAAACAAAACCATCGAGGGGCCCAGATGTCAACTTCTAATCCAATAAGGAACAGATAAATTTCGACACATATGTTTGTTCTACTACTAGTTGAATTATACACAAGAGCACGTTTTATAACATCGAGTTACCAATGCGGTTTCGTACAATCAATGCATAATCAATTCATAGGCAACAAATCATATCTCTAGGTTTGAAGACTTATATGATATTACCGTCTCATGATCACTCGAAATGAAATTCCATGAAGTGATTCCAGTGAGCGTGGGTTGATTCCAATACTCAGAACTTATGAGCACTCATGATTGTTGTAGCCATGTCCAACACCTTAGACCTCTGCAACCAATCATGACAGTCTTACTTCATATCTACTTCCAACATATGACCGACTGTGGAAAATTTGAATAATATGTGAAACCACAACATACTATTCTGGAAGTCAAAACATGCAAAAGAAACTATAGTAAACGATTGACAAAAGATAGTAACACTTTACTCATAAATAAACACAACTTTTATTCATCATCAATTGTCAATTACACTTTACAAATTTCATAATTTTTCTAACTACTAAAACTTATATCATCCTTCAGCCCTATGCTCCGAGCATGCTGGAGATGCTCAACCCTACTCAGTTCCTTCGTGAGGATATCTGTTGGGTTCTCATCCGATGATACCCTCTTTGCCACGAGGATTCCTTCTTCTATGCGATGTCTGATAAAATGATATTTTCTGTCGATGTGTCTGGATCTCCCATGATCCCTTGGTTCCTTGGCTAAGGCAACAACACTTTCGCTATCACAGAAAATTTCCATGGGCTCCTTTATAGCTGGTACAACTCCAAGGTTTCCACTGAAGTTCTTCAGCCATATAGCCTCCTTTGCTGCCTCGCTCACTGCTATATACTCTGATTCACAAGTGGAATCAGCCAATGTTTCCTGCTTGGAACTCTTCCAAGTGAATGCTCCTCCGTTTCGGGTAAAGACCCAGCCCGACTGAGAGCGGAAATTATCCCTATCAGTCTGGAAGCCAGCATCACTATACCCTACAACTCTCAAGTCATCACTCCCACCGAGGGTAAGGACCTAATCCTTAGTCCTCCGTAGGTACTTGAGGATATTCTTTACCGCAGTCTAGTGAGCCTTGCCAGTGTTCCCCTTATACCTGCTAACCATGCTCAAGGCAAAGGCTACATCAGGTCGAGTACAGGTCATAGCATACATGATAGAGCCTACCGTCGAAGCATAAGGCACTCGACTCATTTCTGCTATCTCAGCCTCAGTACTTGGGCTTTGTGTTTTACTCAATCTGGCGTTACTCTGGATGGGTAACTCTCCTTTCTTGGAGTTCTGCATGTTGAATCTCTTCAACACCTTGTCCAAGTAGGTACTTTGACTAAGTCCAATTAGTCTTTTACTTCGGTCTCTCAAAATCCTTATCCCTAGAATATAGGCAGCTTCTCCTAGGTCCTTCATAGAGAAACACTTCCCAAGCCAGGACTTAACTTCCTACAGAGTTGGGATGTCATTTCCTATGAGTAGTATGTCATCCACATACAGTACAAAAAAGCTAGCTATACTCCCACTAGCCTTGACATACACACAAGATTCATCTTCACCCCTAGAAAAGCCAAATTCCTTGACTTTCTCATCAAAGCAAAGATTCCATCTGCGAGGTGCTTGCTTTAATCCATAAATAGATTTCTCAAGCTTACACACTCCATTAGGGTACTCGTTGCTGACAAAATCTTCTGGCTGACTCATGTAAACATCTTCAGTCAACTTTCCATTAAGGAAAGCGGTTTTGACATCCATTTGCCATATTTCATAATCATGAAATGCAGCTATGGCTAACATAACCCTAATAGACTTAATCTTGGCTACTGGAGAAAAGGTCTCATCATAATCCACTCCAGGAGTTTGAGAGAAGCCCTTTGCAACCAGTCGTGCCTTATAAGTGTGTACATTACCATCCATGTCGGTCTTCTTCTTGAAGATCCATTTTCACCCTACAGTCTTACGACCTGGTACATTTTCAACCAAGTTCCAAACATGATTGTCATACATGGATTGTATCTCGCTATCCATAGCCTCTTTCCATTTAGAAGACTCAGGGCCTGCCATGGCTTCCGCGTAACTGTTAGGTTCATCCAGAACTACTAGTGTCTCATCACTAATAAGTGTCTCACATTCCGCAGTAATATGGAAACCATAGTAATGCTCAGGTGCATTCCTAACTCTCGCGGAACGCCTCAGAGGTACAGACTCGTCAATTGGCTCAACAGGAGTTTCCTCCTCAAGTTGAGGGCTAGGGTTTGAAGTTCCTTCACCACTTGATTCTTGAAGTTCTTCAAGGTCAATTTGCCTCCCACTGTCTCCTTGGCTTATAAACTCTCTCTCTCTCTCGAAATACTCCTCTTCTTGCTACAAAGACCACATTATCACGGAATGAGATTGGTAGCAAAGCTCGACTCATCATGGAACGAACCATATCTAACAAGGTTCGATTACGCCTCTCAGCTACACCATTCAACTGCGGTGTCCTGGGAGGTGTCAATTGTGAGACAATCCCACATTCCCTAAGATAGTCGAGGAATTCTGAACTAAGATACTCACCACCTCGATCGGATCGAAGCATCTTAATGTTCCTGCCTAATTGATTCTCGACTTCCTGTTTAAATTCCTTAAACCTTTCGAAAGTCTCTGACTTATGCTTGATTAAGTAGACATGTCCATATCTACTGTAATCATCAGTAAAAGTCAAATAATAACAATTAGCATCCATTGTGGCATGTTTGAAGGGTCCACACACATCCGTGTGTACAAGATCCAACAAACTTTCACCCCTCTCACAAGCACCTGTGAAGGGTGACTTTGTCATTTTTCCAAGTAAGCATGATTCGCAGCTATCATCTGACTTTAGGTTAAATGACTCCAAGACTCCATCCTTTTGGAGTTGTCCTATGCGTTTCTTGCTTATATGTCCAACACGACAATGCCATAACGATGCTTTATCCAAGTTATTATTATTAATAGAATCAATACACAAAACATTATTTCCTAAGTTATCAACCACAGATACAGTTTCATACACACCATCACAAGGTAATGCTTTAAAATAAAGAATATTATTAAAGAAAGCATTAATCAAACCAACTTCATTATCAAATGAAAAGGTAAAACCTTGTTTATACAATGCATGAAAGGAAATAATATTTCTTGCCATTTATGGCGAATAACAACATTTATTCAAATCTAAACTAAACCCACTACTTTGCGATAAAGTATAAACTCCAATCTTGGTGACAGGTGAAGCTTTCCTGTTTCCCATGATCAAGTTTATTCTTCCTTGCTCCACATTCTCACTTCTTCTTAGTCCCTGCAAATCAGAACAGATATGGATACCAGAATCGTATCAAGGACCCATGAGTTAGAATGGGGTGAGTTATTAGATAAGATAGTGTAAATACCTACATGGTTGGGCTTGACTTTCCCATCCTTCACATCTTGCTGGTACTTTGGGCAGTTCCGCTTCCAATGTGCTTATCATGGCAATCGAAGCATTCAGCCTCTTTTGGGTCAGAAGAAGGAGTTATGAAACCTTTCTTGGTTCCACTTGAAGAAGAGCCTTCAAGGGTCCTAGCCTTGGTACCCTTCGAAGAACTCTTTCTCTTCTTCCCTCGTCCTTTCCCGATTGCCAAGACAGGGGCGGAGTTGGTAGGAGTAGGAGTAGTAACAACCGCCTTACCCTTAAGACCACTTTCCACGGTCTTTAAGAGTCCTTGGAGTTTGCTGAGAGTGACCTCTTCCTTGTTCATGTGTTATGTCATGCGGAATTGATCATAACATGAAGGTAAGGAGTGCAAAATGATATCTATTGCAAGCTCCTCGGGGAAGTTCACATTAAGCTTTAGCAAACGGTCTACAAACCTTTGCATTTTTTGCATATGGCCCGTGATGGGTTCACCATCCTTCATTCGGGTTGTTATCATGGAGGAGATGATTTCATACCTCTCTTGTCTTGCACTTTGATGGTATCTTTCCATCAAATCATGGTGCATTTCAAATGGGTAGAAGTCCTCATAGGACTTTTGGAGGTCGGCTGTCATAGTGGCCATCATGATGCATGCCACCTTGGTGGCATCCCTTTCATGTGCCCTAAAGTCAGCGATCTCTTGAGGAGTAGCAACTGTCTCATCAATCTCCTTAAGCTCCTTATCGAGGACATATTCTTTGTCCTCGTAGCGAGTAATCATTCAGATGTTCTATACCATTCATTAAAGTTGGATCCATCAAAAGTGACTTTCCCACACAAGTTCATTAGAGAAAAAGGAGCCATTAGGATTAGAGCCAGAAGCAGCAGTGTTTGCAGACATATGAAAAGAAGAAAAGTTTAGTTTAGAAATAGAAATAGTCCTTAATAAAACACCCAAATGTAGTATTAAGGCTAGGACCCAATCTCAATATATTATACTTAGAAGAGGTATGTTGTAATCTAAGTAATAACATATTTGAAAGGCAGGTGAATGACGATTCACCAATTTCCACCAAAGACGAAATATTAAAAATATTTAATTTGGTTCTTAGAAACTCCTAGATTCTTTTGAGATTCAATGAACTTTTCAAAGGCATGTTTCAATCTCGTGTGTGCCCTCCAAGTTTTGTGATTAGGATGCCGAGGATCACAAAACGAGGTGTGAAGTAACCATGCAAATTACTTGGTACCCTTAATGTATTACCCCTCAATCGACGTGCTGGTTAACCACACACGCTCCGTCGATACTATGATAAACATTAATTCACCCTTTACCTACCTTGTTAAGTTCAAGTTAGTGTGTCGGTTAACCACACACGCTCCACTAACGACTTAGACAAAGTGTAAAGTCTAATTTCATGGATTAGCACCTTATTCGCATTTTTCCTAAAGTAACTAAGATTGGGAATTTAATAAAATATTTAGTTACTTTATAATTATCATTATACTTTTAATGAGAATTTATAAGTCCTTGTCTTAACCGTTTGACTAACGACCGTCCACCAGTCAAGCAAGCGGTGGGTGAGAGTGGACACCCATTAAGTTGTCATTTTATAGGCAACAACCTTATACCCACCTTATAGATTGGCTTCGTGAATGAGGCGTACTAGCGGTAAGACGACTTTGATCTTATACATATATATATATATATATATATATATATATATATATATATATATATTATTAACTTATAATATTATAAGTATAAGGGTTGAATTTTAACTTTTAAAATTCTAAGGGTTGGAACTAAAGTTTTAATCAAGACTTCACTTGTTCCAAAACTTGGGGGCATGTTTTGTAAACTTTCAAAACGTTTCATTTCTTGTAACTTATGAGTTAATTAGAGTATTAAAAATGAAGACTCTTCATTTTTATAACTCATGTGTTCTTTTAATGGTTTTAAAACAAAGTGACTTTTGGTTTTCCATAACTTGAGGACAAGTTATGGACTCCATTAAACTTGAGAGAATACTCTCACACAACACCAAATGCAAAGAATAAACTTGAGAGAATACTCTAACACATGAAAAATCGGCCAAGCCCTCATGTTTCTTAGTGTAGCCGATTTTGGGGAGAGTTGCATTACTTATAAAGTGTGTTGCACTAGGTAAACCCTAATGTAACATGACTCTTCATTTCTTGATCCATGGGTTAACTCCATGGAGCATCCTATGGGTGGAACCCAACTTGATAATCCATGTAGTCTCTTAGCCCACTATATAAGATATGGAAGATTTACAAAATCTACCCATATATTTAATTATTTATCTTTTGATCACTTAATTAATTCTAAATTAATTCTTGATCAAAACTAATTAAACAATATTATTAATATATTAGAAGTTATAACATATTAATAAACCATATGTGTTATTTCTCTCATTTAGTTTATCCAATTGCATGGTGCCATGCAACCCAAATGGACCATGCCCGGTCGGGTCAAGTACTTACCAGAAATAGTTATGGACTTAGACACCTTATCCAACACTTAGAAGGCCTTGAAGCTTGCTGAGAGTGACCTCCTCCTTGTTCATATGATAGGTCATACGAAACTGATCATAACAAGAAGGTAAATAGTGTAGAATTATATATATATATATATATATATATATATATATATATATATATATATATATATATATATATATATATATATATATATATATATATATATATATATATGGCCAACTCTTCATCAAAATTGACATTCAATTTAAGCAAGCGGTCAACAAATCTCTACATCTTTTGTAAGTGGGCCATGATGGGTTCACCATCCTTAATTTTGGTTGTGATCATGGAGGCAATGATCTCATACCTCTCCTGTCGAGCACTTTGATGGTATCTTTACAACAAGTCTTGATACATTTCAAAAGGATAGTAGTCCTCATAGGACTTCTACAGCTTAGTAGTCATGGTAGCAGTCATTAGACACGACACTTTGTCGCATCCCTTTTAGGAGTAGTATGTTTAGCGATTTGTTCGGGAGTAGTATTGGTTACATTAATATCCTTAAGCTCTTTATCTACGACATATTCTTTGTCCTCATAGCAAATAGCCATTCAGATGCATCGAATCCATTCATGGAAGTTCAAGCCATCGAAAATGACCCCCCCCACACACACACACACACATAAGTTCATGAGGCAGAAAGATCCTGAAGGGATTGGGTTGGAAGCAATTTTTTGGGATAGAAATCTGAAAAAAAAAAAAACAAGAACAAAGTTTAGGTTAGAGTATAACTCTTAATAATACACCCAAATAAAATATTAAGGCTAAGATCCAACACAATATTGAAAAATATTTGAAGGTAGGTAAATGACGATTTACCAATTTTCACCATGAAAACGAAATAGATTATTAAGTTTTAATTGGATTGAAATTCCTAGATCCTTTGAGATTCATTGAACTTTTCAATGGCATGTTTAAATCTCGATTGTGCCCTTCAAGTTTGTGACTGGGATGTCGATGATCACAAACAAGGAGTGAATAACCATGCAAATTATCATGGTACACCCAATGTTACAAATCACCTAATCAATGTGCCGGTTAACCACACACGCTCCATTGATCTATGATTAACATCAAATTACACCCTTTGCCACACATTTTCAGTCCCATATTAATGTGTCGGTTAAACACACACGCTCCACCAACGACTTAACAAGGTGCAAAGTGTAATTTCATGGATTAGCACCATTTTCACATTTTTCCTAAAGTAACTAAGATTGAGAATTTAATAAAAAGTTTAGTTACTTTATTTTTATCATTATAATTTAAATGAGGGAGAATTAATGTCCTATCCTACCCGTTCGGCAAACGACCCTCCACCAGTCAAGGAAGCGGTGGGTGAGAGTGAACACCCATTAAACCACCATTTTATAGGCAGTAACCTTATACCCCCTTATAGACCGGCTTCGTGAATAAGGCCTACTAACGGTAAGACAGACTTATCTTATATATATATATATATATATATATATATATATATATATATATATATATATATATATATATATTAAACTTAAAATATTGTAAAGCAAAGGGTTGAATTTTAACTTTTAAAACTCTAAGGTTTGGAATTAAATTTTCATTAGTGTGACTTAACAAATTCTAAAACTTGAGGGCAAGTTTTCAAACATGTCAAAACTCTTCATATTCATAACTTATGAGTTTAATGCAATTATAAAGAAAAGACTTTTCATATTCCATAACTTGAGGACAAGTTATGGAGTCCATTAAAGGCATTTAGATCATTATTTTAATTAACAAAATAATCAAATAATTCATACATGATCTAATTAAACTCATAAGAACAAGATAATTCATATCAACAATCTTCAAGAAATTAGCCTAATCATATAAACTAATAAAATCTTGAAATTATGACAATTATATTTCAAATGGGCAAGCATGATCATTACCATTTCAAAAAACATATTTCATGGTTCAAAAAACAGTTTGGGGTAATGATCCTAATCCAATTCTAGCCAAAACTCGAAATTCTGCACACAGGAGCACCAACTCGGCGAGTGCATGAACTGGACTCATCAAGTTGGTCAGTTTCTGAGTGGACTCGGCGAGTTCACCAGTCAGAATGCAGAAAATCGATTTTTTCAACTTTGAAAACCAATAAGCATCAAGTATAACAGAAAATAATCCTAGGCTCTAATATCACTATTGGGTTTTGAGCACTATAACACTACTATGGTGCACATGCAATCCTAAATGCTTTGGATCTATGTTTTCTCTAATTATACATGCATATTTTCAATTTTCCAAAGCATTGTCCAAACTAGCATACATTTGAACAATTGAAAGATACAACTAGTTATATGACTTACCACTTAGAAGGACTTGTAGTTTTTGACCTTTGAAAGCTTGAGCACCTCAAGTGTGATGCCTCTAATGGTTCATAAGCCCCAATATGCAAGAGGAGGCTTGAGAGAATAGATTATTAGCACAAAATCAACTTCACACTCTTGGAATGGATGGTGTAACCGATTTTGGCTCTAGGAGGGGATTATTTATAATGTAGCAAGTGTTAGGGTTACACCTTGTAAACCCTAATGATCCATAAACGTTCACATTCTTATGCTCCATGGGTTTATCATCCATGGATTATAGCCCATCTACAAAATCATGAATCATTTTCCCACACTATAAGAATCATTGATTTACATAATCAATCCCCATATATTTAATTTGTCTCTTCTGACCACAAAATTAATTCCAAATTAATTCTTGACCAATACTAATTAAATAATATGATTTAATAGTAATATATTATACTTGTAATATATTAATACATCATAAATAACATTATTCTCAAAAGTCCATCCTATCAAATTGCACTGGTGAAGGCAACCTAGAAGGACCATGCTATAATCGAGTCAAGTACATCCCAGTTATGGGATTAAACATCAAATCCAACAGGACCCTCCTCCAATCCTCCTGGTAACTAATCTCTCCCTTTTCTCTTGTTTTAAGCTTTTTATAGTTGTGTCTTGGAAAAAATATTTGGACAAAGTTTAACTTGGTTGGTGACCCTACGTGGTCTTTTTAAGTCCGGATGTGTTTGGTAGACAATTTACCTTGGTTTGTAATTTAATGGTATCTTTTACTCACAACTTTATCGTTTTGGTCCCAGATGGTTCATGTTGGCCACTACTTTAATTTTTCCCCAAATATTGATGTTGGCCTTTGAGGTACATTTGTTCATGCTTTTTCCCATTAAGGGGATTTCTTTCCTAAGGCTTGTGATGGCCTTAGGAATTGGGTGGTAATGGTTCCTTTTTGCATGGTAGTGTATTAAAAATTGCAGGATACTCTCCTTTGGTAGTTGAACGTTGTGTATAGTTAACCAAAGTTTGTTGCCTTTGTCCCAAGATTTCACACTTGTAAACTCGGGGCTCCTCCTTCTCTCAAGTCATTGGCCTGTATTTTTAGGTCGAGGCCTTGGCTAGCCATTTTTAAATGAACCTTGACATGTTCACTTTTGTCAGGGTATTTCCTTTTAAGTAAAGTTTTCTAGTTAAACTTTAAGACTTTGTTCTAAGTCTTGGGCCAATGATAGTTGTACTTTGGCCCTAGTCATCTAAGTTAAGTCAAGATCGTCACCTTGAGGCATTTAGGACTTAGATATTTTTTTTATATCAAGGAAAATTTATGAACCTATAAAGCATTTGTTCATGTCATGGGCAAAGGTAATGGTCCATTGAGTTAGTTTGATATGTTTTAGGGAAAGGTTATGAGCCTTTAAAGCCAATGGTTGTATCCTTACATCGATTATTGTCACACCCCCAAACCAGAATGGCCGAAACATTCGGGGTGGGTGACTTCACGTAGTATCATAACAGTTGAATATTGTAAAGAAAGTAACCACAACCATCATATATATAACAAAAACTTACATTGTTACGTGTAATACATGTTTCAAAAGAATAATACAATATGATGATTTAAAAGGTTTTGATAATAGATGCCTTAACATTTCTTCTCCAAAAGTTGATGTACCTGTGTTACTAATTCCCTGAGAAATACAAGTAGTTTTGAAAAAGTGTCAACAATTAAGTTGGTGAGTTCATAAGTGTTTTTGTACTGAAAGTTGCATGTCTTTTAGTAAAAATAGATGAATGTGTTTTCCAGAAAATCCAATATTTTCTACATATAGTTTGAAAAAGTCCCAAAGGTTAGAGTGCATTAGTATCTTTCGTGCCCAAATGATGAAAGTAAGTTTATACTCAAAATAATGTGTTTACTGAATGCATTCAAGAGTCTCATAAATCAAACTTATTTTCATACTTCCGTGTGAGTTTTATAACCATGCTATTGACCTAGACTGCTTGTAACAACGTTCTTCAGGCGTTGAAGTGTTATGACGTTTGTCACCCCAGACCCGTCGGTCTAACCGTAGCTAACAGTTTAGGTGCAGGATTGTCAATCCTGTATAGATCTATACACAAGTATCACGCTCTCCCTCCAAGAGATTATGGTTTATAATACAGGACTTGAAATGCATACTTGAGTGTACGTTGAAGTTGAATATCTCACAACACTTAATATTTATAGATTTACAAAAAAGAAAGACTATATTTCATGTAGATGAAAGTATTTCATTTTCACAATGTTTAAGTAAAGATGCGATGAATAACCCGAAAACTATACCCATTATAGTTTCTCCGAAAGTGTGTTTCATTTGGTGATAAAAACTCGATGTAATACTAACTTTGCATGTAAAGTAAAATGTCGATATTGAAGTATTTAAAAATGTAGATGTTGTTTTTAAATCTATATAAAGCGATATGTTTTCTCGTATTGCACTTGTATTCCCCCCCCCCCCCCCCCCTAAAACATGAAAAACACGTGAAAAAGTAAGGGTATGAACTCAATTGGAAAGTGTGACTATTCGAAGAAAGCGAGCTTTTTCTCTGGCGGCACTTCGACTGGAAAGTGGCGAGATTCTCGGGAATCTCGGGGCTTCAGACCTTCATCGGGGCTGGGGTATGAAACCGGGAAGTCGGGATCGTCTCGGGATGCTAAATGTGGAGTAAGAATGATAGAAAAGGACGAAATGGGAAAGGAAAGTCAGAGGTCTCGCATCCTATTTATAGGTGAGGAACACTGCCCTCGTACGTTCGGCGTACTCCGAAGTACGCGGGGCGTACCTCGTACGCTGGGCGTACCCTCGTACACGGGGCGTACTCGTGCGTCACGGCTTACCACATCATCGACTGCTGGACCTCAGACCGGATGGGGCGTAGAGGTGTAGGGGCGACGTGGCCGATGCGAGACCCTCCATTCAGTACGCTGGGCGTACTCCGAAGTACGTTGGGCGTACTCCTTCAGATAAGCTTCGTAATATGTGGCAAAAACTTCAAAAATGCGTAACTTTAGCATACGAGCTCCGTTTTTGATGTTCTTTATATCCACGCGAAGGTGAGCAAATACTCTACAGCTTTCATTTAGACTTCGTCGGCTAATTTTGATTCTATTTTTAATTATATTTTATTTAATAGGCCGGGACACGATAATTCCGTTAAAAATCCATAACTTCTTTATGCGACATCCGTTTTCGTCTGTCTTTTTACCATTGCACTACTATTGTAGAGACCTTCAACTCTCGTTTAGGTTGTGTCGGCTAAAAATCGCTCGATCTTTATTTCAAGTTTTTAGCTGTCTACCGTTGTTATGAAGCTTAGAAAATTCATAACTTTTTCATACGAAGTCAGGTTTGGGCGTTCTTTTTATGCACATTCACGCTTTAACATAATCTGCGACTTTCGTTTAGATACCTAAGGCTAAAAAGCATTTTATTGAAGTTTCATTTTTTATGTTTAGCAGTGTTTTACCGAGTGTGTCGTGGATTTTTCGATTGGTCATAACTCCTTAGTTATAACTCGGATTTGAGTGTTCTTTATGTTTTTGGAAACATTGGCACAACATCCAACACTTTATGCATCCCAATTAAGATTTTAGAACACTTCATTTTGAAGCTAATTTCGTTGATTCCAAATAGTTCGTTATATTTGACTTTTTGAATGTTACATTGATTTGAAAAATATCGGGTTGTCACAATTATGCTCAAGTGATATAGATGATCGGTCCTTTGTTATCACTTGGTAACTATGCACAACCTCTTATTGAAATGATATCAAGCTTTAATAATAATAAACATCTGAATTGTTTTCGAAAGTAGTCAACCTTCATCATTATATTGATAATGTTTTTGAAATATCAACACAGTATGAGGACAAAAATGACAAAACTTTGACTCGAAAATTGGCCTAGAAGTAGAGGTAATTGTTCGGGTGTGATTATCCAATTGGAGTTAGATTACATTGCATTTCCCTTGACGTGCCTCATTCTGTCTTCTCTCCTTGCTTTAGGAATAAAACCGGTGCAAATTGTGCGTGTTCCAAGTCTGGGGAATGGGCCTCCCATCTTGTGCTTCCAAGACATAAGTTACGTTTTGGTGTGTATCCACTATCTTGTATTGGCCTTCCCCGGTGACACTTAGCTTTCCCTGGGGTTGCACATACTTGGATTCATTTTTTCTCAACACCCATTCTCATACCTTGAAATGATTTACTCGTACATGTCGATTGTAGTAATTTTCGATGTGAGTTTTGTAGGCAGTCTGTCGAAGTTAGGCTGCTTTGTGTTTCTCGCCAAGTATGTCTAAGTCTTGACCTTGTCTAACTTGATTGGTGTTTACATTAAAGCCCGCCACTCGTAGTGACTCGACAAGATTTTAGGTGGGGGCACCACCTCTGCTCCGTATGTTAGGCTAAAGGGTGTTTCCCTGGTACAGGATCTCGAGGTCGTACGATACAACCCGAGCATTGTGGGCAATTCTTCAACCCATTCTCCCTTAGACCTTATTAGGCGCTTTTTATGGCCATTGATGATAGTCTTGTTTGACACCTTTGTTTAGATGTTGGCTTGGGGATGTGCCATTGAGGTGAATCGGCGATGTATTTGCTTTTCTTCACACCATTCCTTGAAGGTACTTCCTTCAAACTGAGTGCCATTATTGCTAATTTAGATACACGGGGTGCCAAAATGCGTGAGGAGATTTTTCCACATGAATTTCATCATCTATTTTCTTGCGATGATGATTAGAGGCTCGACTGCGATCCATTTAGTGAAGTAATAGATGGTGACCAACAAGAATTTAGCTCCACGTGGGGTGGTTGGAAATGGTCCAACAATATTTATGCCCCATTGATGAAAAGGCTAGGGACTATTGATGATGGTTAGTGGCATGGCGGGTTAGTGAAAGTTTGGCACTCCAGGTATTTTTTGCTGATCTTGGCCGCATCCTTGTAGATGTCTAACCAATACACCCCTAGGAGGAGTATCTTCCTGGTGAGTGCTCGTGCACCTTCATCCGCTCCAGCTTCCCCTGCGTGGCTTTCTTCTAAAAGTGATTGGTCTTCAGAGTGGGTGATGCACTTTAGCCATGTTCCATGTATCCCCTCTTGTACAATTGTGTGTCCCCTACAAGGAACTATGGTGCCTCGACCTTGATCTTGACCCTCCTAGCCTCTATAGGATTATCTGGGAGGACCCTAGGTAGTCTATGAAGGGTTTGCTCCAGTCAGGAACTGTTGTGATAATTTCAACCTACTTGTTTTCGATGCTTATTTCCAGGAGAATCTCCACTAAGGCTTTATTGCTTAGATGATCGAAAGATGTTGAGGCTAGTTTGCTAAGACCATCAACTCCCGCGTTCTCTCCTTGGTGGATCTGTTTGAGTGAGAAGCTTTTAAAAGACCGTGCTAACTCTCGCACTGTGTCCAAGTACCTTTGCATTATTTGGTCCTTGGCTTCGTATGTGGCATTGATCTGATCAGAGATGAGGAGGGAATCATTAAAGGTTGTAAGGCGTTTCTCTCTAACTTCTCGGGCTATTCAGAGGCCTACTATAAGTGATTTGTAATCAGCCTCATTGTTTGGAAGTTGATCTGATCAGAGATGAGGAGGGAATCATTAAAGGTTGTAAGGCGTTTCTCTCTAACTTCTCGGGCTATTCAGAGGCCTACTATAAGTGATTTGTAATCAGCCTCATTGTTTGGAAGTTGAATCGCAAGGCATACATAGTTCCATCACCATTGGGATTTTTTTAGAATTAGTCTTGCTCTAGAACCTTCCTTGCTCCAAGCTTTGTTAGTGTGTAGTTCCCAAATGTCTCGACTTGCCTCCGGTTATGAGGGATCTATTGGCATGACTGTTGGCACATTTTTTAGTGTGTCGAGAATCTCGACTACGAAGCCTGCCAAAGCTTGGGCTTTGATGTTGGTGCATGGGTGATCATCTATGTCATGTTCGCCTAGCTCGATCACCCATTTTGCTAGGTGTCTCAATTTATCTGGTCTCAAAAGGATTAGTTTTATTGGGTAACTGGTGAAGACCTCAACCTTGTGGCCTTGGAAGTAGCACCTGAGACGTCTGGCTACGTAGATTAATGTGGGAACCAGTTTTTCTAAGATTAGGTAGTTAAGATCAAGACCTTGTAACACTCGACGGCTTGTACCGATGATATGGCTTCGCCGGATTCTGCCAAGTGCATTTGCAAACTTTATGTAAGTCCCCAAATCTTCTTGTGTATCAATCAGATCCAATTGATGGTGCGGAATCCCAATCAATTGGATGATTTCAGATCAAAATAGAAGAGAAGGAGAAGAAGATGATGATGAATCTATAATGTATTAATGTAACGCCCCTAGATCAGGGCTAGTCAATTTAGAGACGATAAGCGTCAAAAATGACTTTTTGATGAAAGATTATTTAGAATGAGTAATCTTCACCAAGTTATAGTATATGTTACAAGGATTCCGTACATATAAAGAACGCCGAAATCCGAGTTATAACAAAGAAGTTATGACCTGTCGAAATTTTTCGACAGAACCGGCACGACACAGCACGACATTAAAAGTAAATTTACATTAGAGCGATATTTATCCTTAGCGATCTAAACAAAAGTCGTAGAATACGTTAAACCGTGAGTGTGCATAAAAAGAACGTCCAAATCTGACTTCGTATAAAGAAGTTATGATTTTTCTAAGTTTCGACTTAGCGGTATGCAGCCCGAATACTCGATTTGAGATCGAGCGGTTTTTATCCGAAACAATCTTAACAAGAATCGAATATCTCGTTAATTGTAGTGAAACGATAAAAAGATAGGTGAAAACGGACGTCAAATGAAGAAGTTACGAATTTATAACGGAATTTTCCTGTACCGGCCTACTAAAAATAAATAATAAAAATAAATTCAAAATTAGCCGACAGAGTCCAAACGAAAGTTGTACATCGTAGTCTCACCTACGCGGGGATATAAAGAACGTCGAAAACAGAGCTCGTATGAGGGAGATATGAATTTTTGAATTTAATTAAATAAATTCGATATTAAATTTAAATTTAAATTTATGATATTATCCAAAGGGGGGGAGTCAGCGAGCTTATCCAGGTTACACCCAGCGTAACCTTAATTACGCCCAGCGTAATTCGGTGGTTCATCCCCTATAAAAGGAATGTGAGGGCAACCAAGTTCTTTGCTCATTTCTTCCCTTTCTCTCGCGTTTTTGCATCGTTTTTCGTGTAAGAAATATCCCGAAGCCCCGGTATCATTCCCGAGCCCCGAAGCAAGTCCCGAGGCCCCAAAGATCCCGAGAAGTGAAATTGCTAAGCCAAAGCTCTGCCCGCGAGGATCCCGGTTTTTGTGAAGATCTTCTAGATCTACCGAAAAATACTACTTTTACAAGCCGTAGTGTTGGCCGATCATCTTCTGATCAAGTGAGTGTATAGTTACTTTCTTCTGACACATAAATATAAAGTATTAGCTATGAAATACGTGCTATGTGTTATATATTATTTTTCTATTTGAGATGGGCTTGGAATTGATGTTTTTATACGGGTGTTAAATGATTTAAACTGCGTTTGTATTTATATCTACAAAAGTGTTGGGTAGAACATGGGTAGATGGAATAGTTGGTGACGATGCGACTTCGTGCCTATTGAGTAAGCCTTGGTGACGTTGCAACTTCGTGCCTATTTGATAAACCTTGGTGACAATGTGACTTCGTGCCTGTTGTGTAAACCCTGGTGACTATGAGACGTAGTGCCTATTGAGTAAACCTTGGTGACTATGAGACGTAGTGTCTATTGTATGAACCCTGGTGACTATGTGACGTAGTGTCGGTTGTGTAAACCGTGGTAGCAAATGGGCTTTGTGCCAATTCCTTAGGTAAATCCTTAGGAATGAATGAATGAAGGATACTGGGTTCTTAGGGTAAACCCTTGAGAAAATAAAGGAGATATGGGGATGGGTATTTGGGTTGATTGTTTGATAATTGAATATAATAAATGTATTATTGTGGGTTGAAAACCCTCTATGCTCACTAGGCTCCCAAGCCTGACCCACTCAGTTTTCTTTGCATTACAGGTAATGGCACAAGAGTGTAAGTTGGTGGACTTGACGAGAGATCTTGGATTATAGATCGGTAGTTATAAATAACTGTTGTAAGGTCTATTTTATACTGTTTATGGTTTTGGTCTGTATCGGAACATGACATCCCGAGGTTTTATTATTTAAGGAAAATACATTTTCTTTAATAAATGCTTTTGATAAATTCTTATCATATTTTGTTTTGGGGACACATTCCACAACCGTTTTCTTTAAAAGATTTCAGTGATTTTAAAAACAAAGCATAAACAAATCGGTATTTTCTGCCCGTGAAATTGGGGATGTCACGGTTGGTATCAGAGCATTAACTTAAGCGAACTAGGAATTTGTAGGATTTCTAGACTTAAACTTAGAATACTAAGCGATGATTGTGATATGAGTGTCTGACACGAGCACTAGTATATTTTAGGAAAGTTGCCTAAAATGCTTTTGTGTGCAAAATGTTATATGTTTGCCATATATGATATTTACTTGTTCGGATCTATGTTCTGTTGCCAACCGGATCTGAAAACCTTATGTGTGTAGGATTCTAAGCGTACGTCTATGATATTAGAACTAACATGTAAACGTTTCGGAGTGATAAGGATGATTTGAATATCTATCGCGAATGAGGATCTAATTTCACCTTATTCAGTGTATAGATCAAAAATGGTGAGAATGAGGAGTAGAGTTGGAAATGTTGATGAAAACAGGAATCAAATACTAGTGATTGAGCAAATACCTGTTGTAGCAGCAGCACATGAACGAATGACAATGGCCGGAGTTCAAGTGATGCTCCAGGCAATGTTGGATCCTCAGATGGAAGAAACCAGACGTCTGATTTGGCAGAATCGCGAAGAATTGTCAATTCAAGTTGAAGAGCCCGAAGTAAATGGAGGGCAGTCTGAAGGAGAAAACTACAGTGGGACCGTTGGTCAAGCCAGCCCACCAATAGTTCGCCAGAACAACTAGGATGGAGGAAATGACGGACGTGGATGCAAGTACAAGGATTTCATGGCATCCAAACCACCGTGTCTTTCTGGGAGCCCGACACCGGTGCAAGTCATGAACTGGATCTCCGAGATGGAGAAAATGTTCGAAAGTTGCGAGTGTAGCAACAGACAAAAGACCGCTCTTGCAATTCGTCTGTTAAAATCTGGAGTGTTGAGCTGGTGGAAGTTACTGGCTGGTTATATGCCTAAGGGGGAAGCTAGCAAGATGTCTTGGGAAGAGTTCGTGGTGCAACTAGAAATGCAATACTACTCTGAGGAGGATCTTTTGGAAATCAACAATGAGTTCCAGAATCTGAAAAAAAAATTGAGCGTCACTGAATACGCTACAAGCTTTACGGAGAAGATGAAGCTTATTCCATACCTAATTCCAACGGAACTTTCCAAGGTCAACAAGTTTGCCAATGTATTACCAGCGGACTTTGGTCCGATAGTCAAACAAGCAACCACTCTGAAAGCCGCCATCTGGGCAGCCAAAAATGTTGAGACCCAAATAAAACAAAAGGGTATGGAGAGAGCTGAAGTTGGAGAGAAAAGAAAACATGAAGGATCTTCAATGATCAACAAAGAAACAAAATTCTCGAAATCTGGAGGAAGAGATGAAGCTAAGTGGTGTGAGAAGTGTAAAAAGAAACACTTCGGGAAGTGTAACGAGGAGACAACCTGCTACAAATGTGGGAAGACAAGGCATTTCGCCAACAAATGCGTAGCTAACAAAAAGGTGTGCTACGGATGTAACGAAGAAGGGCATATTTCTAGAGACTGCCCAAAGAAAAACGCACCGCCACAGCCAAGGGCATTCCACATGCTCCTCGACGAAGCAGAAAACGATGGGAGGATTAAAAGATGAAGACTTCATATTAATATATAAAGTCTGTATCAGGAAGCATAGCCTGTTAGACGCATAGTATAGGGTGAACTTGAAATTTTGTGTAATAGTTTCAAGAATTAATATAAACCCTGGTTTTGTTATCTGATGTGTTGAATGATTATATGATTTATGTATGGTGACTTGGTTAACTACGAGACAATACTTGGGAGGAGTATGAGTAGGTGTGAATGGTAGTAGAGGTCTATACTACCGGAAGCGCATGACTCTCACTTGGATCATGGGAAGTCGCAAGGTTACCAAGAAGCTAGTAATTGATTCCATTTTATTCAAGTATGTCATTACCATTGTTTCGGTAATGACTAGTAAGATGGTTGTTATTCCGATCCTAGTGGTCATATCAGTTGAGTCTGACTATGATGAGAGGTCATCGGGACACGACCCATCGGTCTGTTACAATAGATAAAGGAAAGTATTTATCCTAAGAAGAATAAGGAGTCCACAATAAGGACTTATTTGGTGTCTCGGAAGTTATGATTGAAAGTACAACATAATACGAAAAGTAGATGCAAGATTTGGGCATCGTCTGTAGTCAAGAAAGCCATAGAGTTAAACACTCTTTCAAGATCTTCCAGATCTACTGAAGAATACTACTTTTACAAGCCGTAGTGTTGTCCGATCATCTTCTGATCAAGTGAGTGTATAGTTACTTTCTTCTAACACATAAATATAAAGTATTATCTATGAAATACATGCTATGTGTTATATATTATTTGTCTATTTGAGATGGGCTTGGAATTGATGTTTTTATATGGGTGTTAAATGATCTAAACTGCGTTTGTATTTATATCTACAAAAGTGTTGGGTAGAACATGGGTAGATGGAATAGTTGGTGACGATGCGACTTCGTGCCTATTGAGTAAGCCATGGTGACGATGCGACTTCGTGCCTATTTGATAAACCTTGTTGACGATGTAACTCCGTGCATGTTGTGTAAACCCTGGTGACTATGTGTTGGATTAGTGTCTAAGTTCGTAACTATTTTGGTATGTACTTGACCCGATGGTGCATGGTCCTTTTGGGTTGCCTTCATCAAAGCAACTTGATAAGATGAATTATGGAGAGAAAGGATTAATTATGATTTATTAATATATTATGAGAATAATATATTAAAGGAGAAATCATATTGTTTAATTAATATTAGTCAAGAATTAATAAGAATTATGTTTGTGGCTAAAAGACATTAATTAAACTTAAGGGACTAGAACTGTCAATTATATGATAGTTGAATATTGAGCTAATGGACTCCATATTAAAGGGGTGGACGAATTCTATGGGGAAACCCATTAGAAATCATCATAAGGCCTTTTAGGAAGGAGCCCATGGGTTGCTTAGGGCTTAAGCATCCAAATTAGGGTTTCCTTGTTAAGATAACCCTAATAGCCTCACTATTTAAAGGACCCTTAAGCCCCAAAAACGTGGTGAACTAATTGGTTAGGGTTTTCACTATTTAAAGGACCCTTAAAGGACCCTCCTTCTCTTCTCCTCTTCATCCTCTTGCTCTTGGTGTTTGTGAACCATTAGAGGACTGACATTTGTGACTCTAAGCTTTCTAAAGTCAATACAAGGAGGATTTGGGATTGTTATTGCTATATAACAATCAAGGTAATAACTTGAACCCATTCTTATGTTAATATGATTACTTGTATGCTAGAACAAGGGTTTATAGTCTTGGATAAATTGCATGTACAATATAGAAACCTAGATCCAAGCATTAGGGTTTGTATGAGCACATAGGATGTTCTTATAGCTAAAACCCATCAGTGGTATCAGAGTCAGGTTGGTTTCTATTGTATTGATGCATATTTGATCGAAACCAGCACTGAAAATCGAATTTTTTGGGTTCTGAGTGTTTGACTCGCCGAGTCACTTGGTGCACTCGCCAAGTCAGGTGTACTCGACGAGTCCAAGTCCAGACTCAACGAGTCGATACGTCTGACAGCTAATTTTCGCGATTTTCTTCCTGTTTTGGGTTTGGATAATTACCATAAACATGTTTTTGTTATAAAATCCAAATTTTATCAATATTTGGTGATTATCCTTACTTAAAAAGAAGATAATTGTCAAAATTTAGATAATCATTTGTTTTATTAGATAATATTTGATTATTTGTAATTTAGATTTGAATTATCTTGTATGAAAAGTTTCAATTTTCCCCTTTAGGTTTTATAGTTTAAATTTGAACTTAAAAGTTTTGTTTTGAAATTTAAATAGTTGAAACCCTAATGTTTTGAAAAGGTTTCAAAACTTGCTCTCAAGTTTTGGAATTTAAATTTTGATTAAAAGTTTAAATTTTGATGTATATTTAAATTCTAAACCCTAATGTTTTGAAATGTTTCAAAACTTGCTCTCAAGTTTTGGAATTTAAAAGTTGATTAAAAGTTTAATTTAGGATGTTAAATTCTAAAACCCTAGTGATGTTTTGAAAAGATTCAAATCACACCCTTATGGTTTTATTAATTAATTAAGGTGTATAATTAAAAGAGGTTTAATAAATCCATAAAGTTTTGGTTTACAAATTAATTGAATTAAAAGTATAATTGTTAAATTTGACCACCTAGTATTTTAAAACTGTAAAATACACCCTATACTATATATAACTTTAAAAGTCTAACATTATATATATATATATATATATATATATATATATATATATATATATATATATATATATATATATATGTATGAGTAAAAGTCAGTCTTACCGTTAGTAGGCCTCATTTACGAAGCTGGTCTATAAGGGGTGTTTAAGGAAATTGCCTATAAAATGACGATTGAATGGGTATCCACTCTTACCCACCGCACTCTTGACTAGTGGATGGTCGTTAGTCGAACGGGTAGGATAGGACAGAACTTTCCATTATAAGTATAATGAAGTACAAAAGTAACTAAATATTTTACAAATTCCCAATCTTAGTTACTTTAGGCAAAAGTGAATTGATGCAATTCCATGAAATTACACTTTGTGCCCTTGCGAAGACGTTAGTGGAGCGTGTGTGGTTTACCGGCACACTAAATGGTTCTAAGCAAAGGTAGCAAAGGGTGACTCAATGTTTGTCATAGTTCGGTGAGCGTGTGTGGTTTACCGGCACATCGAATAGGTGGCTGTAACATGTGGGGGACCATGTAAGTTTGCATGGTTATTCACACCCGCTTTGTGATCCTTGGCATCCCAGTCACAAACTAGAGGGGCATATCGAGATTTAAACATGCGTTTGAAATGTTCAATGAATCTCAAAGGATCTAGGAGTTTTCATAGATTTAAAACTTAATTTTCTTTTTTCTTTTTTTCATGGTGGAAAATTAGCGAATCGTCATTCACTTACCTTCAAATGTTCTACAATTTGGGTTACGACATCCCTCTCTCGAGTTATGGAATATTGTGTTAGGTCCTAGCCTTAATATCTCATTTGGGTGATTTATTAAGGACTCAATCGATCAATTAACTTGAATTTGTTTTCTCTCGTTTTGTAGATGTCAAAGTTCGACAACCATGGTCTTCCCAAATCCCGTGGAACAAGCATTCCACATGAAGATGATATTCCACGATTCGATCGAGGAACAAGAAATCATGCTTCACTTCCTCCTCCTCCTCCTCCTGTTGTTCTGCCTAACCCACAAGATCGAAGAATTGAAAGGTTCAATGTCACTAAAGCCCTATTGGAAATGAAACATGAAGATGGTAAACCCGTGTGTGCCCACGTTTGTGACATCGCCAAAATCTCGGCCAGAAAAGACCGATTTTCATTTATGCTTTTAAAATAATTTAAGAGTAAATCCTTTTGATTTGAAAGAGTTGCGGAATTTGTTCCCAAAAACAAAACATGATAAAAGAATGTTTACCAAAGCATTTCATAAAAGAAATGTATTTTTCATTATATAATCAAAACTCGGGGTGTCATGTTCCGATACAGACCAATAAGCATAAACGATAACATTACAAGTCATTCAACAAATATATACATATACAGACTTGTAAACAAAACAACTTGATGGTTCATCCATCTTATGCCCTCGCGCCACTTCCTGTAATACAAATTAAAACTGAGTGGGTCAGGCTTGGGAGCCTGCTGAGCATATAGGGTTTTCAACCCACAATAAATAATCATATTTAATTTCCACCAACCAACAATAACCCAATTACCCATTCCCGTTATTCTCACTTTATGTCCCTAAAACAACTAACATATGGGACCTAGTCTAAGAATATTTCATCAGGGCGACAACACATGCTTCGGGGTTTCCTCAGCAATATAAGTCAAATAAGGCAACCGTGGGGGGATGGAGTACAGCGAATGAACACTCAAGTTCATTAACACCTACAGGTGACAAACCTTCTAATGTTTCCACAAGACTGTCTAGAAAAGTCTGTGGCCGTCATCTAAACTCCGCTAGATGACTAAATCAAACAACAACGAGGCCTCTCATCTGTTTATTACACACCAACTATCTACCCATGTTCTACCCAACATATTAGTAGATAAAATATACAATTTTATACATAGTTTTGAAAACCTGTATAGCATGCTTTAATCAATACATATTCCACATAACAGATGAGGCACACACACACATAACACGTATTTCATAGAGAAATAATCAGATCTATAAGATAGAAGAAAGTGAATACACATTCACACATATAAACAACAATATACTTAATACACTCAAACCATACTTGTATTATTATCGTGTTTATGAAAGGTAGTATACACTCACTTGATCAGAAGATGATCAGACAGCACTACGACTTGCAAAAGTAGTAATCCTCAGAGTGTTTTATCCCATTGTGTTTATAGGTTGTATATCTTTTAGGAATTGATATACTTAGCTCACTATAAACAATGCTCTGATACCAATCTGTCACACCCCAAAACCGGAACGGCGGAAACGTTCTGGGGTGGATGACGTCATGTCAAGTATCACAAAACATGCATTATAGTAATCAAAGTACAACAAAACATTGCATTAATAGAATAATTTTACATGGTTACATTACAAGGTATCAAAGTAATACAAGTAATAGAATAAATACAACATGGTACTAAGCTATCTTCATCAACAGCTCCGGGGATGTACCTGTCTAATGCTAACCTGAGAATACAAGTTATTTGAAAAGTGAGTATCAACATTTTTACAAATGCTGGTGAGTTCATAAGCATTTGGTGACATTTCATTCAAATAACTTAATAAAGTAATAGTTTAAGAGATTTCAGTGTATTAGAGTCCTTTCCAGAAAATCCTATATTTTCTTTAAATAAAGCAGCCTTCTACCAAGACTGGTCAGTGATGTGTGGTAAAAAGTAGTTTTCCCTAAGTTGCTATCATTATCAAAATACTGAATTTGATTATTGAGGAAAGCAAACGACATCAGGGAATATCATATGCCTCAGCAGTGAGGACTGCTGACTAAGGCAAGGAACCATAGACTCCAGGAAAGTATCAAACGAACGACACGCCTGGTTCAGTCTAACAAGTGAAGACACAGACCCCAGAAGGTACCAAATGCAAGGTACAACTAGTAAGGTCCAAAACAATGAATACAGACCACAGACAATATCAAATGAAAGATACGTCTAGCGAGGTCTAAAACAGTGAATACAGTGGATTCTGTGAATACAGTGGAGACAGACCCCAGACAGCATCAAATGAAAGATACGTCTTGTGAGGTCAAAACAGAAGAGACAGACCCCCGACAATATCAAATGAAAGATACGTCTTGTAAGGCCAAAACAGTGTGACTCTGAAAATGAGTTACCAGCATGTAGTGTAAATAGCTGGCAAAATACCGTTACCTTAAAGCCATGAATTATAAGGTGACCCGGGATACTCGTAACCATACTAACCGACACTAGAGTACCAGACGCCCTACAAGCATCTATATAATGTGACATTTGTCACCCCTTGGCTTGGTGAGCCGTGGACTGTAGCTAGCAGTCAGGGTGCGGGGGTGTCAATCCCGTATAGATCTATACACACAATGTCCGCTCTCCCAACAGGAGACTCTGGTTACCAACTAGACGACGGAGAAGGCCGTGTCCTGAAGATGCATCCCAAATAGTGGGTTTCTAATGAAAGTGCTGAACTAGAGGTTGAGACTTCCCAATAGTGGGTTTCTAATGTAAGTGTAGACTTGAGGTAGAGACTCTTAACTGAACTGACTGAAGTAACCCGTATGCCTAAGCTTGTATACATAATATATAACTAATGAATCAAATGACCTTCGGATGGACATCCGATCCCACCAGACCACATCTCAACGAAGAAAAGGAAATAGGGCGGACAAACCTTTCTAAGTCCTTCAATCATTATTTATATGCCTCTATACAAGCACCGACATACATCTAACTACGCTTGAGTGTGTATCAAGTAGAAGTGATTCTCGTGAAGTAGGAGTGCCTAACAAGAGAAGTAGGAGTGTCTAACAAGTGAAGTAGGAGTGGTCGCAAGTGAAGTATAAGTGTCGAATAAGTATAAGCGTATCGCGAAGTAGAGACGACAACAAGTGAAGTAAGAGCGTATCGAGTATAAGTGAAGTAGAGTCGATCTCAAGTATAAGCGTAGTAGACTCGTATCACTAAGTAAGAGTGTGAATAAGTATAAGCGTCATCAGGTATAAGTCACTTCAGGTATAAGTGAAAGCATTACAGAGTAGGAGTATAAAATAAGTATAAGCGAAGCATCAGTATTTAACAAGTAAAGTATACATCGAAAAGGGAATCTTTGATGAAAAACCTTTATACTCGGGAAAATCACAATTTGTATTCTTTTGTAAAAACATGTTTGAAAGCCTTTGGAAATCCTTCATAAACCAGTTTGAAATGAATTTAGATAAAACAGTACAAGTAAGAGCTTTGAATTAAATGAAAATCTTTTAGAAAACCATTATAGTGTCCTACTCAGTAAAACAGTGTACAGTATCGTAAAATCTTGTGCATGCGGGTTATCAATCACATGTGATTGATATGATAACTGGCATGTTTAACTTGTATTCCCCCATATAAAACGTATAAAAACATTTAAAAGGTTCATTCAGGGGTATGAACTCACCTGGTGTAAGTAGGTCCGACGAAGGTGTCATTTGGGCGTTCGGTGTCACGCAAGGACTTGAACACACACAATGACCTATTTAACATATGTTCACATACAATTAGCATATATAATACTAATTAAACACATATACGCGCTCATAGGAGCGGAAAACACTTTGGGTAAGTGTTTGGGTGTCCCGGGTAGCGTTTTAGGGTGTGTATGGCTAAGGAATGGAGCTTGCTATCCGAGAGTAAACCCCTATCACATAGTTTACGGCCCAGGGACATCTCACCATGAGTTTACGGCCGTAAACTCATGGTGATGGGTTCTAGGGTGTTTAAGGCTTCTACTTGCATCATGGAATTATTCTAAGCACTTTTCCTAAAAGGCATGAGTGGATTTGAGGCTTCTAAGGGCACTAACTTGGAGTTTACGGCCTAGGAACACTCCTAAGGGAGTTTACGGCCATAAACTCTCACCCTTGATGTTTTGTGAAGTTTCAAGCCTCTAATACCTTTCTAGCAATTTCTAATGAAGTGTGATCCTATTTTGGGGGATTAAATCTAACATTTGGATGTGTTTTGGGGAGTTTACGGCCTAGACACTAGCTTGGGCCGTAAACTCCTTTTTACCCCTCCATTTCATGTGTTTAAGTCCTTAAATCCTTCCTAGCATTTTATAGAAATAGTCTAAGGCCATTTGGGGGGCAAAAACCACATTTTCGGCATGTTTTGGGGAGTTTACGGCCTTGACACATGTCTGGGCCGCAAACTCCTATAAATCCTCCAATTCTTAATGTTTAAGTGATCTAAACCCAAAGGAATAAACCCTTAATTTATGTGTTAATCCCTAGTGTGGTTTGGGAGTGTTTTGGAGGCATTTAGATAAGGTTTTGAGGGGTTTACGGCCTAAGCATGTGCTTGGGCCGTAAACTCACTTTTATGCCCCAATTCATTGTGTTTTGATGTTTAAACACTCCTAGGCTAGATCCCTAATTAGTTTCCAAGCTTAAGGGCAAGTTTAAAGGCATGTTTGGCACCATTTTAGGGGTTTACGGCCCTAGAGTGTTCCTGGGCCGTAAACTCCTTATCCCATGCCTTCTTGAATGGTTTTTGGGCTATAACTACAGCTAGTAATGTTTAGAACAAGCTAGGGTAAGGGGACTTACAATTTGAAAGCGTTTGGTTGCGGATTCGGGGCGAAAACGGGTCTAGGGAGAGAGTATAGAGAGAGAGAGAGTGTGTAAAAAGTCTCCAATGGACTCCACTCACCCTTATATAGGGTTCACAGTCGGGGCTCCATGGAATCTTACCCGACACTGCCGTTAAACGGGGCTTTTGGTCGCACCCGATTTAGTGGTCGTAATAATAAAACTTAACATTTTCCAAATAAATGGAAATGTGTGTCCTGTGTTTTTATTTCCTTTTATCACGACTTAACGGCATGCTAAATGTAACCAAATGGGATGTTTATTAAATTGACGCCCTCTAATTAACTAAACTTTTATACAGTGGAATATTTCGTTAACGGTAACGGGGAAATGTAACGGAATAACTTGGGTTGTCACAGTGCGTCATGCTTCGCTGTACGCGGGGCGTACATCGGATCAAATCGGTGACTCCTTCGGATATACATCCGAATTAAAGATTTAATTTAAATACAAAATATTTAATAAACTTCGGAAATTCATATCTTCTTCATACGAACTCCGTTTTCGATGTTCTTTATATCCACGCGAAGGTGAGACTACGCTCTACAACTTTCGTTTAGACTCCGTCGGATAATTTTAAATTTATTTTTATTATTTATTTTTAATAGGCCGGGACAGAAAAACTTCGTTATAAATTCATAACTTCTTCGTTTGACGTCCGTTCTCGCCTAACTTTTCATTGCTTCGATACCAACAACGAGACCTTCGATCCTCGTTTAGATTGCTTCGGCTAAAAACCGCTCGATCTCAAATCGAGTATTTCGGGCTGCACACCGCTAAGCCGAAACTTCGATAAATCATAACTTCCTCATACGAAGTCAGATTTGGGCGTTCTATATATATTCGGAAACCTCGTTTCAACTACTACAACATTAAGCAAAGATATCAAGTTTATTTTACACTTTAATTTTGATGCTTATTTTTATTCTTAATTAATCAAATCACATAATTAAACAATTAAGCACAAAACACATAATACTCAAATAATACAATCTTATTATTTCAAAACGGGTTACAAAGGTTAACCTAGACTATTACATTGCTAAAAAATGGCAAGCCCGGAAACACAGGCGTTACAACGTTCTAGGAATGAAATCACACATCGATAGGCTGATAGTGTTGGGTGCGTCATTCCCGGATAAGTTGGCTGTGAACTGGGTTCTGCAGTCACTTCCCGAATCATATAATGAGTTCAAAAGAAAGTATTATATGATGGATCATGACGAAAACCTCATTGACCTAACTTACATGCTCATTGCTTCTGGATCAGAAATGATTTGGCAAAGCAATGGAGCGTATTTGTTGGGAAAGTCAACCAACCATGCTTCCGAGGACGTTCTAGGAGAACCGACCTGCGTTCGCTGCCAAGAGAAAGGACGTTGGATACAAGTCGGCCCTAAGAGCCTGAAGAGTCCAGAAGATGGGAGAGTCAAAGAGTATGGTTGTGCTTCAGGTAAAATCCACTATCTAATTCCATTAAGTTCCTATTCGTTGATTCTTAATACATGATGTGATAAGATTGCATTTGAATGTTTTGCAGGATCAGTGAAAAAAGAGGAAGCTTGATGAAAGAGCAAGATGAATCTAATCACGAAGAAATGGATCTCGATCGCATGGATTTGAAGATTAGATTTTGAGCTTAGAAAGTTATGATAGAGTTGTTAGGAATTTTTCTTTTGACTACATAGTTTTCAGTTGATTTTGAATTGTAAGGACAAGTGTTTTCCGCTGCTTTTATGAATAAAATAAATTTTTTTATATGACTTATTTATTTATTTATTTATTTCCTTGTAATGAAATCATTATGAAAACTGATGTTTGCATATTTCTACAACGAATGGATAAGATTCTTAATTATGTTAATAGTGGAAATGTCAAGAATTTACCAAATAGGGAGAGTTTCTCATCGCCCAAGTTTCAATTGGACAGAAACTTGGAATCATGCAACTTGATTGCATGGTGAATGAGAAGTTTCATATTTGGAAATTAGACTAAGTCGTTGACAAAGTGTCAAATGAAGGACTAGGAGATCGAGCACACAAAGTTGTGTGTTGATCAAGTCCACCACAAGAGTAACAAAGATATTCATCATGATTCACTAAAGATTTAGTAAATATGATTATACTTATAAGATTAAATGTAATTCTGAATTGATTGAAAAAGGTTTAAATCAATAGCAGAACGAATAAGAAGAATCAAGTAGGCAGAAAGATAAAAGTTTCTCTATTCTAAGAAGAAAGGAGAGTACCTTTATTATGTTTATGATAGGTCTTAATGATTAAGAACCATATCTCAATTGATCCTCTAAGTAAATCTTAGTATAATTGTATGTCTAAGAAGAGGAATTAAGAATTCAAGAAATAGTTAAATCAAGAAGTCAATCATACTTCATTCCAAAACAAGTCTTAGAGTTAAGATTGTGACATTAAGTGACAAGTCTTAGGAAGGTTTATAACATTCATCAAATGTAGAATTTGGAAAAAGGCTTTCCTATACTCACACATTTGAAATTGGAAAGTTGTGATGTCTTGGATAAGACAAAGACCAACTAGGACCAATTTTATGAAATGTTTTGTATTGATAAAGGCTACACTAACTCGTGAATATTTGTTTGTCAAGAAATGTTTATTGACAAGAGAATCTTATATATCAAGGAGTCAGTGGGAGTCTCAATGGTCTTGTAAGATTTCAAGAACAAATCAAGAATAAACCTTATCGATCATCACTAGCACACGAGTAAAGGTTTACAACCTATCGTGTTGACATTACCTTGTTTCTGTGCCGTTCCAATTGAGTTAATTATGCATGTGAGCCCTATGAGTTCTCATTTGAATGCATAAAAGGCAAGGACCTTGATCAATTGAAAGTAAATTGATAGGAAAGGGTGAGCTGCTTAACTACTTGGAATACATGGTGGGCAGCTGTGTTACCATAAGGCAAGAAATCAAGATTAAGAAAGTTCGGTCCATATGTGTTTGAATTTGTCGTAAACTTTGGTTTTGACAAATTCACATGGATAGGAACACATACACCATTAAAATCTAAGTGTCATAAGATTCCCTCCTTCATGAAAATGACTGTGAGGAAATTCTTTCACTAAGAAAGATTTTAAGAAGATATTAATTGTAAAAGTTGTATTCTCGAATTCAATTATGGTTACGGTATCCCTTTCCATGATTCGAATTATGAGATTTCGCAATTAGTCTGAATTGTTTAAGACACACATATAAACTATCTAAGGCAAAGGTGTATAAGTTTAAGAAGCCTTGATAAAAGATTATCAAAGCATTGGGTATTAGAAATATGAACTTAAAGAAATTCAATAAGCATTGTTTTTCTGAAAGTTAAGCTGTTTCTAAATACATGTCAAAGCTAGTAGGAGCATAAGTGTTATGTTTATAATAATCATCGTGATAGTGGGGGCATAAATGTTATGATTGCATGATTATTAACGCAAGTATTGCAAGTTAGCAATATTAATTATAGAAAACAAGAGTCATATTTTGCAAAGTTGTAAGGGTTGAATAGTTGTTTTGCTATAATTAAGGGAGAGAATATTATGCTTCATTTCAAATCTAAAGGCCTAGGTTGTGGAATGTTAATAAACTTAGTTAAGGATACATAGTGTGTTCTTAAATTTCGATTATGATTACGGTATTCCTCTTCATATTTTGAATTAAGAGAACGTAGCACATAAAATATTATGGCAGAAGATTGATAAAGTATCGAATCTTTATGTAAGACATTATGCATCGTGTCGCATGCGCTTCGGGTATAGGATCAATGGCAAATGCTATAATATTTGACCATTCTAAAATTTTCCAAATGTCTAGCGCATTTAGAAGGAAAAGGACAAGAATCAGTTTGACTAAGATAATTAAACAACTAGCAAAGGACAATCCAAAGTTCACCGAGGATTGGTCGCTAGTGAGTAGTTGGAAGTATAGTATTGGATGGACCATATCGACGTTATTATGAATAGATAAGATTCTATTGAGAATGAGTTGTCATATGGTAAGTATGGAAAGGTTTCCATATTGGGAGTTGAATATTAAGAATCAATGTCTAGATTGGAAACTTTTATGCAAAAGGATGTTCAAAGGAATGTACTTTTAGTGAGAGACATCATATCTAAGGAATTGTCTTGTAACAATCTCCGATAGAGGAATTTGTAATTTCATTGGCAGTAGTCATTGTGACTTTTTGTGCTATGACATTACAAAAGGATCATTGCATAAAATGTTAGAATCTAACATATTCCATAAATGGCAAGAATTTGATATTATTTCACTTATAAAGGATTAGGAGTTGTGAAATGAGTATGATTGGAAATGTGTTCATTTGATCTATTTCACAAAGTAAGAACCATAGGTAAACATTGTGTGCATGCTAAGAGCATGGGACAAGTGTTGTGATTCAAGTAAGAAGTTGATTACCCGGAACAACAAATAATGAGTAATCGATATGGTGATAAATAAAAGGTGTTTTATTTATACTCAAAGGTTTGAGGCCATATGGGATTAGTATTATCCTTGTGTTTCACTTTGCATGTTTTGACTTCCTGAATAATTTAATTGGTTGAGAACAGTCAAATTATTCAAACGGGCCACAGTCGTTCATATGTTGGAAGTAGATCTTGGATTATAGATCAGTAGTTATAAATAACTGTTGTAAGGTCTATTTTATACTGTTTATGCTTTTGGTCTGTATCGGAACATGACATCCCGAGGTTTTATTATTTAAGGAAAATACATTTTTGTTTAATAAATGCTTTTGATAAATTCTTATCATATTTTGTTTTGGGGACACATTCCGCAACCGTTTTCTTTAAAAGATTTCTCTGATTTTAAAAACAAAGCATAAACAAATCGGTCTTTTCTGGCCGTGAAATTGGGGATGTCACAACTTTTAATCGTAACCTTCAAGTTACAAAATAAATCCTTATTGTAGACTCCTTCTTCTTCTTAGGATAAATAATTTCCTTTATCTATTGTAACAGACCGATGGGTCGTGTTCTAATGACCTCTCATCGTATGATGCAACACTTAGTCTCAAGTCTCTTAGAGTCAATTCCAGAATGGAATATACCTTCCTTCATATTCTAATGTGATATAATCATATTTTTACATGTAGCATTCTAGCTACAAGCTTCCTTAACAACGAGCACGATGCTATCGATCGCATTGATTTCAATCTTCTGGCTTAAGTCAAATGTTGCATCGAACTCGGTTCTCTGAACCACGTAACAAACTCATTGTAGTCGGACTCAATTTGATATTTCCACTAGGGTCAGAATATCAATCATCTTCTTAGTCATTACCGAAATGATGGTAACAACATACTTGAATAAAAACGAACTCAATTACAAGCTTCTTGGTAACCTTGTGACTTTCCCTGATCCTAGCGTGAGTCATCTGCTTCCAGTAGTATAGATCTCTACTACTATTCACACCTACTCATACTCGTCCCAAGTATTGTCTCGCAGTCCCCAAATCCTAAAATCACAAAACAATTTAACACATACGAATGTGTCCAATTAATCATACAAATTTCTCCTAGACTCTACTAGGACTTCTTCCATTCGTATCTTCTATCATCAATCACGCTTCAACTCGGTTGGTGATGGAAATTCCAGAAAATGGGAAAACTCCAAGAACTACACCAATCGTTCCATCATCCTGCCAATCGAAGGTGTACTTCAGACGTACCGTACTCCTCTAGATGTTCCGTTATTTTATCATACATATTCTAAAGGCAAGATACCACTCTTGCGATATCTTCCGATAGGTGTCATTCACTATCATATACCTCTCATTTCCTCCATTTACTCAATTCTCTACGATTCTTCTCCATAATGTTTTGTACATCCAAGCAGACGTTCGGTGTACCAGGCATGAATTTAAGATAAGAAAGCTTTATTTATGATAGACGTATAAATCTCCTTATCACTCTTAAACATTTACATGCTAGTTATAATATCGTAGTCATACGCTTAGAATCCTAAACACGTAATCTTTCCAGACCCGGTCGGCAACAGACCATAGATTCGAACAAATAAAACGTATAAAAACATTTAAAAGGTTCATTCAGGGGTATGAACTCACCTGGCGTAAGTAGGTCCGACGAAGGTGCCGTTTGGGCTTTCGGTGTCATGCAAGGACTTGAACACACACAATGACCTATTTAACATATGTTCACATACAATTAGCATATATAATACTAATTAAACACATATACGCGCTCACAGGAGCGGAAAACACTTTGGCTAAGTGTTTGGGTGCCCCGGGTAGCGTTTTAGGGTGTGTATGGCTAAGGAATGGAGCTTGCTATCCGAGAGTAAACCCCTATCACATAGTTTACGGCCCAGGGACATCTCACCATGAGTTTACGGCCGTAAACTCATGGTGATGGGTTCTAGGGTGTTTAAGGCTTCTACTTGCATCATGGAATTATTCTAAGCACTTTTCCTAAAAGGCATGAGTGGATTTGAGGCTTCTAAGGGCACTAACTTGGAGTTTATGGCCTAGGGACACTCCTAAGGGAGTTTACGGCCGTAAACTCTCACCCTTAGTGTTTTGTGAAGTTTCAAGCCTCTAATACCTTTCTAGCAATTTCTAATGAAGTGTGATGCTATTTTGGGGGATTAAATCTAACATTTGGATGTGTTTTGGGGAGTTTACGGCCTAGACACTAGCTTGGGCCGTAAACTCCTTTTTACCCCTCCATTTCATGTGTTTAAGTCCTTAAATCCTTCCTAGCATTTTATAGAAATAGTCTAAGGCCATTTGGGGGGCAAAAACCACATTTTCGGCATGTTTTGGGGAGTTTACGGCCTTGACACATGTCTGGGCCGCAAACTCCTATAAATCCTCCAATTCTTAATGTTTAAGTGATCTAAACCCAAAGGAATAAGCCCTTAATTTATGTGTTAATCCCTAGTGTGGTTTGGGAGTGTTTTGGAGGCATTTAGATAAGGTTTTGAGGGGTTTACAGCCTAAGCATGTGCTTGGGCCGTAAACTCACTTTTATGCCCCAATTCATTGTGTTTTGATGTTTAAACACTCCTAGGCTAGATCCCTAATTAGTTTCCAAGCTTAAGGGCAAGTTTAAAGGCATGTTTGGCACCATTTTAGGGGTTTACGGCCCTAGAGTGTTCCTGGGCCGTAAACTCCTTATCCCATGCCTTCTTGAATGGTTTTTGGGCTATAACTACAGCTAGTAATGTTTAGAACAAGCTAGGGTAAGGGGACTTACAATTTGAAAGCGTTTGGTTGCGGATTCGGGGCGAAAACGGGTCTAGGGAGAGAGTATAGAGAGAGAGTGTGTGTAAAAAGTCTCCAATGGACTCCACTCACCCTTATATAGGGTTCACAGTCGGGGCTCCATGGAATCTTACCCGACACTGCCGTTAAACGGGGCTTTTGGTCGCACCCGATTTAGTGGTCGTAATAATAAAACTTAACATTTTCCAAATAAATGGAAATGTGTGTCCTGTGTTTTTATTTCCTTTTATCACGACTTAACGGCATGCTAAATGTAACCAAATGGGATGTTTATTAAATTGACGCCCTCTAATTAACTAAACTTTTATACAATGGAATATTCCGTTAACGGTAACGGGGAAATGTAACGGAATAACTTGGGTTGTCACATCATCCCCCCGTTAGAGGGAATTTCGTCCCGAAATTCAGTTCTAGGCAAGGAAGTAGGTATGAATGGCCAAGTAGAGGTAAGGGAGTACTTCCTATACGGTTGTCCTCGCATTCCCATGTGGTCTCTGGTCTGTGTTTGTCATTCCAACAGACCCTCACGTACGGGATGCAGATTCCATCTAGTGTAGCTAGTGGTTTCCAACTGGTGTATCTACGAGGTTAGGGTTCTTCATGGATTCTATCGAGATGAGTGAGGCACGAACAGTTTTGTCGGGAGATCACATATCAAGTCTAAGAAGTGGATCGATCAGGTGTGAATCTCGTGGTATATCCAAAGGTAGTAGCGGCCTGAATAGGGTTGGGCCAAATCTCCATGAGGATTCTCGGATGGTCCTAAGCTCTTGGAAGGGTAGAGCTTTTCAGCACTTAGAACATAGGGTACTTCTATGGAACGATATCACTGGCGTGATCGCCATTTCGAAGTTCCTAACGTTCTCACTCGTACTGTGTGTGTAGTCCTTCAGGTTGGTTCTTAGGAATCTCGAGTGGTCTTTGGTTTCGTGTTTTCCGTCAACTAGATGATAGAGACTTTCTAGATCGTCGAGTGGGTTGCGTGGCTATGGTTATCGGTTTGCTGTAGAGTGTCTATCTCAAGCTTGTGCAAATTGAATCTGCACTAAGGGATTCTTGAGATACGGAAACCCTGCTGGTCGGGGAGATAAGGTTTCACCAGACGAGTGTTGGACTATCTCAGGAGGTGGTTCTACTATCCCTGCGTGAGATAGTATTCGTGGAACACCTATTAGTCCAAGGAATCTCTAAGACTGTGGTTTATTCTAGCGTGGAAAGTGCATGTTCCTACATAACCCTTCGATTAACACCAGGACTGGTGTCAAGTCTATCACCACTTCGGGATCAAAGTCATGAGGCTTATCGTCTACTGGGCGACGACGAATTCCTCCATGCGAGAGGGTGGAGGATGATCAGCACTACCTGTCTATAACAGAGTGGATGAGTGCCTGAGTAGTAAGGTCATCTATTGCAACTACTCTTCCGAAGGTTGTGAGTTTCCTCGGTCTAAGTCAAATCTAGTGAGTATAGGGTCTCCCGGGGGATTCTACGGAGTATGCTTCGGATGGTGGTCGTCTTCTTAGAGTATCTGCAGTGTCTTTCGCTTTGGTGTTTATCTGACTATGAGGGGTCGGTCAACAGTGCGAGGTACCCTCCCTTGGGTACTTCGGAAGGTTTGAGATAAGAGGGACGGTTGACGGGTTGCGTTATGTTTGATTATTTGAGTTAGGTTTAGGTTCGGAAGAGCCTTTATGCGCCGACATGGCTATGGAGAAAGTTCTTTTTACACAGCACGAAGGATGTACACATGGTTGCACGAAGTCAACCCATGATCAATAGAGTCGTCGAAGTTGGCACACTTCGACATGATATAAAGTGAAGATCGATAGAGTCATGTAGGGATTGAACATGTTTGGTTGTTGTGTGAAGAGCGGAATGTGCGACATGCCTACTCTGGGAGAGAATTAATCGTTCGACATTGGTTGTTGCATGAAGGACAACATGGTTCCTAGGGACCAAGTGTTTGTCCCCGCTTGCTGGAACAGTGATTGTGGATGAGAAGACGGTGTTTGAGACTGTTGGGTGACCATTATCAGTGGTGTTGTGGTCGTGGTTGTGACTAGATGCTCTGTTGTTATGGGTGGCGGACGCCATAAGGCGACTATTGATCCCGTTGCGATGGCTGTCGTGGAGATTGGCACTTGTGTAGATGGCATTTGGGTTGAGGCTTGTCCTTCTGATGCAGATGCTTATGTGCCATCTAGTGATGATATAGATTTGAGTGGGCTTATTTCTCCTTCACCGAGTGCCACAAGTCCTTTCCTTATTATTTTCAACATCTAGTGTCATATCAAGGTTGTGTAACTCTGAGTACATGCCCGCATGGCGCCAAATATGGTGATATATGCTTGGGGATTAACATCATCTCATAATGGTTCCGAATGGGTTGAGCCCTGTAATCACAACAATGAAGGAGAAATGTCAGTCAACATTCGGGTGGTGATCCCAAGACGAAGGTCTGACGGTCTGGTTAGTATGAGTGTATGTGTGGGAATATGGAGATTAGGGTTTTGTTAAGAAGAAAGTGATCCCTTCCCCTGGAGGAGAAGGATCCCTTTTATACTAGTCGTCTTCTGAGCATGTTCCCAACAGTATCATTTGTTACGTTTGGGATGACAGGGCGTGGAAGATTACCATTGGTGGATCATGCACCACTAGTGGTCATTTGTTATTAGATCAGAGAAGACAGATGAAATTGCTCTTAGCATTACACTTGTCGCCTTGGAAGTGACCATTTGTGTTTTGCCTTATTGTAGACCAGAGATCATCGTCTCAAATTAGGGTGCGAGAGTGCCAAGTACCAAGGTTCTAGTGTGAGACCATGAGGGTGAGGATGAGGGTGAGGCACTAAGTCGGCTAGTGATTGTTAACTAGGTCATCCTAAAAATAACAGTTATGTCAACTTTAACGTATTCCTATATGGATATATTAACAACTAGGTAGTGCCGAAAGTTAGAGGGGGTGAAGAGGTATGGACCTTTTGTAGCGTTCGAAGTTTATAGTGAGGTATCGAAGTACAATTAGGACTGGTTAGATTCGAACTCAATGTATTGTAATTCGAATGTATGTATTGCATAAGGCATTGTTAGAAGGTCGGAGCTATCATTTCTAGTCCTTATGTTTTTTTTACGTGTCTGTATGTCCCTATAAATGGGGGTAAATATATGGGTGAGAATAATTTTTATGTCCTTGAGAGCAAGAGCATTGTACTCTTTCAGAGCTCTTGTATTCTTTCAGATGTAATTGAAGACCCAAACATATTCTATTTACATCCTTGTTATTAATTCATTATTTACTTTGATTTTGTTCTTAATATTCCATTCTTACGAACTGCATTTGGTATCTGAGCAGGATTCAGTCAGTCATTTCTGGTTTTCTCGTTCTTTCAAAAGTTTTGAATCGCTATTTCCTATTCAAAAGATTTCCGCACTTTTGATTAAGAAGACTTGTTCTAATCAGCTGATTTGTTTCGATTATGTGTTTAGGTTGATAAATCGAGTGTACTCTGATCTTTTTATGAAAGAATCTTCGGTTAGATGTTATTTTTGAATCATTCCATCATTTATGCTTGTACAACAATGGCAAATTTCAACATGAACACGATGACTAGTTATACTCATCTACTTGGATCTTCCACTAAGACTCCAATGCTTATCCAGAGTTCTATGAGCAATGGGCAGATCGCATGGAGGATTACCTCAATAGCATACACGAGGATCTATGGCGCTGTGTTACAAGTGGTAATTATCGTCCAGGAAGGCTAGAACAAATAGGAACCGTTGGTTCTTCAGGTGATGTTGCAGTGCAGGAGGATAATCAAAAATTGAATGATAAAAGGTGTTTACGCGAACTTCGTGATGCTCTTCCACCAGTCGTTTACAATTTTTTCCGAGGTTGCAAGATGGTGAAATAGATCTGGGATACCTTAAGGAGAAGTATCAAGGGAATGAGAAAACAAAGAAGAGCTTTGTGAAGCAGTGCTTGTTAGAACTTGGAGAATTCAAGCAGAAGGAAGGTGAAACAGTTGAAAACTACTACGATCATCTCAGTGAGTTGATCTTCAAATGCAATCATTATGGATTCATTCGTTCCACACTTGAATACAATATCTTGTTCTTGATGGGACTTTGAAAGGAATAGAGAAACATCAGATTAACGATCAAGACACTACAAAGCTTTAATAGCTACTCATTAAGAGATCTTTACAATGTTCTCAAAGCCCATGAGAATGAAATCAATGAGATAGCTGAAGAGGGGAAGATGAATATGGGTGGTCCTCTTGCTTGGATATCGAAGGCGTTTGGAAAAGTGTCTGAGATCGAAGTGGCTGAGAAGATTGATTCTGAGGACAAAGTTTTCCTTGTGAATTCAGAGGATGAAGCAATGGCTTATTACTTAAACAACAAAGTAAATAAGTTTTTTAATAAGCCATATCCGAAGTTCAAGGGAAACAATGGATTTAAGGGGAGTTTGTCTGCTGGGAAAGGAATGAGATAGGAGTCGAAGGTAGAGAAGAATGAGAACATGACTGTGGTTGATAAGGCAAAAAAGAAACTAAAGGGAGATTCTGGTTTTGACTGCAACTGTTGCAATGGGGCGAACCATCTGCCAGTTGATTGCATGCAAAGGAAAAGAGAGGAGAAGAAAGAAATGGTGAAAGATGAGGCTTATCATGTTGAGATATTGGAGGAAGTAAGAGAAAGAACTAAAGGGTTGTTGCTCGTTGCTAAGGGAGGTTTTGATGGGGATGGAACCCATCAAATTTGGTCGTCTGGATCCGATGATGAGGAAATGAGGAATCCCACACACAGAGCAATGTATGTGAGGTTTGAAGAAGGAAGTTATGATGAGGAGAAGGTGACTGGGAAATGCTTTGTGTCGACTGGAGGAGAAAAATCTCCAATGACATCAAAGGTATGTTCTCTTCTCGAGTCCTTTGATATTCCTTTCAGTTCTTATCATACAGTTTTATCTGACTTCGATGATACTCTTTCTTATGTTAATGACACGCTTATTTATGTTAGTAGTGAAGCTGAGAAATCAAAAATCCTTGTTGCTAGAAACACATAAACATTTGGAGTCAAAGAGGAGTAAAGTAGATAATCTACAGTTACAACTGCATAATATTAATCTAGATAGGGATGTTGATAGAGCAGACAGTTGTGTGTTAATGAAACAGTGTACTATTTATTGTAATAGTGCAAAACGATTGTATGTTAAACTAACAGATCTTCATCATTCCTCTGATATTGGCAAAGAACAACATAGGAAACTATTGCCCTTCTTGGTGTTCGATAGGGAGAAAATAGATTCAACTTCCTATGATTGTGAGAAAAAGATTTATGAATTTGATAAAGTCCCTAATGATTCTTATGCTTATGGGATTCTTAAAATAAATGAATGTTTAGATGCTAATGATTTAGTACATATTGTGAATGAGACTTTGACTAAGATTGAACAAATTAAAATTTTAAAAAAGACTGAGAATTCGACATTTGCTTCTCAACACAATTTTGCTGATATCGAAGATGATTCTGACAATATCAGTGAAATTGAGGAAGATGAAATTGTTGACTGTTCTCAGTTGTTTGTCATTAATGTCAATTCGATGTCCAATTTTTAATCATTAATTGAAAAAAGTTTAACACTGACCAACCCTCGACATCGAAGGCTCATGAATATGATCATGTGGTTGTTGAAGATTGTGAGATTGACAGTGATGATGACGATGTTTCGACTGAAACAACTTTCCTCGAGTTGCAGTCGAACAGGTCTATGAGGAAAAAAATCAGTTCGAAAAACTGATGAACGAAAAGGGTCCTCATTATCTTGAATCCAACTCATTTGTTTATCCAAATTTCAAATGCATCGCTGAAGTTGTGTTTCCTAATCAAGTGTTCATTACCACTGGAAATGGTGGCAAAGTCAGTCCAGAAATCAACAAACTTGTTAAGGAAGACAACAAAGCAACAACAAAAGAAGGGTTTTTCTCAAACCTAATCACCGTCAAAAATACCCTGAACAAAAACTCATCGAATTTTCAAAGACAAAAAACCTAAAAGAGTTTAGGAAGTTAAATTAGAAAAATCAAATGTTGTTATTCAAACAAAAGAACAAGTTTTGAAAAAAAAAGCACAAATTTTCAAAGAAAATGTTCAAACAGTTGCACAAGATGAAGGCGTTTCGATGCTGAAAGCAAGAAACAAAGTCTATTGGAAAAACGTCAAGGCTTTTCAGAAACAATTTTTTTTACATAAAAGCCAACTGAACAGGTTAAGACATTTTCTAAAAACAAGACTTTTGTTCAAAATAAGCCCATTTCAAAGCAAAAAGATTTTCAAAGGGAAAATCTAATGTTAAAAAACAAGATCGAACACCAATTGTTCAAAAATAAAGAAATGAAAATTATGTTCAAAACCAACGTCCAAGGAATTTTGTTCCTAATTCTCAAAGTGAAAGGTTTTCACAAAACAATTTTCAAAGAAATGTTGTTCAAAATAATTTACATCAATTTCAGGGACAAAGAAGTTTTCCAAAGGAACAATATGTCTTTAATCAAAAATCAGTCGGATATAACAAACATTTTCAAAATCAATTTCAAAATTATCCAAAATCATCATTACCAAAAAGAAATCTTGAAAAGTTGGAAGTTAAAGGAAAGAGAAATGAACCATTTAAACCAACATAACCTCACTTTCCAAATCCGGATTCAAAGTAGAAAGCCAATGATTCATTTGTCAAAGGGAAAACTAATGCGAAGAATATAAACCATTGGCTCGAAGGCAAAGGCAAGTCATATCAATAAAGAAATTTTTCTAAAGAGGAAATCATGTATGTCTATGAAAGATACTTGAATGAATCACAAATTGGAAGTTCTTCATCATTTGAATCGAATCCTTCAGCTAGAAAATGGAAAGAAATTCCCAACACAAAAGTTGAGGCACAACAAACTGTTGATGGAAAAAGGAAAGTCACTGTCGAACCTAAACCATTGAATGATTTCATTTTGATGCCTAAGTCTGGAGAAGTTGACTTTATCGATAGTCTGGACTCGAAGGTTCGAAGTTGGGTATTAGGATCTTCCTTTCACAATGCATTTCACTCTAATATCCAAGGACCCAAAAAGCCTTGGGGACCTAAATTCTTTAATTAATCGCAGGTACTGTGTGACGAGTATTATGAACACTGGTATATCGATAGTGGTTGCTCTTGTCACATGACAGGTTAAAAGGAAAATTTGCGGGATTTTAGAAGTCTGGAAAATGCTAGAGTTGTGAAGTTCAAAAATAACCAAAAATGCAAGGCCAAAGGTTATGGGAAAGTAACGAATGGAAAGTTTCCAGTCAACCTGGTGGCATATGTTGAAGGTCTTCAACACAGCTTGATAAGTGTTTCACAACTTGTTATGGGCACTGGCAATCAAGTAGTCTTCGATGAGGAAGGTAGTGTCATCTCGAATAAGGAAACAAAGGAGGTATTGATTAAATCGAAAAGGAAAGGTGACATGTTCACACTCGACATGAAGCCAATTGTTTGAGTTCCCTATGTTTGTTTACTTTCGAAGGCTTCTTCTGATCTGAGATGGTTGTTTGTCTAAAGGTCTTAATGGTTAAAGACCTTTAGATTAAGTGTGTGCTATAAAGTTACTAGTTTCTTGCATCTTTGGTCACTCTCTGAGAGTGAAAAGCCAATAGCATCTCCATACACTCCCTCTATTCTCTTGCTTTGAACACTTGAAGATTTGTTGCTTGCATTGTGCTCTCTTTGAGCCATACTTAGGTCTAGTTCAAAGATTAAAAGTTTTATACAAAGAACTAGCATTCTACATCAAGTTGAGTCATTGTTGGTGTCTCTAACGTTCATCATTCTTCATCAATTTCCAAGCCTCCCAAGATGATCCAAAGAACTACAAAGGTTGTTATGTCTTCATCTCTTCCTTGGTTGGTGTTTAAATCTTTCTACAACTTGCAAGATGATCCTTGGTGGTTGTAAATTTGCTTTTGTTATTTCGAAATCTCAAGTCTTGTATTTGCCAAATTGTCTAGTTTACGAAACTAATTTTGAAATAAAACCCAACAATTGGTATCAAGAGCCACCTTGCAAGTTTACTTGGATTTTTTGATTTTTGAAAATATTAGTTTTTGGAGAATACGGATAACTTGTTTTTGTATAAAAATATGTTCTTACGTATTTTCTTTGATAAATTTTTAATTGTTATTTTTTGTGACAAAAATTTACATTTATTTTTAGTCACTTAAAGTCGTCTTAGAAAAACAAAAGTTTTTTATGTTTATATGTATTTTTTTAGTGTATAAACAAGCCATGAACCTTTGTATTGTTGTTGTTGGTTGATTTATTAAAATGGTTTGTAATATTCTTTTATTCATAAAGTATATAATAAAAGCAGCTAGTTTTTATTGTTGTTATTTTTATGTAATGAATTAGTTTTAGACTATATTTATTTTATAAAATACGTAACAAGATGAAGATGGAGGCCATTTTTAAAGACCTTGGAGGTGCCCATTGTTTTATGGACGGGGCATTTTCAAGCCCAAGAAATCCAATAAGGTCCACGTAGATGGATCTTGTTTCTTTTGTGGATAAACTGGACATTGGAAGAGGATATGCTCATCTTATATGGAAAGCAAGACTGGAAGAGACTAGTACTTCATGTTTCTACTAGATATAACTCTTATTTTTCATATAAAACTTAGGTACTTGGTACTTAAATGTTAATCTAATATTTTTAAATGACTTGCATATATTTACAGAAGAGTAACCGGTTAAGCAAAATCAAGTTGGGACTACACTCTCATAATTTAGTTTGTTAATTATGATAGGAAGATAATGTACTTGTAATATAAAACAATGTTTGTTTTAGTCTTTTAGAACAACGTATGTTTTAAATTAGCTTGTCTAAATATATGTTTCAGTTTGCTTTATGAGTGATTGACTATTTACTTAAATCGCTTTTCATAACGACAACCTTAACAATCGGAAATGATTAAAATTATTTTTATGATTTGTTTATGCTTTGTTTTTAAAATCAGAGAAATCTTTTAAAGAAAACAGTTGCGGAATGTGTCCCCAAAACAAAATATGATAAGAATTTATCAAAAGCATTTATTAAAGAAAATGTATTTTCCTTAAATAATAAAACCTCGGGATGTCATGTTCCGATACAGACCAAAACCATAAACAGTATAAAATAGACCTTACGACAGTTATTTATAACTACTGATCTATAATCCAAGATCTCTTGTTAAGTCCACCAACTTACACTATTGTGCCATTACCTGTAATGCAAAGAAAACTGAGTGGGTCAGGCTTGGGAGTCTGGTGAGCATAGAGGGTTTTCAACCCACAATAATACATTTATTATATTCAATTATCAAATAATCAACCCAAATACCCATCCCCATATCTCCTTTATTTCTCAAGGGTTTAACCTAAGAACCCACTATCCTTCATTCATTCATTCCTAAGGATTTAACTAAGGAATTGGCACAAAGTCCATTTGCTACCACGGTTTATACAACCGGCACTACGTCACATAGTCACCAGGGTTCATACAATAGGCACTACGTCTCATAGTCACCAAGGTTTACACAATAAGCACTACGTCTCATAGTCACCAGGGTTTACAAAACAGGCACGAAGTCACATCGTCACCAAGGCTTACTCAATAGGCATGAAGTCGCATCGTCACCAACTATTCCATCTACCCATGTTCTACCCAACACTTTTGTAGATATAAATACAAACATAGTTTAAATCATTTAACACCCGTATAAAAACATCAATTCCAAGCCCATCTCAAATAGACAAATAATATATAACACATAGCACGTATTTCATAGCTAATACTTTATATTTATGTGTTAGAAGAAAGTAACTATACACTCACTTGATCAGAAGATGATCGGATAACACTACGGCTTGTAAAAGTAGTATTTTTCGGTAGATCTGGAAGATCTTCACAAAAACCGGGATCCTCGCGGGCAGAGCTTGGGCTCGGGAATTTCACTTCTCGGGATCTTCGGGGCCTCCGGACTTGCTTCGGGGCTCGGGAATGATACCGGGGCTTCGGGATATTTCTTGCACGAAAAACGATGCAAAAACGCGAGAGAAAGGGAAGAAATGAGCAAAGAACTCGGCTGCCCTCGCATTCCTTTTATTAAGGCTGAACCACCGAATTACGTTGGGCGTAACCTGGATAAGCTCGCTGACTCCCCCCCCCTTTGGATAATATAGGATATTTATATTTAAATTTAATATCAAATTTATTTAATAAATTTAAAAAACTCATATCTTCCTCATACGAGCTCCGATTTCGACGTTCTTTGTATCCCCGTGTAGGTGAGACTACGCTCTACAACTTTCATTTAGACTCCGTCGGCTAATTTTGAATTTATTTTTATTATTTATTTTTAGTATGCCGGAACAGGAACATTCCGTTATAAATTCGTAACTTCTTCATTTGACGTCCGTTTTCGCCTATCTTTTTATGGTTTCACTACTATTAACGAGATCATCGATTCTTGTTTAGATTGTTTCGGCTAAAAACCGCTCGATCTCAAATCGAGTATTCGGGCTGCATACCGCTAAGTCGAAACTTATAAAATCATAACTTCCTCATACGAAGTCAGATTTGGACGTTCTTTTAATTCACGCTCACGGTTTAACGTATTCTACGACTTTCGTTTAGATCGCTAAGGCTAAATATCGCTCTAACATAAATTCACTTTTTACGTCGCGTTGTGTCGTGCCGGTTCTGTCGCGAAACTTCGACAGGTCATAAGTTCTTCGTTATAACTCGGATTTCGGCGTTCTTTATATGTACGGAATCCTTGTAACATATACTATAACTTAGTTAAGATTAATCATTCTAAATAATCTTTCATAAAAAAGTCATTTTTGACGCTTATCGTCTCTAAATTGACTAGCCCTGATCTACGGGCGTTACATAGACGATATCAATATAGATTAGCCTGCAGGTTTTCTTAATCCATGTTATCCAAACAAAACGTGTAAAGATAAAGATCCATGTGCGGATATAAAGCAAACATCTCAAGGTTGCAATCGTCATTTTAATATAAAATCACAAGGTATGCTTTTATATCAAGATGAATAGAACATGTGTGTTTACTAAGAACTAGTATGAGCATAGTAACATTCCTAATCTTGTATGGGTGAGACATAATTCATCATAAGAAATTATATTTTGACCATGCCAAGCCTTTTCATCTTGACTCATAATGTGTTTCTAAAATGAAAGACGTATGAAGGACAAGATACATTCTTGGAATGTAAAATATATAAAGATAAATAAAATGAATATTAAAAGTTTTATATCTTTATGCATACATTGACAATATCACAAAGAGATCAACATAGAAGATTTATCTGGAGGAAACCTTAGTATTGTTACATGCACTAAATTTACGCCAGCCTCAAAAGGAACCTAGCTCATAGGTTTGAACTAGCTGAAATGATTTATATTCGATTTGCTTGGCAAATGAATCCATCATTTATGCCATATTATGCATAAGACTTGGTATATGATCAAGTTACGGGCATATCATAACATACCAATTGAATACAGGGTTAAGTCACGGGATGACTATAAGAACATTCTAAGAGTACTTTAGAAGAACTAAGAAAATAGATAGGATATAATTAGTTTAGAATAACATCTTCAGGGAAAGAGCTACATAAGATTATGATTTCTAAGCGAATATAGATAATTATGAATTATAATTGGATTATGACTTCATTTTGGAATGAAGAGTAAGTTTAGTTAGAATGAGTTCCAAGCAAAACAAAATGACATGGTCTACTATGAAATAAGAATACAGTACTTTAGAATTTGAAATCGAATATGATTAGATGAATGAGTTCATTGAAAAATATGTCGACTACCTCCATTCAAGGATCACATAGAAAATCTTGTGACTTCGAGAGTATACTTGATCGAGCTAAGAGACTATATGTCATGAAAGAAAACCAATCATATACTCCAAGACATTTAACTATACCTAGAGTAAAGTCAAATATGGAGATGATAATAGTCACAAAATTCACACAAATTAAGTTTAATAGAACCTATTAATAAAGCCTTTCTTCTAAGTATGACTGGTCACACTTCAACTGTAAGTATTATTCTAGAAATGGGATTTTGATTTGGACTTAGTATTTGCATATTGGAACATTGTGACAACAAATATTATATAATGTTTTGATATATTGTCATATGATCATAACATCAATACTTGTTGTGTTCTATATTAACATGTTTAATCCTTGAATAATCTTATTGTTCTAAAAGTTCATATGCGGTTGTAATTATAGGAGCAATTATGAAGTAAGACTAATATGAATTGGGTTGGATGAATTTCACCAGATGAAAGTAGGCAATGGGTTGTAACTAAGTTTCATAGGTACTTGTCAGAGAACTAGTATTGAACTGACCCGAATCAAGATCATCTCATGGATCACTATCATCAATGATACCTTATTAAAAGGTACTATCTTTGTATCCTTAACACCTGAGATACATAGTGTGACTTAAGTGTAAGGAGTGTTGTGCTTTGATATGGTCAAATGTTGGTCCTTAACCGGGCACTTATAAAATCCATTTTCAAGTATGGTGTGAACTATACAAGAGGCTTATGTAGACAATATGGGAATTTTTTTTTCCTCTTATGTGTTGAGATTTTGACATCTAAGGCACCTTACCAAAAGTTGAACACCTAATGAGATTGATCACGATCCGTATCCCATGTTCAACATGATGTATGTGACAAACGGATAGCTGACTACCTTATATGCACCAATTGTAACTTTGGCCTTTTAGGAATTAGGCGTTGATAGAATGACACAAAGTCGTATGTTGATGGGGGCAGTGAAATGTTGCAAGACGTTCATCACTCTCTGTATTAGTCTAATATGAATCTTGTGTAAGTGGGTGGTTGAAGGATCTTGTATACTCAAGAATCATCGAAAAGTGACATTGCTAATTAACATATGATACTAATGGGTCACACTAACAACAACTTAATACAATTAATTATTTATTAGAAATTGATTCTAATAAATATTTGTAAACTCTTATAATCAATTGGGAAAATATTTATTTCATGGAAATAATTATTTTATAACCACGAGTAACATATTGTTTTCATATGATATGAATTAATAAGTCATGCACAACTTTTTGGACTGGTTGAAACTGTTTTGTCTTTTACCAAAAGACAAAGCTTATATTTTATAAACTTTGAGTTTATAAAGTTTAAACAAACTCTTCTCTTTTTACTAGGCATTGCCGAACATTAGAGAGGGGTGAAAAGGTATGGACTTTCAATTAGTTTATTCAAAAGTAAAGGAATGGGATAAAGCATGGGGGCAACCTTGTCTAAAGGTCTTAATGGTTAAAGACCTTTAGATTAAGTGTTTGATATAAAGTGACTAGTTTCTTGCATTTTTTTGTCACTCTTTGAGAGTGAAAAGTTGAGCGCATCTCCATTCACTACCTTTATTCTCTTACTTTGAACACTTGAAGATTCGTTGCTTGCATTGTGCTTTCTTTGAACCATACTTGGGTTTGGTTTAAAGCTTAAGAATTTTATACATAGAAATAGCACTATACATCAAGTTGAGTCATTTTTGGTGCCTCTAAAGTTCATCATTATTCATCAACTTCCAAGCCTCCCAAACATAATGACACATATCAAACATCGTGTTCCCTTCTATTGAATACTCAAATCCCTCAGAAGATGAAGCGAGGGGGGTGATGAGGACGAGAATGAGGGTGATGAAGGACCATGAAATCATCCTCAAAATGGGGGGAGCCGACAAGTCTCATGGTCCCAAATACCCTCTTAATCAATCATTCAACACTTTCAATCATTTGATCAAAGATTCATGAATTTTGATCAAAGATTCATCAATCTAGATACATGCCAAACCAACTTCACCATCACATATGATGTCCTATCTTCGCGAAACAAACTTTTTTCTGTTTGCCAAGAACACACGGCTCACATAAATCTACTTCCACGTTCTCTAGATCTTGAATTTTTCCTTTGGAAGCAAGCATCTTCATTCCTTTTTCAATCATATGTATACCCCAACTTCGTCAACAACATGTGCCTCATCATCAAAAACTTCCACCATGTAAAGTGTACCCCGCTTCTGACCTCTAGAAGCCATCAAGTTTCCCATTGTCACCTTCCATTCACGATCACCAAAAGGGACATGGTGACCTTTATCATCAAGTTGCCCCACTAATATCACATTATTTTCAACTCTGGAATGAACTTGACATTCTTCAAAGTCCACTTCGTATCTAAACTAGTCTTGAGGACCATATCCCCAACACCTTTAATATCAAGGCGCGTGTTGTCTGCTAGTTAGACCTTCCCTTGGTACCGCCTGAAATTCTACATTACATCTTTGGAATGACTATCATGGAATAACACACCAAAATCCATGATCTAGGATTTAACTGGGTTTTCAACTGCACATATAAGAGCATCTCCTTTAGAGTCTGATGTAATGTTTATCTCATTCTTTCCTTTATCTACAACAAGCTACGAACATGAATTCTTGAAATGAACCTTTTATTTGCAGTTTGAACAAGTGATGTCCTTCCTGTTTTTCGATACATATCTCTTCCTCGAATTTGATATTCCTCTACTCCCACTTCATCTGTTGGACTTCCTTCCTCTTTTCTCAGTACTAATAAGACTTTGGTGAACTCACAAAACTTCTGACAAATAACAAACTTTGGTGAACTCACAAACTTTTGAAAAACGTAAATAAAAAGAACACGATACTTAACGTGGTTCGGTCAAGATGACCTACGTCCACAGGCGAACGAGAGAGAGAGAGAGAGAGAGAGGGGGGAGGGAGGGAGGGAGAAAGAGGATTTTATTAATTTTCTGGAACTATTACAAGCACTTAAAATTGTATCTCACTTTGAGCTCTCAAAGAAATTTATCAATTTACAATGATGGGGGTATGAGCCAATTTATACTTGAGGGATCAGACATAAAACTCTAATGGGCCAAGTCCATTGGTCCATGAATGGTGACAACCAATGATATTCCACCATGCATCATCTTCTGGAACATTATTCCATGTCATACATGAAGGGTTTTGAGCATTCTAACACTCCTATGGTGTACATGCAACCCTAGAAACCTTGGATCTATGTTTTCTCTATTATGCATGCAAATTTGATTTTCCAAGGTTCTCATCCTAACTAGCATGTTATGGGGTACTTGTAACAAAAAAACATAGTAGAATAACATACCTTTTCTTGTGTTTGAATGCTTGGAGTCTTGAGAGCCTAGCACCAATAATGTGGATGCCTCAGGTGGAATCACAAATCACCAAATCAACTTGGGAAACTTAAGAGAATAGTATGCACTAGAGAAATTGGCCCACTCTTATTCACTCACACACTAGTACCATTTCATATGCCAAAGACCTCTTTATATAGTATGGAGGATTAGGGTTACATCCATGTAAACCCTAATACCCATGACCTTTCATTTCCATAGGATCCATGGGTTAAAAAACTCCATGGACTATCCATTCAAGCTTAGCTCATCCTAAATGAACTTGGCCCATTATATATATATATATATATATATATATATATATATATATATATATATATATATGAACTCAACCATATCGCCTCCTTCACCGCTTCACTCGCTGCTATGTACTTTGATTCACATGTCGAATCAACTACCGTCTCCTGCTTGGAACTTTTCCAAGTAATTGCTCATCCATTCATGGTAAAGACCCAGCCTGAATGAGAGTGGAAATTATCCCTATCAGTCTGAAAGCTAGCGTCATTATACCCCACTACTCTCAATTCATCACTCCCACCAAGGGTAAGGACCCAGTCCTTAGTCCTCTGTAGGTACTTGAGAATGTTCTTCACCGCAGTCCAGTGAGCCTTGCCAGGACTCCCCTGATATCTGCTGACCACGCTCAAAGTAAAGGCCACATCAAGGCGGGTACAAGGAATAACATACATGATCGAGCCAATAGCGGAAGCATATGGTAATCGACTCATCTCAACTATCTCAGCCTCTTTACTCGGACTCTGAGCCTTGCTCGGTTTGGCATTATGCTGGATCGGTAAGTCGCCTTTATTGGAATTATGCATTTTGAACCTTTTCAACACTTTGTCCACATAGGTGCTTTGATTAAGTCCGATTAGTCTTTTACTCTTTTCTCTCAATATCCTTATCCCTAGGATATAGGGAACTTCTCCAAGGTCCTTCATAGCGAAACACTTCCCAAGCCAGGACTTAACCTCCTGCAAGGTTGAGATGTCATTTCCTATGAGTAGTATGTCATCCACATACAATACCAAAAAGCTAACTTTACACCCACTAGCTCTGACATATACACATGACTCATCTTAGCTTCTCGAAAAAACAAACACTTTGACTTTCTCATCAAAACAAACATTCCAGCTGCGAGATGCTTGTTTCACTCCATAAATGGATTTCTCAAGCTTGCACACTGTATTAGGGTACTCTACACCAACAAAACCCTCTGACTGACTCATGTAAACATCCTCAGCCAACTTCCCTTTAAGGAAAGCGCTTTTGACATCCATTTTCCATATTTCATAATCATGAAATGCAACAATGGCTAGCATAATCTTAATAGACTTAATATTTGCCACAGGTGAGAGGGTCTCATTATAGTCAACTCCCTAAGTTTGAGTGAAACCCTTTGCAACCAGTCGCGCCTTATAAGTGTGCACTTTCACATCCATGTTGGTCTTCTTCTTGAATATCCATTTGCACCAAACCGTCTTACAACCCGGTACATTGTCAACCAAGTTCCAAACTTGGTTGTCATACATGGACTGAATCTCGTTGTCCATAGCCTCTTTCCATTTGGCTGACTCAGGGCCTGTCATGGCTTCCCTATAGTTGTTAGGTTTATCCAAATTTACCAGTGTACTATCACTAATAAATGTATCACCTTCCGCAATAATATGGAAACCATAGTAATGCTCAGGTGGGTTCCTAACTCTAGTGGAACGCCTCAGAGGTACAGACTCGCCAGATGGTTCAAAAAAAGTTTCCACCTCAGGTTGATTGCTAGGGTTTGAGGTTCCTTCACCATTTGACTCTTGAAGCTCTTCAAGGTCAATTTGCCTCCTATTGTTTCCTAGGCTTATAAATTATCTCTTTCTCTCTCTCTCGAAAGACCCCTCTCATTGACACAAAGACCACATTCTCACTGGGTATGTAGAAGAGGTAACCAAAGGATTTATGTGGGTAGCTGGTGAAAATACACCGCTCACTACGAGGTTCAATGTTGTCCTGAGTCTCAGGTCTCACGAAAGCCTCGCAACCCCAAATCTTGATGTGGTCAAAACTGGGAACGTTCCCAGTCCACATCTCGTGTGGTGTTTTGGCAACCTTCTTGGTAGGGACTAGATTAAGGATATGGACAGCAGTCTGTAAGGCATACCCCCAAAATGAGATTGGTAACGAAGCTCGACTCATCATGAAACGAAGCATGACCAACAAGGTTCGATTGTGCCTATCAGCCACACCATTAAGTTGTGGTTTTCTGGGAGGTGTCAATTGTGAAACAATTCCACATTCCTTAAGATAGTTAAAGAACTCGGTACTAAGATACTCTCCTCTTGATCGGATCGAAGCATCTTAATGTTCATGCCCAACTGATTCTCCACTTCCTGTTTAAACTCTTTGAACTTTTCAAAGGTTTATGACTTATGCTTGATTTAGTTGACATAACCATATCTACTGTAATCATCAGTAAAAGTCACATAGAAGCGGTTAACATCCCTAGTGGTGGTTCTAAAGGGTCCACACACATCTATGTGTATGAGGTCCAACAAACCTTCACCCCTAGCACAAGTACCAGTGAAGTGTGACTTCGTCATTTTTCCAATCAAATAAGACTCACAACTATCATCTGACTTTAAGTCAAATGACTCCAATAATCCAACCCTTTGGAGTTGGCCTATACGCTTCTTGTTGACATGTCCAAGACGACAATGCCACAAGGATGACTTATCCAAACTAGTGGAAGAATCGATATGCAACACATTATTTCATAAGTTGTCTACAACTGACACAGTTTCATATACACCATCACAAGGTAATGCTTTAAAATAAATAACATTATTATAAAAAGCATTAATACCACCACATTCATTATCAAATGAAAAAGTAAATCCTTGTTTGTACAAACCGTGAAAAGAAATAATATTTCTCGCCATTTCAAATGAGTAACAACACTTATTCAAATCTAAAAATAACCCACTACTTTGCAACAAAGAAGAAACTCCAATCTTGGTGACAGGTGAAGCTTTCCTATTCCCCATTATCAATTTTATCTTTTCGTGCTCCATATCCTCACTTCTTCTTAGGCCCTGCAGATCAGAACATATATGAATACCACAACCTGTATCAAGGACCCAAGAATTAGTACGCGGTGAGTTATTAGACAATATAGTGTAAATACTTGCATTGGTAGGTTTGACCTTCCCATCCTTAGCATCTTGCAGGTACTTGGGGCAGTTTGGTTTCCAGTGCCCCTTATCATGACAATAGAAGCATTCAACTTCCTTTGGGTTGGAAGAAGGTGTGACAGAACCACCTTTGGTTCCACTCGGAGAGGAGCCATCAAGAGACTTTCCTTTGGTACCGTTCGAAGGGGTTTTCCTCTTTTTCCCTTTACTTTGTCCGATTACCAGAACATGGGCAGTGTTAGGAGTAGGAGTAGTAACAACCGATTTACCTTTGAGACTACTTTCGACGGTCTTCAAAAGTCCTTGAAGCTTGTTGACTGTGACATTGTAACACCCCAATTCTCAGGTATTGCTTAAATAAGATTTATTGGGTTAAGCTCTACTCGACGAGTTGGTTGACCTACTCGTCGAGTAGCAGCGATATGGGATCGCGTGTTAAGTGATCTACTCGATGAGTCCATATTGGGACTCGACGAGTAGGAGCTGGCAGATGAAACCATAAATCGCGGGGTTTGCACCCCTATTTAAAGGGACCTTAGCCTCCCTTAGGCTTCTTTACAATTCTAGAGAGTCCTTATACGTGTGTGTGTGTGTGTGCTTTGGTGTGGTGTTTGAAGCTTGGAAAGAGAATCTTGGAGGAAGAAAGCTAAGAGTGCAAAGGAATTGAAGCAAGGAAGGCGTGGGAAGCAACATTTACCTCATCTAACATCCTTTAGAGTTATCAAAGTGCCATCCTTACTCCTCTTTTTCCCTTTCGTTGAGTTTCTAGGGCTTTTTATGGATTTTCAAGTTGGTATGATGAGCTATGGGATAGATCTGAAGTTGTAACTTCAGATCTGTACCCTCCTTGGATTCTAGAAGCATAATGTCACAATTATGGTTGTGATTGAGGTCCCTCTTGGGCATGAAGCCCCATTAAGAACTTAGATTTGGCATTTAGAGCCTTTAAGGCCATGCATGCACGTAAAGTTTGCAACTTTACGTGATAAGCATGCCCTAGAACTTTGGATATGTGATTTGGAGCCGCTGCATGTCTCAAAACAAGTCTGTATGGAAAGAGGAATGAATGGACTCGGCGAGGCACATGAAGATGGTCGTGAACTCGACGAGTTGGATGAACAACTCGGCGAGTCCGATGAAGATCGTCATAAGACTCGACGAGTTGAAGAACAACTCGGCGAGTCGGATGAGTTTTCTCTTGGATATGTATGAGTGTGTATCTGTCGAGTTTCAAAGAGGGAACTCGATGGGTGGCCTTAAAGTTGATCGAGGATCGAAGGAACTCGAGAAGTCACTCCGATGACTCGGCGAGTTGGAATGTACTTCAGGGAACTCGACGAGTGGCCGAGGGTACTCGGCGAGTCAAGGTCAACATGGACAGTTGACCTTGACCGAGGACTTTGACCTTGATCAGGGATTGACTAGTGGGTTATGGGGTACCTTATAAGGTTAAGGACTTATGAGTATATTGTACTATGATCATAGGTGGTGGAGCCGGTGTCGGGTGATCCGAGAGTTGGAGTGTATCTTCCGAGTCGACATTTGCAAGGTGAGTTATCCTGACTATATCGATAGGGTTTACGGCACCAAGGTCGGCACTTTATTTGTTGATGTTATGGTATGCTACATGTGGTTATGATCTGTTAGATTGGAATCATGGTAGACAATATGTTATGCTCTTATGATCCGTAAGGATTAGTATGTTACTGACCTACTAGGTCGGTATGTTAGTTACGAGAGAACTCTATGAATGATGATCAGTGTGATAGATATGTCTGATGTTGTATATGCCAGTATGTGATAGTTATGTGCACATGGTTATTTGCTTGTTGGATGGGTTGAGGCGGTCCTGCTTTGTGCTGAAGGCCAACATATCCTATGAGCGGTCCGGGGAGACTGCATGCCTACGAGGCAGACCAGTCATGCCGAAAGCTCGGGATAGATTCAGATAGACTGTAGGCCCAGTAGGGCGGTCCAGTCAGGCCGATGGCCAATATGTATGTTGATTGATTGATACATTGTTACTGATATGGTTTGTCAGTGTGGTATTGGTATTTTGGGGGTAGCTCGCTAAGCCCTCGGGCTTACAGTTTTCAGTTTATTGTTTCAGGTACTTCAGGAGATCATGGAAAGACGAAGGCGTGACAGTACCGCTCCTCATCCGTATGTTATGTTTTTGAGACACTCTGATGGATATTGATTTGAAAACGTTTTTGTAAACAATGTTATTTGACTTTCATTTATGGTTGAAAAAGTTTTAAATTGGTGTAAAATTTATGGATGTTACAAGTTGGTATCAGAGCCTTGGTTTGAGTGAATTGGAGGAACACTCATGTGAATCCAGTCTCAAATCAAGGAGATTTTCGGAAAGTAAGTTTTAAAAAGGTTTTCAAAATAAAGGATGGAGGATGCAGAGGGTACGATCAGCCGGAGCCTGTAAGTAAACGCCAAAATACCATGCAGTTATTTGATATTCTGATATGTTAGGACAGCATGCTAGTGCTAGGCTAGGGATCTTCAAGAATCGCATGATAGATTTTCCTGATTACATGATGCCTATTAGCCTAGGGTTTCTTGTACGTGGAATTGACATCATAACTGTAGACGTTTAGTGTATGCATCACGGCTGATCATAATAAAGACCTTATAGCCTGAGAATGTTGATTCGGCCTTTGGGTAGGATTGGATATTCGAAAGTCTATTGGGTCCAGCGTTATGTGCAGCTAGCGTGCACTGGTGCTGCAGGGGATGATGGAAGTTTCATGGATGTGTGAGTCGTGATAAGCGGTGGGACTAGGTGCGAGATAGTTGGTATTCCCCTAGAAGTGAGGGTTGAGCGCATTTACTATGTTGATGATATTGTTAGGACGTTGTGGTGATACTTGAGACAAATATGGGTAAGTGTGGAAGGTAGTATAGGCCCGTACTACTGAAAGCATAGGACCCATATGCGTAGCAAGGAAATCATAACCCCTCGGGTTTGTGAGTTATGGCCTCCCGAAATTATGTTATTTATCTGATGACTTGTGTATATATTCAGTATGGTGGTGACGAGACGTGTTGCTTCTGGGTCCGGATCAGGATCGGGGTTGTAAGACGGAGGGTTGGAGGTGCCGGTAGCACCTGAGCCCGTGCTACAGATAGGGACCGAGGAGTTGGATGCCAGGATCCTGGAGATCATGCACGACGAGATTGTTTCTGCATTCCGAGCACAGTTACCAGAGATGTTTGGGTCAATTAAGACCGCGATGGTTGAGTACTTTGATGAGCGATATGCAGCTCTAGCAGAGATAGCTGTCGTTGCAGCCACTTCAGCTGTAACTGTGGCAGGGGTTGGAGGAGGAGTCGGCAGGGCTTTCCAGTACTGGGACTTCGATAATACGAAGCCCCCAACATTTGATGGTACTCAGGATGCAATCAGAGCTATACGGTGGTTGTCTGACGTGGAGGGTTGTTTCTTCACGTGCTCATGCCTACCGACCAGAAGGTCAGGTGTGCTCTCAGCCTGCTTAGGCTCGGGGCAAAGGACTAGTGGAGATTGACGACATGTTCATATTCTGATGATCAGCGGACTACTATTACTTGGGAGTAGTTCCAGGATATGTTTTGCACCCGCTACGTTCCACGTGTGGAACGGGAGCGGCTTGCTCAAGAGTTTTTGACATTGAGGCAAGATGGGGAGTCTGTGATGGAGATTACCCGGATGTTCACTGAGAGGGTTATGTTTTGCCCGGAGTTTGCATCAGAGCAGTCCCAGATGACTCGTTATTTGAGTATGCTCAAGACGGATATACGACAGTTTGTGGCTACACAGCGTTGTGATACCCTCCTAGATCTACAGGAAGTCGCGAGGCGGCTTGAGTTGGAGATAGAGTTGCAGCTGAAGGAGCAGCGTCAGGCACCGACATAGTCTCTGTTGGCGCCTAAGCGGTCTAAGACCGCTGATACACGGTCTGGGGGTCAGCGAAGTTGTACTTGTGGAAAGTGTGGTAGGGTTCATTCGGGATTTTGTAGAGCAGGAGGTGCGCGCCACAAATGTGGCAATGAGGGGCACTATGCCAGGGACTGCCGTCAGTCCGCCCCTCCCACAAATATGAGGATTTGTTACCATTTTCATCAGGCTGGTCATGTGAAGACCAACTGTCCACAGCTCGCCGCCAAGCCGGCGCAGGGTTCCACGCCAGCTACTGTGAGGATTGGAGATGGGAGGCCACGCGCCTTCTAGCTCACGGCCGAGGAGGCCAAGGTAGCCCGGGATGTGGTTGCTGGTACGTTTCTATTCTCTGTCTTAATTATTGTATTTGTGTTATGCTTGTGGGTTGTACCTGTGATTAGGTACATTTTTAGTAAATGCTTTACCCGCTTTGGTATTATTTGACTCGGGGGCGAGTCGATCGTTTGTATCTCAGACCTTCTCTAGAGGGTTCAGTGTGTCGATGGATGATCTTGAGTGCCCATTGCGAGTTTCGATCATCAACGAGCGCGGGGTTTCTACTTCTTCGGTCTACCAGGGATGCGAGTTGGAGATTTTCGGGGTGTCCTTCCCGATAGATTTGATTCCTATCCCCACGGAGGATGTATGCGTGATTGTGGGGATGGATTGGCTTAGCCATTATGGCGCCTTGATCGACTGTGAAGGACAGTGGGTGGTGGTTTGAACCCCAAGTGGGGGAGAACTTGTAGTATATGGTGAGGGCACCAGGTTGGGAGCAGGGTTTTGTTCGGCAACCAGGGCTCGACAGTATATTCAGCACGGGTGTGCTGGTTATTTGGCGTATGTGGTAGATACACGGGTTAGAGAGCAGCTCTCAGTTTCTGAGGTTTCGGTGGTGAGGGAGTTTGCTGATGTGTTTCCGGAGGAGTTACCCGGAGTGCCTCCGGAGAGGCAAGTTGAGTTCAGGATTGATCTAGTGCCAGGTGCGGCCCCTATCGCCAAGGCGATGTACCGATTGGCACCATCTGAGATGCAGGAACTATCATCTCAGTTGTAGGAACTGTTGGGTAAGCATTTTATTCGTCCGATTAGTATACCCTGGGGAGCACCGACCTTTTCGTCAGGAAGAAGGACGGTTCGCACAGGATGTGCATTGACTATAGGGAGCTGAACAAGTTAACGGTGAAGAACCGTTATCCTCTCTCGAGGATAGACGATCTTTTCGATCAGCTGCACGGTGCATCTTGGTTTTCCAAGATTGATTTGAGATCATGTAACGCCCGCAAATCCGGGCTAGTCAATTTAGAGGCAATAGGGGTCGAAAACGACTTTTCGACAAAAGATTATTTAGAATAAATCATCTTAACCAAGTTGTATAGTATGTTACAAGGTTTTCGTACATATAAAGAACGCCGAAAACCGAGTTATAACGAAGAAGTTATGACCCGTTGAAGTTTCGCGACGGAACCGGCACGATACCGGGAAGCGTAAATAGTGAATTTACGATAGAGCGAGATTTAGCCTTAGCGATCTAAACGAAAGTCGTAGAATATGTTAAACTAAGAAAATCGATAAAAAGAACGCCCAAATCTGACTTCGTATGAGGAAGTTATGATTTTTCTAAGATTTAGCATAGCAGTGCACAGTCCGAAATCTGAATTTTAGATCGGTCGATTTTTAGCCGACAGGATCCAAATGAAAGTTATAGTACTCTTAAATACCAACGCGTGGATATAAAGAACGTCGATAATAGAGCTCGTATGCAAAAGTTATGGACGAAGCTTAGTCCCTACTTTTTGAGCGCGGCGAATTCGATACAGTTTCGTAAATACGAGATAGAATGAGAATTAGCCAACGAGGTCTAAATGAGAGTTGAAGATCTCATTAATAGGAACTCAACGGTAAAAAGACAGACAAAAATGGAGCTCGTATGCGAAAGTTATGGACGAAGCTTAGTCCCTACTTTTCGAGCGCGGCGAATTCGATACAGTTTTGTAAATCCGAGATAGAATGAGAATTAGCCAACGAGGTCTAAATGAAAGTTGAAGATCTCATTAATAGGAACTCAACGGTAAAAAGACATACAAAAACGGAGCTCGTATGCAAAAGTTACGGACGAAGCTTAGAGACTACTTTACTATAAAACTCCTATAAATACAAGGGTGAACTCCTCATATTTTCTTCACACCATAAGCCTCTCTTTCTCTCTCTAACTTCTCTCTAGCCTCCCTAAACCCCTCCCAAGTCTACGGAACCTCCCTAGCACGAGAAGAAAGCCCCGGAGCGCCCGACGGCTCCGAGAAGAAAAGCTTTCGGCTTGGAAACGCTGCTCCAGCAAAACCCGGTTTTTAATAAAACTTCGCTGTAAGTGTGCTACGCTTACGCAATTTTTAATATAGCTTTCAAATAATTATAGGAATGTTATTAGGTCCTTAAAATAATTATTTGGGCTATTATTATGAGTTATATCGAGTATTATTAACACTTAATAATACTCGGACTAATTAATTTGTCGCGGTTATCGTTAAACTAAACCCTAGTGGTATCGATACTAGGTTTTATCAAAGGAATATCGTTTTGAGAGTATCGAAGCGCTGTCCGAGTGCTGAGTCACCACCTACTCAGGTGAGTGCATAGTTACTTTCATCTTACACATAGATATGAAGTATTTTAATATAAATTACGTGCTATGTGTGCATATTGTTTGAATACTTGTTGTCTATGCTGGATGAATGATTTATACATGTTTTAAATGATTTAAACTGTATATTTATTTTATATCTACAAATATGTTGGGATAAAACATGGGTAGATGAAATAGTTGGTGAGTGATGAAATAAAATAATAAGAGATAGGTGATGATAGATAGGTGACTATGAATTGGTGATGTAGGATACTACAACCTTGTCCGACAATTTGGAGATGTAGTCATCTACCAGAGTATAGATGGCGACCACGGACTATTATAGACAACCCCGTGGAAACACCAGCAGGCTAGCAACCTGTAGGTGATGAATTACGAGTTCAGGCGATGTTGTAACTATGTATTCATGCGATGATAGTCTAACCCTTATTATGAAGTACGAGTCCAGGCGATGTTGTGGCTACGTATTCATGCGATGATAGACTAACCCTTATCATGATTTACAAGTCCATGCGATGTTGTGGCTGCGTAATCATGCGATGATACCCTAACTCTTGCTAGACACATATTGAGGGAGTAATCCCCGGATTAGTATTGTCTATGCAATGTAAGCGATGATCCTTAGGTAAAGTTCGTAAGAACAATCATATAAGGAAATACGATGTAAGGAGATGAAAAGTAAATATGATATAAGAGATGATCCTTGAGATAATATCTTTAGGGAAGACTAAAAGAAGATAACGGGGATGGGTAATTGGGTTGATTGTTTGATTGTTTAAACATAATAACTATATTATTGTGGGTTGAAAACCCTATGTACTCACCAGGTTTCCCAACCTAACCCACTCAGTTTATTTACATCACAGGTGACGATATGAAGTGACATTACACTGAGAGATTTAAAGAGATGTAGATCACTAGTGTAAATAATTGTAAGTTCTGTTTATGCTTATGTTTCTGTATTAACAATGACATCCCAAACGTTTTAAAATGAAATAAATACGTTTCTTCGAAAATGTTTTAATAACGTATTTATCGTGTTTTTCTGGGAACAAATTCCGCAACATATTTATAAAATGAAGTACTCTGATTTTTATAAAGCATAAACAAAATCGGTCTTTTCTGGCCGTGATTTTGGGGATGTCACAGATCAGGATATCACCAGGTCAGGGTGAGGGAGGAAGACGTGGAAAAGACCGAGTTTCGGTCTCGTTATGGTCATTACGAGTTCGTGGTGATGCCGTTTGGACTCACCACCGCGCCCGCAGTGTTCATGGATCTGATGAACTAGGTATGCAAACTGATGCTCGATCGCTTCGGTCATTGTGTTTATAGATGATATCTTGGTTTATTCCAAGACCCACGAGCAGCATGAGGATCATCTCAGGGAGCTTTTGGGGATTCTAAGGCGAGAACGGTTGTATGCCAAGTTCTTGAAATGCGAGTTTTGGTTACGGGAGGTCCAGTTCCTCGGACATCTCGTTAACCAGGAGGGGATTTTGGTCGATCCGGCCAAGGTGGAGGCGGTTATGCAGTGGGAGATTTCGAAATCTCCCTCAGACATCAAGAGTTTCTTGGGTTTAGCAGGGTACTATTGGAGATTCATTCGTGATTTCTCCAAGATTGTCGTACCCCTCACTCATCTAACGAGGAAGGGGGTGGATTTCCGGTGGGGCCCTGAGCAGCAGAGGGCGTTTGAGACTCTCCGACAGTGTTTATGCGAGGCGCCAGTATTGACATTCCCCGAGGGAGTGGAGGATTTTGTGATATTTTGTGATGTATCCATCACAGGTTTGGGGCAGTCCTCATGCAGAGAGTATGGGTGGTAGCATACGCATTGCGGCAGCTGAAGCCGCATGAGACGAGATACCCTACGCACGATCTGGAGTTGGGAGCGATGGTTTTCGCCCTCAAGATTTGGAGGCATTATCTGTATGGGGTCCGATGTACTATTGACACGGATCATAAGAGTTTGAGGCACATCATGGATCAGCCGAACCTGAACATGAGGCAGTGCTGGTGGCTGTATGTGGTCAAAGACTATGGTTGTGAGATCCTTTACCATCTTGGTAAAGCGAATGTGGTTGCGGGTGCTCTGAGCTGTAAGCCAGTTGGGTCCTCGACCCTAGCCAGGTGTATGAGGATAGTGGTGGATTCCCCGCTGGTGGGTTTGGTCAGGGGCACTCAGATTGAGGGTGTGAGACCAGAGAACTGGAAGTTGGAGAGGATTAAGGGCGAAAGCGCCAGGTTTGTTTAGGATAGCCGCAGATTGTTGACCCGTTACGGTCGGGTTTGGGTTTCGATGTCTGGAGGGGTCCGGCAGATAGTGATGGAGGAGGCTCATAAGTCTCGTTTTTCTATTCACCCGAGAGCCACCAAGATATACCGTGATTTGAGTTCGAGCTATTGGTGGCATGGCATGAAGCGAGATATCGCTTGGTTTGTTGAGAGGTGCTTGACCTGTAGGATGGTCAAGGTCGAGCATCAGAGGCCGCATGGTAAGCTGCAGCCTCTGGAGATCCCTATGTGGAAATGGGAACGGATCGTGATGGATTTCATCACAAAGTTGCCGAAGACGACAAGGGGGTTTGATGCTATATGGGTTATCGTTGATCGATTGACCAAGAGTGCCAATTTCCTAGCCATACGGGAGAGTTCGTCGGCAGAGAAGTTGGCCGACCTGTACGTCTGCGAAATTGTCTCTCGCCATGAGGTTCCAGTTTTTATCCTTTTCGATCGAGATATCAAGTTTACTTCCCGTTTTTGGCAGAAATTCCATGAGGATCTGGGTACGCGACTGCATTTTAGCACGGCGTTCCATCCGCAGACCGATGGGCAGAGTGAACGAACCATTTAGACCCTCGAGGATATGTTGAGGGCGTGCGTCATTGATTTCGATGGGAGTTGGGATTCCCACCTACCGCTTGCAGAGTTCGCCTATAACAATAGCTATCATTCCAGTATTGTCGCCCCGCCTTTCGAGCTGTTATATGGGTGGAAGTGTAGGACCCCAGTCTGCTGGGGAAAGGTTGGGCACAGGGTGATGGGTCGGACAGAGGTAGTTTTGCAAACTACCGAGATGATACAGCAGATTAGACAGCGACTGCAGACCGATCAGAGTCGGCAGAAAAGTTATGCCGACCGACACCAATCTGAGCTGGAATTTCAAGTGGGTGACATGGTTCTCCTGAAGGTCTCACCCTGGAAGGGTGTGATCCGCTTCAGGAAGAGGGGAAAATTGGGCCCCCGTTATATTGGGTCGTTCAGGATTGTTACCAGGGTTGGCAGGGTGGCTTATAGGCTAGAGCTTCCGGAAGAGCTCAGCCGGATCCACAACACGTTTCGTGTTTCGCAATTACGAAAATGCATTATGGACCACGAGGCAGTGGTGTCATTGGATGGCATTCAAGTCGATGAGCGCCTGAACTATGTGGAGAGGCCTGTGGCTATTTTGGAAAGGAAGAAGAAGATTCTGCAGAACAAGGAAATACCTTTGGTAGAGGTACAATGGGAACATCGGAGGGGATCCGAGTGGACGTGGGAGCCGGAGGCGGAGATGTGCGAGCATTACCCGACATTGTTTATTCCAACAGACTTCGAGGGCGAAGTCTAGTTCAAGTTAGGGAGAGTTGTAACGCCCCGATTCTCAGGTATTGCTTAAATAAGATTTATTGGGTTAAGCTCTACTCGACGAGTTGGTTGACCTACTCGTCGAGTAGCAGCGGGATGGGATCGCGTGTTAAGTGACCTACTCAACGAGTCCATATTGGGACTCGGCGACTAGGAGCTGGCAGATGAAACCCTAAATCCCCGGGTTTGCACCCCTATTTAAAGGGACCTTAGCCTTCCTTGGGCTTCTTTACAGTTCTAGAGAGTCCTGAGAGTCCTTATACATGTGTGTGGGTGCTTTGGTGTGGTGTTTGAAGCTTGGAAAGAGAATCTTGGAGGAAGAAAGCTAAGAGTGCAAAGGAATTAAAGCAAGGAAAGCGTGGGAAGCAGGATTTACCTCATCTAGCATCCTTTGGAGGAATCAAAGTGCCATCCTTACTTCCCCTTTTCCCTTTTGTTGAGTTTCTAGGGCATTTTATGGATTTTCAAGTTGGTATGATGAGCTATGGGCTAGATCTGAAGTTGTAACTTCAGATTTGGACCCTCCTTGGATTCTAGAAGCATAAAGTCGTAGTTTTTGGTGTGATTGAGGTCCCTCTTGGGCATGAAGCCCCATTAAGAACTTGATTTGGCATTTGGAGTCTTTAAGGCCATGCATGCACGTAAAGTTTGCAACTTTACGTGATAAGCATGCCCTAGAAGTTTAGATATGTGATTTGGAGCCGCTGCATGGCTTAAAACAAGTCCGTATGGAAAGAGGACCGAATGGACTCAACGAGTCGCAAAGTTGACTCGGCGAGTTACATGAAGATGGCCGTGAACTCGACGAGTAGGATGAACAACTCAGCAAGTCCGATGAAGATCGTCATAAGACTTGACGAGTTTAAGAACAACTCGGCGAGTCAAATGAGTTTTCTCTTGGATATGTATGAGTGTGTATCCATCGAGTTTCAAGGAGGGAACTCGACGGGTGGCCTTAAAGTTGATCGAGGATCGAAGGAACTCGACGAGTCACTCCGATGACTCGGCGAGTTGGAATGTATTTCAAGGAACTCGACGAGTGGCCGAGGGTACTCGGCGAGTCAAGGTCAACATGGACAGTTGACCTTGATTGAGGACTTTGACCTTGATCAAGGATTGACTAGTGGGTTATGGGGTACCTTATAAGGTTAAGGACTTAAGAGTATATTGTACTATGATCATAGGTGGTGGAGCCGGTGTCGGGTGATCCGAGAGTTGGAGTGTATCTTCCGAGTCGACATTTGCAAGGTGAGTTATCCTGACTATATCGATAGGGTTTACGGCACCAAGGCCGACACTTTATTTGTTGATGTTATGATATGCTACATGTGGTTATGATCTGTTAGATTGGAATCATGGTAGACAATATGTTATGCTCTTATGATCCGTAAGGATTAGTATGTTACTGACCTACTAGGTCGGTATGTTAGTTACGAGAGAACTCTATGAATGATGATCAGTGTGATAGATATGTCTGATGTTGTATATGCCAGTATGTGATAGTTATGTGCACATGGTTATTTGCTTGTTGGATGGGTTGAGGCGGTCCTGCTTTGTGCTGAAGGCCAACATATCCTATGAGCGGTCCGGGGAGACTGCATGCCTACGAGGCAGACCAGTCATGCCGAAAGCTCGGGATAGATTCAGATAGACTGTAGGCCCAGTAGGGCGGTCCAGTCAGGCCGATGGCCAGTATGTATGTTGATTGATTGATACATTGTTACTGATATGGTTTGTTAGTGTGGTATTGGTATTTTGGGGGTAGCTCGCTAAGCCCTCGGGCTTACAGTTTTCAGTTTATTGTTTCAGGTACTTCAGGAGATCATGGAAAGACGAAGGCGTGATAGTACCGCTCCTCATCCGTATGTTATGTTTTTGAGACACTCTGATGGATATTGATTTGAAAATGTTTTTGTAAACAATGTTATTTGACTTTCATTTATGGTTGAAAAAGTTTTAAATTAGTGTAAAATTAATGGATGTTACAGACATCCTCCTTGTTCATATGATAGGTCATTCATAACTGATCATAACAAGTAGGTAAGGAGTGCAGTATGATGCCAATAGCCAACTCCTCAAGGAAGTTTACGTTCAACTTCAGCAAATGGCCCACAAACCTTTGCATTTTCTGCATGTGGCCCGTGATGGATTCACCATCCTTCATTCGGGTTTTTATCATGGAAGAGATGATTTCATACCTCTCTTGACGAGCACACTTATGGTATATGTCCATCAGGTCCATGTGCATCTCAAAAGGGTAAAAGTCCTCATCGGACTTTTGAAGTTCGGCTGTCCTGTGGAGTAGCAGTAGACTCATCAATTTCTTTCAGCTTGTTGTCAAGGACATATTCCTTGTCCTCGTAACGTGTGACCATCCTGATGTTCCTGATCCAATCATTAATGTTTGAACCATCGAAGATGACTCTCATACAAAGGTTCATGAGAGAGAAGGAGTCGGTAGGGTTTGAGCCAGAAGCAGCATTGTTGGAAGACATCTGAAAAGAAGAAAGACAAGTTTAGGTTGGATATAGAATCCTTAATAAGACACCCAAATGTAATATTAAGGCTAGAACCCAACACAATACTTTATAACTTGGAAAATGGATGTCGTAATCCAAGCTATAAGATATTTGAAGGTAGGCGAATGACGATTCACCAGTTTCCACCATAAAAAACAAAATAAATAGGTTTTACTTGGATTGAAACTCCTAGATCTTTTGAGATTTATTGAACTTTTCAGTGGCATGTTTAAATCTCGATTGTGCCCTCTCGAGTTTGTGACTGGGATACCGATGATCACAAACAAGGTGTGAATAACAATGCAAATTAACTTGGTATTCTTAATCTTTTATCACCTAATCAATGTACCAGTTACTCACACACGCTCCACCGATCTATGATAAACATTAAGTCACCCTTAAACACTCTTACTAGTCCATGTTAGTGTGCCGGTTACCCACACACGCTTCACCAACAACTTGGTAAGGTAAAAAGTGTAATCTCATGGGTTAGCACCAAATTCACATTTTCCTAAAGTAACTAAGATTGGGAATTTATAAAAAGGTTTAGTTACTTTATATTTATCATTATACTTTTAATGATAATTATAGTCCTTGTCCTACCCGTTCGGCTAACGACCCTCTACCAGTCAAGGAAGCGGTGGGTGAGAGTGGACACCTATTAAGCTTCCATTTTATAGGCAACAACCTTATACCCCCTTTATAGACCAACTTCGCGAATGAGGCCTACTAACGGTAAGATCGACTTGATATTATACATATATATTATTAACTTATAATACTATAAAGTATAAGGGTTGAATTTTAACTTTTAAAACTCTAGGGTTTGGAATTAAAGTGTGTGTGAGACTTTACAAATTACAAGACTTGAGGGCAAGTTTTGAAACTATTCAAGACTTTTTATTTCTATAACTTATGAGTTTTAATGGTTTTAAGTAAAAGACTTTTGGAATTCCATAACTTGAGGACAAGTTATGGAGTCCATTAATTGACATTTAGATCAAGAATTACACTAACAAACAATTTGCAAATAATTCCTATGATCTACTAAAACTCATAAGTATGAACATTCATATCAACAATTTCAAGAATCATATAAACATATATAAAACTTGAAAATTTGATAATAACCATTGAAAATGGATTAGCATAATCATTACCACATCAAAACAGGTTTTATAAGTCCAAAATAGTTTAGGGTAATGATTCTAGTCCATTTCCAACAGCAAAGCTCGAAAATATGCACACAGGGCCTCCTACTCGCCAAGTGCAAGAACTTACTCGGTGAGTAGGATGAGTTTACACTTGGACTCATCGAGTCCCCCCATGGATTCGCTGAGTCCATTGAACAGTGAATAGTTTTTCGACTTTTTCAAGCATTTTGCATCAAGTATAATGAAAACAAGCCTAGGCTCTGATACCACTTAAGGGTTTTGAGCATTCTAACACTCCTATGGTGTACATGCAACCCTAGAAACCTTGGATCTATGTTTTCTCTATTATACATGCAAATTTGATTTTCCAAGGTTCTCAACCTAACTAGCATGTTATGGGGTACTTGTAACATAAAAACTTAGTAGAATAACATACCTTTTCTTGTGGTTGATTGCTTGGAGTTTTGAGAGCCTAGCACCAATAATGTGGATGCCTTAGGTGGAATCACAAATCACCAAACCAACTTGGAAAACTTGAGAGAATAATATGTACTAGAGAAATTGGCCCACTTTTGTTCACTCACACACTATTACCATTTCATGTGGCAAATACCTCTTTATATAGTATGGAGGATTAGGGTTACATCCATGTAAACCCTAATACCCATGACCTTTAAAAAACTTCATGGACTATCCATGCAAGCTTAGCCCATACTAAATGAATTTGGCCCATTATATATGTATGTGTGTGTCTATATATATATATATATATATATATATATATATATATATATATATATATATATATATATATAAGAGTCAATATTTAATTAGGTCCTTTTGATGACTAAATTAATTCTTGATCACTAATAATTAAATAATATTATTTCATATTAATATATTATAACTTATAATATATTATAAATCATAACTATACTATTCTCAAAGGATCATCCATACAAATTGTTTCGGTGAAGTGCAACCTAAATGGACCATGCCGGGTCGGGTCAAATACATACCAAATATAGTTACGGGCTCAGACACCTTATCCAACAATACAACATATGAGCATCAACAACACACATGATGGAGCACCTTGTGTCATAGTGGAACATCATGATGTACAAGTGGCCCATCATGAACACTAATGGCCCAACATCCATCATGGTGGCAAAATATGGTGTAATCCTTGAGCAATACCAACTTTTGAGCATCCTTGAACGATCTTGAGCATCATAGAGGACTTCATAACATACTTGGCTCACCAGGTATACCATGGCTCATAAGGAACCAAAATGACCCATCTTGCATCATGATGGTGCAACATGTGCAAGGATGGCGCAATAGGCTTCAAGTGTGGCGCAAGAACTTCTAATTGGAGCAACATCACCACCTTGGCATAGCAGGAACATGCTCGGTGTAACAATATACTCCATGGCACAAGAAGAAACCCTATGGTGCAAAAGGGAGCATCATGATGTAAAAAGGAATGCTTATGGCGCAACAGAATCCTTCTTGGCCCATCCCTTTCTTGGATGGCGCAACAAGGTCTCTTTGTTGCTCCATATCACTCCCACGTGCTCCAAACCTCTTCCAGGTGCTCCAAACCCCCCTTTATATGATTCGTTCCTTTGGCACTTGATCCGTTTTTCATCACATGCTCCATGAACCCCAAATGCACCATTGCGATCTAAGTGCTCCATGTTAGACAAGACTTCATACTCCAACATCCTCAACTCCAGACTTACTACAACATAGTTAATGTTCTACTTGACCAAATTACATGTCCGAGATAAAAAAAATGCATCATGTTTGATTTTCATTCGGATAATATGGACATTTTGAAACTAAAAAATCTTAAAAAAGATGAACAAGCGACGATAGAGAAGGGGGTACAACTACTTCCACGCCTATGGAACTCTAATCCGATACTCGAATACAAAGTATTTGTCTTTTCTAAATTTGGTCAATTATATCTTTTATCTTTAGACAAAAATACAAAAATGGTCTTTGCGGTATGCATTTTTTCAGGGAAAAATACAAACCACTAAACTTTTGGATTTGTGGTCATTTTCACCAGGTTTGCTTGCAGTTTTGGTCCCTTTCCAAATTAAAAAGAGTATTATACCCTTAATATATTTATTTTCCAATTTTCTTTTACTTTTTAAATGTATTATTATTAAATATAAAAGAGGCCCACCTACCGACCCTATCTTTCCCTCTCCGTCTAAAATGCAAGTATGCCACACATCTCCTTTTTCCCACTTTAATCGGGACATAAATAGCCATACTTCCACCCACCTCATCACCATGGCTCTCTTTCTATATTACACAACCAAACACAAAATAGATTCATACATTTCTTATTTTTTCTCATGTTTTGATACACAAACACAATCATAAATACATGTAGTCTCCTTTTCATGTCATTCTATTTGTTCTCACAAAATGACAGGTATTGTGACCAACTGATATCAACTATAATTTCATCATTATTTGTAGATTCATCGTATTAGGCGAGGATGACAATAATGAGGACACAAAGGCATGACAGACTGGTGTTCGTATCAATGACAGGGGATAAAACTCAAGAAATCAAATAAAAAATCATTGATCTTTGTTTAAAACCAAGATTGTAAATCGATTCACTCATTAATGATATTCATTTTTGAAACTCAAGAAATCGAATAAAAAATCATGTGTGTGTTTAAAAAGATTCATCGATCTTGGTTTATGGTTCTTATTTCAGAAAATTTCGAGGGGTGGGGGGGGGGGGGAAGGGGTCTAGCCATAGTGAGTAGTGTCGGTTCTTGTCACCTCCAGCGACAATAGTTTTTTTTGAAACGACAAATTAATTAACCTACTCCTAAATAACCACTTATGTCTCCACTGAGACTTGAACCCATGACCTCTCATTTGAGAGTGTCACTCCTTACCGTTAGGTCATTGACCATTTGGTAACAGGAGATGGTAGCAGTTCTTGGCTAGTGAGAAAAAAAGGAGGTTGATTTAAAGTATGAGAATCGAGGGGGGAAATAAAAGGGAAGGAGGGACTTTTTTTCTTTCTTTCTTGTGTGTGGTCTATCTAAGGAAGGTGAGTGTATATGAGAAAAAGGAGATGGTTGATTATCTAAGTACATTTTTTATATTTAATAATAATAATAATTTTATATTCTTTATTTATATTCATATTAATGAATAGCTAATAATTTGCATATCAAAATGCAAAAGTTTAATTGTTTGTATAGTTTTCCTAAAATTTGCATATCAAAATAACCATTTTTAAACTTTTTTAATTGTTTGTATAGTTTTCCTAAAAATTGCATATCAAAATAACCATTTTTAAACTTTTTTTTTTCTTGTTTTTATTCCCTTTAATCAATCTACTTCCCCACTTAGCTCCTCTATTTCTTTTGATATCTAATAGTACAAACTTGCCTAAAAAATAAAATGTTTAATATTCTCTATTTATATTCATATTAATGAATAGCTCATAATTTAGGCTAATATTATCTATGATTAAATAATGATCATTATTTTTGTTAAATTTAGTGAATTGAATTTTTGCAGCGCGTGGTAAAGTGTAAAGAAGAGGGACAACTGTCGCAAAATATAGCCAGTTAGGGAAACGGCAGTACGGGTAGTGACGGCCGCTGCCACTTTTCTTCTTTTTCCCAGCACCCTATTTACTAACGTCCATTCACCGCCGTTTACCTCTCCCTCCCTCTTCTGCAACAACAACAACAGCACTTTCTCTCTCTTCATAACAATTCGCCATTAACACGACTATCCTCTCTCTCTTTCTTACAGTTCACGCCAAACGCCTGTTCTCTCTTCATTTCATTCTTCTCTCTTTCTCTCTCTCCAGTATTCACACACGCACTACTGCGAGTGTCATGCCTGGTGCTACTGTCACTGTTACTCCATGAACAGCTCAATTTTGAGGTAATTTGACTGTTTTATTTGGTTTCAAGGAAGAAACTGCGTTTCTCTCTGCATACATTGTTGCTGTAATCGATGATGGAGAAGAATATAGCGTTTCCGACTAAGAAGGTGCTTGGATTATGTGTGTTAATGGCGGTTTTACTGACTCTGGTTCCGTGCACGATGTCTCTCAACGACGAAGGTAATTTATTAACTTCATAGAATACACGAGTTCTGTTTTCTAGCATTGATTTTTTTTTTTCCTTTTGGGTATGTATGCTTGTGTTCGTAGAATATGTAATAAAACATATGCTGAAGGTTTCTGAGTGATATCGGGAGTCGAGTTTTTCTGTTGTTTTTATCTTTTTAAGAAAGCTGAAGGTTGATATGGTCAGAGAACGAATGGATGAAACATCCGATTCTACTGTTAGGAAGAGAAAGTTTCGAAAACAGTATTTTCAGTCAAACGAGCAGAAACGACAAATTCCGAAGAGATTACTGCTTCACAAACAAAATCTGCTTAGCAATTTTAATTTTCAAAATTTTTGTTATTAACTTTTACATATTACATTCATTACGTTATGTTCTAAATTTCCGTTGAATATTTTAGTAGTAAATTAGTAATCGTGTTGAATAAATGTGTGCAGGGAAAGCATTAATGTCTATAAAGGCGTCGTTTAGCAATGTCGTTAATGTGCTTCTGGATTGGGACGAAGATCAGAACGACGATCTCTGTTCATGGAGAGGAATTCTATGCGACAATATCAGCACAACTGTAGTTGCTTTGTATGTTGCTCATCTTCAAACTTGATCTCATTTTCTATATGTTTTCTATCGTTTCGATTTCACGTTGCTTAATCCATTTTTCCGAGTAGGAACTTGTCAAATTTGAACCTCGGAGGCGAAATTTCTCCCGCCATTGGAGACTTGAGAAATCTACAGTCTGTGTACGTATTCCAAATCATATGAGTATAATCTAAATCAACAGTCTCTCTTCACTTTAATCTGTTCTCATCGTTTGGTTTTACTTGATCTACAGAGATTTGCAGGGAAACAAACTCACAGGACAAATACCAGATGAAATAGGCAGCTGTGTTTCTCTAGTGCTCCTGTAAGCTTCAAAGCTTCTTCCATTTACATTCACCAAAAAGTGAAAGTATAAAACTAAAAACATTTTTTTCTCATTCTGTTTGTCCATAATGCAGCGATTTATCTGACAACATGCTGTATGGTGACATACCATTCTCGATCTCAAAGTTGAAGCAACTTGAACTATTGTGAGTAATTGCTTATGTAAACCCAGAATTTCAATTATAGCGCACACATTCATCTCTTTATAAAGCAATAATGTTGCTGAAAACAGGAACCTGAAGAACAACCAAATCACAGGCCCTATCCCCTCAACACTAACTCAAATTCCGAACCTTAAGACTCTGTAAATTATCAACTTATCTTCATCCTTTTCCTCATGAAAGTTCAAGTTCTTAACATTGAAACTTTTTCTTTTGTTTAGGGATTTGGCTCAGAATCAGCTGACTGGTGAGATACCAAGATTGATTTACTGGAACGAAGTATTGCAGTATCTGTGAGTTTCATCCTTCATTTCACCTTACAACTTAAATGAAATTTATTTTTAGTCATCTTTTTATAACTCTTAACACGTTTTGGACTTCTTTTTTTACAGAGGTTTGAGAGGCAATTCATTAACTGGGACTCTATCTGCTGATATGTGCCAGTTGACTGGTCTTTGGTATTTGTAAGTCTTCTATTTTAACAATGAATTATATAATTTATATCTCTTGTCTCTTCTCTCTTCTCATAAATTCTTCACATTTCTTCAGTGATGTTCGTGGAAATAATTTGACTGGCACAATTCCAGATAACATTGGCAACTGTACAAGCTTTGAGATATTGTAAGACTGATTTTTAGTAGTCATTATGCTAAATAAATAAATAAATAAATAAATAAATTAGCATACTTTTTCATTTGAACTATTTTTTGTTTTGTAGGGATATTTCTTACAATCAGATCACTGGTGAAATCCCATACAATATTGGGTTCCTTCAAGTGGCTACCTTGTGAGTTTGTCTTGTTCGTAATTACATTTTTGGTCCCTGAGCTTGTTCAAAGTTTGTAGTTTTGGTCCCTGAGCTTGTTCAAAGTTTGTAGTTTTGGTCCCAAGTATTTTGTGTTTGCAATTTTGGTACTAATTGTTTTATTTTTGTAATGATTTTCGTTCCTGAGTTTGTTCAAAACTTGTATTGCATAAGTTTGATCTATATTCATAAGTTTCTTCTTGCTATTTTGGTGCCAATAGAGACAAAAATTGTTACTACAATTGAAAATAGGCACTAAAGTTGCAAGATAAATTTATTAGGGACCAAAATTGAAAATTTTAAACAACCAATTGGACCAAAAATATAACCTACTCTATGTTTTCCAGGTCTCTTCAAGGCAACAAGTTGACTGGAAAAATCCCAGAAGTCATTGGTCTAATGCAAGCGCTGGCAGTTCTGTAAGGATTTCCATCATTGTCAAAAGACTAAAATACCCTTCTGTATTCTTTGACTAATTATTTCCATTTTTCTCTAGGGATTTAAGCGAGAATGAACTAGTGGGACCAATTCCCCCAATCTTTGGAAACTTATCCTTCACTGGAAAACTGTAAGTGTCTTCAATTACGGGGCACCGATATGTCTAATTCCATTCCATTACTGATTTGTTTAATTCCATTCCGTAGTTACCTTCATGGGAATCAACTCACAGGACCAATTCCACCAGAGCTTGGCAACATGACAAAACTTAGCTATCTGTAAGTAAAAGTACAAATAACAAATCTTATAAATTTTTATATTTTTTGGGTCAAATTCCATATGAACAAATTTGGTTATATTCTTGTTGGGTTTTTTAACTTTTCAGCCAGTTGAACAACAACCATTTAACCGGTGGAATCCCTCCTGAACTTGGGAATCTTGATCAGCTTTTTGAATTGTAATTTCTTAATTCTAAATTCTTACATTATCTTTTATTTCTTTTATTTAAAAAAAAAAACTGAAATCATATGCTTTTTTCTTTAGGAACCTTGCACTCAATGATCTTGAAGGACCTATCCCAGAAGGCATTAGTTCTTGCACTGCTTTAAATCAACTGTAAGTTTAATAATTTAATTTCCATTTTTTATTTATTTATATGATTCCATTTTTTAAATATTATGTGTATTTTGCAGCAATGTACATGGGAACTTCTTAAATGGTTCAATTCCTTCCGGATTCCGGAATCTAGAGAGCTTAACTTATCTGTATGTTCTATTTCTTTCTATTTCTTAATTTATTATTATTATTATTACTATTATATTATTATATTTAAATATGTTACAAATATTGCTTTCTTTAACTACAGGAACCTTTCATCGAACAAATTTAAGGGGACTATACCGTTTCTACTAGGGAGAATAATCAATCTAGACACGTTGTAAGTTTTCAGTTATAAAATTACTTAGTATAATAAGTATATTTTCTAATAAAAATTATTTTAACATTTTCTAGGGATCTCTCAAGCAATCATTTCTCGGGTCCCATTCCTGCTTCTATCGGCGATTTGGAGCATCTTCTTACGCTGTAAGCAAATTTTTTTACATAATATTTGATTATATTTTCATAAAATTTACATTTCTTATTTGTTTAATTCATAGGAATTTGAGCCATAATCACCTTGATGGCTCAATACCACAGGAATTTGGGAATTTAAGAAGTGTCCAAATTATGTAAGTTTCTTAATTTAAAATTTCTTTTAAAAAAAAATAAAAAATAAAACGTCATCTTATTATAATTTTTTTAATATATTTTGGTAGTGACATGTCATTCAACAAACTCCACGAAGCTATACCAGTAGAAATGGGACAGCTACAAAACATCATTTCTCTGTAAGCCTATTTTCTTCTTCTATTATAAAAATTAAAATAAACTTCTGTATTTCAACTTTTTTTTATTTTTACTTTCCAGAATCTTAAATAACAACAACCTAAATGGAGTAATTCCTAATCAGTTATCCAACTGCTTCAGCCTCACTAATCTGTAAGCTTTTAATTAAATTCATATTCTATATTTACCTTTAATTAAATTCATGATCTATAACCTTTTTTTTTATTATTTTTTTTTAATCCACTCTTATTCATCAGAAACATCTCCTACAACAACATTTCTGGTGTGGTTCCACCTACCAGAATCTTCTCTCGGTTTCCCCCCGACAGGTAAAAATTCATTAATTCTCTCCTTTTTTTTATTATTATTATTTTATTATTTTTTATTTAAATCTTTATGTTATTAACACCTTTCTTTTGTATCTCCATTTTCCAGCTTTCTTGGAAATCCTATGTTATGCGGGAACTGGCTAGGCTCCATATGCGACCCATATTCAACAAAATCAAAAGGTATTATCTATCTATTTATCTATTTAAATTTAAATTCATTTTTTAAAAGTTAAATAAAATTACTAATATCTTCATTTTCTGTTACAGTTTTATTCTCCAGAACAACCATCGTTTGCATGACATTAGGGTTCGTAATCCTAATCGCCATGGTGACACTCACGATTCTAAAATCAAACAAATCAAAACAGTACATCACAGAAGCCAACAAAGGCGTACAAGGTTTTTCAAGCTTCCATCAGTAAAAAGTTTTTATTAATTGCAAGGCTTAAAAGATAATTTTTCATTTTAGGTCCTCCGAAACTTGTGATATTACACATGGACATGGCGATTCACACGTACGATGATATCTTAAGAGTGACGGAAAACTTCAACGAGAAATACATAATCGGATATGGATCATCAAGCACGGTTTATAAATGTTGTTTGAAAAACTCCCGACCTATTGCAATTAAGCGGCTTTATCCTTACACTCAATACCAACATAACTTTTTCCATGAGTTTGAAACTGAACTTGCTACAATTGGAAGCATCCGTCATAGAAACCTTGTGAGCTTACACGGTTACTCCCTTTCACCTACTGGAAACCTCCTTTTCTACGACTACATGCCCAATGGTTCCCTCTGGGACCTTCTTCATGGTATGTCAAAATTACCAATTTGCCCCTATTTGATCTAGTTAACGATTTTATGAAATTTTGTTAGGGCCATCGAAGAAGGTGAAATTGGATTGGGAAACGCGACACAAGATAGCAGTAGGGGCAGCACAGGGACTGGCGTATCTTCACCACGATTGTAACCCAAGAATCATCCATCGAGATGTCAAGTCTTCCAATATTCTACTCGACGAGAATTTCGAACCTCACTTATCCGATTTTGGAATCGCCAAATGTCTCCCAACAACAAAAACCTACGCCTCCACTTACGTTTTAGGAACAATCGGCTACATAGATCCAGAATACGCCAGAACATCTCGCGTAACCGAAAAATCAGACGTCTACAGTTTTGGCATCGTTCTTCTTGAGCTGTTGACCGGAAAGAAAGCCGTTGAGAACGAATCAAACTTGCATCAACTGGTATTTATTTATTACTAATTTACTTATATAAGAAAAGGAAATTGGTTAATATGTTGTTGTAATTACTAATTACTAATTAATGATTTAATTGTAGATATTGTCAAAGGCGGATGATAATACGGTGATGGAGGCGGTGGATCCGGAAGTGTGGGTGACGTGTATGGATTTGGGGGATGTGAAGAAGACGTTCCAGCTGGCTTTGTTGTGTACGAGGAGAAATCCTTGTGAGCGGCCCACGATGCATGAGGTGGCGGGGATATTGCAATCGTTGTTGACAGGTGTCAAGAAGGGTGGTGGTGGGGAGAAGAAGTATGAGAAAATGGTGGTGGGAGATGATCGGAAAAAACAGGGGAATGAGGATGAGAATTCATCTGATGCGCAGTGGTTTTTTAAGTTCCGTGAACTTGTGTCGAATCACACGTTTTAGTAAGGAAGTAAAGGGAAGTATATGATATATGTTTTTGTTGTGTGTTTTGGTTTTTGGTCTGATGGATATGATAAATTTTTTGAATTAGGAAGGAAACACGGTGTAATGTCTGTTATAACTTATATTATCATGTAATGCTTGGTTGGTTGGTTGTAAAAACTGATACACAAGGTGAAGCTGTTATATTTTGGACCTCATCTCTTGTTATGCTTGTCGCTTTTTTTTTACAATTTTATTATATGGTTGGTTGTTCAATAACATTGGTATTTATGCCAAAGGAGGAAGATGCTCATATTTCAAAATAAATATATTTCTATGGATTTTTAAAAAATGACCACTTATTATATGAAAAACAGACCGTAAGTTTGAGCTACCTTTTTTTTATTAATTTTTTTTACGTTAATGACTTTAAATAAAAAACAAAAGCCAGCCTTTAGGAATAAGAAGAAACACTAAATACTAAAATGAAATCAGTCAACTTTGAGATGGCACCATTTGCACCAACCCAACTTTAAAAGAGCACCCAACTTTGAAACACCGAATAGCAGCCAAGTAAATTCATGTCCACCCAGAGCAGATTCTGTAAGGCTATATGGAGTGGTCACTACAAACTTACCGGAAAAGTGGTGCCACCTATGCGCCACATCATTTTCACCATCAACCCACTCCATTATAGAAATGGTCATCACTAACAACATTTACTTTTATTATTATTATTATTATTTTAACATTTTGTTAGGTAAATAACATAATTTTTAAAATAGGTAAATTTTTTTTATTTTTTGTAACACTATATGAAATAAAAAAACATAATTTATAAGATAAATAAATTTTTTGAAAATACAAAAAAAAAAAAAAAAAAAAAACTTTTCATTAATTAAAAACATAGAAATTTAAAACCTAAAATTACTAAAACACACATAAAACCTAACAAATTAACTACTACACTACTTAACTTAAAAAAAAAAGTAAAACACAAAAACCGTAGAACAGTACTACTCGTTGTCATCATCATCATCATCCTCATCCTCATCCGCCTCGTCGTCACCGTCTGCATTCTCGTCGTAATCATCGCCCTCGTCCTCTTCGTCTTCATCGTCATTTCCCCCTTGGTGTTGTCTCTCCTATATGTGCTCGGTCAAATCGTGTCGTAGATTGTGATGTGTTTCACGATTTTGTATTTCCAAAACCCTGGAGAAGTATGCCGGGCTGCCAACTTGTATTACTGCAGGTGGGTTAAGTGCATCGTTGTCGGTATATGAACAAATAGCTCTGCCCTCTTCTTCTATTATCATGTTATGTAAAATCACACAGGCAGTCAACACTGTCGTTAGTTTTGCCCTATCGCATGTTCTTGCTGGATGCTTGATTATGTGCCATCTTTGTTTTAGGACTCCAAATGCTCTTTCAACGTCCTTCCATGCAGATTCCTGTGCTAACTTGAACAATTTTCGTTTCTCATCGGCTGGAAACGAAAAAGACTTAACAAATGTAGCATACTCTGGGTATATCCCATCACCTAGGTAATATCCATACTTGTATTCATTTCCATTCACAACGTATGACATATCTGGTGCTTTACCTTACAAAATATCGTTAAATATCGGAGACGCATGGAGCACATTCAGGTCATTGTTTGACCCTGCCATGCCAAAAAATGCATGCCAAAACCATAGGTCGTTTGAAACAGCCGCCTCCAGTATAACAGTGGGGACCCCATGATCTCCTCGTGTGAACTGACCATGCCACGCATTGGGACAATTTGCCCACTCCCAATGTGTACAATCAATACTACCAAGCATCCCTGGAAAACCATGTTTAGCTTCATGCGCGACATACAACTGTTCGACATCACTTTTAGTCGGATGTCGCAGGTATATGTCACGGTAAAGCTCTATAACATACTCACAGAAAAGATATGTACAATCTCGACCCGTCCTCTCAGACATTTTCAGATACTCATCTGATGCGTCTGCGGTTATACCATATCCCAATTGTCTAAGAGCGGCCGTACATTTTTGTATTGTGGTAAAACCACGTTTACCTCTAGCATCCCAACATAATTGGAAAAACTCATAATTACGTTCCAAATCTGAAGCTATACGTAAAAATAATTTTCTACTAATACGAAAACGGTCTTCGAATTTCGAAAGGTCATAAAGACTATCAGGGGCAAAATAATCACGTACCAAAAGTTCATGTGCCGCCTCTCGATCCCGATTGATATATTTTCTATGTTTCTTCTCGCGATGTGAAGTTTCGCCTCTCTGACGAATCGCGTCTTGTGCCGCAGACAATAGTGTATGCAAAACCAAATTGTCATCAGAATCGCTATCCATTTTTTGGTTGAGTTTGTATGTTTGTTTTGAGAGAATTTGTATGAATGTTTTAAAAAAAATTGTATATGTGGATGTATATATAGATAGAGAAAGTAAATTAAAGAAAAAAGATTTTTTTTTTATTTAATACTCCAACGGTTGAAAATTGAATGGCCAATAGATTTACGCGTCTTTGTCCGTCCTGGGAGCCACGCCACGACCAACCCACTAAACACAGGGGCGGTGTTCACGCGTGGAGAGACCCTCCACGTAAGCATTCCACGCGTGGAGGTCTCTCCACTCCTGATAGCCTAAGTCACGACCTGTTTTTTCTAAGTGTTCAAGTCTTGAGGGTTTCAACTAAAAGTTGGCCAAGAGAGGGTGTGCGACGGAGGACCCCTCTCCCTTATTTTTTTTGCAAAAGCAAGGAGCCACAATTGACAGCCTAGAACCCATTTTTAAAGGAAATAGCTCAAAAAAAAATTTGTTTTTATCAAAATAACCAACAATTTTCAAATGCGGTATTTCAGATCCGAATTTAGCCAAGTCACAGTCTTGGGGAACCCAACCCGTTATATATATATATATATATATATATATATATATATATATATATATATATATATATATATATATATATATATATATATATATATATATATATATATATATATATATATATATATATATATATCATTTCAGAGAATTTAGTTCAAAATCGAACTTCACAGTCTAGGTAACCTCCATTCCGAAGTATAGATTTTTTTTTTTTTTTTTTTTGAAGAAAATGTCTTCTAATGGTTAAGAGTTGACATTTTTGTGGATAAGTTATTTTTACAATATGTTATTTTAAGCATATTATTGATTTAAATATAGATTAGAATAAGAAAATCTGATCCGAAACATGTAAAAAGTATATGAAATTTAGTATATTTTTGTACGAAATGTTTTGTTTGAAGTAGTTTTTGTTTCTATTTAGGTCTTTTATGCTAGTAATATTTGTATTAAGAACAATTAGAACTTGTATAGAGCCAGAAAACTGTCTCAGAAACAGCAACTTCATGTTTGGAAGACGAAAAATATATCCAACATACACGGAAATCTTGTCCGGAACAAAGTTCTCATTGTTTTTTGCAGCATGACGATATATACGACACAATTGTCACTACAATATGTAAACAAAAATTGGGTGCAGTGGCGGAGGGCTATAGGGGCATGGCCCCCAGTTTTTTTCTATTTTTACTATAGGTATATAGAAATCAAATTAAGCATGTAAAAACGAAAAGTTTCTCCTCTATATATAATAATAATATATTCTATCCCAATATATATTATAAATGTGTATCTATATTATTTATTTATTCTTAACGTCAGTATATACTTATTTTTTTAATGATGATAAACTGTTATTATCTACGTCAAATAATTAGGATATATTATTTATAATAAAAAATGTTAAAATATGTGTGACTTAAAACAAAGTATACTGTAAAAAGTAAAACTTAATAATGTTATAATATTCTTGAATATGTTGCCATAAGACATTTTAAATTATTTCGTAATATTAATTTTAGTGACAAATTTTTTTGTTAAAATCTTTGACCCAAAACTATATATATCAACATACTAAATTTTAATTAACTTTATAATACATACAAATTTAACTTTAATGTACATGTAAATTCTCAATAGATTATACATGTATAAAAAAATAATTAATTCTTTTTGTCAAAATAAGCTAATTCACAAAGGAGCAAAAAATTATTTTTTGAAAAACAAAATTCTGTAAGATATCAATATAACACCATAAAGTCATTCAAGATTAAAAAATAAAAAAAAATAAAAAAAATCAACAAGACCTATTTTTACGAACGATCTAAGAATATTTCATGTTAATGGTTTTATTTAGATTTTTGATATGTCTTACTTGTGAATCAAATTAAACTTATTTATATTATTTTGTTTCAAAGTTTGATCCGGCCCCCCTAAATCTAATGTTTGTGTTCCGCCCCTGATTGGGTGGGCAAATTACGACTAGGATGCAGCCTACCCCTCAAAGCGTCTTGTTTTGGCAGGTGGCTCGATGTCCTAAGGGGTGTGGAGGGTTACCCGTTACTATGTCGTTACTTGTTTTGCAAGGAGGTAGTGACCCATCCAAGGTTCGAGGTAGACAAGTTGGTTGACTATCGACTCTTTTTTGACAAGATGACACTTTGCCTCTAATAGGTTTGTGGTTCGCGGAGTATTTCAAAGCTCGTTTTTCATCCACATAATTCAAAGGCAAGGTGTTTTTATTTGTCTCCCCATCGGACACACTAAAAGTTGCCGACTTACAACTAGTCTTCAATAACTCAGTAAGTCATACGACAAAAATATAGTCCAAGTGTTATTGTTGTATATTTAAGACCAGAGAGTTTTATGGTAGATACTAGGTGTACAACAAATACATTGCACAAATATCAGATTTTGACCAATTCAACAGGTATAAAGTAATTTACCAATTTTATAATAATTTTTAGTTTACAGTTAAATTTATTATTTATGAAGTGCGATCTTTTTGTGACATAAGTATCATGGGGCAGAATAGTATGTGATTACAACAATCACATCGAGTGAACGTCATAGCCTAGCGAAACTATCATAAAAACCAGACTCTTTTTAAGCTTTGCATGTTTCGGCATAAAGCAAACCAATTCTCTCTTGTTTGCCGATTTTGTTCGTATATTAATCAACAAATATCAACAACAAAGTGCATGACATGCATTTGGGAAAACACTTTGGATCACCATTTCATTGGAATTAGCCGTATCATATATGATGATAAAAGGGTATATATCAACAATACATTCTTACATCCTTGATAAAAACCATATCTATGATTTCCCACTTTCTATTTTTTTCATCTCCTAATATGAGTGGAAAGATTTGGTTATTAACGTCCATGACTACTGCTAGAAACATAGTTTCAAGTATTTCCCTTTAATGTGGTCACCGTCAATGAAAATAGTAGGACACAAACATGTTTTAAACGCTCGAATATACAAATAGTAGATTAGTAATAACTCAAATAACTTTATACCATGTAGAAAAAAGTGTGCAAAAGAATTCTTCTCACACAACTAGTAGTGACAAAAAAATATTCAAATTGATTGTTGTCATTTGTATTTATATGTGTAATAGTCTTTGGATTCGTCTTTTCTAAATTGTAATAATATAGAAGTCCTACATACCTTTATTTGGGGGCATCTCAAAAGATTTAGAGCATACAAAATTTTCCTCTATGTTTGCCATTATGATATATGAACATTAAAGCGGTTAATTAGAGTTTGTCATAATTGCTTCCCTCGTAACATATATCTTTACTATAACCTATAATGTACCTTAACAAGTGACCAAACACTTTCTTGGTTTCTTGGTGAGGATGGGGATGCATTCTTGTGTTTGAACAAACATGGTTTTCAGATAATTTATGGACTTAAAAAATATTTATAATCTTATCTTTTGTAGCTCTTATCCATCATACATTTTTTAATATAGCAAATTGCTTCAAACATGCATGTTGAAGATGTTGAAAATATGTGACTTTGGTTTGAAATCCCTCATTAACAAATCTCATTCCCAATGATAGCTTAATATTTTCTTTGCTTTTGAATATTTGTAACAACTAGACATGTGAAGAGGGATTGTGGGCTACATAAATTTTATCTTTTTTATTTTGTAATTCGGCCAACAGTAAGGGATCATGCATTCCCCAATGAGTGGTTTTTAGTTCTTAAAAGTTAGAAAATTAATAAGAGTAACTTTCCTTATGGGGTCGTTGAGGTTCAATTCATTATCATCTGATTGAGTCTTGTCATCCTCATATTCGGTGAAACATTATAATTTTTCCATGTGGAAGTAAAATTACATCATCATCCACCATTATGATTTTTTTTATGATCGATTATTGATTTATCACCCTTAAATGTTATATTGTCATCAACAACAACCTTATCTTTATATTTAAGATGACTCCCGTTTACAGGCCCATCGTAACAAGAAACATGATTCAATGTCACATGCAAGGTTGTAAAAGTCGTTCGACGTTAGCTAGTCGGTGGACTAGGGTCAAGGGATTAATCGGCTAGACGGATATTAATCGGAGACCATTAATTGCTAATTTGTTAGATTTTAAAAAATTAAATATGACTAATATCGTATAAAAGTTCATAAATAACACTAATATCATAACAAAATAGGTTAATATCATAAATACAACACTAATCATACCTCAAATAGTTTCTATTGAGATATAACTTCTTCAAAGTGTTAAAATTTCCTCGGGTTCTACTGTTTCAGTCATTTTGTATGCATGGATTAATCGCTAGGTGCTCTCTAATCGGTCGAGTAGCGCCTAGGGATTAATCGGAGATTAATCGAGACCTAATCGAGATTTTTACAACACTTCACAGGTAATAAATTACATAATTTGTTACTTCCGGCACCAAATGACTCATTTCTTCTGGAACAATTTTCCCCTTTAAATTTATTAATGCCACTTTCCTGAACATGATTAACAATAAAGAATTGCATTTTATTAGGATGTATAGTAGTTACAAAACTAAAAAAATATCTACATCACTATCATCAATAATTTTCATAACTTTGTTTGATCCGATCCATTGAAAAGAAAAAAGAATATGATTAGTATGTAACTTGAACTTCGAAACAACCAACTAAATCAACATAGAAAAGTTTATATCATTAGTTAAATCCACACGACATCATATATATAGTATGGACTAATATATTACATAGACCCGTTTATTCACTTCTATTTCCCTCAACTACAAACAAGTACTCTAAAAAATTAGGAACTCATTTTAATAATAAAAAGCTAGTCTAAATAATTTGCATTTACTCTATTCAAATGGGAGCAACGGTGTTAGAAATACCTTACTCTTGTGACTTTGAAACAACACTCTGGAATGTCATTATATTTCAAACGGTATTATAGAATACACAATATCAGTCTAAAATGTATGATGTCAAATTCTAGAATATCTTTACACCACATCACACCAATTATCACCAACACCGAAATGACCTTTACTAGTCCAGAATGTGACATTCCACATATGTTGGTTATTTTCAAATTCTAAGACAAAGAAGTTTTTTTGTAAATATTCTCATTTATATGGTTTAGTTTAGTTAATATCCCTTTTTTCTAATGTAAAAATGAATAGATTAACATAAAAAACATAAAAAAAAACATTAATGTTGGTTAACTTAATATACTTATTACAAAAAGAAAAATATTGCATTTGTAACTTTTGAAAAATTTCGAACATTGTTTTTTTTGCATTTGCAAGAGTTATTTGGCCCATTTGAGACAAATACTGATGTAGTGGGGTTTATAATGACTCTGACATTGGATATAGTGTTGTTTGGTATGACAGTTGTTGGTGAGCCGTAATTGATATTTTGAGAATAATGTTGTCGAGTCGAGTCAACATAGGTATATCAACATCTATTAAAATCAAGTTTTTCCAACTATATTTCACATATATTTGAGGATCATGATGAATACAAGTGTATCGTAGGGTCGATGAATCTTCGTTGGACTCATAATTTGGGCACAACGGAGTAAATATATCCGATGAAGAAGAACCACTAGAAATGGAAATACGAGAATGTGGACGAAAAGTAGTGTGCTGACCTATTCCTCCATTGATAGTTACTTACAAACTTTTAGTTTACGTATAATATTTTCTTGATAAGAAAATAATTCGAACTTAACTTTGGTTTTTCCAAAATCTATATTCGATGATATGTATAAAAAGAAACTACACATTTAGAACTATTCACAACAATTTGTGTAACACCCCAGTTTTTTCAAAATTTCAAATGCTATGTTATAAAATCTTTTCGGGAATTAACCTGCATTTAATAAAAACTCGGTCCCACAAAAACATTTACAATTAAAATATTGGTTGTTACTGTTAAGCATCAATACAACTATAACAAGCGAATAAGAATTAGATTAATACAATTAATAATGAACTTAACAAGTTCCCCTCCATTCTCTATCTATTAACTTCTAACTTCCATATATCATCTTTTATCCTTAAGTGCAATCTGAAATACATGACATTAAAAAGAGATATGCAAGACAAAATGTCTTGTGAGATATGCAAGTTTGTGACCCAAAACCTTTATCACATTTTTCTTAAAAAAATTTCAAGCATTTTAATGAAAATCATTTCATACATATCATAACACATAATATCATATCATTTCATAAGACATTTATCCATATTCCATTCCTTTTATCATTAAGGGTTAATTTCGGTTTAAACTGTTGTCATTTTTATACTTAGGGTCTTCGTCCAATAAAGGAACCACTCTCAAGCCTAGAACAAGGTGGAAAGTACAAAATCAGTCCCCCAAGGCATCATTTCCATTAGGACATCTACTTCGTTAAAGGGAAGGTACCACCCTAGTATATTGCTTTAGATCTCGTTACGGGGACATCATGGCTTGAGCAATATATTCTTGTCATTAGTTTCCATTTCTTATCATTACTTTCCATGCTTTACACATTTTGTACGATAGTATCAAAATAATCATTTCAAAAGTAAAACATCTATACTTCAAACATTTCAAACACGTTATCCAAAACATTCATTCTTTCAAAACGTTCTTTGCTTTCAAGACGTTCTTTCAAAATATTCCTTTCAAAAGTATTTAACACTCTCATTTTAAAACGTTTAATATATCAAAGCATTGGTATTTCATTATCATAAAATCATTTTACCATGTACCCCAAAGTGGGAAAATGCCAACACATACTCACCTTAATCACAAGAAGGTTAGCTAATCCTCTTCTAGTTCCTTTCCATAGAACAACACTCTTTAACACTACCTATACAATATATGTATATAATTTATTAAAATGACCAAAATACCCCCATAGGTTCCATTACTAAATTTTATTGCTTCAAACCATTCCTTATGTAAAAATATGAATTTAGGTGAAAATCGTGCGTAAATCCAAGTCCGTATGCAAAAGTTAGAAGGAAATCGGTGAATACTTCACAAAAGGAAACACGGTCGTGTTTCTTTTTTCCTTGAGAAAACGCGGTCGTGTTTTTAGGTCTGCACACACCCAAATCTTGATTTTTCTCAAAATAATACTCTACTTTGCATAGTTCTTAATGGTGTACCAAGCCGGTAGTCCAAGGAAATCCATTACTGGCTTGATACTTACCAGATCGGCGATACATAAACCACGACTTATCACGAACGAATCTAAAGTCCAATACATCGTACACAAGTATCGAAACCATATCCCAGGAAATATGAAAAAGAGATGGTACAAAACAATAAAATAACAAGGAAAGGATAAGAGACGTGCTTGCCCGTGGACCGGATAATAGATGAAGGACCGGGCAGGACTATAAACCTTTCTAACAATGAGCGGCCCATAAATACCCCAGAGACACGATATCCAGAAGGGGACAGGGTAAGGTAAAGAGAACTATATATAGAATTAAGGCAACACTAAGAATCTCAATCTAACTTAGGCATTAGAGAGTTATGCCAAGGTCCAACCCTCGGTCTGGCTATCTGACCTAACACTTATTTATCTTTTGCAGAGTTGATTCCCGAACACTTATTAGACTAAGACCTTTAGGTGATAGTGCTAAGAACACACCTGGAGTTTTCCATAACAACAGTTCTTAAAGACCATTTTCCAATTCACTTTGTACTATTGTATAGGTTCTCACACATGATTAGGAGGTGTTTTATCATCTTAAAACACTATACTTAATCCAATTACAAATTCTAAAACTCACATAATTTGTTCCTAACTCATTGACACCCATATGAATGTTATTAAGTACATAAAAACACAACCAATCCCATTATAAGTGCTTAATTTAACTATGGAATCCTTAATTTCATTATTACATTCTAAATGCTTGTGAACACTCAACTGAAAGGGTTAAGATCCCAATAACACTCTTTAACCAATATGACTTATTACCAAATCATTTAATACATCATTGGGTGTTGTCAAGTGTATAAAACATGTTATAACCCAATCCAATCCCATCCCAAGCTCTTAATAATAAAAGAATTGTCCAATTCCATAGCGAAATCCCAAAGTGCCCTTATAGATAAAAACTCCATAAATTCAACTAAAGATCATTAAAGTCTTTATGTTTTTGCGTTCAAATCATATTATTTATATTAACTCATGTTTATGAGTATCATATAGTCATCAAATGCTCATATATAAAGGATTCCATTGTTGTCATCACAATTTCCCCAAAACCATCTAAAATCCATGTTTATGCAACATTCTACCATCATGGATGTGTTTGAGCATTCCAATTGGATTCATTGTCCTCAAATAACATATAGGTCATTGAATTCATTCCATACTAACTTATTGATACAAAATCCCTAAATTAGATTTCTAGGGTTCATGGAGATTCTTACCCAAATCATCAAACCCGTCAATAGGGCGATTGGATTGATATTAGAACCATAGAAACTACTCAAGGGATGTTAGAAAACCAAACCCTAATCATCAATTGAATCCAAAATTAACATTAGATTTGAACTCAAAAATAGAGCTAAAGGAGAAGGATTTATAACTTATTAGCCTTTGATTGCTTTCTCTTCCTGTATGGAGGCTTTAAAACTTGTTTGAGTCAAACCCTAGATGGATAAAGATAGAGAAATAATCATGGGAGAGTTCTTGGTTTCCAAATACGATTAGAAGAGAGTGTCGGGATTGTATGTGCATTTTATTCCTCTTATCATCCTAATTTAGTAAGATTCCGAAAATGCCCTTACTCTCCTTGATTTTGGGTAATTTTCCAACATAATTAATGATTTTTCTCTATCTTTCCAGCCTTGTAACTTGGCCATACAAACTCCGATTTGGGAAAATTTTGGAAAGTCTGTTAGGAGTACTATTAGTCCTATGTTACTTGTTTCGTTTGAATATGTCCAAAATTGGAATTATTCAACTGTGATGTAACACCCAAAGTTTTGAAGGCCAAGAAAGGAAAGAAAACCCTAATTTTTAGGGGCGACTCGGCGAGTCCAAGGAGGAACTCGGCGAGTCAGAGCGGGATCCGGGTCGAGGAGTAAGTGACCGACTTGGCGAGTCGGCCAAGGTGACTCGGCGAGTCTGGTCTGTGCGAGGAAAACCCTAATTCCGGGAGTTGTATCCTATTTAGAGGGTGTTATGTCCCTCCCTCAGCCCCCATATCATCCCAGAGAACCTGTAAACCTTATTTTTTCGTGTGAGCTTCCATCATTTGAGAGAAATAGCTTGGGAGGAAGGAAACTTTGGAAAGGAGCTTGTAGATCAAGAAGGTTGCTTCAAAGGAGAGGTGTGTGCTCGAGATCTACTTCAGTTTGTGTTCATCTTGGAGCTCGGGGAGCAAGTAGAGCAGGGTTCAGTGAGTGGTCGGGCAGCAGCTAGTGGGATCATCAACAAGTTCAGCCAGTGCAGGTGAGTTTCCCTTTGTATGAATGGGTCTACGGCCACAATGCCGGCCCATGTAGTTATGAGTAGAAGACCCGGGGGTTAGCCCTAGGCACAGTATGCTAGTATGATATTCGGACGAGGTCCAATGATAGAGGGCGGGTGCCCAAGAAATGGTTTATGTGATAGTTATACTTGTTGTATGTGTGATGCTTGTATGTGCCTGGTACGGGGTGAGTGGGGGCGAGGTCCCTTATCTCACCAATAGCAGAGTGTGGATGGTGTTCCACATCTCAGTAGCAGCAGTCCAGAGGCGAGGCCCAAGATAGGAAAGGAGTGAGGATGGGCGGGGCCGTATCTCACTATCAGCCGGAGTATGGATGAGGTTCCATAACTCATCAGTAGCAGGACCTGGGCAGGGCCCGGAGATAGGCGAGGCCTTAGAGCAAGAGCTGTTAGTATATGTTTAGCTTATGTGATGTTACGTGATATATGTATGTGCTATTATATGTTAGTGGGCGGGGCCTGTGACAGGCGAGGCCTAAGTGAAACAAATATGTATCCGAGCGGGGCTCGAAGCCAGGCGGGGCCTGGAGCGGCGGGGCCGTTGTAGCGGGCGAGGCCCGAAGTAGGGGGCGAGGCCCCGGATAGCGGGCGTGGCCCAGTATGTGCAGTATGTGGTTATGCTTGGTATGTGGTAAGGTGGGGAACTCACTAAGCTTCGTGCTTACGGTTTTCAGTTTTGTTTTCAGGTACTTCCAGTAGCGAAGGGAGGAGCTCGGGGTGATCGCATGGCCCACACCATAGATTAGTCAGCCTGGGAATGTTTACTCTGATAATGAACATGTGTTTTGAAAACTTATACTCAAATTATGTTTTGGAATGATGACTTTGTTTAAAGTAATGTTTTATTAAAAGAAATTTTTGGTCTTGAATTTTGGGTCGTTACATGTGAACATGGAAAGTCAGAATATTATAACATTTCAAATGGTTAATCTACAATTTTCAAACAACCATATCTCATTCGTTATACATCCATATTTTCTGACTCTTTTTCCTATGTATTCTTTGTTTTATGGAATACAACGTTCCATGATAATGTTATTTATAATTAACTATAGATATCGACTTATTAAACTCCAAAGTTGGTACCTTGTAACTGCCAAATTTCCAAATCAACTTTCATTAACTTTTTATCCAACTTTGCAACCTTGTAGATTCTTCGTATGAACACCTTTTAAGTTGATTATTTTTATATTGCTTCGTTTGCAAATCCATTACAAGTTTCCTTTGTACCCTCTCTCCTTACCTTTCCTCTAAGTTTCACTTTTATGGTCTCAGAGTTGGAATTTTCTCACTTTTACATGGAACTACAAATTTTGTATTATTTTCCACTTTTTCCCTTGAAAAATCATATAACTTGTAAAATGGTGACATATTTACTATTATATCCCTTATTGGTTATGTAAGATAACCAATTTACCTCTTTGACAATTTTGTCATTTATTACCATTAGTCATTTTCCAACTTATTTCCATTTCTTTCTCAATTTCTAAACATCCAAATTTTGGATATTAGTATATTACAATTCGCGGTCTGCATTAACAATGTGATGGTATGCAACCTCTTGCATTAGTAACACACATTTTAATTAACTATATATCTTCGAGAATGATACACAATTTGGATTAACATATTCATGTGGAACGTCGGGCTCATAAATGTACCTTGTGAATAACAAAAACGATTGGCATAAACATTTTATCATTTAAATTATCGTGAATGTTTCGACTATTGTGAGGAGGTACTTACAAGATGCGTGTGAGGCAAACATTTACTTTATAATCCTGATGGAGCTATTTGATGCTTGTTCATTCATTACTTTGTCTTGTTAAAGACTTATTCACCATTTTTATCAAGTTACTGAAGGATGATGCAGTTGATACTAGATGAAATCCAAAGTTGTCACTGTGGTGTCGAAGCTCTATTGTTCACGTCATTGACTCCTTTAAACCTGGTAGAAAGGTTTTGAGGTGTCCTAATTACATGGTTTATGTAACAAATATATTGGTACGAAGTGCAATGGATTGATACTTTTGTTCATTTTAGCTACGTTTGATGGAATAAGAGAAAAGACCATAAATATTTTATTTTTATAAATGAGGAACTAACTTTACAAAGCTACAAATATTTATCTCTTGACAGAAGAACATATGCCAAAGGTAAATGAATGAATGAAATACAATTAGAATTGAAGAAGCATAATGAAATTTTAGAATTGTTTTTGTCACGGCCTTAGTGGTTTTTATAGTGTATGGTAATGCTTATTTTTATTTGTGAAATGCTTGTTTTATTTGTGAAAATACCTATAATGGCTTTACCACGATAGTTTATTATTGGAAAGTTTATCATCTAATTGTTGTTCATTTTTATAGTAAAAATATCAAAATTCCAACAAATCAAACAAACAGATAATCTACAATCCAAAAATCCAGTAATCTTTTTTTTTGAACCGACAAATAAGAGGCATATATATTAAAGAAAAACATGTTAAACAACCCAGCAAGGAGCTAGGAGATACAACAAGTAAAAGACACAAACGGAAAGAAGATAGCTACAACCCTATAAAAGGGTTAGTACACCAATCCGCCCAACTAATCGCCTTTGTTTTCCCCCTGTATTTGACCCACATATACATTGTAGATATGATGATATCTGCCACTTTTGTTGGTTGCATCCTCTTCTTGTTGAATAATCTGTCATTTATCGTCTTCCAAATACTCCATAAGTATCCATAACAAATCCCCAATAATCTTTGCTTTTTTTTTCGGGCAATTGCCCCAGTTTGACGCATAACCTATAACATCATGTACAGCCGTAAGGTCTCCAAAGGATACCTGACACCATATATAACATCCAGTAATCGAGACAAATTTTACGTTATGTTACAAAACAAATTGTTACATCGACAATCCAACATAACATACAAAATAAAAATAAATAAAAAATGCAAACTAACATGAATGTCAACATTGAAGAGGCAATAAATACACGTCTCTCCACCACTTGGTAGAGAACAAATTATACATATATTTTCATAATTTTAATGGATCGATGTAGGCCTTCAGTTGAAGAAGAAAATTCATGATCACTGAAGAATGAAGATCCTCTAGAATCGACAATGTGTGCCTTAAGTAGAGGCAAGTTCGCGCTATGACTCTTGTTAGTTGTTTATCTTTTAGTTCATAAAAAATAATTTGTAGATAGTTATTCACTAAAAATGAATATGAAATGACTACATGTTGAAATCTTTTTAAGCTGCTCTGTAACTAAGTTAAAAACAATACAAAACAAACAAGATTAATATCTATTCAACAAAACGAGTGAAATGTAGATTGTTTAAAATAAAAAATTATTTAACAACTTACTTGGAAATAGTACACAATATATAGTAAATTACTATCTTCGTGTGCATTAACTTCTTCAAAACATATTTTAAGAAAGTACAACTTCTTCGATGATATATGTTTTGTATTGTATTGGTTGTTCGACATCATCGACTAAGAATACATAAAAATTGTCCTCATGAGTACGCAATAAGTTTTCTCACAAGAACATAACATTTTTTTTTTTGGAAATGAGTGTTATCGTTAATCCACAGGGTTTATGTGGTTTTATTTTTAGAAGAGACTAAAATCTCTATCTTGAAATACACTATTTATTTTGTGATCTTAGTGAATAACTTTTATCTACACATCAGATTTTAATTGGGGCATGATAGTGATTTAGGTATTGTTTCTTCTTTTCTTAAATGTACTTAATGTACAAAAAGATTAACGAATTCAATTATATATATAGCCATTAAGTAAATTATATAGCCTTAATTTTTTACTTAATGTTAACAAAAACGTCATAGAAAGGGGTTTCATATTTATTTTGCTAATATCCTATAACACGTGTTAAGATTTAATTTTTAATTTTATTATCAGTTTACTCTTTGTTTAATTTAAGTTACTAATCATGTTATTTAACAAAAGAATCTTAAATATGATGATCTACGGTTTAATTTATAATGATTATTAAACAAATGGTAAATTGCTATTTATCAATTTTAAATAGAATGATAATATTCCAAAAGAAACAATATAATATTTATAGAAAAATTATCATTTAGATCAATTTAAATATACTTTATCAATTGTTAATAGAAAATCAGACACTTGATTAGCAAAAGTTGTGTTAATAAAACAAAAGAGACAACAATAAGCAGAGGACATGATACTCATGATAGTGATTTAGTAAGCAAAAACTGTACGCAGAAAACAAAGGAAACAACAAACTGGGGATTACGATACTATTATAATCATTGAAGAAACATAGCCCCACCACTTTGAGTAGTAGTGTTCACAAGGCTACATTTTTTTGCTGGATTTACCCTCAATAAGGATTACATGTGATGTTAACAAAATCCTCCCATCAATATATATATATATATATATATATATATATATATATATATATATATATATATATATATATATTTTTCAGTTGTGCCATATTACGTTTTGCATTAATCCTAACATCATCATGTAATATCTAACATTTTATTAAAATGGTCTCATTTAACATTTCATTAATTAAAATTTTTGTAGTCTAACGGTATCAAATGTTGAAAAAATATCCTTAAATCGTAAAGAATTCATTCCCCTATAAATATATTCATAAAATTATAAATTAATAATATCAACTATAATAAATGAGATTTATTTTGCCACATGTCAATCTCTTATGAATTTTTACACCTATCATTTTGTGATATTTTTGAAAATAAATAATATCTACATGTAAATTTCTGATTTTTTCTTCAAAATTTAAAATTAAAAGTCACATAATACTTACATTTATATATATGTAAAGTATTAAATATAATAAATGTGATATTAAATTGCAATTAATATGTTTTCTTTATTCTTTATTTTGAAATTTTATTTTAAAAAATACTTATTGTTCACCCTTTGATATTTTTTTTAATCAACCTATAATTCACGGGTTTTACACCTAATACATATATAAAATAAGATAATGGGACCCACAATTGATTAAATGGTCTTGCAAACAAATTTGAAATGGATATAGAGAGAGTATTGACATGATGTCACTTTAAAATAAAAGCCGATTCAAAACTTGAAAGTGGTTATTTATAGGGTGATGCATGTGCACTTAACCAAACATTGAGAGATTCAGTCATATTTTGATCATAATAATTATTTTCCCTTCAATGACATGAAACTTTATGTTTTAATGATTTTAAGTAGTGGTTGGTTAAATTTATATGTAATTAAAAAAACATTTATTACATATATATAATGTATGTATGTATATATCATTGAATAACAATTGAACCGTGGTTGGTCCACATGGGATTTGATGAGCTGCTCTGTGTATGTATTCCGCTTTTCTTTTCTTTTGTACATGACAATGTTAAATCTTCCACTCTATCAATAGCAATTAGCAAACGCTATTTGTGTTTTTTTTTTTTTTTTTTCAAAATGTGGAAGCAAAAATACATAAATTGCATGTATATCTTCAACCCATTTTCAAACAACCTTCATATCAAACACATAAAATATTAATTAATTAAAATAAAAAACAAAAACCAAAACTTTAAATTAAGGTTAATTATAAAGAAAACGGTTTTTCGGATAAAACGTCAACTTATTTATTTATTTTTTATAAAAAAAACCCTTACATTTTTTTTTCCGATTTGGCGTTTACATTTTTCCATTTTTTTATTTGGCCTTTTCATTTTTCCATTTTTCTATATCGGCCTCACATTTTTATATATTTCTGGATTAAACCATAACTTTATATTTTTACCATTAAAAAAATCTTCACATTTTTCCATTTTTCTCCGAATTGGCCCTCACGTTTTTTTTTTTAAATTAAACATCAACTTTATTCTTTTACTAAAAAAAACTTTATAATTTTCCATTTTCTTCGTTTGGCCTTCATATTTTTTCAGTTTGGCCATCACAATTTTCTATATTTTTGGATTAAACCACAACTATTTTTCCCCCTAAAACCTTTGCATTTTTTCATTTTTTTTGGTTTGGCCTTCATATTTTTCTATTTTTTCGATTTGACTCTCATATTTTTCTATTTTTCTGGATTAAACCTCAACTTTAATTTTTTTCTTCTAAAAAACCTTTGCAATTTTCAACTTTATTTTATTATTAAAAAACCATTACATTTTTATGTAAAACCAAAAGATTACCAGTAAACCCGTAAACCTACTAAAAGGCCAAGTCAAAAAGAATGGAAAAACATAAGGTTTTTAACATAAAATATAATTGAAGTTTAATCCCAAAAAAAAACCAATATATAGGATCATTTACAAAAACCTAAATAAGTTTGGGTACCTGTTAATTAGGTCTTAAGTTCAGTGATCCTCCTATCGTTTCCACACTGATTTGGCTTCCCAGCACACCTCTATATACATCTCAACTTTAAATTAAATCCTTATAAAATGTTCCATTCACATTTTATGAATAATAATATAAAACTTAAAAACAATAAAATAATACGTACCCTAAACTCCTGTTGAAAAGATCTAGGCACATTCTCCTTTAACCCCTAAACACATTTTTTTTTCTTTTAAATACAACAATTACCAAATAGCAATACTATACATAAATACGTAGAGTATAAAATTTATAAAAAAACTAACCTTACTCAAACGAGGTGGCCTTACAAAGGATATAACTTTAGTATCCGATTCATTTTTCAAAGAAAGCTGCCATAATCACATAACTTTAGTATCTGACTAAATCAATAACTATCAAACAACATTTTATAAATTTGTATAAATTTGTTATATGAAAGTTTTTACCTTTTTGAATAACTCTATTGGTGGCATATGTGAATTTTGCTTTGAGTTTAACATAAATCCACCTTCTTTAATTGGGTGTACCTATGAGAAAAAAAGCTAATTAGCTTTACAACATCATATATTCTAATATTCATATATTACAATTCTAATTTATCATTATTATTGATTTATTTTGTAATGTTGTCTCCACCTTGGCACTATTGGAAGCTTTTAGATTATTTGGTGATCTGGATTTATCATTTCCAAAGTTTTTGCTGCAAAAATAACAAAACATTTAAAAAAAATTTAAACCTTAATTCCAAAATAATAAAAGTTATCTAACCTCTGAATCAGTATCTCTTCAATCATTGGAGGAGCGGATTTTTGTTTACAGAGTGTTAAATTATCACAAGCATTAACTTTTCTGTTGAATGATTGTGATTTAAGATTGTTTGCTTTTGGTTGTTGAAATGCTTCAGGTTTATTATGGGACCTAAATATAAAAAAAAAACAAGATGTATAAATATAAAATTATAAATAGTTACTTTATACAATATAAATGACACAAATGTTAGAAATAGTACCTAAGCTTTTGAGCTTTTCCTTCTGTTACCAATTCAGGTTTTTGAGGAATTGTAGTTTTATTACATCTAGAATTTGAGTTGCTCTCCATTTCTGCAACCTTCTTCACAATCTTGTGAATAAATGTAGTGCGATGTTTCAATTGGGCAACCTATTTTATAAGAAAAAAAAGAAAATTGAAATTGTTGTTTGATGTTTTTAAAGATGGATGATTTGAAGTAAATGCTAGTTTTTATACCTTACGCAAATAACCAATTTCTAGCTTTTGTCTTTTGGTAGGTTGGTTTGAAGATATGCTAGGAGGAGATGTTAACTTTTCACCAGGGCTAACTAATGGCTTCTGCACCCTGTAAGGTGATAAATAAGAAAATAATGAAATTTTTTAAAAAGAATTATGTGATGAAAAGAAGGAGAATAGAACCAGAGAAAATATGAACACCTTCCATGGCCTCCAGAATGTGTGTTTGTGTCACGCTCTTTATTTTGTTTGGCTAAATGACTAGCAGTTGGTTTCATGAATGATGAACCACTTGGTTTAGATGAGTTGACTGTGGACTTTGACTTGGATTTTGAATTGTCTTGAGGCATATGATTATGATGCTTCACACCTGAATCAGGAAAAGATGTAGCTTTGATTATTAATGTGTATTGATGGATAAGGCTCTTGTGTTCTTTTTCAGTTGAGATATAAAGTTAGGAGATTGATGAAGGATTAAGTGGGGCATAGGCCATACCTTTGATTTTTGCTTCTTTTGAGGGGGCTTCATGATCAATGTCACCACCATCTGAAATACTGGATGTACTAGTTTTTTTTCTGAAGCTGGTTTTATGAGATTTCATTTGATTGGCTTTGGCTTTTGCTGCCTTCATCATCTTTAACTTCAGAATGAAGGCTAAAACACCAGAAATTTTAATCGGAAAAAAGTGAGCCAGTTAGATAAAAATCAAAGGCAGAATACAATGCTACAATGAGTACAATCTTTATGCAACAGGTAGCTAATCTGATTAATGTTAAGAAAAACAGTTTACTCCATATTACAATTAAGAAATCAAATTTGAACAGGTAGCTAATCTGATTATGTGAGAGCTCTCGAATTCCATCAGGTATAAAGTTTCAATTCGAAGTATTAAATGCAGATAACAATCACAAAATTTGAAAACTCAATACCGGCTGGTAGCTCGTCAATTTAAAAACGAATTCATGCCAGAAACTGAATCTAGCTAGCGGAGCTCATAATTTATGGATGAAATTATCAGCAGTTCAATTAGTAGTACAATCAGAAAAGTCAATAAACAAACATAAATTAACATATATATAGCTCTCGGAGCGTGATGATTGAAATAAAACATAATCAACTCCAATCTAATAAACTAAACACGATCACAAATTGAAACGCTTACGAGAAGGTGGATATTCATGAGCGTATCGGAACCAGCTCTCGGCTTCTTCCGCTTCGGATTCCGTTTCGCCTCTCGTAAAATCAAAAAACTGACAAGAATCAAACTCGTATTCGGAATCAATATCATTCGAAAACGAATCTTCATCTGCAAGCAATTCCTGCATAATCTCCATTTCTTCGTCCATTGTCTCCTCCTCTTTTATATTAGCCAAGAACTGGTTCAGAGGAAATCAGGGGAGACGGCGGAGGAAGAATGCAGATTATGCCATTGGAAAGCCCTGGTTCGAGAGATATCAAACTCCGATTAATTTGAAACCCTAAATGTGAAATTAGAAAGAAAGGGGGAATATGAGAGATTGAGAATCGTCGAAGTGAACGGCGAAATTTTCGTGAAGCTTAAAATCGATAGAGACATACATGCGCTGCGCCTGCCTGTGTTTGTAATTGTATCCGTTGTTTAATGAAGCGCCCAGAACTCCCCTTTCCCACTGGTATTTTGAAAATGTGGGGCCAATTTTTATATATATCATTCAACTATTTATTTATTGACTTTGAAGAGTATATTCTTAATAATAATAAAGTTTACACAAATATATGAAGGAAAATAAAAAAGTCAATTTTAATGTATGGCATTGGATTAATTATTTGAACATTTATTTCTATAGGAATTTATAAAAATAATCAGTTTTTTAAAATAGCCAGAAAGAAGAGTTTATCAAAAAATAACCAATGAAACCGCAAAACAAATATGTGGTTTCATCGCATTGTGGTCTTCGATTTAGTTCATTTTCGGCCTATAGTCGGCCTAATAGTATGTAGATATAAAAAGTCTGACTTTTTTATTTTTTAAAATCGCAGATGGCTAAGAGTCATTGTGATTTCCTTTAGCCTAACCTGCGAAAAAGCATGTCATTTGACTACAATTTTATACATTTTGACTACGGTTTCTGATGTCTTTGGCTATGATTTCGTAAATTTTCACTTGTCCGTATATAAAATTTAGACTAATCAAAAGGTATGATGTTGTATATTTTCACTAGTCAAAGGGTATGGATTCGTAGTCAAAATAACAAATTGATATGAATTCGTAATACATCTTTAAAAATGGCATACAATATTATACCGATAGGTATGTACCCTTTATAAACAACAATATTACAAATAATACTAATAAAGTTTTATTTACCTCTGTCAAATGTGGGCAAGGGATTGTGCAACATCATAACAATACCCTCAACTTCCCACAATGAGGTAGACCGACGTTGAGTACCCTACTCTAAGGTGTTGTTTGTTTTTTCTGAGGCAAAATGGTTGCAGTCTGCGGACCACATCTGTAGACCTCTGCAGCAGAAGAAGTGGACCAAATGTTTGCAGTCTGCAAAAAGAAGATTGTTTGTTTTTTTAACATCTGCAAACTATTAAAATAAACTAAAATCTAAATAAATTGATTTTTTTAAACTACAAAGTGATTTTTTAATATATTTATGATTTTGTTATAAATAATTAACACATCTAAATAGACTTTTATGTATTATTGTATAAAAATTGAAAATAAAAATGGTACAAATTAACGTATAGATTTGATAAAAACCAATAATTTTCGTCGCAAAGTTATGCCTAAACATTGTAATTAGGAATCAAATAATTTGATATATAAATGAATGAAAAAAAATTCGATTTTTTCAATTAAATCAATTAAAAACGTGCAATAATTTTTTTTTTTTAAAATTAACGATGCTTTGTTAAATGATATTTTATAAATTTGGAACAAAAAATATGATAATATATTATTATTTTTTTTTTATATTTATATAAACAACTTCAACGACCATTATTGTAATAAACTTTTATTTATAAATTTGTTAAAAATATCATGTTTGTGTCGTCGAACTTTTTTTTTAAGTATTGTAATTTTTTTTTTTTTCAAATTGTTTATCACTAATAAAGTTGGAATAAATATTGTAACATCCCGAGTTCAGGAGTGCAAGTTCAAGGTTCAAAGTGAAATTGTGAATGGTCAACTCGGCGAGTCCATGGGTGGACTCGGCGAGTAAGGTCGCGATTCTGGTCGCGTGTTAAGTGGCCAACTCGGCGAGTCGATGGCTGGACTCGGCGAGTTGGTGCTGTGTGGAGAAAACTCTAATCCTAGGGATTGAGCCCTATATAAAGAACATAATACCCTCTCCTCAGCCTCTTTGCTCTCCCTTGAAGTCCAGAAACCCTAATATTCGTGTGTGAGAGAATTAGAGAGCGATTGGATCTTGAAGCAGTGTTGTTGAAGAAATCTTTGAAGAGTAAGAGGCTTGGAGCAAGGGGCTTTGCAAGGTTTTGGCTTATTCTTCTGTTGGAGTCTTCTTTGGAGGTAAGGATTTGTTGCTTGAGCTGTTATCCATCTAGATCTATCATTTGTGGGATTCTTGGGAAATTATCTAGTGCTATCTTGAGTTTGGAGGTTGGATCTGAGGTTGCTACCTCAGATCTAGAGTAGTGATGATCCAAAAGAGCATAAAGTCCTTGTTCAAGAGCTGTTGATGAAACCTTTTAGTCCCAAGCCTTAGCCAAGAGTGTATTATGCTTAGATCTCCTTGGATTCACGTAAAGTTTGCTACTTTACGTGATGGATGGCTTGTATAAGAGTAGATCTATGGATTTGAGACCCTGCATGGCTTGGAAAGCCTCTGTATGGGTTAAGAGCTAGTGGTACTCGGCGAGTCACATGGGTGTACTCGGCGAGTTGCATGAAGATGGGCATCAACTTGACAAGTTGGAAGAACAACTTGGCGAGTTGGATGAAGATAGCATGGACTCTACGAGTCTGTTCTTGGGCTCGGCGATTCTGGTCGTGAGGTCCTAACCTTTTCTGGTTAAGCTGTGAATCGGTGAGTCAAGGGATAACTCAGTGAGTTGAGTACGATTAGACTCAAAGTTGTGGGACTCGGCGAGTTGAGTCATGTTATGGGAGTTTCAGAGCATGGGGACTCGACGAGTCGGCGGGTTGACTCGGCGAGTAGAGTCAGTCAGGAGGGTTGACTTTGACTGAGGACTTTGACTTTGACCAAGAGTTGACCACTTGACTTTCAGGGGTATTTTGGTAATTATGGGTATTTATTGAGTTCAGTCTTTTGGTATTATCAGTGGTGGAGTACGTGTCAGAGGTTGGAGCAGCGTGATCTTATCTTTTCAGTCAGCAGTTGTGAGGTGAGTTATCCTTACTATATCGACAGGGTCTACGGCACCAAGGCCGACCCTTTATCGGATTGTAATCCGGGTATCGTTGTTATGTTATTGCTTGCTATGTTTGCATCCTGGTAGTTAGGATGACATTTGTTAGAGACCTGGTTAAGGTCGGTATCCTGACATATAGGATGATGATATGTTAGTGACCGGTTAGGTCGGTATCCTGGTTAGTATGATGTTATGTTATGTGATCTGCTAGATCGGTTTGATTGAATGTGAATTGTTAGATGATTGAATGTTTATGTGCTCATGGTTGTTGAAGTGGGGTTGGGTTGAGGCGGGTCCTGCTTTGTGCTGTAGGCCAATATACCCAGGGCGGACCGGTTATCCCGAAGGCCCAGCGAGCGGTCCGGATAGGCTGTAGGCCCCAAGAGGGCGGACCAGACATACCGAGGCTCAAAGAGTGGACCAGGTCGACTGAAGGCCTGGTGCGGGCATAACAGTCATACTGTAGACTCAGAGAGTGGACCAGGTGGATTGAAGGCCCGGTGCGGGCGGACCAATCACACTGTAGACTCGATGTACATGGCTAGACTCGGAGGGTGGACCAAGTGGACTGTAGGCCGGTGCGACGGACCAGTCACACTGTAGACCCGAAGTGCATGGTTGTTCTGTATCGGTTATATGTTATTGTTATGTTTGTATGACGTTGGTATTTTGGGGGTATCTCACTAAGCTTTCGGGCTTACAGTTGTGGTTTAAATGTTTCAGGTACTTCAGGATTGTGGCAAGGCAAAGACATGATCGTACCGTTCCTCGGGTTTTATGTGTTTACGATGTGGTTTCTGGGAAATACTCTGATAATAAATGTATTGAAAACCTTTTTGTAATAACTTTATGAAGTTGGGTTGTTTTTGAAAAGTTTAAATTGGTTGGAATTTTTTAGAGTGTTACAAATATAAATTAAAAAAAAACTAAAAAAAATAAAGTATATGTGTTTTTTTAGGCTAGAAGATGTTTGAAGATGTTAGAAGACTCTGTTCCACATCTGCGCCAAGAAGAGGGCGCGCAAACATTTTTAGGTCTGCAGTCTTCAAAAAAACAAACAGTCTACGAAGACTAATGTCTGCGCGTGGTCTGCACCGCGCAGACATAAAAGGCTAGGAAGATCTGCGGACAAAAAACAAACACCACCTAAGTCATGTGGGCTAGGAGTGCATTGACAGGGCAACAAACAATTGTAATATATGTGGAAAAAGGTACGGCATAGATTGCGGTCACTCTATACGAACCCATCCCATATTAGGCCCGTATCATGCCATAAGCCTAAATGTAAAACTCATTTCCAAAAGTCAGTTTGTAGGAGAAGGGACACCTAGACTTATAAGACACCAACTTATAGTACTTTTAGCCGATGTGGGATCAATAACAATATCCCATGCTTTGAAGAGCCAACGTACTCGGTCGCCTATGATACTAGGACAAATAGGTCAAAAATGGGTTTGTGCCGCAGGTGTTGAACGGTTGGTCACGGTTGACACCCCTTTCGGTCCAAGCAACCACTACAAGTGTTGGCACCACGAAAGATGGGGACGGCTCTGATACCAAATGATATGGACTCATCCCATACTAGACCTGTATTATGTCATAAACCCAAGTGTAAAACTCATTCCCAAAAACCAACTTATAGAAGGGGACTCCTAGACTTATAAGTCACCAACTTATAGTACTTTCAGCCGATATGAAATTTTAACACACTTCCCGCGAGTCTTAGTTCCCAAACCAACACCGTGCAAGTTTTCTTGATTTCGATCCGATTTTTGGACCATCCTTATCCCTAGACTATCATTTTTTTCCTTTCCTTTTTGCCATTTGTTTTTCAAAAGGAATAATTGTTTATTTCCAAACGTGCAAAGTCGCAATAAATAATTTTATGGGTTAACGCATGCAATCTGTCAATGGTGCCGTCGATTTTAAATTTTGAAATGAGATTAAAAAATACTGTTTATGTCGTTTGAAATATTTAGTATTTTATTTCATGTATAGTTTAGTAAAAATATTACAATATTCAACGTCAAACCTAAAAGAAACACGTGAACCAAAATTATTTTGCTAATTCTAAGTTATAATTATTAATAAGTTAAAATGTGATTGAAACTTACCAAAAAAGTTACTTTCTTTCAATAATCCAAAATCTAGTGCGTTGCATAGTTTCTAAAAGAATAAAGGTCGATGGTTTAAGTCTCGTCGTTGACATATGTGTAATAGGTGTTGTTAGCTTATGACTTGATTAGATTTGCCGGTTAAAAAAAAGGTTAATATTTAGAATTTAGATAATAATATATTATTTTATCATAAAATTTATAAAAAAAAAAAAAGTAAAGTTCAATATAAAAATTATAAATGTACAAAATATTTTCATATACAGTATTTTTCACATAATGTTCAAATCATAATGATTCCAAAAAAAACCCCGAAGCATCATAGTTTAGAAGTATCTTTTTATTAAGAAACAACAAAAAGATGACAAGGTTTTTTTTTTTTTTTTTTTTTTTTTTTTTTTTTTTTTTTTAAATATAACCGGAAGAGGAAGGAGAAATGACTAGTAGCTTCTTAATAACAATATAAGTATATTTGACAATTGAAATGTTTGGCGATAAGGTCTTTTTTTATTTTTTTATTTTTAACTTCTAAAAAGGTGATTTAATAATAAAAGAAATCTTAGATGAATATGAGCTTTAAGATTTTTGTTTAAAAAAAAACTGAAATCTAAAAACTATTTCATATAACATATATTAAAAAACTATTTGATATTTTTAATCAATTTCCAAAATTATCGTTTATTTATTATGTTTCACATTCAGCAGTTTTTTTAATCAATTTCTACACATGCCTTTTTATATGTTTCACATTTAGGTACTATTTGTTTTTTTGTAAAAAAACCTATTCAGACTTCTTATTGGTGCGCAACACAACACACGTGCAACACTTTTCATCTCGTAGTTATTTGTTTTTTAGATGTCTTCGAAGTAAAAAATCTATGTGAGTGTTATGTTTGGGGCAACATTTGTTAAAATCTTGTTTCTCCTTGATGAATCTTGATTATATATTGTTGAAATCTTATGTCAACTTTTTTTTTTCTTCGTTTTTTTGGTTTATTCTTGCCAATGATTGTTTTCCTTGTTGGTTTCACATTTTTTTTGTTTATTTTTACTAAATGATTTTTTTTTTCATTTTTTATATTAAATAATGATAAATTTTTTGCTGAAATATATTATTTTTTTGTTGAATATCATTATTTTTTGCTGAAAATCATAAATTCTTGCTGAAATGTCATATGTTATTAAATTTTTGGCATTAAAAAACTATTTTTGTTATATAAAATCAGTTTATTTTATTTATTTTTTAATATTCACATCAACATGCAAAATTTAAAAAACAAACATGCTTTTTATTATAGTCTGTAACCGTTTGATCAATCTATTTGGTTGTAGCGGACTGCAGAGGTGATCCACAATCTTCATTAATTTTTGTTTCAAAAAAACAAACAACACTTTAGCTTTTAAACAATGTCATTTTATATAATTTTACATATTGTAAAAGCTTTTATTTATTTGTGTCAAACATTTGTATAACAAATAAAATTATAGTTTTCAAGATCCAACTTTTAGCTGCTAGCTAGTAACTAGTTTTTGCCAAGCATGGCTAATATCAATTTTTTTAATATAGAATTTTACATTGTATTGTTATTAAATAAATAAGACATAAATTAAATATTTATCATTAATTAGTGAGAAAAAAGAAAAAAGTTGGAGACGCTCCTCCATAGTACGGGTGGAAAATGAGGTGTGCCGTGAAGCAAGGAAACATGTTACATAGTGCCAAATGAAGTTATAGTTGGGACCTTTGATTTTACATTTTTACCACATCATTTTGCCTTTTTTTATGCATAAAATAAACTTTACAATCCATCATTGCAATTTCTTTTTACCACTTCCTATATAGTGTCAGTGCCAAAATGAATAGGTCAGCTGTTTATTTATCATGATAAAGATTGTGAATTTTTATTTATTTATTTCTTTTGAAATAGGGTTGGTTAAATTAATGAGTTTTGGAGGTTGTGTGGATTAAATCCTAAAACAGTGGCACTCAAGCACCAAAAGATCATTCCGTGTAGGTTTGTGTTTTCTTTTTATTTTTTTGATGTTGGATGTGGTTAGTGGAAGCAATTTTCATTAGGGGTGTTCAAATTAGATATCTGAAATTTCAAATATGAATTTATTTTTGTATATAAGTGTCAAGTATTCTTCTGCATATAAGAATGTGATTGGCAATGAATGTTTGGTGTATGGGTGTACTCGTCTTGTTGTTTATGTCTTGTGTATTTGGAGGCAAGTGGTGATTGATCTTACAAGGTTGTGCTATCGAAAGTCTTCAGGGGATCTTTCATCTTTGAACAATAATCTTCTTTTTTGGTGCTGTTTTCTTGTGGTTATATTGTCTATCTTCTTGAGTTTTATGTTTTGATGGTTGATCAAGGATTCCATGGAAAACCTAACGACAAGCAAAATAAGATAGAGTATGATGATTGTGATGAAGATGCTCAATGTGTTAAAGAACTGAAAGAGTTTTATAAAAATGTTGGCAAATTGGTCTATGCAAAGTAAGGCAGAGTATGAGGATTATTTTCTATTTATATTAAAAATGTTAATATCTTTATAACCTTAAAAACAATAAAATTTGATCACAAAAAATGAATTGATTTGAGTGTATATTAGGAGGTTTTAGCTTTTATTTTAAACAAGAAAAAAAATCTATTTCAAAAGCTACTTCAAATAGTTTTTGGTGACTTTTAATTTTTTATTTTAAAAATTTACTAGACTAACTAAAAATCTTAATGACTTATCCATTTTTAGCAAAAAAAAAAATAAAAAATACTCACTTGTTCCAAAATAGTCAAATAGTGTTTGACTATGGTCAATGACCATTTTAGAAGTTTGACTTTTCGGGCAATGAGCTATTCTCTTCGTGGACCCGTCTACTCTTTCAGGGCCTATCGACCTAAAATATATATATAGACCTGACAATTAGTGTATTCGTGTCAGCCACGAATTTGACACGATACGATTACACGATGAGAAATAAACTTTATCTCAATTTTTAAGATATATTCGTGTCGTGTCGTGTCTCTCACTGATTCGTGTCTTTGTGTCTGAAATTGTCAGGTATATATATATATATATATATATATATATATATATATATATATATATATATATATATATATATATATATATATATATATTAGAATACTTCATTTAAGGGGTGTTTGAGATTGCTTTTTAGCCTAAAAAGTCATTTTCAACAAAATGACTTTTTGTTTTATAACTTTTTGCAAAAAAAAGTTTTAAAATATGTTTGAATTATCTTTTGAGGGAGCAAAGGCTAAAAAGCCAAAAATCACAATTTATAGCTTTTAAAATCACTCATTTTTTTTCTTGCCAAAAAGTCAATTCTAAAAGGACTTTTAGAATTGTCAAACACTTTTTCAAGCTTTTAACTTTTTGGAAAAGCTAAAAGTTTAAAAAGTCTTTTTTAAAAAATAATCCCAAACACCCTCTTAACCTACTTTTTTCTTGGAGACGGCTACTACTTTCTTTCAATGGATGCTTCAAAGAACAATGATGTATATGTCGTTTTTGGCTGAAATTTTACCCTATTATTGATTAGAAGCAGTTTTTATACATATAGTTTCTTTTTTTTTTTTTCGAAAAAAATGAAACCGTAGGTTTTATACAAAACCTACGGTGTACAAGTCTATAATGCACAAATTGTGCATTGTGTACTGGTACATTGTATAGGTTTCTCCCTAAAACCGTACTTTTTTTACATACGGTTAGGAAGACCGTAGGCCATCGAGAACGTACTGTAGGTTTGTAAAAACCTACGGTTTTGATTTCCAAAAATGAAAAAAAAAGTGTACTTAAACCGAAAACCGTAGGTGAAAGGGCGAAAGAGTAGACAATCCTAGTCGTCTACGGTTTTGGTAGCTATTTTGGGACAATTGCTAATTTTTGGCTAGAAATGGGTTAGTGTTTTTGGCTAGTTTAGTAATTTTCTTTTTTTATTTTTATCTAATTTTACAAGGTTAAAAACTAACATCTAGTTTGGCCAAACAGTGTTGTACAAGTAAAAGATATAACGTCCATCTTCCGGCTACCGGCTATTTTTTTTTCCAAACACGGCCTATGTATAATTGCAAAATCAATGAAAATAAATTTGATAAATGAAAAACTATGTTATAAAAATAATCTTTAATCGAATAAAAATATACTCCCAAGTGAATACGCATAACGGCATAAACATATTTTATGTGTGAATAAGAATATGTGTATTTTAAATAGTAAAAAAGTATCTATCACATAGTTTTGTTTACAAAAGTAAAAGCCGAATGCCATTAAATATTAAAATAGAATTATCATAAAGAAAACACTTTCATTAATTTTTGAAAATAATACAAAATTTATTAAAGCTTTGATTTTAGTGTGATTGCTACATACCAGATGATGCCTACTTCTATGAATGGTTGACACATAAGAAGTAAAAATGAAAGAAAATAAGAAATTTGTTTTTTATTTGTTGTATCGTGAGGAATATTTATATGGCATGTTGAGTTTTCCGATTTTAAAAAGAAAAAATAGTTAATTTTTGTTAAACACGTGGATACGGAATTAAACACGTGGGACCTTCCGAAAAATACTTAGGCCCGTAATTTGTTATGAGTTTGGTTGACATGAAATAAAGTTTGTAGTTTGGTTTGCAAAATTTGTTAAAGTAGTTGAAAAGCAAGTTATATAATTATAAGACAAAAAATATAATTTTTTGATTTTTTTTGACTTGTTATTATTCATATGAGTATTTTTGTCATTTTGTAACCATCTAGACTTGTTTAAAAGGTGATAATTAAAAGCTTCATATTCTTTGAAGAAGAGATAAGCATCAACAAATCTATTGAGCCGAGTAAATACAAAAGTGTTGTTTGTTTTGAAAGTGGTTAAATGTCTTTTGTCTTTTTCTATGTTTGCGTAAGAGATAAGCATCTAGACTTGAAGAAGAGATAAGCATCAACAAATCTATTGAGCCGAGTAAATACAAAAGTGTTGTTTGTTTTGAAAGTGGTTAAATGTCTTTTGTCTTTTTCTATGTTTGCGTAAGAAGACGTGCACTTGAGAAACTTCTACCTGCCAGAAGGAAAAAATGCTCAAAAAGTAATTTTTTAGAAAAACAAACCATGCCAAAGAGAAGATGTCCTTCCTCCCAACTATTGATAAATGATTTGACTTAACTTGATAGTATAATACTCTTGATTGCTAAATTCCTAGTATATGTATGTTGTTGCATCCATGAAACATATCATTTAGAATGGGTTAACTTAAGTGTTCTCGGACCCTTTTGAGATTAACTCCCATTTCGTTGGTGTCACTTTTTTATTATTATTATTATGTATGACATGTTTGCCTGTATGGAAATTAAGATTAAAGATTCATGATGGACTTAGCAAACATATTCAATGGTTTACATGCCTCAGAATGTGAGGCTTATCGATTGGGTATATAAATGAGTTTTGGGGGAGTGATTCTACCAACTTTTTTATACAATTATACCATTTTGACCCATATTATAAAACGATTTGTTTAAGGTATAGAAAACTTAGATTGAAAACTAGAAGCATGTGCATTGCATAATTTGTTTTGGTTTTCATTGATACTATGTTGGCCCATATCATACTTTAATACTTGTATTGGAGATGCTTGGTTTATAAAGGAAAATATTTAAAATTCCTTAACAATCTTATTGAAAGGTGTAAGCATGTGCAACTCGCAGAAAATGTCGACAAATAGAAGTAAAATCTCACTTGTAATTTTGAGATTTTCTCTGTTTACTCTCTAAAGAAATATTATCAATATAGTTATTTTCTTTCTTCATGGTTACTCTGTCGCATCATCATCTAAATCTCCATATAATGAAAAAATCCATTTGATTTATCACCCAAATTTCTCTTAAAAAAAATCTAACAATCAGTGGCTTTGATGTATATGCAAAATAATCAAAGTAAAACTACTCATTAGAGAACGAATCAATATGGGTTTGATTAAATCAAAGATTTGAGCCATGGCTTTGTTGGAATCAATCCTCATGTCACCTTAGAAAATTTCTTTTTCAATCAACCGATTCTGATTTTTTTAAAACTCATACAATAAATCACAACTTAAATAAGGATTGGAAGAGCAATTAAGGCATTTAATGAAATGGGATGCTAAATCGATTGGTAATTGGTAATATTGTAATGTAATGTAATGTAATACGGGACTAAAGTGAAATGAAAGTTCTTAGAAAAGGGAAAAATGTAATTTTGTTTTCTAAAAGGGACAAACCTGCAAATGATAATAACGATGGCGGATGTGTGTAGATCGCTCCAGATTTCAAAGATTCCAAGTAACATAAACAAAAAGGATCACTCCACAGCCAAGCAACACAAACGCTTCTAGATTTCCGATACTCTTTCTCCACACGATAATCAAAAAAACGCCCACCGCCGGCAAGTTTCCGGCGGCTCAGATGACCCAAACAGGTCCCCGGAGAATCCAGAACTCCGGCCTGGAGGAAGAATCGCAGGAACAATCCCAATCTTCTTCAACAGGTATGCGACTCATTGTTCCCTTGCAAGGAATAGTTCAAGGTCGAGGTGGCTTAATTTTAGGTTCAGTAATTCCTTGTGCTATGTTCTACTTCCTCCAATTCTACCTCAAACGACGCCGTTCACCGCCGAACCCGCGGCAAGAGCAGACCTCGAACCCTCCGTCGCCGACTCCTTCGTCGTCTAATCCACCGGAGCTGTCTAGGTCAGCTTCCCGCTCTAATCTGTTGTCTCGTGGCTCAATTGTTAGGCCTCATGTGTCTGCTAGGGTTCATTCTATTGCGAAATCGAACGCTTCTCCTTATTACATTGGGTTGGATAGAGCTTCTGAAGATCCTTACGACAGAGTGAATAATCCCAACGGTGTTATTCAGCTCGGATTGGCAGAAAACCGGGTATAATTTAATAATTTATGCATCTGAGTGTGTTTCAATCATATCTGCTAATCCTGCTACGATCATTTATCTTTTTAGCTTTTGAATCATAATTGATTGTACGTTTTCCGATTGCAGCTGACACTTGATTTGATTGAAAATTGGATCACTGAGAAATTGAACGATTCTATACTTGGAGCAGAAGGTTTGAGTGTTAGTGGCATTGCTACCTACCAATCATTTGATGGAATAATGGAGTTAAAAGTGGTAAACTATCTCTACTTCTTATGGATTCTGTCATTTCCAAATTCGAGAGAATCTCAATCTTCCTTCTCACATGCTACCATTTTCTTCCCTCTTTAAGGCCATGGCTGGATTCATGTCACAAGTTGTGGGAAAAACAGTGTCATTTGATCCATCACAAATTGTGTTAACTTCTGGTGCAACTGCTGCTATTGAGATACTTTGCTTTGCTTTAGCTGACCAAGGAAATGCATTTCTTATACCTGCTCCATACTACCCCGGGTAAGTTTGATTCATTTCATCACACAATTTCAAGCTCTATATTGTTATTATAAGTTCATAACTCGTATATCATATAACTCAAAATCAAAACCTCAGATTTGACAGAGACATGAAATGGAGAACAGGAGTAGACCTAATACCTGTCCATTGTAGAAGCTCAGATAACTTCACTTTAACCATTCCTGCACTCGATCAAGCTTTCAATCAAGCAAGAAAACGAGGTCAAAAAGTCAGAGGAATCCTTTTATCAAACCCATCAAACCCAATTGGAACCCTAATGACCCGTGAAACCCTTTTCAATCTCCTCGATTTTGCCCGTGAAAAGAACATCCATATCATATCAGACGAATTATTTGCAGCCTCAACTTTTGGAGAAGATGAATTCATAAGCATGGCAGAAGTTCTAGACTCACAAGAAGATCCTGACAAAGATCGGGTCCATATTGTATACGGATTATCCAAAGATTTAGCCCTACCCGGGTTTCGGGTCGGAGTTATATATTCATATAACGAAACCGTATTAGCTGTTTCCAAAAAGATGACAAGATTCTCTCCAATTTCAGCTCCTACACAACGGTTAGTAACTTCTATGCTTTGTGATTTGAATTTTATAAAAGAATATATAAAAAAGAATCTAGAAAGGTTAAGGGGTATGTATGAGTTGTTTGTTGGAGGTTTGAAGGAATTAGGGATTGATTGTGTGAAAAGTAGTGGGGGGTTGTATTGTTGGGTTGATATGAGTGGACTAATTCGCCCTTATAATGAGAAAGGGGAATTGGATTTATGGGAAAAGATGTTGAATTTAGGTAAGATTAACCCTACCCCTGGTTCTTGTTGCCATTGTATTGAACCAGGGTGGTTTAGGTTTTGTTTTACTACTTTAGAGAAAGAAGATGTTAGTGTAGTTATGGAAAGGATTCGTGGAGTTGTTGAAACTTGTAAATAGTTTTCTTGAATATTGATTGAATGGAATTGTGATGTTAGTGTTTAAAGGAAAAGATTGTTAGGTTTTTCGTTTTTGTGTAATGTTAGTTGATTTGAGGAGAAAGATAGTGATTTTTTAAATGTAGGGAATAGTAGCACAAGATTAATATTTGATTTTGTCCATATGGTTTCATTTTGTGTAATGCTTTTTGTCCCTTTGAGTAATTTTTTTTGTACTTTTTGTTCTTGTGGCTAAAGAAAAAAGTTTTTATTATCTTAGATGAGAAATTGTAAGATTCATTTGGGGGTTATCAAGAATAATGAATAGGACATGTATATCATAATGATAATAATAAATGTTAATTATAAATATAAAATAAGGGTAAAATAGTAATTTTAATATACTCACCGATACCAATTAAAAGAAAAATGAGATGCATAGAGTTTCTATGTCTGTCTCAGGTATAAATAACTGTTATTTGGTTTTTTGGACCATTCATTTGTATTTTATAAACCAAAATAAATCCGTAATTTTAAGCAATATCAATCCCAAAAATCGAATATTCAGATGTAGAAAGTGGACAATTCAGTTTTATCCAAATAGTAAAAATTCTTAGTCGTGATTTCGTACGAGATGGACTATTATGGACATTGCTAAATTGTCGTTTAAGAAACATGTTTGTTTCATAATCTTTATGAATTGCATTGTCTGCTCTCTAAGGTAACTATTGTGTATTATGATAATGTTAATGCATTTTATCTTTAATATGAGCTACAAAACACATTGAGATTGCTCAGATTGTTTCAAAGAAGGTATCTCGAGAACATTCTATATGCTTCATGTCCCATCTTGTTACCGATAAACTAATGTTTTGCTAAAGGTCCACCTCCAGAAGTACTTTTTGAAGACTTTTGCTACTGTAAACTTTCCTCTTTGACTACAATAGAGTAACAGATAATGACTAAATTTTATAACTCGTAGATAACTATATTTGTTGCTATATTTAGCCAAACAGTCGTCTTTTTTTTTTTCTACAAAAATCCTCTAACTTACAAAATGGTAAACTATTTAATAGAAAATTATAGAAATTGTCCTTACATTGAAAACAAATAATAAAAACGGTCCCTATAGTTTACATAATAGGTCCCCGTGCATAATTATTTTTACAAGAATAGTCTATATTTCAAAAAATTACATAAATGGTTGCTTCCTAATAAGAGGTTTATAGAAATGGTTCTTACGTTTCATAAAATTATAGATATGGTCCACGTTTTCACAAAAAATTAGAAATAATCCCTAAAAAGGAAAATTACAGAACTTGTCCCTAGGTTTCACAAAACTAAAAATGATATTATATATATATATATATATATATATATATATATATATATATATATATATATATATATATATATATATATACCTAGGTTATTCTATTCAAAATAATTATTGTGTTATTGTATGCATAACTGTAGACCAATCAATTTTACTTATTTTAAGAAAGTGATTAATATATATTATTGAATTAAAAATGTTATCTAATTTAATTACAAGAGTATTTTAGTCAATTAATATAGATTTAATAAAGGAAAATTGCATATTTTAAGGGATCATAGATTCTAGTAATTTTAAAAATCTTATTTTACGAATTATAGTTATTTTAATTCGGACATTCTAACATAATATGCTTATTTATTTAATTATTTACTCAAAAATATAAATATTCTTGAACCATAGATAATAAAAATATTCTTGAACCTATTTCGTGATCATGACTTTAAGAATTTCTTGTAGAATAACAAATTCTTGAACAATCAATTGAAGAATAAAAACAAAAAAATACATTATTTCTTTTGAATACAGGTAACAATTGTTAAGAATTACATTTATTGTTAAAGAACAAAACTAAAATTTCAAAACGGGAAAGAAAACATCAAAATCTAACAACGACTAATACATTCTAAAAGAATAATATGGTACGTTTCAATTTTGTGGTCCGTTCTTCAAGCATCAACTTCTGTGATTCCAATAGAATTGGAATACGTGATTCCCTTCCAATAGAATTGGAATCTCACCAATATCATCCATTGAATCATCTACATAAATATACTTGATACCTTTTCAGAATTCAACCTTGTCAAGCTCCTGCACTGTCCACATAAATGAAGTGTTAAATCAGAAAAAAAAACAAAAATTGAAATATGAATCCAAGAATGACACATGGGGCTCATGAAGAACAACTAATGAGTCGTATGGTCCATTCGAAAGTGACAAAAAACCATCTGGTGGACTTTCTAATGCCAATACAGTAAGATCAACATCTGTTTCTGCTTTCTTTTGCTTCGGCTTCTTGACTCTTGGGACAAAATGAGTTCTCCCATCTTTGGTTTCCAACTCCACTAACAAAAACAAGTAATAAACATCAGATGTATAGATATTTGATTTAAACAATTTAGATACGAAACACCAACAATATCAGCAAGATCGTTCAACCATACATGCCCAATATCATTTCTCAGTAGTTTTTTCATATGAAATTCATCAACCGAATCAATGCCTAATTAAAAAAAACAAATTTTTTTGAAAGAAATTAACAAAAGACACCATTTTAAATATTTATGTCATTCAGAAGCACTGTAATGAAAAAACAAATTGAATGGGGGAATAAAAGGGATTAAAACCCTATATGGTAATCTCAAAATCTATTGAATTTTCACAAATTAGAGACTGATTTACGTTTTTGTTGAATATGGGAACCGAGCATTGTATAATTAGAACCCAAAGTTTACGAAACACACACCTTTAAATTGAACTCCTAATTTGATACACTACTAGAAAAACATCCTTTTACGACGCGCAAATGCGCGTCAAGGAAGGCCCTGTCATAAAGAGAGACGACGCGCATTTACGACACGCAATTACATGTCGTAACCTTACGACGCGCGTGTTAATGACACACAATGCGTATCAAGAAAGCCCCTGTCAAGAAGGGTCATGTCATAAATGAAGATGACACACATTTTTGCGTATCATAATTTAAATGTTTAAAAAATATATTATTTATAGATTTACTAATTTTCAAATTAAGTAATAAATTAAAAATCTCATAATACAAAATAAAATACCATAAATAACAAAGATAATTCATTTCACTAATATGTCAAATACAAATGATTATTCCAAAAATGAGTAAATCTTATAAAAAAATGATCTCATTTATATACAATTGAACTTAAATTCACTTGTTCCATGTAAATGTTGACTCAAGTTTCCATTTTCAATGAACTCATACACCAAAAAAAGGGAGCCCTCCACACAATATCGTATAAAACGCACCTGCAAATATAAAGTCAAATGTTAAATAAATATGGCCAACTCAAAATCTTGATAAATATATTTATCAATTGAAATACTGCATACCAGGTGATGAACATGTGTTAACAGATAAAATAATATAATTATGTCTAAAACTAATATTCCAAACCTCGCCTATGATCTGCATAAATAAGTGGCAACAGTTATGGAAGAAGGCCCTTGATAAGATTTGGCTTGTTGTGGCCAGCTATACTCAAAGCCAAACAGCTGCACGCCTAACATGCTGCCCATGTTTATCAAAATTTAACAGATCATGCTAATAACTCATACATATAGAATTATAAGGAAAAAAAGAGTAGGGTTTTCCCCATTCCGTTGAATTAGACAAAACAAAATGTTTTCTTTCCATTCCAATGGAATGAAGAATTCCATTCCTCCCCTGATTCCAGCATATATAGAGATACTTACCCTGATCAATTAATTTAATCAAATATGCATAAAAATACCAATCAACCCACCAACACTTTTGTTAAATCAACACAATAACACTATTATTAAAAAACTATGACTCAAATTTTGTAAAGGAGCTGTGTTTTAAATATTGAGCATGTGAAAGGAACCAACGCTTCATGTGATTTAAGTTTGAAGCAACTCCATTATTCTCTGATGAGGAAGCATCTAGTTCTTTTGTCACATCCATTTTATCACCCGAGATACTTGTTGCAAAAAATTGTACATTTTTTTGTCATTTTTAAAACAATATTCAAATAATTTTCTGTCATGTTTTCACAAACAACATTTATCTAGATAGCACTTTATCAGTGTATCACTTAATGAGGAAAAAAAAGCAATTTGAGAAGGGAATAGCAATATATGAAAAGGAAAAAAAAATAATAATAAGTATAAGTATAAGAAACCTGCTCTAGAAATGAAATATGGAGGTAGCTCTCCTAATGCAGTTCCAAGGCCCCAAAGAATAGCTTCTACTTGTACTTGAGGCAAAATGCTGCTAAGTGGAACCTGAACACCTTGAGAGGATAAAAAAAAATGGAGGCCCAAACTCTGAACAATCCTTTTGAAGCCATGTAGGGCTTCTGTTTAACTTTATTGTATCATAAACAACACTTTTAAGATCCACACGACCACACTGCATTGCTTTTATTGTGAAGAAAGCAATGTGGGGACCCAGATATAGAACAAAAGTGTGCAGCCCAGACCCTGATCAATTAATTACAAATACAACTTAACAAAACTTCAAAAACTTTGGTTTCCAAAAAAGAACATTATAAATGAAAATGCAAGAATATAATTATCTAAAGGGAAAAATACAGAACAACACTTGTACTTTCACCATTTTATTGATTTAGCCACTGAAGAAGTATTTTTTTTATTAAATTAGCTATTGAATTATTATTATTATAATAATAAATGATAATGGGGATAAAGTTGATTGAGCTCACCAAGACCAAAGGAAGATGCAACACCAAGAGCTACCCATCACAGTCCAAACCTTGCATATTCAAGAAGCTCTTCAACATGCTACAAGAACACATGTATCACATATTCATCATTATATATTAATATATAACATATAATCATGAAAACCAAGGAACTTACAACCTCATCGATAATTTGAAGGAACTCTGAGTACGATGAATCATAGGCAATGAATTTGTTAACAAACAGAATACCCATTGAAGATCAATGTACAACTGATTTTGGGTTTTGGTTTGATTTTATGCTTTTCTTGGAAAACAACTAATAAAGATCAATAAATAGAGACCAAAAAATGGTATTTACTCAGTTTTATGGATGATCTCATGATCAATAGAAGCTTTCATTTGAGAGAACTCATATACATCATTATTTCAAATAAAACTGCATAAATATGTAGTTGTAATGGCCTAATGTAAGTAATAGGCAATAAGAAGTACCTTTCCATGTGGACCATCCACAAACAGAAACAAGAGTCCAGCTGCAACTGTGAGTGTGACAAAAAGCATAAGCCAGACAACATGTGTCAGAAGGTATACCGGTGATCTTGTTATATACTAAAGAACAGCCACTATAAAAAGCTTCAATGTTTTGAAAGGTTGTGTTATTAATGTCATATTCTCGAGTTCTTGTTTATGCTTCTCACGCAGTCCTACAATTACAAACAAGAAAACCGATTAGCCAAGGAAACAAGGCATCCACTCACCATTACAAAAATATAAACCCAAAATTGGAAAAAAAATCCAAATGGTAAAATGAGAACTTCCATAATTAAGGTTGTGTTTGTTACACGAGACAAAAAAGATTACAATTTTATCCAATTGACATCAGTCCACTCAATGCACACTAGACACAGAGCAATGCCATTGTGTTGTGTCATGTCTTATGTATATAGACATAGACTATAGAGAGATGATAAATTTTTTCATAAGAAAAGAGTGAGGTGATCTTATTAGATCAATTATACACACACACACATAAAGAGAAAGAGAGGGATATAGGAATAAACACAACCATGGTTCCATTGTGTTAGTTTGATATTATTACATTGTCATATCAGCTTCATGTAAACTCGAGTAACCTAGAGCAAGTTATCCAACAAACTCATTTCACATCTTCAATGACATTTAATCAATATTGTTTCGATTTACCAAATTAAGTAGGTAAAACTTTCTTAGTCTGAAAAAAGAAACAGTACAAAACCTCAACGGAAATAGAGTAAATAAAGAAGACTAAAAAAAACCCTTGCGAAAGTGCAACAGACAAAAGATATGAATCAAATAAAATAAGCCAATAAGGCATGGAGAAAGGGATATAATATGTCCCTTGATTTTATAAGGTTAAGAAGAGAGCAAGAATGGTAGCAAGAATCAACTTGTCACAAAGTCAAATCAATTAACCAATGAAAAAGGATAATAGTTTAATCTATTAGACAACCAGATCAAAAAAGTTGTGGATCTGGACGGATTGAGCTACCCTAGTTATGTCCATGGATTACAGCCAACAACATCAAATGTTAGAGGATTTGATTTAAACAATCCCGACATCTCAAAAATCAAAAGAGGTACCTGAGATCGGCATCTCGAAAGCCTGAGAAGACAACAAGATTTATGAGTGCGATTGAAGTTCTTCTGCACTCACATGCTAAAACGAAAATACATCTTTTGAATCAGTTTAAATTCTCGATAAAATCTCAAATCAGTGACAATCGGGATGAATACAAGTCCTAGAAAATATGATAAACTCACTATTCAAACGGAGCAGGCTAAGATCAGTAACAACGCGAAAGCAGATCTTTGTTGTTGTTACGGGAAGAGGACTCCAGGAAGATATGAGATTCGCAGCATTCACTGATTGTGCGCTGTCTCTCTATGGATATGATTTGTGCTCACTGTTGCTTGCTTTTCTTGGTCTCGAGTTAGATGTTAAATCAGAAAATCCATCCAACATTGGGACAAAAAATAAAAAGTGTAGAAAATCTTACATACATCTGGTTGGGATCGAAGATGGATTTAGTTATTTCTCCGTTTCTTTTTCCTTATTCTCTATACATTGTTCTTTTCTTTTCTCCCTTTTTCCATCTGAAAGTTTCTTAAAGTTTTAGGGCTTCTGCACTTGGAGTTTGCTGAAATTTGTTAATCAGTCACACAAACACACCCTTATTTCTCCATTACCGAACAATCACCAGCCATCATCTCCTCACAACCCCTTGACAACCTTCGAACGTCACCTCACACCTTCACCTGCAAATCGAAAAAAAAAGAAATCATAAGAAGGGAGAAGAAGGGTTGTGATCGAACCAGAGGAAGAAAAGGGGAAGAAAAGGCACATCTTTTCTTTTTTTCTTTTCGCTCTCAAACTCTAGCTGTAAATAGGAAAGCACGAGAGATATTGGGAGAATAGATACAAGAGAGACAGAGATATCCATTCAGGTACAGTTGAGAGGTGAGAACATATAATCATTTGAAGAAGAAGGAATTTGGATGGGTGAGGGTGGGGACGAGGAAAACCTGTTTCCTGTGAGATCCAGCACACAAAATCCCTAGTTCTTCCAATTTTGGGATGGCGTGTATTTAATGTCTCAGAGGGAGAAAATGGTAGATAAAAGAGGATAGTTGACATCGTTGACCACTATATCGCTGCCAAACTCCAAAAATACGAAAGGGAGGAAGAGTTATAGCCGCATAATGAGGTCTAGGGTTTACAGAGAAAAGGCACATCTTTTCTTTTTTTCTTTTCGCTCTCAAACTCTAGCTGTAAATAGGAAAGCACGAGAGATATTGGGAGAATAGATACAAGAGAGACAGAGATATCCATTCAGGTACAGTTGAGAGGTGAGAACATATAATCATTTGAAGAAGAAGGAATTTGGATGGGTGAGGGTGGGGACGAGGAAAACCTGTTTCCTGTGAGATCCAGCACACAAAATCCCTAGTTCTTCCAATTTTGGGATGGCGTGTATTTAATGTCTCAGAGGGAGAAAATGGTAGATAAAAGAGGATAGTTGACATCGTTGACCACTATATCGCTGCCAAACTCCAAAAATACGAAAGGGAGGAAGAGTTATAGCCGCATAATGAGGTCTAGGGTTTACAGAGAAAAGGCACATCTTTTCTTTTTTTCTTTTCGCTCTCAAACTCTAGCTGTAAATAGGAAAGCACGAGAGATATTGGGAGAATAGATACAAGAGAGACAGAGATATCCATTCAGGTACAGTTGAGAGGTGAGAACATATAATCATTTGAAGAAGAAGGAATTTGGATGGGTGAGGGTGGGGACGAGGAAAACCTGTTTCCTGTGAGATCCAGCACACAAAATACCTAGTTCTTCCAATTTTGGGATGGCGTGTATTTAATGTCTCAGAGGGAGAAAATGGTAGATAAAAGAGGATAGTTGACATCGTTGACCACTATATCGCTGCCAAACTCCAAAAATACGAAAGGGAGGAAGAGTTATAGCCGCATAATGAGGTCTAGGGTTTACAGAGAAAAGGAGAAGCAGAGAGTGAAGGTTGTCGGCTGATGGAGAGGATGAATTCGTTATTCCTTCCCGAACAACAACAAATTGATCACAGAACGAAACCTGCAAATGAGGTCTAGGGTTTACATGGAAACCCTAAAAGATGGAAGAAAAGCAGGGTTTTTAATTTTTTAGGATTTCATTTCCCCCTGCTATTAAAGTATGGAACGCGCGTTCCATTAAAATTTATAAAGCGACATCCTTAGATGACACACATGTGCCCTCGGTTTTTTTTTTTTTTGTTTAGACACTAATTTAAGGGCACACAATAATGCATGACCTAAATCCTTAAATTTTTTGAAGAGACGACTCTTTTTTAATGTCACTCTCTTTTGTGTAACATAAATCAATAAGTGTCATGGTTTGCACGTCGTAAAAGACTCTTTTTCTTGTAGTGATAGAGAGCATAGATGTTGACTTGAGGGCGTTAGATCTTCAACGTCGTCTCGTTGGTTGAGGATTTGGTGAAACAGGAAGGAAAAAGAGAATATGGGATAGAGTGGTGGGGAAAACGGTGATTGTACTGGCAGATGTTGGTGGTGGGAGAGATCGAAGTTTTCTTGAATGAATAGAGAAAGAAACGAATTTGAAGGTAACAGTATAGGAAGATTGGGTGGGAGAATAGGAACATTGGCGTCGTTTCCAAGGTTACATGGGATGAGAGAAGCCTTCCATCGGAGAAGCAATGCCAGCAGATGGAGAAGCAATGCCACCGGAGAAGCTCGCCGGTGATGTCTGTCGCATACATCGACCTCTTCCGCCATGATCGCCCCCTGGATCAGTGTCGTCCCGATGCTTCTTCCCTCTGCACCTCGTCGCGATTTCCCAACTATCACAGAAGCTCCGTCGACATGCCCTGTTCCTTCATTTCTGTCTAGGGATTTAAAGCTATAAATGTAAACGATTTTGCCTAAAATAAAGGGTTATGTGTGGTTTTAACCACAATTTAGAGCTCAAATAGTTTTAAGAGTTCAAACATATTACTTGTAATAATAAAAAACCATAAGCTATAAGACAATTAACTTAAATCACAAACAACTAATATCTTAAAAACGTCAAATCAATAGTAATTAACAACAAATATCTTAAAATTGTCTAATTTCACCATTTTTCAAAATTAAACATAACAAAAAACCAACACTTTTGTCTTTTAGTATTTTATCCATCTTTCATCTATGAAATTTGTCTTATTTTTAATATTTAATATATTAATAATTAATAAAAAAATTGTATATAATATATGGGGTGCGGTGCGGTTTTTGAAAACCAATAACCGCACCGCACCGCAAATTTGTGGTTTTTGAAAAACAGAAAACCTCACAATCGGTTTTTATTGCGGTTGCGGTTTATCGATTGCGGTTAATGCGGTTAATTTTAGTTATAGTGCGGTTTTTGCTCTCCCCTAATATAAACTATCTGGTGCGAAATAATCACGTACAAAAAGTTTATTTACCGCCTCAATCCTTATTTTCTACGCTTTTCTCGACGTTTAAAATTTCGGCCCTCTCACGTACCATGTCTTGTGCCGCAAACAATAGTGTGTGCAAAACCAACTCGTCATCAGAATCATCGGATGAAGACGAAATTGAGTCGAAAAAAATATTCATTTTTTTGAAAGTGTGTGTTTTGATGTGAATAAAATGTGTAACATGTGTGTTATATATATATATATATATATATATATATATATATATATATATATATATATATATATATATATATATATATATATATATATATATATATATATATATAGAGAGAGAGAGAGAGAGAGAGAGAGAGAGAATTGATAATTGAATGAATTTTTTTAATACTTTTCAAATGGTCAAAATGCCCCCTAACGTTCAAGAATCGAGCTAGCCAATTACGTCCCTTGTCTTCTTTTGTCCTTGCACTTACGTCACAACCAAACCACCGATCCTAGGGGCGGTGTTCATGTGTCTTGGGGAGCTCCACGTCAGCCTCTCATTCGTCTTCTTGTTTTCACTCCGGACAGCCTTATAGTAGATTTCTAATTTTATAATTTTGAGAGCATGTGCTCCAAAGTGACAAAATTTAATGTTTAAGATGACGGATGATTATGTTATCCCTTATATTTATAAACAAGGTTATTGTTTTTTTTTTTAAATTTAATTTTATATATTTTCTTATAGAAACCTAATCTTGCAAATTTAAGCAAAATTAAAACCTTTTTAAAGCTAAAAATTGAAGCTGGTAAAGCTGACACTAAGGACAAGTTTGATAACGGGGCTAAAATCTAAATATGTATTATTATTTATTGACTTTAGTTACATGTCAAAGTGAAGATTTAGCTAAGATATGTAATCATTTCGTTCCTTTTAAGTTTTATACAAAAATAATATGATTAAGAGGTAATTATTAAAATAATGATTTAATTTTTAAGATATATTTATTTTTTATTTAAGGGTTTAGGTTATCTTTATCATTAAATTTTTTTGAATATTTTATTTTGGTCATTATAGTTTGTTAAAGCTATCCTTCGCCATTAAACTTATTTATTTTGTTAATTTTGGTCATTTTAACTGAGGATAACATGTATATAACATTAGTCATTGATTTTTTTTTTTGTTTTTTATTTTAGTCATGATACTTTGTTTAAGTTATTATTGATCATTGATAATAAACAAGTTCAATGACCAATGATATCTTAAACAAAATATAATGACAAAAATAAAACATTCTAAAAAATTCAATGACTAAAAATGACCTAAACTCTTTATTTAATACACATCCTTTTATAATAATATTAATAAAACATTGTTCCCAAGTATATAGGTTTTATTAGATATAAAAATCATGTTAAATAAAATAAAATTTTATTTGTTTCGTGTAAAAATAAACGAAAACAATTTTTATCTACTTAATCTGTTTAATTATGATCTATGAAATTTGAATTATTCCATCCTAGTAGCGGGTCATGTCGCCTTGATGCCCCCTGTTCGAATACGAGCGGAAAAGGTATTATTCGTTTCAACATGAAACGAATTAATTATTCGATAAGAATTGCCTTTCATTATATTCCAATGTTTGATTCTATATACAAAAAGTTTTTTCTTATTCCATTCAATAATAGAATGCTTTCAAGGAAATAAACACGAAAGATCCTAGATATTACTAATGTATGAAATCAACGAATACAAAGTTTTGGTTGTCTTACGGAAAAAAAAATCAAGAAGAAATTTATCCAAGTACTTTTAAGCAAGGTTGCAGAAAACGTTAGACGTTACCTAGTCGGTGGACTGGGGTCTAGGGATTAATCGGGTAGGTAGTGATTAATCAGAGGATTAATCGGGGACCATTAATTATTAAGAAAATTATTCAAAAATTTATAAATCTAACTTTAATTGTAAGAATATAAATAAATAAGCATAAAAGTTTAATAATAAGTTTAACAAGCACAACGATTTATCATCCAATTAATAAGAAAAATTATTCAAATTTTAATATATCTTAAGAAAAATAAATTTGGGTATTTGTATATTTGAAAACATAGAAATTTTGAAAATTTTGGAGAAAAACTTTAAATTTTAATTTTTAAATTTTTTTTATATATTAGTTGAACACTGAAATACTATGAACTTTTGAAATTTTGAAAATTTTGGTTTAATATTTAAAATTTTGAAAATTTGAAAATTTGGCCGATTAGGCCGTCTAGGACCGATTAGGACCGCCTAGGACCGATTAGAACCGTCTAGCTCCGACTTTGACCCCCTTTGACCAAAACCGATTAAGCCGACCGATTAGCCTTAATCCTATTCGGTTGTAGACCGCCTAGCGATTAATCCCCGATTAATCGGACGCCTAGACCGATTTTTACAACACTGCTTTTAAGTAACAAAACGTTGTCAATTTGGAAAAGATAATGTCAATATTATTAATTCTCGCATAAATATCTTTAAATGCTAATATGATAACTATTGGTGTGCCTATATTTTTGTGGTTCTTTCTGAGACTTTGTTGTTGTTCTGCCGTCCTGGGTCATGGCTGTTCCTATCACTCCGACCATCATATTCTCTCCCACCGACAGGACCGACCTTGAGGTTTGCTAAGTTAGGGCTTAGGACTAGGGATGAGCATATGGACCGGGGAACCGGCTGGAACCGGTACCGGAACCGGAACCGGCACCGGAACTGGAACCGGAACCCGATGGATTGGTCGGGTCGGGACCGGGACGTTATTTTTGTGGATTTTTGGAACCGGGAACCGGTAGAACCGGCAAAAACCGGAACCGTATGATGTTATTTTTCGAGGACCGGTTCCAACATTTGAAGACACGACAAGAACCGGTAGAACCGTCGGGCCGGTTCGGTTCTTGATTTTGGTCGAAGCCAGTTCCCGGGTCGGGTCCGGTTCGGGCTGGTTCTTGCCGGTTTGGTCCTTTTGCTCATCCCTACTTAGGACCTCTATTTCTAAAGGGCCCTATATTCTCAAAAGTCCAAAAGTTTAGTCCATTAAAACATCCAATCTAGTAACCTTAAATAAATCACCCGGAAGAAATGATCATTCCACTCATGAAACGAAACGATGTTGCATTCTTCTACTGATTCTAATTTTTGCGACGCACTTATCTCATCCGTTTCCGATTTCCGAGTGAGTGAGTCCGACGCAATACATAGGGATGTCAAAAACCCCCGTGGGACCCCGATACCGTGCGAGACTAAATTTTAAAAAAAACTGGGAGCGGGGGCAGGGGCAGAATTAAACCCCATTTATTTTCGGGACCAGGGTCGGGAGTCGGTATTTCTGCCCTGTACTCTCGCGGGGGCCCCGGTTGTACATTTATGTAAAAAATATATATTTAATATAAAATACATATAGAAAATAGATTTTCTAATTTTAGGTTTGGTGTAGGTTTCACTTTCCCGTTTCCAATTAATGGATGTTAAAGATGTAACGAATTGATTATATATTTTTGAACATGTAAGTATTTTATATTTGTAATGTTGGATTTGTCGTATTTTATATTTGTAAGATTGTTGGAATTGTGGTTTTGTAATGTTGGATTTTTAATTTTTTAGTTTCTAGAAGATTATGTTTTAAGTTTTTAAAGCTATTAAAAATAGTTTTTTAGCCTAAAACAAAGGAGTTTTTTAGCAAAAAAAAAAATCGAATTTCAAGCCTATAAACCGGAGGAACGGGGGCGGGACCGGGGGCAATGGAGGTAACCGGGGGCTATGTAAACGAGTGGTCCGGGGTGGGACCGGGGGCGGGGGCAACAACTGATTTTGGGAGCGGGGCAGTTTTTTCCGCTCCCGTTTGGTCCTGTTGACATCCCTAACAATACACATTCATCAAGTTATTCACCCAGAATAATCAGGAATCCCTGAGCATACTCAATGTTATAGAAAGCACAATGTAGGAGTGATTTGATTCGTTAGTCATATCACTCTCAATTACTTTATTCGATTAGAATATAGCTATGTGATTGAGCTATATAGTCCTAAATACCATAAGTTATTGACAATGAATGATAGGTTTATTAACAAGTTTGTTATGTACTCTTTGTTATATTAGGTGTGACAAAACTGCAAAAATGGTCCCTATGGTATGTATTTTTTCTGATAGTCCAAACCACGACTTTTTTGGTTTCGTGGTCATTTTGAGCTAATTTCGTTGCGTTTTGGTTCCTCGAAAAACAAAAAAGACTAAATTGCCTTTCTGATATTTTTTCTGATGGTATGTCTCTCTCTCTCTCCCCATATCTTCTTCTTCCCCGTAAAAGAACCCAAAAAGAACCACCATAACTTATAATGTTATAGGTTTTAGTTTCCAAAATCAACCTATGTTCTTCTGTGTACGTCAAAATAATTGATAGCGATAAGAAGATTCTTAAACAAAGTAACCCACAAAGAACATAACCTTAATCCATGGTTGCCTACTGTCGTGGACCTACACTCCACCGCCTATCTCTCATTGTGAGACCTTGAAGTCATAGAGCATCTGAGATCCATCTCCACCACACACCGCCTATCTATTTCTCCCAATTAACTTCGACAAACACTTCCCCATCCTAGTCGGTATCTCTAATCCACCTACCTTACGTCCAATCATCATGCGAAAACTTACCGGATATAGCGTTAAAATTCTCAACAGACCTTGCAGTTGTCGGAAGTTTCAAAATTTAGTAGAAACAAAACTAGAAATCAACAAGCAAAAAGGAGAAGCATGGAAGAGATGGCATAAGTGATTGAAGGTTCTTGTTTAAATTCCTGCACTCCTTGACAGATCGATTCTCCAGAAGCATAGAAAGAATCTAGAAGTGGTCAACTTCCAAATAGGTCTGGTGTGTGGTTTCCTTTCGAAATCGGTCGGGCGTGGAGTCCGATAGATGATGAAAGGACGTGAGATGCCAACAGAAAATCGGGGGGGGGGGGGGGTTCGATTCTTAAAGATGAAAGGTCTCGTTGAAGGTGATATTTTCCTAGCTAATCCCACTAGCTAACCACCAGATATGATTTTCTTGGTTAGGGTGATTTTTACATCTTGATAATCATTCTTAAGTTCTTGAATTTTGTAATTAAGTTCCTAAAATCAAGATTGAGTCTCGATTTGTTACGAACAAACAGGGGGTTTAAGATTTTTTTATTCGTCAGCTTTTTTGTTCATCTTCATGTTCATATAAGAACACCCAAAAACCTACAAAAATTTGATTATGTTCAGCATGTTTATGTTCGGATCTGTATTTTCATCGGTGTTCTAAAACTTAGAATTATGCTCTTCATAAGCTTGAACATCGGTGGGAGAGTAGAGAGAGATTAGTTTTTTTTTGTCTGATAAAAATGAGCCTTGAATTTTTGTTTCTGGAAGATAAATGAAGAACATATATTCATCTCGTTCATCTCAGAAATATGATATATATATATATATATATATATATATATATATATATATATATATATATATAGGAGTAGGATCAAATGAGAATACCCAAAAGGTTGAGAACACAAGAACGGATCTGAACCATTTAAAAAACTAAATTTAAGGTTATTATCGAATGAGCTATTTATGTAAAGTTTTAAAAGTTACAGGCATTAAAGTGTAACTTCAAATGGTGAAAAGGGTATTATAGTAATTGGATCTTTACCACCGTTGTTTAATCCCTATAATTCCTTAATCACTCACTTATTTCCTTCCATTTCCCGTCTCTCTCTTCATCTCTCTCTGTAAACCTAGGTAGGCCTCCACCCTACATGATTGATCCACCACCAAAAGGGAATTGATGAAGCCAAAAAAGGAAAGGGAAACAAGATCTTCAAATTGTTGTTGATCGGAGGAGAAGAATTCACGAACAGAGCATGGACCAGGAGGCATAATTGATTGGGGAATATTTGATCCTCATCTGATCAAGTGACATGAACGACTGATCTACTCATCATTGGTGCAGAAGAGGCGTCGACCTTCCCCTGATTTACTCCAGATCGATCGAAGAGTATTGTGCCAATGTGTTGATTTCCAAAGTGAATCTCGATTTCCAATGTGTTGTTTGAATCGCATACAGGTAATTCGATGCATAAATTGGATGTCAAATATTTGATACATAAATCGCATACAACTTAACTTCTTCCACTATTCGAGCAAATACTTGATTGCATATCGTTTTGGTTACAAATATTCCACACCTACATCTAGATTCAAGAGGCGACACTCTTTTGCATGTGTATGTTTCTTAGGTATGGTAATTTACTCATTTAAATCGACTAATAGGGGAAGAAGATAAGTTGTGCACATAAGGTGCTCGATGAAATGCCCGAATTCAGAAAACTGGAACTTGAATGCTTGATCGATTCTTTCTCAATCTTTTCTTTGATTTTTTTTTTCTGACGATATTCAATGAATGAAAATCAAAGCTAACCTTTCGCTACACCCTCAATGAAAAGCAAAAACAATAGAACATTCAAATTTATGTATATTGATGCAAACAAAATTACTTAAATATTTCTATCTGTTTGCCATTTGTTTTTTCTTCCTTTTCTGCAATAATCATACATGAATATAGCTATAATTATACATGAATATAACTATAACCATATATACAAGCGTTTGTGAATAAATGAAGATGTATATATACATTCCCCGTACATTATTATAGTTTGTGAATTGTTTTTTTTAATATCATTGAACTCATTTTACAGGTATGAATTTAAGAATAACAATGATCACAAGTGACTTTGTTTTTTGGTGTGATGTTGGATACTAGCAGAAAATCATGAATCAAAGTTGGTTGAGTCTCACTCTAACTCATAGTAGTTGGATATAAGAGGCATATAGATCAAGAGGGTAGCATGAGACGATAAAATCAAGATTTGGATGCACTACAAAAGGCAAAAAGCACCAACATCATTAATCATTAATGATTACTAGCGATCAAGATCAAGAGGTAAGTGTTGAGTCCCTTTCATTAATGATTATAACACTTTGATGCATTAATGATTATAACACTTGATGTAGGTGTTGGATACTAAAGAAGATAAAAAAACCAACAAGATTACTCAAAATATATGGTTTTCAATCTCACCAATTTCTACTAACAGTACAAGTAAGATCAGATCTATTTAAAAAATTTCATACTTCATAGACTATGGTCGTTGATAAAAGGTTAAAACTGATGAATTAATCTAGTGATTTTTGTGTTAGGTCCATTGAGAAGAAATAAGGAAACGAAATAGCAATTGGAAGCAAATTTTCAAGAAAAGGGAGCTCGATATTTCATATATGTATTCTTTTATGTTAATAGAAAAACAGGCAACTTATGTATTGTAATTTCATTTTTTATTAGAAGAATATTTCATTTTTGATTGAAATGTATTCAATATCGATTAGAGGTATTTGTATCTTGGTTGAATAAATGATAATGAACATATATTCGTGTTTATCATTTTCTTTTAGATGTAATTTATGTACTATTTTGTTATATTCATTTGTGATTAAAACAATATCCATTTGTGATATTTGTGAATAACAGTGTATATTCATTTGTGATTGTGAATAGAAGTGTATTAAAATGAGATTGTAAATAAAAGTGGATTTATTTGTGATTTGAGGCGTACTGATTTCCTTTTAAAGAAAAAGAAACGGTCATCAATTATTTTTCGGAAAAATCATCATGAAATTTTTTTTATATATTTCATCAACTAAAAAGAACTATTAATTTTTTTAGGTAGTTAAAATCATTATCCCTAGATTTTAGGAAATCATTAATTAATATTTATATAAAGTTACTAATATACCCTTATAAAATGATTGATCCAGAAATGTTCTCGCGTTCTCAACCTTTTAGGTGTTCTCATTTGATCCTCTCCCTAATATATATATATATATATATATATATATATATATACATACATATATATATATATATATACATACATATATATATATATATATATATATATATATATATATATATATATATATATATATATATATATATATATATAGACACACACACACACATACTAGACGAATTTTCGCGCGTTGCCCAGCGTTGGTTAAAAATATATTGTTAAAATGTTGAAAAATATATGTTTAAAATGATTATATTATTGACATTAACTTTGACATAATATTTTGAACAATATTATTTATTGACATCAATCCACATTCCTCATTAATAGAATTAAATATAATTATCTATTTAATATTATTTTTAACAATTTTTATGATTGATTAATTTAAATTTTTACTTATGCAATTATTTTCTAATTTCAATAATGATGTTCATTTAAAATACAATTTATTTGTTGTTAACGTTATGTAATTTATAAATTGATGTTATTATCATTTAAAGTTATTGTTCTTTAGTTATAAACCACTTATTATTATTAATAAGTTAAAGAAGACTTTTAAGAAACTCTTAATATTACTATTAAAATGTGAAACATACACTAAATAATAAACTGATAAGGTTAATTATAATATGTTAAAAGTTAAAAATATAACTTTGTAAATAGAAGTAAATATATTCTTTTAATATTGAAATTTAGTTTATATATGATTACACTTTAGGTTTGATATTTATTTAACCTTATTAACCAACTTATAATCATTAGAAATTAAAAAGTCATGAGAGTTTCAAATGAATGAGGTGAAAGAAAAAATGCTTCATTTATAAGTATAGTGGACGAATTTCCACGCGTTGCGCAGTGTGCAATTATATTGTTTAGAATCTTGATTTTTATAATGGGTGTTTAGTTGTTATAAGTTACTATGACAAGTTAATAAAATTTATCAACGTCCGGATTAAAACACAAGACATTCAATCTAAAAGAAAAACTTCTACTAAGTAGGTTAGTCTCACATAGACGTTTAATTAATTATACATTTCAGTTTAGGTTTTATATTTAAAAATATACATAATTTTTAACTATTAGAAAAATAGTCTTATGATATTTTGATTTATGATTGTGATTTAAAACCATTTTTATTTAACCAATAAGTTATATGTATATATTTGGTAGAAAAATGAACAGTTGGTTTGAACTTAGACTAATAATTGATTTTAATATATTAAATAAATAAAATTAAGGAGGTTAAAGTGAATGATTTAATTAAGTTACAAAAAACAAGTATGTTTGGTTAATTACTTGAAAGATCAAGAGTTTGTGTAACTTTCAAATGAATATTTTGCATTAATATGACATTTATTATAAAATAAAAACCAAGATTAGTGAATAACTAAAAAAATACACATTTTAACAATCTTGGCATTGATATATCTTATTAGGTGTTTGTTTTATAGTTCCAACATTTATTATCATTTCTACTATTAAATATTAAGAATTTTTTGTAGTTTTAGGTTGTGGAGGTAGCTTGTTCGAGCTATGTGTTTCTTCATAAAAGTCCAATTATTATTTTATTACAATTAATGCGTTTGATTCCTTACTCTGTTAATGTTGATTTAAGAAAATCATTGTATTTATCATTTTCAAGAATATGAAACATGTTAACGGATAACAACAATAAATTAAAAACCAAGAGATACAACTTGTACAACAAACCTACAACAATTAACAACGGTAAAGAGTAAAGTTTCTGGCATTATCTTTAAAAACATCAATGCATCTTCTCATTAAAAACTACAAACTTTCTCATAAAGCGATAAACTCATCAACTCATTAAAGTGAATTTCTACATCTCAATATGAACTTCAACACAAAACCTTGCATATTGTTCAAAATGTGAGGTAATCTTCAACTTAAATATTCATTAAATCTCAGAGTGTTTATAAATAATTTCTACAAATTATGAATATCACATATCAAGCAGAGTTAGAATCATAAAACTTGAAGTTATATCCATACCCTTGATTGCTCCATTCACCAATTCAATTTTACCCCTAATAATATAAACTTATAAGAAATGGATGGTGTAGAGCGTTGTCTTTCAAAAAATAATTGTCCGTACCTGTATGCTCAATAAAATATTGCATGTGTCAATTTGTAAAATAGATGTTAGAAAGTTCTTAAACCTAAGAGCTACTTTTATTCACAATTAAAAACACAATATGTGAACAAACCAACAAAAAAACCAATTGTTTTGATTAAAAACACAAAATTCATACCTTGCTTTATTATAGATTATTGAACTTCAATATTATATTGACAACATAATATTTTCATTTACACCAAAACAGAGAACAAATGATCACTAATTAGACAAAAGAAGTATTTTGTTTTGGTTTAGGATATTTATTTATATAGAAGTAAGTATTTATAGGCTAACTACATTTGTGTGAAGGAAATTTCAAAAGTCAAATTAAATCCTATAAGTTGAATAGTCTTGGAAGTTTTAAATGAATGAGATTCATTACATTGAAGGTGAAAGTGTGTAGGAGTTTCAAATGCATAAGGTGTTGGCAAGTTTTTTATGGGGGTTTCAAATGAATGAGATTCAAGGAAAAATGCTAGCTTTATAAGTATGTATAATATATATATATAACGACATCATATTTTCTATATTTTTCTTACAGATAAAAATAACTACATAAGCAATGTGTTCCTCAAAACAAAACTATATAATTTTCATGTCCTAAAAATATTATTATATAAAACAAATTTGAACACCATATGTTCGCATTTACTAGAGAATTATGAGAAACTTAGTTTTCTAATCTACCTATTCTAATAAATGAAACCTAGAAATGACACGTGTTAATTTTTTTGAATGTCTTTTTGACACGTGGCATTTTCCATTATTTTTATTATTTTCTTTTTTTGATAATGATGGGACATCGACCTCCGGCGAGTCTTCTAGTCTTCTCCTGCGGCGGATATCTGACATCACAATGCAAACCCGTTAGAGCCGTCCCAGGGACTATGCCCCGGGAGCGGGCTCCGACGGTCAAGTTAGATAAGCTAGAAGATCTGAGATGGTTCTCCTTAGCTGGAGAGGACCATCTTGGTACTAGTGGTGGCTGACGGCGGCGGGTGGCAGCTGAGCCACCCGACCGGAGTATAGTGGCGGCTGAGCCATGGGGGAAGATCTAGGGAAGGGCCCCTCTCCATGGAGGAGGTACTATTTATTATATAGGGGACAATTAGGTCAGGCCTTGGTCCAACCCAATTCAGGCCCAACTAGCAAGGAGTTGGGCAAGGCCGCCCGGAGGCGCCGGGCAGGGCTGGCAGGCGCGCACCAGGAGAGGATGGCAAGGGAGCGCCTGGCCGAGCCGGCAGGAGAGTCCCCAGCAGGGCTGGTGAGGGAGTCCCCAGCAAGGCTGGCAAGGGAGCGCCAGGCAAGGCTGGCAGGAGCACGCCAGGCCAGGCTGGCACGCTAGAGCAGTCTAGGCCACGCCAGTGGACCATATCTCATCAAGGCCCCTCCAGTCTGGTGTTATTGGTACGCGGCCAATGACATCGGACTGGACTTAGTCTTATAAACTGACAGGAAAGTCCCCAGCGAGGCTGGCAAGGGAGTCCCCGGCAAGGCTGGCGGGAGCGCGCCAGGCCAGGATGGCGCGCTAGGGCAGTCTAGGCCACGCCAGTGGACCATATCTCATCAAGTCCCCCCAGTCTGATGGTATTGGTACGCGGCCAATGACATCGGACTGGACTAAGCCGGATAAACCAACATGAGAGTCCCCAACGAGGCTGGCAAGGAAGTCCCCAGCAAGGTTGGCAGGAGAACGCTAGGAAAGGCTAGGGGGAGCGCGTCAAGCTAGGCTGGCACGCTAGAGCAATCTGGGCCATGCCAATGGACCATATATCATCAAGTCCCCCCAGTCTGATGGTATTGGTACGCGGCCAATGACATCGGACTGGACTAAGCCGGATAAACCAACAGGAGAGTCCCCAGCGAGGCTGGCAAGGGAGTCCCCAACAAGGTTGGCAGGATAACGCCAGGAAAGGCTAGCGGGAGCGCGCCAGGCTAGGCTGGCATGCTAGAGCAGTCTGGGCCATGCCAATGGACCATATATCATCAAGTCCCCCCCCCCCCAGTCTGATGTTATTGGTACGCGGCCAATGGCATTGGACTGGAACTACTCATATAAATTGTGCGTCGTCAAGTCCCCGTAGTCTGATGCGATTGGGTTGCTGACAATCGGATCGGACTAGATAAAGCACCAATACAATGAACAATAAAGAGAATGACCGAACCTCTCCCACGGGAGCCGTCGGGTTATGCAATGAGCCAAACGCTGCTTGAGCTGACTTGATACTCCTTCATTGAGAGGAGTGCGAGCCGGTCGGTGAGATGCAACATAACTGTTGCTGCGATCATGCGGACCGAGGCTGCTAAAGAGTGTTACGTGACACTGATGTCGGTGGAATGTCGGACCGGGGTAGCTAAGAAACATAAGCTTGCCATTCAGTCCCTGAGACTTTTATCCGACGTGACTGTTGAGGTAGCCATGTGAGATGGGATGTCACCAGTAACCATCTACATAGCCTGAATTGCGGCATACCAACCCTATTCCCCCCCTTTCTTAGAGGAGGCGTGAAATAGATTCCAAGAGCTGGGCGACTAGGTTGCTAGCGAGGGTCACGTAGTAAGACTATTGTCGATAGCCAGACAACATAATTGTTGAAGGGTAGGCAGTGAGGCTATAGGATGGGGTTGCATAGCAAGACCATTTCTGAAAGCCAGGAAACAGAGATGCCGTGGGGTACGCGACGAGGCTACATGTAGGGTTGCACAGCGAGACCATTTTCAAGAGCCAGGAAACAGAAATGTCGTGGGGTACGTGGCGAGTCTACAGGTAAGGTTACGCAGCAGGACTGTTTCCGAGAGCCAGGAAACAGAGGTGCTGTGGGATCATAGGAAGCAGGGCCGCTGTCGAGATGACCTTCTTGCTGGAGAGTATCCTCACTATAGCAGGTTGTAATGCGGATAACACTTCATCGATCGTCCGAGCACCAGAGAGTCGTGATGACTATGAGATAGGAAACACCAAGATCATGGTGTTGGTCGTGGAATAAGCTTGTGATGCGCGACTTAGGAGAATAGCTTGGGCTTAGCGCCAGCGAACATGGAGATGTCTTGCAGGAAAGCATCGCGTATCACAGATCAGGTTTGGCTGCTAACGATCGTAGATAAATCACACGGAAGAGCATCGTGTGGAATGGTCGGGGCGTGTTGCTATACTGGAGTTGGGTTGAGAAGTCAGGCGACTCGAGGCAAGGGTACTGAACCTCGCATACGGAGCTTGCCGCTATAATGGAGTCGGGCTTGGAAGCCAGAAGACTCGAGGCGAGGGTACTGAACCTCGCATGCGGAGATTGCCGCTATATTGGAGTCGGGATGAGAAGCTAGGCAACTCGAAGCGGAGGTACTGAACCTCGCATGCGGAGCATGCCGCTATAATGGAGTCGGGCTGAGAAGCCAGGCGACTCGAGGCGAGGGTACTGAACCTCGTATGCGGAGCTTGCCGCTATAATGGGGTCGGGCTGAGAAGCCAGGCGGCTCGAGGCGAGGGTACTGATCCTCGTAGGCGGAGCTTGCCGCTATAATGGAGTCGGGTTGAGAAGCCAGACGACTCAAGGCGAGGGTACTGAACCTCGCATGCGGAGCTTGCCGCTATAATGGAGTCGGGTTGAGAAGCCAAGCGACTCGAGGTGAGGGTACTGATCTACACACGCGGAGCTTGCCGCTATAATGGAGTCGGGCTGAGAAGCCAAGCGACTCGAGGTGAGGGTACTGAACCTCGCACGCGGAGCTTGCCGCTATAGTGGAGTCGGGCTGAGAAGCTAGGCGACTCGAGGCGAGGGTACTGAACCTCGCATGCGGAGCATGCCGCTATAATGGAGTCGGGCCGAGAAGCCAAGCGACTCGAGGCGAGGGTACTGAACCTCGCACGCGGAGCTTGCCGCTATAACGGATTCGGGATGAGAAGCCAGGAGATTCGAGGCGAGGGTGCTGAACCTCGCATGCGGAGCATGCCGCTATAATGGAGTTGGGCTGAGAAGCCAAGCGACTCGAGGCGAGGGTACTGATCCTCGCACGTGGAGCTTGCCGCTATAATGGAGTCGGCCGAGAAGCCAAGCGACTCGAGGCGAAGGTGCTGAACCTCGCATGCGAAGCATGCCGCTATAATGGAGTCGGGCTGAGAAGCCAAGCGACTCGAGGCAAGGGTCCTAATCCTCGCACGCGGAGCTTGCCACTATAATGGAGTCGGGCCGAGAAGCCAAGCGACTCGAGGTGAGGGTGTTAAACCTCGCATGCGGAGCATGCCGCTATAATGGAGTCGGGTCGAGAAGCCAAGCGACTTGAGGCGAGGGTGCTGAACCTCGCATGCGGAGCATGCCGCTATAATGGAGTCGGGCCGAGAAGCCAAGCGACTCGAGGCGAGGGTGCTGAACCTCGCATGCGGAGCATGCCACTATAATGGAGTCGGGCTGAGAAGCCAGGCGACTCAAGGCGAGGGTACTGAACCTCGCACGACTGGGCACAACACCCTACAATCTATGTGTCTAGCTCGTGTGACCAGTTTAGGTTAAAGCAGTTCGGAGAATTTTCGGATAGCAGCCGGAGGTTTCAGCCAGTCTTCAGTTGTGCGAGGTGAGTCTCCTCACTATGTGAATGGGTCTAAGGCCACAATGCCGACCCATGTAGTATATGAGTAGGAAGACCGGGGTTAGCCCAAGGCACTGTATGCTAGTATGTGATTCCGGACCAAGGTCCGATGCCGGGTGGGTGCCCAAGGAATGTTTGTATGTTTGTTATACTTGTTGTCTTTGTGATACTGGTATGTGTCTGGTAGGGAGGTGAGTGGGTTAGGTCCCATATCTCATCACTAGCTGAGTATGGATGTAGTTCCATATCTCAATATTAGCATAGTAGGGACGAGGCCCATGATAGGAGAAAAGTGAGTGTGGGCGGACGGAGTTCCATAACTCATCAGTAGCAGACCAGGGGCGGGGCCCAAGATAGGCGAGGCCTTAGTACAGGGGTACAATAGGGAATGTTTTCTTTATGCGCTAGTATGTCATTTGATTGCATGTATGTGTATAGCGGGTGAGGCCCATAGATAGGCGGGGCCTAAGAGAGACATATATGTATACCGAGCGGGGCTCGATGCCAGGCGGGGCCCGATGCAGCGGGCGGGGGCCTAATACGTGGTTAGGTTTATGTGGTCATGCATATGTGGTATGTGGTAGGTTGGGGAACTCACTAAGCTTCGTGCTTACAGTTTTCAGTTTTGGTTTCAGGTACTTCTGGTAGCGGAGGGAAGAGCTCGGGATGATCGCATGACACACACCAAGAAGTTTTAGCCTGGGATGTTTTTACTCTGATAATTAGTGTTGGGTTTTGAGCATTCTAACACTCCTATGGTGTACATGCAACCCTATAAACCTTGGATCTATGTTTTCTCTATTATACATGCAAATAAGAACTTTCCAAGGCTTTAATCCTAACTAGCATATTATGATGTTCTTAATCTACAAAGTAATAGTTAGATGACATACCTTTTGATGTAGCTTGATGTCTTCAAGCTTTAAGAGCTTAGCCCCAATAGTGTGGAAGCCTCAAGTGGAATCACAAATCACCAAGACACCTTGGAAGACTTTAGAGAATATGGATACTTGGTTCTCTCTAGTGAAATTGGCTAGCCCTTCTTAGTGTACCACACTAGTACCAATTTCACCAACCAAGGACATCTTTATATAGTGTAGAGGATTAGGGTTAAAACCCTAATACCCATGACCTTTCATTTCCTAGGATCCATGGGTTAAACACTCCATGGACTATCCATGAAAGTTTAGCCCAACCTAAATGAACTTGGCCCATTCCATATATATAAGAGTCCGTATTTAATTAGTTCCTTTTGATCACTTAATTAATTATAAATTATTTCTTGATCAATACTAATTAAATAATATGATTCCATATTAATATATTAGAACTTATAATATATTAATATTAATCATAAACATACTATTCTCAAAAGATTATCCATATAAATTGTGTCGGTGAAGTGCAACTCAAATGGACCATGCCGGGTCGGGTCAAGTACATACCAAATATAGTTATGGACTTAGACATTAATCCAACAGTCTCCCACTTGGATAAGTCTAAAACTATTATTGTGTATGACTTCAAACCTAACTGACAATCGTAGCTCTTAAAGCCACTGTCGAACTCTGATCTTGTCAACGAACTTGTCCATTAGATAAGGGATCATATATTCCTCCATTCTAGATATCATATGGACTGAGACATGGATTATAATCATTCTCTCTGTCCATTTGTTGTTTCCCGATTTCCGATTTATGACGACTGACTAATTGAACAAATCAAATCAGTCCTGGCCCGGCCGAGCACTTCCATTTGTCATCATCAAATCATCGAGGGGCCCACATATATCGCTTTTATCCCGAAGGTAAAAAGGAATGGATAAACTTCGACTCATATGGCTTGTTCTACTACTTGTTGAATCATACACAAAGGCACGTTTTATAGCACCGAGTTACCAAATGCGTTTTCGTGCAATCAATGTACAACCAACTCATAGTAACAACTCATATCTCTAGGTTTGAAGAATATAAGATATTATCGTCTCATGATCACTCGTGATAAAATCCATGAAGTGATTCCAATGAGCACGGGTTGAATCCAATACTCAGAACTTATGAGCACTCATGAGTGTTGTAGCCCTTTGTCCAACACCTTAGACCTCTACAAGCCAACCCATGACAGTCTTGATTCATATCTACTTCCAACATATGACCGACTGTGGATGGTTTGAATAACTTAGTCATTCCGGAAGAATAACCTAGTTTATTCAGGAAGTCAAAACATGCAAAATGAAACACAAGAATAATTGAATCCAATATGGTATCAAAACCTATGAACATAAATAAAACGCCTTTTATTTATCACCATATGATTACACATTATTCATTGTATACTGTTTCAGCTATCAACTTTATTCTTGAATTTAAAACAATAGTTGTCCCATGCTCCAAGCATGTACACTATGTTTTTTCTAAACACTAGTCATGCCATACACCAAGTATGCATACTATGTTTGTCTATGATCTTTACTTTGTGAACTAGATCCATTGAACATAACTTCAATGATTCTCTTTTCACACTCCCAAATCCTTACTGCAAATGCAAGAATTCCAAATTCATGCCATTTACTGAAATCTGTTAGATTCTAAACTTATATACATTGATCCTCTTGTAATGATTATGCACAAAGTCAGAAAGACTTGACAACAATCATTATAGAGTATTCCAAAGGAGATCAGCTCCTTGGAAACATCCTTCTTGCATTAAGTTTCCTTAATCTTACACAGATTGAAAATTCTAACTTTGAAACATTTCCAGATTCCATTTTGACTATCACTTCTGACCAAGAGTTGCCTCCTTACAGATTATGTCAATATGGTCCTTCCAGAATTATCACTATACTTCCAACTGTCCTTGAGCAACCAATCTTTGGTAAACCTCAGATTGTCCTCGACAATTGTTTAATCCTTTTAGTCAAATCCAGTTCTAAATCTTTTCCCTTCTTAATGCCCCAGACATTTGGAAAATTTTAGAAAGGATGAATATAGCACATGTAATCGATCCTATATCTGAAGCATATGAGAATCGATTCATGATGTCTCACATAAAGACTAAACCAGTCTTTTGCTATAACATTTCCATTTCAATTTGCCAAGTTCTCATAATTCAGATTATGAAAAGGGATGCCGTAATCATAATCGAATTTTAGAACGCAAATAATGGACTCATATACAAAATTTCCTTATGTTGAGCCATTCCAACATGAAATTCATATATATCCTTGACTAAATGATTAAAACCTCACGATCTAAGCTTATAGATTTGAGATGAAGTATAATTTCTTCTCCCTTAATTATAGCAAAACAACTCTTTCCCAATTGAAACTTTTGTTTTCTATAATTAACAATGCTAACTTGCAATACTTATCATAATTATCATGCTCCCACTAACATGATGATTATTAGCATAACACTTATGCTCCCACTAGCTTTGACATGTACTCAGAAATCAGCTGACTTTCTTACCAAAGTTCATATTTCTGAAACTAGATTGTTTTGATAAAACTTAATCAAAAGCATACACCTTCCCTTAGATAGCACACTTGTGTATCTAAACAATTATGAAGAGGGATGCCGTAATCATAATAGTTAGAACTTTTTGCCACTTCTCACAAGTCCAGGTTAGTGTAAACCACACACACTCCACTAACGACTTTGAGAATGCAAATATCACAATTGCTATCTAGCTAAAATCTACTTAGTGAAAGTGTTTCCTCACCATCATTTTCATGAATCGGAGAGAAACCTTTTGACACTTAGATTTAATGGCGTATGTGTTCTTATCCATGTGAATTATCAAAACCATAGTCGCAAGACAAGGATAATGACAAATCCAAACTCATATGGACTGAACTCAATCTTAATTTCTTGCCACCTGGCAGCTCAAGGGCTTGCCATTGCTTCCAAGTTGTTGTGCAACAAATTGAGAACTCTAAGAACTCATATGCAAAGCCAACTTTAACTGGAATGGGCACAGAATATGTCAACACGATAGGTTATAAACCTCAAGTCGTGTTCTAGTGAAGAACTTCAGGTTTATTCTTGATTAGTTCTTGAGACTTTCAAGACCATTAAGACTCCCACTGTCCTCTTGACATATAAGACTCCCTTGTCAAACATCCAAGAGATAGTGTGGATTCTAATCAAGACAAACACTCCACATAATTGGCCTTAGTTGGTCTTTGTTTTATCTAAAACATCACAACTTACCAATTTCAAATGTACAAGAGTAGGAAACTTTTACTCTTACATTTGACAAGTGTTTTAAACCTTCTTTGAGACACGTCACTCAAGTTACAATCTTGGAGTATGACTCTAAGACTTGTATTGGAACGAAGTATGACTCATCTTCATGATTTAACCATTTCAACAATTCAAGTTCCTCTTCTTAGTCATAAGAATGCACTAAGATTTCCTTAGAGAACTAATTGTGCTATGGTTTCTTAATCATTAAGATGATCACAAAACAGATACTAAAGTACTCTCCCGTCTTTTCAAATTTGAGAAACTTTTATCCTTCTGCCTAATTTGATTCTTCTTATTCGCTCTGCCTTACATTGGAACCTTTTCCAATGTCTCAGAATTACACTTAAGCTTGTAAGTATAATCATATTTACTAAGCTTTTGTAAACTATGACGAATAGTTTTATCAATCTTTTGTGGTGGACTTGACCAGTGCACAAGAATGTGTACTCGATCCCTTAGTCCGCCACTTGACTCACACATCCATGTGAACAAGTAATTAGTCTTAATTTTCCAATACTTGAAAGTTCTCATTCATCATGCTATACAACTTGCATGATTCCAAGTTCCGGTCCAATTGAAACTTGGGTGACGAGGATCTTTCCTTATTTGGTAAATTTAGACATTACCACAAATGAAAGAATCAATTTCATATTTCCATTCTTGCTATTAATGGAATCATATAAGCAACAATTCTTTCTCAAATGCCATTGTAAGGATATTTTAAAATAAATAAAATCAAAAAATTTCTTTTATTTTAAAACTTTGCGGAAAAACTTATCCTTACAATCCATATGAAAACTTGTTGTTATCTATTCCTAAGCAATATCTCATAACTCCTAAGAAGTAGCTCAAGAATCCGATCTTCAAACTATGCGATAGAAATCCATCTACGCCATCAGATTCAGCATATTCTTTCTTTAAGTTTCTTCACCTTTCTTTGATTCTTAAAACATCACCATGTGACCCAGTCACATCATGTATCAGGAATCTCAGAATAGAAACTTAACAGAGTTAGATAGTGGACTTTACCTGAAGTAGAGTCAAACTTATTGACTTTAACTTCCTTAGGTAAATTTGGCAGCTACGCAACCAATGCCCCTTCCTTTGGCAATATAAACATATGGACCCTTTGATAATGGTACACAGGACTATCACAGACTTAGCTTTTCTCTTTACCATTTGGTCAACCGAGTTGACTATGGCCGATCCCTTTCCATTGGGAAGAGAATGCTTTCCGGGATTTCCTGTGTCACTATTGTCAATGTCCATCAAGTTTTAAGGAAGTTGATCTTAACAAATAGATAAGATCATTAAGGGTCTTGTCATAGCATGTTTCATAGGTGTCCCAAAGGAACTCACTATGTGACTTAGAAAGTGATTGAACCACCAACTTTCTCAAGACTTTGACACCCAACTCTCCCGGCTTGTCAATATGTGACTACATCTCCAAGATGTGACCACACCTAGACCTTGCCTTGCCAATAGGGCCTGAGTGACCTTAAACTTTTCCAAGAACTTGTGGGTTAGGGAGAATAATTGGAGGAGGTGAATGAAGTATGATTTCCATAGGACATCATCTTCATTTAGGAAAGCTTGTTTCAAGAGATTTGGGAAGATCATATATGTCTAAACCAGACATCTTTTGGGAGATATTCAAGATAGTTGATTTTAAAGTCCTTAATATGACACCCAATATGAAATATTAAGGCTAGGACCCAACTAACTATTTTATAACTTAGAAGAGGGATGCCGTAATCCAAGCTATAAAATATTTGAAGGTAGGTGAATGACGATTCACCAATTTCCACCAAGATAAACGAAATGTATTATTAGGTTTTAATTGGATTTGAAACTCCTAGATCTTTGAGATTCATTGAACTATTCAATGGCATGTTTCAATCTCGAGTGTGCCCTTCAGGTTTTGTGACTGGGATGCCGAGGATCACAAAACAAGGTGTGAAGTAACCATGCAAATTACTTGGTACCCTTAAGTGTTTACCCCTTAATTGATGTGTTGGTAAACCACACACGCTCCATCGATACTATGATAAATATTAAGTCACCCTTTACCTACCTTGTTAAGTCCAGGTTAGTGTGCCGGTTAACCACACACGCTCCACTAACGACTTAGACAAAGTGTAAAGTGTAATTTCATGGATTAGCACCTTATTCACATTTTCCTAAGTAACTAAGATTGGGTATTATTAAGAGTTTAGTTACTTAGTATTTATCATTAATACTTTTAATGAAGGGAGAATTATAGTCCTGTCAAACCCGTTCGGCTAACGACCCTCCACCAGTCAAGCAAGCGGTGGGTGAGAGTGGACACCCATTAAGTTGCCATTTTATAGGCAACAACCTTATACCCACCTTATAGACCGACTTCGTGAATGAGGCGTACTAGCGGTAAGACTGACTTTACTCTTATACATATATATATATATATATATATATATATATATATATATATATATATATATATATATATATATATATATATATTATTAACTTATAATATTATAAAGTATAAGGGTTGAATTTTAACTCTTTAAAATTCTAAGGGCTAACTTGGAATTAAAGTATTCATAAGTGAAAACTTTTCAAATTCCAAAAACTTGAGGGCAAGTTTTGAAACTATTCCAAACTAATTAATTCCATAACTTATGTGTTTAAAGTAGTTTTAATCCAAAAACTCTTCAAGTTCCATAACTTGAGGACAAGTTATGGAAGACTTTAAACTAATAAAAGAATTAACTTTTCTTTATTTTATAACTTATGAAATTAATTAAGGTTACACTTTATTTATTTATTTATTAATGAAGTGACTCTTGAACCTCCATAACTTAAGGACAAGACTCTTCATCTTTTGTAACCATTGCCAACTTTTATGAGTTTTATGAAACTTAAATGTGACTTTTCATATAACTTGAGGACAAGTTACAAAAACACATTTTAGAATCAACTCTTAGATTAATTTGGATTGAAAACAACAATTTCACATAACTTCTATTAATCTAAGCAACTCATATAAACAAGATAATTCAAATCAAACTTTTCCATGTAATTAGAGTAACACTTTAAACTAATACAAAACATGAATCTATTGACAATTATCTTTAAAATTGGATTAGCATGAACATTACCACATCAAAAACAAGTTTATAAGTCCAAAACATCTTTGGGTAATGTTCCTAGTCCAATTCCAGCCAAAAAAGTTGAGTTTATGCTGTCTGGGGGTCCAACTCGTCGAGTGCATGAACCAACTCGGCGAGTTGGATCGATTTCATCACTTTTTAGGCATGGACTCGCCGAGTCTCCTGATGGACTCGTCGAGTCTGATGATCAGACAGCAAGAAATTCGATTTTTTAAGCAGTTTTGCAAGTATAACAAGAAAACAAGCCTAGTCTCTGATACCACTGTTGGGTTTTGAGCATTCTAACACTCCTATGGTGTACATGCAACCCTATAAACCTTGGATCTATGTTTTCTCTATTATACATGCAAATAAGAACTTTCCAAGGCTTTAATCCTAACTAGCATATTATGATGTTCTTAATCTACAAAGTACTAGTTAGATGACATACCTTTTGATGTAGCTTGATGTCTTCAAGCTTTAAGAGCTTAGCCCCAATAGTGTGGAAACCTCAAGTGGAATCACAAATCACCAAGACACCTTGGAAGACTTTAGAGAATATGGATACTTGGTTCTCTCTAGTGAAATTGGCTAGCCCTTCTTAGTGTACCACACTAGTACCAATTTCACCAACCAAGGACATCTTTATATAGTGTAGAGGATTAGGGTTAAAACCCTAATACCCATGACCTTTCATTTCCTAGGATCCATGGGTTAAACACTCCATGGACTATCCATGAAAGTTTAGCCCAACCTAAATGAACTTGGCCCATTCCATATATATAAGAGTCCATATTTAATTAGTTCCTTTTGATCACTTAATTAATTATAAATTAATTCTTGATCAATACTAATTAAATAATATGATTCCATATTAATATATTAGAACTTATAATATATTAATATTAATCATAAACATACTATTCTCAAAAGATTATCCATATAAATTGTGTCGGTGAAGTGCAACTCAAATGGACCATGCCGGGTCGGGTCAAGTACATACCAAATATAGTTATGGACTTAGACATTAATCCAACAATTAGAACATGTTTTGAAACGATACTCTAATTTGATATATCTATCTTTAATTATGGTTGAAATGATTGGATACTTATGGCTTTATTAATGTTTTAAAAAGAAATTTTTGGTCATGATTTTTGGGATGTTACACATTTGAAGGAGGGCAGGTAAAAAAGACCATGAAGAATGATGGTTTCATGAAGTTTTACATCAGTAATGAAAGTTATAGCAATGGAATGACCATCAGGAAGACTAATTTTAATAGGGCTGAACAAGTTTAGTCATGGATAGAAAAATAGAGCTATTAGAACAAATGTGATTTGTTGCTCCAATGTCAATAATCCATGAATAACGAGGAGTCAATGAAGAAGAAGATTTAGAGGCATTTGCAACAAAAGAGCTGAAAGAAAAAGATTTACCTCCATCATTCATAGAACCTCCAGTGATAGATGAATTGACTTGATTGAATGATGAAGTATGAGTAATGGAATTAGTACAAAGAAGTTGAAGCAAATGTCATATTGCTCTTGTGAAATGTCGGGAGCAGTCATAGTCGTAACATTTTGAACTGTAGGTTTAGATTCTTTTTTCTTGACTTTGGTGAACTTGAAACTAGTAGGGAATCCAACGAGTCTGTACCATTGTGATTTCGTATGACCAGACTTCTTACAATGGTTGCAAAACAATTGTTTCTTGGAATTGGAGGAATCGGTAGAGACATGCATAGCAGTAGCATGTGGATTGAGAGGAGAGGTTGTAGTAATACCTCTTTGTCTTTCTTCCTGGATAATGTGAGAATACACGGCCGAGATTGTTGGTAATGGCTTAATCATTAGTATTTGACCACGGATGATCTTATAAGATTCATTAAGTCCCATTAACAATTGAATGAGACGTTGATCTTCTAGGACTTTATTGATTGCAGTAGCAGAAGCACAGGAACAAGGAGAAATTCCTTGAACGATCCCTAATTCATCACAAATTTTACTTAATTTGGTGAAATAAGTCGAAAAATCTTCAAATCCTTGTGAAATTGAATACAACTGTTGTTGAATTTGGTAAAGTAAAGCCCCATTGGATTGAGCATAGCGATGATTAAGTTCAGTCCGGATTTCACTAGCGGTTTGAAGAAATAGAACGTTGTCAGCGATGTTCTTGTGTAGAGAGTTTAATCTCCAACTGATTACCATGGAATTAACTCGAAACCAATTAGGAAATGAAGGATATGAATCAGAAGGTTCCGTGATTAGGCGATCGATAAATCAAATTTTGTTCTTAGCAGCTAAGGAGATCATCATTGATCTCTTCCATGTATTGAAACCAACACCATTGAAAATAGAGGTACCAAGAGCAGAATTTGGATTATCTAAAGAAGCGATGAAATAAGGACTAGTATGATCAATGGATGTAGAACAATTAGGAATTGATGAAGACATGATGATGAAAAACGAAATGAATGAATGATGGGTTTTAGACATTACAAATAAACTTAAATTATTAAGTATGCATGCAAACCTAATAAGGATCTATGTTTTCTCTATTGAATCTATAACTATGAACATTAAATAAAAAAACCCTAAGGATACCTAGGTATTTTCGAAATTTAGAAAGAAATACGGAAAACATGCCTTTTTGATCATTTAGACGCAAACACCACAAATGTCGTGCCTCTAGTGGTTCACACCTAAGCTAGCAATGAAGATGATTAGGAGAGGGGGAGGAGGTAATTTTCAGATCTCTCTTGAGGAAGGAATAGCCGAAATTTGCAATGCATATGCCCTTTTATATAGTGCAACAAGGAAACCTTAGATAAACCCCAAACCAATAAAATAACATTATCTTATTTTTGGTATTTATCTAGCTTCCTAATTCTCCTCTAAAGATAATTCTAGAGCTCCAAAAGAACCTCTAAAACCGTCCACCACTTTGGTGGAAGGTTCTAGGGCCTTTTTCTCAACTATTTAATAATTGCACTTTAGTCCCTACACTTTTAATCAATTCCGTTAATCCCAAAATTAATTCTAATTAATTTCTGATTAATTATTAATTAAATATTAATATTTATAATTAATATATTATTTACATAATATATTAATAAACTATTTATTTCAATTTATTAATCAAATAATAAATCAACCTCTCTCTCCAGAATCATCATGTCCAATTGGTAGGTTTGAGGGCAACCCAAAAGGACTGTGATGCTATCAATTCAAGTTTATATCAATTATAGTTAATGACTTAGACACCTAATCCAACATAATTGATGGACAGATGAAGAGATGAAGATCGAAAAACCCTAATCTGATACCATGTTATGATGTTATGATTAAGAGAGAAAAGTGTATCTCATTCTCATTATCTGAATGCTTAAGTTACAACAGAACTCTATACTAGAATATATATGTACATCAAATATCTATAACTACTTGTAATAGAAAAAACTCATAGAAAAGATGAAAATGCCCTTGAGGCTAAATCAAACTCTAACGACTTAAACTGATTGATGTGTAACATTTAATTTGATTGGTCTATTCATCCATGAATCATGATGAATAGTGATGATCATGGAAGAAACAATAGATTCAAAACGGTAATTTAAAATGTAAAAATTGACTTTAATAGTATCGAGAATGATTGGTAACTTAAAAGAGTTATAATAAAAACCAAATACATCTATGTAGGAGAAAACAAAACTTGTTTTTATAAGAAAAATCCCAAAATTCGGATTCAATTGAACACAAGCAACAACGATAGGGTCTTCAAGAATTACAACTAAAAGTTTACGTTGGTGTGAAAACTTTGCTAAAAACTTTGAACAACTCTATTAATATCCATAAAAGCAAACCAAAAATATGAATCGAATACTGCTTCTTCAATCAATAATCAAAAGTTAAAACCGAAAATCGACAACCCAAAGGGTCCTTGGGATGTGCGACCATAAAGAATAGGAATAGATGATAACCACAAATGGTCCTTGTTTTTGTAACACATCATCACACAACTTGGTTTATACTTTACAATCAAGTATATAGCCACAATAAATGATTTTTTTTCTCAAAACACCCCAATTATACACTTAATTTAGAAATTCTAAAATGGAGATGTTAGATTAAATCGTATATTTTGCCACCTATAGGGAATAGGAATAAATGAAAGCTCAAATGACACCACCAGACTTGATTGTGATTGTACAAATGCTTCTTAAGGGGTGGGTGGGTGGGGTTGTGGGGGTATGTATGATGGACTTTGTTAGTGTGACAACCAAGAAATGCTAGAATAGTTGGTGAAAGTAGAAGAAGATTAGCAAAATCTTTGTGATTGAATTTCTCAATAATTATATATGTATTTTTAAGGTGATTATTGTTTTTAGAGGAATAAAGAAGAGACATTATAATTTACAAAAATAAACGACTTAAAACACATTACAAAGTATATAGTATAAACAAGTTACTTAAAATATGAGTAGATTGTATAAACAATCATCATATCTATTTTATTTGCATTATCAGAAAATAATAAATTCAAATAGAATGATGTGGAGGTAAAGGAATAGAAATGGGAAATAGACAGAGATAGAGATAGACGATGACTAGCACTTTGGTTTCGGGCCATTCGTGATGCCCCTCCCCACCACACCCCATTTTCATATTTCTTGTTTAAGTGATTAAAATAATTTTATTTTGATATCTATATGTTAATAAATTATCAGAAATATAATAATAGATAGTTATACTTTTAGATGTGGTTTGAGTTATTTTTTTTAACTTAAATTTCCTTTTTTTTTTTTTTTAAATTTAATACTGTATTAATATATGAGATTTTTTGTTATAGGATTCTCTAAAAGAACATAGCATTTCTTTGGATATTTTCTTCCTTACTTGAAATTAGCAACTTTGATTTTAATCCACATGTTTGATTTATTTTGTTATTATTGACAATATTTTAGATATATTTGATTAGTTATTAAATGTTTTTAGTAAGTAACATGCAAAATGAGATGTTACAATGATACAATCTATTTAACATTGCATGTTATCTATGATTTACCATTAAAATCATTAGTGATTGTTCAGAAACTATTATTTTCAACGGGTATTGCTTAACAATTTACCATTATTTTTTTTACAAGATCTACCATTCAACTCTCTTTTGTACATGAATTACGTTAAAGTCACAATTACATCACCAACACCCTATTTGCATCATTCTTTTCAAACACAATACCACAGTTTAGTAGTTATATAGAGATGAAATCGATTTTATCATCTTCACTATTTCCTACCATTGAAGAAACGAAGCTTGGGTTGTCTTAATAGAGGTGAAATCAGGAGCTCTAATCACAATCTTCTTCAATGTATTTGTTGAGGTTTTATTGCAAGTCATCAAGGGTTTTAAATCTCATCTCACATATCTGTTTAATATTAATTACTGTCAGTTCTCAAGTCGGTGTATCATCAATACTTGTTAGGTCTATATATCCAAACCAAATATCGTTTCCCTTCTTTTTGAACTTTAAGAACTACAAATCTACTCGGTCAAATTCGTGTATATAAAAATAATATTAAATAACTATAAACATAACATATAATAATAAATAACTACACATCTACTCGGTCAAATTTGTATACAAAAAAAAGTTTAACGACAATATAAAAAAAGGTTTAATGGTAAATGGTGATGAATTAACCTACGATATACAGTCAAAATGATAAGTTTTGAACAATCATATTAAACTTATATAAATTTAATGATAAATCATATCCACAAAAATAATATTAAATAACTATAAACATAACATATATTTATTACATTATCAAGCAATTAACTCTACTTTTTTTTACCATGTTACTTCTTTGTATGTAACTTCTTACTTGATGCATAATTTAACAACTACATGTCTGAAATATAATAAATAAATAATACCAATCGAAGTGATAAATAATGATTCCTAAAAGTAATAAAAGTTAAAGAAGATTTAAAAGCTTATTAAAAGAAGGACTACATCTTTTTAGATGGTTTGGGGGAGTAGTAAATTAGGGAAAAAAAAGGTTTCCTTTACATTCTTTAACAATAATGATGATTACAAGGGTCCAGTAAACTATTCAAAGAGGCCAAAACTCCACTTTGACCATTTTCCCTTCCATCTGAGAATCTAAGTGGAAATTGTTTATACAATTTTAATACCTTTTTGTACAAGTTATTAAAATGATATCATTTTAAAATACAGTTATACCTTTTCACCAGCTAATCCAAATACATATCAAAAGTTGGTAAACTGATATTCGGAAATCATTACGATATATGAGATTTCTGTTAAAGTTCATGAGTTATATATATTATGCTCCCTAGTAAAGGAAAGAAAATATTGATTATTAGAAGATTGTTATGTAAATATTTGATAATTAAAAACCATCTTCAACTTATTCTATTAGTTTTAATAGAAATATTTTTAGTAGATATTCACATTATTACTTTATATTTACTAATATTGTTTACAAGTTTGGCTTACATATTTGTTTATTATAATATTCTATATAGTATATTATTAGACATTTATTATGGAATATTTTATTTTGAAATGATAAATTCGAACTAGTTATCACATTCATACCATTTAGATGAACATTTTATAAATTGAAGAAGTTAGCACCAAATTTATTGTTTTATATATACTAAACTAAAAATACAAAACTCCATACAAGAAAAATATATAATGATTAACACAAAGTAACAAATATCACATATAAAATATCATTACACTAAATAAACTATAACTACATAAAATTCAATGTTGAAGGACCAAATTATATAAAAGAGCTCTACAACATATTTGGTTTGAATACATAGTGTAACATAAATTCAATATCTAATATTCTTATTCTAACAAATGAATAAGTTTATTATTTTATTATGTCAGAATATTAGAAATCATTATTAATATTATATGTCACTTGTCATATGTTAACCTATTATTTCTCCATTTAAAATTCTCCACTATAATTACATTAAAATAATAATTGATTTATTTCAAATTTCAAGTTTTAAATTTCACACTCAAATTACGTTAAATTAATAATATTATAATAAAAATAAAATAAAATTAATATATATTATAAGGTGATATACTTAATATATTTATTTAAATCAACGATTATAATTTTATATAACTAAAATTATATCTCTTAATTAATAATTTATTTAAAATAACTTATTTGAAATAATTGATTAATAATTTTGAATTTTACTATGAACGTTTAATTAATTTTATAACCATAGTTCTCACGGGTTATAAACTAGTTATTAAATAAACAAAAATTATGTAACCGTGTAAAAAAAATGAGGTCAAAGCGATTTAAGTTTAACACCAAACGTTCGTCTAAAAATAATTACGGTGTTGGATTGGAAATCCTAAAAATACGATATATATATATATATATATATATATATATATATATATATATATATATATATATATATATATATATATATATATATATATATATATATATATATATATATATATGGTAATGTGACATATTAAGTTCTTTTTTATTACTTTTTTCTAATTCAAATATCATGTTTTTCAAGTATTTCAATGTTAGAACATTTTTACTATCATTTTTAGGTTATCTGGTTGGCAATTGACGTAACACTCCATGACATGATAATGTGACACTATATGGTAACATCACATTTTGGATATTTAATTTGGTGACATGACATGATGTTGTTTATGTGTTTTCCCTCGTTATAAGAACCCAGTGGTTGAGATGCGAAATTTCACAAAAGATGTTCATGGTTCAAATTTTGGCACATCCAAATTATCATTAATGTTCCATAATTCACCTCTCAAATGAGTCTTGAGATGGGTTGACATGAACCACTTACATAGTGTTGTTTATCATTTTGAAAAAAAATAAAATAAAATATAGTAGTTTTTGTGATGGTTACCCAAAATGTTGTTTATTTTTGTGTAATTTGGTCTTATCATAAAAATAATAAAAACTCCTAACACTATGTCTTCTACCCTCTCTATTCTTGATTCTAAAATGGATCTAGCAAGTTAATGTCTTGTTGAGATGGGATAGTCAACCTAGGGGTGGAATTGGTACGGTTCCAAGTTTTTTTTTCTCTAAGCCGTGTACCATATCAACCATAGTTCGCAGAAGAATTTAACTACCAGTATCATAACGATTATGTTTGGTACCAGGTACCAACTAAATTGGCTACCAAAAATTTGGTTGGTACATATTGTTATTGGTATATACCAAAGTTTTGAACTAATAAATATATTTGAAGAGTTTGACACTTTGGTGCAGTTCGGTGTGGTTATTGTCAAAACCTCACCACTGACCGCAAATGCGGTTAATCCATATTCAAAACCGTTTGGTGCGGTTATTTTTGTGGTGCGTTATTTTTTTTTTTGTGTTTCGGTTTTTAGCGACAATGATCTGGTGCGGTTATTTTGTGTGGTTTTTAACCACGGTTTAAAGTTCAAACAGTTTAAAGAGATCAAAGGTCAAACATATTAATTATAATAATAATAACACATAAGATATAAGACAATTAACTAAAATCATTAATAATTAATATCTTAAAAACATCAAATCACTAGTAATTAACTATAAATATTTTAAAATTATCAAATTTTAACAAAAAATAAACATTTTTGTCTTTTAATATTTTATCCTTCTTTTCATCCATGAATTTTGTCATATTTATAATATTTAATATATTAATAATTAATAAAAAAAATTGTATATAATATATGCGGTGCAGTGCAGTTTTTTACGGTTTTTGAAAACTAATAAACACACTGCACCACAAATTTGCGGTTATTAAAAAACAGAAAACCTCACCATCAGTCTTTAGTGCGGTTGCGGTTTTTGCGGTTAATTTTAATTGTGGTGCGGTTTTTGCTCACTACTATTTTATAAGCTAAACGTGAATGTGAAATGAAGTTGTGTACTTGTGGTCATCTCTTGTTTTCGTATTCTTTTTACTCTTTTAGAGTCATGTTTTAGTAATTCTTTTGGTATCACTGATCACGTGCTAATCAAAAAATAATAAGTAGAAATGAGTTGTCATTCCTGCAATTGTGTTTGTAACTTCAATGATTTATATATATATATATATATATATATATATATATATATATATATATATATATATATATATATATATATATATATATATATATATATATATATGAATTGGTTGGTACAATACAACCGTGGTATTTAAAATTTTATACCGTTACCGTACCAAGATTACTTAATTGGCATTGTATTACCAACTAAACATATTGGCTACCGATATTATTGGTACGGTTGGTAACATGTTGATTGGTTCTCTGTAGTACATATTTGTCAGCCCAAAGCCAACCTTTGCAATGCCATTGCTCCCATCTATACCCTCCGATCCAAGATCCTTTATGCATATATAATCCTTTTTTAGTCGAACTAAATTTATGATATGAGTTTCTTTCTTAAAAAAACATCATATCTTAAAACACTTACATATATAACTTTGGGATGTTAGGTCAACTCTAATTCCCAACAAAATCGTAACCAAAAACTTTAATAAGAGCTTCATTACAAAATGGTTGGGAATGTATAATACATACTGCCATATCTATAGAGGCCTAAAAGAGTATTCTATATGCATAAAGGATCTTGGATCAAAGGATATAACTAAGAACATAGGTGATGCAAAGGCTGATATATCCAATCTCAACAAGGCATTTAACCACTTAAGATGTATCAATACCCAACTTGCAAGATTGACTTCTAGAATCAAGAATAGAGAAATTAATTGGACATAGCGTTAGAGTTTTCATTATATTTATGACAAAGTAAAAGTACATAAAATCACTATATTTTAGTTTCTCTTTTAGAATTTTGACATCAAGTACGTGATGTCACCAAATAGTGACACGTCATCATGTAATGTCAGCATCACGTCATCAAAAAATGCCATGTTAGCTGGTAATTGGGTAACATGAAGGCGATGATCGAGAATATCATGATTATTGAACAAAATTGAAAAATATGATGTTTGAATTGAATAAAAAAATAATGAAGTGTCAAAAAAATCTAATGTCTTTTATGACATTTACCCTTATAAAATCTTATAAAATATTTTCATATGCCTCTTTTCTCTTGTAAATGGTATATGTTCGAAGAAAAAAAGAGATCCTTTTTTTTTTCTCTTTAAGGGATAATAAAAAGATAATTGTTCTTTGTTTTGTGTATCAACAAAACCATAAGTTTGTTTACATAAATTACCATTAAATTTTGTTACTTTGTAAGTACATTCATATTAAAAACAATCTTTCTCCTTTGGACAAAAAGTCAAAAAGACCATTTAATTAGTTTTTCTATGAGGATAAATACATAATCACTAATGGATGTGGCATGTCACATGGTTGTTAGCATGGCATCATGTTTTTTTATACATATTTTACCATTAATTTTTTTTGGAAAATAACTTAAAAAGGTAATGAAGTTTTAAAAATGTATAAAGAAGACCATTGTCTTTTTTTAGTACACAAAATACAATTAATGAAGTATATTTTTTGTACACAAAATACCAACGAAATATACATTTGTTCAAATAAAACCTTGTGATAACCGGTTACCTTATGTAAATGGAAAAAATGACTTAAAAATATAACAAAGTTTTCAAAATGGTCATAAAAAATACTATTGTTTTTTAGTATAAAAAATATCATTGAACTATACCATTTGTAAACGGAATACCAACGAAATACACATTTTAGTACAAAAAATACCATTGAAGTTGCCAAAATATTAAAAAGTACCATTGTTGTTTTTTCAGAGAACATTTTGTTAACTTCGTTGTTTGCGGCTATGTAGAACACAGTCATCGAAGATTATTCACCCTCATACCAGTTCACACCAGTTATGGACTCTTTTTCATTCGCTCACTCAATCAGTTTGTATCTAAATACAATCATAGAAAAACACGTAAGTAAGAATCCATCAATTAGGATGCAAGTCGTTCAAGCGCTCCAACACATATGTTCTCTCTCTACTTTGACTAAAAATTGTCATCAAATCAGCCACATGATGCTGAGTGCTCCTGGCCATTCATCTCTCAATGGTCCCAGAGAATTAAACGCAACCTATACTCTCTGCATCCACATTTAGGAATTCTCATGACATAACGTCACACTCGTTTCTCCTTTGTGTCTCTCTTGTGCCGCAATACTAATGAATGGCTAAGCTTGATGTATATTATGTGTATCTATATAACGTATATATATTTTAGGTTTGAGGCATATAATGTGACCGGGAAGCAAGAATGTTTAACTAAGGTTATTACCCACTTACTTTGCATATTACCACAAGAATGATCGAGTGGGTGAATGAAATAGATTGCACAACTGTTGTGAACTGATATGACGACGCATGATCTCCGATGACTGTGTTCTACATAATTCGACAACAACAAAGTTAGCAAAAAGTGTGATATTTTTTGAACATTTTGGAAACTTCGTTACACTTTTAAGTCATTTTTCCATTTACCTAAAGTACATGATTACCACAAGGTTTTATTTGAACACATGTGTATTTCGTTGGTATTCTGTATACAATAGCCGGTTCAATGGTATTTTATGTACTAAAAAAAGACAATTGTCTTTTTTGTACATTTCATTACCTTTTTAAGTCATTTTTCCAATTTTTTTATACACATTTTAGGAATGAGCATATGACCTGTTGGACTGGACCGCATATGATCTCTTTGGGTTGATTTTCGGGTTTTGGTTTTTACAATAACCGGGTTTCGGTTTGGACGAGACCGAACTCGAGATAAGGTTTTTAACTCAGACCGGACCGGAAAACCAAAGGTTATTAGCTTTTTTGAGAGACCGTACATTGAATTTTGACATTTTTGTGACAAAATATTAAAATCACGTTGACATTTTTGTGACAAACAAAATTTAAAACTAAACATATGTAGTTTTCAAAAAACTACACTGACCAAACTTGTAATTTACCGTAAGTATTAATTTTTATAAAACCAAGTTAGATAAATAATATTCAACGTTTTACAAAAAGTCATATATTTAGCCTCCAACTTTTTTTGTGAAGATGGTGTATATGTATTTTTAAATTCTTGTGATTGGTCCTTATGTTTTTGGTATCCGGAATCAGACTGAAACCATAAACAATACTGTCAAAGTCTAATTCGGTCCAAAACTCGAAGCCCGATTTGCTATCCGAAACCCCGGTCGAAACCAGATCCAATACACCCTAAACTGGTCCGATTTTCAGGTAAGATAAATCACGATTTTCAAGTAAGGTAAATCACAATTTTCAATCTTCGATTCGGTTCGGTCTGGATACGACCTGTTGCTCATCCCTACACATTCTTTCTCTTTTCGATTATCTTTCTCCATCGGTTCCCCTATTCCACCGCTTCCAACTTTCTCACCCTATCTCCTAAAAATGTAAATATGTATGAATAAATTTTGAAAATATTAAATTATCTTTATGTCTCGTATAAGCAATGTAATTTGCTTATTAACCGAAATATGGAAGTGTTACTGATAATGGGAAGAGGGTCGATTTTATGAAGGGGATACTCTTAATGTATATATGATATCATATTATATGAAGGTTGCGGATGAAACTAAGAATACGTGCATTGACATTCTTGATATATATGAGTTACTGACATTTTTCATGAGAGTAACCATATTTCTTTTCTTCTACATAAGCTAATATATCGTTATCTTATATCCTCTTTTATTTTGTTCACTGATACTTTATTTTTCTTCATTTACCATTTGACAAAAAAAAATACCAACACATCATCACATTATTGGCCCTTTTTATAACTATGATAATGTCATAAACAACACACTTTTATATATTCAAGCAACAATAACAATGACAACTTCGATTATCCAAATGTCACCTTCATATAATCCATAACGACTCCATGAATCTGTGACGATTATGGACCTTAGGATAGCCTTAATACTTGTCTAGCGTGTGTATAAATATTTAAACGATGAAAATGTACATCTTTCACCCGGCCATCCCATAATTTTTAAAAAAATAAAAATAAAAGTAAATGAAAAGTAATAAAAATATGACATTGGGAAGTAAAGTGTCAGGTCCTTCATGTACCTTCTAATCTCCAATGCATTGCATTTTTTAGAATTTAATGGATTGTCGTATTAGTATTCCACTAACTATATATCATTTAACCATTTAAACTATGCATTCTATTAAACTTTTAAAAATTTAATGGATTGCCATATCAACATTTTATTATATTTTTTCATAAATAATATTAATAAAACTAAAATATTACATTAATTAGAAATTAAAAGTTACAAATTCTTAATTAAAGATTGTCGAATCTTAGGTTTAGAGTATATTTAAGATTTGAATATTTTTATTGTTTAGAATATTATAATACAAATTCATTTAAAAAACTAGATTATTGAATATAAAATAAACTAAATTATAAATATAATATGAATAAATTAATGACATATATCATTATGCATGTGTAGACTCTCTAATTGTTTAAATACAATGTTTCATTGGAAGAATTGGGTAAAAGAAAAAAAAAAATACCATACCACCGCTCAATGGGGATTAAACCTCAACTAAAATCGACCTGCAATGATAGGTTTAATGTATTGACCTCCACGTCATCAACCTTTTGCTCATTGAACTCACTATTAAATCTCCATTAGGGATGACTTAACTACCAATACGCTCACATTTTCACTAAGAGTCTTCCTTCGACTCTGTTTTTGGATTTTCGGTCCAGTTTGAACGTTTGTAACGTCAGTCTCATTCCAACTGTTGGGGCTGTTAACTAGTTTATATTGTATTGTATTTTATAGGTTAGGCCATATTTATATTTTCGCCTTGTATAGCCGGCCCTTGTCTTGTGTTGGTGTATATATGCGAATGATTTATTGAGATACTTTTTTGATGGGAAAATACAAAGATTACATATATTATATTACCAAATCTTAAAAATTGAAAAGGGTTCTAGGCTCTACTTCCTTGAGGTCACATGTGTAGAAAAAAAATCAATGGTAAAATATGTGTTCTGAACGAAGATTTTTGGTAATATGTATATTAAAAAAGATTTAATTGCATTTTTTTTTCGTCTACATAGCAAATAGCCAAATATCATTACCCTTCTAAGTCATTAGATCTTAATAACAATAAAAATAATAATAATATTAAAAAAAAAAAAGAATGGGGTCGACTATATTTTATCTATACATGTACAGCAATATCATCCATAAATTTTATCAATTCCAATTTGATTACTTTACGTAAAATTGACTCAATCATATATCATTTAAAAACATTAGTAGTACATTTAACAGATCAAAAACAGATCTTTGTAGTTTGCACTAATCTACAAAAGTAAACATAAAGGGAAAAAAAATAAAAAGAGAAAAAGGGTATACTTAACTTGTATCCTCTTGATTCTTGAACGAATTGAAATTTGTACAATTAAACAACACCTTCGCATTCATCTCTCTTTCAAATCTCCAAATATAATTCAATCCAACCAAAAGTTCAGTAATTGCAGCTTCCGTTTTCTCTTGATTAGCAAAAAACAACGTTTGAAGAAGAAGAACATTCGTTTTTGGCATCAAATTCTGACGTTCAAAGCTTCTTTCACTTTGCCATTTGATCATGTTATGCGCTAATGGCGACAACCACCCCAATATCTTCCCTAAAGCTTCTCTCCATTCACCTGCAAGAACTGGATCGCTTGCTGTAAACCCAATTCCTTTCAATCGATGCCTTAATAACAATCGTATGCTATTAGGTAACATTGAATACAAATCATCTCTTGCATCAAATCCGACTAATTGAGGTGACCTAATCATCTTCTCCATCACAACAATCAAATTCGCATAATGTAACCCTAAAGCAGCAGATCCTAATGTGTTCGGTGATGGTTTTAAGATCTTTGTGTTTGTTTCAAAAAAAGAAGAATTCGAGATTTGATCAGATGAGTGGGAAGTGATTTGGAAGAGAAATTTGATTCGTGAAAGAATTGTGAAGATTGATGTGGCAAGTAATGAAGTTACTGAATCGAAACTTCTGTTCCATAGAGATTTCTCTTTTACGTACTTGATCTCTTGTCGTTGCCAAAGGAGCTTTTGTTGTAGATCGAGAATCTTCTGTTGCTTTGAAGACACCTGTTCATGATTATCCTTTTTACTGTTTGTCAATGATTTCTTCAAATTATTCTCGATGACAGTTAGATTATCGATCTCTCTGTAAAGTATAGCTGTAGCTGTTACGTATCTCTCCATCTTCTTAATCTTAGCTTCCATTTCTTTCGAGTTTAGAGTCCAATTATAACGATCGTGATCCGAGTTCGCAAACTCATCAAACAGGGTTTCGAAGGTTCTGAGAATGGCGTCGTCGCACCTTTTGCTTATCCGGGAGACGGATTTCGCGAGAACTCTGAGATTCTCAACGATCTCTGCACAGGCTAAGCCGAGAAGAAAATGATCATCGTCTGAGACAATTTTTCGAACACCTTCTAGGCATATGGATTCGTTGTGAAGATGAGCGATGTTTTCGTCGGAGAGAAACCGCCACATGTGGGTGAGCTTCGGCATGATTCCGGCGATCTCAAATGCTAAAACTCCGACTCTTGATCTCTTGATTACCGGAGTTTTGGGTGGTGGGGTAGCTCGAACTGAATCGAAGCTTTGTGATATGGTTTTTTTGACTTTGATTAGCCATGTTTCGAGAGCCATATATATTGTGTGATCAACAGATTAGAAGAATCAGAATTGTAGACGAAAGAGTTGCAGATTCAGAAAGAGATGAATTGGATTGAGGATTGAAACTCGTGGTGTGTCTGAGAAAGACGAAAAGCCACATGCAGTGGGAGAGCGTCAACTTAATTACTTTATAAATGCGGAGAATAATATCCCTCTTTTAGTAATGGGGATGAAGCATGTTCATCTACCATTACCATTTTTATATTGTTTTTTGAAAAGAAAGGAAAGTTTTTCTTTTTTTATGAAATTTATAAATTTACTTTTTATTTTGAATTATGAAAATAAAAAAGTAGTATCTCATTTATTTATTTTTTTGTAAAGGTTTTATGGAGCTCGACATTTTCTTGAAGTTTCTCTTTATAGTTTATACCACTCCCCCCTAACCTAATTTACCAAAATGATCATATATTGTAATATTGAAACCTCATAAAAGAAAATGATCGTTTTTTTTTTCCAAAAAAACTATCACAACATGATTACCAAATTCATAAAAGAGGACTTATAGATTTAGTGTACATTCATTTATGACAAAAATTATTTTATACTATGCATGTCATGCAATTAAAATCGCAAGTATGACAAATCTCATGAATTGCAATTCTTGCATGCCAGGTGAATACTCGCAAAATTAATGAATTTGAGTGAACGCATACTATAAGTTGAGTATGGTGCTCAACAAATTGTCATGTCTCTTTCAAACTCCTTCTCTTATACTTTTTATTTTATGAGTATGGATTAATACACTTTTATATATCTGTTGACATCTCTAGTCTTGCATTTACGTCATGTTTTCGAGTTATTAACTTGTCCATTTTTATTTATTTATTATTTTTTTGCAATGGTAATGTTCAATTTGAGAATGAAAAAAATATCTTCGGATCTATTCACTTCAACTTTTAGGATATAAGATATGGAATAGATTCAAATAATCATTTGGAAACAATTTTGAAAATAGTTTTGGACCCATTTAAATAAACAAATTGCAAAAAAGGATTCCAATTTCAAACTTTTTTAACAAATCAAAAATATATTGTTAAAAAGTTTATACGGGGGTAAAAATAATACACAAGACAATGTTAAAGTCTTTAACATCATGTTCTTGAGTTTATTTAAGTAGTGGAATGGAAGGGAAGGGAAAGAATGTGTATTCTTAAGTTTTTTTATGGAATGGAATGGAGTGGAAGGGGAAGGTAGGATAAATGGCTATATTTTCATCCCTCCAAAAGTGGACCGGTTAAGAACGGAAGGAGAAATAAAGTATAAATAGACCAAATTACCCTTCACTTCTTCAACAATTAAATGGCTATATGGCTATATTTTCATCCCTCTAAAAGTGGACTGGTTAAGATGGGAAGGAGAAATAAAGCATAAATAGACCAAATTACCCTTTCACTTCTTCAACAACTAAACATGTCTTTCTCAGCACTACTCTGTAAAGGTATAATGTTCAAATTCCCTTCCCTACCCTTCAATTCCACTATAACCGGAGAACACAAATTACTTGTTGTTTTCTTCCATTTTCTTCCATTCTCTTCCCTCTCTTCCCATCCCCTTTGGTTTCCTAAAATAAAATATCAAAAACACAATGTAATCTATTTGAAACATGTCATCAAAAAGTTTTCTAAAAGTACTCATGGGCATCGATCTCCAAATGATCACACCGTCTACTGCTAATATGAGCACAAATTAAAAATACGAGTTTAGACTTGAAAACCCTTATAAGCTATGCGGTTATAGCGGTTCAAAATCAAATGTCGGTCAAGGGCCGATATTTGATATATAGGTTATCGCGGTGGGATATCGGTATTTTTATATTATGTAGAACCTTTGTAACCTTGTGTTGTATTGGATGGATACAAGGTCATTAAGTAAAACATATAGTAAATTAGAAAATGTTAGAAGCCAATGTTTGTCAATCCCAAAAAAAACCCCACCATATATCTATATTTTAACAATAAATGAAGTGATTTAATTAAAACTTTAGCTAGAAATGCTATTTCACTGTTATCCCACCAATATTTGCCAAATAACGGTCAAATATTGGTCAATATCGCTGCTATTTGTGGTACCGCTATTTAGTATCGCTATTTGCCAGCTACTGATAACCGCTATTGACTGCACAGCTTATAAGTAATGGTATGATTAGATATTTTAAATATGGTATATAAATGCACACATATTTATATACAAATAAAACAATCCCATGCTTTATCATAAACATATTTAAAATCATAAAAGTTACATAAATCTAATACACTAATATAAATTCATAAATTTCAATAAACATCTTAAGGGACAAATTGTGTAAAAATATGATTCATGATATCGAATTATAATCCCAAATCTCACCTCATCTAATCTTTTGTCTTTTTTCATTATTGTCTCCCACCTCTCTCCTTTAAAGGACTTCCTGAGGTAAACATAATGGAAAAATATGCTTAAAGAAGCATACATATAAACATCATAAAGCATATTATACATAGAGACCTCATTGTCATATGCCATCAAGCTAGGTTACATGTGAACCATCACACGCGGACCATGTGAAAGGTTTGCAAGGACCTACACATGTTTAGGCGTTATAGACTACCAACACGATATCATTACTTCATTTGTAGATATCCATGGTTTCCATCCAGTGTGTAAAGTACACGCATCAAATTACATGCAAAATGGATGTAATTAATCATGATGTATTTCAAAATTATATATATATATATATATATATATATATATATATATATATATATATATTAAAAGTGTGTTCCGCTTATGAAGAGTACCCCAGTCGGGTACTGTTCATCGGCACAGCTAATCTTATCGGCTTCAAGGGGCGCATGCTAAAAGTGGAGCTCTCTTCCCGATTCTTATCTTATGTTATATCGGTTGTTGGGAATGTGTTCTCCATCATCTTCGTTTTTCTCTACGTCTTCTCCGTTCCCCTTTGCACCATGGCAAAAATTTTGGAGTTGTCGTGCTTTTAAATCCAATTGCCATTCGCTCCAATCGGGTGGTTACAGACGGAACTTTCCTATGCATATCGCCACCGCCAAGGATCCACCGATTTGCTTACGATTGTTCCTAAACCCTTTCCAGCTCCTTCCACATCTTCTAAGTTAAAACTTTGTCAAATTCTTCATTTATGAGTTGAGGTATTAGCCTACATCCTTTCTGTAGTTCTTCACATTAACAAAGAGCAAGCTTAAGTTTTGTGTTTGATTTGTTAACCCTAACAAATGGAAACTTCTTCCCATTTTTTCAAGAAATTTAACTGGAAATTTGAGGATTTGCTACTTAGTGTTTTTAAATTCGAACAAAAGATCTAAATCAAAGGGTTATTTTGCTACGTAATTGAACTTTAGGACCATGCTTCCAACACAAGGTCTATATATTTAGATTTTAGAAACACAAATTGATTGTTCTCTTCTCCATTGTGTTACTTTCCATAGGAAAGATCCATGAATGCCTCAGACCGTTATGAACACTTTGTGGTTCCTGAAGGCAGAAAGAAGTAAACTTCTCTCTATGTTTGTCCTTATTTTGATACATATAATGAATGCCACATTGATTATTTCTATCCTTATGCTCATTGTGTTTTCTTTGACAAACGTATGAATTCCTATGGTTTCCTATGAAAGGGACACAAAATTCATAAATGCAACTTCCTTTGCTATTGAGGGAGAATATCACACTATTGGAAACATCGTTCACATGTAAGCTATCTTCCGAATTATACTTTAATCCTTATTGAAAATTCATATATAAATTTATATCATATGAACAGGCAGTTGCATAGGGATGAAAATGTTCTATTTGCTGGTTACGAGCTTCATCACCTTCTTCAGTACAAAATTATTGTTCGAGTTAGTATTCTAGGAACTTCTCTTATTTTAGTTGATTTAAAAAAGTATGTAGTGCTTTCTCATAAACACTTTCAATTGTTACTAACCATTTGGTTACTTAAATGAAAAATTTTAATCAGGAATTGGTTACCTCATGATGTGGCACTAGTTAAATGCCTATTTATGCAATAATGTTTAAACTTTTTTATTGATTTGTGCAACTGCAAGAAATATGGGACCATGTTTTAACTGGTTAAACACGTTAGAGGTAAAATGGTGTTGATTTTGCTGACTAGAATGAAACATGGTTGAGTATTTCAACTAAAACCCACATAGTTGCATAAATTAGGAAAAATGTGAAGTGTGGTTGCATAAACAAGTATCTAACCTACTTAAATCCTTTTAGAAGACTACCTATGTTCCAGAAACGAGTCACTTTAGTCAAATAAAAACAGACAAATATTCTGATTGTTAAAATATGTTTTGCTGAATGTTGGTAGTACTTATAATTGTAGTAAAGAACATTCTATGGAAATTTCTATATATGATTGTATTTTTACTATAACATCCCAAAATAGTGATAAATTTTTTCATTTTAAATATCATTAATTTCATATATCAAGTGTCTCCAAATCAATCACAATACAGTATGTGACATCCCCCATTTTTCAAAACGAGTTAAAACATTTTTTTTACACTTTATAAATTGAGATGCGGAAATTCTCAGTTAAATAAAACATTTTTAAGATATAATAGCTATTTTATTAAAACCTTGAGGATGTCATTTGTTCATACACAAAGTTGTGCCGGTTTAATCTCGAAACTTCGTAGAAGCATAACTTCTTCATATGAAGTCGGATTTAAACACTCTTTATATATCCGGAATCCTTATAACGTATTCTTCAACTAGGTTAAGATTATTTTTCCTAAGTAATCTTTTATCTTCGACGTGTATTTTAATTTTATTTATTTTATTATTAAATACTCATACAATTTACACATAATATTCTATAGAACGCGTAAGAATATAAATGTATGAATAATCCTTTCTTATTCATTCATATAAAGATTAAAATAGTTTACTAAATTGATTATAGATTATGACTTAAGGGCTGTTTGGCAGGATCTGAATTTTTAAGAGTTGAATTTTTAAGAGATCTATTTCTAAGAGGGTTTGAAATTTTAAGATCTAAATGTTTAACATGTTGTTTGGTTGGAACATCTGAATTGTTGTGTTGAATTATAAAAATGACCATTTTACCCTTCTGTCTTATTTTTTAGCGAATTCAAACGCATGTTTACAAAATAACTGATTCAAATTCATAAATAGTTATAAAAAAATATAAACACCACATAAAATCCAAATTGAGCATAAATCAAAATCAGATGCAAATACAAATCAAACATAAATATTTTTAAATCCACAAAATCAATACTGAAATCCAAATAAAATCCTACAAATTTAATTTGAAGAAAAGTTTTCTCTACAAAATCGTTGCCTTTTCAGCAAACATTTAAGCAAATAAATACACATTTTCAGCAACAATTCAGTTAAACAAATACACAATTTAGCAAAACAAATGCATATTTAAGCAAAAAATACACATTTTCAACAACAATCCAGCAAAATAAATACACAATTTAGCAAACAAAAGGCATATTTCAACAACATTTAAGCAAAAGAAAACCATATTTTCACCAACATTTCATTTAACAACAAATTTCACCATTTCAATAGTATGATTTCAGAAAAGAAAAAATAATAGAATTTAATTTCAGCAACCGCAACTGTTTGATTTCAGATTTCACAAGTTTTCTATGAAATCTGATTTTAGAGGTTGTTTGATAAGAAAAATCATATTTCAAAAGTTGCAAAAACATCAGATTTCGGAACATGTATTGATTCAACATCAATTTCAGAAGAAAAATATTGGAAGGGTGATCTTACCTGCAAAAATCATTGCAAAATTGTCAAAGGTGGAGTCGGAGATGTTGTGGCACAGCTGTCGGAGCTGTCAACGACGAAGCTCTCGGCGGAGAAGACGTTGGCGGCTATGATGTCGGGGAGGGAACACGCAGATGGAGTGGAGGCATTGTTATGCGTCGATAAGAAAGAAAGGATCAGAGGAAGCGTGATTTTGAGAAGAAAAGAAAGAGCGACACATCTAGGGCATTCCGATCTTTTTTATTTTTCAAATGCGCCTCCAAATCTGAAATTTTAAGAGCCAATTATTAATTTCAGAGGTAGAAAATAAGAGGGTGCCAAACATTTCAAATCTGAATTATTAAGAGGTTACCTCTTAAATTTTCAACTAAGAGGTAAACAAACGGGGCCTCAATCTAGTAGGAAACGTGGGTGTTACACAATATATCAAATCAGCAGAGTAAAAATAGTCACAAAAGTAGAAACATTAGGGGGATGTTGTGCGACCATTTCGGGCCCTTCCCTTTCGAAATTGAAGCACCTGAAAATCTTAAACTGCTAGACCGTAAGCACAAAGCTTAGTAACTTCCTCAAAATACCACATACCATACATACAATTTCCATGAGATACCCCCGGGGTCTTATAATCCAAGTGTCATAACTATACAAATGCCATGGGCTACCCCCATAGACCTTCATGTAATTGCCATGGGCTACCCCCATGGTCTTTTCATACAAATTACATGGGTTACCCTCATGATATTTCCTTCAATTTCCATGGGTTTCCCTCATGGTTTTTCATACAAATGCCACCAACGACCCCTAAGGTCTTCTATGCAAGTATCACAAAGACAAATGGCATACTACTCAATTTAGTAGGCAGACATTGGTGCCTTCGACCCACAAGTACAATGAGAAAACTCACTTATCATACGATTTTCGACTGCTACCGCTCTAACTACCAAGAATACTGTAACATCCCAATTTTCATGACCAAAAATTTCATTTTTAATTAAGTAGCTTATAAAATTGTTTACTGAAAAACATCATCAATATCTTATCAACCCATAATCTCACAAGTCAAATGTCATAAAACATGTTGTGGAATAATAATGTCAGAGTACAACCTCATGGATCCCAAAATGCAGAAATCATATGTGTGTGATGCGTTACTACCATGCCAGCTCCTTCCCCTTCGATGAGGAGGTACCTAAAAACAAAACTAAAAATTGTAAGCACGAAGCTTAGTGAGTTCCCCCCATCACACCACATACCATACATAACACAAACTACCAAGCATATCTGGGTGCCCGACCTACCCTGCTGAGCATACCAGGGTGCTCAACCTACCCCTGTCAGACATACCGAGGTATCAGACCTACCCCTTCGGTTTATCTCAACCGGTTACGGGGACTATTTCACCCCTTCTACTACCACATAAAACATAACATAATCATATTATCAGACATACTGGGGTGCCTATCCTACCTGTTGGCCCTATCGACCAAATATGAGGACTATTTCCTCTACTGCCACTATAACATAACATCATATCATGCTAGCAGGTAAACATATCAAATAGTGGCAAACCCGACAATTATCACAAAGACAATCATCCATAATCACTCCTACTAGTGGGCCGATATTGTGGCCTTAGACCCACTTCTATTGGAAGGTAACTCGCCTCGTAAAGCTTAGTGTCAAATCTCATAGAAAGTGATCTCTAACAGCTATTCCGATGACTCCCGGTTATTATAATCATAATGACACTTAATCATAATCTATAACACTACTTAGGGTAAAATAACCATTTTACCCCCCTCTGCCTAAATTGAACCATTCATAAGGCCCAATGCTAACTTATTAAATCCAATGCACCCATGGCCCATCAAAGGCTCCCTAAGGGCCCACTAATGGCCCAATTTTTTAAATTGGGCCCAACCCTTCAAATGGGCTTTTTTCACAATACTAATAAGTCCTTAGCCCAAAATGAAATAATCTCGAGTGGCCCAATGCGGCCCAAAAGGCCCAATACTTCTAATTCCAAATTCCCAGGCCCGTAACTATACTCCATAGTAGGCCATAGGGCCCAATAGTCCAGCCCCAGTTCCCTAAGGCCTAAAAAGGTCAATATAACCACTCTGCATGCATATGCGTGGCACACCTGGCATGTACACCCAGCATACATTGGCCTTGACCAAAACGGGGAGTTAACCCAGTACGCACAGCGTACTGGCCAGCTTTCTTGGGACTTTATTTGTGACTTAATCCACTAAGTCTTTACGTCCAAAATGTAGATCCAGATCCTTTAAGACCTCTTAATCCATAAAGTCACAAACTTTATGTGCTTGCATGCATGGTTGGGGTCAAAACAAGATTTTGGTCCTTTTAACAAGCTTTATGACCATCAAACACTTGCATGGTTGTGGCTTAACCATCAAGGTCTGATTTTTATGACTGTTAGTGCCTCTAAGAGCCCAAAAGGACAACTCTTATGGTCTGAAATCATTAAGATGCAAGAAGCCTCCACGATGGAGTCCAAAAGTGACCTTAAATACTCATATAAACAAATCTAAGCATGAAATGGTCAAGTTTGGAACTTGATACCTCAAAAGAGTCAGAAATGATGCCAATCTCCTGGATCTACAAGCTCTTGGTGAATCCTTGCTCCTTCTTCAAGCTCCTTTCTATTCTAAAACACCAAAACTACACCAAGATACTCTCAAATGGCTTCCAAATCATAAGGACACACAAATATGGGTTAGGGTTTTCGTGGTGGCTGCATAGAGGTGAGAGGGAGGTTGGACCAAAGGCATAAGGTCCTTTATATAGGGATCAAACCCTAAAAGTTAGGGTTTTAGACTTTGCACGCGTACGCTGCGCGTACCTTTTGGTACGTTTGGCGTACGTGCATGGCCTCCCCGTCCTAACCTCTTGAGTACGGTGCGCGTACCTGGCATGGTATGACCCATGTAATGCCTTTCTCAGTCCAAATCTTAAAGACCAACTATCCTGGCCCAAACCAAAAACAGTCCATTATTCAATAAAATAAATAATATTAATACTTGCAAATCCCGGATGTTACAAATCTCCCCCACTTGAATTAGATTTCGTCATTGAAGTTCGTTGTTGCTGCTGAAAATAAATCGGGGTAGTGCTCCCTCATCTCATCATCCGGCTCCCACATCCATTTCGAACCCTTGCAGTGCTGCCACTGTACCTTCACTAGCTCTACCTCCTTGTTCCTCGGTGCTTTCGTCTTCCTATCTAGAATAACTATCGGTCGCTCGATGTAGTTCAGGCTGTCATCCACCTGAATATCCTTGAGAGGCACTACCACAGAGTCGTCTGCCAGGCACTTCCGCACCTGGGAGACATGGAAAATACTGTGAATCTTGCTAAGCTCGGCTGGCAGATCCAACCTGTATGCCACCTTTCCCACCCGTGCTCCAACTCTGAAAGGACCAATGTAACTGGGGCCCAACTTGTCCCGCTTCCTAAACCGGATGACACCTTTCCAAGGTAACACTCTTAGGAGAACCATATCCCCGACCTGGAAATCCATGTCCGAACGACGCTTGTCGGCATTACTTTTCTGCCGACTTTGAGTAGTCTGAAGCTTACTCCTGACCTTTTGGATCTTCTCTGTCGTCTTGAGCACCACTTCGATACTCCCCATAAATCTCTTCCCAACCTCACCTCATCATATCGGGGTCCTGCACTTCCTCCCGTACAACATCTCGAAGGGAGGACGATCGATACTCGCGTGGTAGTTGTTGTTGTAGGAAAACTCAACTAATAGAAGATAGGTATCCCAGCTACCATTAAAATCCAAGACACACTCCCGCAGTATATCCTCCAAGGTCTGGATGGTCCACTCGCTCTGAGCATCCGTCTACGGGTGAAAAGCGGTGCTAAAGTGCAGACGAGTACCCAACTCGTCGTGAAACTTCTTCTAGAATCTGGAAGTGAACCGTACGTCGATGTCTGAAATCACGGAGACTAGCACTCTGTGTCAAGCTACTAAATCTCGGATATAGATATTGGCCAACTTCTCAGCCGAGATACTCTCTTGGATCGGCATGAAATGAGCACTCTAGGTCAATCGATCCACGATGACCCAAATCGAATCCACCCCCCGGTGCAGTCCTGGGAAGCTTTGTGATGAAATCCATGGTAATATCTTCCCATTTCCATATAGGGATATCCAATGGCTGCGTCTTTCTGTGAGGCCTCTGGTGCTTGACCTTGACCTTCCTGCAGGTCACACATCTGTCGACGTACCATGATACATTTTGCTTCATGCAGGACCACCACTAATCAGGACGAAGATTTATGTACATCTTTGTCGCACCAGGATGAATAGAAAACCTGGATTTGTGCGCCTCCTCCATCGGCACCTGGCGCACACATCCATGATATGGAACCCACACCCTACGGTGTAGAGTCAATAACCCACAACTATCATAGTCGAAGGAGGAAACCTGCCCCATAATACGCTCACTCTTCCGATGTTCCTCCTTCATAGCCTCCTGTTGGGCCTCTTGGATCTGCTCCAACAATGGAGTCACTACTATCATCCATAAGCAAATGTCTCTGATTGGGGCAGCCTTGCGGCTAAGAGCATCATCCACCACATTGGCCTTCCCCGGATGGTAGGGGATCTCACAATCGTAATCCTTCACCACATCTAGCCACTGACACTGCCTCATATTCAGATTCGGCTAATCCATAAGGTACCTGAAACTCTTGTGGCCCGTGTAAATGGTACATTGGACCCCATAGAGGTAGTGTCGCCAAATCTTGAGGGCGAAAACAACCGCTCCCAACTCCAAATCGTGCGTCGGGTATTTCGCCTCGTGAGACTTTAGCTGCCTCAAAGAGTAGGCGATAATATGCCCTATCTGCATCAATATCGCGCCCAACGCTAAGATGGACGCATCGCAGTATACCACGAAATCCTCCATGCCCTCTGGTAGGCCGAGGATCGGTTCCTCACATAGTCTCTGCCTCAATGTCTCGAACGTTGCCTGCTGCTTAGGCCCCCAGCGAAAGACCACCGCTTTCTTCGTCAACCGAGTCAAAGGTACGACTATCTTGGAGAAATCCTAAATGAATCTCCTGTAATAGCCCGCTAATCCCAGGAAACTCTGAATCTTAGATGGAGACTTCGGCACCTCCCATATCATCACGTTCTCCACCTTGGCCGGGTTGAACAAAATCCCGTTCTGGTTGACAAGGTGCCCAAGAAACTGCACCTCGTGCAACCAGAACTTGCACTTGGAGAACTTGGCATACAAGCTCTCCCTCCCCAAGGTATCCAACACCTCCCGCAAGTGCTCCTCATGTTGCTCCTGCATCTTGGACTAAACCAAGATGTCGTCAATGAAAACTATCACGGACCAATCCAGCATCGGTCTGCATACGCGGTTCATGAGGTCCATAAATGCGACAGGAGCATTGGTGAGCCCAAAGGGCATCACCACAAACTCGTAATGGTCGTAGCGAGTCCGAAAGCAGTCTTCTGTATATCCCCGTCTCTAACCCTCATCTGATGGTAGCCTGACCGCTAATCTATCTTGGAAAACCAAGACGCCCCCTGAAGATGGTCGAAAAGATCATCAATCCTCGGGAGTGGGTAACGGTTCTTCACCGTTACCTTGTTCAGCTCCCGGTAGTCTATACACATTCGATGCGACGCATCCTTCTTCTTCACAAACAAAATCGGGGCTCCCCAGGGTGAACTGCTCGGTTTGATGAATCCCTTATCTAACAGCTCCTGAAGTTGTGTAGACAACTCATGCATCTCGGGAGGAGCCAACCGATACGGGGCCTTGGCTATTGGGGCCGCACCCGGGACTAGATCGATCTTAAACTCCACCTACCTCTCTGGAGGTATCCCAAGCGAATCCTCTGGAAATACATCTGGGTACTCTCGTACCACTGGCACATCACTCACGATCGCCTTACCCTCCTCTTGGGAATCCATGACGTAGGCGACATATCCGGTGCAACCCTGCTGAAGGTTGCGTCTAGCCCTCGCTGCTGAGCATAAAGTTGGCCCGCGTTGTGGCCTCTCGCCCTGAATCACCAGCTCTACCCCACTTGGGGTCCTGACCCAAACCAACTACTACGCGCAGTCGATCACTGCCCCATTAGGGCTCAACCAGTCCATACCAATGATGACCTTGTTCCTACGCAATGGTATGGGAACCAATTCTACCAGGTAGTGCTCCTCGAACAACCTCAAAACATAATCTCTGAAAAACTCTGATGCTTGAACTGATCGGTCATCAACAATCTCGACCTCTAGAGGGCAATCCAACATACCCAAAGACTCATGGAACCTCTTGCTAAGGACAAGAGCGACAAATGATCGGGTAGCCCCCGAATCAAACAACACCTGAACTGGGATACCGTTCACACGGAACGATCCTAAACAACACATAAAACATATACATAAATATCATAAGCGACATAAAATAAGAGCTAGGGAGAAGAAATCATACCCGTCACCACATCGGGTGTAGCGCGTGCCTCCTCGGTAGTCAGATGGAAGGCTCGGCTCCTCACCATTGGAGCCTCGGTCTTGCCCTCCCAGCCATCAGTAATCCGTAGGTAGCTGGCGTTGGCGCCGCCGCTATCAATCTAGGGGATTTAGCCTTTTTATGGCCTTTTTGATTGCAATGAAAGCAAATCAGGTCCGAGGTCTGAAAGCTGGAGGTAGGGGTAGTACAATCCCTACGCAAGTGCCCAGTCTTGTTGCACTTATACCAACCTGGTGACCCTAGTCTACACACCCCCTCATGTGGCTTGTCGCATCTCCCGCAGCGGCTCCGGCCCTGATGGACCTTCGACCTAGTGTCGGATCCCTTGGGTTTCTTCCCCGAAACCCCAGTAACTTGTCCCTATGCTACCTTCCTCTTCCTGAGGTGCTCTATATCAATCTCCCTCTCCCTCGCCCTCGCAATCATGTCATCCAATGTCGTACATGATGAGTAGCTGATGTGCTTCCGGATTTCATCCCTCAACATGTCATGATAGCGGGTCTTCCGCATTTCCTCATCCCCTGCCTATTGAGGCACCAACAAGGCCCTCTCCCAAAACTTGGCGGTGATCCCCGCTACTGTCTCTATCGTCTGCCTCATGTCGAGGAACTCCCTAGCCAACCGTTGAAGCTCCACATCCGGCGCAAAATCAGCCCTAAACCTGGTCACAAAGCCCGACCAGGTCGTAGCCTCAATGGATGAGGCTCCCATAGAATCACCAAATGAATCCCACCAGTCTCTAGCCATGTCCCTCAAACATCCTACAGCGTACCAAACCTTCGACCCCTTAGGGAAGAAGCTAGTCAACTGAGCAGACTCCATGTCTGCAATCCACCTCCTGGCAACAATGGGGTCCTTCACCCCATGAAGTTCTGGCACACCACACCCACTGAAATCCTTGATGGACAGTGTGCGTGATCATGACTGACTAGATGCCATGTCACTTCTAAACGCCCTGAGGCGATCCTCCATCATTTCCACAATCCTTTCCTTGATCGACCCTAAAATCATCGGGGTTGACTCAAGGATGCCTTTAGTGATCTCAGAAGCGATGAACTTACGTAGTCCCTCATCAACTGGCTCGGCACCTGATCCCGAACCTGATCCTGACCCTGAGCCTCCTCCTCTGTGCTGTGTAATCATTACCATTCTGAAACAAAACACATAATCGTCAGGGTCATACATAACCTCGGAAGGTCTCACATACTACAAGTTCCCTGGTTCTATCTCATCCCTCCTTGACTCGAGTACAAATCCTCTGCTTTCATTAGTACGGTCCCATACTACCTTCCACATCTATCCGTACTTTCCTCAAGGATTGCCTTGACTTCACCAAGTCACTCCTACTACCATTGCTCACCGCACTATTCTCAACCTAGGCTTACCCTAGGGTAACTCTTCGACCTACTCTCCGCCATCAGCTGCATAAGAAGTCCATGTTATCTCGTGCTAACTAGCTCGCGAATACCATTACATATTACTAAGACCAGATAATTCTTCGAATGAGAGGTCTTGTCCTACAATGGTTGGACTCAGACAAGAGCTGCGAAATAGGGATAGACCTAACCTTCTAAAGTTATTTAGTCCTCATAATATGTAACTTAACGTATTCTTCTACTAGTTAATTAAAGATAACTAGAAGTCCTAAAAAGCACAAAGCAAGCAACATTCGGGCATTGAGTACCCAAACCAAGCATATCCTATTCAGGCCATCATATCACTTTCTAATCAGTTCTAGCATGAAATTTACTAAGCACATATAGCAGGCGTGTAAGGCATCTTCCTAGATCCTTAGACCTAATCTAGCATGTAGTTCTCATAATCATATCATATCATAACATAAAATGTATGGGTATCTTGAGGAAAAATTACTTGAGCTCGGTCGGTCGCACGCATCACACACCTTGTTCTTTTCAAATTCTTTTCTCTTTTTAATTTCTTTTCAAACTCCTTTTATAAAAATGATTTTACTTTTGAAAATTTTCCTACCAACTCCTTAGTTTGAGTTCAGACACACCCGAGAGTGTGCCCGAATCCCTCAAACCAAGGCTCTCATACCAACTTGTAACATCCCAATTTTCATGACCAAAAATTTCATTTTTAATTAAGTAGCTTATAAAATTGTTTACTGAAAAACATCATCAATATCTTATCAAACCATAATCTCATAAGTCAAATGTCATAAAACATGTTATGGAATAATAATGTCAGAGTACAATCCCATGGATCGCAAAATACGGAAATCATATGTGTGTGATGCGCTGCTACCGTGCCAGCTCCTTCCCCTTCGATGAAGAGGTACCTCAAAACAAAACTGAAAACTGTAAGCACGAAGCTTAGTGAGTTCCCCCATTATACCACATACCATACATAACATATACTGCCAAGCATATCTGGGTGCCCGACCTACCCTGCTGAGCATACCGGGGTGCTCAACCTACCCCTGTCAGACATACCGTGGTGTCCGACCTACCCCTCCGGTTTATCTCAACCGGTTAGGGGGACTATTTCACCCCTACTACTACCGCATAAAACATAACATAATCATATTGTCAGGCATACCAGGGTGCCTGTCCTACCTCTTGGCCCTATCGACCATATATGGGGACTATTCTCCCTACTACCACTATCACATAACATCATATCATGCTAGCACATAAGCATATCAAATAGTGGAAACCTGAGAATGATCACGAAGACAATAATCCATAATCAATCCTACTAGTGGGCCGACATTGTGGCCTTAGACCTACTTCTACTGGAAGGTAACTCACCTCGTAAAGCTGAGTGTCGAATCTCACAAAAGTGACCTTAAACACTCCTATAAACAAATCTAAGCATGGAATGGTCAAGTTTGGAACTTGATACCTCAAAAGAGTCAGAAATGATGCCAATCTCCCGGATCTATAAGCTCTTTGTGAATCCTTGCTCCTTCTTCAAGCTTCTTTCTTTTCCGAAGCACCAAAACTACACCAAGATACTCTCAAATGGCTTCCAAATCACAAGGACACACAAATATGGGTTAGGGTTTTCGTGATGGTTGCATAGAGGTGAGAAGGAGGTGGGACCAAAGGCATAAGGTCCTTTATATAGGGATCAAACCCCAAAAGTTAGGGTTTTAGACTCTGTGCGCATACGTTGCGCGTACGTGCATGGCCTCCGCGCCTTAACCTCTTGAGTACGTTGCGCGTACCTGGCATGGTACGCCCTGCGTAATGCCTTTCTCAACCCAAATCTTAAAGCCTAACTATCCTGGACCAAACCAAAAATAGCCCATTATTCAATAAAATAAATAATATTAATACTTGCAAATCCCGGATGTTACAAATACATATTCTATACACCATCTATACAGCCATGCAAGGTAATCCTTAGTTCTCTTTCCAAAACTAGGCATTTGACCAAAAGTCAACTCAAGTAAAAAAGCCAATGGTCAATGTTGAATTTAGTAAGCCGTCACACCTGGGCTATCCATGGCCGCGCCGTGGCCCTCATCCAACAATACAATTAGGTATTTACCATTCGCCATGTTGTGACGACCAAAGGTCTCACTGCGGGCATTGGGTTCCAACAACTCAATGGGTTAAGCCATTTTCTTTGATTCCAAGAGTTCTAAAGCTCAGATCTGGTCCATTTGATGGTCTAATCAAGATCTCAAATCTTAGGTCCAAAAAGGCAAAAACATGGCATGGGCTCAACCATTAACCATTTAATCCCTAAAGTCCTTAGCCTATTAACTCTAAAAGGACTTTTAACACTAAAACTAGCTTAAAGGTCAGTGCTTTTTATACATGCATGTCCAAAGCATGTATTGAACGCGTATTAGGTCAAAAATAAGGATTATGACTAAAATATCATGCATGGTTCAATCAATCAACCATACATTAGATCCAAACCACGAATTACTCCAAAGGATCTAGAGATTCATAAAGTTGCAACCTCAGGGACCATTTTCGTAGTTTTGTCTTTTGGTCCCTCGTCCGTTGAGTTTAACTGATTTGCTGTTAACTTTTTTAAAATAACAAATTTACCCTCAGGGACCATTTTCGTAGTTTTTTCTTTTACCATACTATGAGGACCATTTTTGCATACATTCTTTTTTATTTTATTAAATTATTATATATTAATAAATATTTTTTTAATATATAATATTATGTATTAATAAAATATTTTTTATTGGATTATTAATTTATTTTAGTTGATTTTTTTTGTTGGAGTAATTCTTTTTATTGAGTTATTATATATCAATGCATATAGTTTTTAATATATAATATTTATATTATAATAAATATTATATTATTGGATTATTAATTTTTTTAGTTAATATTTTTAATTCTTCTTTTTAAATTATTTTTTATTGGATTATTACTTTTAATTTATTATTTTCTTCATATACTAAATATTGTTTTATTGGATTATTAATTTATTTTAGTTAATTATTTTTTTAAAAATTTTGAAGTAATTTTTTTTATTGAATTATTATATATCAATACATATAGTTTTTAATATATAGAATTTATATCATAATAAATACTATATTATTGGATTATTATTTTCTTTTAGTTAATTTTTGTAATTTCTTTTTTTAACTATTTTTTATTGGATCGTTACTTTTAATTTATTATTTTCTTCATATACTAAATATTATTTTATTGGATTATTAATTTATTTTTAATTTATAATAATATTTCTTTTATATTTTATTGGTTCCACCAAAAAGTCCTAGGATACGCAAAATCATCGTCTCTCATCGTTGAAATCGTTAGGATCACTGTCAAACATCATCATTTCATGTAGCTTATAATGAGAAACCATAGGGAAAATACCACCACCATCACTCGGTCACAACCACCACTTATAATTGTTATAGGGGTTTGTTGAGCATTATGTGGGACATAAAGGATTCCAGTGGATTATGAAGAGGTTGTCGCAGGTGGCTACCTACAATGCTGGTTGGAACAGGGTAGGGTATCTACTGAACCAATAAAATAATGTTTGTAATATATAATAATCCCACAATATAATATATATTATGATATAAATATTATATATTAAAAACTTTATATACTGATATATAATAATTCAATAAAAAAGAATTCCTTCAACAAAAAAAAAACTAAAAATAAAATTAACTAAAATAAATTAATAATCCAATAAAAAAATATTTAGTATGTGAAGAAAAATAATAAATTAGAAGTAATAATCCAATAAAAAATATATAAAAAAAGAATTACAAAAATGAACTAAAAAATTTAATAATCCAATAATATAATATTTATTATGGTATAAATATTATATTAAAAACTATATGTATTGATATATAACAATTCAATAAAAAAAATTACTCCAAAAAACAAATTAAAAATCAACTAAAATAAATTAATAATCCAATAAAACAATATTTATTAATATTTAATATTATGTATTAAAAATAATATCTATTAATATATAATACTTTAATAAAATAAAAAGCATGTATGCAAAAATTGTCGTTATTGTATGGTAAAAGACAAAATTGCGAAAATGATCCATGGGGGTAAAATTGTCATTTTAAGGAAGTTAACAGCGAACCAGTTAAATTTAACGGATGAGAGACCAAAATCACAACAAAACTTGTTGAAAATGACCAAATTTGCAACTTTTCAAACATTTGGACCGTAACCACATAAAATGAGAAACCACAGTAACCATTTTTGCAGTTTTGTCTTAAATAAAACTCAAAAATTGGTATCATGTCCATTTTTGCAAATTTGGTTTAGATTAATAGATTATTTGGTATAATCTTTGTATTTGGAAAACATGTATGATTTTCTTTTATAAGAAAATTTCATACATATTTTCTATAACAATTTTAAAATATTTATCATTATAATTTTATGTGACAAAAATTACATATATATATATATATATATATATATATATATATATATATATATATATATATATATATATATATATATATATATATATATATATATATATATATATATATATATATATATATATATATAATCTTTGACAATGGGACTTGCAAAAGTTGTTTGTCTAGGTGAACTGATTCACAGACAAGGTCAAGTGAATCATGACTTCTTTAAAGTCAAAGTTAATTATGATAAGTTACCACCAAACTGGTGTAGTGTGCAGTGTTTATTTTTGTTCATAAAATTTTAATGATGTTATCATCCATATTATACAGTGTTTTTGGAACCTCTCAAACACAAAATCAAAAGTTGAATCATTCATGTAATGAAATTCGTAACTCTTCTAATATTATTGGTCAAACAAGGGTTATTATGAGTGTGATTCTTGTGGTCAAAAGAATATCAACCACCAATTATGCCTTTAGATCTAATGCTTGAATGGGAACAATCTTGTTTTTGGATTCTTGTCGTCATGATTTATAGAACATGTGTAATTAGGTACATCATGAATGGATGTGTTTAAAGGTCAAAACACAAACTTTAAACCAACTCGGATCAAAACAACTGTAAGCAATTACAACCACCTTTATTAAAGAAGTATAAGGCAATCTAAGAAAAGCATTTCAAGAATATCAAGGAATAACATCATAAGGGCAACCCATGAACTTAATTCGTCATATCTTACACATTTAATGTATTTTTTTAGCTTTATACATTTATAATTGATGTTTATCTTGTTATTAGTCGTTATGAGTTTTGTAGAATAACATTTTTAATTGGCTATGGAGCCTGGATTAGAGGTTTTAATGATAAATTGAGAGTGTGAAGAGGGCCATGGACAAAGGCATTATATGCCATAAGCATGTGAGGGAGTGTTTGTTTCACTTTTTCTTGACATTTTTTTTAAAGTCATGGTCCCATATTACATAAATAACCCATAAAATTGAATTTTGGGGGCATACTCTTGTGCACGTATGCCATCATGGCTTGTTTACATGATCAAATAAAACCATATGATACTTGAAATATAATTGTTCTGGGGCTTATGGTTCACCCCAATATACCAAATCTCAAACTATGGTAATAAATAAAATATGGGATTTAAGTGATTGCTTCTAGGTTTACGAGTTGTCGTCAACATTTAACTTATTTGTAAGAATTGGATACGTTCTTATGTAGGATTTAGAAATGATTATACAAGAAGAAAATCAACTTTAGAAAACTCTAGAAAAAAAAAAACTTAGAAAAATATGACTTCTGCAAACCTTGAAACTTTTAAAGGTAATTTCTTTTTATCAAATTAGAAAAATAACAATGATGACATTCTCTAACCAACCAACCTATTGAAATTTCTCATGATTTTTCAATTTATTTCAAAGAATGACTTTAAATTGATTAATTAATGTTGATAAATAGAAAGAAAATAAAACTTTGTATCCAGACATACATATAGAGCTATTTTATTAGTTAACAACAATAATAATTAATAATAAATGGTTTTAAAACTTCTACATAGATAGTGATCTATACCCTTTTAATAATAATAATTTGTTTTAAAATTAATTAACAATAATAATAATAGTTAATATTAACATAAAATTATACACTACGTTATGCTATTTTACAAAATACAAACATTAGTTAGATATTTCAAATAATCATTATGATTCAAAATTTTCAAAAAATAATTAATTAATTAATCATAACAATAGTTAAAATGTAAAAGTAAATCCAAAACTATATTTAATTTTATTAACATTAATATCTCACTGTGCGACTTTAATAAATATTTATTTTATAATATCGTTGAAAATAGTTACGGAGTATTATTTTATACAACATTAAAAAGTAAAGGTAAAAACTATTATTCTATAACTAATACTAATAATATAATAATTTTAATACTATATTTATCAAAAAATATAACCATTGATCATGCAATATTGGAAGATTTAATTAGTTTTTGTTTTAATAAATAAAGATAGTTAAGCAAATGAAAATGACCTGAAGTTAGTTTCTTCTTTTAAAAACATGAAAAAGGAAAAACATCGGCCCATGTTAGCTTACATTAAATTGGGCTACCTTAAGTAAACAATTCGCCTTGGCCCTTATTTTGAAATTCAAATCGTCACATCACTTCTCACCAACATCGTAGGTTTCTTATATATGTTTCTCAACGGTCGAATTCTCAGAAAACGGCTACTCTCTCTCTCTCTCTCTCTCTCACTCTTTCTCTTTCTCTTTCTCTCTCTCTCTCTCTCTAGCTTCCTTCTCAAATTTGGGATTTCGATTTCTGTAATTTTCTCATAAGCAATCAGATTGTGTTCTTCGATCTCTCCCTCCTTCTTCGATAGATTTCATCAGTCGATCCAGTTGCAAAGACCACATTTGTTCAGGTTTGAATTTGTTTAGATCTGAATCCGTCTCCCCTTCTTCGTTTGTAATGTTTTTCATTAAATGATGCTTCAAATTGAATAGGAAATATAAACACTTACATGCCATTTTATGTACATTTATATGCATTTTTTGATTTGGATGTTTCTTATACTTATTGTGTGCTTAGAGCTAGATCTCTGATCCTTCTCCATCGCTGACATGATGCCATACCATAAACTTATACATTCCATCCAATTTCAAATTATAGACACAATTCCACTTTTTAGGGTTTTATCAAATCAATTCAATTTCAACTTCCATTGATTTGAATCTAAAAAGAAGATGAGAAAATTCATATCAGTTTTGAACTCGAAACATACCAATTTCACCTCAAATGTCAAAGCTCCTGTGTATATTATACGTATTTCTTGCTGAATTCTTCATAAGTTTGTTTCAAGCCTCTAATTTTTATGATTTGAAATAGTTATCAGAATGCCTACTCCAACAAAAGATCCACTTTTGCAAGTGGAAACAACATGTGGATCGCTTCTATATGAACTTCAGGTACCCATTCACCATTGCAATTTCAAACTCTAAAAAGTAATTCCAATTCTTCTCAACTCAATACTTTCTACTAATCACGTTTACTTCTTTTTAATGTTTTATACAAATCCTTCCGAAAAAAAGATTATTTGGGATGAAGTTGGCGAAAACGACACTGAAAGAGATAAAATGTTGCTAGAACTCGAACGTGAATGTCTTGAAGTATACAGACGAAAAGTTGATTCAGCAAATAAACGTCGAGCTCAATTAAGACAAGCAATCGCTGATTCTGAAGCAGAATTAGCATCGATTTGTTCCTCCATGGGAGAAAGACCTGTTCATATTAGGCAGGTAATTATTAGATATCTAAATCTAATCCCATTTTCTTGAAAAAAATCACTTCTTATTTATAGTTTTCTGCAATTTGTTCAATTTCGAAACATTTACATGTTACATTTTCAGTCTGATCAAACTCCTCGAAGCCTAAAGGAAGAACTAAGAGCCCTTCTTCCAGAACTTGAAGAAATGAAAAAGAGAAAATCCGAAAGAAGAAATCAATTTCTTGAAATCTTGGAACAAATACAAAAAATACAAATGGAGATTTACACAACTTCTTCAAACACAATCTTGGATGAAACTGATCTCTCTTTAAGAAACCTTCAAGAACTTCAAACTAAGCTGCAAACACTTCAAAAGGAGAAGGTAATCTTATTTTATCATCTATAAGATTTTAACAATTTGTCATATAATAAATTATTAACATTTTGTTAATGTTAATAATATCCAGAGTGATCGTTTGAAGCAAGTTCTAGACCACATGAGTTCCTTGAATTCACTCTGTTTGGTGTTAGGAATGGATTTTAATCAAACAATGCAAGAAATTCATCCTACTTTATCTGAAGGGGCAAATATGTCAAAAAGCATAAGTAACGAGACAATTTCAAAGCTAGCAAATTCCATACAAAGACTTCGAGAGATTAAAATAGAAAGAAAGCAAAAAGTAAGTAATGGGGTTGATTTATTATAGTAATGAGACAATTTCAAATTGTATTTATTTATATTCTGATTTCTGACTATATAATAATATGAAAAATAATCGATTAATGATTTTAGATTCAAGATCTTGCAACATCTTTAATAGAGCTATGGACATTAATGGATACTCCTATTGAAGAACAACAAATGTTTCAAAGTGTTACATGTAACATAGCTGCTTCTGAAGAGGAGATAACAGAGCCCAATTTGCTTTCAGTGGATTTCATTAATTATGTAAGTTTTATTTTTTATTTTGTGTTCATTTTTTGAATTAAGTTGTAAAAAGTATAATATGTGTTATATACATTAAAGGTTGATGCTGAGGTGTCAAGGTTAGAGGAGTTGAAGTCTAGTAAAATGAAAGAACTTGTTATGAAGAAAAGAACAGAATTAGAAGATATTTGTAGAAAGACACATTTGATTACAGAATCTGATACTTCATTAGAAATTGCCATCGAAGCTATTGAATCTGGTATGTTAAAAGATGTGGATTTTTTAAAAATTATTTAGTTTTGATATATTATTATTGACTGATGTGTGTGTGTGTGTTTTTTTATTGAATAAAGGAGTTGTGGATGCTAGTAGTGTTCTTGAACAAATTGAGATTTTAATTGGGAAAGTGAAAGAAGAAGCTTTTAGTCGAAAAGAAATTCTTGAAAAAGTTGAGAAATGGATGACTGCTTGTGCAGAGGAATGTTGGCTTGAAGAGTATAACAGGGTATTTTGGTCTTTTTACAACTTACTTGTGTTTGAATAATGAAAATTTTCAATTTAACTAATTCAAGAATTTTGGTCCCTAAAATTTTTCTCATGCTATATTGGTCCTTATTTCAAGGTTATTGTATTGTTTTTGGTTAAAGGGTAATATAGTCAAAACACAAATGGACCTTTTTTTTTTGTAATTTACTATTAATTTAATTAAATGCTTCCATATAAAATACCATTTTTTTTATGCAGGATGATAATAGATATAATGCTGGAAGAGGTGCTCATCTTACACTTAAACGTGCAGAAAAAGCACGTGCATTGGTTAATAAACTTCCAGGTAATTTTTTTTAAAAAAAAGCAAAAATTATAAAAAAAGAAAAATCCCAATTTTTTTTATTTATAAATTATTCATGCATCTTTTCAAAAACAGGAATTGTGGAAGCTTTAGCTATGAAGACGGTAGCATGGGAGAATGAGAGAGGTGTTGAATTTACTTATGATGGGGTAAGATTGTAATTTCCTAATTATATTTTGATTTTATATTGTTTATTTATTTTTAAATTTATTCTTGAAATCTAATTTGTTATATTCAGGTTCGGCTTCTTTCCATGTTGGAGGATTATAAGATCTTAAGACAAGAAAAAGAGGAAGAAAGAAAAAGACAAAGGGTATAATAAATATATATATAAATAAATAATAATTATAATTAATTTATAATACTACTATGTAATTAAAGTGCAAATACGATGTCGTTTTTGGTATTTCAGGATCAGAAGAAACTTCAGGGACAATTAATAGCAGAACAAGAAGCACTTTTTGGATCAAAACCAAGTCCAATGAAGCAACAAAGTGCTACTAAAAAAGGGGCAAGATTGTCATTTGGCAATTCAAATACTACAAGCAACAGAAGATTATCATTAGGTCATGCAACTCCTAAACCGGATATCAATTCCAAAACTACCCCTACTACTTCCCGTCCTACCAAAAAAATCGATGGATTCCGCAAGCCTTTTTCTCCCATTTCTTCCAAAACTACCCCTAATGTCACAACAGAAGCTGAGAAAAAACACGACATGCAACAAAAAACATTTCAAAATAACAATAACAATATGTCGCCATTTACTACCCCTACTAAAACTACGATATTTGGTTTAGAGGATGAAAATACAAATAGAACTCCAAAAACAAATTTAATTCCGATTTTACCCTCCACCCCATATACTACGGGTTCTATTGCGATGCAAACAGCTGTTACACCTGCCCCTGTTTTGATAAAAGAGATTGTTCCTGAAGAGGTTATTGAGTATTCCTTTGAAGAAAGAAGAGCTGGTTTTGTGGTTTCTAAAACACATTTGAAGACATGATATGATGGAAAAAAAAATTTGTTTTTTTTTGGGTTTTTATATTTTGTTTTTTTGAAAGTCAAATTGCAATTGGCTTGTAATATGAATTGAATTCGTATGTTGCTCTTTTGGGTATGTTGTTATAAAAATTGTTTGTTTCGTTTATAAATAAGTTGTAATTTTTTTTCTCTATCAAAATAATATTCAAATTGTTATTTTTGGTTTTTAATCTTTGTTTTTGTTTAGTGTTTTTCACGCTTTTAGGTTTTGTTATTATAAAAATTGCAAAACGTGAAGTTGAAGGGTTTTTTTTTTTCGTCATCCATTGAATTTTTTTTTTATTTGGTAATCAAATCTGTTTTTTTTAAGATACCATATGGATTAATTTTCTATGAAAGTTTCAATTTTAAAGTGACGTAAACAAAAAAAAAAAAAATAGATTCAAACTTAATTTTTAAGATTCCACAGTTTTTTTTTATGTGTTGAAGAAATAATTAGGTTGTCATTATTAACTTTATTCAATGTATATTTACTATTTAGGTTTATGGTCAACGTGAAGAGAAGCAGTCAAAGGTAGTAGGAGACAGAAAAAGATCCAATATTCTAATATTAACTTTATATTCTTTAATTCAAATAATAAATATATATTAAATTTTTATTTAAAAACAAAGATTTTGCGAATATAATTATTATTTTAAATACATTTGCTTTTATATTTTATACAGATTAATTGAATTTCCAAGACGGACTTCAAACCATTTCCTTAACCAAAATTAATATTATGAATATTCTAATTTAGATATAAAAATTATCCATCAATTTAACAATATTTTAATTATATTTCCCCTATTTATTTATTTATATTTCTATTTTCCTACTTTAATTTTTCTCTCTTTCTTCTTTTCCTGCAAAACCCTAATTTCATTTCCTTCAAAAAAATTTCCAGCAAGCAAACAAAAACAAAATTTGATTTTGCATTTTCTTTTTCTTTTTCTTTTTTACTGTTGAAATTCGCTTATTCTGCTACAGCAAAACATATGATCAAGCAACTGTTGATTCTTCTTTGAGTTAATTTTCTTAACTGTTGAAATTTTAGTTATAATATTTAGAAATTAACGATTTTAGGGATTTCTTGAGTTTGTAGTAATTTCTTCTTCTTGAATGTTGTATGATCGCTATTGTTTATCTTGATTCAACTCTGTGATCTTCCTACAAAAAGCTTTCTTTTTTCATTATATCGTTAGGTTTTAAGTAATCACCCAAAAGAAAAACTTTAGTAAAGTATCAGTGAGTTTGTGAAAATGGAAGGTACAGAGGTAAATCATAATTCCGGTTCGGTTGTAGTATTTGGCGGGGAAGGAACTTTGAGTGGATCAACGGTGGCACCACCACCACCACCACCACCACCACCGCCAGCAGCGGAATCGCTGGTGGGTGCTGTGATTGCTGTGAATGCGACGCCTGGCTCAGATGGTTTTAAGAAAAAGAGGGGAAGGCCGAGGAAGTACGGACCGGACGGAAAACCTAAAGTAACTTTGTCTCCGATGCCGATTTCTTCATCGATTCCCCTCTCCGGTGATTTCCCCGGCTGGAAGCAGAAGCAGGAGAAGCCGATAACGTCCATCAAGAGAAAGCAGAAACTTGAGTTTCGCCCACCAGGTATTCGATCTAATGTTCGCTTGAGAATCGAGATTCATTATTTTATTTGATCTCGATTTGATTTTGTTTATACTATATATATAGATTCTAGTACTATAATTTGTGTTTTTGCGTATGTTTTATGTTGAATAAAAGCTAGATCTTTAGATCTTTGATGAATTTAATGTACGACGACTGGGTCCCTTATGCTGGAAGTCTGCTGTCAGATTTGAACACACACACACACACCAGTAAACAGTAAACAGTCAGCCACACATCACCATCCTCCATTTCTTATGCTTAAAATCATTGAGTTATGACAGATTTTCTCAAAGTCAAATTGTTTACTACTTATAGCTACTCACTATTGGTCAAGAGAATCTTTCTGAAGGAAAATAGAAAACGTCTTTCACTTTTAGCAGTTGAATTATTGAACATCTGAACCCTTATCTTCTCTTTTCATTTCAATACAAATCAACCTTATTTCTTACAAGATTGTGAAAGTCTGAAAGAAATAGAGGATTTGGATAACAAGTTCCAAGAAAGCTGCTTCCTTTTCCAATATATGGTATTTTATTGGAGTTTTCTGTAAGAAAGATTGCATTTTGTGCATCAATTAGATTGTAGGAATATTTGAGAACCCAATTGATGCATATTATGTGGACTTTTTGAGTCTTTAATTGAATTTCTTGATCCCATTTTGTAATAAAAAGATTATGAAATACAGGTGCAATATTGTTGTTTTGATATCATATGCATAAAGTGATGCGAAAATTACAAAGAAACGAAAATAATCAGAGAAAACAATCTTTGTTCTTAATTTCTCGATTATCAAACTGAAAAACTCAAATGACAATGTAACCTTAGCTATAATAGATTAAACCTTAATGACTTTAGGAAACAAAATAACCTAGTTTCCTTTTTATATACTTATTTGTTTCCTTCTATTAAGTTATTATGTTCCCTAATGTCATTAGTGTTTAATCTATTATAAATAGGTTAGGTCTTGTTTTGAGTTTTCAGTTTTATCATTGAGTGGATGAATTTTGAAACTTTATTTCTTGCAAAAAATGTAATCTTGTTCTTATTATAATTTCTTGGATCTTTGATCTTGATGTTATAGGTGCACAATTGGCATCCTCAATTGGAGCCGATTTTACTCCCCATGTGCTTACAGTTAATTCTGGAGAGGTATAAATATAATAATAATAATAAAATATAAAGATTAATAACAAGAAAATAAATATTTATGTTTTTTTTTAAATGTTGTTAGGATGTTAATATGAAGATCATATCATTTGCTCAACAAGGGACAAAAGCCATATGTGTTCTTGCTGCAAATGGTGCAGTTTCAAATGTCACACTTGGTCAACCAAATGCTTCTGGAGGCACTTTAACATACGAGGTACAAAATTACAAATATACCCCTTTTTTTCGCCTTTTTCTTTCTATCTCATCTTCATGGTATTTGAATTTTGATATTCATTAAGTTTTTTTGACTTTTTGACTTTTTTAGGGTCGATTTGACATTCTTTGTTTATCTGGAGCTTTTACACCGAATGAAAATGGTGGAGCAAAAGGGTGGTCCGGTGGGATGAGTGTTTCTTTGGCGGGCCCGGATGGGCGGGTTTTGGGTGGCGGACTGGCGGGCATGCTGGTTGCTGCTGGCTCTGTTCAGGTTAGAATTTTTATATATTTTTTTATTTTTTTATACCACTAAAATGGAAATTATCTTAAATTCGTTAGTTAAAGGTCTGTTTGGTTGGATGGAATGGAATGGAATGATGAATGAATGGAATGGAATGACCGAATGAATGGAAATTGAAATCATAATTTGATTAAAATCGTGAATTTATAAAAAAAAAATATTTGTGGTGTTAAAATTTTTATAAATAAAAATGAGTTAGATCACAAATTAACAAAACAGAAGGATTCATTAGTGGACTATTCCATTCCATCGGGCCAAACAACCATTGGAATGAACCATTCCATTCCTTCTCTGACTACCCAAATCCTTTTAGTAAAAAGGAGGAAACACTTTTTTAATTGTCAACTAATAAAACATATTTCATTTTCAATGAACCGAAGATACATTTTGACCTTCAAAAGTCAAAGTCCAACTTATGATTTTGTTCCAAATTCAATAAAAGATGCATACTTTTGCTTCAATTCCAATACCCACTTCCATCTTTACCAATAATTTATATAATTCCCATCATGGTCATCAATCTTTTTCCAAAATTCCAAAGATTAACATCAATCTTGATGGAATTGGAATGATATGTAATTATATTTTCTATTTCTATTTATAATTTTATATTTTTAGGTCATACTTGGAAGCTTTCTTACCGATCTTCAACAAGAACAACAAAAATCCAAAAAATCAAGATTTGAACCTTTTGCTACTACGCCTTTCTTCAAAGAAACATATGGAGATCATGAACCTAACATAAGTTTTACACTCACAAATCCAAGAAGTTTAGACACCGAAAGAAATGGATCTTTGCATGTTTCTGAATCCAACACATCACAATTTGAGGTTTCTTGTTAATTAATCTCTCAAGTATGCAAGATTTGATGTATCGTGTTCTTTGTTAGCGGACTCTGAGGTTGTTTTACTTAGGAAAAATTGTTAGACACTATTATTTATTTCTAAAATTGGGGTTTAAGTTTTATGTTAATGTTGGTTGTCTTTTAAGTTTTAACCATAGGTGTTAAAAGGGTAGGATTTATGTCAACTCCAGTGTATGATAATGGAGGATGAAAATTGGTGGGGTTTTTTTTATTGTTGTTTTTTAAGTGTTATGTATCCTATGGATTTGAGTTTCTTGAAATGTTATACAAATGGTGTTTGTTTTATTCAATTCAATCTGAAATTTTAGGGTTAGGGTTTAAAGTATATGGTGGTGTTATTATTGTATATTTTATCTTATTGAATCTTCACTTGTTTTCATAAGGTGAAAGGGTTATTGAATCTTCACTTGTTTTCATAAGGTGAAAGGGTTGGTTGTAAACAGACAAAATTGAATACAACCAAAACTTGGATTTCTCTCCTTAAACATTGAGAAGTGTGTAAGATGTTTAATTAATGTGTAAAAAGGTTTTATTCAAGTATTATATGAAAGATCAAATTGCAAGAATGGTCCCTATAGTTGTCAAATTTTTATGTTTCAATCTAAAAATGTTTAAACTTGCATCGGTGATCCAAAATCGGATATCTTTTGTTGTTTTGGTCCTTGTCACACTGGACTGTAAATCAATCGATCGAACATGAACAATGGCTTGTTTATGTTCATTTTCGTTAATCAAACAAACAAATGAAATTTTCTTGTTCGTGTTCATTCTTTCAACAAATTATGTCGTTCTTATTTGTTCATTTATGTATGTTAAGATAAACGAACATAAGAGATAAAAAAAAAGAACAAACATAAAAAAAACATAAATGAATATAAACATTCAAATCAATAGTTGTAAAACATGATATCGGTACTTCTAATATATTGATCATACTAACATTTATCAAATCTCTGAGTTGCAAAACTTAAACCACTTTTAAAAACTTCATATCAATAATTGTTAAACATAACGTCACAAACATAAAAAGCATAAATGAATATAAAAATTCAAATCAACAATCGTAAAACATGACATCAACACTTATAATATGTTATTTTATATTAGCTTGTTCTAACCCACGTGCATCTAACTTACCATAACCCTCTCACCCTAGTCGGTATACCCCCATTGCACCATGTGGGGAGGTGGGGGAACATCACACCACCTAGTGTGACGAGTGCAGTGACGTCCATGGCGAGACACAAAATTACCACAACTTATAAATTTGGAAACGAAAGATGTATCCAATATCTTGAATTATAAACTTATGTCCACTCAATGTTATCAACAATTGTAATCACTACGAACAACAACATACCTTAATCGTCATTCTTGTCATGGTTTTTTAAACTTTGATACTTCAAAGAGTTACCAAAATCGATTGCAACACCTCATTAGGGGATCGAGTTTGAGGCTTAAATCACATTAGCTAAAGCATTTACAACAATTTTCAGATTTGTTCAAATTAGAGAAAATGAATCAACACAAACAGAATCAACATTCTTTGAAGCTAATATATAAGATAGCATAAAGGGTCGGTAACACCACCCCATACACAAACTTTTTTAGCAAACATTGGTCATCAACATGTTTAAGCAACTCAAAATTTTCTCTTCTCCTTACCATCAACACCTCTCTCTCTCTCTCTCTCTCTCTCTCCAAACTATCAACATCACTGCATCATGGAGGTATCAAGATGTCATTGCTCAAGTTTATCTAGGTGGAGCATAGGTGGAGTGGTGTCGATGACATCCACTTCGTTTAGCCTTAGTAAGAGTACTAGGTAAGGGTTAAATAGTCGTCTCATAATTACAAATAGAATTTATACGGTAGAGATCTTGTCCTATGATGACAACTTCTTTGGATATCTATTTCAACAACCATTGAAGACCATCTGTATGTCACTTATCTTTATATCATGATATTTATTAGGGAAATTGAATAAACTAACCAATATAAATGTCTATATTGAAAAATAACCATTTTTTATTTTTGGCAAATAACCAACTTCTTCGGAACATGACACTTCGGAAGAGAGTCCGAAATCCATAGTAGCCATTTTGAAATGGCATTTCGGAGTGTCAATTCAATGGTCTTTTATATAATTTTTTTTATGTGTTTGGTATGATGGTCATTTGTAACTTTATGATTATAAGTTGAGAAATTGAGTAAACTAACCAAATATTTATGGCAATTCAAAGGAAATAACCAATTAATGCTCTCCACATGAAACATAAAAATACTAGAAATATAAATATTCACAAACATTTACATATGTTCAAATAATGATAAAACATACAGGTGGACCCTTACTTGTTACATGTATCCCATGTTATTCATGTAAATCGCCTCTCTTGGTGCTTCCCTCAACGCTCACTGATTGATCAATAATCAACCTATTTAATAACCAACATAAAAAACCTCTACAATCCCACTTATCATCAGGCTATTGTAGTACATATGTACATTCACAAGAATGAGTGTGAAACTATCCATGGAGATTACACCGGTGGATTTGGTATCCCAGTAATTTATGGGCATTAGCATTTCGTGGAAATGGGTCACATTGCTTTAAACCAAGATGTAGATTCTAAAAAAATAGTTGCCCGACCAGTAACTATTGTATATAGTGAGCGTGAACTTCCAAAAATCCATACCCCCTCCCCAAAAAAAGCAGTGGTCGTATGGTACATTAATGGAGATGTAGTTGCACAAAAGTTTAGAAATAACAAATCATTTTGTAACATTTTGTTATAAGTGACTAATACTTAGGTAATATGTCATATCCCCGGCGGAAGCGTCAGGTTGTACAGCTTATTCATTGATCACATTTATTGAACATACATTAAACAATACAAATATAACATCATAAAATACTAGTTTCTATTAATATGGAACTAGAAGTTACATTATCTAATTTATTACATGATAATCCAAAATACGATATGTGCCCTAACAGTCAGGCATAAACATAACGAAGTACATAACTGTGATTGCTAAATAGTTCTCTAAGTATTCTTGAGGGTGACACTTTGGCTTCTTATGTTCCTGAGAATACATGCATTTTGAAGATATGTCAACATAAAGCTATTAAAAATTCGTGTTAACGAGATTTTGAGAATGGAATCAAATATTAGGTTATGGTCTGATTCCAAAAATGTGCTTAAAACACTTAATGAAATGCATAGCTATCCTTACGAATCGATTTAAGGCTCGTTTACGGACAAATCAGTTATAATACTGGTTTGTTTTCTTAAAGTGATCGTAACTCTTGCGCACAATCTTCGTGTTCGATGTTCTTTATATCCATGTAATCGTGTTCTCATGCTCTGTTTAGTGTATTATTTGTACATAAAACTACTTAATACATAAATCGTGTTTTAATGTATTAAACCATTACTTATGTATAATGAATAGTGTTTGTTTGTTAACGATCTATACCCAATGAAGACTTGAGTGGTATTATGTATGCATTTTTAAATATAAAACTTTATTTGCAATAAATTTGTGTAATATAATACATTAGATCTATTTTAATGGGTGTTCATGGTAACATAGACCGGTGAACGATGACCTAGTTTTACTGTTTGTTACATAATGTAATTGAAAAGCAAGTACATTATATCACATTCATACCAAGATGGGTAATGGGATTGTTCAGATTAACCAAAAGGCAAGATGAGAGATACTTTGTTACATTACTGATGGATTTAGTAGATTGAAAGATCTTTATGCCCAAAAGTCATTTTAAAATGATATTTGTTAATAACATATCATCCTACAGGGTCACACCTTATAGCAAGTTACTACTAATTAATTATTTATTAAAGTAATTTGATTATTACTAAATATAATCAACACTTGTATTTAATTGGAAAATCGTTATTTTATGAAAATAATATTTTACCAACATATTATGAATTATTGCTTCTAGGAAATAATAACAAAAGAGAACAAAAACTAGTTATATTTATAAGGGACGGATACAAATGTTACGTACATACTTTTTGGGCACTTACAATATGCATTTAGTTGCAATGTAACTACTAGTTACGACATTATGTAAACAATACACAAACTTGACTTCCAAGAAGTCAAAGTCGTGGATTCCCTTCATCGGAAGAGGAAGTGTGTTGTCTTTCCTTATCTTCCTACCATGCTTGTAAGATGGTTCCATACTTTCATTAAATGACTTGTTTAATTTGGTACATTTGTGCTAATATATAAAGAAGGTCTTGGAGCAAAAACTAGCTAGTTTATCTCATGCATTTCTCTTCTCTTTTTCCTCTCAAAACTGTAGCCTTTTAAGGCTCTTTCCCTCTTCTCTCTTGCATTTTGTACTATAGAGTTTGAGTGTTCATAAGTTGCTTCTCCTTAAGTCTTATTTGTTATAAGTCTTAATGACTTAAGAACAACTTAATACAAGTGAAAACTAGAATCTTGAAGTGGTTTGCTCTTGTTTGGTGGATACTTGTAAAGATCTTCTCATTTGGAGCTTCATGCATCACTTCACCAACTTCCATCTCCCATGAGAATCAAAGTCTTCAAAGGTTGTAACATTTTTCCTTCTATGATTGATTTAATCTTTCCATGTCTTGCAAAATGATCCTTTGTAGATTAAAAAGAGTTTTAAGTTTATTCTATTTTAGACTTTCGTTGTTGTTTTTAGCGTTTGTGGGAAAACGATTTTAAATAAAACCCAACATATATATGGTTATGTTTATCTGATTAAACATAAGTCTAAAACCTATGAGGTGTTCAGGACATTCTAGAATGAAGTAGACAATCAACTATGGAAAAGGATTGCAATCCTCCGATCCGACATGGGTGTAGAGTATCTTAGTCGGGAATTCAATGATCATCTAAGGAACTATGGAAATGTTTACTAGTTGACTCCTCCTTGAACACCACGACATAATGGTGTGGCCGAGAGGAGAAATTGGACATTACTTGATATGTTATGTTAAATGATGATTTGTGATACGCTTTCGATCGGTTTCTGGGGCTATGCCTTACATACTAAAACTAAATTCATAAACATTGTACCATCTAAGAAGGTTTCAAAGAAACTCTCTGAAATGCAGAATGGGGTTGCTTCCTCATTAGTAAATTTAAAAGTTTTGGGGTTCTGAGGTTTACATTTATTGTGAACTCCTCGACAAGTTAAAACCCATATCAGATAGATGTTACTTTGTTGGATATCCTGCTAGATCTTTTAGCCATTCATCTTTACAAATATTTGGGGAATAAATTGTTTATTTTTCGAAGGGCAGTCTTCCATAAGGGCAATGAGTTATTGGTAGATCATGAAAATTCTACCATCTAGTAGGAAGCCATGGCAGGCCCTGAGGCTGCCAATTGGAAAGAGTCTATGGAGAGTGAGATGAAATCCATGTATAATAACCAAGTTTGGAACTTGGTTTATAAAACACCAAACCTTCAAACACTCGGGTGTAAATAGGTCTTCTAGAAGAAGACAGCCATGGATGGTAATATACACACATACAAAGCTCGACTAGTTGAAAAGGGTTATACTCAAACTCAAGGAATAATTATGAAAAAGTAGCATTCATACAATGCATAAATATCTATAGAGATACATCTATGCAACTGTTGGGTTGATCCATAGTACATATATAGATAAAGTCTTAAAGAAAATTAGGATGCATGACTCTAAGAAAGGGTTTGGGGTTATGCAACATGATGTAACATTGAGCAAACCTCAATGTCCAAGTACTAGTGATAAGTTGGATAGAATGAGTCGAGTTGAATATGTGTCGGTTGTGGGATCGATCATGTATGTTATGATATGTATAAGGTCTGATGTCGTGTGTGCTTTAAGCATGACAAGTAATTATTAGGATAACCTTATTGAGAATCATTGTATTGCATTCAAGAACATTCTTAAGTATGTATGGAGGACAAAGAATATGTTCTTGGTTTATGTAGGTTTGGAAGAGCTCGATGTAAAGCGCTACACTGATGCTAGCTTCCAAATTGATAGAGATGATTCTTGTTTGCAGTCAAGATTCGTGTTCTTACTGAATGGTAGAGTAGTGACTTGGAGTAGTTTCAATCAGTATACAATAACAGATTCGACTAGATAGGCTAATTATATTGTAGTTAATGAAGATATAAAAGAGGTCATGTATATGAAGAAGTTGATCAGTGATGTCCATGTTGTTACTAGCATTGATGGTCATGTTAAGATCTTCTGTGACAATGAGGGTGCATTCGCCTTGGCTAAATAACTCAGAGCTCATAGGTGCATATGACATATACTCAGGAAGTACCATTACATCCAAAAGTTGGTTGAACAAGGAGACATTGTAGTTAGTAGAGGCACATCGGAAGAGAACTGTGTCAATCCGTTCACTAAACATTGTCGCAGACCAATCATGATAGTCATACTAGGTCGACAGGCATTAGATTTGCACGTGAATTGGTTTGGGTGTATTTAGTTTAGTTGATTTGTTTTGGTAACTTACGTAATGTAAATATTTATCCGATTTGACAATTACTGTTTGGAGATCTTAATATATGTTAGAGAGAAGTCATTTTCATTAGTTTATTATTATGTTCTATTTGCATGTTTACTTAAGTTCATGAATATTAATATATTTGGATTAACCTGCATTTATGGATTTACTTCATGAAAACTCACGGGTAATTCTAAGATGATAATATCTTATATTCTTCAAATATAAATGCATGAGATTCTTTGTTATGCAGTATGTTATGTTTTGGTGTGCTCCAACATTGTTTGTACTGGCAGCCATACATGAAATGTTCAGGTATGACATGATAAGGTCTATGTAGTCTAAGTTTGATCGTTCCTTCTATCATAACGGTCGATGATTTAGTGTAGTTAAAGTTTATTTGTTTCTTGAGAAATTAAATATCCTCTTACCTTTTAATCCTACAAATCTTCCTACCCATTTAGTTGATGACATGTGTCATATTAGAATCCTAAAATATCATTAAATCTCATTAAATGAGCATTAAATGTTACACATGTCATCATTTCATTGGGTAGGAAGATATTTAGGAACAAAAAGTAGGAGGATATTTAATTTCTCTTGTTTCTTTTGTCATTATGGGAGAAGTGATGTCCCTAGCCCCATGATGAATTGGTGTTGACATCAAATACATGGTCGTGCTCAAACTGAAGTAATAATGAATCAATAGTTCAATATGGTGTGGTCAACACAAATCTCTATCAAGAAACACAATCTTGAACGTCCGAGATTGCATAGCTCCATGTATTACATTTATATTGATATCTTGTGGGACAAAAGAATAATTGATCACTTACCTAAAGATTGTTCATTAGTAGAGATTATGAGTACATTAGTATGACGTACACATTGCTAGGTTTAAGGTCATCTCTAATGCATTAAGAGTTCAATGGATTCTCACATCAACATTCCATTAATTATATCATTTTACATATTAAACTCTACAGTGCCACATAAGCATTTTATTATATTTTATATAAATAATATTAATAAATGAAACTAAAATATTTTATTTAATTAGAAATTCATAGTTACAATTACAAATATTAATTAAAGATTACAGTGATAATATAATACATCATGCTCTTCAAGATGATTTAATTGAGCATATTTGAAAACATTTTATTAATCTGTAATTTCAGTATGTTGTATTATAATAAGATTTTGTCTTTAAAATATTTTTAAGATTTAAAAAAATTTATTGATACAAAAAGTATATAAATTAAATTAATGAATACAAAGTAAAATAAATTATAAATAAAAAAAAATAAAGTAAAAGGAAAAGTAAGTTGATGTAAACAGTAACACATACCTAGATACATCTTAAAGAAACATACAGTATATAACTTAAAGCAGTAAAAGCAAAATAGCTGTATCAAACAAAAAATCAGAAAACATAATCATACAAAGTATTAAACCACGATGTTGATCAAGAACCAAATTTCATTTCTTCCAATACAAAATTGCATTTCCTTTAAAACGTATAGCGCATAACATTTTCTCAACTTACAACCAACAGATTTTCCCATTGATCACTTTAATTCTCAATATAAAACAAAAAAAAAACATAACACCAAAAACCCAAAATACAAATTCTTCTCATCATTTAGTGTATCAAACAAATATTGCAAGATCATGTAGTAGTAGTAGTAGCTACCTAATTCACATCTATCAATTCAACATCAAAAACCAACCATGCATTTGGTGGTATGGCTGATCCAGCACCTTTACTACCATACCTAAAAACCACAATTTTTCAAATTTAATTTTTTTTATATAAACAAATAACAAAACTAAATATATATATTAAAATATTTAGAAAAATAAAAAATTACCCCATAGCTGGAGGAATGGTTAGTCTTCTTTTGTCCCCAACACGCATACCTTTAACACCAACATCCCATCCCGCTATCACTTCCCCAACACCTACAAAAGTTTTAAATAAATAAATATAACATTATTAATATATAAAATTATCTTACACTAAAATGTCAAATTTAAATATATATAAAAATTATTTTTACCTAGGCGAAATTTAAATGGTGCTTTTCCAATGTTAGAGTCGAATATTTTTCCATTCTTCTGCAACTTCCCAATGTAACGCATGCTGATCTAATAAAATAAAAATAAAAAATAAAAAAGTTAAGACAACTTTGATTACTTTGAAACAAGTTATAAAACAAAAAATATATATAAATTGGCTCACTTTCTTTCCCGGGTCGGCCCGTTTTCCATTTGGTTTACCCATTTGAATCTCCTCAATTACTAATCCATTTGGAAAAGTTCTAACTTGAGATGCTTTTGTTTCGGTTTTTACTTTTGAATCCTTCTTTGTAGTACTTGTACTCTTCTCTTTGGATTCTGATTTTGTCTCCCTTTTGATAAATATAAAACAAACAATTAGTGTTTTAACTCATATATATATATTTGTTTGTTTCTATTGTAAATTACAAATTTGGTCCCTTAGTTTATAGCTCTTTTTCACTTTTGGTCCTTACAGTTACAGTTACAAATATCATGTGTTACTTATATGACACCAAAATAAAGACCAAAACTGCAATTTACTCTTTGTTTTTATTTCTCTAAGTGAGGTAAGAAGATACTTACTTTACAGGTGTCTTCTCTTGATTGGTTTCCTCCTTTTGAGCTACATTTTTGTTATTGTCACCACTTTCTTGTGTCTCTTTTACTTTCTTATTCTTCTTCTTCTTTTTTGATTTTTTGGCATCTGTTTCTGGTGTAGAAACTGCTGCTACATTTTCTGGTTGGCTGATAAATTGATAATCAAAGAGCAACATAATGGAATTAGAAATTGAAAACACCAAAAAAAACAACCATTGTTATATGTAATTAGAGAACTAAATAGAATTGAACTGATGGATCACATTTGTTTAGAGTGCATGTCTTAAAACAAGATTGAAAATGATACCTGATTGGATCATCTCCTGTAACAGAATCATCTTTCTTTCGTTTTGCTGTATGTTCAGAATCATCTTTCCCTTTTTTCCTCTTGACTTGACCATTTTGACCTTTTCCAATTGACATTTCTGAATCTTGTTTGCTCTCTGGAACTGGAACACTAGCTTTGTCCTTATCAGAGGGTAATATCAGAAACCCATCTTCATCTTCACTCTCCACTTCTGGAACATTGTTTGACTTTTTTACAACAATTTGCCCCTGTTTATTCTTCTTTGATTGTGCAGGAGTGGCTTTTTCAGTGGCAGGATTTTCTTCATCAACAATCTCCTCAATTCTCACTAATAGGATAAACAAATGTGATTTAAGAAATGCAAAAACTAGTGTGTAACAATATAGTGCAACAAAAGAGATCTAATATAGTTATATACCTCCACTGTTAGGCATCATATCCATTTCATTATCAGTGAGGTCATCTGCTTCATCAAAATTAAAGTCACTATCATCTTCAGAGTCCATGTCCATCTCTGGTGCTATGATACCTTCTTCATCAGAATCACTTTGAAATCTTGTTAAGGAAAAGGAAACAATTAACAGTATCGAGTTCAAGTTCATGTCTACATGGCAATATCATAGAGCAAATGGATTAAGATTTAGAAAAGGATACGATTCATAGTCATCTTCGTCATCAGAATCTGGTTTTTCTCCATAGAAGAATCCAGATAGATGAATGCTGTGAGGTCCCTCAACTGAGAATGTAACTTCATCATATTCCTCAAACTCGATGTTTAGTGAGCATGTCTCCATTTTTTTTGGTAGCAACGAGCATAAGTAAATTGGTTTCTTATCACCAACATTACACACAACAACAGCCTTCTCTTTAGATGAACCACTACCAAGTGTTGCCTAAATCAACAGAAGATTTCAATCTTAATTTCAACTTCAAAAATCGGACTTGATTCATGAGATAAAATAATCGTTTCTCAGCTTGCTAACTTAGCAAAAGTAAAACCATGATAAGTAGAAGAAAAATCGGGGGTACAAAAGCGGTTGAAATTATTTGAGCGGCGTAAACAAACCTGTGATAGATGAAGCCTTCCTCTTTCATCGTCGTATTGATGAAGGTGAGGTTTGCCGGGCTTTATTTCAATTCCTGAAGATCAAACACCAAATGAACAACATTAAGAAAACAATCTACGAAGATATGAATGAGGGTGAGAGATGTAAGAACAAAATTATTGAAACTAACCCCAAAACGCCATTATTCAGGTGGCGAAAACGAGATTGAAGAATCGCACGTCTTTGCTTAAACCCTAGAAGAGACTGGAGAAGAATGATGTAACAAGCCACTTGGCGATTTAGATAAACCCTTGCATTTTCGAATTTGGGCTCTTTGAATTTGAAATTGTGAAGATTTAGGCCCAGAAGTCTAAAAAGAGATGCAAGAACTAGCCCATTTGGTTATCTTAGGGCTCACTAAAAATATTAAAATGAAAAATATCATGTCACAAAGTAATTAATTTTAAAAATAATATCATGAGTAATCATTCATTCTTTGTATTCTTTGTGATGTATTTTTTTTTTTTTTGGATTGGTTCGGTTTGTGAAATCTAATAATGATTATTTTTAACCAAGTAGAATTGGATTTTGTAAAATGGTTTGCAAATTACTTTAGATTTTGGTAAATTATGATTTATGGATGATGTTAAAATGAAATTATTGACATTTGATGATCACTAGCTAAGTACAATGTAGAAAGGTGCATGTGATAAATCTCAAAAAAATAATAAAACATGTATAAAGTTTGTAAAGTGATCATGCTTTGCAAAAGAATTTTGTTTAATTATATATTACAATCATTTGAGGAGAAATAATCAAACATTCTATGAGATTTCATAATAGTTATAATTTTCTAAAAATAAAATTTTGTAAATTGTTAGAATTTAAAAAAAAAATGGTTTGAGTTACGGTTTCCTATTACAATAGTGTAGATATAAATAAAGGCTCTACAAATAATTGTAAGCATTTGTTTAAAAGTGATAATGAAGAAGTTGACAAAGAATCTATATGTAACCATCTTATTGGAAGCAGTGGTTGATGAGCAAGCCAAGGACCAAAATTGGAAAATGCGACAAACTATTTGTGGTCAAATTCTGAAATGCAAAAAGACTATTATTCATAAGGACCACAATTTTTTATATTTATATAATATGAGATATGTGTATCATCTTTGGCATATGCCTACATGAAAAAGTTTGACTCAAATGAGTGTGGAGAGTCATAAAAAGTAAAACTTATAGTCTGGATATCAAAAGGAAGGAGAATATTACAGTTGAACGTGCATAATATATCGAGTAGTGTCATTGCACTAAGTAGCCCACACTTAACAACGGGAAATTGATGGATAAATGTTGTTGTACAATATATGATGAAGATTGAAAATGATATCCTTGTTTAGATGATTTAGATGACTGCGGAAATAAGAACTTAAAAAACATATACAAAGGTTAACGAGATTGTGGGTTTATTTTACAGGAGGGGTTGCACGGGAGAGTTATTGGTTGCACGGTAGTAGAAAAAATAAAATTTTCAAAAAATTTTCCACTGCAGCCGGAAAAGTTAGGGGTTGCCGGTGCCACCGTGGACCACCCCTAGGTCCGCCCCTACAAAAAGTTTGACTCAAATGAGTGTTGAGAGTCATAAAAAGTAAAATTTATAGTCTAGATATCAAAAGGAAGGAGAATATTACAGTTGAACGTTCCTAATAGATCGAGTAGTGTCATTGTACTAACTAGCCCACACTTAACATGGGGAAATTGATGGATAAATGTTGTTGTAAAATATACGATGAAGATTGAAAATGATATCCTTGTTTAGATGATTTAGATGACTACGGAAATAAGAACTTAAAAAACATATACAAAGGTTAACGAGATTGTGGGTTTATTTTACAAAGTATTGATAGTTGTTATAATATTTTGGGATATATTGTAAAATTGTGTTGCTCATAGGGATGGAAATTTCACCCTACTCGGTGGGGAACCCGTATATATATATATATATATATATATATATATATATATATATATATATATATATATATATATATATATATATATATATATATCCATCATTTATTGAATTTGAATTAAGTCCAATAAAATGATTTGATCTATATTAGACAATTAGAGATAGAGTCCATATACCAAATTATGTTCCTAATTCCAAGAGTTCATCAATTGTCATTTTGTTCGTCGATCTGTATACCAAATCGACACTTTTTATTTTGATGCTTGTTAAACTTTATGATTGATGTAAACAGAATCTGTTTATGGCATATGGTTTTGATCACTTATTAAACTTATCTTTTTTTTTTGTGTGTACGTTGAGTTTGTTGAGTTTATTATGTTGATAGATCGGGGATGGGTTGGGGAAGCGGGGGATAGGCTGGGGAAAAGCCTAAAATACAAAGGGGAAAGGATTTTATTCATCGCATCCGTCGGGGATGGGGACGAGGTAAGACACTCGAGGATGGGGACAGGGATGGTCAACCCCGTCCCAAAACCGCCCCATTTTCATCCCTAGTTGTTCATGTATGCATATGCAAGTTTTAGAATGGTGTAAGTAGTTACGTCATACCATTTGTTAGGGGTGACAATTATGGACACGACACGACAAAAATACACGACACGAAACGAAATTGGGATGAAACTGAAATTCAAATTCGTGTTCGTGTCGTGTCGTGTTCGTGTTCAAAATTCGACACGATATTGACACGATTTAGCATTTATTTGTCGTGTTTTTCGTGTTTCTCATGTTTGTCGTTTATGTATGATTAAATATTAATTAAATACAATAATTATTATATTATGTTATTTTTTCGTGTCGTGTCGTGTTTGTCGTTTTTTAATTGGTTCGTTTTCGTGTTAGTTAGAAAAAACATGACATCGTGTCGTGTCGTGTTCGTGTTATATAAAATCTTATCCTGTCATGTCGTGTCAGACAAAAACACAACACGATGGCCCGATTTGTCACCCCTACCATTTGTTATAACTTTTAGAAAATTTAAATTGTAATTTTTAAGTATTTTTAAGTTACCGTTGTATCATTATTTGTTAAGTTGATGGTGATGATTTGTTTATTGATGTATCTTTTGTGTTTTGAGATATTTGTATTTGTTTTTGAAAGTTCGAGTGTGACATAAACAATATATGTGAATTTAAAAAGCATTACATTCACTTTATTATATTACAAGACAGGATTTAGAGTAAATAAGTGGGATTACATGATTTGGTGGGGTTATGATACTTACCTCATTAAGATGTTTAATATTTGATGTAGTAGCTGGCAAAATAATTGTTAGCGGAAAATTTTGTTGATAACTTATAAGTTGGCTAACAAAATAACATTTGATAAAAACTAACCGACATACTAGCTGAAAAAATATAATGAAATCAAATGACATATAAAAAAAAATATGTTTTTTCATAATTAATTAAGGGTATATATGGAAAATTAAAAAAAAAATATTGAAAACTAAGTTTTTTATAAAGTTGGCTTATAAACGACTTTTTCGCTTCTCAAACATGACAATTTAATAAAAAAAACTCGAAAATTAAGCTAACTTATTAAATTCCTGTATTCCATTTCATTTCCCACCAACTCAAGAACATCCTTGATTATTTATAGAAAAATTGCAAAAAAAAATGTTTCATGTGGATGTAAAAAATATGTGGCTTTTGTCAAAAAAAAAAAAACGTTTAGTAGTATATCAGTGGTCTATTTTTTGATATTTTAGTGATTTTAGTCCCTATCAACTTCAAAAATGCTATTATGCTCTTATAATTTGTTTTTTCCTTCTTTATTATCTATTTTAATATTTTCAAAAAAAAAACCCATACCCCACTCCTTTTCCCTTCCCCCATTCATTTATATGTCTCATCCCAATTACAACCTTCATCAGAAAACCCTCCAACATCATCGGTGAATCTACATTCACCTTCTACTGTTGATAATCTCCTCCACAACTTCTCTCCTCTCCTTTCAACCCATCGACAAATTCTCTTCCCAACGCCAATGATGAGTGCAGAGTTGCGATTCTCAACATCATGTCGCCCATGCCTCTCCCTTCATGTAAGGAAGCCAAACAAAGTTTTTTCTTTTAAAATCCTTATGTCCCAATTTGAACTCAATGAAAAAGATTAATTGTGGTGGATGAGGAATGGAGTGGTGGGATTTTTTTTTGTTTTTTATATAAAATAATAAGAACATAATGAAAAGAAATTTAAAAAAAAAAAAGTTATTTAAAAGTATATTCTGTCATTTAAGATTGGATATGAATTGAAACCAGGGATAATGACTTAAAAGGGTAACGTATTTTTTGATTTGTACACATTTAGTCACTGATTTTTTTTTCATTCATATTTACCCCTTCAACTTGTTAAACTGTACACATTCAATCCTTATAACCGGCTAAATCAGGTTAGCCGGTAAAAATGACTTAATAGGGTAATATATTTCTCACTTTGTACACATTTATTCCTTAATATTTTTGTACACATTTAGTCCTTAATATATAATTTTTTACAAAATAAGGCATTTTTGTTTTTGTACTCATTAAATACTTATGAATTATTTCTTTGGTTTTTTCTCATGAAATCTTACGTGGGAAATTCATTATTGAAGTGTTTGGACATTTTGATGCTTACGTCCATCGCGATCTCAACTACTTGGTTGCTTAGGTCATGCGTTTTGAATGTCATAACTTCTTCATACGATCTCGGATTTTAACGATCTTTATATCCACGCGAACGATCTTTATATCCACGCGAACGATCTTTATATCCATATGATCTCGGAATTTCAATTTTTTTCGTTTATAGTTATTTTTCATGTATTAGCAACACCTATTTCATCTCGGCAATACCAACAATGTATTCCTGCGTTTGCCCATGTCCATACGTTTTTTTTATGAATGCATGTATGGATGTTTTTTTTTATAAAATCGTAAGTAAAAATATATTACATTTTAACGGGAATAATCTTAATGAAAAAATGAAAATGCGGATATAAAGATCCTTAAATATGTTATCGTATGAAGAAGTTACGACATTCAGAATATAAGAATCAAGCCAAACCACAAGACATACGCAACCAAACAGTCGAAATCACGTTGGACATAAACATCAACAACCCCAAACAACTCATCAGTAATTGTCTCATGTAAGATGTCATAATAAAAATATTAAGAAATCATTTATAAGTACTGAATGAGTATAAAAAAAGAACTTAATTGAAACATAAAAAATGTTAAAGACTAAATATGTACAAAAATATTAAAGACTAAATGTGTACAAAATTCAAAAAATATATTACCCTTTTAAGTCATTATCGTTAAAACCACATATTTAATTTTGTCTTATTTATTCAAAATTGAACGGCTGATAGACCATTAATTTTTTTTTTAACAAAAACCATATATTTAATTTTGTCTTATTTATATTAGGGGTCGTTTGATAAGGTATCTAATTGGGTCCAAAGAGGGATTGGGTCTATAAAATACCAATTAGCATGTTTGATAGGAATTATAGACATAAGGACTCGGTCCAAAAAAAAATAAAGGATTCGGTCCTTGATTTCTATTTGATGAACCGAGAAAAGCCATTCAAAAACACGTCGCCCTACATTCTGTTTCATCCCCTCCCTCGTTATCTGCCATCGACGAAGCAAGAAGACAGCCAACGATCAGCAACATCATCGTGATTAACAACAACAAAACAAACAAGTTTTTTTTTTTTTTTTTTTTCGTTTTTGTCCTTTTTATTTATGTATTCAGGGGCAAAATTGTCCTGCACTTGATACAACACCAAAAATATTTCGCTGTTCTTCTGTTCCTTTCAATCATGCTCATATACAATATTTTTTTTTTTTCCTGGTACCTTTTTGCTGTTGCTAGACAAGCTTCCATGGAAGCATGAATGTTTTTTCTGTTAATACCCCATAATCAGGGGCAAAATTGTCCAGAACTATCCATATATTTTTATGGTAGTGTATCTCTTTAAAGATGTCAATCTTCTATCTCAACGACATGAATTCTTAAAGCTTTGTGAATGCCAACTAGTCATGAATTCTTGAAGATGTGTGGTTGTCATCATTTTTATGTCATTTGATTGAATAATCATGTTTCTTTTTCTTGTGTTTATCTTTTTCACCAGTCATAAACTTGTTTAATAAACAATATAGTACTACAAAAGCTTTACCATACTTGGGATGAAAAAGCAATTTGAACAAAACGCTATGGCTACTCCTAATGTGGGAGGTGGAGGAAGTGAGGGTCAAAACATACAAGGCATAGAATGGGGTTCAGAAGCCGTTGAGTATATGACTATTTTGCGTGACCAGATTGCTACTCAGTTACTTTCAAATGCTTCACGTTAAATGATATACTTTTTTTTTATTACGTATGACAATGTATATTTGGGTTTTGTATTACACTTTGTATTTGGATTTTAAATTAAGTATGTTTCATTTGGATTTTATGTGATAATTTTTATTTTTATAATTATTTTATCCAACACAAAAGGACAACATAAGGATAATATGGTCATTTTTATCATTCAACACAATCAGTCAGATAAATAATCAAACAACATAAATTCAGTCAGATGTGGACTCAGTCAACATTTCTAACCCAGTCAGCATCTAACTCAGTCAGCTCTAACTCAATCAGCAACTATCAAACGACCCCTTACTCTTTCATTTTTATCCTTTTTCCATCCTTTCCCCTCTCATTCTAATCGCCTCGTTTGATTAAAAAACTCAAATAACAAAATGTTAATGATTTGGTCCTTAGATGGTTCACTTTTATTTTATTTTATTATTTTGTTTTTTATGTGAGTCACGAAACCATGATTCGTTCTAACTCGTGCCTCGTATCCCTATTCCATTTTCAATTTTGTTTTAAATATTTTTCTAAATTTTAGTTTTCAATAAAGTACTATATTTACATTTTTTTTACGACTTTTGTTTCTTATGAATTTATTTTTACAAAATTATCTTTTACATCTATTACAATTTTGTTTTCCATGCACGTATTTTTAATTTTTATGTTTTTTACAAATTATTTTTACATATTCATTTTAACGAATGTAGGATTTTAAAAACATGTAAAAAAACCCATTTTTACATATTCGAGTTCACATACTAAAAGTGTATTCCTATGTATAAACGATATTTAATCATATAGTGTAAATTATATATCCTCTACTACACAATACGTACATACACAAGTACACAACATTTCTACAAGGTCATACATGGTGTTACCTCTACTTGATAACATATTTTAACTTACATATGCAACTCAAAGAACACAAAAATAATAATAACATATTTTTTCATTTCATCCCTTCTGGTCCAACCTTAAAGCAAAACTACATTATGACAAGCATGGACCAAATTCATCAAGGATCTTATTCAAACCAATAAGATGAAGTTGGGATGGATGAAAGCGTGAGGGAGAGCATGGGTATGACTTGCACCCATGCAAAAATGTCACATTTTATCCATTTAACCGGACCACTACATGTGAGAATGAATCTGTACATTGAACTCATATACATCCCTTCTCCTTCATGTGTATCTCTCAGGGTGTGGTTTTATGTGGACCATTAAGTAACGCAGATACATATCAATCAATTGATAAGGAACTTACGTACATACATTACGAATGCATTATTATAACTATTTTCAATGAAATTAAAACATAATACATGTACATAATAAATTGATATATTTCATTTCGTTGTCGTCGGGTGAATATGAGTTTGAGTTTTGTATGGTATTTGTATATTTTACTCAAAACCTTGTTGAATATGATGATGTAGACTTTTCTGTTTTTGTGGTAATTACTGTTCACGTGTCTACTTGTTATAACGTCAATAGCATTCAACCAAGGTAGGCATAAGTAGATGGGTTCCTACTTCTCAGCATAAGCCTTGGGTACAATTATTAGTAATCAACAATGTAAAAATCGGTCTAGATAGCAGATTAAAATAACGTCTAGATGCATGCTAGACAGTCTCCGACCGTTTAAGATTAGTGCTAGTCGGTCATGCTAACCGACCTTGGTCCTAATCTGTAAACAAAAGAAAAAATGTCAAAATTAAAAAACTGGTCAACAAAAGTAAAATAATAATAATAATAATAAAATAAAGATAAAAACATAAAAAGTAAACAAAAAACTCTAGTTCTCACTTCTTATCAGATTTGTATAAGAGAGCCCAACTTAGTATCGAAAAATATAGACGAATGATGAGTTTTGCACCATGCACACTATGGTCCTTCTCAAAAGAATTTACTAATCCATAGTGTTTTTAAAGTTAATTACCAAATGATATACAATCGAAAAAGTGGTGTGTGGAATACAATATTTTATTTTAAAGATTATGATATACATTTTTTTGGTAAATAAGTTAGAAACGACAATGACTTGGTATTTCTTTTTTATGGAAATATAGTAAAAAGTAAAAATTATAGGAGTATATATGGAACGGTTTGGTTGGGTTATTGGTCAAAACCAAACCATAACCATTGCAATTGATTAATATATTTCAATAATCATTCGGTAACGGTTAATTTTGGTTATTGGTTTTTGACGGCTAATGGTTAATGGCTAATATCGGTTAACCAAAATATCAAAAATGACATAAAAATAAAAATATTTCTCTATAAAAATTGAAAAACACAAGGTCTATCGTTATAAAAAGTGAATGATTGTGTGTATATATAATTGCATTGATAGAATATTACTTATCCGGGCTATGTTATAATGTGGATAGACAACTACTGTGTGGACGTGTGGATAATGCTATTTTATGAAAATTACTAAGAGAATATTTTGTTTAGTCATGTGAATACGTTCAATCTCACAGAACTATTGTTATTTTAATGGATTCTCACCAATTATAATTCTTTTTTGTTCTTATTCATCGTTTTTTATTTATTTTAATTTTTACAGAATACGACTCAATAAACATCCTGATATTTTGACAGAATGAGAATAATTAAAAAAAAAAGTGTATAATAACCTGATAGACAATTTAATTAGTGAAAATGTTTAATAATTAAAATAATTGAACGTATTCATATTATCAAAGAACATATTTTCTTTGTAATTCTCACAGAATAGAATTATCTACACGCCCACACAATAGATGTCAATCCACATTTAAACCTAGCTCTTACTTATCATATCTAACTCCGAATAATAACTCTTTAAATTTTCAATTCTCAATATAATTACATACCATATATTCAATATTATATTATATTAAAAACAATATTAATATTATTGGTTCGGTTCGATTTATAATGGTTAGGTTTTTGATGAAAACCATAACTAAATCATATGTATTCGGTTAATCAAAATTAGAAACTGAACCTTATCTTTTAGTAATGATTTGGTTAAAATTGTTCAATTAAATCGGTTAATTTACTTATGGTTTGGTTTTTCGATTAACATGTTCACCCCTAAAAAAATGGATGGAGCAAAACCCAAGTTAACATGATATGGACCAATCTCCAACATGTATCTGATATGTCGGCATGCATATTAGGACATAGGAGGGATTTTTTTTTTTCTTTTCTTTTTGCTGTTGTTTAAAACAAATCAACACTATCATGACAAAAGCACTTTCTACAACGAATCAAAGTTAATGCAAAAAAAAAAATGGTTTTATGTTATATTTTGGCGTTGATTACTGTCAAAATTTTCTATAAGTTATCAAAATTTTAATTATGTTTAAAAAGTAATAAAATATCTAATCTCATTTACATCTGGAAAATAGTGTAGGTGGAAAATGTTAGCATCCCATCCCTATGTGGCATTTATGATATTCATCAAGCTTATAGGTCAAAAATATTGACATGATGTTTTTTCGGTTATTATAGTTGATGATGTAAATTAAAAATAGAATAGAAAACGTGTTGCCGTTCTTAAAAAAAAAAATTATATTCAAATCGACAAATTTTGTTCATATTACATACATGTAACTTGTAACAAGTGGCGGAGGTTATATAGGGACGGGGTTGTGGCCCCTCCTATTTTTATTTATTTATTTATTTTATTTTTTATTTTTTATTTTTTTAGTCATTGGGCGTGTTTGACAAAAGTAGTTGTTAGCTGGAAGCGTGTAGCGGTTAGTTGGTAGCGGGTAATTGGTAGCGTGTAGCTGGTAGCTGGTAGCGGGAAGCTGTAGCTTTTATTTGTTATATGAATGTTTGGCAAAAGTAGCTGGAAGCTTTTGAAATATATAAAATTACATAAAAGGATAATTGATTAAAAATAAAAAAAATATATAAATATATTTTTAAGGGTAATTATGGAAATTAATTTCAAAAGCTCCGGAGCGTTTTGTTAAAAGCTACATGAAGTAGCTTTTAGAATCGGAGCGTTTTGTTAAAACTAAAAGCTAAACGCTTATACTGCCAAACAAAGTTTTTTGTTTAAACTAGAGCGTTTTGTCAAAAGCTAGAAACTCCCAAACGCTTCCAAAAGCTCCGTGCCAAACACGCCCATTATGTATTAAAAAAGTTACATATTATGTTTAAAACTATAAAATTTGATTTTGTCCCCCTTATTCTTCAATTTTTATACATATTCTATTTTCGCCCCCCAAATCAAAACTTCAAGCTCCGTCACTGCATGTAACTATAACATAACATCTAGACAAACTTTTTTAAATTTAAATTTGATTTTAAAATATATATATAACAAATATTTTATGCTAACACCTTGTTGTCGAGGCATTAATAAAATACTTGGTTCAAGGAGTAACATAATCTTGTAAACAATATTTAGAGTATAATCCTGTAAACAATATTTAGAGTAATGTTAAAACACTAATACATAAGTTTGGATGTTATGTAACATATCTTACGAAGACAGTTACACTGTAAACATGTTAGTTGTTAGATTATGGTATTCAAAATCGCAATGAAGCATAAACACAAAAAAATACCATAATGTGAAAGGATCACAAATTCATCTATTTCTTGCAACAACACTAAAACTAGAAACATAGTCAAAAGAATACATTTTAGTTTGATGATTCTTGTTATAACCTAGACGGATTGAGGTCTCAAAATAGTGCCCCTCTAATATAATCGTCCCCTAAAGTAATGATCCAAGTCAAAACAATCAGGGTTTATGTGCAGTTTATCTTAGACTTATCCCTATCTTTTTGGGATAATTATCCATAATTTGTATCATAAGATAATTACACTTTAACCATTGAACTTAATTTCTAATTAATCTATCATCTTATGATAAATTAATAAGTTAGTCCATCATATTTCTCTTTTGTCATTTTATGCTTAAACCATATGTTGGGATGCAAACCCAATCCCACATCGACAAAAAGAAAAACTAGATACTAGCATATAAGGTCAGTAATGAGTAATCTCTTCTAATACCAATTGGTTTTAGAAAAAGGACGAAGATGAACTTTTTGGTTATTCAAGGAGTGGGACATTATGGTTGAAAAACATACCATGAACCAAGTCAGGTCACTTAGAACAAAAAATGGGTTGGAGTTCTACAAGGCTTCGTTTGACAATTTCTGCAAAACAGAAGGTATAGCAAGGCATCACACTATACGGTTAACACCATAACAAATCGGAATGGCAAAATAGATGAACCAAACACCAATGGAGAATGCTCAGTACATGCGATTATCTACTGATTTATCAGAGCAATTTTGGGCAGTCCGTGGCATAAAAAAAGAAGGTACTCAAGCGTTTCGGAGTCAAATCATTCAAAATTCCCGAATGAATGTAGGACAAATATTTGAATCTTCACTCGGGTTAGTAGTTAACACTGCTTGCTATCTAGTGAACAAATCTCCATTAACTGCAATTGATTGTAACACTCCTCAAGAGGTGGTATGGGAAACTCTCTGATAATTCTGGTTTATGAATGTTTGGATGCCCTGCTTACACTCGTGTGAATGATGGTAAATTGGAGCCGAAGGCAATGGAGTGCATATTTATAGGATATGCATCTAGAGAGAAAGGTCATCGTCTGTGGTGTATATAAGAAGGAAAGACTCCAAAATTTGTTATTAGCATAGATGTGACCTTTGAATATGTTATGTTTAACCAAATAGGAGGTGGTATACGTGTTGTAGGGAATGATCAGGGTGCTATCCAGAAGGTGGAGTTTGAAACAGAACCCCACACAATTTTATGATAAATAAGGAACAACAAGGTGGCATAGAACATCATAGACATGATATATCCATTGAACAACCCAGGAAAGAAGTGTCTGGTGATGTTAATTCCAGGAAAGACAACTTAAAGAAGCTTCTGGAGATTAAGCTTGTGATGAACGATTTTAGAGTTGAAAAGAAAATAACAATGGTAGAGATTCGGAGTGATAGAATAGCATGATGTTTATACATTTATCACTACATTGAGAAAGTATTGTGGTCATTCTATCGTGATCAGTCCAAACATGTTGGTACTTCTTTGGCGATTCGAGGCAATCGGGGGAAAGCTCATCAGGAAGTGGTCAAGTGGATCTTGCGAAAGTTGAAGGAAACTCTTAATGTTTTTCTGGTGTATAGTGCCAATACACGACATACGGACTTGGTTAGATTGATATATTCATACCATGAAAGTAATCTAGAGATAAGAAGATCATTGGCGGTTGGTCTCCTTCAGAGTCTTCTTTTAAAGGTGGAGAAACCTATCATGTTCTATGGCCGATTATGCATTCAAAAGTATGGTAACAAGGAGAATCCATATGACATGGTGACAAGGATGTTGCCTAGAGAGAAGTTCAAGCTTTTTTTGGACTTGGTTGAAGTTCGCAAAAGTTAGGTCCCTTCGGGGATGAATGGCAGGAAGGGAGATGAAGTTCTTGTTTAAGGTGGCGTTTAGTGGATGTTCAAGTCAAGGTGAAGATTGTTAAAAGTGACTTGAACATGTGGAGCATTCTCATGGAGAATTTAAGTTCAAGGAGCACTTGGAACTCAATGGAGCACTTGGGGGTTCATGAAGCATGTAACAAAGGAACGGATCATCTGATAAGGGAATGAATCATCTGAAAAAGGAACGGATCAAGTGCCAAATTAAAGAGTCGTATAAAACGGTGTATGGAGTATTTGGAAGAGATTTAGAGCACTTGGCAGTGGAATGGAGCAACTTGATGCATAGTTGCGCCATTAACTGGCAAGCATGTTGTGCCACTAGGCAGGCATATTATGCCATTGGCATACATGTTGTGTCACTTTGGACCATGTGACACTCTGCTAGATGTTGTGCTAAAGTGGAAGAAGTTGCATCAATCTGGAAGGAAGTTGCCCAACTTAGAAGGAAGTTGCGCAACTTAGAAGGAAGTTGCTCCAAGCTTGAAGGGTGTTGCGCCAATATGAGCCATTTTGGTTCCTTGATGAGCCATGGTATCTATGATTATCCATGTATGCTATGAATTCCTATATGATGCTCAAGATTTTCCAAGGATGCTCAAAAGTTGGTGATGCTCAAGGAATACACCATGTTGTGCCACCATGATGGATGGTTGGCCAGTAGTGTTCATGATGCGCCACCTATGCATCATAATGATCCACTATGGATCATGGTGCTCAATCATGTGAGTTTTTGATACTCATGTGTTGTATGTCATGGATGAATGTTCTAAAATATACTGCATGGCGGATTGTGATTGGTTGACACCATTCATGGGCCTATAGGCCAATAGGCTTGGCCCATTATGGTGTTAGGTCTAATCCATTCACTATAAATAAGGATGTTTGCTAAGTCATTTGGTGTGTCTTTTGTATCCTAAGTGAGTATGATGAATCTATATTGAGTTGTACCTGTAATCTCTATTCGAGTACTCTATGAATAAAGAATACTCCCATCATGGTCGTGCATGTTGGTCACCTTGACCGAACCACATAAATATTGTGTCTTTGTGCACTTTTGGTTTTTCTTGTTATCCGCATTACTTCCTAACATGGGCCATTAGAACTTGGCAAGTGGCATCATATCTGTTACGAGTCTTAACAAGTATCATCCGCTTTACTACTTAACAAGTGGTATCATGGATACGATCGTAGCCCAAATTATGTGGTCAGCATAGGTGGCGCAATCCCCAATAATTCTTAGTCTAACGAAATTAATCCTGAAGTCTTGTATCGAAAGTCTTCTTGATGATCCTAGGTCAGGTAAGTGTGTCGTGAAAGTATCGGCGGTATGAAAAATGATTGGATTTGATGAACCGTGTTAAAGGGAGGCGAAGGGCAAAACTTGGGTTTGAGGGGAGGATTGTTAGGGTGCAAACCCAATCCCACATCGACAAAATGAAAAACTAGATGCTAATATATATGGTCGTCAATGGGTAATCCCTTCTATCACCAATTGGTTTTAGAAAATGGAACCTTATTGTTCTATGTTGGCATGATTGGGTAGTAGTGATCCTAACACCATACATTGTGTGTTACCTAAAAGGACCTTGCTAATTATGAAAATATTAATATGGACATATTTTCAACAGCCTCCCACTTGCATATGATACAACTGTATAAATATATTCCTTAATCTTGCAAGGGGTATGTCATCGAAGACTATTGTTGTACTCATAACCCGCAGGTATGAAATAATCATTTAGGTAAGTGATCAAATATCCCTTTTGTTCTTCATGATATCCCTATGAACGTAAGGCATAAAATTTTATCAATCTTAGACACTCAAGATTATGTTTCGCAATAAAGATTTGTGGTGACGCAAAAACTGACTACACAATTGATTCACTACCAATTCAGTCTGAGCATGCCCATGCATTGATGTTAACATTGCATCATTGAGTGGCCAAGGGATATCGTTTTTCCCATTAGGGAAAAATTAAGGAACAAATAAACATTAACTACATACACATTACTCACTCATCTTGTCATACATGGACATTTCATGCATGGCTTCGAGTTATGAACAACATTGGAGGATACCACAACACAATAGACTGTAGATCAAGAATCTCATGCATCTCTATTTTAAGGATATACGATATTACCATCTTATAATTACTTGTGACAGTTTCCATGAAATAATCTCTAAGTGTAGGTTGCTCTAATACTTAATCTCTATTAAGTACATATGAGTGTTAGTCATATGTCATGGAAGTGGTCATGAAAAACAGTTATATATTGATAAATGTAAAACTCCTCGAAAAATAAAAAAGTAATTGAAATGGAATAAAATTGATGGAAATTGGTAGGTAATTGGAAAAGTGTATGCTTTATGTCTTATAGTTGCTGTTAGGATGCAAATGATTGCTAATTGATAACTTGTATGTGGAATGTGGAATATGAACATAAGTTGGTAAAATAAGATTATGACGTGTTTATATCATATAATTAAAACCAATAAATGAAGAATATTACATGTTTATGTGGCCCTACATATAAAAGGTGTTTATGTGACCCCACGTATAAAAGGAATATGGCATGTAGTACATGTTGGGTTTTCTATGCAACTACATACTAGATTAAGGCAACGGAAACATTCAAAAATCATCATAAGTGTACATGCATCATAGGATCTAAGTTTTACTATTATAGCAACGTACTTTTAAAACATGAATATGAACTAGGGGTGAGAAAAAACCACACCGCAACTAAAATTAACCGCAAAAACCGCAAAAACCGCAACCGCAATAAAAACCGATGGTGAAGTTTTTTGTTTTTCAAAAACCGCAAATTTGTGGTGCGGTGCGGTTATTAGTTTTCAAAAACCGCAAAAAAACCGCATCGCACCGCATATATTATATACAACTTTTTTTATTAATTATTAATATATTAAATATTAAAAATAAGACAAGTTTCATGAATGGAAGATGAATAAAATACTAGAAGACAAAAGTGTTGGTTTTTGTTATGTTTAACTTTGAAAAATGGTGAAATTAGACAATTTTATGAAATTTATTGTTAATTACTATTGATTTGACGTTTTTAAGATATTAATTGTTTGTGATTTAAGTTAATTGTCTTATACCTTATGGTTTTTTTATCATTACAAGTAATATGTTTGAACTCTTAAAACTATTTGAGCTCTAAATTGTGGTTAAAAACCACACAAAATAACCGCACCAAATTCATGCGGTTAATAACCGCAACACAGAAAAAACAAAACCGCACCGCAAAAATAACCGCCTAACCGCACCGCCGCACCAAGCGGTTTTGAAAATAGATTAACCGCATTTGCGGTTAGTGGTGAGGTTTTAGCTAATAATCGCACCGAACCGCACCACGCTCATCCCTAATATGAACTATCAAAAGGGAAAATATTACTATTCTTTAGGACGAATCGTATTTGGCCTTGACCACTTGTAGGCCTTGAACTCCTTGCAATCACTTGGAAGGACTAGGACCCAAAGTAGAATGTCTCTAATGGATCACACCCAAAAGGCTAAAACCCTAGAATATTTATTAGATGGGAGAGGCCTGAGAAATCAGTTTCTTAACCTTATGGTGAGTTATGGTCAAATTTTCTAAGGCCATAGAGGTCATTTATATAGTTGTGGTAATAAGCAGATAAACCCTGCTTTGAATAAATTAAATAATCAGATTTAATCTAGATTCAAATCTTTCTATATTTGTTATCTAGAATGATTTTGGAAGGCTCCTAAGAGCTCTAAAACCGTCCACCACCTATAGACTTCCAGAATGCTCCTTTTGCTCAACTTTTTGAACAATTAACATTCAGTCCATGCACCTCTAGATTAATTATAATTAATTCTAATTAATTCCAATCAATTCTAATTAGTTTCTAATTAATTTATTAACATGTAATAAATCAATTAAAGAATGATCTCAATCTCCTAAATCCATTCTACCTATTTTAGCTCTTGAGGGCTACTGAAAAAGGACTTTGATATTATTCCTAAAGTTATATAAATTTAGTTATGACATTGGACACTTGTTTCCAACAGTCTTCCACTTGGATAATTCATCAACTACTATTGGTCAAATAATCGTCTAATAACCAACAAAGTCTGCCTTCCATAACAACTATCGAACTTTGATCTTATCAAGTATCAGTTCATAGATATGTGATCAATTATTCCTATGTTTCTACAAGATATCATTGTGAACTGAGTCATGGATTATGAATCAACCTAACAGTTCAACTTTAAGATGTTTCTCAATTTTTGATTTCTGATGATCAAATTAGACTACTAATTGAACATATCAATTCAGTCCAGACCTGGCCAGACACATAAGATATCAACATGAAATCATCAAGGGGACCAAGGATTTTGCCTCTCCTATTAAGGGAGAAGGAACATATAAACTTTGATTGCATAGTTTTTATTTACTTGTCAAATCATACATGGACTTGCTCGTTATGACCACCAATTATGGATAACATTAGAGCAAGAACAATGCACAACCAAATTGTATGCAAAGAAATCAACGTCTCTCCATTTTAAGAAAAAAATATTGTTGTCTCAGAATTACTCATGATTGAATCCATGAAGTAATCTCTGTGAGCACTGGTTGTTCCAATACTTAAATCTCAATTTCAAGTACTCATGAGTGTTAGGGCAATATCCACTGTATATCTAATATCTATAGACAATCCACGAACCTCACTACAATCTTAACTCAATACTCACTCCTAAGAGTATGACTGATTTGTGGAGTTTTGAATAAATTAATATTCATGAAGTGGGTTCTAGACATGCAAGAAGAGAACACAGTGATAAACTAATTGAAATGATTGATCATCATCATATATTAAGATCTCTACTTAATAATCGCCAAATCAGATTAAGACTTCATACTGTTTAAGTTCTCAAATATAAAACAAATGTTTTTAAGTGGGTTTTAGTTAAATCATTTGTCAATTCAAGTGCCTCATGATCAAGTTTCACTGTCAGTCTTACTGTCATACTTGTTGACTTAGTGAATGGATCGACCAAATTTCTATCAATATAACTTTATTGACTGTAATGTCTTCACATTCAAACAACTATTAGATGTGATGGTACTTACTGAGTATACGCCATGTGATCTTGCGTGAATTTGGGATCCATATTCTAAGTAAGTTAACCCTTTCAATCATAAGAGCCTTCAAAATGATCATTAATGATTGAATTTCAATAAAGATGTCAATAATGACTTTTTTTTATTCACATAGCTTTCTTTTCATTCTAACTGGATGAAATATATTATAAGTTTATTATAAAATCCACTATGGTGTATTACTTGGTACTCTCCCAAGCTAATACTTTACCATTCAGTAAAGACATGAACTTCGATTGCAAACAGAATCGTCGACAAGCGCCTGAACTACGTGGAGAGACCAGTGGTGATTTGTGATAGGAAGATGGAGACCTTGTGCAATAAGTTGGTGCCCTTGGTCAAGGTGCAGTGGCAACACCGGAAGGGCTCATAGTAGACTAAGGAACCCGAGGCAAAGATGCACGAACACTACCTAGATCTGTTTGCAACTGAGGATTTCAAGGATGAAATCTAGTTCAAGTGGGGAAGAATTATAACACCAAGTTTAAGCTAAATAACTCCTTTGATTTTTGACAATTCAATTATGAAATAATGAATTGTGTGGTTACCATGACGTGGCAAGGGATGTACCACGATGTGGTCAAGGCCAGATGAAATGTGCATTCATTTAGGTCCCCACGACGTGGCATGATGTTAGCCGTGATTTGGCGATGACCAGTTTGCAAAACCCTAATTCTCGGGCTTTAAACACTATTTAAGGCGCTTCATAGCTAGGGTTTGCACACCCTCAGTTTCTATCACCTCCCTTTCGACCTAGCAGCATCAATAGCCACCATTGTTGGGTTTTTTACATTTTGTGTGTGATTTTTGGTGAGAAGAAGAAAAAGAAGAAGACATCCATTATGTGAAGATCCAACAAGCAAGCCCCGCATCCACTTTCTAGATCATCTTCTGGACCTTTGTGAGTCTTCAAGCTCCAAACTTTATGCTTCATGCTCTAGATCTAGGTTTCTTTGCATTGTTCTTCAAGATTGTATAGTTGAGTAGTTGTACTCCATATAGTTGGAAACTTTATGGATCCTTGGGTACCCCTTATGGACATATGTTTAAGATCTGAAGTTTAATAGAGTCTTGATATTATGCATGGACTTTTGGGTCTCATTTCCTCCATTTTTGACCTAGCTTATGGCATGTGTTGGATGTGCATGCCTAAAAATCAACATTTTTTTATGATGTTTGGAGTGTAATAAGGCCTTCTAGAGAGTATACGTGAGCTGCTTGAAGGATTAAGAGCTTAATGCATTAATTTGGTCAGAATAGTTCCTACAACATGGAGATTTAGCCTCCACGATGTGGCGTTAAGTGGTCTTCGCAACTGTTTTGGCATGAAATCACCATGACGTGGCAAATGCTTGGCCACGACATGGTGACCAACCGATGGAATTCTGACAGTTGACTTTTGACTTTCTGACTAGGTTTGACTTTAGGTCGATTTAAGGGTTTTGGGATGTAGTTTAAGAATTGGTCCATGATTGTTGTATAGGTGACCTGTAGTACTAGTTCTTGGATTGTGTGAGTTATGTTGTTATCTGCTTGACTGCGAGGTGAGTTTTTTTCACTTACTTTGTATTGTAGTATGTATCCTTGTGTGTAGGATGTTGGTACGTTGTAGTGATCTGTTATATTGGGAGATATTTATGACTACATGTGATTGTTGGTTATTGTTTATTTGTTTGCATATGTCGACATATTGTGGTTAGGTTGAGGCGATCCTACTTTTTGTTATAGGCCAAGATACTTGGGTAGTCCAGATGTACTGTATGCCTATAGAGGCAGTCCAATCAGACTGTAGGCCCAACGGAGCGGTCCAACTAATGTAGGCCTTGAGAGGCAGTTCAGTAGATTGTAGGGTCAGTAGAACGGTCGAGGCATCCTGTAGGCCTTACGAGGTTGTCCACGTATATTGAAGGCTCATGTGTGCATGTATTATATATGTATTGTTGTGTGGGGTATTTTGGGGGAACTCACTAATATTTGGCTTACATTTGTGGATTTAAATGTTTCAGGTATTTCAAATGATCATAGAAAGGCAAAGGTATGATCGTACACATCATCCTATGGATTTATGTTGAGGGATGTGATTGGATACTCTAATTTTTATGACTATGTTTTGGAAACAATGTTTTGTATAACTTATGGTTTTTATGAAAATGACTTTTGGAAAATCAAAAATTTTTTACTATGGTTTTTGGAAAGTTACATATGAGACGCTCGTTCAGTTCATAAATGAACTTCATAAGCTTACACATTCTTCATAACCTAATTTGGTTTGACTATGTGTCAGTTCCCATCCATGGTTGTTATCTTCTTTGAAGATCCACTAACACTAACATGTTTTAAGGCCAAGTGTTTGTTCAACCAATTTTTCAAACACTCATAGACGGAATCTCGCTCTCAAAGTCCTACTTCAAATTTGCAACCTTATAGGGCCTTCCATGACTTATGATAGCTATAATACTCTAATTATTGTCTACCAGTGACTCATATAATCTCAATATATAATACTAGGCATATGAAGTCCTCTATCAAATCTATTAGGAAGAGTTGGGGTTATGTCAGTTTCCTTAATAACTCTTTCAAACTCGAACTGAAATCTAAAAACAATTTTAGGTTCTTCATTGGTTGACTCTTGAATCTTATCCAGATCCCTGTGGTTCCCACTAAAATTTTTCAATATCATCTCCTTCTTTTAGAAGACCGTCCTTTGAGCAAAAAACTTTTTGTTGTCAAAATATTTGTAAACAATTATCCAAAAGTCTTGTTGGGATCTCCAACAACACATCATATTTGTAATCTAAGTCCGAGCACTTCACGAAGAACGTAACCTCATAATCGTAGACTTTTAAATGTACTTAGTGAGGGATGAAACCTTACTCTACATTTAAGAGAGTGTTTCAGAACCTTCTAAATTTGTGTAAGACCAAGGAGTTTATTACACTATTCATGGTACAATCCATGAACTATTTTGTAAAGCATAGTCTGACTCATGAAGTATCAAATCAAATAATGACTTGTTTCTGTCGAGAACAACACTCCTAGCGACAATGTTGGATACAATTTATGAAACCTTTTCATAATTACTTAGATGATAGATTTGATTTTGACTAAGATGCTCACGGATCTTATTGAATCTGAGTATCTTATCCTTTTGCTCAGTTGATTCTCAAATTCTGTTTTTATGAAAACTCTAAATGCATAGAAGGTTCCGGTTTCAATGTTTATTCATATAAACATGTTCACACGAAGTTAGTTTTACTATATATTGTGGTTTATATGAATGGTCCATTATTAAAAACTAATTCCAACATATATTTTCATCACCGAGTGTTGTATTAATCATCTATCTCGATAAACATGACTTGCATTTACCATAAGGATAGTAATCAAATGGTATCCAAGATTCGATCCAACTAGATACTTGGTAGTATATCTCATGTTCACATGTGTAAGATAACAACTCCACAAATACATTTTATCCAAACTTTTGGATGTATTCGAATTAGTATATATTGTGGATAATTCGAATGAACCATTAGTCAAAACTAACTCCTACAAATATTCACACTATCACATAAGGCTTTTATCATCTGTCTCGACAAATAGGAGCCACATTAATCATATGACTTGTTGTCAAATGAATTCTAAAATCCTATCCATCTAGATCTTTGGCAATGCAATTCTTATTTTCAAGAATATGATTCCATAATATTACATCTAATTCAAATATTTGAATCAACATTTTGTTACTATACACATTTCATAGATTTGTGACTTTCTTTTAAACATTTTAAAGCGTTCTAAATGAGTTATAACAATTTTATGAAATCTTGTACAAACATTTTTAATTCATAAAACAATAGACTAAACATTTAGGAGAACGAGATGTCTTTTGATCCTATGAATTTTAGCAAGAACCCGCTATTAATGATCAACTCTACTTCTACTTGTTTCGGTCATTATACTCTCTTTAAGCTGATGCACATTCTTGAGAATGTCATTACTTTGTCCTTAGTAAAATACCTAAGGATAAGAAGTAGCGTTCTAATGGTATTATGAAATTTCATATCTGATTGTACGCTAAACATTCACGAGAATGTGTTATCGTTTGATCTATGAATAGTAGCATGGGCTTGTAATCCACGATCAAATTATCTCTTCTATGTCTTAGTATTACATATCAGACATGTTGAGCTTTTATGCTTTTTTAGTCCTTTTTTATTAATCCTAGAAGTAATGGTTTATCAAAATAAGCCTTCTTATTGTCCTTGGCGTTTGGGACCCGATTAGGTATATCACCACAAATCATATGCACAACTGGCTTTCTTTCTTTTTTGACAATTTTATTTATGATAGTGAATATGGGAGTATTTGAAGTTGGGGTTTCTATGATTGGCTATGTTAGTCCCAAATGGGCTATACATACATTCAACTCCTTAGTGGATATTTCTAAGTTCATATCAAAATCAGAATAAACTAATTATATGTAAATGGTTAGCTAATTGTTATCCATAGTCAACTCCTAACTAAATGAAATTCCATTTCACTTCAATATGTTATGTAACATCCTGTTTTTAGAAGCTTCTTATTTCGGAATTTTGGAAAATAAATGGATCAATTTTAAAGGCCTTGGTATTCAAGGGAATATAGTTTAGACCCTATTGGATGTTGATAATATTAGTTATACAATCTGAGCCCTTGGGTTGTGTTTTGGAGTCAAAGAGTAAAACGGGAGAAGTAATGCTTCAGACTTCTTTCTTGGAATAAGGATTTTAGTTCAGTATGTCTTAAGTTAAAAATAATTAGATATGACTGTGGGGCTCTTCAATACCTTTATGTGCATATAAAGAACACCTAAAATAGAGTTGGAACAAAGAAGTTATGGCTGTTTGAAGTTAAGATGGAGAGTCTGGTAGTATATTAGGTGTACACTAGGAGAACATTGGGCGTACTAGGCTGAAGAAGTCGCGTTTTTTAGGGTGTTACGTTGGGCGTAACTTTAGGTACAATGGGCGTACCGCCGCTGTAGCACCTGGTTCCTGGTACATATTCCTTGTATCTAATATTTCTTAAATAATACATTTTGCCTTGGACTCGGCAAGTTGAAGGACCAACTCGCCGAGTAAAAGCGGGATGAGACACGGGGTCTAAGCTTTGGACTCGGCGAGTCGGTTCCCGGACTCGTCGAGTAGGCCATGTTTGGGCAAAAACCCTAACCCGAGTGTTTGCACCCTATTTAAACACTCTAACTCGTCCTCCCTTGTCCCTAACACTTACAGAAGAACTGTAGAGCGAAACCCTAGCCCCCTTTTTTCCTTGTGAGTGATTTTGGCCTTGTGAAGGAAGTTTGAAGCATAAGAGAAGAAGAAGGAGGTGGAAGAGTGCAAGGAGGAGAAGTAGATCTGACATCTACCCTGCAAGAGGCTTCCATTCAGGTAGAAAAGTCCCTACCTTGATCACTAGTTCATTAGATCCCCTTTTTGTCCCTAATTGGTGGTTTTCAAGCCCTAAAACACCAAACTCCATGTGTGTGTGCTCTATGATCCGAAAGGACTTCAGATCTAGACCTTATGGACGTATAAGAAGTATAAAGTCTTTGTGGTTGAAGTGATTGAGGTCCCTATTGAGTGTATGACCTCATAAAGAGCTTGGATTTGCCTTTTGGAGCTTATAGGGCCATGCATTCACGTAAAGTTTGCAATTTTACGTGATAAGCATGCCCTAGGAACATGGATCTATGGTTTGGAAGTGTTACATGTCTCAAATTTGGTCTGTATGGGAAGTGGGTTGAAGGGACTCGGCGAGTCATATGAACTGTTACTGAGTAAGAGGGGTTTTAGGTGTTGAATGTCCAACCCTTCGTATCTGCACGCGGAATTAGCAATTTAACGTGTAGCAATAGTCCCAGAAACCCAAATCCTCATAAAGGATGCTCTGGTGAGGATTTGGAAGCGAGTAGGAGATCTGCTCGTGGGGACTCGACGAGTTGTTCTTGGACTCGGCGAGTCGGATCGCGAGTCGGTTCTTTCGTCCCATGTAGTGAGTTAAGGGTGACTAAGTGAGTGAGAAGAGGGACTTTTTGAGTAGGACCGGGTTAGTAGGAGAAGGACTCGGCGAGTCTGTGCCATGACTCAGCGAGTCCAGTCAACTGGAAGTTGACTTTGACCAAGGAGTTGACCTTGGACCAGGGTGGGTCAATCATCTGACCTAAGGGTGTTTATGAGTGGCTAATCTATGTTTATGATTTATAGCCGGAGGATTACCGGTTCAACAGTCAGGCGCTTAGCAAGTAGACTTTCAGCAACTACTTTTCGAGGTGAGTTACCTTCCAGTAGCAGTGGGTCTACGGCCACAATGCTGGCCCACTAGTAGGAGTTATATGATTAGATGATTGTCTCTGTGATATTCATCTAGGGTTGCTACTACCTGTGATATGATTATGTGCTAGTATGATATGATGCTATGTGCTAGTGACAGTAGGGGAGATAGTCCCCAGATTACCGGTTGATAGGGCCGAAGGGGCAGTCATGCCCAACCATGCTAGATAGATTATGTGATACGTGTTATGTGGTAGTAGTAGGGGGTGAAATAGTCCCCAACATCCGATCGAGAGGACCGAAGGGGAGACCAGCACCCAGATATGCTAGTCAGCATCCGGTCGAGAGGACCGAAGGGGAGACCGACACCCAGTTATACTAGTCAACGTCCAGTCGAGAGGACCGAAGGGGAGACCAGCACCCAAATATGCTAGTCAGTATCCGGTCGAGAGGACCGAAGGGGTAGGTCGGACACCCAGATATGTCTGACAATATATGTATTTTATGTGGTTAGATGGTATGTGGTACGGTGGGGGAACTCACTAAGCTTCGTGCTTACGGTTTACAGTTTGGTTTTCAGGTACCTCTTCATCGAAAGGGAAGGAGCTGGCGCGGTAGCGGCACATCATACACGCACATTGATTTCCGCACCATGAGTCATTCTGGGATTTTGTACTCTGATATTTGATTGTTTGCATGTTTCGTTTTTCAGACACGATGTATGTTATGAATGGTTTTGATCAGACAATGTTTTATTTACAAATGTTTTCTAAAGTATTGATTTAAAAAAAAATTGGACGTGAAATTTGGGTCGTTACAAGTTGGTATCAGAGCCCTGATTTGAGGGATTCGGACACACCTTCGGGAGTGTCTGAACTCAAATCAAGGGATTAAGGAATTTCGAAAAAGAAAAAGTTTTCTAAAGGATTAAGTAAAGAGTTTTAAGAAAGAACAAAGTGTGTGATGTGCGCGACCGGGTAAGCTCAAGTAAGTATTCCCCAAAGTACCCATACAAGTTTATGTTATGTTTAACAATTTCAGTAGAACAACATGCTAGAATAGGACTAAGGATCTAGGAGTGATGCCTTATGTGCCTGCTTTATGTGCTTCAGCTTATGAGAATTGCATGCTAGTATTCGGTAGACAGTTGTAACATCCGAAAAATACGAGCCAAAAATTTCGTTTTTTTTAAAACATGGACTTAGCAAAACATTTAGGAATAAATCATTCAATGATCATATAATTTCAAAAAAGATGTTGCATGACGGAAAACATTGTCATAATCATAAAAGTGTCAGAGTACAATTTCCCAGGAAAATATCAGAATGCGGAATACAAGCAGGTGTGTGATGTACCGCTACCGCGCCAGCTCCTTCCCCTGCAAAGAAGAGGTACCTGAAACCAAAAGTGATAACTGTAAGCACGAAGCTTAGTGAGTTCCCCCAATATACCACATACCATACAATCACATATCATACATATTGTCGGGCAATTCTGGGGCGCCCGACCTACCCAGTACGACATTCTGGGGTGCCGACCTACCCGTGTCAAGCCATTATGGGGTGCTGACCTACCCGTGTCAAGCCATTCTGGGGCGCTGACCTACCCATGTCAAGCCATTCTGGGGTGCTGACCTACCCGTCGGTCCTAACAACCGACCCTCGGGGACTATTCCCCTCCTACTACCACTATCACATATAACATATCATACCAGCATATATCATATCATCACATACTGTCAGACATATCTGGGGTGTCTGACCTACCCTTCGGTCCTAACAACCGAACTCTACTACTATCACATATAACATATCATGCCAACATATAACATATCAGGTAGTAGCAAACCTAGATGATATCACAAAGACAATCATCCAACATACAACTCCTACTGGTGGGCCGGCATTGTGGCCATAGACCCACCGCTACTGGAAGGTAACTCACCTCGAAATAGTTGCTGATCTGTGTGGGAATTGACTGTCCGCTGCTGCTGCCGCTCCGGAAATCCTCCGGCTATAATTCCCACAAAATACTCAGTCAAATACTGCTAACCTACTTTAGGGTAAATTGACCATTTACCCTTAACAAATCAAGAGTCAAGTCACAGTCAACTGCCAGTTAACCAGACTCGCCGAGTCCCTATCCCTTTGTCTGACCATGAGCCCGTCTCTACTCGTCGAGTTAGGCATTGACTCGACGGGTTTTTCCTTCTAACCAAAGGCCAATAGTCCTTCATCCTACTCGCCGAGTTGTATGAACAACTCGCCGAGTTCATCTTCATCCGAAGAACACTCTAAGCTGTGACTCGCCGAGTTGTTCTTGAGACAAGAAGATTGCCTTGAACTCGCCGAGTCATGGCATTGACTCGCCGAGTGACTTCATGAGTAAGTCTGGCTTCCGACCCACTGAGTCACACCCAATGACTCACTACTCCCAACCCGCAAATGCGAAAAGGGGGAAACTCGGGGACTCGCGACTCGACTCGCCGAGTCAGATGAACGACTCGCCGAGTCGGCCACATGCAAAAACTATACACGCGATTCTGCTTGCATCCAGCTCATGCATTCATAGATCTGGGTTTCTAGGGCATGAATAACACGTAAAGTTTCCAACTTTACGTGTAAATAATCACCAATAAAGGTTTTAGGGCTCAAAATGCACCAAAAGAGTAGATCTAGGGCTTTCATGCAATATGGCTCCATAAAGACAGTAGATCTAAGCTCCTGGAGCTCAATATCACCTAGATCTAGAGGCTAACCACTTATTACAACCCACAAAGCACAAACAAGCTTGAGGAAAGGCTCAAGAAGGACTTCCATGGAGCTAAAAGGGACTATAAGCATGAAAACAGAGGGGAAATCGAGTTATACCTTAAGGAAAACACTGAGATAGCTCAAAGATGCCTGGCCTCCTCCTCTTCTTCTTGATATACTCTCCTTCTCACTCTAAATCTTCAAGAAAACACACCAAATGCTTCAAACTCACAAGGAACAAGGCTTGAACGAGGTATAGAGCTATGAGGGTGAATGGGGGCGAGCTTGGGGCGGAAAAAGGGGGTTAAATAGGGTGAAAACCCTTGAAATTTAGGGTTTCATCAGACAGCGGTGACTCGCCGAGTCCAGAATATGGACTCGCTGAGTCGCCAACTTAAACGTGTTCCGGATCCCGTCCCTACTCGGCGAGTCGGACCTACGACTCGCCGAGTCCAAGGCTAAAAAGAAAAACACTAAGATAAATTTTATGTACCAGGAACCAGGTGCTACAACAGTGGTAGGATAGCCTAATTAGGTTATGCCTGGTAGTATGAGCTTAGCATTATGTGCTAGTTCAGCTTCTCATGTTGAGGATAGACTTGTTTGAGTATTTTTTTCCTCTGTCCGAATGCTGCTTGCTTTGTGCTATGTGGGATTCTGCGTGATGGAAGTTAGTCATTAGGTGAATACGTCACATTACATGTGATCATGGTTGAACAATCTCAGAGTACTGGATTTGGCCCTATTGCGCAGCTCTTGTTTGAGTCTAACCGTTTTAGGGACGAGTATGTTACTCGAAGGATTATCTGGGCCTCATCACATGTGATGGTATTCAGGTAATGGCTAACTGGCATTACAAGGAGGCCTTCAGCGGCTGAGGGCCGGTTTGGGTGGAGTCAGAGATTTTCCTATGGCAAACCTAGAATGGGAATAACAGAGGGTCAGTAGTGGAAAAAGGGATCTGGTGGAGTCAAGCTGTCCTTGAGGAAGGTACGGATAGATGTGGAAGGTAGTATGGGCCCGTACTACTGAAAGTAGAGGATCCGTACCCGAATTAAGGAATGTTGAGGCAAGACCAGGGAACTTGTAATAGATGTGATTCCTTTAGAGGTATCAGTATCACTAATGGTTGCCTATGTGTATTGCGGAATGGTGGTACTATGTCAGAGGCCAGCAGGTGGCAGTTCTGGAGAGGGATTGGGTTCGGGATCAGGTTCCGAGCCAGTAGATGAGAGGCTACGTGAGTTCATCGCGTCAGAGATCACCAAAGGCATCCTTGAATCGACCCACATCATTTTCGGGTCGATCAAGGAAGGGATAGTTGAGCTGATGGAGGACCACCTCAGGGCGTTCAGGAGTGACATGGCATCTGGCCAGTCAGGATCTCGCACACTGTCCTTCAAGGATTTCAGGGGCAGTGGTGCGCCGGATTTCCATGGGGCGAAGGACCCCATTGCTGCCAGACAATGGATTGTGGACATTGAGTCCACACAGCTGACCAACTTCTGCCCCGAAGGGTCGAAGGTGAGATACGCAGCAGGGTGTTTGAGAGACAGAGCTAGAGACTGGTGGGAGTCTATTGGTGACTCATTGGGAGCCTCAGCTGTTGAGGCTACGACATGGTCGAATTTTGTGACCCGGTTCCGAGCAGAGTTTGCGCCAGCGGTAGAGCTTCAGCAGCTGGCCAGGGAGTTTTTAGACATGAGACAGACTACGGAGACTGTGGCGGAGATCACCGCCAAGTTCCAGGAGAAGGGATTGCCGGTGCCCCAATATGCGGGAGATGAGGATATGAGGAGGACCCGCTATCATGACATGCTACGGGCTGACATTCGGGAGCATGTTAGTTTTTCAGCTTGCCCTACCCTGGATTTCATGATTGTCAGGGCTAGGGAGAGGGAGATTGATCTGGAGCATATCCGAAAAAGGAAGGCAGAGGAGGGACAGGTTACAGGGGCTTCGGGGAAGAAGCCCAAGGGATCAGATGCTGGGCTGAAAGGCCAACAGGGGCGAGGCCGCTGCAAGAAATGCGGCAAGACACACAAAGGAGCGTGCAAGCTGGGATCGTCATGCTGCTATAAGTGCGGCAAGTTGGGGCATTTCAACATGGATTGTACCGCCCCTGCACCTGTGATACAGACATCTGAGTTGCTATGTTTCCATTGCAACCAGAGGGGCCACAAGAAGGCCAACTGCCCCCAGTTGACAGCAGCAACGCCAGTGAAGGCGCCAGCTCCAGCGACCCTGTGGATCACTGATGACCGCCAGGTCAAGGCAGAGGCTCCAGTGGTGAGGAGTCAGGCATTTCAGCTGACTACCGAGGAGGCACGCGCCGCACCCGATGTGGTGACGGGATTGTTCCATGTGAACGGTATCCCAGTTCAGGTGTTGTTTGACTCGGGTGCCACCCAATCGTTTGTTTTTCTTTCGCTTAGCAAGAGGTTTACTGAGTCTTCGGGCATGTTGGATTGCCCTTTAGAGGTAGAGATTGCCGATGATCGATCGGTGCGAGCATTAACATTGTTCAGAGATTGTGTTCTAAAGTTGTTCGAGGAGCGCTACTTAGTGGATTTGGTTCCCATTCTGTTGCGTGGGAACAAGGTGGTTATAGGCATGGATTGGTTGAGCCCCAATAGGGTGGTGATAGATTGCGCACAGCAGCTGGTGCCGATCTAGACCCCAAGTGGGGGAGAGTTGGTGATCCATGGCGAGAGGCCACAACGTGGATCCACAGTATGTTCAGCAGCGAGAGCTAGGCGCTACCTTCAGCAGGGTTGCGCGGGATATGTCGCGTATGTTATGGGTACCCGGGAGGCAGGTAAGGCGACGGTGAGCGAGGTTCCGGTGGTTCGAGACTACGCTGATGTGTTCCCACAGGAGCTTCCTAGAATACCTCCGGAGCGAAAAGTAGAGTTCAGGATTGACCTAGTCCCTGGTGCGGCTCCGATAGCCAAAGCACCATACCAGTTGGCTCCTCCCAAGATGCAGGAGTTGTCTACACAGCTGCAGGAGGTGTTAGACAATGGATTCATTAGACCGAACAGTTCATCCTGGAGAGCCCCGATTCTGTTTGTGAAGAAGAAGGACGGGTCGCATCGGATGTGTATAGATTATCGGGAGCTGAACAAGGTAACAGTGAAGAACCGTTACCCACTCCCGAGGATTGATGATCTCTTTGACCAGTTACAGGGAGCATCTTGGTTCTCCAAGATCGATTTGCGTTCAGGTTATCATCAGATGAGGGTCAAAGAGGAGGATGTGTAAAAGACCGCGTTTCGGACGCGCTATGGCCATTATGAGTTCGTGGTGATGTCGTTGGGGCTCACTAATGCTCCTGCCGCGTTCATGGACCTCATGAACCGCGTGTGCAGACCGATGCAGGATCAGTCTGTGATAGTTTTCATTGATGACATCTTGGTTTATTCCAAGACGCAGGAGGAGCACGAGGGGTATCTACGAGAGGTGTTGGAGACCCTGAGGAGAGAGAGCTTATATGCTAAGTTCTCCAAGTGTGAGTTCTGGTTGCGCGAGGTGCAGTTTCTTGGGCACCTTGTCAACCAACTCGGGATTTCAGTAGACCCGGCCAAGGTGGAGGCCGTGATGAGATGGGAGGTTCCGAAGTCTCTATCCGAGATTCGGAGTTTCCTGGGTTTAGTGGGCTATTATCGGAGATTCATCCAGGATTTCTCCAAGATATCCGTACCAATTACCAAGCTAACAAGGAAGGCCGTGGTCTTTCATTGGGGGCCTGAGCAACAGGCAGCGTTCGAGACACTAAGACAAAGATTGTGCTTGGCGCCAATCTTAGCCCTGCCAGAGGGCATAGAGGATTTTATTGTGTACTGCGATGCGTCCATCTCAGGTTTGGGCGCGGTATTGATGCAGAGAGGGTATGTCATCACCTACGCGTCGAGGCAGCTGAAGCCTCATGAGGCGAATTACCCGACGCATGACTTGGATCTGGGGGCTGTTGTGTTCGCCCTCAAGATTTGGCGTCATTACCTCTATGGGGTTCGCTATACCATTTACACGGACCATAAGAGTTTGAGGTACCTCATGGATTAGCCGAATCTAAACATGAGGCAGCGTCGGTGGTTGGATGTGGTAAAGGATTATGATTGCGAGATCCTTTATCACCTAGGGAAGGCCAATGTGGTGGCCGATGCGCTTAGTCGCAAGGCAGCGCCAATCAGAGGCGTGTGCATGAGGATGACGATGGTGACTCCCCTATTAGAGCAGATTCGGGAAGCTCAGCAGGAGGCTATGAAGGAGGAACATCGGAAGAGCGAGTGGGCAGTGGGTCAAGTTACCTCCTTCGATTATGATACCTGAGGATTATTGACACTACACCGTAGGGTGTGGGTGCCATATCATAGAGGCGTGCGCCAGGTCTTGATGGAGGAGGTACACAAATCCCGATTCTTCATTCATCCCAGGGCAACGAAGATGTATAGGGATCTTCATCTAGACTATTGGTGGCCCTGCATGAAGCGGGATGTGGCTTGGTACGTTGATCGATGTTTGACCTGCAGGAAGGTCAAGGCCGAGCATCAGAGACCGCACAGAAAGATGCAGCCGTTGGACATCCCGTTGTGGAAATGGGAAGATATTACGATGGATTTTATCACGGAGCTTCCCAGGACCGCGCGAGGAGTGGATTCGATATGGGTCATCATGGATCGATTGACCAACAGCTGGGGGCTGTTGTGTTCGCCCTCAAGATTTGGCGTCATTACCTCTATGGGGTTCGCTGTACCATTTACACGGACCATAAGAGTTTGAGGTACCTCATGGATTAGCCGAATCTAAACATGAGGCAGTGTCGGTGGTTGGATGTGGTAAAGGATTATGATTGTGAGATCCTTTATCACCCAGGGAAGGCCAATGTGGTGGCCGATGCGCTTAGTCGCAAGGCAGCGCCAATCAGAGGCGTGTGCATGAGGATGACGGTGGTGACTCCCCTATTAGAGCAGATTCGGGAAGCTCAACAGGAGGCTATGAAGGAGGAACATCGGAAAAGTGAGCGGACAGTGGGTCAAGTTACCTCCTTCGATTATGATACCTGAGGATTATTGACACTACACCGTAGGGTGTGGGTGCCTTATCACAGAGGCGTGCGCCAGGTCTTGATGGAGGAGGTACATAAATCCCGATTCTTCACTCATCCCAGGGCAACGAAGATGTATAGGGATCTTCATCTAGACTATTGGTGGTCCTGCATGAAGCGGGATGTGGCTTGGTACGTTGATCGGTATTTGACCTGCAGGAAGGTCAAGGCCGAGCATCAGAGACTGCACGGAAAGATGCAGCCGTTGGACATCCCGTTGTGGAAATGGGAAGATATTACGATGGATTTTATCATGGAGCTTCCCAGGACCGCGCGAGGAGTGGATTCGATATGGGTCATCATGGATCAATTGACCAAGAGCGCCCATTTTATTCCAATTCAGGAGAGCATATCGGCCGAAAAGTTGGCCGACATCTATATCAGGGAGATAGTGGCGCGGCACGGGGTGCCAGTATCAGTGATTTCAAATAGGGATGTGTGTTTTACTTCCAGGTTTTGGAAGAAGTTTCATGACGAGTTGGGCACTCGTCTGCATTTTAGCACCGCCTTTCACCCGCAGACAGATGGTCAGAGTGAATGGACCATCCAGACTCTTGAGGATATGTTGCGGGCATGCGTGCTAGACTTCGGTGGTAGTTGGGATACCTATCTTCCTCTAGCTGAGTTCTCATACAACAACAACTACCACGCGAGTATTGACCGTCCTCCCTTCGAGATGTTGTATGGGTGTAGATTCAGGACCCCGATATGTTGGGGTGAAGTTGGCCAAAGGGTCATGGGGAGCACCGAAGTGGTGCTCAAGACGACCGAAAATATTTAGCAAGTTTGGAGCAGGCTTCAGACTGCACAGAGTCGGCAGAAAAGTTATGCCGACAAGCGCCGTTCAGACTTGGAATTCCAAGTCGGGGATATGGTTCTTCTGAAGGTGTCGCCATGGAAAGGCGTCATCCAATTCAGAAAACAAGGCAAGTTGGGCCCAAGGTACATCGGGCCATTCAAGGTTGTAGCCCGGGTGGGCAAGGTGGTGTGTAGGTTGGATCTGCCAGCCGAACTCAGCCAAATCCACAGCACTTTCCACGTCTCTCAGTTGCGGAAGTGTTTGGTGGACGACTCGGTAGTGGTGCCTTAAGAGGATATTCAGGTCGATGACAGCCTGAATTACATCGAGCGGCCTGTGGCAATCCTTGACAGGAAGTCAAAGGATCTGAGGAACAAGAGGGTGGAACTCGTGAAGGTGCAATGGCAGCACCGGAAGGGATCGGAGTGGACTTGGGAGCCGGTGGAAGAGATGATGGAGCACTACCCCGAGCTGTTTCAAGATCGAGCAGCAGACTTCGAGGATGAAGTCTAAAATAAGTGGGGAAGATTTGTAGCACCTGGTTCCTAGTACGTATTCCTTGTATCTAATATTTCTTAAATAATACATTTTGCCTTACACTCGGCAAGTTGAAGGACCAACTCGCCGAGTAGAAGCGGGATGAGACACGGGGTTTAAGCTTTGGACTCGGCGAGTCGGTTCCCGGACTCGACGAGTAGGCCCTGTTTGGGCAAAAACCCTAACCCGAGTGTTTTCACCCTATTTAAACGCTCTAACTCAGCCTCCCTTGTCCCTAACACTTCCAAAAGAACTGTAGAGCGAAACCCTAGCCCCCTTTTGTCCTTGTGAGTGATTTTGGCCTTGTGAAGGAAGTTTGAAGCATAAGAGAAGAGTAAGGAGGTGGAAGAGTGCAAGGAGGAGAAGTAGATCCGACATCTACCCTGCAAGAGGCTTCCATTCAGGTAGAAAAGCCCCTACCTTGATCACTAGTTCATTAGATCCCCTTTTTGTCCCTAATTGGTGGTTTTCAAGCCCTAAAACACCAAACTCCATGTGTTTGTGCTCTATGATCTGAAAGGACTTCAGATCTAGACCTTATGGACGTATTAGAAGTATAAAGTCTTTGTGGTTGAAGTGATTGAGGTCCCTATTGAGTTCATGACCTCATAAAGAGCTTGGATTTGCCTTTTAGAGCTTATAGGGCCATGCATGCGCGTAAAGTTTGCAACTTTACGTGATAAGCATGCCCTAGGAACGTGGATCTATGGTTTGGAAGCGTTGCATGTTTCAGATTTGGTCTGTATGGGAAGTGGGTTGAAGGGACTCGGCGAGTTCTATGACGATGGTCTAAGACTCGGCGAGTTGGATGAAAAACTCGACGAGTCCTATGAAGATTGCTTGGAACTTGACGAGTTGTTCTTCAAACTCGACGAGTCATATGAACTGTTACTGAGTAAGAGGGGTTTTAGATGTTGAAGGTCAAACCCTTCGTATCTGCACGCGGAATTAGCAATTTAACGTGTAGCAATAGTCCCATAAACCCAAATCCTCATAAAGGATGCTCTGGTGAGGATTTGGAAGCGAGTAGGAGATCTGCTCGTGGGGACTCGACGAGTTGTTCTTGGACTCAGCGAGTCGGATCGCGAGTCGGTTCTTTTGTCCCAAGTAGTGAGTCAAGAGTGACTCAGTGAGTAAGAAGAGGGACTTGTCGAGTAGGACCAGGTTAGTAGGAGAAGGACTCGGCGAGTCTGTGCCATGACTCGGCGAGTCCAGTCAACTGGAAGTTGACTTTGACCAAGGAGTTGACCTTGGACCAGGGGTGGGTCAGTCGTCTGACCTAAGGGTGTTTATGAGTGGCTAATCTATGTTTATGATTTATAGTCGGAGGATTACCGGTTCAGCAGTCAGGCGCTTAGCAAGCAGACTTTCAACAACTACTTTTCGAGGTGGGTTACGTTCCAGTAGCAGTGGGTCTACGGCCACAATGCCGACCCACTAGTAGGAGTTGTATGATTAGATGATTGTCTATGTGATATTCATCTAGGGTTGCTACTTCCTGTGATATGATTATGTGTTAGTATGATATGATGCTATGTGCTAGTGACAGTAGGGGAGATAATCCCCAGATTACCGGTCGATAGGGCCGATGGGGCAGTCATGCCCAGCCATGCTAGATAGATTATGTGATACATGTTATGTGGTAGTAGTAGGGGAGAAATAGTCCCCAGCATCCGGTCGAGAGGTCCGAAGGGGAGACCAGCACCCAGATATGCTAGTCAGCATCCGGTCGAGAGGACCGAAGGGGAGACCGGCACCCAGTTATACTAGTCAGCGTCCGGTCGAGAGGACCGAAGGGGAGACTAGCACCTAGATATGCTAGTCAGTATCCGGTCGAGAGGACCGAAGGGGTAGGTCGGACACCCAGATATGTATGACAATATATGTATTTTATGTGGTACGGTGGGGGAACTCACTAAGCTTCGTGCTTATGGTTTACAGTTTTGTTTTTAGGTACGTCTTCATCGAAGGGGAAGGAGCCGGCGCGGTAGCGGCACGTCATACACGCACATTGATTTCCGCACCATGAGTCATTCTGGGATTTTGTACTCTGATATTTGATTGTTTGCATGTTTCATTTTTCAGACACGATGTATGTTATGAATGGGTTTGATCAGACACTGTTTTATTTACAAATGTTTTCTAAAGTATTGATTTAAAAACAAAACTTTTGGACGTGAAATTTGGGTCGTTACAGCCGCTGTGTAAAAACCCTATTTATGTGATTTTGAGACATATTTAAGGTCTCTAACCCCTTGAGGCCATTCCTATCATGAGTCTCCACCCTCTTGAGCTTCTAACTCAAAACCCTAGCGCCATTTCACTTATTTTGAGCTTTAGAATCATTTATGAGCTTATTTCTCCATTAGAAGGTGGAATCTTAAAGAACAAGGTGGTGGCAAAGTGTATGGAAGAAGGATTCAAGCATAGATCCAACAATATTACATCATTTCTAGACCATTGTGAGTAAAGCGCTTCAAACTTGTTCATTAGTTTCATAGATCTTGTTAATCTTCATATTTTTCACCTTTTGGTCACTTTAGTGCATAAATTTTAGATCTTGAAAGTTTGTGACCTTTTTACGGATAAAGTTGGAAACTTTATCCATCTAAACATCATATTGATTTAGATATGAAGGTTAGAGGCTTGGCCTTAATGGATTAAGTTGAGAATGATGCATTTTTGGTACCTTTGAGACTTAAAGACTAGATCTTGGTTGTTTGGAACATCTTAATGGATAAAATTGGAAACTTTATCCATTATGGAGCTATTAAGAACCATAAAAATGATATCTTGATCCTTATATCCCTTCTATGAAAGAGTCATGATGTCTTAATGGATTATTTAGTTAGGGTTTTAGCTTTTGAGCTTTGTCTAGCCATGGAAAGTTATAAAGGTAGAAAATTTATGACTTACACCTCGTTCCCAAGTTCAACTTAATGAGAGAAAGGAAAGAAAATAGGTGGAAATGAGAAGAAAATAAAAGAAATTGGTGTTCCCGAGTTTCATTAAAGGAGGGGAGTGGGGGGAAATGGGAGGATCACTTTCCCTCCTAAATTTCCTTCCGATTTGGGAGGATTTGGAAAGAAAGAACAAAATGATTCATTTTCCTTCCACTTTTCTCCAGCTCGAGAACACAAAAGAACAATTTTTTTTTTTACTTTCCTTTCTCTTCTTTTCTCTCATGACTTTCTTTTCTTTTCTCTTCTTTTCTTTTGTTAAACTTAGGAACGAGGCGTTAGAATGATGTTATGGGTCCAGATCTGAGTTTAGACGAGAGGTATTTAAGGAATAAGTTCTTAATATGAAGTTTTGGATTCAGATGGAGTACGTTGGGATACTAATGGGTAGGCTACACGTACTGGGTTAGAGTCCCATGGTTTTGGATGAGATGCGACTACGAACAACATAGTGGTTGAGTACGCAAGGCATACTCAGCTAGCTTGACCTTCCCTTGAATTTTTGGCTTGCTGACTTTGAACTTTAACCTGGGGTTTGACCTTGACTTAGGGGTATTTTGGGAATTTTAAGTAGTAGTTTGAGACTAGGTTATTGTTTGTTGTATTGGTGACCTATAGAGTTATCAGTTGGACCTGTGATCTGTTCAGCTATCATTTTAGACTGTAAGGTGAGTTTTCCTCATTGTACTTTTGGGTCGAAGGCACCAATACCTTCCTACTAGATTATGTATCATGGTCTATTGGATTGATGTTATGTTGGTTATATGATAGACTGGAAGATCTGTATGATTACCTGTGTCCACTAAGCATGTGTTAGATTGGTAAATTTGTATGATTACTTTTACTTGTTGGTTATTTATTGTTATTGTATTTATCTAAATGTTATGGTTTATTAGGTTAAGGCGGTCCTGCTTTGTGTTGAAGGCTAAGATACCCGAGGCGGTCCAGATAGACCGTAGGCCTGCGATCAAGTCGAAAGTCCGGAGAGCGGTCTAGATAGGATGAAGGCATGTGAGGCGGTCCAGTTAGGCTGAAGGCTCATATATGCATGTTGTTATATTTATTAGTTGTGTGTGGTACTTTGGGGGAACTCACTAAGCTTTGGCTTATAATTTAAGTTTTATGTTTTAGTTACTTCAGATGATCGGGGGAAAGTAAATGCATGATCGTGCACATCCTTCTGATTTTATTATATTTGATTTTGGGATACTCTGATTCATGATTAATACTTTTGGGAACAATGTTTTGTAAAAGATTATAGTTTTTGGTTGGATTTTAAAAATGAAAAATTTACCTTGATTTTTGGGATGTTACAAGTTGGTATCAGATCCCTGGTTTAAGAGAATTAGATGAGTACTCATGTAAATCCAGACTCAAACTAAGGACCTGTAAAAGTTTTCAAAATGGTTTTCAAAAGTATCCATAGAAGGATGAGATTTGTACGATCAGCCAGAGCAAGAAAGTATACCCCAAGATACCCACACTGTTATCTTCTATGGCGTTTTATAATCGAAGTGCATGTTAGTGGTAGGCTATGGATCTTTAACAATTGCATAATAGAATTGCCTAATGTATGATGGCTGATAGCCTAGGAGAACTTCTTGTATGTTAGATGAAATTGACATCGTTACTGTAGTTGCTTAGTATATGCATCATAGTTCTACAAAACTAAGATTCTATAGCTTGAGAATGTCTGGTTTAGCCTTATTTCATGTTCGTTGGCTGGTTGTAGGCTTAGGGTAGAATCAAGTATTTGACTATCTATGGAATCCATCGTTATGTGTGATTAGCATGCACGAGCGGCTGCATGATTAGTGGAAGTTTCATATGAGAGTGCAGTTTATAGCAGGCCAGCGTGAGGAATGATTAGCCACTCTTGAGAGAGTAGATATAGGATGTATGTGTGCCCTTTATGCTTGGGCGTAGTGGTTTGGAATTTTCATGTAAGGATCTACATGGTTTTATGGTGTCTTAGTGCTAGTCGGTTTCACTGCTAGAATGTTGCTTGCTTTGTGCTTTGTGGGACTAATATTGATGTGAGTTAATTATTAAATAAATATGTTAAGTTACATGTTGCAAAGGTTAAATAATTTTTGAATGATTGATTCTTCCCTATTGTGCAGCTCTCTTTTGAGTCTAATCGTTGTAGGGTTAGGTCTTTTAGTTGAAAGATTATTTAAGGTTAGTTTCATGTGATTGTATTCATGAAGTGGTTAACTAACATTAATATGGATTTTTCATTAGCTGATGGCAGGTTGAGGCGGGGATCCTAATAGAGCCTAGGATGTGCTTTAGTATTGTTTTGATGTTGTTTAGTGGGTATTGGGAGTATTAGTATAAGTAGGTGACTTATAGGACTCGTGCTAATTTTTTAGGAAAGAAGGGATAGGTGTGAAGGTAGTATTGAGCTCGTACTATTGGAAGCACATGATCCATGCTCGAATTGAAGGAAGTCACATGGAGTCTAACTAGTTGGTTGAGGGTAGATAACATGGTTTGATACCCTGTTTCATAATAGTGTTTCTATATCTTTTGACCTTTTAGTTATGGTTGTTCAGGATGAGGATGAGTCAGATAATTGTTGGGCTTTAGTGGCCGTGTCAGTTGAATAGTGTAGACCTAAGTGAGTTAGTTGATTTTGAGGTCTTGAGGGCCTAGCTCGAGGTAGTGCCAACTGAGTCATGGGACTCAAGAAAGAAGCAATTGTTATGATCAACTCGAGGATTGCAGTCGGAGGATGAGTGATTGGAAGATGGGTTGGAATGTCCTATCTATGACAGAGGCTATGTTCTTCTAGCTTTCTGTGTTCATAGGATAATGAGAGAGAGAGAGAGAGAGATAAAGAAATAAATAAAGAAAGAAATAGCATACATGTGATTTGTAGAGTTGGGATGTAAACCCAACATGGGGCTATATGGCTACGACTTTTGGAGGCAGTATGACGGTGTGGGGAATGCACAAGAGGATCCTTGTGTTATGGTTGCTTTGAGATGAGATCAAGGCCTTGCTTCTTTGGGATATAGTCAGGTCAGGTGCTAGCTGATGGTTTCTATCGATCAAGTAAGTGAATCAGGAGCGACAACTTTTAGTGTCTCTGATGTATCCCGACTATGGGAATGATACCTTTTGTATTTATGACTTATTCTCACGATAAATTTTTGGTTGGGTTTTACAGTAGAAGAGTGTGGTAGTCCATTTGTTGCTAGATAGGAAGTTGGTGTTTTTCTGGTGTATCTGCATGGAATTCATAATGTTAGAGACAACCCCGATTGGGGAGTTCCCAAGGTCTCCATCTGAGATTCAGAATCTCTTGGAGTTTGATTGGTCCTTTTCTAGAAGATCATCTTGCATTTTTTTATATATCCCAAGGGTCAGGGATGCTATGCATTTGGGTGAGCTAGTTTGAGTTTTGGTTTGTTTGCAACGTCAGTTGATGGTGTTTCAAACCCTAAGTGGGGAAGAGTTGGATATTTCACTTAGAGGATTAGTGATCTGTTCAAGTTATGGTTTCAGAAGAATGGATCATAGGGATTTATGGTTCGGGTATGCGAAACTTTGCTTCAAGATTTGGTCAAGACGGGGATATAGAGCAAGTTACCATCAGATGTATGTATTTAGGAATGCAAGAGTCATCTTCGCGACAAGAAGTTGTTGGATAAGGAGCTTATTGTAGCTAGGGGTTCCTTTTGGGAACGTCGAGGAATAGGTCAAGAGGCGGTTGGGTTGCTCAGGTTGAGTATCGATTGTTGATGGGTTTTTCATCTTGTTGTATAGATTGATATTTATAGTCTAGGTTAGGCAGTTGCTGATCAGTCAATCAATTTTAGAGTTTGGTATATTTCGTCCCTCATGGGCTTTGTCCAGTAGTGTGTTGGATCAATGGATTAGTTGTCAATGCACTCTCGCTCATTGGTCTTGTCATTCATCGTCAATAATAGAGGTTCTTCGGAAGTTTTGAGCTATATCAGTTGGAGTTCAATAGATATGTTGACCTATCATCAAAGTCCGTGCATGGTACATTTTGGTTCCTGGGTATAGGTACCCTCAATCGTTGATTGTGGAATTATTCATAACGGGATCGAGTTTGGTAGACTTCCTTGGTTATTGGAAGTTCGGATGTTGGGGAAGCATTGTTTAGTTTTTCAGGTTTGGATTTGGATCTACGTAGAATCAGGTTTTGATATGTCGCATCGGCAGGTTTGGTATCTGGATCGACCCATATTTGTGTTTGGTTAGCATCAAGAGGAATGTTTATTAGGTTCCTGCAAGCTGGTGGATTGATGGATGGGTATCTTTAGGCCCTTGTAGTGCTGGTCATAAGTCTTCAGTCCATTATTAGGACGACGAAAAGATCGGCTTATTATCGTGAGCTTATCATTTAGTGCGTAGTATGTGTTATGATGTATCATGAACCAGTGTCTATATGATTCATATAAGTGGGACCTGGTAGTCTTTTGATTGAGACTCTTAGGTATCAGATCTTTAGTTTTATTGGCATGTTTGGGTGTTAGTGTATCGTGGGATTCGGGAAACTTAGTGACCAGCCTGTTTGGATCGTCTATGCAGTTAAAGGTTGTTGGGAGTAATAATTGTGCATCTGAAGTCTCTTGCGGAGTGGTGGTAATAGGAAACCCGTTTGAGTATGGGTTGTTTATTTGAAGTTTGGTTACCGATGTTGGATATCAGTTATGGAGACTCGAGTCATGAATTTTGTTGTAAATGTCTCGAGTGATTTATCAGGTGGATGTACACCTGATTTAATAAGGGATTTGGATGCAATGTGAAATTCTTGGATGGACCATCAGTATGCTCGTAGGAGCAGTGGGTTGGTGATGAATTGTCAGGAAGACAAGTGTGTAAGGTTTATGGGCACCATTTTTGGATTTGGGATTGGTCGGAATTCCCGATCAGTATGTTTTAAGTATTCTTTTAGTATGTTTTGGTGGTGTTCCTAGTCAGGGACTAGGGGTAGGTTCGACAAATTGACGATCATCAGTCTTAGGGTAAGGTTTCTGATGTATAGATTTATGGGCTCCCGGTTTCGGGGAGTATAGTGACGAACTTGTTATGTGGTTGTAATTCATAGAATTCCCATTTTGTGTGGTTTTCTCTAGAAGTTGGGACATACAATTAGGGAGAGAAAGAAAAGTGTTGCGGTTGAGCATTTTCAATTTATTGGTATTGTTGGCAGTTGTGGGTTTCCAAGAGGTCTCTTGAGTTTACTTTATAAGATTCCTTGATTTCGAAATGGTTAGATGGAGTTTATGGAATATGTTGATGTTGTTTCCGAAATCGTAAACGAGACGAATTTCAAGGACGAAATCCAGTTTAAGTGGGGGAGAGTTGTAACATCCCGTTTTGAGAAGTTTCTTATTTTGGGATTTTGGATAATAAATGGATCAAGTAAAGGCCTTGGGCTTCAAGGGAATAGGGTTTAGACCCTATTCAATGCGGATAATATTGGTTATGCAATCCGAGCCATTGGTTTGTGTTTTGGGGTCAAAGGGTAAAATGGGAAAAATGATGCTTCAGACTTCTTTCTTGGAAGAAGGATTTTAGTTTGGTATGTTTTAAATTAAAAGTAATTAGATAGGATTGTGGGGCTCTTCAACACCTTTCCGTAAATATAAAGAACGCTGGAAATGGAGTTGGAGCGAATTAGTTATGGCTGTTTGAGGTTAAGCTGGAGAGTCTGGTAGTATACTAGGCGTACACTAGGAGTATGTTGGGCGTACTAGGCTCAAGAAGTCGTGTTTTTTTGGGAGTTATGTTGTGCGTAAATTTAGGTACCACCGATGTGTAAAAACCATATTTTCATGGTTTTGAACCCTATTTAAGGTCTCTAACCGATTAGGTGTCATTCCTATCATGAGACTCCGCCTTCTTGAGCCTCTAACTCGAAACCCTAGCCTCTTCTCACCCATTTTGAGCTTTGGCATCATTTATGAGCTTATTTCTCCACTAGAAGGTGGAATCTTGAAGAACAAGGTGGTGGCAAAGTGTATGGAAGAAGGATTCAAACATAGATCTAGGAAGATTACATCATTTCTGGACCAATGTGTGTAAAAAGATTCTAACTTGCTCATTAGTTTCATAAATCTTGTTAATCTTCATATTTGTCACTTTTTGGTCACTTTAGTGCATGAAATTTAGATCTTGAAAGTTTGTGACCTTGTTAGGGATAAAGTTGGAAACTTTATCCATCTAAACATCATATTTATTTAGATCTGAAGGTTAGAGACTTGGACTTAATGGATTAAGTTGAGAAAGATGCATTTTGGTCCCTTTGAGACTTAAAGACTAGATCTTGGTTGTTTGGACCCTCCTAATGGATAAAATTAGAAAATTTATCCATTATGGAGCTATTAAGAACCATAAAAATGAGATCTTGGTCCTTATATCCCTTCTATGCAAAAGTCATGATGTCTTAATGGATTATTTAATTAGGGTTTTAGATTTTGAGCTTTGTCTAGCCATGGAAAGTCATAAAGGTGGAAAGTTTTTGACTTAGAATTATGTTATGGATCTAGATCTGAGTTTGGACGAGTTGTCTTTAAGGAATAAGTTCTTAATATGAAGTTTTGGATTCAGACGAAGTACGTTGGGCGTACAAATGGGTATGTTGCACGTATTGGGTTAGAGTCTTGTGGTTTTCGATGAGATGCGACTATAACCAGCGTAGTAACTGAGTACGCAGGGCGTACTCAACCAACTTTACCTTCCCTTGACTTTTTACTTGCTGACTTTGAACTTTAGCCTAGGGTTTGACCTTGACTTAGGGGTATTTTAGGTATTTTGAGCAGTAGTTTGAAACTAGGTTATTGTTTATTGTATAGGTGACCTGTAGAGTCAACAGTTGGAGCTGTGATCTGTTCATCTATCTTTCCAGACTGTGAGGTGAGTTTTCCTCATTGTACTTATGGTTCAAAAGCACCCATGTCGTTCCACTGGATTATGTATCCAGGTATATTGGATTGATGTAATGTTGGTTACATGATATATTGGTAGATCTGTATGATTACCGGTGTTCACTGAGCGTGTGTTAGATTGGTAGATATGTATGATTACCTATACATTCCGGTTATTGATTGTTATTGTATATGTCGACATGATATGGTTTGTTAGGTTGAGGTGGTCCTGCTTTGTGCTGAATGCCAAGATAGTTGGGGCGGTCTAGATAGAGAGTAGGCGTGCGAGGCGGTCCAATTAGGGTGAAGGCCAGGAGAATGCTCATACATATATATACAAATTGCCATGGACTCCCTCCATGGTCTTCAATGGAATGCCATGGGCTACCCCCATGGTCTTATATCCTCATGTCATGGGCTCCCCTCATGGTCTTGACAAGTGCCATGGGCTCCCTCCATGGTCTTCACATAAACCCATATATAGATCAAATAACATATCATTTCACATTCAAATACAAACATATCATATCAATTAATGGACCGGCCTTGGTGCCTTCGACCCATGAGTGTGGTGAGAAGACTCACCTCAATACTTGCACGGAAGCTGACTAGGTCGGGATTCCAATATCCGCTCTACACAACCCTAAAACATAAATAATTTCCTTAATTGCAACTCAAAATGCCCCAAAAACCATAAATGTCAAACTTGGTCAAAGATCAAAGTCAACGTCTTGAGTTGACCTAACTCGCGTCGAGTTGTCTCTTCAACTCGTCGAGTTTCCCTATTGTCTGAACAGATCGCGAAAAATCCTATCAACTTGTTGAGTTCACCAATGAACTCACCGAGTTGGCCAGGAATCCAACCTCTTAATGCATTAAGCTGTTTCCAATGGATCCAAGGGCACCAAACCTCAGATCTCTTCCAAAATGATGTCTAAAAGGGTAAAGTTTCCAACTTTACCCTCAAGAACCATCCAAAAGACGTCAAACTCAAACCCTAGGTTCCTTAAAGAGGGTCTTGACCCAGTAAGCCCCAAAACTCCCACATCAACGTCCCAAAACACATATATGATGTCCCAAGGTTGGCAAAACACGTAAAGTTCCCAACTTTACATACATGCATGCTAGAACACACTCTAAGGCTCATAAATGACTTAATAAGGTCCTATTGCATAAATGGGACATAGGGACCAATAAAGTTTGCAACTTTAAGCCAAGAGAGATCATGAAGGGGTTAGATCTAACTTATCAATCCCTGGAATCCTCGTCTTCTTGGAAAACTCAACCAAAACCCCAAAATCATGCTTAAACTTCAAATAAGGAGATCTAGATGAATACAGGACAAGGTGACGACTTTATACCTCAAATTTGTTGCCTTTTAAGAATAGTTTCTGGATCTAAGGTCCTTCCTGCAAGCTAGATGCTTCCCACTTTTAAGCTCCTTTCAAGAATCACCAAAAACAACTCTCTAAGCTCACCACACACAAGCTTGCAAGATGAAACAATAATCTAGGGTTTTCTGGACAGGGCAGCTAGTAAGGAGGCCAGCCAAAAGGGTTTAAGTCCTTTATATAGGGTGCAACACCCTAAAATTAGGGTTTCATCATTAGCCGTCAACTCTTCGAGTCAAGACTTCCCGACTCGTCGATTTGGATCATTAAAAGAGGCGGACACAAAAATCTCTACACGACGAGTTGGAGCTCCCCAACTCGTAGAGTTCTCACAAAAACCCAAATGCTGAGAAATGAAATAATACCTGGACCAAGTGTTACAAATCTCCACCACTTGAACTAGACTTCGTCCTCGAAATATGCTGATGCAAAAAGTTCTGGATAATGCTTCCTCATCTCATCCTCCGGCTCCCAAGTCCATTCAGAGCCTCTTCAGTGCTACCATTGCACCTTTACTAACTTCATTTCCTTGTTTCGGAGGGCTTTCGTTTTTCTGTCCAGAATCGCAATGGGATTTTCCACATAATTTAGGCTCTCATCAATCTGAATATCATCAAGCGATACAACCATCGACTCATCAGCCACACACTTCCGCAAAATGCGAAACGTGAAATGTACTATGAATCTGCCCAAACTCCTCAGGCAAATCCAAATGATACACAACCTTGCCCACCCGGGCGATAATATGAAACGGGCCAATTTATCTGGGGCCCAACTTGCTCTGCCTCCTGAACCGGATAACACCCTTCTAGGGTGACACCTTCAGGAACTCCAGGTCGGATCTGCAACTAGCTGCATAGCTCTTCTGCCTGTTCTGTTCCATCTGCACCTGGTCGCGAACCTGCTGAATGAACTCGATCATCTTAAGTACCACTTCGGTACTCCCCATAACTCGATGTCTGAACTCCTCCCCAGCAAAACTGGATTCCTACATCTCCGACCATAAAGCGCTTCAAACGGGGGTCGGTCAATACTAGCATGATAACTATTGTTGTATGAGAACTCTGCTAGCAGGAGGTAAGTATCCCAACTTCCTCCAAAATCCAATACACATGCCTAAAGCATATCCTCGAGCGTCTAAATCGTCTGCTCACTCTGACCATCGGTTTGGGGGTGATAAGTAGTGCTAAAATGCAACTGAGTTCCCAACTCCTCATGCAACTTCTTCCAAAACCTGGAGGTGAAACGAACATCTTTGTGGCCCTAGATGGATAGAAATTTTGGATAGAAAATTTGGACTTGTGTGCCTCCTGGATGGATAGAAAATTTGGACTTGTGTGCCTCCTGCAAGATTCTTTGCCTTACACCCCCGGACGCCGGAACCCAAACTCTGCACACTGAGTCAATAACCCTCGACCAACTCGAACAAACAACGGAATTTTCCCCCAAATCTGCTCGATCTTCCAGTTCTCCTTTTTTAAACCCTCCACTTGTGCTTCCTAAATCATATCCAACAAAGGTGAAATCACTGTCATCCTCAAACAAATATCTCGAATTGGGGCACTTGTCGTCTTATGACTCAAAGCATCGACTACCACATTGGCTTTCCTGGGATGATACAAGATCTCACAGTCATAATCCTTTACTACATCGATCCATCTCCTCTGCTGCATATTCATATTATGCTGATCCATCAAATACTTCAAACTCTTGTGATCAGTGAAAATGGTGCATCGGACACCATACAAGTAATGTTTCCAAATCCTGAGGGAAAACACTACCGTCCCCAATTCTAGGTCATGAGTGGGGTAATTCGCCTCATGAGGCTTCAACTGCCTCGAAAAATAAGCAATCACATGCCCACTCTGCATCAAAACCGATCCTAATCCTAAAATAGAAGGGTTACAATACACTACAAAGTCGTACAATCCATCGGGTAATGCTAGAATCGGGGCCTTACATAATCTCTGCCTCAAGGTCTCGAATGCCGACTGCGATCTAGACACCACCGAAAGGTCACACTTTTCTTGGTCAATCGGGTCAAGGGTACGACGATCTTGGAGAAATCCTGAATAAATCTCCGATAGTACCCTGCAAGACCCAAGAAACTCCGGATCTTGGATGCATTCTTCGGAACCTCCCAACGCATTACCGCCTCGATTTTGGCCGGATCGACCAAAATACCCTCCTGATTGGTGATGTGCCCTAAGAACTGCACCTCACACAACCAAAAATCACATTTGGAGAATTTGGCATATAGCCTCTCCATCCTCAAGGTCTCTAACACCTCTATAAAATGTTGCTCGTACTGCTCCTTGGTCTTAGAATAGACCAAAATATCATCAATGAAGACGATCACAGACTGATCCAACATCGGTCTACAAACCTGATTCATGAGATCCATGAATGCCGCTGGAGCATTAGTGAGCCCAAATGGCATCACCACGAACTCATAATGATCATAACGATTTCTGAAGGCCGTCTTCGGTATATCCTCATCCCTAATCCTCATCTGGTGATACCCCGACCGAAGATCAATCTTGGAAAACCAAGATGCACCCTAAAGCTGGTCGAACAAATCATCAATCCTCGGAAGCGGATAACGGTTCTTCACCGTTAGCTTGTTCAGCTCCCGATAATTGATACACATCCTGTATGACCCATCCTTCTTTTTCACAAACAGGATTGGTGATCCCCATAGGGAACTACTCGGACAAATAAATTCTTGGTCTAGTAGCTCCTGAAGCCGCGCTGCATCTCAGGCAGAGGTAGATGATACTGTGCCTTGGCTATCAGAGCTACACCAAGCACTAAATCAGTACGAAACTCCACTTGCCTCTCCAGAGGCACCCCTGGAAATTCCTCAGGAAATACGTTAGGAAATTATTGCACAATCGGAACACTGCTCAACTATGGCATGGTCTCAATCCTCATGTATGAAACATAAGCCAAGAACCCAGAACAACCTTGCTAAAGAAGCCTCTTAGCCCTCGCAGCCGTACAAAGAGCTGACCCATACGAGGCTCTCTCTCCATGAGTAACCAGTTCTCCCCTACTAGGGGTTCGAACTCTCACCAGCTGATGCTCGCAGTCTAACATGGCCCCATTGGGCCCTAACCAATCCATCCCGATGATCACCTTCTATCCCCGCAAGGGAATCGAAACCAAATCAGTAGGAAACCTCTCCCCAAACACATTCAAAATTCTCCTCCGAAATACCATCGCAACACTCACGGTGCGGTCATCCGCAATCTCCACCTCAAGTGAGGAATCCAAGGTCCCCGGAGCATCCCGAAACTTCTTGCTGAGCGCAAGGGATACGAATGATTGGATAGCCCTCGAATCAAAGAGAATATGGGCCGACAAACCATTGACCAGAAAGGTCCCTATACAAAATCATAACAACATAAGCATAACAATAAAATAAACAAGACATAATAGGTCACATACCAGTCACGACGTCTGGCGCTGCTCGGGCCTCCTCCGTAGTCAGCTGAAATGGGCAACTCTTCACCGCAGGAGCCTCCGCCTTGATCGGGCGGCCATCTGTAATCCTCATCGTGGCGAGCGCAGGCGCCGCCACAACTCCTCCTCCCCTAACCAACCTCGGACAGTCGGCCTTCTTATGACCGGTATGGTTGCAGTGGAAACAAAAGCCCTTCTTAGGGCAATACTAGCTCATGTAACCCGGCTAGCCACATGCATAACATCCTGAGCTCGGTGGTTGGTAGGCTCCACTGTACAGCTTACCGCACTTGACACAACAGCCACGACCCTGCCGGCCCTTGCTGGGAGGATGAAGGTCTTAGGCTTCCTGGCTTGACCTACTGCTGCATGAACCTGCTCTGGCTTCCGCTTCGTGCGAAACTGTAACTCAATCTCCCGTTCCCGGGTGTAACATACACTTTACTAACCTCGTTCAATTATCATGTTTCATATGCTTGTTAGTTTAAAAATGAATATTTTTAGATATTATGTAGTTTTAAACGTTTAACGTAAGTAGTTATAATGGAATAGAATTATATGTGTTAAAAACACCATTTTTCGATATGGTTTTGAGGGATATGGTCAACCACAATAAAAATGTAAATGATCTAAGTCACATCAGGAAATAGATTAAGATTATAACAATAACATTCTTCATCTTTATAATGCCAACTACCACATTTTTAGGTACCCGAAGAAGGTCAGAATTGGTTTCCTTTTCACAGAGTTCTTAGATGACATCATATAATTTTTTTTATGAATAATGCTATGGTTTTAAAATGTTTATATAATACTTGCATATGGTGGTAAGTAGACCCGGCAATGGAGTGAGTTTTGACCCTGATCCACTCCAAACCCGTATAAAATTAATGGGTTTGGATCATATTTTATGATTCGTTTACCCGTTAACGATCCATACCCGTTAACCCTTTTACTAAAAGGGTCGGGTATGGATCACTATCGATCCGATCTGTTTATGACCCGTCTCGTCAAAAATTTTGAAATATAAATTAATTATTTATAAGTTATAATACATTATCAATCTTTAGGTACAAGAGTCGAGGAGTTAGATTGTTACATGTTCCACTTCGACTTCTCAGTTTAGTTCCTAATGCAAATGGCCGATTGTAGTTGACTGTGAAATCGATATTCCACAATCAAGACTCAAGAGCAAGAAGAAAAGGGCTTCAATCACGATTCAAGAACAAGAAGAAAAGGCTGCAATCAAGTGATCTACATTCCACGATCATAACACATTGGAGAAGTTATTTATATAGCTATAATTGAAGTTTATTTTGGAATGAACGTTTTTTGGTTTTAGTGATCATGTTATATGTGTTTTAATGAATAATTATAGCCTAAACTTAATATTGTAAATGGGCCGGGTAAAAAGGTTGAAATCCATTGATCCGATGGATAAGGGTATGTGTTTAATCATTCAAAACCATGCAGGTTATGGTTCAGGTTTGGATCATCATTTGAAAATTTCTTAATGAGTTTGGATTAAGGCCAATCCGCTCCAAACCCGCTCCATTGTCAGGCCTAGTGGTAAGTGGGAAAAACAAATAAAGGGTGGAGTTTAATGTGACCGTTAGGTGAATATTTGGGTGGAGTTTGAACCAAAATACTATTATGAAATAAATGACTGACCGTAATGTATAAACTGTTAGTACTTGTAATGTACCTTAATCAGAAATATTATATTTCAAATAATTTTGTGACAAGTTTGTATAACTAAGAGATTCCATTACTTAATATATTTTATTGAATCATTGTTTAATACAATAAAACTACATAGAAGAGAAGCTCGATAAATTAACACTTGATTATTTAATTAATTATTTAAGATAATATTTTTGGCATGGTCCTGATTCAGAAATAGAGTGGAAAATTAATTATTCCTTAAAATAATAAGATAATTTATAGATCTCATATAAAATATAAATTAATAATTTCTCATATACTCATACTATTTAAGGAATTATTAATTTACATTCTAAATGAGGTCTAGATATTATCTAATAGTTTAATGAATTACTAATGTATCACTCTATTGAATTAGGATCCATCAAAAATATTTTTCTTAAAAAACTTATTATATAATAAAGTATTAAGTTTTTGCATAGATTTTCTTTTACAATTATGCTAGGGTCATATATTTTTTTCAAAGTACCATAGTCCTCCGATGTATGTTGGACATGTTTTGTGAGGTAGGCTATGGCATAAGGCAAACCAACAACTTCAAGACATGTTGGGTGTATTTTGTGAGATAGACCATAACATAAGGGAAACTAATAACACCAATATAAACGTTTAATTTGCATCAACAATGTTTATGTAGATGTTGTTAGTTTGTCTTATAATATAGTCTACCTCACGAAACACACCGAACATACATTGGAGGCCTGTGATATATAATTTTATTATATTAAACCATGATGAAATCTATGTTATAGCCTACATCACAAAACACACCCAACGTAACTTGGAGGCAAAAATTATGGAAAAAATCAATAATGCTAGCATACTATAAAAAAAAATACTTGATTATTTCATAAATTCTTTAAGATAATATTTTTTGACGGGTCGCCATTTGAGGATATAATGCTAAATTAATAATTCATTAAAATTATAAGATAATTTCTAGACTTCATTTAAAATATAAATTAATAATTACTTATAAGACACATTTTTTATTTACAATTAAGCCCAGAAAACCGATAAGGTACAAGACACATTTTGCAAATGTTTACAAATATATAGAGCTTAACTATAAATAAAAAATCAAAGATGATTTTTTCGTTAATAGGATAAAAGCTTAGAGACTTTTTCAAGATTTTTCTAAAACTTGAATATCCAGTCATTATAAAATTACACATTATGCTTTGACTATAAACTCTAAATGCTTGATTCATGAACCCCTAAGCCTTTATTAGAAAAACCCTATATCTTTTTGGTAAGATATCAACATTAATGGGAGATTTGACATGGTAATTACCTTTTCGTCTGTTCATGTTTACACAACTTTTTTTTGTACACATTTTATCATTTAATTTGTTCACATATTACCATTGTTACCTGCTATAATAGATGACAATGGTAATACGTGAACACATTTAACAAGTTAAATGGTCAAATGTGTATTAAAAAAGAAAGTTGTCTAAACGTAAACAATTTTATATGTTTGGATAATCAATAGGTTTTACCTAAGCAATTTTATAGTTTTTATCTTCGTTAGAAAGACAAACATTTTTTTGGATGAATTGGTTGAAAAATACTTTATTTGACTATTACAAATTACTTCGTAACGTGTTGTTAGCAGTTTGCTAATCTTTTTTAATATATAAGTTGCTAAAAACAGGTTGTTACGATTAGTATATCTTTATGCTTTAATTCATAATACTAATAGATGTGTTAAAAAAGAAAACATAAATATTGTAAGACCAAAAAAAAGACTGACTTTATGCACTTTTATGTGATCCTATGTAGCGTTTTCTAACATCTCACTAACTTTTTGTTTTATTATCTCTTTCGTTCCAAAAAACAATATAACAATTGTTTTATGAGAAAATTCAAATAAACTGTAAGCACAAGCTTAGTGAGTTTCCCAATCACACAAATCATATAATCACGTAATGTCATGCTCATACACATATATACAAATTGCCATGGACTCCCTCCATGGTCTTCAATAGAATGCCATGGGCTACCCCCATGGTCTTATATCCTCATGTCATGGGCTCCCCTCATGGTCTTGACAAGTGTCATGGGCTCCCTCCATGGTCTTCACATAAACCCATATATAGATCAAATAACATATCATTTCACATTCAAATACAAACATATCATATCAATTAATGGGTCGGCCTTGGTGCCTTCGACCCATGAGTGTGGTGAGAAGACTCGCCTCAATACTTGCACGGAAGCTGACTAGGTCGGGATTCCAATATCCGCTCTACACAACCCTAAAACATAAATAATTTCCTTAATTGCAACTCAAAATGCCCCAAAACCCATAAATGTCAAACTTGGTTAAAGACCAAGGTCAATGGTCAAAGTCAACGTCTTGAGTTGACCTAACTCGCGTCGAGTTGTCTCTTCAACTCGTCGAGTTTCCCTATTGTCTGATCAGATCGCGAAAAATCCTATCAACTTGTTGAGTTCACCAATGAACTCGCCGAGTTGGCCGGGAATCCAACCTCTTAATGCATTAAGCTGTTTCCAATGGATCCAAGGGCCCCAAACCTCAGATCTCTTCCAAAATGATGTCTAAAAGGGTAAAGTTTCCAACTTTACCCTCAAGAACCATCCAAAAGATGTCAAACTCAAACCTTAGGTTCCTTAAAGAGGGTTTTGACCCAGTAAGCCCCAAAACTCCCACATCAATGTCCCAAAACACATATCTGATGTCCCAAGGTTGGCAAAACACGTAAAGTTCCCAACTTTACATACATGCATGCTAGAACACGCTCTAAGGCTCATAAATGACTTAATAAGGGTCTTATTGCATAAATAGGACATAGGGACCAATAAAGTTTGCAACTTTAAGCCAATAGAGATCATGAAAGGGTTAGATCTAACTTATCAACCCCTGGAATCCTCGTCTTCTTGGAAAACTCAACCAAAACCCCAAAATCTTGCTTAAACTTCAAATAAGGAGATCTAGATGAATACAGGACAAGGTGACGACTTTATACCTCAAATTTGTTGCCTTTTAAGAATAGTTTCTAGATCTAAGGTCCTTCCTGCAAGCTAGATGCTTCCCACTTTTAAGCTCCTTTCAAGAATCACCAAAAACAACTCTCTAAGCTCACCACACACAAGCTTGCAAGATGAAACAGTAATCTAGGGTTTTTTGGATAGGGAGGCTAAATTGGAGTCCTACATCTCCGACCATAAAGCTTGAATATCCCGTCATTATAAAATTACACATTATAGTTTTATTATATTAAACCATGATGAAATCTATGTTATAGCCTACATCACAAAACACACCCAACGTAACTTGGAGGCAAAAATTATGGAAAAAAATCAATAATGCTAGCATACTGTAAAAAAACAATACTTGATTATTTCATAAATTCTTTAAGATAATATTTTTTGACGGGTCGCCATTTGAGGATATAATGCTAAATTAATAATTCATTAAAATTTTAAGATAATTTATAGACTTCATTTAAAATATAAATTAATAATTCCTTATAAGACACATTTTTTTATTTACAATTAAGCCTAGAAAACCGATAAGGTACAAGACACATTTTGCAAATGTTTACAAATATATTGAGCTTAACTATAAATAAAAAATCAAAGATGATTTTTTCGTTAATAGGATAAAAGCTTAGAGACTTTTTCAAGATTTTTCTAAAACTTGAATATCCAGTCATTATAAAATTATACATTATGCTTTGACTATAAACTCTAAATGCTTGATTCATGAATCCCTAAGCCTTTATTAGAAAAACCCTATATCTTTTGGGTGAGATATCAACATTAATGGGAGATTTGACATGGTAATTACCTTTTCGTCTGTTCACGTTTACACAACTTTTTTTGTACATATTTTATCATTTAATTTGTTCACATATTACCATTGTTGCCTGCTATAATAGATGACAATGGTAATACGTGAACACATTTAACAAGTTAAATGGTCAAATGTGTATTAAAAAAAGAAAGTTGTCTAAACGTAAACAATTTTCTTTTTTTTACAAGTTTCTTAAGACTTTTTATAATTTCTCTCAACATTTTTATGATATTTTTTCCTATAGTTTTTTCTAATATAATTTTTTTTAAACTTTTTTTTATACTTTCTTATAATTTTAATACAATTGCTTTTAAACCAAATATTTTATAAATGTTTAAGAATTTTCTTACAAGTTTTTGACTTTATATATATATATATATATATATATATATATATATATATATATATATATATATATATATATATATATATATATATATATATTAATATAATTTGTTTATAACATTCATACAATTATTTATAAACTTTTTTTATAACATTTTTAAAGTGTTTTACAAATTTTGTATGACAATATAATATTTTTTTATAACATTTTAAAATACTTTCGTTAAATACTAGTTTAAAACGTTGTATTAAAATAAATTAAAAGATTATAAACTTCTAATTAAAAAGTATTAAAAAGTTGTAATAGTTTTAGAACATTTACATTATATAGATTTTTTTGTTTTTTATTTGCTACGTAGTACTTTTTTAAATTTTTTTACAAGCCACTCCATACTTATTGTTTCATATTTAATTTATTTAATTTTATTGATAGATATTATTTACTTTAAAAATATTGTATATGGTTAAAAACAAAAGAAAAAAAAATTTAAGAGGCTATATAAAATATTTCACAAAATAAAAACATATTTATTAATTAAAAAGTAAAGTTTAGAAGTAATCAATATTTAATTATTATTTAGGACATTATGGATACTTTAAAAATAATGTTTGAAAAAAATAATACTAATAAGTATGAAAAATAAATTCACTATTAAAAGTGAGGAAAATGACTTATTATGATAATTAATTTTTCATTTTGTTCACATTTAGATAAATTTATTTTTTTATACACATTTGACCATTTAACATGTTAATTGTGTTCACATATTACCATTGTCACCTTCTATAGCCGGTGACAATGGTAATATGCGAACACATATAACAAATTAAATAGTTAAATGTTTACAAAACAAATTGTCTAAATATGAATAAAACAACAAATATAATCACCATGATAAATTATTTTCATTTTTTCTCCGACGTTAATAGGATAAGATATTTATTAGAAGTTATTAAAGGTTCATGTACATGCAAGATATTTAAAGTAGAATTTTAATTTAGCTATGTCTATGTTTGGATAATCAATAGGTTTTACCTAAGCAATTTTATAGTTTTTATCTTCGTTAGAAAGACAAACATTTTTTTGGATGAATTGGTTGAAAAATACTCTATTTGACTATTACAAATTACTTCGTAACGTGTTGTTAGCAGTTTGCTAATCTTTTTTAATATATAAGTTGTTAAAAACAGGTTGTTACGATTAGTATATCTTTATGCTTTAATTCATAATACTAATAGATGTGTTAAAAAAGAAAACATAAATATTGTAAGACCGAAAAAAAGACTGACTTTATGCACTTTTATGTGATCCTATGTAGCGTTTTCTAACATCTCACTAACTTTTTGTTTTATTATCTCTTTCGTTCCAAAAAACAATATAACAATTGTTTTATGAGAAAATTCAAATAAACTGTAAGCACAAGCTTAGTGAGTTTCCCAATCACACAAATCATATAATCACGTAATGTCATGCTCATACACATATATACAAATTGCCATGGACTCCCTCCATGGTCTTCAATAGAATGCCATGGGCTACCCCCATGGTCTTATATCCTCATGTCATGGGCTCCCCTCATGGTCTTGACAAGTGTCATGGGCTCCCTCCATGGTCTTCACATAAACCCATATATAGATCAAATAACATATCATTTCACATTCAAATACAAACATATCATATCAATTAATGGGTCGGCCTTGGTGCCTTCGACCCATGAGTGTGGTGAGAAGACTCGCCTCAATACTTGCACGGAAGCTGACTAGGTCGGGATTCCAATATCCGCTCTACACAACCCTAAAACATAAATAATTTCCTTAATTGCAACTCAAAATGCCCCAAAACCCATAAATGTCAAACTTGGTTAAAGACCAAGGTCAATGGTCAAAGTCAACGTCTTGAGTTGACCTAACTCGCGTCGAGTTGTCTCTTCAACTCGTCGAGTTTCCCTATTGTCTGATCAGATCGCGAAAAATCCTATCAACTTGTTGAGTTCACCAATGAACTCGCCGAGTTGGCCGGGAATCCAACCTCTTAATGCATTAAGCTGTTTCCAATGGATCCAAGGGCCCCAAACCTCAGATCTCTTCCAAAATGATGTCTAAAAGGGTAAAGTTTCCAACTTTACCCTCAAGAACCATCCAAAAGATGTCAAACTCAAACCTTAGGTTCCTTAAAGAGGGTTTTGACCCAGTAAGCCCCAAAACTCCCACATCAATGTCCCAAAACACATATCTGATGTCCCAAGGTTGGCAAAACACGTAAAGTTCCCAACTTTACATACATGCATGCTAGAACACGCTCTAAGGCTCATAAATGACTTAATAAGGGTCTTATTGCATAAATAGGACATAGGGACCAATAAAGTTTGCAACTTTAAGCCAATAGAGATCATGAAAGGGTTAGATCTAACTTATCAACCCCTGGAATCCTCGTCTTCTTGGAAAACTCAACCAAAACCCCAAAATCTTGCTTAAACTTCAAATAAGGAGATCTAGATGAATACAGGACAAGGTGACGACTTTATACCTCAAATTTGTTGCCTTTTAAGAATAGTTTCTAGATCTAAGGTCCTTCCTGCAAGCTAGATGCTTCCCACTTTTAAGCTCCTTTCAAGAATCACCAAAAACAACTCTCTAAGCTCACCACACACAAGCTTGCAAGATGAAACAGTAATCTAGGGTTTTTTGGACAGGGAGGCTAAACTGGAGTCCTACATCTCCGACCATAAAGCTTGAATATCCCGTCATTATAAAATTACACATTATAGTTTTATTATATTAAACCATGATGAAATCTATGTTATAGCCTACATCACAAAACACACCCAACGTAACTTGGAGGCAAAAATTATGGAAAAAAATCAATAATGCTAGCATACTGTAAAAAAACAATACTTGATTATTTCATAAATTCTTTAAGATAATATTTTTTGACGGGTTGCCATTTGAGGATATAATGCTAAATTAATAATTCATTAAAATTATAAAATAATTTATAGACTTCATTTAAAATATAAATTAATAATTCCTTATAAGACACATTTTTTTTTATTTACAATTAAGCCCAGAAAACTGATATGGTACAAGACACATTTTGCAAATGTTTACAAATATATTGAGCTTAACTATAAATAAAAAATCAAAGATGATTTTTTCGTTAATAGGATAAAAGCTTAGAGACTTTTTCAAGATTTTTCTAAAACTTGAATATCCAGTCATTATAAAATTACACATTATGCTTTGACTATAAACTCTAAATGCTTGATTCATGAATCCCTAAGCCTTTATTAGAAAAACCCTATATCTTTTGGGTGAGATATCAACATTAATGGGAGATTTGACATGGTAATTACCTTTTCGTCTGTTCACGTTTACACAACTTTTTTTGTATACATTTTATCATTTAATTTGTTCACATATTACCATTGTTACCTGCTATAATAGATGACAATGGTAATACGTGAACACATTTAACAAGTTAAATGGTCAAATGTGTATTAAAAAGAGAAAGTTGTCTAAACGTAAACAATTTTCTTTTTTTTCACAAGTTTCTTAAGACTTTTTATAATTTCTCACAACATTTTTATGATATTTTTTCCTATAGGTTTTTCTAATACAATTTTTTTTAAACTTTTTTTTATACTTTCTTATAATTTTAATACAATTGCTTTTAAACCAAATATTTTATAAATGTTTAAGAATTTTCTTACAAACTTTTGACTTTATATATATATATATATATATAATTTGTTTATAACTTTCATACAGTTATTTATAAACTTTTTTTGTAACATTTTTAAAGTGTTTTACAAATTTTGTATGACAATATAATATTTTTTATAACATTTTAAAATACTTTCGTTAAATACTAGTTTAAAACGTTGTATTAAAATAAATTAAAAGAATATAAACTTCTAATTAAAAAGTATTAAAAAGTTGTAATAGTTTTAGAACATTTACATTATATAGTTTTTTTTTTTGTTTTTTATTTGCTACGTAGTACTTTTTTAAATTTTTTTAAAAACCCCTCCATACTTATTGTTACATATTTAATTTTATTGATAGATATTATTTACTCTAAAAATATTGTAAATGGTTAAAAACAAAAGAAAAAAAATATAAGAGGTTATATAAAATATTTCACAAAATAAAAACATATTTATTAATTAAAAAGTAAAGTTTAGAAGTAATCAATATTTAATTATTATTTAGGATATTATGGGTACTTTAAAAATAATGTTTGAAAAAAATAATACTAACAAGTATGAAAAATAAATTCGCTATTAAAAGTGAGGAAAATGACTTACTATGATAATTAATTTTTTATTTTGTTCATATTTAGGTAAATTTATTTTTTTTATACACATTTACCATTTAACATGTTAATTGTATTCACATATTACCATTATCACCTTCTATAGCCGGTGACAATGGTAATATGCAAACACATATAACAAATTAAATGATCAAATGTTTACAAAACAAATTGTTTAAATATGAACAAAACAACAAAGATAATCACCATGATAAATTATTTTTATTTTTTCTCCGACGTTAATAGGATAAGATGTTTATTAGAAGTTATTAAAGGTTCATGTACATGCAAGATATTTAGAGGAGAATTTTAATTTAGTTATGTCTATGTTTGGATAATCAATAGGTTCTACCTAAGCAATTTTATAGTTTTTATCTTCGTTAGAAAGACAAACATTTTTTTGGATGAATTGGTTGAAAAATACTCTATTTGACTATTACAAATTACTTCGTAACGTGTTGTTAGCAGTTTGCTAATCTTTTTTAATATATAAGTTGTTAAAAATAGGTTGTTACGATTAGTATATCTTTATGCTTTAATTCATAATACTAATAGATGTGTTAAAAAAGAAAACATAAATATTGTAAGAACGAAAAAAAGACTGACTTTATGCACTTTTATGTGATCCTATGTAGCGTTTTCTAACATCTCACTAACTTTTTGTTTTATTATCTCTTTCGTTCCAAAAAACAATATAACAATTGTTTTTTGAGAAAATTCAGAAAATAACCATAAAAAAGATTGGTTTGAAGAAAATAACCAAGGAAAATCAAATTTTGGAAAATGACCACAGGATTCGGAGAGTACCCTCTGCGGAACCATTAAATGCTCTGGGGATCCTCTACAGCTCTACGAAATTGCTGTTTTTTGTTTTTTTTTTTGTTTTTTTTTTTGTTTTTTTTTTTTGTTTTTTTGCGTTCATTTTCATTTATTAATATTATTTTTTTAAATACACTAATACCTTATGTATATATGTACATAATTTGACAAAAAAAGTTAAAAATAATGAACTTAGGTTTGATATTAGTCCATAGAACTCTTTGGGAATCCACCCACTGCGGATCTATTAAAAGCTCTGCGGATCCAGCTACAGCTCTGCAGAATGTTGTTTTTTTTTCAAATTTTTTTTCGTTTTTTTTTTGCGTTTACTTTCGTTTAATAATATATATATATATATATATATATATATATATATATATATATATATATATATATATATATATATATATATATATATATATATAATAGACTTATATCTTATGTGATTATTATGTATAAAATTTGACAAAAAAAAAAGATTAAAAATAATGAAATGTTTTATGTAATACGTTTGCTACTGATGTATGTTTTTCATGTATTTGTACTGTTTTGTATTTTATGTTCTATGAAATAAAGTAAAAGTTAACTCAACTGGTTTTGTAAATAACCTAATACAAACCAAATACATATAAATAACGTAATACAAACCTGTGCATATAAATAACCAAATTAAATCAGTAGATATTTGAGGCGTATAGTAGCCGGGATGGTTGATAAACCACATTGGAAGGATATTGTTCGGGTTAGTATATATATATATATATATATATATATATATATATATATATATATATATATATATATATATATATAAGAATTAGTGTACACCTCTGCGGAGCAGTACACACCTCTAAGGATCAGTGTATAGCTTTGCGGATCTGTGCACATCTCTAAGGATCAGTGCACACCTCTAAGGATCAGTGTACACCTCTAAGGATCAGTTATAGAAGTTATAGACATATTTAAGTGGTTATTGTTGAGTTTGTGAGTTTTAATTACTAATAGAAGTTGTTTTCTCGTTATGTTTTGTAGAGAGTGATTTGTAAAATGAGTTTTATTATTTTGTGTACGGGAGGGTCGTGGCAGTTAGTTAATGGAGTTGAGGTTTACGTTAGAAATAATGTGAAAAACTATGGTTTAAATCTTCCTCCAAACATTGACCATGAAATGTTATTACAAATGGTTAGAAGTAAGGCGGGTGTGTTAAATAGTCATATATGTTTGTCTTTTAAACACCCAGATTTAGGGTATGTCATGGAGCTTGGAGATGAAACTGATGTATTTCAACTGAGACATGTAATGTTTGAATCAAAGAAGACGGTGCATTTGTATTTAACGGTGGTAGGTGAAGAAGATGAAGAACAAGCAGTGGTTAACAACCAGTTTAATCCAACAAAAACTAATAGAGGTCGTAGAGAAAGCCAATGTGATGGAAACCATTCAAGGGGAAGAGGAAATGACACTTTTATATCAGATAATGATAAAGAACCAAAAGTGGGCATGACTGAATTACAACGTGAAAATTTGTTCGAGTTTGGAGAAGTTCCTGAAATTGATGATCGAAGATGTGAGGAAAAATCAAATGAAGGGTGGTCGGATGATGAGTACACGCAACGAAAAACTGCTTTTAATTCATGGGTCAAGGAAGTTTGAGAGTTGTGGGAACCATAATACATAACATTATGGGTCAAGGAAGTTTGAGAGTTTGGAAGCCTAATGATATAATTAGAGATATGAATGTTTTGATACAAATAAATATGAGTTATTCACAAGCGTGACATGCTAGAGAATTTGCTTTGGGATTGATGATGGGGACCCCCGAAGAAAGTTTCTCCAAACTTCCAAATTATTTTCACAATCTGAAGAAACATAATCCTGGTACTGTGGCGTACATAAAAACTGATTCGGTGGATCGTTTTGAGTATTGCTTTTTCGCTATAGGATGCACGTTAATATATTTTTAAATATATTTATATTATCTTAAATGTTTATAAACAATTTATATTGTTGATATATTAATGGTTTTTATATTGTTGTTGCAGATACGTGCTTTCAGAGAGTGTTGTAGAAAACTTATTATAATGGATGGTGCTCATTTGAAAGGAAAGTACAAAGGCACCATCTTGCATGCAGTAGCCATGGATGGTAACAATCAGATCTTGCCTATTAGGTATGGAATTTACCCAAAAGTGACTACAGATTCTTGGACATGGTTTCTTGAAAAACTACATGAATGCATTGGTGATGTGGAAGGTCTGACAATGGTCACAGATAGAGCACCCATAATTGCTATAAGTATTCAAAATGTTTTCCAAATGCTCAACATGGATTGTGTGGTTTTCATCTAATAGGAAACATAGTCCACACCTTTGGAAAAAACAAAAAACAACAATTTTGTTTTGGAAGCTGGTAAGAGCTTACAAAACCACTGAGTTTAAATTCTATTGGGGGAGACTTCGTAATTCTAAGAGATGATGTAGCGACAAATTCCACGTGAGAAATGGACCAGAGCGTATTTCCCTACCACGAGGTATGATTATATGACCTCAAATAGTGCGGAGTCCATGAATGATGTATCAAATAAAGCAAGGAAGTTGCCTATATTACCACTTCTTGAGTTCTTTCGCGCACTTATGCAGAAATGGTTTTACAAACGGCGGATGGCTACAGGTATGATTATGTTTAATTTTAAATTATATGATAAATGTCATATATAATAATATATGTTTGTTTTAACAGAAGAAAGTACAACAATACTAACACAGTAGGCTGAAGATATGGTTAAAAAAATTAAAGAGGGGATTCATGGATGGTCGGTATCCAGTGTTGACAATACAACATATCAAGTGCATGACTTCAAAAGCGGCGACATAGTGAATTTGAGGGAAAAGACTTGTTCTTGCAGATATTGGCAACTAACTGGTTTGCCATGTGGTCATGTGATAATGGTTTTAACACACTTGAAAAATGATCATTGTGGGCATATGGCTATAGATTCTTACAAAATTTAAACATATCAAAGAACGTACGAGCAGGCCGTATACCCTCTTTCAGAACTTAGTGATTGGGAGGTTCCGGATGACCTTATGGTTGTTAACCCTCCTGTGATGGAAATACGTCAATCCGGTAGACCAAAAAACACCAATCGTATTCCATCTCAAGGTGAGGAACCAAAAATAAGAAGGTGTACTAGATGCCATAACATAACTCATAATGCAAGGACATGTAAGGAAATCGTTCCAAAGAACCAAAGTAAAACTAAAAAACGTACCGGGGCGCCAGGGAGTGGGACAAAAGCGACAGAAGAGGAACCGACGCAAGCGACCAAAAATTAATGGCGACATGGCCCAGAGAACCAATGGACGCAACAGACCGAACAACAATGGCAACAACAGCCAGACAACCAATGGACACAACAGACCGAACAACAATGGCAGCAACAGCCAGACAACCAATGGACACAACAGACTGAACATCAATGACAGCAACATCCAGACAACCAATGGACAACAGACCGAACAACAATGGCATCAGGAGCCACATAACCAATAGGCACAAGAGCCGAATACCAACCGCAGGAAGAGCCACATAACCAATGGCAGGGTTGCACCGAGTACCAATGACACCAAGAGCCAGATAACCAATGGACGCAAGAGATAGTAAACCTAGAGACACAAGCAACAGATAACCCATTGACGGAATACGAAAACAGATCAAAGTTTCCGTGGTTCGATTTGAATGAATGAAGTTTATTTCAAATTACGTTTATTATGAAGGTTGTATGGTTATGTTTTCTAAGGTATGTTTTATAACCTATAAGAAACATGAAATATTTATATAATTTTAATTAGGTTATTTATATGCACCGGTTTGTATTATATTATTTATAAGTACAAATACATGAAAACGTACATAAGTAGCAAACGTATTACATAAAACATTTCAATATTTTTAAACTTTTTTGTCAAATTTTTTACATAATAATAACATAAGGTATAAGTGTATTTAAAAAAAATATTAATAAACAAAAATGAACGCAAAAAAAAAAAAACGAACAAAAAAATTAAAAAATTAAAAAACCAACATTCCGCAGAGCTGTAGCTGGATCCGCAGGAGGGTGGATTTCTAAAGAGTTCTATGGACTGATATCAAACATAAGTTCATTATTTTTAACATTTTTTTGTTAAATTATTTACATAATCACATAAGGTATTAGTGTATTTAAAAAAATTAATATTAATAAAAAAATAAATGCAAAAAAAATGAAAAACCGAAAAAAAAAATTATAAAAAATCAAAAAACAGCAATTCTGGCATTCCGTAGAGCTGTAGAGGATCCGCAGAGCATTTTCCATAAAAGATACTCTACGGAACCTTTGATTATTTTCCAAAATTTGATTTTTCTTGGTTATTTTCTTCAAACCAATCTTCTTTTTTATTATCGTCCGAATTTCTTGTTTTATGATTGAGACTTTATTTGATTATAATCCCATAAGATATTAACATATTGAATTTGATGCCAAATTTGGCCTCCCGAGGCTTGTTTACGAATCTTAATTATTGATATGAATAGTGAGTAGGCCACCATTGTTACTAATCTAATAATACGGGCGTGTGGCAACACGTGTGAACTTCCTACACATGTGCACTTGTGGCCAACTCAAATCCTCCCCAATTATTTGACCACGATTTTTCTTTCCGAATCACGCTACCAAAATAAAAATACTTCACCGTCCATATATATATTTTTATTTTTTATTTCGAATGAAAACCATGTTCTCTCTAATATTAAACTGAATTTTATGTATTGGTAATCAACTTCGGATATCATTAAGTACGATTTGAACTTTTATACTTACAAATATTTTTTTTTTGTTAAATTACTTACTAATTCAAACGTTGAATTTTAAAAATGAAATAGGGTACATTAGTTTTAATCGCGTAAATAATAACAACTAAACGTTTTATAGCTTTTATAATTGTGATAATCACAAAAAAAATGCTTGAAGGTTGCACATTGTATCTTATCATAATCTATTACAGACCAAACTAATAATCACTTTATCCATATTACACAAAGTGAAACCTTTTATGTTCAAGTATATTTTTAAAACATGACAAACAAATTTAAAAACTAAATGACATACATATTGTACTATCAAAGATCGTTGGGCTGATCAGAATTGAGTTTGAAACCGGAGACATGAAGTTAGGGGTGTGTTGAAGTGCTCACCTCCCACTTTGTGGGAATAATTCATTTTCTTGATGATTTCCAACAAATATGAAAAAAGATGCTTGGATATGAGATTTGGTAAGTTCTCACATCTTTAGGTCACAACCGAGAAGAATTATAGATGAGCATATGTTGCAAGATCGTATTAACCCTACTAGATGGAATTTCCGTTCTCCTAGGAAGGTAAATACTATAATGTGGAGAATCTTGTTGCATTGGCTTCCGAAGATTCATAAATTGGTGAAAAAAGATATTGATGTCTCGTTAATTATGTATAGATTCTCTCTAAGAGATGTGTGCAACCCAAAGTTGATGGTGATATAATTCATTTGGTTCCTCATATCGACTTGGTTCATCCGAAATAAGTATTTTACAAATATAAGAATCTAGATTACTCCCCTATTTTATTGTATTTGTTATTCCATACATAGTAAAAATACAAACCGTAAACGTGACTTCAATTCCACTGTTTAATCTATAAGATAACTTAGAATCTATAGACTTACGAAGAAAACTTCTAGCTCATATTGTTTATGGGTTGAGACCATGAATGGAATTTTATGAGATCGAATCTTTCGCTGTTCCTCAATAGCTTAGTGGTAGAGAGGTTGCCCGTTAATTAAAATTCCTTGGAAAACTTTGAGCATTTATTTTTGGAGGTGTGAAGTGGCAACTATAACTTGAACTTTTATCATCTAATGGATCCAATTATATCCCCTACTCTTGTTTTAGTTTTAGAGGTGCTGACTTTGGTGGATTCTTTGGTTTTGTCTGCTACTAAAAAGATGGCAGTTAAAGTGATCATTTGCTGACTTGGTGAGGAGACTCACCTCGCAATGCCGAATCATCCTGAAAAATCTATGGTTGCTGGTTCGAAAAATCCCGAGCTAACAATATCAAATAACATCCAATTAATAATTGAATTCCAATCCATCACTATCAGTCCATAAAATAGGGCAAATGACAATTTTACCATTCTCCTAGTTTGGACCAAGACTTAGATGCTGTTTGTTTTTTTGAAGCAAAAATACATAAAGTATGTGGACCACCTCTGCAACCCTCTGCAATAGAAGAGGTGGACCAAATGACTGCAGACTGTAATAAGAAGTGCGTTTGTTTTTTTTTAACATCCGCATGCTGCTGTAGATATTAAAAAATTAAAATAAAATGATATTATAATCCGAAAATAGTTTTTTAATACCGAAAATCTAATAATTTATGACATTTCGGTAAGAATTTATGACATTTCAACAAAAAATAATGATATTTAAAAAGAAAAAAAATTTCAACAAGAATAAACGAAAATAACGAAAAAAATATGAAATAAGATTTTAGAAATATATAATAAATATTTTAGCAAGAAAAAAAGAAAAGTAAGAGGTACGAAGACGCAAAACAAGTGTTGCGCCAAGAAGAACACGCACATATGTTTTTTAATCCGAAGACTTGTGAAAACCAAACAGCTGCGAGATGAAAAGTGTTGCGCATGTGCTGCGCCGCACAACAATAAGAGGTCTGAAGAGGTATATTTTTTTTCCAAAAAACAAACAACACCTTAGGCCCAAACCTCTAATCTAAAAGGCCCAAACATTGTCCAATTTTCCAAATTGGGCTCAAATCCCATTGTAGGCCTTCTTAATTATCAGCCCAAAACCTGATGGCCCAACATGGCCTAAAACAACGAAGCCCAATAGATGGCCCAAACTGAAGCCTAAACAACGAAGTCCAATCCTGCTGAGTATGTCGGGCGTACTTAGTTGTACACTAAGCGTACACGCTAAACGACTTGTTTGTCGTGCGTATAGACTTATACGCCCAACGTACTCACCTATTAAGCCAAAACCCTCTTTAAGCACTTAATGCTTAAGACCAGAAGTCAAAACCATAGATCTAATCCAGTAATCCCTAATAAATGTCTAGAACCATAAAGTCACTGACTTGGTGACTTTGCATGCCCCAAAAAGACCCAACTTCAAGATATAGCACTTTACTTACACTAAATGGACATAATCTCATGCATGGGTGATTCTAAACCCTAAAGGTGCAAACTTTATGGACTTTCAACCTCAGAAACACCAAGATTGGCAACTCATAGCTCCTGGAGTGGTGTCAAACCACTTGATCTCATTCATGGGGCCAAAAGGGTGCAAAACCCATAAAAAATAGATCTAAGCTTCTAATGAGCAAGGTCATAACTTTTTACCTCAAACAAGTTGGAAATGAAGTAGAGAATCAGGATCCACAAGCTTTTCCTTGACCCACAACCTTGCACCATACTCCTTCTTCTTGAATTTGAACCAAAACACACCAAGATGCACACAATGAGCTCAAAAACACAACAATGGAGGCTAAGGGATAATTTCTAGGGTTTTGGGGGCTTGGAGGCTGGTATAGAGGTCATCCCTAAAGACTTAAAGTGCTTATATAGGGTATAACACCATAAATTAGGGTTTCCACTAACTCTTCGTATGCCCCGTGTAATCTTCATACGCCCAACGTACGAGGTCTCACATACTGACTATCGCACCAGTATGCCCTCCATACTCCCTTGGTACCCTGCGTACAAGGGTTTCCCTTCTGAAGGCCATTACTTCCTCATTATAAATCAGATTTTGACGATCCTTATATCCATGAAAAGGTAACAAGAAGCTCTACGCTTTAATCAACTCATACTTGCCTTACGATTTCCCGAACAAAATCCAATTTCCATAAAAATCTGAGCTGACATATTACCAAAATACCTTTTGGCTCCAAAACACAAACCGAACATCCGGATCATCTAAATTACATCATCCACCTCCAAATGAGTCTAAATCTCAACTCCCCAAGGGTCCTAAGTCTGCTAATACCCGATCCTTGATCACTACCCCGAAATGGGAACAATTCGGAACAGGGTGTTACAGGGCCAGGTTGGGAAACCTGGTGAGCACATAGGGTATTCAACCCACAATATGATAATCTTTATATATATATATATATGTATATATATATATATATATATATATATATATATTCTTCAACATTCAAATAACCCAATTAACCCATTCTTGTTGTTCTCACTTACTAATCCTAACATGAACTCGATGGATCTTTCTTAAAGAATCTTTATCAGTACACAACTATACTTCCTAGGTGATTAGGCACGACGATATGATAATAATTTTGCTAAACACGACAACATGGCAGTACATTAGTACTTGGGATAGGCATGACATGCACAACAGTACAATAGTACTTGGGATATTCACATCAGTACTTACGTTAGTACAAAAGTACTTTGAATAGCCACAACAATACAAAAGTACTTGGGATAAGCACAACAGTACAAAGGTACTTGGGATAAACAAGGAAGACACGACTTATTATTTTTCATGGCTTTCATTAACTTATCACAACCACTACCTCACACAACCCTATTACAAACTCTCATTTGTTATTTTGCATAGCCTTCACTACCCAATCATATTATTAAGTATGATTAATAAACGATTAAATCAAGTAACAATCATATTGTACAACTACATTAAACACAACAAAGACATCACAACTAATAATTAAGCAATTAGAATACTTGTATTTATGTGTAAATAGAAAGTAACTATGCACTCACCTGACAGAAGTAGGTGACTCAAAGTTAGGGCAACGTTTCACCTTCACACTTTCAAAGATAGAGTAATCGAACGAAAACTGGGAATTTTGACTGCAGAACTCTGACTCGAGAGCTTCTACTAGATAGCTACTTCTAGTCGGGTACTTTAGGGGGTCAAAGAGCTTTTCCGAATACCATAAAACTAAAGGAAAATGGGCTACAAGAAGGGGAACTCAGAGATAAGGGTTGTAGGGGTGAGATTTAAAGAGCATATACGGAGGGCTATTTATAGGGAAAATATTTATTTGCACTCAGCGCATCCAAAATACATGCCGCATATTTGGTATGAGATGGCGACATGTCAATTTCCTATGGTACCACGTGTCGCGATTTCGGTGGTGTGTCAGTGCACACGACTGCACGTGAAATTTCCTATTTTCTTAGAAAATTCATATCTTGCTCATACGATCTCCATTTTCAACATATTTTATATCCACACGTAGCTATTGATGAGATATACAACTTTCATTTAGACTCCGTCAACTAATTTTGACTTTATTTTTAAAGTTATATTTTTATAGGCTTAAACTATTAAAGTCCGTGTAAAAATCATAACCCTCTCATACGATATCTGTCCTTGACTGTATTTATATCGACGGATAGGTATGGATGAGATCTTCAACTCTCATTTAGATTGTTTTTCCTAACAATCGAACGAATTCAATTTCGGTTTCCGAGCCGTATACTGCTACGCTGAAACTTTGAAAAATCATAACTTCCTCTTACAAATTTAGATTGGGAGGTTCTCTAAACCCCCATTCTCAGTTTACCGATAACTATGACTTTCGTTTAGATTGCTTAGGCTAATAAAAACCTATCTCTGATTCATTATTTACGACATACTGATTGAACATGAAACTTCGGAAGATCATGACTTCTTTAATCGAAGTTAGATTTTAGAGTTCCTTATATGTATGGAATCCTTGTCACATACACTATAGCTTTGGTTAAGGTTTATCCTAAATAACCTTCTATCAAAATTCATTTTCAATGCTTAATATGTCTTGATTGACTAGCCCAAATCTGTAGGTGTTACAATTATCTCCCCCTAAGGATGATTACGTCTCGGAATCATCAACAAAACAAGGCTTATATTATGGCTTTGCATGTTACCTTTCCATCCTACGTAATAATCGTAACTCTTATGTCTCTTCTATTGAGTTTCTAACTCATAGTCTTCTCGATTGTTGATGGTGCTTGATCTTGCACCTGTTCTTCTTTCTAAATTCGATCTACATTGGAGACTCATGCTCCTTCTAGAATTGACTTAACCTAAGATATGGTCTTTACTTTGAGTATTGCAACAGACCGATGGGCCGCGTTGTAATGACCTCTCATCATATGATGCAATGGCTAGACTCAGGTCACTTTGAGTCAGATTCTAACACAAAATATACCTTCTTTCATGTTCTAATGTGATACAATCACATTCTAGTATGTAGTACTTCTAACTACATGCTACTTAATCCTAAAGGCGACTATGATACTTCTATTGATCGCTTCGATTCTCTTTTCCTTCGAACTTTCAACTAAAGTCGGACACTACGTCGAACTTACCTTGTAGATTAGTTGGACTTGATTTGATATGACCACTAGGGTCATAAATGACATTCATTCTGTTAGCCATTAACGAAATGATGATAATGACGGACACAAACAACCAAATTCAAATACTAGCGCCTTGGTAACCTTGTGACTCATTCTAATTTAAGTATGAATCCTATGTTTTCGGTACTACGAGCCCATACTACCTTCCACACCTACTCATACCTGTACCAAAATTTCTCTTGTAGTCCCCAAGTTCAAAAATCACAAAATAATTTAACACATACGAATGTGTCCAAGCAATCATAAAAATTTTCCTAGACTCCACTAGGACTTCTTCTAGGTGTATCTTTAATAGTAATTCTACTCCAACTTGGTTGATGGTGGAAAGGCCAGACGATGGGATGACTTTGGGAATCACACCAAAATTTCTACCATCCCGCCAATATTGTTATATATTATAAAGGCAAGATAACACTCTATAGTTATTACGTATAATATCTTCCAATAAGTATAAGTATCTTTGCTAAGTCCACTACGAGTCTTTACCATGACGTTCTATACACCAAAACAGACGTTCAGTGTACCGTGATGAGAATAAAGATAAGGAAAATTTTGATGCATGATCCTCCTTATCACTCCAAAAAGTTATATGTCAGTTCTAATACCTTAATTAAACTTTTAGAATCCTGAACATATAAAATTTCTTAATTCTAGGGTAGTAACAAACCTTTAAACCTAATAGCAATTTAGATAGGCAACCTAAGGCATGCTATAATATAAATCATTTTGCACATAATAGCAATTAAGGCACATTTCCTAATGTATTCTAGTAACTGTGTCAATTTAGGTATACTACCTAAAATAAAAAAGATACTCACCTCATAATCATTGCTTAGCATTCTAAGTTTAAGTCTAAAAATTCCTTAATATTCCTAGTTTGGTTAAGGAATGCTCTGATACCAACTGTGACATCCCATTTTTGATGAAAATTTTAAAATTTTTTGTTTATGCTTATTTAAACATTTTTTAATGTGGAATTGGTCCCAAAACTATCCTTGACATGATATAATATCAAAATCAAGGCATTTCAAAAGCTTTTATAATTTAAAATCTCGGGATGTCATAACTGATAAAAGAAACATAAGCATAAACAAAGACTTACAAAGTCTCAATATACTAATGATATACATATCCTTGAATCTCTTAGCAGATAATTACATTATCTATTGGTATTTTCATATCAGTGCCCATGATACAAGGAATTGAGTGAGTCAGGATAGGAAACTTGGTGAGCACATAATGTTTTCAATTCACAATATTATAATCTTTAGTTATATATATTCTTAAGCATTCAAATAACCCAATTACCTGATTCCCGTTATTCTCACTTACTATTCCTAACATGATCTCGAGGGATCTTTCTTAAAGGACCTTTATCAGTAGACACCTATACTTCCTAGGTGATTAGTTACGACAATATGATAATACTTTGGATAAACATGACAACACAACAGTACATTAGTACCTGGGATAGGGACGGAAGGCACAACAGTACAATAGTACTTGGGATAGGCACAACAATACAAAGTACTTGGAATAAGCACATCGGTACAAAAGTACTTGGTATAGGCACATCAATACAAAAGTACCTGGGATAGACACGACAAACACGACTTATTATTTCATATGGCTTTCACTAACCTATCACCACCACTATCTCACACAACCCTATCACAACCTCTCGTTTGTTATTTCGTACAAACCTTCACTACCAAATCATATTATTAAGTATAATAAATATACAATTAAATCAAGTAACAATCATATTGTACAACTACATTAAACACAACAAAGACAACACACATAGCAATTAAGAATTTATAATGATTCTATTTATGTGTAAGTAGAAAGTAACTATGCACTCACCAACCATAAGTAGGTGACCCAAAGTTAAGGAAGCGCATCGCCTTCAAACTTTCAAAGACAAAGTAATTTAATGAAAACCGGGAATAATGACCGGGGTCTTCTACTAGATAGCTACTACTAGTCGAGTACTTCAGGGGGTTGCAGGGCTTCGCCAACTACAAAACATCTAAGGGAAAATGGGCTACAGGAGGGGGAACTGAGAGATACGGGTTGTAGGGGTGAGATTTGAGGAACATATATAGAGGTCTACTTATAGGGAAACAAATTTATTTGCATGCGATGCATCCAAAATGCACACCGCGTATTTGGTCGGAGGTGGCGATGTGTCAATTTCCTATGGTGTCACGTGATGCAATTTGGATGGTGTGTCAGTGCACGCCGCGCATTTGGTCGATGCACACGACTGTGCAGTCCTGTTTTCTTATAAAATTCATATATTGCTCATAATAGTTCTATTTTCAACGGGTTTTATATCTACATGTAGCTATCGACGAGATTTATAACTTTCATTTAGACTATGTCGACTAAATTTGACTTTACTTTTAAAGTATATTTTTACAGGATTAAACTGGTAAAGTCTGTGTAAAAATCATAACTCTTTCATATAATATCTGTTCTCGAATGTATTTATATTAATGGATACGTATAGACGAGATCTTCAACTCACATTTAGATTGTTTTCCTTAACAATCGATCGAATTCAATTGCAGTTTCTTAGTCGTATACTGCTACGCTGAAACTTTGAAAAATCATAACTTTCTCTTACGAAGTTAATTTGGACGTTCTCAATACTTCTATTCTTAGTTTAACGACTACTATGGATTTCTTTTAGATTTCTTAGGATAATAAGAAACCTATCTCTGATTCATTATTGATGACATACTGATTGAACGTGAATCTTTAGAAAATCATAACTTCTTCAGTTGAAGTCGGATTTTAGAGTTCATTATATGTACGAAATCCTTGACACATACACTATAACGTTGGTTACGGTTATTTATCTTAAAAACCCTTCTATCAAAAGTCATTTTCAACATTTAATATGTCTTGATTGACTAGTCCAAATTTGTTGGTGTTACAAGAGCCTTGCTCCCGGTTTTGGACAACAAAAGATGAAGGAAAAGCAAGCTAAAAAATAAACCCTTACACTAGTTTATATAATTCCATTTAACAATAAGTGGACCATGCTTCAAATCTAGTCAAAGTATAGTACATTCAAGAGGTATGACAAGGAATAAGATGAACACAACACTCAACCATCACACCTCCATGAGGTGGATGGTTTTAAGGACAACAAAAATCAACCTTGTGTGTCATTCACTTTATCTTATAAACCAGTATATATTTATACATCTCTTTTATATAAAAACTAACTTATATACAAATGAACTCTAACTAGTTCAATAAATGTACACAACTTATAAAATCATACCTTATGATTTACTAGTTGTTATTTCTCCAAATAAAATATTATCTCCATAAATATAATTTCCTAATTAGTTGTTAAAATAATATTTTTATAAAATAATAATTCTCCAATTAAATACAAGTGTTGATATTTATTAATAATCAAATTATACTAATAAAGAATCAATTAGAACTAACTTGTTATATGGTGTGACCCTTTAGGATCATATGTCATTCGCAATATTATTTTATAATGACTCTTGAGAATAAAGATCGTTCAATCTCCCACTTACACAAGCTTCAACTGATAAAATTTGAGTTCATAGCCCAAGATGAGTTCCAAATCCGAGATGAGTTCCAATTCCGAGATGAATTTCAAGTTTGAAATTAGTTTAAGTACCGAGTTAAGCCTTAGTTGCGGCTGGTTACGATTAAGTGTGAACTATCGCAATGAATCACAATCTAATGTTTTCATATGCGAATGCAAGCCTCAGAGTGTGTAACGCCCGTAGATTAGGGCTAGTTAATTTAAGGTCAATAAGCGTCAAAAATGACTTTTTGATGGAAGATTATTTTGAAGCAACAATCTTAACTAAGTTGTAGTATATGTTACAAGGGTTCCATACATACAAAGAACGCTAAAATCAAAGTTATAACGAAGAAGTTATGACCCATCGAAGTTTCACGATAGAACCGGCACGACGCTGAATGACGTAAAAAGTGAATTTACGATGGAGCGATAATTAGCCTTAGTGATCTAAACAAAATTTGTAGAGCATAGTCTCACCTATGCGTGGATATAAAGAACGTCGAAAACGAAGTTCGTATGAGGAAGATATGAATTTCTGAAGTTTATAAATAATTAAATTATATATATATATATATATATATATATATATATATATATATATATATATATATATATATATATATATATATATATATATATATATATATTTAATTATTATTTCGGATAATATCCGGATCCGAGGAGTCACCGATCCAATCCGAAGGGTACACCCAAAGTACCTATTTGTACGCCCCGCGTACATGTCGACAGCAAGGAACGTCCAACATCCGAAAGAGTTACGCCAGCGTACTTCGATCTTGCACGGTCCGGAGGAGGCCACGATCCACCACCCGAAGCTCGACACGTGGAAGTTTGATCCGAACTACGCCCCGCGTAGTGCCTTGTAGCCCATCGTATGTGCGAGGTTCAGACCCTATATAAAGGGTGCGAGGGAAGCCGAGTTCTTTGCCAATATTCTTTCTTTATGTCTCATTTTTTTAATCGATTTTCATGCAAGAGATACCCTGAAGCCCCGGTATCATTCCTGAGCCCCAAAGCAAGTCCCGAACCCCCGAAGCCCCGAAGATCCCGAGAAGTAAAATTCCCGAGCCGAAGCTCTTCCCGCGAGAAGCCCAGTTTTTGGAGAAAACATTCCGGTTTCATCGGAAAAGATTATTCCAAGAGACGAGGCGTTGTCCGATCATCTTCTGATCTAGTGAGTGTATAGTCCCTTTCATGAACACGATTTTAATACAAGTATCGGTTGAATGTATTACATCTATGTTATGTGTGAGCGTATAGTTACTTTCTTCTAACACATAAGTATGAAGTATTTGCTATGAAATACGTGTTATGTGTTTATATATTGTTGTTTATTTGAAATGTTGGTGGAATGGATGGACTATATAGGTTTTAATGAGTTAAACTGTATATGTATTTTGTAACTACAAATATGTTGGGTAGGACATGGGTAGATGAGATCCGTGAGTATGGATCATTTCAAGAGGTTAGTTTTAGATCCGTGAGTAGGGATCAGATCAAGAGGCTAGTTTTAGATTTGTGAGTATGGATTAGACCAAGAGGTTAGTTTTAGATTCGGGATTATGGATCAGGTAAAGAGATAAAACTTGTTATTAGTACGGGAGTATGGATTAAGACTAAGTTAATTGTCCCTAGTCCGGGAGTATGGATTGGGCACAGTTATTGATCCGGGTGTATGGACCAGACCAGGATTAAGGTATAGTTAATTGTCCCTATTCATGGAGTATGGATCAGATCAGGAGGTTAGTTTTAGATCCGTAAGTATGGATCAGGTAGTTTTAGATCCGTGAGTATGGATCAGGGGAAAAGGTTAGTTTTAGATCCGTGAGTATGGATCAGGTGAAAAGGTTAGTTTTAGATCCGTGAGTATGGATCGGGTGAAGATGATAGTTTTAGGTAAAGAGGAAAATTTTAGATACGAGAGTTTAGATCGTTTTGTTGTGAGGATCGATGGGGTGGGATAAGAGTTGCCTTTATATGGTGAAATTGTACAAGTTTGAATGTTCTATATATATATATATATATATATATATATATATATATATATATATATATATATATATATATAAATATATGATAGAACATTTAGGGATGAAAACCCTATATGCTCACCAGGCTCCCAAGCCTGACCCACTCAATTTTCTTTGTATCACATGTATCAATACGAAGACATATTTCACTGAGAGATTAAAGGAGATGTAAATCACTAGTGTAAATGAATGTATGTTCTGTTTATGCTTATGTGTCTGTATCGGAACATGACATCCCGAGATTTTGTTATATAATGAAAATACATTTCTTTAAGAAATGCTTTGACAACTTCTTATCATATTTTGTTTTGGGAACAAATTTCGCAACCGTTTTCTTTGAAAGATTACTCTGACTTTTTTAAAACAAAGCATAAACAAATTGGTCTTTTCTGGCCGTGAAATTGGAGATGTCACAGTTGGTATCAGAGCATTAGTTTAAGCGAACTAGGAATTTGTAGGAAATTTCAAGAGTTAAACTTAGAATGCTAAGTAATAATTGTGAGGAGTGTGTCTAAAATATGTTAGGCAGTACACCTAAATTGACACAAGCATTAGTTTATTTTAGGAATGATGCTTAAAATGCTTTTATGTGCTAAATGTTATATGTTTCCATATATGATATTATTTGTTCGGATCTATGGTCTGTTGCCGACCGGATCAGGAAACCTTATGTGTTTAGGATTCTAAGCATACAGTTACGATATTAGAACTAGCATGTAAATATTTCGGAGTGATAAGGAGATTTATACGTTTATCGTGAATGAAGATTTCCTATCTTAAATTCTCACCCAGTACACCGAACGTCTGCTTGGGTGCACAAAGAGTCATGGTGAAGACTTGTAGAGAAATTGAGTAAATGGAGGAAACGAAAAAGACTTATGATAGTGAGAGTGATATCTTGCCTTTAGAATATGTCTTATAAAATAAAAGTACTATTAGAGGAGTACGGTGCGTCTGAAGTACACCTTCGATTGGCAGGATGATGGAACGATTGGTGAAAATCTTGAAGTTGTCTCATTGTCTAGTATTTCCATCACCGATCGAGTTGAAGTAGAGTTGATGATTGAAGATTGAGCAATGAAGAATTCCTAGTAGAGTCTAGGGAAATTGTTTATGATTATTTGGACACATTCGTATGTGTTAAATTGTTTTGTGATTTTAGGACTTGGGGACTGCAAGACAATACTTGGGACGAGTATTAGTAGGTGTGAAAGGTAGTAGATGCATATACTACCGGAAGCACAGGACTCGCACTTGGATCAGGGAAAGTCACAAGGTTACCAAGAAGCTAGTGATTGATCCCGTTTTATTCAGACATGTCATTACCCTTGTTTCGGTAATGACTAGTAAGATGGTTTTCATTCCGACCCTAGTAGTCATATCCAAATTGAGTCCGACTACGATGAGTTGTTACGTGGTTTCAAGAACCGAGTTCGATGTAGCATTTGACTTAAGTCAGAAGATTGAAATCAATGTGATCATTGGTATCACACTCGTTGTTAATGAAGCTTATAGTTAGAAATGCTACATGCTGAAATGTTATTATATCACATTAGAATATGAAGGAAGGTATATTCCATTCTGGAATTTAACTCTAAAAGACATGAGTCTAAGCATTGCATCAAGCGATGAAAGGTCATGGAGCACGACCCATCGGTCTGTTACAATAGATAAAGGAAAGTATTTATCCTAAGAAGAAGAAGGAGTCCACAATAAGGACTTTTTTGGTAACTCGAAGGTTATGATTGAAAGTACAACATAGTACGAAAAGCAGATGCAAGATTGAGCATCGTCTGCAGTCAAGAAGCCCTAGAGTAAAATACTCTTTCGAGGAAACATGGAAGTTACACTACCTAGGATGAAGATGTAACATATGGAATCATTATACAATCCCTATTTCGTTGATGATTCCGGGACATAATCATCCTAAGGGGGAGATAATTGTAACGCTTGTAGATTAGGGCTAGTCAATTTAAGTTCAATAAGCGTCAAAAATGACATTTTGATAGAAGATTATTTTGAAGGAACAATCTTCACTAAGTTTTAGTACATGTTACAAGGGTTCCATACATATAAAGAACGCTAAAATCCGATTTATAACGAAGAAGTTATGACCTGTCGAAGTTTCGCGACAGAACCGACACGATGCGGAATGACGTAAAAAGTGAATTTACAATGGATTGATATTTAGCCTTATTGATCTAAACGAAAGTTGTAGAGCATAGTCTCACCTACGTGTGGATATAAAGAACGTCGAAAACAGAGTTCGTATGAGGAAGATATGATTTTATGAAGTTTATAAATAAATAAATTATATATATTTAATTATGATTTCGGATAATATCCGAATCCGAGGAGTCAACGATCCAATCCGAAGGGTACGCCCAACGTACCTAGTTGTACGCCTCGCGTACATGTCGACAGCGAGGAACGCCCAACGTTCGAAGGAGTTACGCCCAACGTACTTCGATCTTGCACGGTCCGGAGGAGGCCACGATCCACCACATGAAGCTCGACACGTGGAAGTCTGATCCGAACTACGCCCCACATAGTGCCTCGTACGCCCATCGTACGTGCGAGGTTCAGACCCTATATAAAGGGTGCGAGGGCAGCCGAGTTCTTTGCCAATATTCTTTCTTTATCTCTCATTTTTTCATCGATTTTCATGCAAGAGATACCCCGAAGCCCCGGTATCATTACCGAGCCCCGAAGTAAGTCTCGAAGCCCCGAAGATCCCGAGAAGTAAAATTCACGAGCCGAAGCTCTGCCCGCGAGAAGCCCGGTTTTTGGAGAAAACATCCCGGTTTCGTCGGAAAAGATTATTCCAAGAGACGAGGCGCTGTCTGTGTAACACCGTGTTCCAGATTATTTTGTGATTTAAGGCCCATGGGCCTTAATCCGAGTATGAGAAGGTTTTGAGGCGTTGAAAGAGAAAGGTTATGCCCTTTTGGGATGTGGGTGAGGTAGGTTGTGTGATAAACAATTCGGTTTGTGCTTTAGAGCCCAAATGTATTGTTAAGGCGCTGGTTTGGGCTTTTCATGAATTTTGGATCTGATTTCGAGTGGTAATCAGGAGGAATAAAGTTGAAAGAAGTGTAGGACTTCTCGTTAGCTTTTCGTGGATATAAGGATCTTCGGAAATGGACTTATAACTAAGAATTTATGGCCTTCAGAAGTTTTGTGGTTTCAGGATTAGCCGAGTACGCTGGGCATAATTTAGAGTACGCTGGGCGTAATTTGGAGTACGCTGGGCGTACTGACCAGGGAAGGTCGCGAATGTTCCTTAGAGTACGCTGGGCATACGCGAAACAGACCTGAGCGTTATTTTAGGGTCTTGGACCCTATTTAAGGTCCTTATCTCCTAACCTAACCCTACTATCTTCAACCTCCATCCCTCTAAATCCTAGAAATCGACCCTAAACCTCCATTTGAGTCATTCTTGAGCATTTTGGTGATTTAGTGAGTTTTTGGTGCATATTGTGGAAGAAGGAGTTCCTTGAGGAAGCATTGCTTGGCTTGGAGCTTGTGGATCCAAGCCCTAATCATGTTGATATAGCTCCAAAATGCATAAAGTTTGAATCTTGGTGGTTTTCTCATATGGATCTAGTGGGGTGATGACTTATTATGTTTGGCCTTTGAAGAAGAAGGAGCTTTGAAAGAGAATAGCTTGAGCATCTAGCTTTTGGATCTATGATCTACTCTTGTTGGTACATCTTCCAGAGGTATCAAGTTTGAAACTTGCTTATTGTTGTACTAGTTTCGTTTTGGGTCCATTTTTGGGGGTTTTTGGTCCCAAAGATTGAAGCTTTATGAGTTGTTAAGCTCCCTAGCCTAATATATGTCCCTTTAAGTGTTTCTAGTGGAAAGGATTCATAAAAATGAGCCCTTGGATGTTGGAATCAAACCATGCGTGAGATATTAGAATTTTGGGTAGTAAAGAGTGAGAGTTTTTGTGTTTGGGACTTGATCAGCCATGCAAAGGCTTAAAGTCATGAGCTTTATTGAGTGTGAGCCTTTATGGAATCCAGATCTAAGAGTATAGCTATGGTCTTAACTGATTAAGACAAAAAGAGTTGAAAAAGTAAATCTGGGTGTACGCTGAGCGTAAATCTAGTACGCCCTGCGTACTAGGTTGGTGTCCCCGATCAGGATTCGTGTTCGATGGAGTACGTTGAGCGTACCAAGGGAGGTACGCCCCGCGTAAACCCTCTGTGGACTTTTTGGGCTAGGTCTTATTGGGCCTGGAGTTTGGGCTTGTTGTGCTAGAGATTTGGACCAGAGGAATATGTATATGTGCCTTGGGCCCTTGAGTTGGGCTTGCTTCTTGGACTTGAGAGTTGGGCCTCGATAGAGTCCATTTATTATTGGGCCTTTGGTGGGCCCAATGGGTTTTTGGGTTATTTATGGACTAGTTAGTGGACTAGCTTTAGACCTAGAGAATGAGGGTTGGGACTTAGATCCTAATTTGAGATCATTGTAGATATGGCTCAGAGATAGAGGCGGGTGCGCAACGACGACATTTGTAGGAGCCGTTCATCATTCGAGGTGAGTCTTCTCACTATACATTACCTAGAGTGGTATTTATGTGTAGACCGAAGGGTCTTGTATGCTATGTGTATGTATGAGATTATGTGCATTTTGTTGTATATATGCCATATGTTGTATAGACCGGACCGGAGGGTCCAACGATATAGACCGGACCGAAGGGTCCAATGATGCAGACTAGACCGAAGGGTCCGACGAGCTATGACCAGACCAGCGGGTCCAACGAGCTACGAGACAGGGGGGTCCCACTGAGACACATCGATCGGAGGGTCGTATTGTAGCCTCGAGTGGCGTATGTGTTGTACGTGGTATTTTGGGGAACTCACTAAGCTTCGTGCTTACTATGTTATGTGTTATGTGTTTCAGGTTCTTATCAGGATCGTGGGAAGGCGGCGACTCGATTGTACACACCAGAGAAAAGAGTGACGAATGGGGATCCTGGATTTTGATAATGTTTTGAAAACTTTTTTGACTATTAAATTGTGGTTATTTAAAATGACATGTGTTTTATGAAATTAAAAACGAAAAATTTGTTTGAAAATTTACAGTGTTACAAGTTGGTATCAAAGCCTTGGTTTGAGGGATTTGGATACACCTTCGGGTATGTCTGGACTCAAACTGAGGATTTGAGAAAAGTTTTCAAAAGGAACTATTTTTCTAAAAATGAGTAAGAGAATTTTAAGAGAAAGAGGAAACAAGCAGTGTGTACAATCAGCCAGCACCCGAACGGTGATTTCCCAAAATACCCTTACGTTGTGTGTTATGAATGATATGTGATATGTTATGCATGCTAGATATTAGGCTAGGTACTTCATATTTTAGGGCTAGAGTGGCCTGATTTGTGATGCCTTAGCCTAGGAGTTATTGTTATCTATGATTTGCTTTTGAGTATGTATGGAGTATCAGTATCCAACATGAATCCTTTTTAGAGAGGGATCTGAGTAGAGGAGTAATATAGGAGGGATACCTAGATGAGCAGTTGAGGAGCCTACTGAGAAGATAGTCGGATACCCGCAAGGGGTGGAGTTGCTTGAGCTCGATGATATCTTTTGAGTACGAGTGTAGCAAGCAGAGTTGTAACCTAGAGTGGTGATACGTGTTGACAGAGATTATTCGATGCCCAAATGCTGCTTGCTTTGTGCTTTGTGGAACTCTCGATGATGGGAGTCAGCTGCTAAGTGAATATGAGGATATTCAGGAGGTAGATGGATGGCATCATTAGAAGTTCTTCAGCAACTGATGGCAGAGAAGTGTGAGCACCTAGGAAGAGCCTAGGGGGTGACCGTGGTCAGATGAGTGCGCTGACAGGGTAGAGCTTTTCGCTAGGGAGCAAACACATGTAACGGGATGGACGAACGATAAAGTTGAGTAGCTACTTAAGAAATCCGAGATGGTCCGTGTGGAAAGTATGGGTAGATGTGGCAGGTAGTATGGGCCCGTACTACTAAAAGCAGAGGACCCATACTTGATGCAGGGAGTATTCTGGAGATTTTAAGTAGCAGATTAAGAGGTGAAGTCATGGTTCGAATACCATGATTGGTAGCAGGTTGAGAAGTGATTTCATGGTTCGAGTACCATGATTGGAAGCAGGTTGATAAGTGATTTCATGGTTCGAGTACCATGATTGGCAGCAGGTTGATAAGTGATGTCATGGTTCGAGTACCATGACCGTGGTGGGTGGTTAGTGTTACTGGTTCTACCAGTTATTCCATTATGTTTGGTTATACTGAGATCATATATGAATGGGTATGGGGACAGAGGGCCAATTTGAATGAATTTCGATGGACCATACCTTGAGAGGGAAATTGAGTTAGTTCCCAAGGAATTTTTGGTGAGATGTCATTTGGAGTCGCAAGACTCAAGGATAAGTAGAGGTGGTGTTTTTTTTTTTGAGAATTGCGGTTTGAGCTGAGCAGTCAGCCGATAGCAGAGATGCCACTTTTGTGACTAGAGTTGTGCTATTTTCTGTGAAAAGCAGGAGGCATATTGAGCTTCCGGTTTCAAAGTTGGAGGTTGACGCAGTGGGGTAGCAAGGGGTTGTGACCTTTTCACCAGAGTATTTGGGCAATATGTTTGCTGCGAGGTATTCTTATCCCATGAGAGAGTCATTAGTGGGACTAAGATGGATAAGAACAAAGAGGTGCTTTATTGAGGGTGATGTATTATTATTATTATTATTATTATTATTTTTTTTTATTTTTATTTTTTGGCAGTTCCCGGTGGCTAAGAGGAGTATATCGGGGCGGTGGCCCCCGTGGTCTATGTTGTGTATCGACTATGAGAGTGAGGTCTATTGCTTTTATGAGTATTTCTGATTTGGGAAAACGGGTCGAAGAGTCAGAGTCGAGGTGTGTGATTGTGCATCATTTCCGGACCGAGAGTCAGATCTAATTCGAAGCAGTGGGGTACCTGACGGTGTGTCGATTTGAGGCTTCGAGATGAATAGAGGCAGTCACGCTGGGAGGATCTTGAGATTTTTGGTCAAAGTTGGGATATGTGGAGTTTCTTGGTTTCCATCGGTAAGATCATTAAAGCGATTACGTGACACATTCGAAGAGTCAAGTGTGATATACCTGGTGAAACAGTCTATGGAATAGATTGTTGGTATACCAATTGGTGATGGTTCGAACACTGAGTGGGGGAGAATTGGGTATTCTATTGAGAGGATCAACAATCCGTTAAAGTGCGGTTATAGGATTGGTTATGAAGAATTGTGGTGCGGACACATAAAACCTGGGTATTTGGTGAAAGATGTGAGGTTCGATGCAAGATGATGTATGTGTATGTGCTTACGAAATGGTGAGTGAATCCACGACGGTTGGTCGTTGGTCATAGAATTTCTTATGGTTAGGGATTTTTCGGGTTTGCAAATGTTGAGTTCGAGGAGATTGGGTCGATGAGTTCAGGGTGCAATAGTTGAGACTTGTGGGTATAAGTATAGATCGTGATCTATAATTCAAGAATGGCAGCTGTGGATTTGTTAACCAATTTCAGAGTCGGAATGAGTAGTTTCGCTTGGGTGGTGATCAGTAGAGGATGCAGCTTCGAAATTTAGTCAACGTGTTTTCAGTCAGTGATTTTTCCTCCGTGTTTCAATGTGTGAGATGGGAATATTTCGAGGTTCCGAGTGCTTGAGTGGAAGAGGGTATCAGGGTACTACGGGGAGCCGAAGTACTCACTAGTCAGCAAGAGAGTGTCGTGATACTACGGGGAGCCGCAGTATCCGCTGGTTAGCGAGAGAGTGTGGTGATACTACGGGGAGCCGTAGTATCTACCAGCCAGCGAGATGATGTGGTGATATTGCGGGGAGCCGTAGTATTTGCCAAGGAGTGAGGGAGCATTGTGAAACTGCGGGGAGCCGTAGCTTTCATTGGTCAGTAAGAGAGCGTTGTGGAACTTCGGGGAGTCGTAGTTTTCACTAATCAGAGCATGACGCAGAGGATTTCCTAGGCTTGGGTAGCCTTATCAGTGAGTCTGTGGGAATCTGGCAGACAGGACATGGGCGAGACTGGTGTCTCCCTAATGGTCGGGAGTCGTATTCTAAGTTAAGGTGTGGTTATCGCATTCCAAAGGAATTGGGTGTAGTGATGTACGCGAAAGCTATGAGTCATGAGTTGTGAGTTGAGAGCTTCGTTGGGACGAGTGATTCCAATTTCGCGTCGAGCCAGACTCTTGAGTTTGATTTGGCTCTAGTGGTGTAATGTGAAGGCAATATGAGATTCCGAGCTTAAAGATGGGTTCCTTTTGAGGGGTATTGTGTGTCATGTAATGTTTTAGACCTGTATGGGTCAGTTCGTTTGTATGGGACAAAACGCGAGATGTATGAAGCTAATGAGTAGTAGACGACAGGGGTCGAGGGTGAGACGATTTCAATTGGGATTGTAGTTTCCGCTTGGGGTAAAGCGAACTTTGTGACTTGTGTGTCATGATGGGCTGAGATAGTTATTGTGAGAAAGAAGTCGGTAAGTCATTTTATTGGGTGTGTAGTGGGTAGCCCTTGAAGGTGCAACTGTCGGGTCGGGAGTTGACCCGGTGTTCAGTGTCGGATAGAACATTTGAGAGGAACTGGGGCTTATGATTCAGGGTGCCAGAGGATCGTTCCGAGCCGGATTGACCGCTTTCTTGTGTATGAGGATAGAGTTTTGAGGATCATTCCTTCAAAAGAGTTATAATAATTGTTCAGGTAGTGGGTCCTTAGTGGGATTTGACCTTCCCATCCCTTTTGAGTTGCGACCGGGATCAATTAGAGAATCAAAATTGGTAGAGTATTCTTAGAGTATGTTATTCGATGAACGATTAACATGATGATATTGTGAGGGTGGTCTGGCAGGGAGACAGACTAGTAGACTTTTCAAGTTCTGGAGAGGCAGATCGAGTACCGCAACGACATAAGGGTTTGTCTTTCTTCGGGGTCGGGAGTTCCTGTTGGGTTTAGGTGTTTTTGGAAGATATTGTTGTATGATATGGGGTTCTTTCGATGGTGCTTCCTGAATCATTGGGTTCGACCTATGTGTTGATAAGGAGCGATTTCGAGGGCGAAATCTATTTAAAGTGGGGGAGAACTGTAACACCCTGTTCTAGATTATTTTGTGATTTAAGGACATGGGCCTTAATCCGAGTATGAGAAGGTTTTGAGGTGTTGCAATAGAAAGGTTATGCCCTTTTGGGATGTCTGTGAGGTAGGTTGTGTGATAAAAGAGTTCGGTTTGTGCTTTAGAACCCAAATGTATTGTTAAGGCGCTGGTTCGGGCTTTTCAAGAATTTTGGATCTGATTTCGACTGGGATTCAGGAGGAATAAAGTTGAAAGAAGTGTAGGACTTCTCGTTAGCTTTCCGTGGATATAAGGATCGTCGGAAACAGACTTATAACGAAGAAGTTATGGCCTTCAGAAGTTTTGTGGTTTCAGGCTTAGCTGAGTATGCTGGGCGTAATTTGGAGTACGCTGGGCGTACCGACCAGGGAAGGTCGCGAACGTTCTTCAGAGTACGCTGGGCGTACGCGAAACAAACCTGAACGTTATTTTAGGGTCTTGGACCCTATTTAAGGTCATTATCTCATAACCTAACCCTAATACCTTCAGCCTCCATCCCTCTAAATCCTTGAAATCGACCCTAAACCTCCATTTGAGTGATTCTTGAGCATTTTGGTGATTTAGTGAATTTTTGGTGCATATTGTGGAAGAAGGAGTTTGTTGAGGAGGCATTGCTTGGCTTGGCTTGGAGCTTGTGGATCCAAGCCCTAATCATGTTGATCTAGCTCCAGAAAGTATAAAGTTTGAATCTTGGTGGTTTTCACATATGGATCTAGTGGGGTGATGACTTATTATGTTTGGCCTTTGAAGAAGAAGGAGCTTTGAAAGAGAATAGCTTGAGCGTCTAGCTTTTGGATCTATGATCTACTCTTGTTGGTGCATCTTCCAGATGTATCAAGTTTGAAACTTGCTTATTGTTGTACTAGTTTTGTTTTGGGTCCATTTTTGGGGGTTTTTGGTCCCAAAGATTGAAGATTTATGAGTTGTTAAGCTCCATAGCCTAATATATGTCCCTTTAAGTGTTTCTAGTGGAAAGGATTCATAAAAATGAGTCCTTGGATGTTGGAATCAAACCATGCGTGAGATATGAGAATTTTGGGTAGTAAAGAGTGAGAGTTTTTGTGTTTGGGACTTGATCAGCTATGCAAAGGCTTAAAGTCATGAGCTTTATTGAGTGTGAGCCTTTATGGAATCCAGATCTAAGAGTATAGCTATGGTCTTAACTGATTAAGACCAAAAGAGTTGAAAAAGTAAATCTGGGTGTATGCTGAGCGTAAATCTAGTACGCCCCGCGTACTAGGTTGTTGTCCTCGATCAGGATTCGTGTTCGATGGAGTACGCTGAGCGTACCAAGGGAGGTACGCCCCGCGTAACCCCTCTGTGGACTTTTTGGGCTAAGTCTTATTGGGCCTGGAGTTTGGGCTTGTTGTGCTAGAGATTTGGACCAGAAGAATATGTATATGTGCCATGGGCCCTTGAGTTGGGCTTGCCTCTTGGACTTGAGAGTTGGGTCTCGGTAGAGTCCATTTATTATTGGGCCTTGGTGGGCCCAATGGGTTTTGGGGTTATTTATGGACTAGTTAGTGGACTACCTTTAGACCTAGAGAATGAGGGTTGGGACTTAGATCCTAATTTGAGATCATTGTAGCTATGGCTCAGAGGTAGAGGCGGGTGCGCAACGACGATATTTGTAGGAGCCGTTCATCATTCGAGGTGAGTCTTCTCACTATACACTACCTAGAGTGAATTTACGATGGAGTGATATTTAGCCTTATTGATCTAAATGAAAGTTGTAGAGCATAGTCTCACCTACGCGTGGATATAAAGAACGTCGAAAACAGAGTTCGTATGAGGAAGATATGAATTTCTGAAGTTTATAAATAATTAAATTATATATATTTAATTATTATTTCAGATAATATCAGGATCCGAGGAGTCACCGATCCAATCCGAAGGGTACGCCCAGCGTACATGTTGACAGCGAGGAACGCGCGTCCGAAGGAGTAACGCCCATCGTACTTTGATCTTGAACGGTCTGGAGGAGGCCACGATCCACCACCCGAAGCTCGACACGTGGAAGTCTAATCCGAACTACACCCCGCGTAGTGCCTCATACGCCCATCGTACGTGCGGGGTTCAGACCCTATGTAAAGGGTGCGAGGGCAGCCGAGTTCTTTGCCAATTTTCTTTCTTTCTCTCTTATTTTTTCATCGATTTTCATGCAAGAGATACCCCAAAGCCCCGGTATCATTCCCGAGCCCTAAAGATCCCGAGAAGTAAAATTCTCGAGGCGAAGCTCTGCCCGCGAGAAGCCCGGTTTTTGGAGAAAACATCCCGGTTTCGTCGGAAAAGATTATTCCAAGAAACGAGACGCTGTCCAATCATCTTCTGATTAAGTGAGTGTATAGTCCTTTTCATAAACACGATTTTAATACAAGTATCGGTTGAATGTATTACATCTATGTTATGTGTGAGTGTATAGTTACTTTCTTCTAACACATAAGTATGAAGTATTTGCTATGAAATACATGCTATGTGTTTATATATTGTTGTTTATTTGAAATGTTGGTGGAATGGAAGGACTATATAGGCTTTAATGAGTTAAACCGTATATGTATTTTGTAACTACAAATATGTTGGGTAGGACATGGGTAGATGAGATCTGTGAGTATGGATCAAATCAAGAGGTTAGTTTTAGATTCGTGAGTAGGGATCAGATCAAGAGGCTAGTTTTAGATCCGTGAGTATGGATTGGACCAAGAGATTAGTTTTAGATCCGGGATTATGGATCAGGTAAAGAGATATAACTTGTTATTAGTTCGGGAGTATGGATTAAGACTATGTTAATTGTACCTAGTCCGGGAGTGTGGATTGGGCACAATTATTGATCCGGGAGTATGGATCAGATCAGGATTAAGGTATAGTTAATTGTCCCTATTCCGGGAGTATGGATTGGGTATAATTATTGATCCGGGAGTATGGATCAGATCAGGAGGATAGTTTTAGATTCGTGAGTATGGATCAGGTAGTTTTAGATCCGTGAGTATGGATCAGGAGAATAGGTTAGTTTTAGATCCATGAGTATGGATCATGTGAAAATGTTAGTTTTAGATCCGTGAGTATGGATCGGGTGAAGAGGATAGTTTTAGATCCGTGAGTAGGGATCAGGTAAAGAGGAAAATTTTAGATACGAGAGTTTAGATCGTGTCGTTGTGAGGATCGATGGGGTGGGATAAGAGTTACCTTTATATGGTGAAATTGTACAAGTTTGAATGTTATATATATATATATATATATATATATATATATATATATATATATATGATATAATATTGTGGGATGAAAACCCTATATGCTCACCAGGCTCCCAAGCCTGACCCACTCAGTTTTCTTTGTATCATAGGTATCAATACGAAGACATATTTCACTGAGAGATTAATGGAGATGTAAATCACTAGTGTAAACGAATGTATGTTCTGTTTATGCTTATGTGTCTGTATCGGAACATGACATCCCGAGATTTTGTTATATAATGAAAATACATTTCTTTAAGAAATGCTTTGATAAATTCTTATCATATTTTGTTTTGGGAACAAATTCCGCAATCGTTTTCTTTGAAAGATTACTCTGTTTTTTTAAAACAAAGCATAAACAAATCTATCTTTTCTGGCTGTGAAATTGGGGATGTCACAGAGTGTGATTCGATGCGAACGATCGCAAGCCATCGCAACCCTTAGTATATGGATGCGAATCAGACTCTTGGAATGCGATCTGGTGGGTTTTTGTTTGTTGTTGGGTTACTTGTTGGTTTCGAAAGCTACTCATATACGAAAGCAACATGAATGCGAAAGCTACTTGGTTCCGATGGACTACTCGGTTCCAATGGGATGTTCGGATGCGATGGGTTACGTGGGTGCGAACAAGCTGTTGGATGCAAACGTGTGGTGGATGGGAACAACTATTGGATGCGAACATACATCAGGATGCGATGATGGTAGATGCAAAAGTTGGTTGAGAGTAGCTCCAAACATGTGGACTTTTTCATGGTTTCTTAAGGACGAAGATTCTAGACTCTAACTTATTTTGGGAACAATTTTATTTTATTTTATTTTAAGCTTTTATTAGGTAGTTTCCTTTTCGTTAATCAGTTTCTTTTCTTTTGTAATAGTTTGTAACGCTATAACTACCTCCAAATTCCGAACCTTTTGAATTAATGATAGATGATTGAAGTTGAATTTTGAACGTTTGTTCTTGCTTTCTTGTATTATTGTGTATAATTCGGATTGCCGTCATTGTTTGGGACGCGTTTCTCATTTGTGGTTCGATTTCAAGTCAATAGGTCTTGGCTTGTTATCAAATATCATTTGACGAATGATTTCTTGATCTTCATAAGAACTCAAATTAATAGGTTTTAACTTGTCTTCACCCGATATTCAATCTATAGGTCTAGATTTTTTTATCAAATCTATCCCTTTTTGTTATTGTCTTATCATTCTTGTTCTTGTTTCTTATTTTCCGTTATGTTCATAAAAACCAAAAAAGAAACCCTTCGTATTAGCATGATAAGTGGTATCAGAGCTAAAATTCCTTCCGAGTTTTTTAAGAGCTTAGTTTTAATTTTTGCTGTTGTGTTAAATTTTTTTTCTTGAGTGTTGTTAGAGCCAAAATTCTTGTTGAGTGTGTTTTGTTTTTTTTGCAAATTTTTGATTTTTTTCTTTTGTTGATTCTAGTTGCAGTCCCAACAGTTGTTACAAAAACATGTTACATAAAGTAGATCTTGAAGAAGATATTATGGATAATATGATTGGTGTTATGATGTGACATAGAGTCTCTTAGCTTGATTAAGTATACTGTTGAAGTCAGAAATGACTTACATGTTATCCCTGAATGGAAGGATTCAACCTAGTTTTTTAATAAACTCATTTATCCAAGCATATTTGATTAAAACTTCTATAGTAGTGCATTTTTATCTTATAGTAGACTGTACTATCATGTTTTTCTTGGACCTCATTCCAACAAAATAACTCTTCATTCCATAATGAAGTCATAATCCAATTATAATTCACAATTATATCTATCTTGTTTGAAGTTAGCATCTTATGTGGGCCTTTACATAAATATCTTATTCTAAATTGATTATCTCATATACATTCTCTTAGTTCTTCTTAAGTACTATCAAAATGTTCTCAAAATCATCTTGTGACTTGCCCATGTATCCAGTTGGTATCTAACGATATGTTCTTAGCATGATCATATTCCTGGTCTTATACATAATACGACATAAATGATGGGTTCATTTGCAAAGAGAATATAAAATAAATCATTTTATTTAACTCAAGCCTATGTGCTAGGTTTTTTTGATGCAGTCTCAAAATAAATCCATGTGATAATGCCAAAAGTCCTCCAAAGGAATCTTGTATCATGATCTCTTTCAAGATATTGTCAATATGCAAAAGATATTAAAACTTTAACATACATCTTTATCTATCTTAATAAATTTTATATTCCAAGAATGTATCTTGTCTTTCCTAAGTCTTGCATCTTAAAATCACTTTCCGAATCAATCCGAAAGGGACTTGCATGGTTAGAATGCGGTTTCTCATGATTAAGTATGTCTTGTTGATACAAGATTAGGAATATCACTATGCGTCCTACTAGTTCTTAGTAAACACATATATTATCTTCATTTTCATATGAAAGCATACATTGTGTTTTCATATTAAAATGACGATTCCAACCATGGGATGTTTTCTTTATATCAATAAATGTATCTTAAGAATTACACATTTTTATAGGATAACATGGATTAAAAAAACACTAGGCTAAGCTATATAGAAATCTTCAAGGAGATGTCTATTAAGAAAAGCGGAAAAACTCCAGGCTAAGCTATGTAGACATCTTCAAGGAGATGTCTATTAAGAAAAGCAGTTTTTCTTGAAATCTACTTGCCATATCTCATAAGAATATTTAATTATGGTAAATAATAACAATTTTGATCTAATCATAATTACTTGTAATAAGGTTTGATCATAGCCAATGACATGTGTATGATAACAACCAAATCCAAAGCCTGACTTGCCATCTTTGTTGTAAGTAGTGATTTAGTTGTCGATGTTACCTTTGGTGGTGATTATAACTACCTAACACTTTGCTGACTTTTTCATTGTATTGTAAAAAGTAAACGCATGTTGGAACATCAGGATGCTCTAATACCAACTTGATATGAACTAATACTGGTTAAATGAAATATTATCTTATTATTATAAATAAACAACAACATTCTCTCAGATTAAGAATTATGGGCTCTTAAAATTTCGATACTAATTTTCTGATACCCTCTAACCTCTAATGGATCATAACAACCTTATTTATATATATTCCTTACTTAATAAACAAGAAACTTAACAAATTAGATTAACATAAAATAAGAAAAATAAACAAAAAATAGTTAATAATCATATCATCATATCATCATATCATATCAAACTATATTATAAATGAAACGCTTTTTCTATCATATTATGCATTTGAAATCTCCATGACTTTTCAATTTTCAACTTGATATAATTAATCTATTATTTTAAAATATGTTGTTAAATACAAAAGATAATCTTATTATTAGTAGACTTTTAAAATGATTATTATGATATACATATATGTAAATTTAAATATTATGTTAAATCCAAAATATAAATCAAAATATTAGATAAAGTTAAAAATTTTATTTAATTACTATTTTTTTTCAAAATAATTAAAAATGTTTAAATATTGTAAATGTAGAATGACAAGGTAATAATACCAAATGGTTTTAAAATTAATGAACATTAATCATAAATAATAATAACATCAAATTATAAATTGTATAACGTTACCTTTAAAATGATTGTATTTTAAACCAACATCATGATCGAAACGAAAAGATTGTCATATATGTAAAATTTTAAATTAATCGATCATAACAGTTGTTAGTAACAATATTAAATCGAGAATTGTATTTAATTTTATTTATACACAAACAACAAGTATAAGGCTTCGTTAACTAATATTATTCAAAATACTCGAGACTATATATATATATATATATATATATATATATATATATATATATATATCATGTCAAAGTTAATGTTAATAATATAACCATTTTAAACAATATATATTTTTCAATATTTTAATAATATTTTTTATAATAATTATTATAGTACACTTATTTTCTTAATTTAAATATTATGTTAAATCCAAACTATAAATCAAAGTATTAAATTAACTTACAAAAATTCAAATATTATTTTTAAATAGTTAAAAAGGTTTGAATATTTTAAATATGGAACGATAAGTTAATAATATTAAATGGTTTTAAAATTAATGGCCAATAATTATAAACAATAATAACATCAATTTAAAATTTTATAACGTTCTTTAAAGTAATATTAAATTAATCGATATGTAACAATTGTCAGAAATAACATTAAATCGAGAGTTACATTTAATTTTATTTATATACAAACAAGAGTATATTGAATAATATTATTGTTCAAAATAATTGAGATGATACATAAAATTAATGTAAAAAATATTATCAATAACATAACCATTTTAAACAATATATTTCAATATTTTAAAACAAAAATTTGTCGAGTCTGTAAATAAGGAAACAATCACAAAATCTGAATTCATTTTTCTCTCGCCCTCCTTTTATCTTTGCAACTTTGGTAAACGTTGCCCCACTTGCCTCCTTACTTCGTATTATGGTGGGATCTACATGTACATGTTTTTATAATTTTCGGGCATAGAGAAAAATGGGATCCACAACCAAAAAATCTAACAAAAAACATAGCCTTCGAATGATCCTTTTCTAATACCCTAACGCCTTCGTATGATCCTTTTCTAGTACCCTATCTCGAGCAAAAACTACTTTTATCAACACATAAACTTCAAACTACAAACTACAATGATTTAGTCCGCATCTTCTTAACTAATATCAGTGGCGGTCGGCGGATCCACATTGCCGCAAAGAAGGACCACTTGGTTGTGATTCTATCTTAATTTTTATATATAAATAAATAATGCACTTAAAAATATCTAACTTTGTAATTTCTCTTTTGTTCTTTAAAAAGTCCCTAAAACGTTGGATTTATAATATTTCAATTAAAATGTTTAGATGCTAGTTGGATTATTTTTTTCTGAATCCATGACTAACTATTATCCTATGTTATGAAGCTCCCATCCCATTAATTTAAATATCTTTGGACTAAACATAAAGCAACAATAGACGTAATCTAAGATCATTTTCATTAGAATTTCAAGATATAACAAACACTTTTCTTTAAGTAATTAAATGACATGCAAAAACATACAAAATAAAAAAAGAAACAAAAACAAAGGTTGACAACATGTAGCAGAGCTGTTCCCTTGTCACAATTCAATCCAAAATCTTTTTAGCCCACAACTTGTTTACTTGTTCTTCATCTCATACATCCTCCATCTCCATCAAACTCACCCAACAAAACGACATATGCTTTTTATTTAATGGTTTTTAACTTTGACTAACTGGATTTTCAAATCATCATATTCAATTTTTGGTTGTAAATAAATCATTGTTCTTATAAAAAAATGAATACGTATGTAAAAAAATAAACAACTAATTTAAACAAAAATATCAAATCCAAAACTACTTATTGTTATAAATATTAGTTTATAACAAAAAAAAACGGAAATTTTAATATATTTTCTTTAAATTTGGTATATTTGATTTTAGACATTGAGAAATGGGTAACAATCATGGAAGTATGAGATGAACATGGAGTTAGAACTTCTACATTAAATTGTACCACATGAGGCAGGACATGGGTAACTCAAATTATTGTCAACTTGTAAAAGATAATAAAGCAGTTACATTATTAGTTTGATATCTTACAGTTTTTCTATCATAACAAGACAAACTAATTTATTAACCAAAAACCATAACAATAATTTGTAAATTGTAATAATAGTAATGGGATACAAATAAGAATGGCTTAAACAGAAATATGTAACATAAGATATTCTTTCTGATTCTATCTATCATGTCTTCTATATCTGATTCTATTGTCATGTCTTCTATATCTGATTCTATGTATCATGTCTTCTATAATTTTTCTTCTCATACTTGTATCTCCAATATCATTGCCAAGTTTACGACTAAATGGCTTTTATAACATATATGAACATGAACATTTACTTAAATTTCAAAATTATGTTTTGTAAAATTCGGCATACATTTATAAAATCAGATATTAGGAACTAGAAATTTGATCGAGGTACTTCTGCCATGATGTAAACTATATATAAATACAGAGAGCTATAAATGAAAAGGTGGTAGTTTTGTATATCGATCTATAAAGTAGATATATACAAAGTACAAAACATACATAATATAACCATTATTTTGATTTTGTTATCTACGTTTGCCTCTTGCGAGCTAGTGAGATTAGATTGAATTTATAAAGAAGTTTCATGCAACTATTACCATATGTGATAAAGAAAACAAGATAATTTCTAGAGGAGGAAGATAAAGGCATGCAATGAGAGAGAAAGAGACAATACGACAAAAGTTAATATATACCATACTTTGATATGATGAATCTATCAAATAAAACGTTTGTTGAAGGAAACAATCGCAATATATGTAGATCTCTGTTAACGTTCTGGGAGGCAAAACTGCACCATCCACTTGCAAAACACAACACATTTCTTATTTGACTATGTTTTTGAATATAAGATTAAAGCCTAAATTAAGTGAGATGTTCTTGTAATAAGAATTTTAAACCGATATAAACACAAACATTAATGGTTGATAATGACTAATCCCATGATTCCACGTAGTTTGAAATCAACATATGAAGACTTTGAAGATATAAGGAGTAAGGACAACTAGTGGTACGGTTTACAGTTTTTATAATATTGATTTTACTGGATTTGTGTCAGGACTAACATGGTTTTGTTTCTAAAATTTTTGTAGCAAATCATTAAACAAAGTAAATTAGAGCCAGATTCTTCCATGGAAGTTTTCAACTGTCCCATTGGTGAAGAACATGACAGCTAATAGATTAAATATTGAGACATGGCAGTTTGTGGTTTTGTGCAATTAGACAAGAAACATCAAGGAAACTGTTGAATTAATTAATTGTTAATCAATTCGTGTTATATTTATTATGAAGTTAGTGTCCTGGAAATCTAATGATAATTATAAATAAGTTAGGATATGGTAGAGGGTCTTGTACCCTCCTTAGGGCAAGCTAGTGTCTCGAATGGCGCCTTGAAGTACAATGAACAATATTGGACATTCATAAACATTAAAAATGTCCCAAAAATGCATCTTCAAAAGGGTTCTTCCGTTTAAGAATATAGATGATCACTTCTATAAAGACCAAAAATTTCCTACACACAACTTTTTTCTTGTTTAGGGACACATCACTAGTGTTTAAGGCTATTTTTGGATGCTTAATGCAATCTTTTGAGCCATGAATATGACCTTGGGATTTAAGACCACTTCGTTTTATCCCAAAAGGTTAAATCTCAACAACCCATTAGTCCACACCAAACAAACTCAAGCCAATTGTGTGAGAGATAAATCAGACACTCAACAACCAACTGGTTATGAAGAAAAGAAACTACTACTAGGGGGGAAGCAGAACAAACTAAGTGGTGGGTATACGACCAACACAAACACACACACAATATTGTCAGGATGTTAAACAACACACCCACACACGATTATAGATGCGACGAAAAATAATAAAGAACACAAAAGAATCTATTTGGTTCACACGATCGAGGTAATCATCTACGTTACATGCAAACAATATATATAAATTTTATGTTGATTTTGAATTAGGGTTTATAAGTACAACAATGTGTTTATTTAGAAAATGCCGGGCCTAGTATAATGAAGAGGCAAAACTCACCAACCACCCAAGCATCATTGCTCGGTTGTTATAGATGCAATCAGGTTCAAATAAAACAATCGGATTTCACAACTCAACAAATATTTCATGTGCGGAAAAATAAATAACACATAGAAGTTATGTGGTTCACACGATTAGGGTAATCGTTTGCATCCACATCCAAACTAATTAAATAGATATTTATTGAATTCATATACTCATAGGTCTATATGCTAGAGTTTACGGTTGGGCCTAAAATACCTTTCGGGCCAAGATAAAACAAAATCTTGGTCATTAGCATTTTATTCTGCGATTATTATTATTATTATTATTATTATTTTGAAACGACAAACTATCATCTTTCTAATCTAATCCTAAACACCATCTAAGTTCCTAACGAGAGATTTGAACCTATGACCTCTACATTTAAGAATAATGCTTTAGGAATATGTAGCCTTGATCCTACACATTATCCTTTAAATTTGTTGAGTAATGGGCCAACTGGTTTACACTGTTATGATACATAAACCTTCGGATGAAAGTCAGGGAGTCAAGCCAGCAACCCCACTTGTGAATTAAATGTATCAATCTCATATATTGTTTATTTAATTTGGCATCTATATATAGCCACCCACATGGGCAAAGCATAATCATTCATATTCAAGTTCAAATAGCCTTCTTCTTCTCCAAAAGCTTCAACGAGACAATACAGAAAAGAAAATGAACTACTGGTCAGCTGAAAACGCCACTGAAGCTTACATCAAAACCATGAAAATGGTAGGTTAATTTATGAGAAATCTTGATCAACTTTTTAAACCAATCTTTTTCATTTCAATTTAGCCATTGTTAAAAATATAACAAAAGAACAATGTTTCGTTCAAAGATATAATGTATAATCTCCTAAACTCCTCTTTTTTATAATTTCAGGGTAAGAGAGCTAATGAACCAGATGTTGCAGAGTTCATATCGGCCATTGCAGCCGGAAATAACGCTCAACTCATGGTGGTTGCATGTGCTGAGGCGGCCGGCTCCACCACCCAAGGCCTCATTGCTGCATCTCATCAAACTGGTGGCAGGCTGATCTGCATCGTGAAGGGAATCGAGGAGCTTCACTCTTCCAAGCAAGCTCTTAGCTCAGATGCGAACCAAGTAGAGTTTGTTGTAGGAAATGCTCAAACTCTCTTGTCAAATGACTACAAATCTGCCGATCTTGTGGTTATCGACTGCAATCTAGAGAATCATGAAGGGATTTTGGGAGCGATACAAACCGAGAGAGAAAAGAATACGATTGTTTTGGGGTATAACGCTTTTTGGAAGGATTCGTGGGTTTGGAGCAGATTAAACAGTCACTTGTTACCGATTGGAGAAGGGTTGCTATTGATGAGAATCGCCGGACAGTCAGGCAATGGTGGCGGCAAGAACGGTGGCCACGGCGGCAACAAGGGCGGAAGGCCAAGTCATTGGGTGGTTAAAGTAGATAAATGCACGGGCGAAGAGCATGTTTTTCGGATCAGATCACCAGGTGGTAGAGTTGTTCGGGCTTGAAGTTTCTACATTCTTGTTGCCTTGTTGAAGCTGTTCATCCGTAAATGTATATAGCCATATATAGCCAGCTCATACATAATCGACTTCTGGGTGTTAATTAGATCACCAGAAAGATTATCAATTTGTACTTACTGTCGATTATGGAATTTGCGCTATTTTAGAACTTAGTTTTAATGAAATTTTGATTAAGAAGTTTTGTATATCATGATTCATCGTATGGGTCACTGTTTCGTGGGTTAATATTTAAAATAATTATTTTTAAAGTCATTTTTGTATAATATATTCTTTTGGTGATAAATATTTAATTACAACTATAAGTTGTGTCCACGAGATGAAGCAGAAACCTTTTCTATTCACACAACAAAAAAATTATTTACAATATTAATAAGTTACACGCATTTGTGTATTCATAGTTTGTTCGGAAAGACAAACAAACGGTTATGTCGTAATACACCTGTATAAACATGAAAGGTATGAGGATATGTAATTTCTCTTTACGTTTGATGGTATATCGTAATTATGTAGAATTATATGGTAACTTGTGTCGTTTTCGTCATTCAGTTGACCATCAGGAGGTAGCAGTGGCCTTTGGTTTTTTGGTGCGTCCATCGTCCAATTTTGAATATATGGAGGATAGCTTGTGGATATGTAAGAGGGGCAGTGCATGAATATATGGAGGATAGCTTGTGGATATGTAAGAGGGGCAGTGCAAATACAAGGTTTCTTTTCTCTCGAGATAAGAGTATAAATGCTTGGATCTTTTTTTTTAGAACAACTGAATTTTATAAACACGTTACTAGCAAGAGGCTAAAGGAATAATTTTTTTTACAAAGAATTATAAAAAAATGGTTTTGTAACCAGAAAGTCCAAGTTATGCTAATTGAGTGATTCCTATTCGAAAACCAATCAAATGAATTATATTCTAGCATTAGACCGGAATACGACATTATTTCTATACCGCCAAAGCATCCATATTGTGGTAAGCACAATGAACTTGATAATTCTTGTCCTTAGAGCTACCATATTAGCTGAATCTATCCAAGCTAAAAGATCCGCAACACATGAGAAATGAGGAAATGACATATCTAACCACTTCACAATCTTCATCCAACTTTGAGCAACCACATCACACATCAGAAAAAAGGATTAACATCTTCCCACGTACCCCACAAGTAAGGCATAAAACGGAAGGCAAATCAATGTTTCTATTTTCCAAATTCACACTAATGGGGATTTTATCATGAAAAATATGCCAAAGTAAAACATTAACCTTTATCAGGACCAACTTACACCATCTAGTACCAACAACGGTCGAGTTTAAGGTTACATCATCAATATAGGAACACTCCATTAGGCTCCAACTCTCACTCCCATTTGTTACTACCAACACATAGTTCTACATGACAAAGAAGATCAGTTAAAGTTGAGAGTTGCTCAGTAGTGGCACCACCTCAAATTTCCTTATTCCAATTCCAACACCAACCACTCTCTCGCCATCTACCAATAATCAAACACTCTTTCTCCACTTCCAATGCACGCAACCTAGGAAACTGGTCCATAAGTGTCAGCTCACGCAACCACACTTCCTCCCAGTGTAACGTCCCGAAAATAGAAATAAAGGTTTTCATTTAACGTTTATCAAATTATTCATTAATTGTTCAAAATCAATACCAAGTCATAATATTCAAAACATCAAGGTATAATTACTTCAAATGCAGAAATCATGAGTGGACACGTCGGGACCTTCCCTTTCGAACCGGAAGTACCTGAAACCATAAACATAAACTGTAAGCACATAGCTTAGTGAGTTCCCAAAAGTACCACATACCAAAACATACAATTGGGTTTAATCAACTCGATATACATATATGGGCCCCGTCATGGGGTGCATTTCAACCCGATCAACACATATGGGCCCCGCCATGGGGCCTCACCCTGGGTATTTTTCAACCCGATCATACAATAATGGGCCCTGCCCTAAGGTCTGTTCCAACCCAAACATACGATAATGGGCCTTGCCCTGGGGTCTATTTCGACCCATCATACAAACTCATGTAAACCACACAACAATTATCAGTCTAAATCAGTGTTGTAAAACTCGTTGAGTTGGCCGATTACTCCTCCGAGTACTCGCTACTCGCCCCCTTACCGAGGCGAGTTACAAAATCCCGAGTACTCCCCGATCGGCCTCTTACTGAACTGAGCAATGTTGTAAAACTCGGTCAACTCGGTGACTAATATGTATAATATACTTAATGATTTATTATTTAACACACACATGTGATTATTACTACTTATATATCTTAAATTTTCAGTAATTATTCACGAAGTGAGACTATTATGTGTTTTTCAGTTTTTGTGTATTTACATGTATCTAATTTTGTTATATATGTGAATCAACTTATGATTTTATCTTATAATTTTGACATATATAATTTCCCTAAAAATATTTCTCCATGAATTACCAAATCCGAGTACTCCCCGAGTACTCACTACTTGGTAGTCGGGCGAACAGGTACCGAATAACGAGTTCTATAACCTTGGTCTAAATAACACAATAATGGGCCGACATTGGTGCCTTCGACCCATGGATACAGTGAGAAAACCCACATCACAAACATATGATTAAACTGAATAGCATGCTGCTTCGAGATCAACTATACCAATCACCTTAATAAATTCAGTGACAAAAACTTAGCATACATATCAAAATACCTAAAATACCCCTAGGTCAAACCTTAGTTAAAATCTAGGTGAAAGTCAACTGAGTCAACCATGTTGACTCAGTGAGTATGTTGGGCGTACTCCATACGTATCCGGGGCGTACTACATGATTGGCCAAAGTCTGGGAGCTGACCACGTACAAACAATGTACCTCTTGGTACGCCTAGTGTACATGGCTACTCACCACTTTAACCATTAAGTGCTTAATCCTTAAACACTTACGTCCAAAATCCAGATCTAGCCCAAAAAGATGTCCTTAACCATAAAATTTTCAACTTTATGATTTAGCATGGATATTAAGACTCTAGCTCCAAAAACCCTATCTTCTTTATCCATTAAGACAATCTAGCTCATGCATGGAAAGAAACTAATGACCAAGAACACATTTTTATGACTTAACACACCTTAAAACATATGAAAGGACAATTCAAACATCTTGGAGTATCTCCTAATCACAAAGATCAAGATGGAGACAAAAAGGTAACAACTTTGAGCTAAAACTAGATCCAAAAGGAATATACATCAAAGTTGGAGCTTTTTACCTCTAACAGATGCACTAAGGGAAGTTGATGTTGGATCCAAGGCCTTGAGTGAAACACCACAACCTCAAGGTTCTTCCTTCTACTCCTAAAGCTCCAAAAGGACACCAAAGAGGGATCTTCAAGCTTCACAATACACCCACACACTTTAGGATTTCAAAATAAGGAAGCAGGCTCAAGATAAGAGGGTGCATGATGCCATAAAGGTGCTTAAATAGGGTCCAAACCCTAAAAATTAGGGTTTGCAGCTTGGCTACGTACGCCCACCGTACGCAAGCAATGGCCAAAATTACGAAAAAAGCCATTGGGGACCAATCTTGCAAACAAATCTTAACTCAAGGTCAAAAAGTGAATACCTGAAAAATTAGATGTTACAATTGATGGGTTTTAGGCATAAGAACAATCCTATGTGCTCATACAAACCCTAATGCTTGGATCTAGGTTTCTCTATTCTACATGCTTTGAATCCAAGACTAACAAACTTAGATCTAACACATTATAAACTGAATTAGGGTTTATAGAATTACCTTTGATTGTTATATAGCAATAACAATCAATTCCTTGCTTGGATTGGCCTTAGAAATCTTAGTACCTCAAGTGCTGCACCTCTAATGGAGTCACAAACACCTTATGCAACTTGGATGAAGATGAGAAGAGAGGGGAGGCACCAAAAACGGCTGGAAACCCTAGAGAATTAGTTGTTCACGTTTTTGGGGCCTAAGGGGTCCTTTATATACTTGTGTGGGCTGCTAGGGTTTCAGTCAAAACCCTAATGGACAGCTTAAACTCTAAGCATCCCATGGAACCTTCTGGATAAGGCCATGAATGAAAATATGATGGGCTTCCATCATAATTTCGTTCACCCCTTGTTCCTTTAGTATTCCTTAGCCCAATAACTCAATTATCCAATAATTGCAGTCCAGTCCCCTAAGTTTAATTAATCTCTTTTAGCCACAAAATTAATTATCAATTAATTCTTGACTAATATCAATTAAACAATATGATTTCTCCTTTAATATATTATTCTCATAATATATTAATAAATCATATTTAAACCTTTCTCTCCTTAAATCATCCTACATATTGCTATGGTGAAGGCAACCCAAAAGGACCATGCTCATAATCGGGTCAAGTACATACCAAAATAGTTATGGGCTTAGACACTAATCCAACAGTCTCCCACTTGGATAAGTCTAATAACTATTTTTCGTATGACTTCAGAACCTGATCAGCAATCGTAGCTTTCAAAAGCCGTTGTCAACTCTGATCTTATCAAATAGCGTGTCCTCTAGATAAGGGATTATATACTCCTCCATTCTCAAGATATCGTATAGACAAAAGACATGAATTTCAATCATTCTCTCTATACTGTTTCCCGACTTCCGATTTATGAAGACTGATAACAGACTACAATTGAACACATCAACTTAGTCCCGGCTTGGCCAAGCGCTTAGGTTTCATCACTAAATCATCGAGAGGCCCACATATATTGCTTTTATCCTACTTTGGGTAAAAGGAATGGATAAACTTCGACTCATATGCTCGCTTGCATTTACTGATCGAATCACACACAACAATAAGTTTTATAACACCAAGTTACTGGTGCGTTTACTTATTATCAATGTGTAACCGACCAACAAATAACAACTCACACGTCTCGGTTTCAAGAATATACAATATTATCGTCTCACTAATCACTCGTGATAAATCCATGAAGTGATCCAAGTGAGCGTGGGTTTAATCCAATACTCTAATCTTATCAAAGCACTCATGAACTCTGCAGCAAACTTGTGCCATGTCTAAACACTTCAGACAATCTACAGACAGATTCATGACAGTTTTTATTCATACCTACTCCCAACGTATGACCGACTGTGGATGTTTGAATAACCTAGTTATTTCTGGAAGTCAAAACATGCAAACTGAAACATAACAATAATACTTAATCCTATATGGCCCCAAACTTGTGAGAGTAAATAAAACACTTGTATTTATCCACCATATTGATTACTTATTATTTATCATTTAATGTTTCGGATAATCAACTTATTACTTGAATTACAACGATAACTGTCCCATGCTCTAAGCATGCACACTTTGTTTCCTATGGTCCATGCTTTGTGAAATAGAACAATTGAAAACTTTTCCAATGATTTTCATTTCACAATTCCTCAATCCCCATTATTAGTGTGAGAACACAAGGTTCTTCCACTACTAGAATATCCTAGATTCTAACATTTTACGCAACGATCCTTTCGTAAATTCATAGCACAAAAGTCACCAAGACTTGGCTAATGAGATTACAAAGTACTTACTTAGAAATTGTTACAAGACAATTCTATAGACGTGAAGTCTCACATTCAAAGTACATTCCTTTGAACATCCTTCTTGCATAAAAGTTTCTAATCTAGACATAGATTCTTAATATCCAACTCCCAATATGGAAACATTTCCACATTTGCCATATGACAACTCATTCTTAATAGAATCTTATCTATTCATAATAATGTCGATATGGTCCATCCAATACCATACTCCCAATTACTCACAAGAAACCAATCCTCAGCGAACTTTGGATCGTCCTTTGATAGTTGTTTAATTATTTTAGTCAAAACTAATTCTAGTCCTTTTTCCCTCTTAATGCGCCAGACATTTGGAAAATTTTAGAATGGTAAATATTATAGCATTTGCAATTGATCCTATACCCGAAGCGTATGAGACACGATGGATAATGTCTTACATAAAGATATGATACTTTACCAATCTTTTGCCATAATATTTTATGTGTCATGTTCTCACAATTCGAACTATGAAGAGGGATGCCATAATCATAATCGAATTTTAAGAACACACAATGTATCCTTTGAATGAAAATGTTAAAATTTCTCAATCTAAGCTTTAGATTTTAAAATGAAGTATAATATTCTCTCCCTTAATTATAGCAAAACAGCTTCTCAACCCATGCAACTTTGCAAATTGAATCTTTGTTTTTCTATAATTAATATTGCTAACTTGCAATACTTGCCATAATAATCATACAAGCATAACACTTATGCTCCCACTATCATGATGATTATCATATAAGCATAATATTTATGCTCCCACTAGCTTTGATATGTATTCAGAAAACAAATGAGCTTCCAGAAAACAATGCCTATTGAATTTCTGAAATTCATATTTCTAATACCAGATGCTTCGATAAGCCTTTATCCAAGCTTCTTAAACTTATACACCTTTGCCTTAGATAGCTCATATGTGTGCTTAAACAATTTAGAACTTATGTTACTAAGTTCCAAATGTTCAAACTAATTGCCAAATCTCACAATTCGAACTATGGAAAGGGATGCCGTAACCATAACCGAATTTGAGAATACAATTTTCACAATTGCTATCTTCTTAAGATCTCTCTTAGTGAAAGCATTTCCTCACAGTCATTTTCATGAAGGATGGAATCTTATGACACTTAGATTTTATGGTGTATGAGTTCCTATCCATGTGAATTTTCCAAAACCAAGGTTTGCGACAAATCCAACCTCATATGGACTGAGCTTTCTTAATCTTGATTTCTTGCCCTATGGTAACACGAGTGCCCACCATGTCTTCCAAGTAGTTTAGTAACTTGTCCTTACATATCAATGTACTTTCCATCGACTAAGGCTTTAATATGCATTCAAATGAGAACTCATAGAACTCACATACACAATTAATTCAATTGGAATGGCACAGAAACAAAATAATGTCAGCACGATAGGTTGTAAACCTCAAGTCGTGTGCTAGTGATGATCGACAAGGTTTATTCTTGATTTGTTTTCGAAACCTTTTCAAAAACATTAAAACTCCCACTGACTCCTTGACATATTAGATTCTCTTGTCAAGAAACATTTCTTGACAAAGCAAATGTTCAAGAGTTAGTGTAGTTCTTATCAAGACAAAACACTTCACATAATTGGTCCTAGTTGGTCTTTGTCTTATCCAAGACAACACAACTTACCAATTTCAAATGTGCAAGAATAAGGAAACCTTTTCTAAATTCCACATTTGATGAGTGTTATAAACCCACTTAAGACTTTTCACTCAATGTCACAATCTTGACTCTAAGACTTGATATTGGAACGAAGTATGATTGACTTCTTGATTTAACCATTTCTACAATTCTCGATCCCTCTTCTTAGACATGCAATTGCACTAAGACTCACTTAGAGGATCAATTGAGACATGGTTCTTAATCATTAAGACTTATCATAAAACACAATAAAAGGTACTCTCCCTTCTTCTTAGAAAAGAGAAACTTTTATCTTTCTGCCTACTTGATTCTTCTTTATTCGTTCTACCATTCATTGAAACTCTTTCAATCAACTCAGCATTACACTTAATCTTATAAGTATAATCATATTTACTAAACTTTAGTAAATCATGACGAATATCTTTGTCACTCTTGTGGTGGACTTGATCAACGCACAACCTTGTGTACTTGATCTCCTTGTCCTTCAATTGACACTTTGCCAAAGAATTAGTCTAAGTTTCCTAAATGTGAAAGTTTTTTCATTCATCATACAACACACATTGCATGATTCCAAGTTTCTGTCCAATTGAAACATGGGTGATGAGAAACTCTCCTTATTTGGTAAAATTTTGACATTTCCACAAATAACATAATTAAGAATCAAATCCATTTTGCTAATAATAGAAGTACACAAACATCAATTTTTCATATATTTCATTGCAAGGATAAATAAATAAGATAAAACCAAAATTTATTTATTCATAAAAACTGCGGAAAACATGTCCTTACAATGCAAAATTCAAATGAAAAACTATGCAATCATATACTCCTAACAAATCTATCATAACTTCCTAAGCTTAAAGTCTGATCTTCGAATTCATGCGACAGAATCCATTTCTTCGTGATCAGACTCATCTTGCTCTTCCATCAAACTTCCTCTCTTTTCTCTAATCCTGCAAAACATGCAAATGTAATCTTATCACATTATGAATAAATAATAGGAATCTAAATGGGGTTAGATAGTGGATTTTATACCTGAAGTAGAGTCATACTTATCGACTCTCCCATCTCTTAGATTCTTCAGGTCCTTCGGGCAGCTTCGTATCCATTTCCCCTTTCCTTGGCAGCAGGAACAGGTGGATTCTCCTAGATTGTCCACGGAAGCATGGTTGGTTGATTTATCAGACAAATATGCTCCCTTACTTCGCCAAATCATTTCTGATTCAGCAGCAATAAGCATATAAGTCAAGTCAATGAGGGTTGCGTCAAGTTTCATCATATGATACTCTCTAATGAACTCATCATATGATTCAGGGAGTGACTGAAGAACCCAGTCCACGGCCAACTTATTTGAGATAGATGCACCCAACATGATCAACCTATCAATGTGTGATTTCATCCCTAGGATGTGAGCACACACGGGTTTGCCATCTTGATGTTCCATTTCCAATAGGGATTCGGTGATCTTGAACCTTTCAAGTCTTCGATCATTAGGGCTAGGGAGAACAACGGGAGGAAGAGGAGGAAGTGAAATTAAGCTAGTCCACATTGATCTCTCACTTTGAATCAAGCTTTCACTTTCATTAGGAACACTTTTTCCTTGGGATTTGGGAATACCACGGTTAGACATCTACAAAACGGGAGAAATTCAAGTTAAGTTGATTGAGTCCTTAATAAAACACCCAAATGAGTTATTAAGGCTAGGATCCAACACAATATTCTACAACCTAGAAAAGGGATGCCGTAATCTAGTTGCAAAATATTTGAAGGTAGGTAAATGACGATTTACCAATTTCCACCATGAAAAACGAAAAAGAAGTTTAAGTTTTAAATGAATTGAAACTCCTAGATCTTTTGAGATTCATTGAACTTCTCAATGCATGTTTAATCTCGATTATGCCCTACTTTTTGTGACTGGGATGTCGAGGATCACAAACAAGGTGTGAATAACCATATGAATCACGTGGTGCACCCAATGCTACAATCACCTAATCAATGTGCCGGTTAGCCACACACGCTCCATTGATCTATGACAAACATCGAGTCACCCTTCGCTACCAATGTCATCCCCAAATTAGTGTGCCGGTTAACCACACACGCTCCACTAACGTTTGACAGGGGTACGAAGTGTAATTCTATGGATTAGCATACAATTTCACATTTTTCCTAAAGTAACTATGATTTGGGAATTTGAAAAAGCATTTAGTTACTTTGTACTTCATTATACTTATAATGGAAGGCTTCTGTCCTATCCTACCCGTTCGGCTAACGACCCTCCACTAGTCAAGAGTGCGGTGGGTAAGAGTAGATACCCATTCAATCGCCATTTTATAGGCAATTTCCTTAAACACCCCTTATAGACCAGCTTCGTGAATGAGGCCTACTAACGGTAAGACTGACTGTTTACTCATACATATATATAATATTAGACTTTTAATGTTATATATAGTATAGGGTGTATTTTACACTTTTAAAACACTAGGTGGTTTAATTTAGTAAAATTATGCTTTTAATTTAATTAAATGTAAACCAAAACTTTATGGGTTTATTAAATCACTTTTAATTATACACTTTAATTAATTAATAAAACCATAAGGGTGTGATTTGAATTTTTTTAAAATACTAGGGTTTTAGAATTTAACATTTCAAAAGTAACCTTTTAATTAACTTTTAAATTCCAAAAACTTGAGGGCAAGTTTTGAAACATTTCAAAACATTAGGGTTTAGAATTTAAATATTTCAAAATTAAACTTTTTAATCAAAAAATTAAATTCCAAAACTTGAGGGCAAGTTTTGAAACTTTTCAAAACATAAAGGATCAAATAACAAATAACATAAATTAAACAATTAATTTGGTGATTATCTATATTTGACTTAATCTCATTTTATTCATAAGATAATTACCAAAAAATTTAAATAATCCATATTTATCATATAAAGAAACTATTATTTAAAAGATTTGAAATTATCTTTGATTTTATGAAGGATAATCACCCAAATATAATAAAATTCGGATTTTATCATCAAAATACGTTTTTGGTATTCATCCTTCAGCAAAACAACAATAGAACCCGATATTCCCTCTGTCTGACCCCTGGACTCGCCGAGTCAGGGACTGGACTCGCCGATTCAGGGACAGACTCGTCGAGTTCATCCACTGACTCGCCGAGTCAGGTCGGGCAGAGGCCACAAATCGATTTTTCAGTAAATAAAGCAGTTAAGCATCACATACAACTGAAACCAATCAAGGCTCTGATACCACTGATGGGTTTTAGGCATAAGAACAATCCTATGTGCTCATACAAACCCTAATGCTTGGATCTAGGTTTCTCTATTCTACATGCTTTGAATCCAAGACTAACAAACTTAGATCTAACACATTATAAACTGAATTAGGGTTTATAGAATTACCTTTGATTGTTATATAGCAATAACAATCAATTCCTTGCTTGGATTGGCCTTAGAAATCTTAGTACCTCAAGTGTTGCACCTCTAATGGAGTCACAAACACCTTATGCAACTTGGATGAAGAGGAGAAGAGAAGGGAGGCACCAAAAACGGCTGGAAACCCTAGAGAATTAGTTGTTCACGTTTTTGGGGCCTAAGGGGTCCTTTATATACTTGTGTGGGCTGCTAGGGTTTCAGTCAAAACCCTAATGGACAGCTTAAACTCTAAGCAGCCCATGGAACCTTCTGGATAAGGCCATGAATGAAAATATGATGGGCTTCCATCATAATTTCGTTCACCCCTTGTTCCTTTAGTATTCCTTAGCCCAATAACTCAATTATCCAATAATTGCAGTCCAGTCCCCTAAGTTTAATTAATCTCTTTTAGCCACAAAATTAATTATCAATTAATTCTTGACTAATATCAATTAAACAATATGATTTCTCCTTTAATATATTATTCTCATAATATATTAATAAATCATATTTAAACCTTTCTCTCCTTAAATCATCCTACATATTGCTATGGTGAAGGCAACCCAAAAGGACCATGCTCATAATCAGGTCAAGTACATACCAAAATAGTTATGAGCTTAGACACTAATCCAACAACAACTCTCCCCCACTTGAACTATACTTCGTCCTCGAAGTCTGTTGTCGCGAATAAATCAGGGTAGTGCTCTCGTATCTCCGCCTCAGGCTGCCATGTCCATTTGGAACCTTTCCGATGTTGTCATTGGACCTTGACCAGTGACACTTCTTTGTTACGCAAAGCCTTCATCTTCCGATCTAAGATTGCCACCAGTGTCTCCACATAATTTAGGCGATCATTAACCTGAATATCATCCAAAAGAACAATCGTGGACTCATCGGCCACACACTTCCAAAGCTGAGACACATGGAAGGTGTTATGGATCTGGCTGAACTCATCAGGAAAATCTAGTGGGTATGCAACCTTGCGCACCTGGGCATATATCCTGAAAGGTCCAATGAATCTGGGCCCAACTTGCTCCGCTTCCGAAATTGGATGACACCTTTCCAAGGTGACACTGTAACATCCCAAAAATTATGATAAAATTTTCATTTAAATTCATTCCAATCATTCGATAATCATGTCAAAATAGTCGAAAGTATATCATAATAAAATAATATCAGAGTACAAAATCCCAAAATCACATGATATAGAAAACAAAGTTGGATGTAATGTGATCAGGTCGAGCCCTTCCCTTTCGAGCTGAAAGTACCTGAAACATATACTGAAAACCATAAGCACAAAGCTTAGTGAGCTCCCCAATATACCCCATACCATACATACATAACAATCAAGCGTATCTAGGTGCTCACAACCCCTTTGGTCTCTTTCAACCGGTACTGGGTATATTTCTACCCCTTCGGTCTCTTTCAACTGGTACTGGGTATATTTCAACCCCTTCGGTCTCTTTCAACCGGTACTGGGTGTATTTCAACCCCTTCAGTCTATTTCCACTTGTACTGGGTATATTTCAGCCCCTTCGGTCTCTTTCAACCGGTATCGGGTCTATTTCACCCCTACCCCTACCACATAATATCATAACAAAATAGTAACATAGACATCAAGCAAATACATGCATAACATACAATTGCCCCAAAGATAATCATTATACTACCAGCATAAACGAGTGGGTCAAAATTGGTGCATCTGACCCACAAATACAATGAAGGAAACTCACTTCAGACTGAGATATCAACTCACACTCGGGCTGCTGACTCGGGAAATCCTCTCACTAAATAACAAGTAAAGAAACCCTAATTAGAAATTAGTTCAATAATCCAACCTGATAGCCCAAACCCTGAAAAGGATGATTAACCCTTGCCTTAGTGGGCCTAACCCACCCAGACTCAAATACAATTAGCTCCAAGGCCCAGAAGATAGACCATATCCAAAATGGGTCCAAGATCAAGAAGGCCCACCATTGAAAAGCTTGTGGCGGAACAAAAGCCCAAGTTCCTAAGTCCGAAATATCCCGAGGCTAAAAAGACCAAAATCCTCTCTGGCGAGTACGCTCAGCATACCAACAGTGCGCCCAACGTACTCATGACCCTCACATAGACGGGACCTCAGACACGTACGTGCAACATACGTCTAGGTATGCCCGACATACGCTGTAGCTGGTGAAAAGCTCCTTCTAAGGTCTTAATCAGTTAAGACCTAATGTCCAATTTTAGATCTAAGCTTATTAAAGCATATTACCCCATAAAGTTGCAAACTTTATGCTTTTGCATGTCTTAATGGGACCCAAAACCCAATTTTTCAATCTAAACCCATAATATGAGCATCAACTTAATCATGATTCATCAAAACCCATCAAGATGATATTTTTATGGTTCCTAATAACTCCATAATGGATAAAGTTTCCAACTTTATCCATTAGAATGGTCTAACCAACCAAGATCTAGTCTTCAAGTCTAAAAGGGACCAAAAGTGCATATTTTGCAACTTAATTCATTAAGTCCAAGTCTCAAGCTTTTAAATCTGAATTAATATGATGTTTAGATGGATAAAGTTTCCAACTTTATCCATAACAAGGTCATAAAATTTAAAGATCTAAACTTTATGCACTAAAGTGACCAAAAACTCATAACACCCAAAAGTAGCTAGATTTATCAAACGCATCATCCAAATTCAAATTCTCTACCTCTAGAAGAGAGACAAAGGTGAAAAAAGTCTGGATCTACAAGCTCCAATTCAACCAACATTTCTATAATGAGCTCCTTCTTCTCCAAGATGCACCAAGAACACTCCAAAGCAAAACACCTTCTTTTTGCTCATAAGGCTCAAACTAGGGTTAGGGTTTCAAGGTAGGGTGTTGGAGAGGTGGAGGCTAAGAATAGAATAGGTTTGGGGAAGTTAAGAAACTTAAATAGGGCTCAAACCATGAAAATAGGGTTTGGGCACTGATCGCGTACGCCCAATGTACTCCAAGTACGCCCAACGTACTCCATGAATGCCTAGTACGCCCAAAGTACTCCATGTACGCCCAACGTACTCCAAGTATGCCTAGTACGCCCAACATACTCCAGGTACGCGCAACGTACCAGACTAAACCCCAAGGCTTGAAGACTTATGATAACTGATCTTCGAGTCACATCCCCAAATTATGAAACGATTCAAAACTGGGTGTTATAGACACCTGTTGAAGCACTAAATCTTCTACCTAAAACTGGAGGCCCGAACGCCGCCAGTCTGCATAACTCTTCTACCGACTCTGCACGACTTAGAGCCTATCGTGCACCTGCTGAATCAACTCAGTAGTCTTGATTACAACCTCTAGATTCCCCATGACTCGATGCCCGACCTCCCCCCATGAAACCGGGTCCTACACCTTCTTTCATACAAAATATCGAATGACGGTCGGTCAATACTGGCATGATAACTGTTATTGTAGGAGAACTCTGCCAGTGGAAGGTAAGTATCCCAACTCCTTCCAAAGTCTAGCACACAATCCCTAAGAATATTTTCGAGTGTCTGAATCATCCGCTCGCGTTTACCGTCAGTATAGGGATGGTATGTTGTACTAAAATACAATTGAGTACCCAACTCCTCATGAAACTTCCTCCAAAACCAGGAGGTGAAACGAACATCCCCGTCCGAAACAACCAAAACTGACACCTTGTGCCGAGCTACCACCTCCCGAACGTAGATGTCAGCTAATTTATCAGCGGATATGCTCTCAAGAATTGGTATGAAGTGTGCACTCTTAGTCAATCTATCAACAATGACCCAGATAGAATCAACACCATGATCATAATCCTTTACCACATCTAACCATCTCCGCTGCCATATATTCAGATTCTCCTGGTCTATTAAGTACCTACGCATACCATCATATAAGCACAATATCTCAAGAATTGGTATGAAGTGTGAACTCTTAGTCAAAAAACACCAAAGCAGGCACAGAACTCACAAGAAAAGTACCTACACATATCATCATATAAGCACAATATCTCGACTCAAATAAAAGATAAATACAGAATACATACCAGCCACAACATCGGGCGCTGCGCGGACCTCCTCCGTAGTCAACTGGAAAGCTCTCCCATGAGCCTTTGGTGCCTCGGCCTTTACTGGCCGAACCTCGGTAGCCCAAGCAGCAGGCGCAGATCCCTGAAGTAGCTGAGGGCACTTGGCCTTCCGATGGCCGGTCTGGTTGCAATGGAAGCAAACCGAAAATCCCTTGGGGCAATCCCTCACGATATGCCCCTCCTTCCCGCACTTGTAGCATACTCCTGCCCGGCACAACCCCTCGTGACTCTTTCCGCACTTCCCACAAGTGCGTCCCTCTGCACTCCCATATCTCGAATCAGCGGGTTTGGCCCGCTTGGCTGCCGGTTGAGACTGAGCTGGCCACCGATCCATCCTCTGTGACTCGGCCTCCTCCATGGCCTGAGTCTCCAACTCAATCTCCCTCTTTTGGGCATTTGCCTGGAGCTCAGCAAATATCCGGTAAGTCGAGTTCGCCACGAACTCCCGAATATCTCTCCTCAGAACACTCAGATACCGGTTCATGCGAGCCTGCTCAGGGCAAAACATCGCCTTTTCATGAAACTTCCTTGTAATAACTGTAACATAATTAGTACCCTGCTTGAGGGTCAAGAACTCCTGAATCAACCGTTCCCTCTCCACCGGGGGAACATACTTGTCTCTGAACATGGCGGTGAATCTCTCCCAGGTCACCTCAGAAATCTCTGCCCGAGTGAAGCTCGCCGTCACGAACTTCCACCAATCCTTCGCTCCCAAGCGGAGCTGGTTCAGAGCCAACCGTACCCTCAAGTGCTCTGGACAAGAACACGTATAAAAACATCCCTCGATGTCAGAGATCCATCTCATCACAGCAATTGGGTCCTGCGTCCCATCGAACTCTGGTGGCTTCGTGTTGCTGAACTCCCGAAACAACAACGAGTCACCTCCCTGAGGTCTGGAAGTAGCAACAACAGCAGTAGTTGCAGCACTCGCAGCCTCAGTCACTGCTGCATACCGCTCGTCAAAGGTCTCAATCAATGTGGTCTTTATGTCCCCGAACATCTCTGGAATCTCAGTCCGGATGGCGGCAACCACCTCCTCATGAATCAATCGACGGATCTCCTTGTCGCTGACACCACTGCTCCCAGGTGTGTGTCGTGTCCCAACCATGATTCCTCTGAAATACTACATATAAATATTAGAGACTTGATCGAGCGTACTCACATTCGATAATGCAGCCCTACTCGTTCTCCAATATCTAAAGGATTCTTACTTGGACTGCTCACAGATCCGGTGTCTTCAGTAGTACGGGCCCTATACTACTGACCACACCGCATCAGTATTCACCCCAAGCCCTCCTCCTTGGATCCCGGATTACAAATACTCTACTCTTGCTATTCATTGGCTATCCTCCGATAGACCTCTCATGAGCTCCTAATTGCTACCTACTCGCTCTCAAGGCATCTCATAGCAGCAGTAATCTCCTAGGCTAAGGCATCACAAATCAGGTCACTCTAGTCCTAATATGAATACCTAGCCCACTCTAGCATGCATAACATAATATATCATATAACACATAATGTAAGGGTATTTTGGGGATTCACCGCTCGGGTGATGGCTGACCGTACACACTGCTCTGCTCTTCTCTTTTTAAACCTTTTACTCTTTTAAAAACTTGTTTTATTTATAAAAACCTCTCAAATCCTCAGTTTGATTTCACATACGCCTGAAGGTGCATCCGAATCCCTCAAACCAAGGCTCTAATACCAACTTGTAACGATGAGATTTTCAAAACAAAATTTTCATTTTTCAACAACCAAATTTGTATTAAAGTATTCTAAAAAGTATTCAACAATAGTTATCGAAACATAACATATCACAAGATCACAAAATCAAATCCCTTCTCTAGTGTGTACGGGTCACGTCGGCACCTTCCCACGGTCCTCGCTAGTACCTAAAACACATAACACAACAATTGTAAGCATAAATGCTTAGTGAGTTCCCCAAAATACCACACGCAACACATACGCCACTCGAGCCTACTGTATGACCCACCGGTCGATGTGTCTCAGCGGGACCCTCCGGTCCGTAGCTCGTTGGACCCTTTGGTCCGGTCATAGCTCGTTGGGCCCTCCGGCCCGGTCTGAATTGTTGGACCCTCCGGTCCGGTCTATACAATTTTTTATCATACATACAACACATAGCACATTATCGCATATAAGGCACACAATCTCATACATAGCACATAAGACCTTCCGGTCAACTCATAATACCACTCTAGGTAACGTATAGTGAGAAGACTCACCTCGCGTAACTCGGTAACTCAAAAATCTCGGACTCTGTGGAAATGGGATCTAGCATCTGCCTAATCATACGAAATAAACACTCGGCTTCAACACATTTCCCAAGGCTAGACCATTCCCTCTCTTAGCACTCTCAGGAGGGTAAACGACCATTTTACCCATCTCAAGGCTCGAATACTCAAAAACTGACCCAACCCTAAAAGTCAAAAAAAGTCAATCTTCTGGGGCACGCGGCGCGTACCAGATCTGTACGCTAAGCGTACCCGCTGGCTTCACAGAATTGGGGTACGCGGCCCTTTACGCCGCGCGTACTGGGATTATGCCCAACATAATTCCCAGTTTTCCCCTCCTCTTCATTCAGGTCTTAATCGGTTAAGTCTTGTGTCGAAAATCCAGATCTGACTCCTCTAACACGACTTAATCCATAAAGTTGGTGACTTTAAGCCTTTGCATGGCTGTAAAGGTCACTTTGTGCTCAAAACACCTTTCTTTTTTCCATAAAGAGACTATAACTCATGCATGACACAAGATCCACGACCAAGACTGGATTTTTATGAATCCTCAAAACAATATTCACTAGAAGAGGCCACATTTAAGCTCTTGGAGACTCTTTGCACACAAAGTCTCCGACTTTGAACCAAAAACCCTAAGAATGGTCCAAAAAGAAAAACTCATGAAGAACAAGGAAAGCTTTGAGCTTTTTACCTCAAAAGGGATCTCCAATCACTATAGAACTCGGATCTACACTTGTTCTTCAACTTCTAGCTCCAACAATTGCTTCTTCTTCTCCTTCTTCACCTTGAAAAGATATCTCCAAGCTTAAAAACACACACACAAGCTAAACCATGAATTTCTGCTCTCTGAGGACTCACTCAAGGGGGTATGGTGGCTAGGGAAAAGGACTACATGTTCCTTTTATAGTGCACAAGCCAGAATTTTGGGTTTGCACCTGGACACATTACGCCCAGCGTAACCCTGGGTACGCCCAGCATGCCCGGGCGAGTCTGCGTCCAAAATAAACGCGTGAGTACGTGCGGCGTACGCTTCTTTACGCCCAACGTACTAACATAACCTCATATAACTTTAAGGGACTCAACTTGCCAACCCTCAAAGAAGAAGGGTCAAAAGGGGTACCTGAATTTCAGGCTGTTACAATTCTCCCCCACTAGAACTAGACTTCGCCCTCGAAGTCTTATGTTGCAAACAACGCCGGATGTTGTTCCCGCATCTCCGACTCCGGCTCCCAGGTCAGCTCGGATCCTTTCCGATGTTGCCACTGGACCTGGACCTGGGGCACTTCCTTGCTCCTCAGAACCTTGATCTTCCGATCCAAGATCACGATCGGATTCTCAGCATAATTTAGACCCGCGTCCACCTGGATATCCTCTAATGGTACCACTGCCGACTTGTCGGCTATACATTTCCTCAGCTGCGACACGTGGAAGGTATCATTAATCTGGTCCAACTCCGCAGGTAGCTCTAAGCGATACGCTACCTTGCCCACCCTCACGATCACTCTAAACGGCTCAATATACCGGGGTCCCAGCTTGCCCCTTTTTCTGAAACGGACCACTCCTTTCCAAGGAGATACCTTCAGGAGCATGAAATCAGCGACCTAGAACTCGAGTTCGGATCGTCGCCTATCCGCATAACTCTTCTGGCGACTTTGAGCGGTCAATAACCTATGTCTGACCTGCCGTATCTGCTGTGTCGTTTGAAGCACTATCTCCATACTATCCATCACACGTTGCCCTACCTCGCCCCAACAAATGGGGGTACGACACCTCCTACCATACAACAGCTCAAAAGGTGGCATACCACTGCTCGAGTGATGGCTGTTGTTATAGGAAAACTCAGCCAAGGGCAAATACGTGTCCCAACTCCCGCTGAAATCCAGTACACATGCCCGAAGCATGTCCTCGAGCGTCTGAATCGTCTGCTCGCTCTGCCCGTCGGTCTGTGGGTGGTATGAGGTACTAAAATGCAGCCTTGTACCCAATTCCTCATGAAATTTCTTCCAGAATCTGGAAATGAAACGCACATCTAGATCTGAGACGATCAAGATCGGTACTCCATGCCGCGATACCACCTCCTTAACGTACAACTCTGCCAGCCTCTTTGTGGAAGAGCTCTCACTGATGGAAAGGAAGTGAGCCCTCTTCGTCAACCTGTCCACAATAACCCAAACTGCATCGACACCCCTGGTAGTCCTCGGCAATTTGGTGATAAAATCCATGGTGATCTGTTCCCACTTCCACTCGGGAATCTCTAACGGCTACAACTTACCATGCGGACACTGGTGCTCGACCTTAACCTTGCGATAGGTCAAGCACCTCTCTACGTACCATGCAACATCCCTCTTCATACAGGGCCACCAATACTCCTTCTTCAGGTCCAAATACATCTTAGTGACCTCGGAGTGGATCGAGAACTTCGATCTATGCGCCTCCTCCATCAAGACGGTACGCGTTCCGCCCACAAACGGTACCCAAACCCGACCCTGGAAGGTCATAAGTCCTCGACTATCGGTAACAAACTCTGATACCTGCCTGATCACTCGCTCTCTCTTGCGGTTCTCCGGTCTCACGCCCTCCGCCTGGGCCCCTCGAATGGTGTATTATACCGGAGTCATCACTGTCAATCTCATGCAAACATCTCGTATCGGGGCGCCCTCCGCCCTACGGCTCAGGGCATCGGCTACAACATTAGCCTTGCCCGGGTGGTACAGGATCTCACAGTCGTAATGCTTCACCACATCCAGCCATCTCCTCTGGCGCATATTCAGGTTGGGCTGATCCATCAAATACTTCAAACACTTGTGGGTCTTGTATATAGTACACCGAACCCCGCACATATAGTGACGCCAGATCTTGAGGGAAAACACCGCTGCCCCCAACTCCAGATCGTGGGTGGGATACCTCGACTCATAAGGTTTCAGCTGCCTCGATCCATATGCTATCACATGCCCCCTCTGCATAGGCACCGCTCCCAACCCTGATATCGATGCATCACAGTACACTACAAAATCCTCCATCCCTTCCGGGAGTGCGAGCACCGGAGCTTCGCACAATCTCTGGCGAAGTGTCTCAAATGAGGTCTGTTGCTCCGGACCCCATGAAAAAGCAACCCCCTTCCGGGTCAACTTGGTGAGTTGCACAGCGATCTTAGAGAAATCCCTAATAAATCTCCTATAATAACCAACCAACCTAAGGAAACTCCTGATCTCGGTAGGTGACCTCGGCACCTCCCAACTCATCACCGCCTCGATCTTTGCAGGATCGACCAATATCCCCTTCTGGTTAATGAGGTACCCTAGGAACTGGACCTCTCGTAACCAAAAATCACACTTGGAGAATTTGGCGGAAAGCCTCTCCGATCTTAGAACTCCGAGGGTCTCCCTCAAATTCTCCTCATGCTACTCTCTGGATCTTGAATACACCAAGATATCGTCAATGAATACGATCACCGAACGATCCAACATCAGCCTGCACACCCTGTTCATGAGGTCCATGAACGCTGCTGGTGCATTGGTGAGCCCGAAAGGCATCACCACGAACTCGTAATGCCCGTAACGAGTCCTGAACGCTATCTTATGGATATCTTCATCCCAAACCCTCATCTGGTGGTATCCCGACCTCAAGTCTATCTTGGAGAACCAAGATGCTCCCTGCAACTGATCGAACAGATTGTCGATCCTCGGTAACGGATATCGGTTCTTGACCGTCAGCTTGTTCAACTCTTGGTAATCAATACACATCCAGTGTGAACCATCCTTCTTCTTGACAAAAAGGATCGGCGCTCCCCAAGGTGAGCTACTCGGACTAATAAACCCCTTCCTTAGCAGCTCCTGAAGCTACGAGGATAACTCCTGCATCTCAGGCGGCGCGAGGCGATAAGGCGCCTTGGCGATAGGTGCTGCTCCCGGAACCAAATCGATACGAAACTCCACTTGCCTCTCGGGAGGCACACCCGACAATTCCTCGGGAAAAACATCTAGAAACTCGCACACTATCGGAACCTCATCAATCGAACTTGGCCTGCCAGCGGCCACTCGCGTGTCCATCACATAGGCTATGAATCCGCTGCAGCCCTGCTGCAAACTCTGCCTCGCCCTGGCAGCCGAACAAAACGATGACCCACACCGGGTTCCCTCGCCATACACCGTAAGTACTCCCCCACTAGGGTCTCGTATCGTCACCAACTGATGCTCGCAGTCTATGATAGCTCCAAATCGGCTCAACCCATCCATGCCCAGTATAACACACATGTCCCCCATCGCAATCGGGACCAGATCTATCGGGAACTCCACACAGAGGATCTCAAGTATACATCCTCGAATCACATCCGTAGCAAACAACGCTCGCTCGTCAGCTATGGAAACTCACAGAGGTCGACTCAACGCCTCTCGGCGAATACTAATGTGCTAACTAAATGCCAAGGAAACAAATGACCGACTTGCACCCGAGTTAAATAACACCAAAGCAGGCACATAACTCAAAAGAAAAGTACCTACGCATATCATCATATAAGCACAATATCTCAACTCAGATAAAAGATAAATACAAAATACATACCAACCACAACATCGGGCACTGCGCGGACCTCCTTCGCAGTCAACTGGAAAGCTCTCCCATGAGCCTTTGGTGCCTCGGCCTTCACTGGCCAAACCTCGGTAGCCATAGCAGCAGGCACAGATCCCTGCGCTGATCCCTGAAGTAGCTGAGGGCACTCGGCCTTCCGATAGCCGGTCTGGTTGCAATGGAAGCAAATCAAAAATCCCTTTGGGCAATCCCTCGCGATATGCCCCTCCTTCCCGCACTTGTAGCATACTCCTGCCCGATACGACCCCTCGTGACTCTTGCCGCACTTCCCACAGGTGCGGCCCTTCGCGCTCCCAGATCTCGAATCAGCGGGTTTGGCCCACTTGGCTGCCGGCTGAGACTGAGCTGGCCGTAGATCCATCCTTGGACTCGACGAGTTGAAGGACTAACTCGCCGAGTAGAAGTGGGACTAGACGCGGGATCTACTCTGTCTACTCGGCGAGTAGGCTCGTGGGACTCGGCGAGTAGACCCTGTCTGGACTAAAACCCTAACCCGGGTGTTTGCACCCTATTTATACGATCTAACCCAGCCTCCATTTCCCCTAGCACTCCCAGATATCTGTAGAACGAAACCCTAGCCCCCTTGTGTCCTTGTGGGTGATGTTTTAGCTTTGTGAAGGTGGTTTGGAGCTTGGGAGAAGAAGGAGAAGGTTGAAGAGTGCAAGAAGGGAAGAAGATCCGGAATCAACTCTGTGAAGGGCTTCTATTCAGGTAGAAAAGTTCCTACCTTGATCTTTAGTTCATTAAATCCCCTTTTGTCCCTAAGAAGTGGTTTTAAGCCCTAAGAACCTAAATGTCTATGTGTTTATGGTTAATGTTCTACAAGGACTTCAGATTTGGAGCTTTTGGACATCCTAGTAGCATAAAGTCTCTGTGGTTGAGGTGATTGAGGTCCCTATTGAGTGTAGGACCTCTTAAATAGCTTGAAATTGCATGTTTGAGCTCATAGGGCCATGCATGCACGTAAAGTTTGCAACTTTACGTAGTAAACATGCCCTAGGACCATAGATCTGTGGTTTTGAAGCGTTGCATGTCTCAGATCTGGCCTACTCGGGAAATGGGTCGAGGGACTCGGCGAGTCCCAAAGGGGAACTCGGCGAGTTCTATGAAGATGGTCCTAGACTCGGCGAGTTGGATGAACAACTCGGCGAGTCCTATGAAGATTGACTGGAGCTCGCCGAGTTGTTCTTCAAACTCGGCGCGTCATATGAACTTTCACAGAACAAGAGGGGTTTAAGCGTTGAAGGTTCAACCCTTCGTACCTGCACGCGGAATTAACCGTGTAACGTAGTCCTAAAACCCCAAACCCTCGTATGGGGTGTTCTGGTGTGGATTGGAAGCGAGTAGGGATCCGCTCGAGGAACTCAGTGAGTTGCTCGCGGACTCGGCGAGTCGGGAATCGAGTCGGCCCCATAGTCCCGAGTGGTGAGTCAAGGGTGACTCAGTGAGTGGGGAGAGGGACTTGGCGAGTAGGACCGGATTAGTAACGGAAGGACTCGGCGAGTTGCTCGCGGACTCGGCGAGTCCAGTCAACTGGAAGTTGACTTTGACTTGGATTTCGACTTGGTCAAGGGTAAAAGGGTCATTTTACCCTAAGCACATCTAGCAGTGTTTGACTGATCGTTTTGTGGGAATTATAGCCGGAGGACGTCCGGAGCAGTAGCAACAGCAGCAGTAGACAGGCAGTTCCTGATCAGATTAGCAACTACTTTGAGGTGAGTTACGTTCCAGTAGCGGTGGGTCTAAGGCCACAATGCCGGCCCACCAATAGGAGACGTATGATAGATGATTGTCTCTGTGATATCATCTAGGTTTGCTACTACCTGATATGTTAAATGCTAGCATGATATGTTATATGTGACAGTAGTAGAGTTCGGTTGTTAGGACCGGAGGGTAGTCAGACACCCCAGATACGTCTGACAGTATGTGATGTGATGTTTATATGCTAGCATGATCTGTTATATGAGTTAGAGGTAGTAGGAGGGGAGCAGTCCCCGAGTTCGGTTGTTAGGACTGAAGGGTAGTTCAGACACCCCATATATGTCTGATAATATGTTATGTTATGATATGTGATAGTAGTAGTAGTAGGGGATGAAATAGTCCCCGAGGTTCGGTCGTTAGGACCGAAGGGTAGTCAGCACCCCAGAACTGCTTGACATGGGTAGTCAGCACCCCAGAATGGCTTGCCACGGGTAGACGACACCCCAAAATGGCCGTACAGGTAGTCGGCACCCCAAAATGGCCGTACCGGGGAGTCAGGCACCCCAGAATAGCCTGGAAGTATGTATGTTATGTGTTTGTATGGTATGTGGTACGAAGGGGAAACTCACTAAGCTTTGTGCTTACGTCTTTCAGTTGTTGTTTCAGGTACCTCTTCAGCTAGGGGAAAGGAGCCGGCACGGTAGCGGCATATCACACACACTCTTGTTTTCCACACTTAGGATTTCTGGGATGTACTCTGAATTATTACTATGATATTACCGGTTTTCAGACATGGATTATTGTTATGAATGTTTTGTAATGATGTTTCTATGTATTAACGTAAATTAAAAATGAAATTTTTAACCGGTATTTTTGGGACGTTACAAGTTGGTATCAGAGCCCTGGTTTGAGGGATTCGGACACACCTTCGGGGGTGTCTAAACTCAAATCGAGGGAATAAAAGATTTTCCAAAAAGAAAATGTTTTCTAAAAATCGAGAAAAGAGTTTTGAGAAAGAACGAAGTGTGTGATGTGCGTGACCAGCCGAGCTCAAGTAAGTATTCCCCAAAGTACCCATACAAGTTTATGTTATGTTTATCAGATTTTATAGAACAGCATGCTAGAATAGGACTAAGGATCTAGGAGTGATGCCTTTTGTGCCTGCTTTATATGTTTCAGCTGTATGAGAATTGCATGCTAGTATTGAGTAGACAGCAAGTAGGATAGCCTGTACAGTTCCTGTAAGCAGATAGAGTTGATTGAGATTGTTACCCTTGTCTGAATGCTGCTAGCTTCGTGCTTTGTGGGACTTTGAATAATGGGAGTTAGCCATTAGGTGAATATGTCATGTCACATGTGATCAGGGTTGAATAATCTTTGAGCGCTGGATTTGATCCTATTGCGCAACTCTTGTTTGAGTCCAACCGTGGTAGGGACGAGTCTGTTACTCGAAGGATTATCTGAGCCTCATCACATGTGATGGTATTCAGGTAATGGCTATTTGGCATTACAAGGAGGCCTACAGCAGCTGGGGACTGGGTAGAGTAGAGTCAGAGATTTCCCTAGGGCAAGCCTAGGATGCGTATAGCAGTGAACAACAATAGTGAAAGGGGTCCGGTGGAGTCAAGGCAGTCCTTGAAGAAGGTACGGATAGATGTTGAAGGTAGTATGGGCTCGTACTACTGAAAGCAGAGGATCCGTACCCGAACTAAGGAAGACTGAGATAAGACCGGGGAACTTGTAGTAGTTGTGATCCCTCAAGAAGTAGCAGTATCACTAATAATTGTTATTTATGTATTGCAGAATGGTTGTACTTCGATCGAGGCCGATAGATGGCGGTTCAGGAGAGGGGTCAGGTTCGGGATCAGGTTCCGAGCCAGTAGATGAGGGACTACGCGAGTTCATCACGTCAGAGATCACCGGGGGTATCCTTGAGTCGACCCCCATCATCTTCGGGTGAATCAAGGAAGGGATATTTGAGCTGATGGAGGATCGCCTTAGGGCGTTCAGGAGCGACATGGAATCTGGCCAATCGGGATCTCGCAGGCTGTCCTTCAAGGAATTCAGGGGCAGTGACGTGCCGGATTTCCACGGGGTGAAAGACCCCAGTGCTGCCAGGCGAAGGATTACAGACATCGAGTCTGCACAGTTGACTAGCTTCTGCCCCGAGGGGTTGAAGGTGAGGTATGCAGCAGGGTGTTTACGAGACCGAGCACGAGATTGGTGGGAGTCAGTGGGTGACTCGTTGGGAGCCTTAGCGGTCGAGGCTATGACCTGGTCGGACTTTGTGACCAAATTTAGGGCGGAGTTTGCGCCGGCTGTCGAACTTCAACAGCTGGCCAGGGAGTTTTTGGATATGAGACAGACGACGGAGACTGTGATGGAGATCACCGCCAGGTTCCGAGAGAGGGCACTGTTGGTGCCCTAGTACGCGGGTGATGAGGACATGAGGAGGACCCGCTATCATGACATGCTCCGAGCTGAAATTCGGGAGCACGTTAGTTTTTCAGCTTGCCCCACCTTGGACTCTATGATTGCCAAGGCGAGGGAGAGGGAGATAGATTTGGAGCATATCCAGAAACGGAAGTCAGAGGAGGGACAGACGGGAGGGGTTTCAGGGAAGAAGCCCAAGGGATCAGATGGTAGGCCGAAAGGCCAGTCAGGGCCGGGCCGCTGCAGGAAATGTTGCAGGCCTCATGAGGGGGCATGTAGACTGGGATCGTCAGGCTGCTATCAGTGTGACAAGACGGGACATTTTAGAAGGGATTGTACCGCCCCTGCACCTATGTTACAGACATCGGAGTTGCTGTGTTTCCACTGCAACCAGAGAGGCCACAAGAAGGCCAATTGTCCCCAGTTGACAGCTACAGCGTCAGTGAAGGTGCCAACACCAGCGACCCTGCGGATTACTGATGGCCGGCATGGCAAGGCAGAGGCTCCAGTGGTGAGGAGTCGGGCATTTCAGCTGACTACCGAGGAGGCACACGCCGCACCCGATGTGGTGACGGGTACGATTCTTTCCCTCTATTTTATTTTCATGATGTTATGATATTGATATGTGCTATGTGTGTATATGTATGCATTAGGATCGTTCCATGTGAACGACATCCCAGTTCAGGTGTTGTTCGAGTCGGGTGCCTCCCGATCATTCATTTCCCTTGCGCTTAGCAAGAAGTTTCCTGAGTCTTCGGGCGTGTTAGATTGCCCTTTAGAGGTAGAAATTGCTGATGATCGATCGGTGCGAGCATCGATGGTGTTTCGGGATTGCGTATTGCGTTTGTTTGAGGAGCGCTACTTGGTAGACTTGGTTCCCATTCCGTTGCGTGGGAACAAGGTGATTATAGGCATGGATTGGTTGATCCCTAATGGGGCGGTGATAGATTGCGCGCATCAGCTAGTGCGAGTCAGGACCCCAGGTGGGGGAGAGTTAGTGATTCATGGCGAGAGGCCACAGTGTGGACCCACAGTCTGTTTAGCAGCGAGGGCTAGACGATACCTTCAGCAGGGATGCACAGGTTATGTCGCGTACGTGATGGATACCCGGGAGGCGGGTAAGGCGACGGTGAGCGAGGTTCCGATGGTGCGAGATTTCGCAGATGTTTTTCCAGAGGAGCTTCCTGGGATACCCCCAGAGCGACAGGTGGAGTTCAGGATTGACCTCGTTCCTAGTGCGGCTCCGATAGCCAAGGTACCGTATCGGTTGGCTCCTCCTGAGATGCAGGAGTTGACTACACACCTGCAGGAGCTGTTAGATAAGGGATTCATTCGACCGAGTAGTTCACCCTAGGGAGCCCCGATTCTGTTCGTGAGAAAGAAGGACGAGTCGCATCGGATGTGTATAGATTACCGGGAGCTAAAAAAGGTAACAGTGAAGAACCGTTACCCACTCCCGAGGATTGATGTTCTCTTTGACCAGCTTCAGGGAGCGTCTTGGTTTTCCAAGATCGATTTGCGTTCGGGTTATCATCAGATGAGGGTCAGAGAGGAGGATGCGCAGAAGACCGCATTTCGGACACGCTATGGCCATTATGAGTTCGTGGTGATGCCGTTTGGGCTCACCAATGCTCCTGCCGTGTTCATGGACCTCATGAACCGCGTATGCAGACCAATGCTGGATTGGTTTGTGATAGTTTTCATTGACGACATCTTGGTTTATTCCAAGACACGGGAGGAGCATAAGGAGCATCTGAGAGAGGTTTTGGAGACCCTAAGGAGGGAGAGCTTTTATGCCAAGTTCTCCAAGTGCGAGTTTTGGTTGTGCGAGGTGCAATTTCTCGGACAGCTTGTCAACCAGAACGGGATTCTAGTCGACCCGGCCAAGGTCGAGGCCGTGATGAGATGGGAGGTTCCTAAGTCCCCATCCGAGATTCGGAGCTTCTTGGGATTAGCAGGCTACTATCGGAGATTCATTCAGGATTTCTCCAAGATAGTTGTACCCCTGACGCGGTTGACGAAGAAAGCCGTAGTTTTTCGGTGGGGACCCGAGCAGCAGACTGCGTTTGAGACACTGAGACAGAGATTGTGCGAGGTGCCAATCTTAGCCCTGCTAGAGGGCGTAGAGGATTTTGTGGTTTACTGTGACGCGTCCATTTCAGGGTTGGGCGCGATACTGATGCAGAGGGGGCATGTCATTGCCTACGCTTCGAGGCAGCTCAAGCTTCACGAGGCGAACTACCCGACGCATGATTTGGAGTTGGGGGTGGTGGTTTTTGCCCTCAAGATTTGGCGGCATTACCTCTACGGGGTTTGATGTACTATCTACACGGACCACAAGAGTTTGAGGTACCTCATGGATTTGAGGTACCTCATGGATCAGCTGAATCTGAACATGAGGCAGCGTCGGTGGTTGGACGTGGTGAAGGATTGTGATTGCGAGATCCTCTACCACCCGGGGAAGACCAACATGGTGGCCGACGCGCTTAGCCGCAAGGCGGCGCCGATCAGGGATATTTTCATGAGGATGACCATAGTGACTCCCCTATTGGAGCAAATCCGGGAGGCTATCAAGGAGGAGCATCGGAAGAGCGAGCGTGTGGTAGGTCAGGTTTCCTCCTTCGATTATGATAGACGAGGACTATTGACACTACACCGTAGGGTGTGGGTGCCGTATCACGGAGGCGTGCGCCAGATCTTGATGGAGGAGGCGCATAAATCCCGATTCTCTATTCATCCAGGGGCGACGAAGATGTATAGGGATCTTCGTCTAGATTATTGGTGGCCCTGCATGAAGCGCGATGTGGCTTGGTACATCGAGCGGTGCTTGACCTGCAGGAAGGTCAAGGCCGAACATCAGAGACCGCATGGCAAGATGCAGCCGTTAGACATCCCGTTATGGAAATGAGAAGATATCACGATGGATTTTATCACGAAGCTTCCCAGGACCGCGCGTGGAGTAGATTCGATTTGGGTCATTGTGGATCGATTGACCAAGAGTGCTCATTTTATTCCGATTCAAGAGAGCATATCGGCCGAGAAATTGGCCGACATATATATTAGGGAGATTGTGGCGAGGCACGGGGTGCCGGTATCGGTTATCTCGGACAGGGATGTGTGTTTTACTTCCAGGTTTTGGAAGAGGTTTCATGACGAGTTGGGCACTTGTTTGCATTTTAGCACCGCCTTTCACCCGCAGACAGATGGTCAGAGCGAGCGAACCATCCAGACTCTGGAGGATATGTTGCGGGCGTGTGTGTTAGACTTCGGTGGTAGCTGGGATACTTATCTTCCCTTGGTTGAGTTCTCGTACAACAACAGCTACCACGCGAGTATTGACCGCCCTCCATTCGAGATGTTGTGCGGACGGAGGTGCAGGACCCCGATATGTTGGGGAGAGGTTGGTCAGAGGGTCATGGGGAGCAACGAAGTGGTGCTCAAGACTACCGAGAGGATTCAACAGGTTCGGAGCAGGCTTCAGACCGCGCAAAGTCAACAGAAAAGTTACGCCGACCAGCGCCGATCTGACCTGGAGTTCCAGGTTGGGGATATGGTTCTCCTGAAGGTGTCGCCTTGGAACGGCGTCATTCGATTCAGGAAGAGGGACAAGTTGGGCCCGAGGTATATTGGGCCGTTCAGGGTTGTAGCCCGGGTGGGCAAGGTGGCGTATAGGCTGGATTTGCCAGCCGAACTCAGTCAGATACACAAAACTGTCCATGTTTCTCAGCTGCGGAAGTGCCTGGTAGATGACTCCGCAGTGGTTCCGTTAGAGGACATTCAGGTCGATGGCGGCCTGAATTATGTTGAGAAACCATTAGCAATCATCGACTGGAAGTCGAAGGATTTGAGGAACAAGCGAGTGGAACTCGTGAAGGCGCAATGGCAGCACCGGAAGGGATCAGAGTGGACTTGGGAGCCAGTGGAAGAGATGATTGAGCATTACCCCGAGCTATTTTTGGAGCAAGCAACAGACTTCGAGGACGAAGTCTAAAATAAGTGGGGGAGATTTGTAGCACCTGGTTCCTGGTATGCATTCTTGGTTATTAACTCTCCTTATATATTGCATTTTAACCTTGGACTCGGCGAGTTGAAGGACTAACTCGCCGAGTAGAAGCGAGACTAGACGCGGGATCTACTCTGTCTACTCGGCGAGTAAGCTCGTGGGACTCGGCGAGTAGACCCTGTCTGGACTAAAACCCTAACCCGGGTGTTTGCACCCTATTTAAACGATCTAACCCAGCCTCCATTTCCCCTAGCACTCCCAGAGATCTGTAGAACGAAACCCTAGCCCCCTTGTGTCCTTGTGGGTGATTTTTTAGCTTTGTGAAGGTGGTTTGGAGCTTGGGAGAAGAAGGAGAAGGTTGAAGAGTGCAAGAAGGGAAGAAGATCCGGAATCTACTCTGTGAAGGGCTTCTATTCAGGTAGAAAAGTTCCTACCTTGATCTTTAGTTCATTAAATCCCCTTTTGTACCTAAGAAGTGGTTTTAAGCCCTAAGAACCTAAATGTCTATGTGTTTTTGGTTAATGTTCTACAAGGACTTCGGATTTGGACCTTTTGGACATCCTAGTAGCATAAAGTCTCTGTGGTTGAGGTGATTGGGGTCCTTATTGAGTGTAGGACCTCTTAAAGAGCTTGGAATTGCATGTTTGTGCTCATAGGGCCATGCATGCACGTAAAGTTTGCAACTTTACGTAGTAAACATGCCCTAGGACCATAGATCTGTGGTTTTGAAGCGTTGCATGTCTCAGATCTGGCCTACTCGGGAAATGGGTCGAGGGACTCGGCGAGTCCCAAAGGGGAACTCGGCGAGTTCTATGAAGATGGTCCTAGACTCGGCGAGTTGGATGAACAACTCGGCGAGTCCTATGAAGATTGACTGGAGCTCGCTGAGTTGTTCTTCAAACTCGGCGAGTCATATGAACTTTCACAGAACAAGAGGGGTTTAAGCGTTGAAGGTTCAACCCTTCGTACCTGCACGCGGAATTAACCGTGTAACGTAGTCCCAAAACCCCAAACCCTCGTATGGGGTGTTCTGGTGTGGATTGGAAGCGAGTAGGGGATCCGCTCGAGGAACTCGGCGAGTTGCTCGCGGACTCGGCGAGTCGGGACTCGAGTCGGCCCCATAGTCCCGAGTGGTGAGTCAAGGGTGACTCAGTGAGTGGGGAGAGGGACTTGGCGAGTAGGACCGGATTAGTAAGGGAAGGACTCGGCGAGTTGCTCGCGGACAAGGCGAGTCCAGTCAACTGGAAGTTGACTTTGACTTGGATTTCGACTTGGTCAAGGGTAAAAGGGTCATTTTACCCTAAGCACATCTAGCAGTGTTTGACTGATCGTTTTGTGGGAATTATAGCCGGAGGACGTCCGGAGCAGCAACAACAGCAACAGTAGACAGTCAGTTCCCGATCAGATCAGCAACTACTTTGAGGTGAGTTACGTTCCAGTAGCGGTGGGTCTAAGGCCACAATGCCGCCCCACCAATAGGAGACGTATGATAGATGATTGTCTCTGTGATATCATCTAGGTTTGCTACTACCTGATATGTTAAATGCTAGCATGATATGTTATATGTGACAGTAGTAGAGTTCGGTTGTTAGGACCGGAGGGTAGTCAGACACCCCAGATACGTCTGACAGTATGTGATGTTATGTTTATATGCTAGCATGATCTGTTATATGAGTTAGAGGTAGTAGGAGGGGAGCAGTCCCCGAGTTCGGTTGTTAGGACTGAAGGGTAGTTCAGACAGCCCAAATATGTCTGATAATATGTTATGTTATGATATGTGATAGTAGTAGTAGTAGGGGATGAAATAGTCCCCGAGGTTCGGTCGTTAGGACCGAAGGGTAGTCAGCACCCCATAACGGCTTGACATGGGTAGTCAGCACCCCAGAATGGCTTGAAACGGGTAGACGGCACCCCAGAATGGCTGCACGGGGTAGTCGGCACCCCAGAATGGCCGTACCGGGTAGTCAGGCACCCCAGAATAGCCTGGAAGTATGTATGTTATGTGTTTGTACGGTATGTGGTACGAAGGGGGAACTCACTAAGCTTTGTGCTTACGTCTTTCATTTGTTGTTTCAGGTACCTCTTCAGCTAGGGGAAAGGAGCCGGCACAGTAGCGGCATATCACACACACTCTTGTTTTCCGCACTAAGGATTTCTGGGATGTACTCTGAATTATTACTATGATATTACCGGTTTTCAGACATGGATTATTTTTATGGATGTTTTGTAATGATGTTTCTATGTATTAACCTAAATTAAAAATGAAAATTTTAACCGATATTTTTGGGACATTACAAGTACCCTGCTTGAGGGTCAAGAACTCCTGAATCAACCGTTCCCTCTCCACCGGGGGAACATACTCATCTCTAAACATGGCAGTGAGTCTCTCCTAGGTCACCTCAGAAATATCTGCCAGAGTGAAGCTCATCGTCACGCACTTCCACCAATCCTTCGCTCCAAAGCGGAGCTGGTTCAGAGCGAACCGTACCCTCAAGTGTTCTGGACAAGAACACGTATAGAAATATCCCTCGATGTCAGAGATCCATCTCATCACAGCAATCGGGTCCTGCGTCCCATCAAACTTTGGTGGCTTCGTGTTGCTGAACTCCCGAAACAAAAACGATTCACCTCCCTGAGGTCTGGAAGCAGCAACAGCAGAAGTAGCTGCAGCAGCCACAGCCTCAGTCACTGCTGCATACCGCTCGTCAAAGGTCTCAATCAATGTGGTCTTGATGTCCCCGAACATCTCTAGAATCTTAGCCCGGATGGCAGCAGCCACCTCCTCATGAATCAATCGATGAATCTCTTCGTCGCTGACACCACTGCTCTCAGGTGTGTGTCGTGTCCCAACCATGATGCCTCTGAAATACAACATATAAATATTAGAGACTCGATCGAGCATACTCGCACTCGATAACGCAACCCTACTCGTTCTCCAATATCCAAAGGATTCTTACTTGGACTGCTCACTGATCCGGTGTCCTCAGTAGTACGGGCCCTATACCACTGATCACACCGCATCAGCATTCACCCCAAGTCCTCCTCCTTGGATCCCGGATTACAAGTACTCTACTCTTGCTATGCATTGGCTACCCTCCGATAGACCTCTCATGAGCTCCTAACTGCTACCTACTCGCTCTCAAGCCATCTCAAAGCAGCAGTAATCTCCTAGGCTAAGGCATCACAAATCAGGCCATTCTAGTCCTAATATGAATACCTAGCCCACTCTAGCATGCATACACACTGCTCTGCTCTTCTTCTTTTAAACCTTGGGGATTCACCGCTCGGGCGCTGGCTGACCGTACACACTGCTCTGCTCTTCTCTTTGTAAACCTTTTACTCTTATAAAAACTTGTGTTATTTAAAAAAATCTCTCAAATCCTCAGTTTGAGTTCAAACACGCCCAAAGGTGCATCCGAATCCCTCAAACCTAGGCTCTGATACCAACTTGTAACGATGAGATTTTCAAAACAAAATTTTCATTTTTCAACAACCAAATTTATATAAAAATATTCTCAAAAGTATTCAACAATTGTTATTGAAACATAACATATCCCAAGATCACAAAATCAAATCCCTTCTCTAGTGTGTACGGGTCATGCCAGCGCCTTCCCATGGTCCTCGCTAGTACCTGAAACACATAACACAACAACTGTAAGCATAAATGCTTAGTGAGTTCCCCAAAATACCACACGCAACACATTCGTCACTCGAGGCTACTGTACGACCCACCGGTCGATGTGTCTCAGCGGGACCCTTCGGTCCCGTAGCTCGTTGGACCCTTTGGTCCGGTCATAGCTCGTTGGGCCCTCCGACCCGGTTTGAAACGTTGGACCCTCCGGTCCGGTCTATACAATTGTGTATCATACATACAACACATAGCACATAATCGCATATAAGGCACACAATCTCATACATAGCACATAAGACCTTCCGGTCAACTCATAATACCACTCTAGGTAACGTATAGTGAAAAGACTCACCTCGCGTAACTCAGTAACTCGGAATTCTCGGACTTTGTGGAAATGGGATCTAGTCTCCGCCTAATCATACGAAATAAACACTCGACATCAAAAAATTTCCCAAGGCTAGACCATTCCCTCTCTTAGCACTCTCAGGAGGGTAAAAACCATTTTACCCCTCTCAAGGCTCGAATACTCTAAAATGTACCCAACCCTAAAAGTCAACAAAAGTCAAACTTCTGGGGCACGGGGTGCGTACTAGATTTATATGTTAAGCGTACCTGTTGGCTTCACAGAATCGGGGTACGCGGCCCTTTACGCCGCGCGTATTGGGATTACACCCAGCGTAATTTCCAGTTTTCTCCTCCTCTTCATTCAGGTCTTAATCGGTTAAGTCTTGCGTCCAAAATCCAGATCTGACTCCTCTAACACGACTAAATCCATAAAGTTGGTGACTTTAAGCCTTTGCATGGATGTAAAGGTCACTTTGTGCTCAAAACACCTTTCCTTTTTCCATAGAGAGATTATAACTCATGCATGACACAAGATCCACGACCAAGACTGGATTTTTATGAATCCTCAACACAATATTCACTAGAAGAGGCCACATTTAAGCTCTTGGAGACTCTTTGCACACAAAGTCTCCGACTTTGAACCAAAAACCCTAAGAATGGTCCAAAAATAAAAACTCATGAAGAACAAGGAAAGCTTTGAGCTTTTTACATCAAAAGTGATCTCCAATCACTATAGAACTCGGATCTACACTTGTTCTTCAACTTCAAGATCCAACAATGGTTCCTTCTTCTCCTTCTTCACCTTGAAAAGATATCTCCAAGCTCAAAAACACACACACAAGCTAAAGCATGGACTTTTGCTCTCTAAGGACTTACTCAAGGGGGTATGGTGGCTAGGGCAAAGGACTACATGTTCCTTTTATAGTGCACAAGCCAGAATTTAGGGTTTGCACCTTGACATATTACGCCCAACGTAACCCTGGGTACGCCCAGCGTACCCGGCGATTCCGCGTCCAAAATAAGCGCGTGAGTACGCACGGCATCCGCTTCTTTACGCCCAACGTACTCACATAACCTCATATAGCTTTAAGGGACTCAACTTGCTAACTCTCAAAGAAGAAGGGTCAAAAGGTTTACCTAAATTTCGGGCTGTTACAGAGTAGACGAGAATATCATCAATAAATACAATCACAGACCGATCCAACATCGTCTTGCAGACTCGGTTCATGAGATCCATCAACACGGCTGGTGCACTGGTGATCACGAATAGCATCACCAGACAAAATTTCAAAAATGGTCCCTATGGTTGGCAATTTTATGTGCTTTTAGTCGAAAACGAAATGTTGGTGCACCACTAGTCCAAAATTGGATATTTCTATTGTTTTTGGTACCTATCTACTTAAAAAGACCATTGTGCCCTTATAATTTGTTTTTCGATTTGCTTATTATGTATTTTTATTCAAAATAAAAAAAAACCCACCACCATCCCGTTCGCTCTCCTTACACACAGACACACACACACACACATCTATTTCTCTCTCTCTCTCTCTCTCTCTCTCTCTCTCTCTCTCTCTCTCTCTTTCTCATCTCCTGCACCCCTCTCTTATCTCTTTCTATCTCTCAGGAAAACACACGAACACCATAAGTGTCACCACCATCCGCTAGCACCGTCTAATGCCCCGATCTATAGATTTTTATGCCATAAATCACCAGATACTGCCTAGAAACCTTCACATACCACCAATTTGTTCGTACATCGGGGAAGGAGCAGCTATGACTTCATTTTGAACCATAGCTCCGGTGGAAGGAAGGTATAGTCGTGGTGACGGAGAAGTCGACATAGGTCGCATGTCATATCCGTTTTACCGCTTTTATGATGCCCTCCACTGTTATCCTTTGGTTCTCATTCTCTTATATCTTATGACCACTCATCGAAACTTGGCTTCCAATGGATGACAATGGTGGAGCTTCTCTAAAATCCCCCTTTTTAAAGCCACCATCAACATCATCCACCATTGGAGCTTCTTCCAAGTCCTCCTGAACTTGTTTTGGAAAATTACGGCTTGCATCTGATCATTCTTCTCTTCCTCTATATGGGGCTACATCTCATTCACCTTATTAAGTTAATTTTCGATGCTCTACTGTGTTTGATTGAACTTCTGTACAATGGATCTGACCACTACCATCTTTGTTGTATAACATCACCGTTCGTCACCACCAGGACACTCTAGCCTTAAAAAATATAGATTGGAACCACCGACGAAGGAAGAAGGTTTGCATTCATGGTGTTTTGTGGAGACGAAGCTAGAAGGAGGGTTCCGATTGTGGTGTTTTCTGGTTTTCATGATGAGAATAGTGGTGTTCGAGGAGGAAAACGGGTGGTCCACAGGTGGTCCTTAGTTAAATTTTTGGAAGCAATCTTCAAAATCCCCAAATCAAAACCGAGTGGTGGTGTTTGGAGAACATCTTCAATGAGAGAATGAGAGAGAGAGGGTGGTGTTACATTATTTTTATTTTTAAATTTTTTTTAATGAAAATAGTAATAAAAAATAATAAAAAATAAAAAAATTATCAAAGGGCATATTCATAATTTCATGTTGGTACTAGACCAAAAACATATAACAATGCCAACTATATGGACCAAAACCGCATAAGGTATTCGAAATTGGACCACTGATGCACCATTAAGATTTTTTGGACCAAAACCACATAATTTTGATAACCATAAGGACCACTTTTGCAATTTTACCGCATCACTACGAACTCGTAATGGTCATAGCGAGTCCTGAAGGCTGTTTTATGTACATCATCATCTCTGACCCTCTTCTGATGCTACCCCAATCACAAATTAATCTTGGAAAACCTAGATGCACTCTAAAGCTAATCAAACAAATCGTAAATCCTCGAAAGTGGGTAACGGTTCTTCACCATTATATTATTCAACTCCCGGTAAACAATGTACATTCGGTGTGAACCGTCCTTCTTCTTCACAAATAGAATCAATGCTCCCCATTGAGAGCTGCTCGGACGAATAAAACCCTTCTCTAGTTGTAATATCCGAGTCACCAGATATTTCCCTTGATTTATTGAAGTGTTTAAATATTGAAATTTAGTGAAAGGAAGTACGTTGGGCATATGTAGTGTACGCGCGACTTACATGATTCAGGTCCGAAGCGGGGGGGGGGGGGGGGGGGGGCTCGCGTACGATGGGCGTATCCAGGCATACGTTGGGCATAATCCGTCCAACTGCAAACCCTAAATTTTAGGGTTTTCACCATATATAAAGACATTAACTCCACCCCAAACCACATTCCCTCAGCCTCCACTGCCCCTAAAGAGTAGAAATCGAACCCTAACCTCTTGCATGCTTTGTGAGCTGATTTGGTGCACTTTTGGGAGATTTTTGGCGGTTTTGAACAAGAGGAAGTTAGAAGAAGGAGCGAGAATGTGAGAAGGGCTTGTAGATCTAGGAATTTAGCATCTTTTCTGACTCATTTGAGGTATTAAGATTCAAACTTGACCATTGCATGCTTAGTTGTAGTTTTAGGGTGTTTTATGTGACATTTTGACTCCATGATTGAGATTTCTTGTGTTCTAGTAGTTCCAGCCCATAAGAGCTGTCCTTTTGAGCTCTTGGAAGCATTTAGAGTCATAAAAATTGGGCCTTGATGGTTAAGCCATAACCATGCAAGTGTTAGATGGTCATAAAGTGTGTTTAAGGACTTAAATCATGTATTAACCCCCATCCATGCATGCAAAGACATAAAGTTTGTTACTGTATGGTTTAGGACGTCTTAAAGGACCTGGATCTATGTTTTGGACATTAGGACTTAATGGATTAAGTCACAAAAGGCGTTCTAAGGAAACTGGCTAGTATACTAGGCGTACCCCTGTTACGTTGTACGTACTGGGTCAACCTCACCGAAGTGGTGAAGACCAGCATACGTTGGGAGTACATGTCAGGTACGCCGCACGTACTCATGCAAAATGGATAAAGGGGTATTCTGGGCCTTAGGATGTTGTGTTGGAATTCATTAAGCTTCGTGCTTACCTTTTCCCTATAAACAACTATTTAAGGAATTGCAGGTACGAATAAATGGAAATGCATAGGTTGACTGTACACATGATGCGAGTTGATGATTTTTATAAACGTTGTACCCTTAGTTTTTATTTCCGTTTTTCATTTATAGTTTGTGAAGAAAGTAGATTTAATTACAATGGTTGTTTAATATTTTAAACTTAACATATTTTGGTTAATGAACCTACTGAATGGGGTTTTATATTAATCAATTGTGTTTTTTAAAGTTTAAATTTATTGTAATTTTTGGGACGTTATACCGCCCCAAAAGAAATGAATCCTTAACGATTCCAACGTTTTACAAACCGTCTCATCTAATCACAAACCTAATCAGGGTCAACCGACCTCCAATAGACAATGAATTAACTTTACATTTAGCAAGCCTTTTCTTGAGTCTTTAAATCACCATTTTCCAATTATCCACATTACTGATACTCGTTACCAATGACAACCCAAGATATGAGAATAACATATTAACAGTAGAACGTCCTGCAACCACCACATAATCTTCAATCTCATGGCTAGCTCTCCCAACCCCAAACAAGTTAAATTTAAGCATGTTGATTTTCAACCTTGAAACTAAGAAAAAACAAATCAAAATTGTTACCAATTTAATGATATTCTTTTCGTCCCATTCACCCATGAATAAAATGTTATCTGCATAAAAAAGATGTGACATAGTCAAAACCATCTTCACCTACAACAACACCACAAAAAAGACCTTGGACCACTGCATCCTCCATAGCAACATATAACACTTGCATGACCATAATAAACAAAAAAAAAAAAACGTGACAAAGGATCTCTTGTCGTAAAGAAAGCTCTATGGTTGGGTTCCCATTCACCAATACTGAAGCACGAAAGGAAATCCATCACACTTTTATCCACCATATCCATTTTTTGGTCAAAACCCATGAAATCCATAATCTTGAAAAGTATTGCAAGCTAAATGAATTATAAGCCCTGTCAAAAACAATTTTGAAGATCATAACCTTTTTTTTCTTCTATTCCAATCAATCACTTCGTTCACTATCAAGAGGCCATCCAAAATTTGCCTAGCCTCGACAAAAACAGTTTTGTTCATGGCTAATGACACTATCAATAACTATAGCAAGACGATCAGCTAAAACTTTAGCAATAATCTTTATAATGCACAATTTATGAATGAAGCTACAAATATCATCTTTAAGCATATCTTATTTTTTTTATTATAAATCGGAACAAAAAAACCATCCGAACCGATGCTCGATCACTCCCATACGATCACACAACCTCCTTCACCTTGTTAATCGAAAACATGGACACCATAGCCTCCCTTTGATTCACTGATACGAATTTCAACCGAGAACTTGGGTGAACAATATTAACTCTAGAAAAGCGTTTAAATTTAACCTTATAAAATTGAAAAATTTGCATACTTCACATGCATTGGGTCCATCAGCCACAATCCATGTACCATCAAACCAGTAATGGCTAGTTTATTTATTTATTTATTTTTAAATAGCAAATGAAAAAAAATAATGCTCTTGTACCTTTCAGCTCCCTACTTAATTTTTGTCTTTTGTGAAAAATTCATACCATCTATTTTATCAAAATCATTCAAAGACTTAACAATATTAATTCTTTGAATTGCCAATTCTCCTTCCTCATTACCACCTTCAAGACCTACATCAATTTCCATCAAGTTTTGCAAATAAGTCCCACTTCATTCCTATGTAACTTTAATAATACTTTTACCATTTTTTTTATTTATTTTGGACAAAATTGTAAGTTTGGTCCCTGTGGTATGTCAAAAATTAGATGTTTGGTCCAAAAGGTTTTGGGGTTGCACCGATGGTCCAAAATGTTTGATTTGTTGTGGAATTGGTCCAAAGGCTTAACAACCGTTTCTGCGCGCTATTTGTGTGAGTATTTCTGTCCAAAAGGATTGATCGTGTAAAGTATTTGTCAAATAAGGGTAACTTTTGAATAAATTAAATTCAAGTTTGATTCCACTTTGACTTTTGACTAGTCAAAATAGGAACCTGATTAGAAAGGGGTCAAGGGATTTTCTTTTGTTCGTCGTTTGATCGATCGTCAAGGGGAACACAACGGAAACGAATACAGAACACGAATGGAAGAACAAAGCCATAATCGATTGGGAGGAAGAGGAGATTGGAACGGGAATGAACTAAAGGCAGTCAAGAAGAAGGCACACGAAGTCAGCGAAGGTTCGATCGTTCTTCTGGCTGAAGGAAGGGGGTTCGATGGCTTTTGATTTTTCATCGATTGATTCGCAATCGGTGATGGCCTCCGGGATTCGACTTAGGCCGAAGAAGAGGAAGGGAAATGAGAAAACATTATTCGTGTGTTTGGGAAGATCGATGTCAAAAAACTACAGTAGAAATGGTTGCGAGCACAAATGGGACTCGTAAGTCAAGAACACACGCTATTTGGAACATCGATTCGAGAAAACATTATGGTTGGGAAGATCGATGCAACAATGGAGGAAGTAATCGCCGCTGCAACGGCTGCCAAGGCTCATAATTTCATCCGACAGCTTCCGGAAGGATATGAAACGAAGGTCGGTGAAAGAGGAGCGCTTCGAGGTTAAGCACGTCGAAATCGAGCCCAACAATATTCGATTCACCGATGTCTTTCAACGATCCACAATTGCTATCATCATCAAATCACCCACCGCCTTCGTTCTCCCGACTCCTTGCTCTAAACTCGCCGGAATGGAAACAAGCGGTGATTGGGAGCTTAGCAGCGACGATGTTTGGCGCTGTTCAACCGGTGTACGCGTTAACAGTAGGAGGAATGATTTCAGCTTTTTTGTACTAAATCACGAAGAGACGAATTCCCGAATAAGAACTTACTCTATAATCCTCTGTTCACTTTCCATTATCTCTATCCTTATTAACCTCTTACAACATTACAACTTCTCATACATGAGTGAGATAAAGTTACTTACAGGATGAGATATCGATTTCGATTTTAGCAGGAGGAGATATTGATTTAGGGAAAATGGGGAACACACGTTGGATATATTAATAAGGGAAGTAGATGTTATGACGGTTTAATTTAATAAGATATTAAAAAAAGGGGTGTGAATTGACAGAAATACCCTCACACAAACAGTTGTTAAGCTTTTGGATCAATTTCACAACAAATCAAACCTTTTAGACCACGGTGCAACTCCAAAACTTTTTGGACCAAACATCCAATTTTTGACATATTACAGGGACCAAACTTGCAATTTTGTCTTTATTTTGAAAGGATTGACCGTGTAAGTTTCTAAACTAAAGGGGTCATCTGTGTCAAAAACTTGTTCGTAATGACTATTCATAGTACCATTTTCAACCATTTATGTAATTTTTTAATACTTTTGCATCTTTTTATTTATTTTGAACAAATAATTTCGTAGATTGTTGCATAAGATTGATTTTTAAAAGGTAAAACCGAAGCATTTAATTACATTTGAAATCCTTCTTCTAAGTTCCATCTTACAAGACGTCTTTCTTCTTTTGTAAGATGCTAATTAATTTGTCATTATATATTAGCTAGTTCATCGAATATCACTAATTTTTAATACTTGAACAATTATTTACCTAATCATTACAATTTCAAACCACAAAATAGATTCAGATCTATATCTGCTCTTAATCTATTGTCGGGCACGAAAAACAAAAGCTAATGGAAAATTGGAAATAATATATGCATTCGACAAACACAAGACACCCCTTCGGGTTATCGGGTTGATATGGTCTTTCCATTTGAATGTAAATAGGGTCCCACCCATTATGAAATGAATGATACCGAAATATAGATCATTTTGTGTAGTAAGCATGGACCCTAGGGGCCACATTTATGTGTTGAAATCAGCAAATGACTTACTCAGTTTAGTGCTCTATTGTCACGCAATTATGATGGAACTCCCCTACGTACGTATCTACGGATTTTAGCATGTTAGACTAATGTCGAAATTATGATGGAACTCCCCTACGTATATACGGATCGATTTTAACATGTTAGACTAATGTGCATGGGATGGACAATATTATCTCAAGATGGGTATATGTGGCGCATAATCCATGCATGGTGCATAACTTAATTTGATATAAAATATGGGACATTTGCACGTAACTTATTATTAAACTCTTGTTAGCATGTTGTTGTATGTGTACCTAGGGCATAGGTACCAATAACTAAACGCCATAACCAATTATCAGGGTCCATACCTTATACCCTATACATTAGGCTTACCCCCTAGGGCATTTATGAACACGTTAAAAACATGTAGCCTTGATCAGAAACCTTATCCTACAAACTCGCCTTTGTTGAGTAATGGGTCTCCTGGTTTACACTGTTGGGATACATACCGACTGATGAACGACGTCAGTGAGTGAAGCCAGCAACCCCACTTGTGAATTAAATGTATCCATCTCATGTATTGTTTATTTTGGCATCTATATATAGCCATTACCCACATGAGCAAACCATATTACAAGCATTTATCTTCAAATTCAAAAACCTTCTTCTTCTTCACCAAAAGCTTCAGCTAATAGACAATACACAAAAGAGACGAGTTACGCCACCGAAGCTTACATCAAAACCACATAAATGGTAGGTTAATTGAGAAATCTTGATCAACTTTCTGAACCATTCGTTTTCATTTCAAGCTAGCCATTGTTATTTTTAAAAATATAGCAAAGACTAATGATTCGTTCCAAGGTTCAATGCACAATGTCCTAAACCGAGCTTTTATATATGCAGGCTAAGAGAACTAATGAACCAGATGTAGCGGAGTTCATATCAGCGATTGCAGCCGGAAATAACGCTCAACTCATGGTGGTTGCATGTGCTGAGGCTGCCGGCTCCACCACCCAAGGCCTCATTGCTGCATCTCATCAAACTGGTGGCAGGCTGATCTGCATCGTGAAGGGAATCGAGGAGCTTCACTCTTCCAAGCAAGCTCTTAGCTCAGATGCGAGCCAAGTAGAATTTGTTGTAGGAAATGCTCAAACTCTCTTGTCAACTGACTACAAATCTGCCGATCTTGTGGTTATCGACTGCAATCTAGAGAATCATGAAGGGATTTTGGGAGCGATACAAACCGAGAGAGAAAAGAGTACGATTGTTTTGGGGTATAACGCTTTTTGGAAGGATTCCTGGGTTTGGAGCAGATTGAACAGTCACTTGTTGCCGATTGGAGAAGGGTTGTTATTGATGAGAATCGCCGGACAGTCTGACAATGGTGGTGGCAAGAACGGTGGCCACGGCGGCAACAAGGGCAGAAGGCCAAGTCATTGGGTGGTTAAAGTAGATAAATGCACGGGCGAAGAGCATGTTTTTCGGATTAGATCACCAGGTGGTAGAGTTGTTCGGGCTTAAAGTTTCTACATTCTTGTTGCCTTGTTGAAGCTGTTCATCCGTAAATGTATATGACCATATATAGCTTATACATAATCGTCTTCTGGGTGTTAAGTAAATCACCAGAAAGATTAAAAAATTGTACTTACTGTCGATTATGGAATTTGCGCTATTTTAGAACTTAGTTTTAATGAAATTTTGATTAAGGAAGTTTTTTATATCATGATTCATGAAGTATGGGGCATTATTTATTTATTTATTATTTATTTAATATCATTAATATTTGAATACACTAGTTAATAAAGTTTTTCTTACTTAAAATATATTTTTTTTCATCATCATTCTTGGCATGTTATATTCATATATAAATAAAACATGTAATAGCTCTCGGTCATATGTTATACTGTATTTATATATAAATAAAACATTTATCAAATTTTTATTACATTTTATTTGTTATTCATATATTAATAAATAGTATGTTGATAAAATACAAAGTGTTTTTAAAATTCGAACTATATATTCATATATGACTAACAAATGATCTGTAAAAAAATTCTAATAAATGTGTTATTCATATATGAATATGACTTTTAAGAAGAGATAATATACGTTTTATTCATACGTGAATATAACATGTGATGAGAGTTAATGTAAATTGTAAAAAGTTTATGACATCTTATATTTATATATGAATGATACTTAAATTATAAAAAAAAAATTAAGCATATTTTTTATACATAACTGAATAACAAATATATTGTAATTAAAATCTGATATACTTTTATTCACTTATGAATTACGAGAGTTGAAACTATAAAAAAATCTTAAAACTATGTCAATCTATTATAGAGAATAAAAAATTATAAATTTTGATATATTTAAAATTGTTTTTTGATAAAAATAACATCTTAAAAATTAAGAAGAAAATGAAAAAATAACTATGTTTTTGTATATAATTAAGGTAATGATTAACATAGTTTAAAGAAACATATTTTGTTTTAAAACACGTGTGTATTTCTTTCCACCTTTCTGTCGGTACGATGAAAGATTTTGCAATAAAAATAAATGATAGACTGAGACTAATTCCTCCATTATCAACTTTTTTAAATTTCTCAATTGAACATATATATATATATATATATATATATATATATATATATATATATATATATATATATATATATATATATATATATAACAACTTACTGAAATCGTCTCTATGGTTTGTCAAAATTGTGTGTTTGGTCCCTAACATTTTATTTTTATTTTTTATTTTTTTGCATTAGGATCGTCCATTTTTTTTATTACATATTTCATCCCTGACAGACATGAAAAGACTATAATGCCCTTAATGATATTTTCTATTATTTTTTAAATATTTCTAAAACTATTTTCTTATTTTAATTTTAGAAATGAAAATATGGGGTCCACTTCACATAATGAGAGTCACATGTTACATACATCCGAGACCTCCACCCCATTTATCTCCTGTCACTTTTTCGATGAGCACCCAAAGGCCACAGTCCCCTTTACTGACCTTCCCCTCCCCTCCCCTCCCACCCCCACCTCCCTTCTTGACCAGAAACACTTCACCACCAATCATTTGTACTTGGTACCACTCGACAGTTGAAAAATGGAGAAGAAAAAGACAAATTTTTTATTTCTACAAATCTGGGTCTAAAGCCACCAGTGCCGAAAACCTGCACCTTGGTCAAGAGCCTCTACTGAAGCCGGAAACCTGCATCTCTATGTTGATATATTCATTTCCATCTCTCAGATATTTGTTGAACTTCAAGCTCCGCCTACCAGATCTGCATCTTCTTTTCTTTTTCCAGATCTTCGTCACTTGCAACTCATCTCTGAAGAGCTAGGTGGAAACCTGCATCTCTATGTTGATATACTCATTTCCATCTCTCTTATATTTGCTGAACTTCAAGCTCCGCCCACTAGATCTGCATCTTCTTTGTTTTTCCAGATCTTCATCACTAGCAACTCATCTCTTACGAGCTAGGTATCAAGGTCTCCTTCGTTTGTTCTAGGATTACTAATGACGACGACACTAGGGTGGTTTTCGTCTGCTCCGACGTTTCTATGCAGATCCAACATCCATATCCATCTACATTCACCTCCCTTCCATCTATAGAGGCGGTCGGAGCCGATAACCTCACCATTGATCAAGGTGTTGACCTTGACCTTGTCTTGGACTTGAGTTGCCCATTGTAAGGGTTACGAGTATGAATTGATAAGTTAGAAAAGTTGTTGTGTAGGGATTAAGGATTCGAGGATAGTTGGTTTTCGTACCGAGATCAGTAGGAGTAGGTCTATTACTACAATGCCAGCCCACAAGTAAAAGTGTTGAATAAATGATTGTCTTTGTGATAATTATCTAGGATTGATATGAGATATGTTTATTGTGCCTGATATGATTATTGTGCTTGATATGTTTACTGTTCTTAGTATATGTTAACAGTAGTAGGGGTGAAATAGTCCCTAGTTACTGGTTGAAAGATACCGAAGGGGAAGGTAGCTCCTAGTTACCGGTTGAGAGATACCGAAGGGGATGTTAGTTCCCGGTTACCGGTTGAAAGATACTGAGGAGGAGCCCAGCTCCTGGCTATGCCTGACGGTTACTGGTTGAAAGATACCGAAGATTATGCATTATTTGGTATGGGTATGATGGGGGAACTAACTAAGTTTTGTGCTTACGGTGTTTAGTTTTGGTTTCAAGTACCTCTTCATCTAAGGGGAAGGAGCCGGCGGAGTAGCAACGCATCACACATTCCCACATGATATTCCACATTTAAGAAACCTGTGATTGTACTATGATATTACACTATTTGATCATATGGTTTTGAGACTTATGATTTATGACTTTATGTTGAAATGATATCAATGATGTTTTCCTTAACTGGTTTTACAAGTAATATACTCTAAAAATGAAAAAAGTTGGGTCTCAATTTTGGGATGTTACAAACCTTATGGACCAAACACACAATTTTGTGAAAATTTGAGAACTCCTAATATGCTTATCATTTTTGAAAACCAAGACCACCACCAATCTTCATGAAATACATCGTGTCAGCCATCTCTAAGCTAAAAAAAATATTTGGCGATTTTATTAAATATGCATGTATGAACATTTAAGTGCGGATAATCATGAGTTTGCAATTCATATTTATGCATGCATGCATATGTGCGTCCACCAGTGTTGTAAAAATCATGACTAGGTCTTGATTAATCCTTAGGCGTTACTTAATCGACTAGAGGACGGCTAACGATTAATCCCTGCATACATAATGAATGAAGAAGTAGAAATCAATGAAATTTGAACACTCTGAAGAAGTTCCATCTCAATATAAGCGATTTGGGGTATGATTACTATTGTATTAATCATATTAATCTATTTTGTTATGATATCAATGGTATTTACGGACTTTGATATGGTATTAGTCATATTTAATTTTTTTAAATTAAACAAATTAGCAATTAATAGTCTCCTGATGATCCCCACCTTGACGATTAATCCCTTAAACCCAGTCCACAAACTAGCTAATGTCGGGTGTTATTTACAACCTTCGCGTCCGTTATCCATATAATTGCATTTGTCGTCCATATTGCTACAGATAATCATGTGTTCACTATCCATATAACTACCGATTATCAATATTATTACAGTGCGTCCGCAGTTCAAAATTTTGCATGCATTCATATTTAGATGTGCGTATATGCATATTTCAAAAAAAAAAAACAAACGTTAATTTTTTTTAGTATTGATTCCTCTTACAGGATGCATTTCGTTAATATTGATGGTTTTGGTTTTGAAAATTAATGAACAAATTTAGATTTCTCAAATTGTCACAAATCTTTAAGTTCTTAAAAGAACTGCTAACCATAGACTAACAAACTCATGGAGTGTGCATGGACATTATTTTTGTGGGTTTAGTATTTAAAATAATTATTTAAAAAGGCAATCGATATATATATATATATATATATATATATATATATATATATATATATATATATATATATATATATATATATATATATATATATATATATAGCCTAGTACGTGTTCGGGAAAAAGATGTGATATAAGAGAAAGATAATAGTGAAATTTCGAAAATCTTGGTTAATTTAAGAAATTAATGAATGCATATTAAATGCTGAAGATTTAATTAATACTTATTGTATCTTTAACATGTAATATGCATTATTTAATTTCCTAAAATAACCAAAATGAATGGTCCAGAATCAGACTTACATACACACAATAGATAGTTAGAACACAATAACCTATATATATATATATATATATATATATATATATATATATATATAATCAAGTTTGTAACTACCCGATTCTCAGGTATTGCTTAACTAAAATTTATTGGTTTAAGCTCTACTCGACGAGTTGGTTGACCTACTCTTCGAGTAGCAGCGGGGTGGGATCGCGTGTTAAGTGACCTACTCGACGAGTCCATGCTAGACTCGGCGAGTAGGAGCTGGCAGTGGAAACCCTAAATCCTGAGGTTTGCACATCTATTTAAAGGAGACTTAGCCTTCTTTGGCCTCTTTACAGTCTTTAAGAGCCCCTTAAAACCCTAATTCGTTTGTGTGTGCCTTGGTGTGGTATTTGAAGCTTGGAAAAGAGGATCTTGGAGGAAGAAAGATAAGATTGCAAAGGAAATTGAAACAAGGAAGGAGTGGGAAGTAGGAATTTACCTCAGGTAGCATCCTTTGGAGGTATCAAAGTGCCATTCTTACTTCCCTTTTTCCCTTTTGTTGACTTTCTAGGGCTTTTTATGGATTTTTAAGTTGGTATGATGAGCTATAGGCTAGATCTGAAGTTGTAACTTCAGATCTGGACCCTCCTTGGATTCTAGAAGCATAAAGTCATAGTCTTGGTTGTGATTAAGGTCCCTCTTGAGCATGAAGTTCCATTAAGAACTTAGAATAGACATTTAGAGCCTTTATAGTCATGCATGCACGTAAAGTTTGCAACTTTACGTGATAAGCATGCCCTAGAAGCTTGGATCTATGAGTTGGAACCCTTGCATGGCTCAAAATATGTTTGTATGGAGGAAAAGGATTGAATGGACTCAGCGAGTCGCAAAGTGACTCGGCGAGTTACATGAAGATGGCCGTGAACTCGACGAGTTGGATAAACAACTCAGCGAGTCTGATGAAGATCGCCATATGACTCGACGAGTTGAAGAACAACTCGGCGAGTCGGATGAGTTTCCTATGGGATATGTATGAGTGTGTATCCGTTGAGTTGCAAGGAGGGAACTCGACCGGTGACCTTAAGTTTGATCGAGAATCAAAGGATCTCGACGAGTCACTCCAATGACTTGGCGAGTTGGAATGTACTTCAGGGAACTCGGCGAGTAGCCAAGGGTGCTCGGCGAGTTAAGGTCAAGATGGACTGTTGACCTTGACTAAGGACTTTGACTTTGACCAGGGGTTGAATAGTGGGTTATGGGGTACCTTATAAGGTTAAGGACTTATGAGTATGATGTACTATGATGATAAGTGGTGGAACCTGTGTCAAGTGATCCAAGAGTTGGAGTTTACCTTTCATGTCGACATCTGCGAGGTGAGTTATCCCTACTATGTCGATAGGGTCTACGGCACCAAGGCCGACCCTTTAGTTGTTATTGTTATGGTATGCTACATGTGGTAATGATCTGTTAGATCGGAATCGGGGTAGACATTATATTATGCTATTATGATCCGTAGGGATTGGTATGTTAGTGACCTGCTAGGTCGGTAGTCTAGTTACAGGAGAATTCTATGATTGATGATCAGTGTGACATATATGTTTGATGTTTGTATATGCTTGTATATGATAGTATGCACACATGGTTATTTGATGGTGGTTGGGTTGAGGCGGTCCTGCTTTGTGCTGAAGGCCAATATACCCTATGAGCGGTCCGGGGAGACTGTAGGCCCACGTGGCGGACCAGTCATGCCGAAGGCTCGGGATAGATTCAGACAGACTGTAGGCCCAGTAGGGCGGTCCAGTCAGGCCGATGGCCCAGTATGCATGATGATTGATTGATTATTACTGATATGGTATTGTCAGTGTGGTATTGGTATTTTGGGGGTAGCTCACTAAGCCCTCGGGCTTACAATTTTCAGTTTATAGTTTCAGGCACTTCAGGAGATCATGGAAAGGCGAAGGCGTGACCGTACCGCTCCTCATCCTTATGTTATGATTTTTGGGACACTCTGATGGAAAATGATTTGAAAACATTTTGTAAACAATGCTATTTGTTTTTTATTTGTGATTGCAAAAGTTTAAATTTGGCGTAAAATTTATGGATGTTACAAAGTTCAATGGCAAAATCTCTTTAGAGGAACAAACCAAGGAACTACACATCTATGCACCTATCAAATGCATGTTTATATTTATTTATTTTTTTATCTAACATTTCAAACAAACTTAGTGAATTTACAAGAAGCAAGGCTTCGAAACTTTGATTTCTTCCTCTTCCGAGCTTCACTCCACTATCGCTGCCTAAATCCTTAAAACATCAATGGGAATTCATCCAATCACCTCTTTGCGGTGGAATTCATAAAAAAATATGACAACCTAAAATTTGGAGTCTTGTAGCCACTGTCATCCCATATCTGTTCACGCATTTATATCAATCAAGATTTCATATGATTTCTAATCCTTCGATCAATGTTACAACTTTGTTGATTCTGGATCCAATTAATCACGAATACTAGTTTGATACCGGCTTCTGATTCATCTAAAATCCTGTTTTCGCATTGAATGTGTACTATGCAACATCTATCACTCTTGTAGCTTTATTTTCTATTAGGTTCGATAATTTCATTATTGTATTCAACATTTTTTAGATATGCTTTGTAGCTCATGATCATCTAAAGTAATCATTTCTTATATATATATATATATATATATATATATATATATATATATATATATATATATATATATATATATACATAGTTTCACTTGTATATTGTGTCTAGACTATTTTAGGTTTGATGGCGAAATCAACATCACTACAGGCTCACAATTTTCACTTGCAATTGTGGTATACACACCCCACCCACCAGGTGTTCGACAAAATGCCTTCACATATTATAACACTCAAAACTAATAATTACAATCCATGCTTAGCTCTAAAGACTATAATGAAGGTTCCACATTACCTCTGAAATGGAATTTTAATGGACTCAATTAAATTGTGAATTATCATTTTGGTAATATATTAATGACCATATAAACTGAATGATAGATGCCATGGAAAATCGAGGTCTTAACCCATGTTGTTTTACAATCTGAGAATTATATCTGATTCAACATTAAGTGATAAAAGAAGAGAGAGTGAAGTTTTTATTTTATAACGCATACCCATGCCATTTCAAATGTTAGAAAGTCACAAGAAGTCCAGGTGGGAGAAAGGTTAAAAGGGAAACTTATTATTATTTTTTTAACATCATTATTGGTTTTTTTAGTTGACCATAACCCTGTCATCATCTACACATTATGATGAAATTGTTTTAATAACCCTCTTCACATTACAGAGATTCGAAAGTTATTAAATTGAAGTAAAAAAGTTTTTTAAAAATCGTATGCATTTGAATGATGCATGGTTTTTTAAGGATAATTTCCCAGCAAAATTATTATTTTTCCCTATCTTTCCAGTCTCGTAACTCCACTATACGAACTCAAATTTGGGAAAAATTTATATCGTTGGAAAGCTTGTTAAGAGTACTACAACTTCCATATTATTTGTTTCATCTGAATATGTCTAGAACGGGAGTTATTCAGCTGTTACATGGCAAGTCGAAATATTACAACATTTCAAGTGTTTGAACAACCAACTTCAAACGACCATATCTCATTCATTACATATCCATTTTCTTCGATTCGTTTCCCTATGTACTCTTCATTTTATAGACTACAACTTTGCTTTATAATGTTCTTTATATTTAGCTATGAATATCGACTTATTAAGCTCCAAATTTGACACATTGTAGCTGTCTAAATCCCAAATCAGCTTTTCATTAATTTTTGACCTACTTTGCAACCTAATATATTTTTCATATGAACTCCTTTTAAGCTGATTCTTTTTTATATTACTTCATTTTCAAGTCTACTATAACTTACCTTTGTACCCTTTTTTGCTTTCCTTTCCTCTAGGGTTGACTTTTATGGTCTCAAAGTTGGCATTTTATCAATTTTGTATGAAATTACAATTTTGATATTCTTTTCCACTTTTGCCATTGAAGTTAATCCATTACACCATAAGCATATAAAACTCATATAACTCGTATAATGGTGACATATTTACTATTATACCCCTTTGTGGGTTATGTAAAATAACTAATTTACCTTCTTTGAACATTTTGCCCTTTATTGCTATTTTTTAATTTCCAACTTATTTCCTTTTCTTTATCACCTTCTAAACATCCAGATTTTTGGAAGGTTACATATATTCATATAGTTATTCATATGTATATGCATATACCTATTCATATACATTCGCATAATACGTATGTATTTAATAGTCTTATGAATATACTTATTCTTATGCATATGCATATACTTATGAATATGTATATGCATACACATAAGAATAATAATATGTATTTAATAGTATTATGTATATATTATTTTTATGCATAAGCATAATCATATGTATTTAATTGCCATATGGATATACTTATTCTTATGGATATGTATGTATGTATGTATGTGTATATATATATATATATATATATATATATATATACATATATATATATATATATATATATATATATATATATATATATATATATATATATATATATATATATGCATATGCATATAGTTATTTATATGTATATATTTATTCATATTTATATGCATATGTATATGCTTACTTTTATGGAATCAAAGTTGACATTTTATCACTTTTATATGGAATTACAAATTTCATATTATTTCCCACTTTTGCCCTTGAACTTAATCCATTACACCATAAGCATATAAAACTCATATAACTCACACAATTATGACATATTCATTTTTATATCCCTTGCTAGTTATTTAAAATAACCATTTTACCCTCTTTGACCATTTTTCCATTTATTGGTATTTGTCAATTTCCAACTTATTTCCTTTTCTTTCTCATCTTCTAAGCATCCAGATTTTGGGACGTTACACATATTCATATAGTTATTCATTTGCGTATGCATATAGTTATTCTTATGTATATGCATATACATATACGTATTCATATACATAAGCACAATACATATGTATTTAATGACCTTATGAATATACTTATTCTTATGCAAATGCATGTACTTTATGAATATCCATATGCATATACTTATGAATATTCATATGTCATATACTTATTCTTATGCATATGCATATACATAAACATAATCATATGTATTTTATTGGCTTATGTACATATTTATTTTTATGAAAATGCATACGGATATACATATACATATGCATATTCATATGTCATATACATATACATATGTATATACATATGCATAATCATAATCATATGTATTTAATTGTCATATTCATATTCTTATTCTTATGCATATGTATATGCATATGCATATACATATACATATACATATATATATATATATATATATATATATATATATATATATATATATATATATATATATATATATATATATATATATATATATAGGCATTAAACATGTTTTCTTAAACATGCATGTGCATATGCACATGTTTTTTTTTAAAAATATGCATATACACCAATAAAAAATATGAATATGCATTAAAATTGTATTTTTTTTAAATATTAATTTGGAAATGTAAAGAATATTTTTGCTGATTAAAAAAAATAAAAAAAATAATTTTTTATTTAAATAAATGAAAATATACCTTATATTTCGAAATTAAGATTTTTCAAAAAAAATGTATTTTTCTGTATATTCATATATTTTTTTTTTGTGAAAATATACATTTTCAAAAATGTGCATATGTACATCCATATAATTTTTTTTTTCAATTTTTTTTATTTTTTATTTTTTATTCTTTTATTTTTTTTTGCATTTGTGTTGGATATATGTATTTAAATTTACATGTAAAATTTTTATACCTAAATTCATTATAGATAAGAAGCTTGTTGGTTGTTTCTCTCAAATTAGTTCTCCATTGATCTTGCATCTCCCCCCCCCCCCCCCTCTCTCTTTCTCTCTCTCTCTCTCTCTCTATATATATATATATATATATATATATATATATATATATATATATATATATATATATATATATATATATATAAATAGTTTTCGGGACACGTGGCTTCTTCTCTTTTACCTTAATTTTTGTTTCTCCGCTCAATTCTTCTTCCTACATAAACACATGACATTCCTCTATTATAAAACTGGGGTAAATCGATTGTTTGGATTCTCTGAGAGTCGTGATGCACTTTCTGATTGAAATATTTTGATGTATAATCGAAAATTCAACCAGATAAAAGTCAGAGATTTTGAGAACGGAGAATGAAGAATATTATGAACTTCTTGTGTACCAAAAAAATGGTATATAATTCGCTATGTATGAAAAGTGCCTAAACTGTCACAAGGCAATAATAAAATTGCCATAAAAATCGGGTTCAAGATAAGGGCCAAAACCAAGTCTATTTTCTCAATTGACTCTGGCCAGGGGAAAATGGACTCCACCAAGGGTTGTTACCCACTGGACCCCCCCTACCAGGGGCGCTGCCCCCAGACCTCCGTTGGTTCAGCGGTTTTGCCTCTAAATATCATTGTACTTCCAACAAGGACAAACTTAAACAAGTGTGCACTCTGAACACCAAGAACTTGTTCAATATTTATCAAGTTAACATTTATTCAAACAAGTTAATCCCATTAAAATTAAATAAGATGGTTGACACAAAATTAGCAACGATCCTCCCCAATTTAAGTCTAATCTTGATTAACTTAAAGCAAAGTCATAATAAACAACAAATTGATGAATAAATGAAATGCCATGATGATTGAATTTCACATTACTATATCAATCATCCAAATATTCGAATATCAAGTTGTCACTAAGGATTGAATCATTTCTACTCATAGTGAATACATAAAGATACTACACATCACAATTTAAATACTCATATGTTTTAACTTGACACTATATTTTACTAGCATGTGTCTTATCCTTCAATAATCATATCAAAGCTAAGTCCTAAACTTATTGAAGCAGCTAAACTTCATGCTTATCTAGATAGTCCTTTTACTCTTTCACCTACATATCTATTTTTTCAAAAGAACTATTAAGATATAAAACTTCAACCGCCTTTACTTGTACTACCGAACACATACCTTAGGATGATGTAAATAATATGCTCTGATCTTCAAATATAAATATTTCGACATTGAATTCAACATTTAACATTATACCAGATGGGAAATGGGTATCTTAATACAAAAGATTTTATGTGGACTTTAAACCCATCCCTACAGCCTCCTTGTGCACAAGATCTCTAGCTAACCATTGGTTAGATGATCAACTAAATTTAACTAAGTTCTCATAAACTCCACAGATATCACACCATTTATGATGAGCACACAAAAAATACTATTCCTAACACCTAAATGTCTAGAATTCCCATTATACACATGACTATAAGCTCTATATAAAGTAGCAACACTATCATACCTGGTATAAATGGTGGATATCGATTTAGTCCATAATGGAATTTCATTGTAACGATCCAGATTTTCTAAAATCTAATCTCAGGGAAATATCAAAGTTTTCTTACAATTATGGAATTCTACTAAAATTTAAAACACTTTACTTCCCATAACAAATCACGAGTTTATAATAAAATATAACTATTTACGTGAACAACAAGGCAATAAATAAATAGCATCCTACTATCTAATTCTTGTCTTTGTACTCCAGTTTTCTCTTCTGGGACCACAACTGTTGCTACCTGAAATTGCAAATCATAAACATATCTAAAACATTATACACAATGTATCTATTAAGTTATTCTTTATGCTTTTGTTTTCGTCCATCTTTCTTATCATTCTCATACTTTATCATCTAACTCTTTATTTCATAGCATACACTACCATCACTTCTCTTCTTTCATATATCTCTTATACTATTATCTAATCTTTCTTTCTACTCTTTCTCACACTCTTCTCTTTCACTCTCTTACTCTTTATTAGCCTCCATCTCTAATAACATATTGGTATTCTACACAATACCAATAATGTCTAGACATTCATACTCTAGGCATAGTTACATGCTCTGCTACTTGTTTCTAGCATACACCTCATACATACTCTAATTATATGTACATGCTCAGTTACATGTTCTTACACGTATATTCTTCATTTGTCTTTATCTCATTACTTGGAGACATTCACTTAGTGCCCCAAGATTCATCATATATATACATACATATATATATATATATATATATATATATATATATATATATATATATATATATATATATGTGTGTGTGTGTGTGTGTGTGTTAGGATACCATATGATACTTGTCAAGACTCAAAACAAATCTGATACCACTTGCCAAGTTATGATGACCCTTGTTATGAAGTAATGTGGATAACACACAAAACTAAAAGCTCACAAAGACACAATATTTATTTGGTTCAGTCAAGGTGATTTATGTAGACGGGCAGGAGGGGAGTATTCTTTATTCATAGAGTTCTCAAATATAGATTACAAGTACAACTAAAAAAAGACTCAATCTACTCGTTAAGGATATATGACACGTGAAATGATTTAGCATGCATCCCTATTTATAATGAAAGGATCAGACCTAAAACCCAAATGGGCCAAGCCCATTGGACCATAGGCCAATGAAATGTGTCAAAAAATCACAATCCACCATGCAATATCTTCTAGAACATTCATACATGTCATACAACACATGAGCATTAGCAACGCACATGATTGAGTGTTGGGTTTTATTAAAAAAGTATTTTCAAAAACATGATTTTTAACAACGAAAGACTTATAATATTTTGAATAACATAAACAAGTAAAACCCACCAAGGATCATCTTAAGCTTGAATTTCATAACCAAATGATGAACTTCAAGAGAGTATAAAATCAAGTAATCTTCAAGAAAAAGATAAACAACATGGAGAGTGTAACATGACCAAGCATGTTATAGTTTTGATGTGCGTTAGAATCTACAAGTGAAAGCCTTTCTTATGTCTAGATAAAGTAGAAAGTTAACTTAATGGTCCTTTACAATTAAGCCCTTATAACACTTGACAAGGTATCATTAAGCCCTTATAACACTGGACAAGGATGTTCCACATGCATGCAAGCCATGCTTAATACTTTTGATTAAACAATCAAAAGTTCCATACTCCCTTATCCTATCCCTATTTTCTGATTTTATATAAAAAAAGAAGCATGAATTTTAAATTTTATAAACAAGTTTATAAAATATAAACTCTAACGTTTTGGTAAAAGACAAAAGAATTCATCTAGTCCAAAAGGTTTTGCATGACTTTTTAATTCATACCATATGAATTATGTAATGTTACTTGCTAATGAAATTTATTATTTCCATGAAATAAATAGTTTCCAATTAATTATAAGATTTTATTGAATATTTATTAAAACAGTTTCTAATAAATAATCAATTGTATCAAGTTGTTATTAGTGTGGCCCTTTAGTATCATATGTTAATTATCAATATCACTTTAATATGATTCTTGAGCATACTAGATCTTTCAATCTCGATCCCACTTCCACAAGATTCATATTAGACTGATATAGATAGTAGTGAACATTTAGCAACATTTCACTGCCCCCATCAACATACGACTTTTTGCCATTCTGTTAACGCCCAATTCCCAAAATCTACAAGCTACAAGTGGTGTATATAAGGTAACTTTATCAATTATCCTTTTGTCACAGACATCATGTTAAACATGAGATAGGGATCGAAATCAATCTCATATGGTGTTCAACTTTTGGTAAGTCGCCTTAGATGTCTAACTCTCAACACATAAGAGGAACAAATCCCATCTTGACTACATAATCCTCTTGCATAGTCCATACCATACCTAAAAATGGCTTTTATAACTGCCCGGTTAAGGATCAACGTTCGACCATATCTAAACATAGGATTCCCCACAGTTAAGTCTGACTATGTATCTCAAGTGTTAAGGATACAAAGATAGTACCTTTTAATAAAGTATCATTCACGATAGCGATAGGTGAGATGATCTTGATACGGGTTAGTTCAATACCATTTCTTTGACAAGTACCTATGAAACTTTGTTACAACCCAATGCCTACCTTCATCCGGTGAAAGTCAACCAATCCAATTCATATTAGTCTTACTTCATAATTGCTCCCACAATTATAACCAACTATGAACTTTTAGATTAATAAGATTATTCATGGATTAAACATGTTAATATAGAACACAACAATATTGATGTTATGATTATATCCCAGTATATCAAAACATTATATAATAGTTGTTGTCACAATGTTCCAATACCTAAATACTAAATCCAAATCAAAATCCCATTTCTAGAATAATAAAGTCTTATAGATGAAGTGTGACCATTCATACTTAACTCAAAAGAAGGACTTTATTAATGGGTTCGACTAAACTTAATTTGTGTGAATTTTGTTAATACTATTATCTCCATATTTGACTTTACTCTATGTATAGTTATCTTGGAGTATATGATTGGTATTCTTTCGTCACATATATTCCCTTAGCTCAATCAAGTATACTCTCGAAGTCAGAAAGATTTCTATGTGATCCTTGAATGGCAGAGATCAACATAGCTTTAAACTTCCAAAGTAGCGTACTCTTATTTTGTAGTATATTGTGTCATTTTGTTTTGGTTGGCCCTCATTCAAACTAAAGTTACTCTTCGTCTCACAATGGAGTCATAATCCAATTATAATTCATAACTATATATGTTTTTTTAGAAATCAAAATCTTATGTAGCTCTTTACATGAAGATTTGTATTCTAAACCATATGTCTCATATACATTCTCTTAGTTCTTCCAAAGTACTCTTAGAATGTTTCTATAGTCATCCAGTGACTTAACCATGTATTCAATTGGTATATTATGATATGCTCATGGCATGATCATATATCAAGTCTTATGCATAATATGGCATAAATGATGGATTCATTTTCCATGAAAATTGAATATAAATCATTTCAGCTAGTTCAAGCCTATGAGCTAGGTCATTTTGAGGCTGGCTCAAACTTAGTGTCGTATGATAATGCTAAGGTTCCTATAAAGGAATCTTCTATCTTGATCTCTTTCAAGATATTGGCAATATATGCATAAGTATATAAAACTTTTAACATTCATTTTATTTATCTCTAAATATTTTACATTCCAAGAATGTATCTTGTCCTTCCTAAGTCTTTCATTTTAGAAACACATTATGAGTCAAGGCGAAAACCCCAGGCATGGTCAGAATGTAATTTCTCGTGATTAAATATGTCTCACTCATATTAGATTAAGAATGTCACTATGCTCCCACTAGTTCTTAGTAAACACACATTTTCTATTTATTTTGATATAAAAACATACCATGTGGTTTTACATTAAAATGATGATTGCAACATTGAGATGTTTGCTTTATATCCACTAGTGGATCTCAAGCTTTACACATTTTGTTAGGATAACATGAATTAAGAAAACCTCCAGGTTAATCTATATAGATATCTTCTAGTATATGTTAATTAAGAAAGGTGGTCTTTCTTAAAATCATTTTGCTATATCTCATATTGAGAATATGAATTTATAATAAACAAAATCATTGTTGATCTAATCATAGCTACTTAAGAAAAAGGTTTGATCACAATCAATGTCACGAGTATGATAAAGACCATAGTAAATGACATGAGTATGATTTTATAACAATGACGTTTGTTGATTTTGTACCTCTTCCAATTTTGCCTGAAGAGCAAGAATTCGCTGATGCATCTCTTCACGAACTCGAGCGGATTCGGCTAACTCAAGTGTTAAATTTTTGTTGTTAGAATATAAATCGATATTCTATTGCATCATCTTTGTTTTCTCCCTCTCCAGGACTTGATAACTTGATCGAAGTTTGTCAATGCATTCTAAAAGATTGTTGAATTCCATCCTCTTCACAGTGGCCGTAGAATCACGAGCCTTGTTGCGTAGTGAAACTTCATTCATCCAATCCAAGCCTTCAAGGATGTGGGAACGAGCTTTGTCCATTCCTTATTCATCAGTTATCTTACCAAAAGCAGGCTTATTGGTGAAGTTGGTAGATGTATAAGGATGAAGGAAAGAAGGAAGAGACGAAACTAGAGACATCAAAGTAAAAGGAGTAGCTTAACTTTTCACAGGAATAAAATCTGCATACGCAAAAAAACAAAACTAATAAAGAAGGGAAATACCAATGTGAAAAGTGAGGGAAAAAAGGATTACACCTACCAAATTTCAAAATAGTTGAACCAGAAGGAGTAGAAATAGTCACAAGCATACCTTCGGAGGGAGTGTCGAGAGCTGTGTAATCAGCCGAAGATATTAAAGCCTCAACAACAATGGTATTAGAAGCAAGGACAACAGGAGCTCCGGAGATTGGTTAAATTACAACAAGAGGAGTCACGATAGTGGTATTCGGCATCAGGGGACAGATGCCAAATAACTTCTCTCGAAAAGCTTACTTGGACACACCGTTCTTAAGAAGAGACATCATAGGAAGGATCTCAGAAGTAGGCGACACTAAGACTCTCAATTAAGAGTCAATGGACAAAAAAAGATTTGTGATTGGAGTCGGAGTAGTTAGAAGAACCTGTTGGATGGGTTCGACAACTGAAAGAACCTGTTGGATGGGTTCGACAACTGAAATAAGAGTGATAAGAATAATGGATTCTGTGGTAGCTTCGGTTACGGCGCTTAACTCCGGGTTAGAATAAACGGGGCATTCATGTAGCCTGGACGACTCAATAATGGCCTCTAGAGTTGAGCGGTCAACATTGTTTGTAGAATCACCTGGGGTTACGCCCTCACTACCACCATCTGTATTCCAAGGAGTGGCAAGTTTAGAATGATGAACTATATGAGGATTTTTGGGGGAAGATAGACTTGAATGATTAATGGAAAGGGTAATGCCAAAATCCATGGATACGATTTCACTATCAAGTACCGTCGCCCTCTCTTTCGCTTGGACGAACCTTTTGGAGACTTGGTGGGAGGCTTGCCATGAAGATTTTTGGTTTTTTGTTTCGCCTTTTCAAGGGGGGGGGGGGGGGGGGAGGGGGGGAGATGAGGCCATGATATGGTCCCCAACCTCGTCTTGAACGTGAAACTCAATGCTCGGCTTGGATTCCAAATTTGGATCGACATCGGTCAAATCGTCATGGAACACCCTTAACCATGGAGCACGGGGGTAGGGAGTCTATCGATGACGTAAGCGGCATCGCCTAATCCGACAAGTTCAAGGGTTGAATCGTCAATGTCGGCCCACTTAATGAAATTGGCCACAAGACGATCAACGGCAGAACGTTCTTGATGGGTAAGCTCAAGGGCAGAGTCATATTCACGAGCATGGGCATCTTCAAGCTGAACGGGAAGAATGAATGCAGATGCATCCACAAAAAATAACTCAGGTTTCCATTTCTTAATAGAAGAGGTCAAGCCGTCATAAATTTAAATGGAGTTGTGGCAGATAAAAAATGATACCAAGTCATTGGTCACCATCGTTACATAAAAGTAGCGAAACACTGATAGGGATGAAACGATATTCAGGGCTTTGTTTAGAAGCATAAAACACATAATCTTCTTGAATCCATTAGGGGCGATTTGAGCAATATGAAGCTTGTAGTGACTCAGGGCGGAATTTAGAAAATCAAAAGTAGGAAGGTGAAGACCAGATCTAAAGAAGTTGGTGTAAACACCCACGTAGCCTGGAGGAGGATCGATAATGGATTGGGTCTCATGCGGGATTAGGGGCTTAATTTGAGAGTCGATGTGGTAAGATTTGATAATATCATCAAGCAGTTTTTGGGTCATAGAAGATGAAATCCTACAAATAGAGCGACCATCCTTTGCCATGGAGAAAAGGTAATGAAGCAAGCAAGTGGAAAGTAAGAAGAAGGCAGTAGGTGAAAGAGAACAAGTGGGGATTATTGAATCAATCGTGACCAATAAATAAGGAGACAAATGCAAAATCCTGAAGTGACAGTTACTCGATAAGCAATGATAATTTGAAAAACGGTAGCAGTCAAATCAATTGCTTGATTCGTCATACGGACTTATCCGTCACAACTAATGACGATAAGATGGAGACCTGCTCGACCCATCTTCATCCCCATTTCCCTAGGCATTAAGGTATAAAATCGATCCGACGCCAACGCCTCGGAGGTATGTAATCTGATCCATTCTCGAATACAATATCGAATTTCCCTATCTTGTTTACTGACATTGGCATCGGATTGTTCTCCCGAGTCCAAGTTCCGACAGACGTATAACAATTTGTTTATCTTTTAGGTTCGAACTAAAAGGGGGTTCAGACAACATCAAGTCCATCATTTAGACTAAGTAAATCTGAGAAACAACAACGAGGAATAACATTCTTCATTTTCTTTTCAAGAGGTTGAAAACCAACAACAACCTTATTGTTTGTAGTTGGTTTCGAAACCATTTGAGGAACCATATAGGGATTCACAATCGGAGAAGCAGTATTACTAACACCTTCTCCCCCCTTGTTTCGATGTAGCCCCACTAGTCGAAAGACCACCAAAAATCGAAAGATTATGAAACAAAAGTTTGAAGCATATGATCAAACATGGCTTCGGCAATCTTTATATTGTCTTTGATTAATTTCAAAATTACGAGTTGAACACTTATGTTGGCATGCGAAATGACATTACGTCCACGTGTTCTAGCATACTGTTTTTTTAGAAGACAACAAACGTAAAAACGTTTGTACGTCGTCTTCTCCAAACAAACATGGACCCTGTCAAAAACTTGTCACAAGGATTATTTGTGTTCTTTAAACGACAAGAACCATTTATGTAAATGTTTTCTTATTTTTCTTATAAATTTATTTACCGTCAACAAATAATTTGAAATAATTATAGAATTGCATAAGATTAATTTCTAGAAGGCAAAGCAAAGTATCAAATTACATTTGAAATATTTCTATTCTATGTTTCATCTCACGGGATGTCTTTCATCTGTTGTAAGATGCCAATTATTTTGTCATTATATATTAATTCGTTGAATATCATTAAAATTTGCAACACTTAAATAATTACTTATATGATCATTACAAATTATCTGATCGCTAAAATTTCAAACGACAGAAATACAGTCAAAGGTTATATCTGATCTTAATCTATGTCGGGCACGAAAAACAAAATGTAATGGTATATGTACGTAATCGACAAACACACGACACCCTTGTGTGTTATCGGATTGATATGGACTTTTCACATTGAACCGTAAATGGGTCACAGCCATTATGATATGAACGATACCTAAGTATAGGTGCCGGGGCCTCATTTATGTGTTGAAATCAGCAAACGACTTGATAATAAGTTTTGTGCTCTATTATCAGTCAATCATGATGGAACTCCTGTACGTATATACGGAATTTTATATGTTGACTCATGTGAGATGGACAATATTATCTCCAGATGGGTCTATGTGGGGCATAATTTTTGCATGGTGCATAACTTTAGTATAAAAATGTGGGACATTTGCACAGAACTGTTTATTACACTCTTTTTAGCAAGTTGATGGATCTAAGAACACTTTAGAAACATGTACCCTTGATCAGAAACCCTATCCTACACATGACATGCCTTTGTTGAGTAATGGGCCAACTTGTTTACACTGTTAGGATACATAAACCTTCTAATAACGACTGATGAAAGGGAGTGAGTCAAGCCTGCGACCCCACTTGTGAATTATATGTATCCATCTCAATCTCATTACTCATATATTGTTTATTTTGGCATAGATATATATAGAGTCAGTACCCACATGAGAAAAGCATACAAGCATTCATCTTCAAGTTCAAACAGCCTTCTACTTCACCAAAAGCTTCAACTAATAGACAATACAGAAAGGAAAATGAGTTACGATACTGAAACTTACATCAAAACAACGAAAATGGTAGGTTAATAACTAATTTATAAAAAATCTTGATCAACTTTCTAAACGACTAAACCAATCGTTTTCATTTCAATCTAGCCATTGTTAGTGTTAAAAATATATCAAAGAACAATGATTCGTTCCAAGATTCAATTAATGTACAACATCCTAAACAGCTAAACTCTGTTTTTTATAATTGCAGGGTAAGAAAGCTGACGAACCAGATGTTGCAGAGTTCATATTGGCAATTGCAGCCGGAAACAACGCACAACTTATGGTGGTTGCATGTGTTGGGGTATAAGGCGTTTTGGAAGGATTTGTGGGTTTGGAGCAGATCAAACAGTCACTTGTTGCCCATAGGAGAAGGGCTGCTATTGATGAGAATTGTCGGACAGTCTACAATGGTGGTGGCAATAACAGTGGCCATGGCGGCAACAATGGCGGAAGGCGAAGTCATTGCGTGGTTAAAGTAGATAAATGCACAGGCGAAGAACATGTTTTTCGGATCAGATCACAGGGTGGTAGAGTTGTTCGAGTTTGAAGTTTCTAGATTCTTGTTGCCTGTTGTTCGAGTTTGAAGTTTCTAGACTCTTGTTGCATTCGTATGAGAACCAACACCACTTCTGGTTCTAGGACATCAAATGTATCAAAAACAAATTGTATAAACACGTGTTGATTATCAATACAAGCTTTTCATGTTTTGCTACTTTACTTGAGGTTGTGTTTAAAGGAACTTGTTCTGCAATGAAACTCTCACTCTTTAAGCCTACTAGGGAGAAACTCGTGTTAGAGAGACACAAGTATGCTTCCCTTTTATCCACCCAAAAACCAAAATATATGTCGGTCAAGGTGTTGATCTTCTTTCTAACGAATCAGTCAGGAAGTTCGCTGAAACCCCGAATATAACACCCGGTTCCTGGTATGTATTTTAAATCAATTTTATTCATTTTTGTACAGGAACTCGTCGAGTTGGAGGCCCCAAACTCATCGAGTAGGAACAGAATTTGGACGTGGAACTTAAAGCCTACTCGACGAGTTGAGAGCCTCAACTCGACAAGTATGGCTGCCAGAATGAAACTCTCATTTTCAGGGTTTAGCACCCTATTTAAACACCTTAACCTCCAAAGGTTGGCCTCATTTACATCCTCTATTATCCGAAACCCTAGCCACGAAACCCTAGTGCACTTTTGAGTGTTTTGAGCAATTTTTGTGCATTCTTTTTGATTTAGAAGAAGAGGATTCTTCAAGAAGGAGCAAGGACGTGAAGGAGAAGAGTAGATCCAGAAGTTCAGCTCCATTTCTGATTCATTGGAGGTATAAAGTTCCTATCTTGTCTATTCAATGTTTAAATCTAGTTTTAGAGTGATTTCTCCATGTTTTGGTCCAAGAATGCTAGTCTTTAGGACTTAGACGTCCAATATGGGAAAACCCTTCAGATCTAGGGTCTTTAGGGGACTTCATGGCATAAAGGTGCCAACTTTGTGGCCATAAAGGTCCCATAAAACTTATGGGCCATTCTTTTGGCCTTTTGAGCAAAGTAGTCCATACATGCAAGTAAAGATAGGAACTTTACGTGATACATCAGCCCTAGGGGACCAGATCTATGGTTTGGAAGCATTGAACTCGATTGGCAATGACTGAATGGATTTAGACTAAGAGAACTCGGTGAGTTGGATCGTGGTCCCCCGACCTTTTCTGTTTACTGAGCAAATTTGGCGAGTCTAGGAGAAGACTCAGCGAGTTGGCCATAGTTTTTGGGTTTTGAAGACTGAAGAACTCGACAAGTTGTGTTGAGAAGTCCCGACTCTATTATAGGGAGGAACTCGACGAGTTCATGAAAGAACTTGACGAGTTGGATCGCGATTTCAAGGTTTTATGATTCATGCAACTCGACGAGTTGATGGACCAACTCGGCAAGTTGAGTCAACCAGGATGTTGACTTTGACCAGAATGTTGACTTTGACTAGGATGTCACTTTGACTTTGACTTTGACCAAAGTTTACCCTTAAAGGGTAATGAGTATAAAAGGATAAATAAAGGAAATTTTTATGTGTAGGATTCTGAGAGGGGTTGATTTCAGAGCAGGAGTCTTTACAGCTATTCCTAGTTATCGAGGTAAGTTACCTTCCAGTAGAAGTGGGTCGAAGGCACCAAGGTCGACCCACTAGAAGTTGATATAGCTGAGATGATTGTCTTTGTGATACTTGTCTGGTATGCCGCTATACGTTATGCTTTATATGCTAGTATGCTATGGTATTATGTGATAGTGGTAGGAGGGGCAAGTTAGACCCCGTAGTCGGTTGAGATAAACCGAAGGGTAGGTCGGGCGCCCAGATATGGTTGACAGTATGTTATGTTATTTTATTATGTGGTAGTGGTAGGAGTGAAATAGTCCCCATAATTGGTTGAAATAAACCAGTGAGTAGGTCGGGAATCTAGATATGCCTGGAAGGGTAGGTCGAGCACCTAGATATGCTTGACAGGGGTAGGTCTTGCACCCCTGTATGCCTGACAAGGGTAGGTTGAGCCCCCATATATGCTCAACAGGGTAGGCCGGGAAACTAGATATGCATGGCAGTATGTTTATTGTATGGTATGTGGTATGATGGGGGAACTCACTAAGCTTTGTGATTACAGTTTTCGGTTTTCATTTTAGGTACTTCCTCTTCGAAGGGAAAGGAGCCGGCATGACTGCAGCGCATCACACTAGGATTTCCGCACATGAGATCTATGGGATCTATACTCTGATATTATTTTATCATGACATGTTTTGAATATGGATACATTGGTTTTGATATGAGTTAGTACTATGACGTTTTCAAACAAATGGTTTTATAATTATTAAATTAAAAACAAAATTTTTGGTTGTAAATTTTGGGATGTTACAAGTTGGTATCAGAGCCTTGGTTTAAGGGATTCAGACACACCTTCTGGGGTGTCTGGACTTAAATTGAGGGTTTGGAAATCTTTTACAAAGAAAACAATTTTTCAAAAATTAAAATTAAGAGTTTTGAGAAAGAACAAGGTGTCTGATGCGTGTAATCGGCCGAGCTCAAGTAAGTTTTCCCCAAGATACCCATACATGTTTGCTATGATATATGATATGATTATGAGAACTGCATGCTAGATTAGTGCTATGGATCTAGGAAGGATGCCTTGTATGCTTGTTAGATGTGTATGAGAACTGCATGCTAGATTAGGGCTAAGGATCTAGGAAGATGCCTTATGTGCCTATTGTATGTGCTTACTGAATTGCATGATGGTACTGATTAGTCAGTGATAGGATAGCCTATTTAGGAGATGCTTGGTTTTGGTTACTCAATGCCTGAATGTTGCTTGCTTTGTGTTTTTAGGAGTCCTAGTTATCTTTAATTAGCTAGTAAAGGAAAAGTTAAGTTACATATTGCGAGGACTAAATAATTTCATAAGGTTAGGTCTAGCCCTATTTCACAGCTCTTGTCTGATTCCAACCGTTGTAGGACATGACCTCTCATTCGAAGAATTATCTGGTCTTAGTAATATGTAATGGTATTCGCGAACTAGCTATAGAGAGATAGCAGGGACTTCTTATGCAGATGACGGCAGAGAGTGGGTCGGAGATTACCCTAGGGTAAGCTTAGGATAAGATTAGTATAGTGAGTAGTAATAGTGAAAGGGACTTGGTGGAGTCAAGGCAATTCTTGAGGAAAGTACGGATAGATGTAGAAGGTAGTATGGGCCCGTGCTACTGAAAGCAGAAGATCCATACTCGAATCAAGGAGTGCTAAGATTAAGCAAGGGAACTTGTAAGTGTGAAACCTCTCGAGGTTATGTATGACCCTGATGATTGTGTGTTTTATTTCAAAATGGTGGTGACACGTCACAGAGCGGGAGGTTCAGGGTCTGGGTCAGGTTCGGGTATAGGTTCCAAGCCGGTAGATGATGGATTGCACGAGTTCATCACATTTGAGATTACAAGAGGCATCCTTGAGACGACCCCGGTGATTTTCGGGTTGATGAAGGAAGGGATTATCGAGCTGATGGAGGAGCACCTTAGGGAATTCAGGAGTGACATGGCACCTGGCCAATAAGGGACACGCAAGCTCTCCTTCAAGAATTTCAGGGGATGCAGAGCGCCTGATTTCAGCGGGGCGAAGGACCCCATTGTGGCTAGGCGATGGATTGTAGACATCGACTCTGGACAGTTGACGAGCTTCTGCCCTGAGGGGTCAAAGTTTTGATATGCTGGAGGTTGTTTAAGGGAGAGGGCCAGAGACTGGTGGGAGGTAGTCAGTGACACGTTGGGAGCCCCCACCATTGAGGCTATGAACTGGTTGAACTTTGTGACCAGATTTCAAGCTGAGTTTGCACTAGTTGTGGAGATTCAGTAGCTAGCCAGGGAGTTTATTAATATGAGGCATATGACTGAGTCAGTGGCAGAGATTACCGCCAAGTTCAGGGAGAGGGCCTTACTGGTGTCTCAGTATGCGGTTGATAAGGAGATGTGTAACACCGTAAATTTTCAAACAATTTTTTCATTTTTAAATCACATAATTCTCATAACACATTTCACAAAAATCCCAATTATCTAATTAACAAAATGCAACTCCATTTTCGTTTGATTAATAATCCAGGATCCTCAAGACATAACTCCTTCTTTGGTGTGCACAATCAAGCCGGCGCCTTCCCATGATCCTGAGAAGTACCTAAAACACATATCACACAACACGGTAATCACGAAGCTTAGTGAGTTCCAAAAAATACCAGATACACAAATAATAAGCCTCTCATGGCTATAACTTGGCATGGACCCTCCGGTCTCATGCGTCTCAGTGTGGACCCTCCGGTCTTCATAGCTCGGTTCCCTCCATTCCTGTCTCAATGGAAACCCTCCGGTCCCACAACTCGGGTTGGACCCTCCGGTCCTATCTCACTATACACAGAATATAGCATATATATCACACAGACAAAATGCATAACATCACATAACTCAAGTAAGCACATAAGTCCCTCCGGTCACGCATAGATACCACTCAAAGTAACTATAGTGAGAAGACTCACCTCGCAGAGAAAGCAATGTGTCCCTCGCTCGAGCCGCTAGTCTAATCTCCGCCCCTCCATGGCCTCTAAAAATCCACAGTTGGCCAAAACCCTATAGTCAACGAAAGTCAACGGTCAACACTGACCCAACTCTAAAAGTCAACGGAGGTCAAAAATCAAGTCAACAGCCCATTTTGACTCAACTCGCTGAGTATAGCTCATGAACGCATCGAGCCCTCGCCGAGTTGCTAGCCAACTCGTCGAGTCCATGTATCGTCCAAAAGATTAGGAAAACCCAACCTACTCATCGAGTTCATTCTAAATCCAAGGACGGATAAAACCCTCTCAACTCGTCAAGTTGTCTCACTAACTCGTCGGGCAGCACGCGTCAAAACCATCGGGTAAACTTAACCGACTCGTCGAGTCCTTTCAGACTCTTCTCTCATTCAGACATTTTAAGGTGGATTTATAACCCCAAACTCTAGATCTAGCCTCCAATGGTTGAGATACCATGTAAAGCTGCAAACTTTACGTCCATGCTCATATAAAGGGGCTAAACTCATCCAAAAAAGGCTTAACAAGGACATTAGCTCATGAAGGTTGTCCTTGTTGGATTAGATGCCTAAGCCCATAACTATTATTGGTATGTATTCGACCTAAGAGTAGCATGGTCCATTTGGGTTGCACTTCACTGGAACAATTTATATGGATAGTCTTTTAAGAATAGTATGTTTATGATTTATTATAAGTTCTAATATATTAAAATGGAATCATATTATTTAATTAGTATTGATCAATAATTAATTTTGAATTAATTTAGTGATCAAAAGGAACTAATTAAATATGGACTCTTATATATAGTATGGGCCAAGTTCATTTAGGTTGGGCTAAGCTTGCATGGATAGTCCATGGAGTTTTTAACCCATGGATCCTATGGAAATGAAAGGTCATGGGTATTAGGGTTTACATGGATGAAACCCTAATCCTCCATACTATATAAAGAGGTATTTGGCACATGAAATGGCACTAGTGTGTGAGTAAACAAGAGTGGGCCAATTTCTAGTGTGCTTACTATTCCCTCAAGATTTCCAAGGTGTTTTTGGTGATTTGTGATTCCACTTGAGGCTTCCACACTATTGGGGCTAAGCTCTTAAAGTTCAAGACTTCAAACTTCATCAAAAGCTATGTCATTTAACTAGGCTTTTGTAGTATAGGTGCTTCATATTATGCTAGTTAGGATGAAACCTTAGAATATTGAATATTTGCATGTATAATAGAGAAAACATAGATCCAAGGTTTATAAGGTTGCATGTACACCATAGGAGTGTTAGAATGCTCAAAACCTATCAGTGATATCAGAGCCTAGGCTTGTTTTCAATTACACTTGATGCAAATGGCTGAAAAATGCTGGAAAAATTGATTTTCTACTATTCTAGACAGTGGACTCGCCGAGTCCATGCACAAATTCATCCAACTCGTCGAGTTGGTTCATGCACTCGACGAGTTGGACCCCCAGACAGCATATCTTCGAGTTTTAAGGTTGGAATTGGTCTAGAATCATTATCTTAAACTGTTTTGGACTTAGAAAACATGTTTTTGATGTGGTAATGATTATGGTAAACCAATTTCAAGGTTATTATCAAAATTTCATGTTTTACATGTGTTTATGTAATTCTTGAAATTATTGATATGATTGTTCATACACTTATGAGTTTTGGTAGATCATAGGAGTTATTTGCAAATTGTTGATAGTTAATTCTTGATCTAAATGTGTTTTAATGGAGTCCATAATTTGTCCTCAAGTTACGGATTACCAAAAGTCATTTCTTTTAAAGATCCATGAAGAACCATAGGTTACATAATTGAAGAGTCTTTATCATAAATAGTTTTATGGACTCCATAACTTGTCCTCAAGTTATGGATGTTAAAGAGTCTCTTCATTAAAGTTGTTAAAACCTTAATTAAACTCATAAGTTATGAAAATCCAAAAGTTTTTGAATAGTTGAAAACTTTACCTCAAGTTTTGGAATTTGTAAAGTCTCACACACACTTTAATTCAAAACCCTAGAGTTTTAAAAGTTAAAATTCAACCCTTATACTTTATAGTATTATAAGTTAATAATATATATATATATATATATATATATATATATATATATATATATATATATATATATATATATATAAGAACAAAGTCATTTTTACCGTTAGTAGGCCTCATTCACGCTGCTGGTCTATAAGGGGGTATAAGGTTTCTACCTATAAGATGGCAGTTTAATGGGTGTCGACTCTCACCTACCGCTTCCTTATAATTTTCATTATAAGTATAATGTTAAATATAAAGTAACTAAACCCTTTATAAATTCTCAATCTTAGTTACTTTAGGAAAATATGAATTTGGTGCTAACCGATGAAATTACACTTTGGACTTTGCTTAATTCGTTAGTAGAGCATGTGTGGTTAACCGACACACTAACCTGGATTTAACAAGGTAGGCGAAGAGTAACTTAATGTTTATCATAGGATCAGTGGAGCGCGTGTGGTTAACGTGCACATCGATTAAGAGATAAATATTAAGAGTACCAAGTATATTTGCATGGTTATTCACACCTTGTTTTGTGATCCTCGGCATCCCAGTCACAAAACTTGAGAGGGCACAATCGAGATTTAAGCATGCCATTGAAAAGTTCAATGAATCTCAAAAGATCTAGGAGTTTCAAATCCAATTAAAACCTAATAAATTATTTCGTTTTTAATGGTGGAAATTGGTGAATCGTCATTCTCCTACCTTCAAATATTTTATAGCTTGGATTACGGCATTCCTCTTCCAAGTTATAAAATAGTGTGTTGGGTCCTAGCCTTAATATTTCATATTGGGTGTTATATTAAGGACTTAAATCAACTAACTTGATTTTCTCCCATTGTAGTTGTCTAGTTCAGACAATTATGATCTTCCCAAATCTTATGGAAATCATACTTCTCTTCCTCCACCTCCTCCAATTATTCTCCCTAACCCACAAGTTCAAGGGTACTTAAGCCCTATTAGCAAGCAAGGTCTATGTGTGCTCACATCTTGGAGATGATGTCACATATTGACAGGTCGGGAGAGTTGGGTGTCAAAGTCTTGAGGAAGTTGGATGTTGACTAATCAATTTCTAAGTCACACAGTGAGTTCTTTAAGGACTACTATGTAACAGACTATGACATGACCCTTAATGATCTTATCTATTTGCTTGGTGTTGCTAAATCAGCAATGATTTGGAGCACTGGTAAAGAAAATTTGATTAGAAGATCAACTTCCCAAACTACTATGGACATTGAAAATGGTAACATTGGATATCCAGAAAAGCTTTCTCTTCCCAATGGATAGGGATCGGCCATGGTCAACTCGGTTGAGCAAATGATAAAGAGAAAGGCTAAGTCTGAGATAGTCCCGTGTACCATTCCCAAAGGGTCCATATGTTTCTATGGCCAAAGGAAGGGGCATTGGTTACGAAGCTTCCCTAACTACCTGAAAGATCTGAGAGAAGGTCAAGTCAAAAAGTTTGACTCTGCTTCAGCTAAGTCCACTATCTAACTCTCTTAAGTTCCTATTTGAAGATTCTTAATACATTTTGATGTATGGTAGGATCAAGTAAAGGGAAGGAAGCTGAAAAGAAGAGTATGCTGAATTTGATCGTGAAGAAGGATTTCAATCGCATGGTTCGAAGATCAGAGTCTTGAGCTACTACTTAGGAGTTATGATAGATTGCTAGGAAATATGTAATAGCATAGTTTCCATTTAAAGTTGCATTGTAAGGAAAAGTTTTTTTCTGCATTTTATAAATAAATAAAAGTTTGTTTTATTTTATTTTATATCTCCATGCAATGGCATTTATGAAAATTGATGTTTGTATGTTTCTAGCGATAATGGAAATATGAATTTGATTCTTTCATTTGTGGTAATGTCTAAATTTACCAAATAAGGAATGATTCTCATCACCCAAGATTTCAATTGGACCAAAACTTGGAATCATGCAAGTTGTATAGTATGATGAATGAAAATTTTCATCTTTGGAAAATTAAGACTAATTCCTTGTTCACATGTGTATGTGAGTCAAGTGAAGGACTAAGGGATCGAGTACACATTCGTGTGCACTGGTAAAGTCCACCACAAAAGATCGATAAGACTATTCATCATGATTTACTAAAAGTTTAGTAAATATGGTTATACTTAACAATCTAAGTATAAATCTGAAACATTTGAAAAGTTTTGATGTATGGCGGAAAGAATGGGAAGAATCAAATTAGGCAGAAAGATAAAAGTTTCTCAAATCTGAAAAGATGGGAGAGTACTTTAGTGTCATGTTTTGTGATCATCTTAATGATTAAGAAACCATATCACAATTGGTCCTCTAAGGACATCTTAGTGCATTCTTATGGCTAAGAAGAGGAATCGTGAATTGTTGAAATGGTTAAATCAAAAAGATGAGTCATACTTCATTCCAAAAACCAGTCTTAGAGTCATACTCCAAGATTGTAATTTGAGTGACACATCTTAAAGAAAGTTTATTAACACTTGTCAAAATGTAAGAGTAAAATATGTTCTACTCTTGTACATTTGAAATTGGTAAGTTGTGATGTTTTGGATAAAACAAAGACCAAACTAAGGCCAATTGCTTGAAGTGTTTGTCTTGATAAAGAATCTGCACTATCTCTTGAATATTTGGCAAGAGAGTCTTATATGTCAAGAGGATAATGGGAGTCTTAAAGATCCTAAAAGAATTTCAAGATCTAATTAAGAATAAAACCTGTATTTTATCACTAGCACACGACTTGAGGGTTATAACCTATCGTGTTGACATATTCCTATTTCTGTGCCTATTCTAGTTAAAGTTGGCTTTGCATATCAGTTCTGAGAGTTCTCAATTGGTTGCATAGCAACTTGGAAGCAATGGCAGACCCTTGTGCTGCCAGGTGGCAAGGAGTTAAGACTGCACAAGTTCAGTCCATATGAATTTGGATTTGTCACTAACCATGTCTTGTGATTATGGTTATGACAAATTTACAAGGATAGAAACATATACACCATAGAAATCTAAGTGTCATAAGGTTTCTCTCCGATTCATGAAAATGATGGTGAGGAAATGCTTTCACTAAGATGTTTTAAGTAGATAAAAATTGTGAAATTTGCATTCTCGAAGTCGTTAGTGGAGCGTGTGGTTAACCGGCACACTAACATGGACTTATGAGGAATGGCAAAGGTCTAAAAAATTAAGACTTTGATTACAGCATCCCTTTTCAAAGTTGTAACACCCAAATTTTCAAAATAATTTTTCACAATTTTATACTTTCATTCATAAAATAATAATAAACATAATGTATCCACTGTCATTATAGAAAAAAATATATATATCCCAGAATCATATAAACAAAAGCTCCATGAGTGTGTCCAGATCATGTCGGCGCCTTCCCGCGATCATCAATAGTACCAGAAACACATACACAAAACTCTGCAAGCATAAATGCTTAGTGAGTTCCCCAAAATACCACATAGACACATATCAGCCACTCAAGGCTGTAACTCTGATGACCCTCTGGTCGAATATCTCTGTGGGATCCTCTTGGTCCCATAACTCTATGGACCCACTGGTCCTAACTCTGTAAACTCTGAATCATGCATATCACATATCACATAGAATCACAACACATAAATACCATTCAAGATACATTATCACATAGCTCTGATTACCACTCTAGGTAAAGTATAGTGAGAAGACTCACCTCGGGAATCTCGGTAAAATCTCGATATCAGAATACTGCCCTAGCCTCCGCCTAGTCACAATAATAAATTTCACCAAATAAATGTATCTTCACAATTTTGATATTCTATCATGTAAATCCCTAGAAGGGTAAAATACCATTCTACCCCTCTACAAGCCCAAGGCCCATTTGTTGACAAACCCTAAAAGTCTACCCAAAACTCAACTGTCCATTTTGAACAGACTCGCCGAGTGCACACGATGACTCGGCGAGTCCCATCGTCCCCACAGACTCTTCCCTTTCTAAGCCTCACTCGACTCACTGAGTCACCCTTCAACTCACCAGGTAACCATTGGAGTCAGACCTCGGGGCAACCAGGTCTGACTCGTCGAGTCTACATATGGACTCGGCGAGTTTCCTCCATGGACTTGTTCATACAACCTCCTGAGGTCAGATCTGCTTAGCCAAAACATAGATCTAACCCTTAAACACTCAAAAGTCATGTATAGGAGCAACCTTTACATGCATGCAACCCATTTCAAGCCTCAAATGGAGAAATAACACTAGAAATGGCAACCTAGTCTCTAATTGCTTATTTGCTTGCAAAAAGCTAGAAGGTAATGACTCTAGGGACCTCTCATGGTCCATATCTGATGTCATAATCCCAAAGAGGACCTCATACTCACTAGATCTTTCATAAAATGAGGGTAAAAACCATAAAATCAAGAAGTCCATCAATATAACACGAAATGGAAAGGATTATACCTCCAAAGATGATATCACGAGATGATTAGCTCAGATCCAGTCCCCTTCACACTCTAGATTTGTGCTCCTATCTTCCTTCAAGCAAAACCACACAAAAAGATGAAGAAATAGCCTCCTCTTGCCCTCAAACTCACTATCTCGGCTCTCTAGGGTTTCTCTGGAACAAGGTGGCTGCAAATGAAGGCCATAAAGGTCTTTAAATAGGTTCCCAAACCCGGGGATTAGGGTTTACCTAATCAGCACCAACTCGGTGATTTAGGTCACTGACTCGTCGAGTCCGTTTGCGAAAACGCGCCAATAGATTAGACTCTACTCGACGAGTTGAGGCATCAACACATCAAGTTCCTCAATAAAACAATAAATAAAAAATTAAATTAACATACCTGAACTTAGGATGTTACAATTCTCCCCCACTAGAATCAGACTATGCCCTCGAAGTCTCGCTCTGCAAATAACTCTGGATACTGGTCACACATCTCAATCTCTGGTTCCCATGTCAGCTCGGACCCCTTCCGATGCTGCCACTGAACCTGCACCAAGGGCACCTCCTTGTTTCTCAAAACTTTGATTCTCTGATCCCTAATCGCAATTGGCCTTTTAACATAATTCAGGTTCTCATCCACCTGAATATCCTCTAACGTACCACCGCTGAGTCATCGACAATACACTTCCTCAACTGAGACACATGGAAGGTATCATGAATCTGACTCAACTCCGCAGGTAACTCCAAATGATACGCTACCCTGCCTACCCTCGCGATCACCCTGAATGGACCAATATACCGAGGCCCCAACTTGCCTCTCTTCCTAAGCCGGATCAGACCTTTCCAATGTGACACCTTCACGAGAACGAAATCACCAACCTGGAACTCAAGCTTTGAGCGACGCCAATCCGCGTAGCTCTTCTAACGACTCTGAGCCGTCAGCAACCTCTGCTTGACCTGCTGTATTTGCTCAGTCGTCTGAAGTACTATCTCTGTGCTACCCATCACTCGCTGTCCTACCTCTCCCCAACAGATGGGAGTTTGACACTTCCTCTCATACAACAACTCGAAGGGAGGCATACCAATGCTCAAACGATGGATGTTGTTATAGGAAAACTCAGCCAAAGGCAGATACGTGTCCCAACTCCCTCCGAAGTCCAACACACATGCCCAAAGCATGTTCTCGAGCGTCTGAATCGTCCGTTCACTTTGTCCCTCCGTCTGTGGGTGGTAAGCGGTACATAAATGCAGCCTAGTACCCAACTCCTCATGGAACTTCTTCAAGAATCTGGAAGTGAAACACACATCTCAAGCTGACACAATCAAGATCGGTACACCATGACGCGATACCACCTCCCTCACATACACCTCTGCCAGCCTCTCCGCGGAAGAGCTCTCGCTGATAGCAAGAAAATAAGCGCTCTTTGTCAGCCGGTCGACGATCACCCAAATTGCATCGATGCCTACTGCATTCCTCGGCAATTTGGTGATAAAATCCATGGAAACCTGTTCCCACTTCCACTGGGGAACCTCAAGCAGCTGCAACTTGCCATGTGGACACTGGTGCTCGGCCTTAACCCTGCGACAGGTCAAGCACCTCTCTACAAACCACGCAACATCCCTCTTCATACAGGGCCACCAATAGTCTCTTTTCAGGTCCAAATACATCTTAGTGGCCCCGGGATGGATCGAAAACCTCGACCTGTGCGCCTCCTCCATTAAAAGGGCACGTGATCCGCCCTCAAATGGCACCCAAATCGGGCCCTGGAAGGTCATAAGCCCCCGACTATCAGAATGAACTCAGATATCTACCCAATCACCCACTCTCGCTTGCGGTTCTCCGGTCTCATGGCCTCTACCCGGGCCTCCCGAATGGTGTCCAACACTCGAGTCATCACTATCAACCTCAGACAAACATCTCGCAAAGGGGCACTCTCTGACCTGCGACTCAAGGCATCGGCTACCACGTTAGCCTTGCCTGGGTGGTACAGGATCTCACACTCATAATCCTTTACCACGTCCAACCATCTCCTCTGACGCATGTTCAGGTTGGGCTGATCCATCAGATACTTCAAGCTCTTGTGGTCCGTGTATATGGTACACCGAACCCCATACAAATAGTAGCGCCAGATCTTGAGGGCGAACACCATAGCCCCCAACTCCAGATCGTGAGTAGGATACCTCGTCTCATGAGGCTTCAGCTACCTCGATGCGTATGCTATCACATGCCCTCTCTGCATCAGCACCGCACCCAGTCCCGATATCAACGCGTCATAATATACCATAAAGTCCTCCATTCCCTCCGGAAGGGCCAACACTGGGGCTTTGCACAATCTCTGGCGAAGTGTCTCGAATGAGGCCTGCTGCTCCGGGCCCCAACTGAAAGTCACGTCCTTCTAGGTTAGTCTGGTGAGAGGAACAGCAATCCTAGAGAAATCCTAGATGAATCTTCGATAATAACCAGCCAACCCCCGGAAACTCCTGATCTCCGAAGGGGATCTCTGCACCTCCCAACTCATCACCGCCTCAATCTTGGTCGGATCGACCAATATCCCATTCTGGTTGACGAGGTGTCCTAAAAACTGGACCTCTCGTAACCAGAAATCGCACTTGGAGAATTTGGCGTAAAGCATCTCCGATCTCAAAAATCCGCGGATCTCCCTCAAATGCTCCTCATGCTGCTCTCTGGATCTCGAATACACCAAAATATCATCAATGAACACGGTCACTGAACAATCCAACATCGGCCTGCACACCCTGTTCATGAGATCCATGAACGCCGCCAGTGCATTGGTGAGCCTGAAAGGCATCACCACGAACTCGTAATGCCCGTAACGAGTCCTGAACGCTGTCTTCTGGATATCTTCATCACGCACCCTCATCTGATGATATCCAGACCTCAAATCAATCTTGGAGAACCAAGACGCTCCCTGCAACTGATCGAACAAATCGTCGATCCTCAGTAAGGGGTAACGGTTCTTGACCGTCAGCTTGTTCAACTCTCGGTAATCAATGCACATCTTGTGTGAACCATCCTTTTTCTTGACAAAAAGGATCGACGCTCCCCACGGCGATCTATTCGGCCGTTTAAACCCCTTTCCCAGCAGCTCCTGAAGCTGCGAGGATAACTCCTGCATCTCTAGAGGTGCAAGGTGATAGGGCGCCTTGGCGATAGGCGCTGCCCCGGGAACCAAATCGATACGGAACTCCACCTGTCTCTCGAGAGGCACAACCAACAACTCCCCGGGGAAAACATCTGGGAACTCACGCACTATCGGAACATCATTGACCGACCTCGGTCTCTCTGCACCTACCCACGTATCCACCACATAAGCCACAAACCCACTACAGTCCTGATGTAGACTCTGCCTCGCTCTTGCGGCTGAACAAAATGCTGACCCAGAATGGGTACCCTCGCCATAAACCGTAAGAACTCCCCCACTAGGGTCTCGTATGGTCACCAGCTGTCGCTTACAGTAGATAACCGCTCCAAATCTGCTCAACCAGTCCATGCCCACGATGACACAAACATCTCCCATAGAAATCGGGACCAAATCAATCAGAAACTCAACGCCAAAGATCTCGAGTACACATCCTCGAATCACATCAGTGGCATACACTGCTCTCTCGTCAGCTATGGAAACTTGCAAAGGTCGACTCAACGCCTCTCGACGAATACTAATGTGATGACTAAAGGCTAACGACACAAAAGACCGACTCGCACCCGAGTCAAATAACACCAAACCAGGTACAAAACACACAAGAAATGTACCTACGCATATCACAATATAAGCATAACACCACAAACTCAAAATAAACAGATGAAAGCATACATACACGCCACAACATCGGGTGCTGCGCAGACCTCCTCCGCTGTCAAGTGGAAGGCTCTCCCACGAGCCTTCGGCGCTTCGGCCTTCACCGGCCGGATCTCCGTAGCTCGAACAGCAGCAGGGACAGATCCCTGAGAAGCTCCCTGAGCTGACCCTCGTAACTACGGACACTCTGCCTTCCAGTGTCCGGTCTGGTTGCAGTGAAAACAAACTGCAAACCCCTTGGGGAAATCCTTGGCCATGTGCCCCTCCTTGCCACACTTGTAGCAAGACCCTGCTCTACACACCCCCTCATGACTCTTGCCGCACTTGACACAGGTGCGGCCCTTCTGGTTCCCTGATCTCGAATCGGCGGGCTTAGCTCGCTTGGTAGCCGGCTGGGACTGTGTCGGTCGCCGATCCCTCCCCTGAGACTCCACCTCCTCCCAGGCCTGAGTCTATAGCTCAATCTCCCTCTTCCGGGCGTTTTCCTGAAGCTTGGAAAATAGCCGGTATGTCTAGTTCGCCACAAACTCGCGGATGTCTCTCCTCAAAACACTCAAATATCTGCTCATGCGTGCCTGCTCGGAACACACGTGCTTAGGGCAGAACATCGCCCTCTCATGAAACATCCTGGTGATCACTGTAATAGACTTGGTACCCTGCTTGAGGGTCAACAAATCCTGGGCCAAACGTTCCCTTTCCACCAAAGGAACGTACTCATCTCGAAAGATAGTGGTGAACCTCTCCCAGGTCACCGCATCGAGCTCTGCAGAAGTGAAGTGTGACCGTACCCTCAGATGCTCCGGACATGAACATGTGTAGAAGCACCCCTCAATGTCAGAGATCCACCTCATCGCGACTATCGGATCCTGAGTCCCATCAAACTCTGGTGGCTTCGTGTTGATGAACTCCTAGTACAGCAACGCGTCACCTACCTGCGGCCTGGCAGCACCAACGGCTGCAATAGCTGCAACAACAATAACATCAGTAAGAGCAGCATATCGCTCATCAAAAGTCTCAATCAGTGTGTTCTTGATAGACCTGAACATCTCTGGAATCTCAGCACGGATAGCCGCAGCCACCTCATCATGAATCATCTGGCGGAGCTCCTCATCGCTCACACCCCCCTCGCTAGTCCCTGGCCTGTGGCGTGTCCCAACCATGATGTATCTATGAAATACAACACAAGATATCAAAGACTTGCTCGAGTGTACACATACTCGATATCCCATTCCTACTTGATCCCTGGTACCCTAAGGATTCTTACTTGGGTTGCGCACTGATCTGGTGCCTTCGGTAGTACGGGCCCAATACTACCGTCCACACCGCATCAATATTCACCCCAAGTCCTCCTCCTAGGATACCAAGACCCAAGTACTCTACTCTCTCTATACATAGTCTACTCTCTAGCAGATCTCTCATAACCTCCTCACTGCTATCTATTCACTCTCAAGCATCTCCTAGCAACAAAATCTCTAGGCTAAGGCATCACAAATCAGGCCACTCTAGTCCTAATAAGAATACCTAGCCTACTCTAACATGCATATCGTATCATAACATATCTCATAACTCATAATGTAAGGGTATTTTGGGAAATCACCGTTCGGGCGCTGGCTGATCGTACACACTGCTCTGCTCTGATCTAAAAACTTTTCACTCTTAAATTTTTTTTGTGAATTTTATTTTGAAAATCCCTCAAACCCTCAGTTTGAGTTCAGATACGCCCGAAGGTGCACCCGAATCCCTCAAACCAAGGCTCTGATACCAACTTGTAACACCCAAATTTTCAAAATATTTTTTGACAATTTTAAAACATACTCTCATTCATAAAATAATAATAAACATAATGTATCCACTGTCATTACAGAAAAAAAAAACATATCCCAGAATCATATAAGCAAAAGCTCCATGAGTATGTACAGATCATGTCGGCGCCTTCCCACGATCATCACTAGTACTTAAAACACATACACAAAACTCTGTAAACATAAATGCTTAGTGAGCTCCCCAAAATACCACATAGACACATATCAGCCACTCAAGGCTGTAACTCTGATGACCCTCTGGTCGAATATCTCTGTGGGACCCTCTTGGTCCCATAACTCTATGGACCCACTGGTCCTAACTCTGTAAACTCTGAATCATGCATATCACATATCACATTGAATCACAACACATAAATAGCATACAAGATACATTGTCACATAGCTCTGATTACCACTCTAGGTAAAGTATAGTGAGAAGACTCACCTCGGGAATCTCGGTAAAATCTCGATATCAGAATACTGCCCTAGCCTCCGCCTAGTCACAATAATAAATTTCACTAAATAAATGTATCTTCACAATTTTGATATTCTATCATGCAAATCCCTAGAAGGGTAAAAGACCATTCTACCCCTCTACAGGCCCAAGGCCCATTTGTTGACAAACCCTAAAAGTCTACCCAAAAGTCAACTGTCCATTTTGACCAGACTCGCCGAGTGCACACGATGACTCGGCGAGTCCCATCGTCCCCACAGACTCTTCCCTTTCTAAGCCTCACTCGACTCACTGAGTCACCCTGCAACTCATTGGGTAACCACTAGAGTCAGACCCCGGGGCAACCAAGTCTGACTCGTCGAGTCTACATATGGACTCGACGAGTTTCCTCCATGGACTTGCTCATACAACCTCCTGAGGTCAGATCTGCTTAGCCAAAACATAGATCTAACCCTTAAACACTCAAAAGTCACATAAAGGTGCAACCTTTACGTGCATGCAACCCATTTCAAGCCTTAAATGGAGAAATAACACTAGAAATGGCAACCTAGTCTCCAATTGCTTATTAGCTTGCAAAAAGCTAGAATGTAATGACTCTAGGGACCTCTCATGGTCCATATCTGATGTCATAATCCCAAATAGGACCTCATACTCACTAGATCTTTCATAAAATGAGGGTAAAAACCCTACAATCAAGAAGTCCATCAGTATAACACGAAATGGAAAGGATTATACCCCCAAAGATGATATCACGAGATGATTAGCTCAGATCCAGTCCCCTTCACACTCTAGATTTGTGCTCCTATCTTCCTTCAAGCAAAACCACACAAAAAGATGAAGAAATAGCCTCCTCTTGCCCTCAAACTCACTATCTCGACTCTCTAGGGTTTCTCTGGAACAAGGTGGCTGCAAATGAAGGCCATAAAGGTCTTTAAATAGGTTCCTAAACCCGGGGATTAGGGTTTTCCTAATCAGCACCGACTCGACGATTCAGGTCCCCGACTCGTCGAGTCCGTTCACGAAAATGCGCCAATAGATTTGACTCTACTCGACGAGTTAAGGCATCAACTCGTCGAGTTCCTCAATAAAACAATAAATAATTAATTAAATTAACATACCCGAACATAGGTTGTTACAATAGTTCTGAAATTTTTTAGACACATGGTGGTTGTCGGGGCCAACAAAATAAATATCCTAAATCTTACACACTAAAATAGTGTATTACACACTAAAATAGTGTAAAGTGGCAAAGGGATCGTATCCACGGAGATTGGTTCAATTAAAATCTCTATGTAAATCAGTTATTCAAGTACTTGGAAAACAAAAATAAAAGTAAAATAGGGGGTTTAGTTCTTTTTGATTGGTTGACAAAATTAAAACTAGCTAGAATGTAAATATGACTGGTAAACAAGTAAAAGATTTGATTAAATTCAATGAAGTGAAATTGGTTGATTTTGGGTACACCACATGGATGACATGGTTGACTTATCATTAGACTTAATGGAATAACACTTGTGAATTGGTTTAACTTGGCTATACCAATTCATAAGCACAAATTACCTCAACTCTTCTTAGATATTAAAATGGCTGGAGGAGCTCTTAACACATTTCCATAATTAAAGTCAAAAAATCAATGAAGCATAAAATCTTGTGAAAATCAAATATGTTTAAGTTATAAGAGTTACCAAGTCCGAAAGATAATCAAATGCTTAGATTATCATTATGGAGGAAACATTTCCATGGTCTAAATGAAATGAAAACAAACATATAAACCATTTGTTGCTTACTAATTTGAGAGTCCGTTACTTAACGAAGAAATTAGTCAACAAAAACAAGCATTCATTCATCCAAGCTCATGATCAAAGATAAATAAACACAACAAGATGTTTAACTAGAAAACATTTCCATAAACTTCAAACACAAGATAATAATAATTCTTCAAAGCAACTAATCATCCATGGGTTATACCCTAATCAACCAAATGAAAATTTAGCCAAGCATGACCAAACTAAAAGAAATGCAATATAGTTTAGTGGTACCAAACATTGTTCTAGTTGCAAGATGGAAAGAAATTACACTAATCTTCCAAAAATCTTCAAATCTTCCAAAGCCTTCTTGAGAGAGAATTGTATGTGTTCTTCAAGTGATAATGTGCCATAATACCTCCAATCTCCAGCAAAAAAGGAGCTGGCTTCCGGATTCAAAAAGGTGCCAAAAGCCTCCCACCCACCTTCCACAAATAGAGTCAACAAGTCAAACCCCGGGTTCATTTCATCACAATTCATGCGGACCGCATATGGGTCCACGCGGACTGCGTAGGTCATGCTGAATGTGGGACTTGGGCCATTTAAAATACAATCTAGCCCAATCTTTTCATTCACACTTCAGCCCACATGCATAATTCTTTAGAGCCCATTTGTGCCATTCCAAAGCCTCTAATGATTGATCCAATGCTCCTTCAATCTTCCATAGCTCGAGTTCGTGTCCAAAGATTAAGTCCAATGCGCTTCTTGCTTATATTGACACCGAGTCCAATTGTACCACCTCAAGTCCACAAGCAAACCACAAGCCTCCATAAGTCCCATACTCCTTCCAAGCCTCCAATAACAAAAAGTCTTCGATAAATCCTGCAAATAAGCTCAAAAGACTGGAAAGCACTCGGTAAATGAGAAAAATAACAAAAAGAGAAAATATGCATGAAGACTAACTAAAATGAGATGGTTTTAACTAAAAATAAACTATGAAAAGAAATAACAAAAACGAAACTATCAAATCACCCCAAGCTTAAACCTTACTTGTCCTAAAGTAAGACAAGACTAAAATGAACTATCCTAGAAAAAAAAAAAGAATGAACATCGTAGGTTGAGATTCACAACACGCCCTTGTAATAAAGACATATAATCCATTTTTTGGGATTAGAATCGCTTTAAGGGACGAGCCTTTGTTACCTTTCTAGCAAGGGATACATGTTTATCAAGATGCAAAACGAGCATGCATACTTCACTAGTATGGTTTATGTGACATTGTTTTGTGGTCCGATCTAGCCCACTAGCCATAAGAAAGTGTCCCTCGGTTAGAATGTTCCTCACTCCTCACAACTTCAACCCCACATCAAGAAATAAAACCTAGAAAAAGATAACTCGGGCCAAAAATGGCAAGAAGCGAGCTATGTACAAAAATTGGCAAACTACAATTATCTAAAAGAGTAAGTGCTTCCACAAAAATATGATCCATGTAGAGCGAAGAGTCGAGCACGCGATGAGTGAAGGCCGTCTTGGTAGTTGCCAACAAAAAAAATGATATCTAACTAGAAACTAATTACATGAGCTAGAATCTGAAAAACTAAACATTTATAAAAGCAAACAAATGGATACAACTCTGTGGCCCAACCTTTTTTTTTGGACAACAAACCCCAAAGACATGTTATAAATACAATAACTTAAGACACAAAGAGGAAAGCACTAAAACAATATATAATTACATTCGCATTTTATGATTGCAATAACATCCGAATTTCTCTTTTTTTTTATATATAAAGACTAGAACCAACAAACATAATGTTCAAATTTCACGAAAGATCCAAAATTTGACTTCTCCAAACAACTTGAATAAAAACGATATTTCACGCACACAAACTACACACTAGACTTTATTGAAATTCTTGGGTAAACTGAAAAAATTTGTTTGGTTTTTTAGTTAAAAGACAATTTACTTTTGACTCACAAAACAAAACTAGAAAAATGGGATAGTTGTCGATTTCTTTTATTTTTTTATTTTTATTTTTATTTTTTTATTTAGGCTCACTTTTTTGGTTTACCACATGAGTTTTACAAGAATAGTCTAAAAATAAAAATACAAAACATAACTATATACAATTATAAGTAGAATCTAAGTCTAACCCAAACAAGAGGCCAAAATGAGCACAACTAAACTAAGGCTAATTCGAGATCAAGTGGGAAAAATGTGTCTAAATCATAAAGTAGTGAGATATGATGTGAATTGTAGCAGTTAGACACTAAAGATCTCAAAATAGAACAATCTAGTTTTCATTCATTTCTTTGCGGTTTGATTGTGGGTTGCAAGGAAAATTCAGGTGAGGGACTGGTCGGCACGGGGCTAAGTTGCCCCCCCACTTATGCCACACTTGACATGGGTCGATTTATATGCACAACTAATTGAGGGCAATACCATGTGAAACTGTTCCTGTTCCTTCGGCGCATGTGGTGCATGTTTATGAGAGCGCGCTCATCCAAAAGATTTTTGTTGTCAACAGGCTGGTATTCGTCTGGGAGCTCGATGTCAAGACTGCGAGCCAAAAGGGTGACAAATCCCCCAATGCAAATGTTACCGGACGTTTTGGTTCACATGAGGGCGCATTTATGGAAAAAGAATGAAGAAAAGTCCAGGATTGGTGGGTTTTCACGTCGCGTCATGCACCAAAGGAAGAAGAGCTCATTTTTTTGTGACTTGGTCGGCTTCTTTGCGGGAAAAAACCGTACACACCAAGATGTGATGGGCAATGCGGAGGCACGGGTGAATGATGGATGTTGCTCTATCCCGACCGGCGCATGAAAAGATACCCTCGGTGATTTCCGTCCAAAAGGTCTCATGGTTGAACTCGGCAGGTAAGACGTTGAAAAATGTGGATGTATTTGAAGAAGGCAAGCCCAAGATGTTGTTTATTGTTGCAAAATCAATATACCTTCGGTCCCCCAAAATTTGGAATGCGGCTTTTGTCTTATCGCTATCGAACCCGCAATCGGCAAGAAACTCTCTAGTAGGGAGATCGTAAGTGTGTTCCATGAGATTGAGAAGGCTCTCCCACCCGATGTTACGAAACAATTGGGTGACCCCCTCAAGAACCTCTAATGAGATAAGTGTGGGTTTGCACATAAGTTTGGTGGATGCAACCTTTCTAGGAAAGCTCTTCATGTAATTTTCGGTCGCCCTGGCATCCCAAAATCTTGGAATGTCGGGTGCATCGTTTTGAGCTCTGGAGGGGGCCTTGCCTCGGGCGGCAGTCGGGCGCTTCCTAGATGTGGGCATGTTCTCCCTGCACGAAAAATAACCACTACACAAACCACAATCCCAAAAAATGATATTTCATTCCAAATCACCAACCGACCCCCTATGGACCTCTAAAGCAATTCAACAACCAAAGCAAGAAATAATTCCTAGACTCATTTGATGCAATAGCATATGAATTGTTGTTTTGAGACATGCATATTGTTCAATTAAAGTAAAGGAAAGAAAGTACCCGTTTTTGTTGAAAGTTCAAAATTTGCACGCGAAAAATCAGGATTTGAAAATCTTGCAACTCTCCACCCTAAGATTTAAGCTTTGTTCAATATCCTGCGAAGAGAACTTTACCGCGAAAACCTGAGGAATCCTGCAATGGCTTGAAATTCCAACGAAATTTTCCAGCGAGCTTTGAGAGATATTTTTGGTGCGGTTTGTAGCCTTGTCCAAGCGGAGCATAATGGCGGTGTGGGAATCGCGATATGTGGCCGGAGTTGGCCGGAAAACGGTCGGAAAGTGGTGGTTGAGTGGTGGTAGCGCCCAAAGTTACAACAACAGATCGGACCGGTTTTTTGGTGGGGTTTGTAGAGCTCGGAAATTGGTGAAGAATGACGACAGTCTCACGAAATTATGACCGGTGGTTTGACGGGAAACTGAGTTTTAGTGGTGGAGATCGAGGTGCTCTAATGGAGGTTAAGAGAAAGGAAGAAGAAGAAGTGGAAGGAGGAAGGGCCGACTGGAGTATAATTAGGTTAAGATGCAGTCAAACCTGGTCAAAAGCCTGGTCAACGCTGGTCAACAACTCACACGGACGCGGACGCGAGTACTTGCGGTCCGCGTGTATTACCCTGAAGCTATTCTGTTTTGCGTTATGTTCACGTGGTCGATCTTGGAAGTAGTACACGGTCTGTTTTAATAAACTACACGGACGGACCTTGGAGTACACGCGGTCCGCGTGAATAAACTTTAAGCACTTCCGTTTCCCTTCATCGCACGCGGACAAGTTCAAAGATGACACACGATCCGTTTTAATAAACACGCGGACACACGATCAAAGATAAATAAACACAACAAGATGTTTAACTAGAAAACATTTCCATAAACTTCAAACACAAGATAATAATAAGTCTTCAAAGCAACTAATCATCCATGGGTTAAACCCTAATCAACCAAATGAAAGTTTAGCCAAACATGGCCAGAGTAAAAGAAATGCAATATAGTTTAGTGGTACCAAACATTGTTCTAGTTGCAAGATGGAAAGAAATTACACTAATTTTCCAAAAATCTTCAAATCTTTCAAAGCCTTCTTGAGAGAGAATTGTGTATGTTCTTCAAGTGAGAATGTGCCATAATACCTCCAATCTCCAGCAAAAAAAGAGTTGGTTTCCGGATTTAAAAAGGTGCCTAAAGCCTCCCACCCACCTTCCACAAATAGAGTCAGCAAGTCAAAACCCGGGTTCATTTCATCACAATTCACACGGATCGTGTGGGTCACGCTGAATGTGGGACTTGGGCCATTTAAAATACAATCTAGCCCAATCTTTTCATTCACACTTCAGCCCACATGCATAATTCTTTAGAGTCCATTTGTGCCATTCCAAAGCCTCTAATGATTGATCCAATGCTCCTTCAATCTTCCATAGCTCGAGTTTGTGTCAAAAGATTAAGTCCAATGCGCTTCTTGCTTATATTGACACCGAGTCCAATTGTACCACCTCAAGTCCACAAGCAAACCGCAAGCCTCCATAAGTCCCGAGCTCCTTCCAAGCCTCCAATAACAAAAAGTCTTCGATAAATGTTGCAAATAAGCTCAAAAGACTGGAAAGCACCCGGTAAAGGAGAAAAATAACAAAAAGAGAAAATATGCATGAAGATTAACTAAAATGAGATGGTTTTAACTAAAAATAAACTATGAAAAGAAATAATAAAAACAAAACTATCAACACACATGTGTGCTATCTAACTAAAGGTGTATTCTTTTGATAAAATTTTATCAAAGCATCTTGTATCAAAAGTTTGAACTTTGGTAAGAAAGTCAATAAAGTATTTATTTCTAGAAGTCCAGTTGATTTCTGAGTACATGTCAAAACTAGTGGGAGCATAAGTGTTATGTTAATAATCATCATGTTAGCGGGAGCATGATAATTATGATAAGTGTTGCAAGTTGGCAATATTAATTATAGAAAACAAAAGTTTCAATTGGGAAAAGTTGTTTTGCTATAATTAAGGGAGAGAAAATTATACTTCATTTCGATTCTAAAAGCTTATATTGAGATTTTAATCAGCTTTAGTAAAGGATATATATATATATATATATATATATATATATATATATATATATATATATATATATATATATATATATATATATATATATATGAATTTTATGTTGGAATGGATCAACTTAAGGAAATTCTATATATATTGTGTTCTCAAAATTTGATTATGATTACGACATCCCTCTTCATAATCGAATTTTGAAAACATGGAAAATAAAAATATTGTAGCAAAAGACTGGTCTAGAATAATGTCTTTATGTGAGACATCGTGAATCGTGTCCCATATGCTTCGGGTATAGGATCAATTGCATGTGCTATAATAATTATCCTTTCTAAATTTTCCAAATGCCCGGGAGCATTAAGAGGGGAAAAGGTCTAGAATTAGATATGACTAAAATGATTAAGTAATTGTCGAGGACAATCTAAGGTTTACCAAAGATTGGTTGCTTAGGGACAGTTGGAAGTATAGTGTTGATTTTGGAAGGACCATATTGACATATTCTGAAAGGAGGCAACTCTTATTCAGAAGTGATATTCAAAATGGGAATATGGAAATGTCTCCATGGGTGGAAACTATTCAACCTGTGTAAGATTAGAAAACTTAATGCAAGAAGGATGTTCAAAGCAATGCACTTTGAAAAAGAGACTTCGTTTCCATGGAGTTGATCTCCATTGGAATACTCTATAATGTCTGTTCACAAGTCATTGTGACTTTGTGCATAATCATTACAGAGGATTAGTGCATATAAGTTTAAAATCTAACAGATTTTGGTAAATGGCAGGAATTTGGAATTCTTGCATTTGCGGTAAGGATTTGGGATTGTGAAATGAGAATCATTGGAATTATGTTCAATTGATCTATTTCACAAAGTAAAGATCATAGACAAACTTAGTGTGCATACTTTGTGTATGGCATAACTAATGTTTGGACAAAGATAGTATGCATACTTGGTGTATCGCATGACTGTTGTTTGGATAAACATAGTGTGCATGCTTAAAGCATGGCATGACTAGTGTTTGGATTCAAGTATAATGTTGATTAAATAAAACATTATGCAATGAATAATGTCTAATCAATATGGTGATAAATAAAAGGTGTTCTATTTATATTCATAAGTTCTGAGACCATATTGGATTCGATTATTCTTGTGTTTCACTTTACATGTTTTCACTTCCAGAACAACTAGGTCATTCTTCCCGAATGTCTAAGTTATTCAAACCATGCACAGTCGGTCATATGTCGGAAGTATATATGAATCAATATTGTCATGAAGTTGGCTTGTAGATGTGTAAGATGTTGGACATAGCAAGAGTTGCTACAACACTCATGAATGCTCATAAGTTCTGAGTATTGGATTCAACCCACGCTCATTTGAATCACTTCATGGATTTTATCACGATGGATCATGAGACGATCATATATTATATTCTTCAAACCTAGAGATATGAGTTTTTGACTATGAGTTGGTCATACATTGATTGCACGAAAACGCATTGCTAACTCGATGTTATAAAACATGCCTTTGTGTATGATTCAACAAGTAGTAGAACAAGCATATGAGTCGAAGTTTATCCATTCCTTTTACCCTTGAAGGGATAAAAGCGATATATGTTGGCCCCTCGATGATTTAGTGATGACACCTTGAAGTGCTAGGCCAAGCCTGGACTAAAGTGATTTGTTCAATTAGTCGGTCGTCATAAATCAGAAATCAGGAAACAACAAATGGACAGAGAGAATGATTATAATCCATGTCTCAATAATTAATTTTGAATTAATTTAGTGATCAAAAGGAACTAATTAAATGTGGACTCTTATATATAGTATAGGCCAAGTTCATTTAGGTTGAGCTAAGCTTGCATAGATAGTCCATGGAGTTTTTAACCCATGGATCCTATGTAAATGAAAGGTCATGGGTATTAGGGTTTAGATGGATGAAACCCTAATCCTCCATAATATATAAAGAGGTCTTTGGCACATCAAATGGCACTAGTGTGTGAGTAAACAAGAGTGGGCCAATTTCTAGGGTGCTTACTATTCTCTAAAGATTTCCAAGGTATTTTTGGTGATTTGTGATTCCACTTGAGGCTTCCACACTATTGGGGGCTAAGCTCTTAAAGTTCAAGACTTCAAGCTTCATCAAAAGGTATGTCATTTAACTAGGATTTTATAGTATAGGTGTTTCATATTATGCTAGTTAGGATGAAACCTTGGAATATTGAATATTTGCATGTATAATAGAGAAAACATAGATCCAAGGTTTATAGAGTTGCATGTACACCATAGGAGTGCTAGAATGCTCAAAACGCATCTATCCTAAGCTTAATAAAGCTTGTGTCTTTTGATCCAAAGGACCTCATATTTTCAAGATCCGAAGTCTCATCTCCATATCATGCCCACAATCATAAATAAATCAAGAAGAAGCTAGAAAATCCATAAACTCATAAATAAGGGGATTTAATGCTAGAGTGATCAAGGTAACGACTTGTTACCTGAAATAGGATGCCAAAATGGAGTAGATAGCAGATTCTCAGCCCCCTCCTTGATCCAAGCTCCTGGATCCTCAAGCCTCTTCAAGAATCCCACCAAAATAAGCACCTTAAGCCTCACATGCACTCAAGATAGGTTTAGGTCATTAGGGTTTGTTCTCAGGATGTGGGGAGTGATAAGGGAGGCGGGGTGGAGGCTTAGAGTCTTTTAAATAGGGTGCAAAACCTGAATAATTAGGGTTTCCTCAAACAGCTCCAACTCGCCGAGTTGGCCTCTCAACTCGTCGAGTTGGTCATAAAACTCACGCGACCAACTCAGCCTCTACTCGACGAGTCGGGACCTCCAACTCATCGAGTCACCCAACTAAAATTGAATATATAAACAATAAATTTTGTACCTACGGATCGGGATGTTATAATTCTCCTCCACTTGAATTAGATTTCGCCCTCGAAATCGCTCCTTATCAATACATAGATCGAACCGAATAAACCGATAAGTACCGAAAGGACCTCATATCATCCAAAAATATCCTCCAAAGACACTTGAACCCAAATAGGAACTCTCAATCCCGAAAAAGGACACACTTATCTGCCGCTGCGGTACTCGTTCTGTCTCACCAGAACTTAAAAACTCTAGCGGTTTGTCTCCCTGCCAGACCGTCCTTGCAATACGTCATCTGTTTAATCGCTCATTGAATAACAGACTCTAAGAACACTCTACCAATTCTGATTCTCTAATCGATCCTAAGCGTAACTCAAAAGGAACGGAAGGGTCACATCTCACCAGAGACCCATCAACTGCACTGCTATTAGAACCCATCTGAACAAAACGAACCCCAATACTCTGTTCTCAATACAAGAAAATGATCGTTCCCGCTCAGAAGTATACTCGAACCTTTATGAGCATAAGCCCCAACTCCCTCTCACATATCCCTTTCAACACATGGCACCAGGTCAACTCTCAACCCAATAGTTGAACCTCCAAAGGTTACCCACTGCTCACCCAATAAAACGCCTTACCAGCTTCCTTCTCATAATGACTATCTCGGCCTGTACACAAGTCATGAAGTTTGATTTACCCCACGCGAATACTACAACCCCATCAGAGGTCGCCTCACTTCTGACCTCTTTCGTCTACTACTCACTAGTTCCATGTGTCCTGCGGTCCTTCCTAAACCAACGAACTAGACTACTCATGTCTAAAACATCAGACGGATCACATCCCCCTCAGAATGAGGTCCACCCAAAATCCCAACCTGCTCGTCCTCCACACATATAGAGACAAACTCACCCACCATAGTCTGGTCTGACACATAATTAGAAGCACTCGTCCCAATTTAGCACTCAACTCATGACCCATGTTCGACGAATATACGTGTGCATTACACCTTGATTCGTCCGATTCGCGACAACCCCTCTCTAACTCAGACACAATTCTTTTCGACCACTGCCGAAACCCCAGTCTCGTCCTTGGTTCTTCCACCAGGTTCTCACAAACTCCTCTTTTAAGGCTACTCAGGCCTACGAGCCGCTCAACTTAGACCGCGATCCTTTATAAAACATCATCTCTACTTATCCCTGAGTCTTGCGACTACAACTGACATCTCACCAATAAACCTCTCAGAAACTAACTCGATTCCCCTCTCAAGGTATGCTCCATTGAAACTCGTTTGTCATGGCCCTCTGGCGCCACACTCTATTATATCTGTTCTCAGTCTAATCAATCACAACGTTATAACTGGTAAACTCTGAAGCACTAACCGCCACGAATCAAGGTACTCGAACCATGTTATCGCTTCTCATTCTGTTGTGAATCATGGTACTCGAACCACGTTATCTCCTCTCAATCTGCTACACATCATGGTACTCAAAACCTATGATCACCTCTCAATCTGTTACGCATCATGGTACTCGAACCATGTGATCACCTCTCGATGTGCTATGCATCATGGTACTCGAATCATGTGATCACCTCTCAATCTACTATGCATCATGGTACTCGAACCATGTGATCACCTCTCAATCTGCTACGCATCATGGTACTCGAACCATGTGATCACCTCTCAATCTTCTACGCATCATGGTACTCGAACCATGTGATCACCTCTCAATCTGCTACGCATCATGGTACTCAAACCATGTGATCACCTCTCAATCTGCTACGCATCATGGTAGTCGAACCATGTGATCACCTCTCAATCTGCTACGCATCATGGTACTCGAACCATGTGATCACCTCTCAATCTGCTACGCATCATGGTACTCGCACCATGTGATCACCTCTCAATCTGCTACGCATCATGGTACTCGAACCATGTGATCACCTCTCAATTTGCTATGCATCATGGTACTCGAACCATGTGATCACCTCTCAATCTGCTACTTAGAACCTCTGGAATTCTCCTTATTTCGAGTACGAATCCTCTGCTTTCCATAGTATGGGCCCATACTACCTGTCACATCTACTCATACTTTCCACACAAATCGTCTTAGATTTTCTAAGTAGCTACTCATCCTTCTCGATCACCAATCTCGATATACCAGGTTGCTACCCAGCGAATACTCTCTTCTATCAATGTAGTCTTCTGACTAAAGTCACTCCCTACGCTCTTCCTAGGTTCTCACACTTCTCTTCCATCAGCTGCTAAAGAACTCCTTATGATGTTAGCCGTCTACCTCCTAAATATCGTCATATTCACTTAGTAGCTGACTCCCATCATGAATAGTTCCACAAAGCACAAAGCAAGCAGCATTCGGGCATCGAATAATCTCCACCAACACGTAAAACCACTCTAGGTTACAACTCTACTAGCTCTATTCGCACTCAAAAGGTATCACCGAACTCAAGCAACCCTACCCCTCGTGGGTATCTAACTAATCTCTCAGTAGGTTCCTCAAATATGCATCTAGGTATCTCTCCTAGATTACTCCTCTACTCAGAGCTCTCTCTAAAAGATTCATGCAGGATACTATTACTCCGCACATACTCAAGGCACATCACAGATAGCAAAAATTCCTAGGCTAAGGCATCACAAATCAGACAAATCTAGCCCTAAACTATGAAATACCTAGCCTATCCTCTAGCATGCATCACTAATATCTCAATAATAACTCATAACACAAATAAGTAAGGGTATTTTGGGAAATCACCATTCGGGCTCTGGCTGATTGTTCGCACTGATCCAACTCGTTTTCTCTTAAAGCTCTTTCTCAATTTAGAAAAATCATTTCTTTTGAAATTTTTTCTCAAATCCTCAGTTTGAGTCTAGACACAGCCGAAGGTACATCCGAATCCCTCAAACCAAGGCTCTGATACCAACTTGTAACACCATAAATTTTTAAACAAAATTTTCATTTTTAAATCACATAATTCTCATAACACATTTTACAAAAATCCCAATTATCTAATTAACAAAATGCAACTCAATTTTAGTTTGATTAATAATCCAGGATCCTCATGACATAACTCTTTCTCTGGTGTGTACAATCAAGTCGACGCCTTCCCGTGATCCCGAGAAGTACCTGAAACACATATCACACAACATGGTAAGCATGAAGCTTAGTGAGTTCCCTAAAATACCACATACACAAATAATAAGCTTCTCATGGCTATAACTCGGCGTGCCCCCTCCGGTCTCATGCGTCTCGGTGTGGACCCTCCGTTCATGTGTCTCGGTGAGGACCCTTCGGTCATCACATCTCGGTTTAGACCCTCCGGTCCTGTCTCAGTGGAAACCCTCCGGTCCCACAACTCGGGTTGGACCCTCCGGTCCTATCTCAGTATACACAGAATATATAGCATATATATCACATAGACAAAATGCATAACATCGCATAACTCAAGTAAGCACATAAGACCCTCCGGCCACTCATAGATACCACTCAAGTTAAGTATAGTGAGAAGACTCACCTTGCAGAGCAAGAAATGTGTCCCTCGCTCGAGCACTGGTCTAACCTCTGCCCATCCATGGCCTCCAAAAATCCACAGTTGGCCAAAACCATAAAGTCAATGAAAGTCAATGGTCAACACTGACCCAACTCTAAAAGTCAACGGAGGTCAAAACTCAAGTCAACAGCCCATGTTGACTCAACTCACCGAGTACAGCTCATGAACTCGTCGAGTCCCTCAGAACTCAGTAAGTCGCGAAAGCCCGAGTCTACTCGCCGAGTTGCTAGCCAACTCGTCGAGTCCATGCAGCGTCCAAAAGATCAGGAAAACCTAACCTACTCGTCGAGTTGTCTCATCAACTCATCGAGTTCATTCTAAATGCAAGGACGGATAAAACACTCTCAACTCGTCTAGTTGTCTCATTAACTCGCCGAGTCAGCATGCATCAAAACCATCGGGTAAACTTAACCGAATCGTCGAGTCAGCTCATCGACTCACTGAGTCCTTTTAGACTCTTTTCTCATTCCGACGTTTTAAGGCAGATTTAAAAATCCCAACTATAGATCTAGCCTCCCATGGCTGAGATACCACGAAAAGCTGCAAGCTTTACGTCCATGCTCATCTAAAAGGGCTAAACTCATCAAAACAAGGCTTAACGAGGACATTAGCTCATGAAGGTTGTCCTAAGCTTGATAAAGCTTGTGTCTTTTGATCCAAGGGACCTCATACTATCCAGATCCGAAGTCTCATCTCCATATCATGCCCACAATCATAAATGACTCAAGAAGAAGCTAGAAAAGCCATAAACTCATAAATAAGGGGATTTGAAGCTAGAGTGATCAAGGTAACGACTTGTTACCTGAAATAGGATGCCAAAATGGAGTATATAGCAGATCCTTAGCCCCCTCCTTGATCCAAGCTCTTGAATCCTCAAGCCTCTTCAAGAATCCCACCAAAATAAGCACTTTAAGCCTTGTACACACTCAAGATAGGGTTTAGCTCATTAGGGTTTGTTCTTTGGACGTGGGGAATGATGAGGGAGGTGGGGTGGAGACTTAGAGTCATTTAAATAGGGTGCAAAAGTCGAATAATTAGGGTTTCCTCAAACAGCTTCAACTCGCTGAGTCCGTCTGGGCATCTAACGTCTATAGAAATTGTGTTTTGAGGATGTACGACGAGCGTTACCTCGTGGATTTGGTTCCCATTCCTTTACATGGGAACAAGGTCATCATAGGCATGGATTAGTTGAGCCCTAATGGGGGCAGTGATCAACTGTGCGCAAGAATTGGTACGTGTCAGGACCCTAAGTGGGGGAGAGTTGGTGATTCGGGGCAAGAGGCTGCAGCGTGGACCAGCTTTGTGTTCAGCAGCGATGGCTAGTCGCTACCTTCAGCAGGGTTACGCAGGTTACGTCACCTACGTCATGGATACCCGGGAGGCAGGTAAGGCGATCGTGAGTAATGTGCCATTTGTGAAGGAATATCTGGATGTGTTTCCGAAGGAGTTGCCTGGTATACCTCCGAAGAAACAGGTGGAGTTCAGGATCGACCTAGTCCCTGGTGCAGCTCCAATAGCCAAGGCAGCGTACCGATTGTCTCGTACCGAGATGTAGGAGTTGTCTACACAGCTGCAGGAGCTGTTAGACAAGGGATTTATCAGGTCGAGCAGTTCGCCTTAGGGATACCCGGGAGGCAGGTAAGATGACCGTGAGTGATGTGCTAGTTGTGAGGGAGTATCCAAATGTGTTCCCAGAGGAGTTACCTGGGATACCTCCGGAGAGACACGTGGAGTTCAGGATCGACCTAGCCCTGGTGTGGCTCCGATAGCCAAGGCACCGTACTGGTTAGCTCCTCCCGAGATGCAGGAGTTGTCTACACAACTGCAGGAGCTGTTAGAAAAGGGATTTATTAGGCCGAGTAGTTCACCTTGGGGAGCCCCAATCCTGTTTGTTAAAAAGAAGGATGGGTCGTATCAGATGTGTATATAATATCGGGAGCTGAACAAGGTCACGGTGAAGAATTGTTACCCACTCCCGAGGATTGATGATCTCTTCGACCGGCTACAGGAGCATCTTCGTTTTCCAAGATATATTTGTGTTCAGGCTATCACCAGATGCAAGTCAGAGAGGAGGATGTACAGAAGACTACTTTTCGAACTTGCTATGGCCACTACGATTTCGTGGTGATTCCCTTTGGGCTCACCAATGCCCCTGTCGCATTCATGGATCTCATGAACCGCGTATGCAGACCGATGCTAGATCGGTCTATGATCGTCTTTATTGATGGCATCTAGGTTTACTCCGAGATGCAGGAGCAGCATGATGAGCACTTGCGATAGGTGTTGGATACCCTGAGGAGGGAAAGCTTGTACGCCAAGTTCTCCAAGTACGAGTTCTGGTTGCGCAAGGTGCAGTTTGTAGAGCACCTTGTCAACCATAACGGTATTTTGGTCAACCCGGCCAAAGCGGAGGCTGTGATGACTTGGTTGATTCTGAAGTCTCCATCTGAGATTCGGAGTTTCCTCGGGTTAGCAGGCTATTATCGGAGATTCATTCGATACTTCTCCAAGATAGTGGTACCCCTGACCCAGATAACGAAGAAGGTCGTTGGATTTTGTTAGGGGGTTTGAGCAGCAGGCGGCAATCGAGACTTTGAGGCAGAGGTTGTGTGAGGCACCGATCTTAGCCCTGCCAGAGGGCATTGAGGATTTTGTAGTATACTATGATGCATCTATCTTGGGTTTGGGTGCAGTGTTGATGCAGAGTGGGAACGTCATCGCCTACGCTTCGAGGCAACTGAAGCCTCACGAGGCGAACTACCCGAAGCACGACCTAGAGTTGGGGGCGGTTGTTTTCGCCCTCAAGATTTGTAGACACTACCTTTATGGGGTCCGTTGTACCATTTACACGAACCACAAGAGCTTGAAGTACCTCATGGATCAGCCTAATCTGAACATGAGGCAGCATCGGTGGTTAGATGTGGTGAAGGATTACGACTGTGAGATCCTCTACCACCTGGGGAAGGCCAATGTTGTGGCCGATGCACTTAGCCACAAGGCATTCGCAGTCCCGATCTGAGACATTTGTCTGAGGATGACAGTAATGACTCTGCTTCTGGAGAATAACTGAGAGGCCCAGCAGGAGGATATGAAAAAGGAACACCGGAAGGGTGAGCGTATTGTGGGTCATATTTACTATAATAGTCGTAGGCTGTTGACACTTCACCGTAGAGTGTAGGTTCTGTACGCAGGCGGTGTGATGGAGGAGGCGCACAAGTCCAAATTTTCCATCCATCTTGGGGCGACGAAGATGTATAGAGATCTTCATCCTAATTACTGGTAGCCCTGCATAAAGCAAGATGTAGTCTGGTATGTCGAGAGGTGCCTGGCCTACAGGAAAGTCAAGGCAGAGCAACAGAGGCCTCACGGAAAGATGTAGCCATTGGATATCCTTATGTGGAAACGGGAGGATATTACTATGGATTTCATCATGAACCTTCCCACGACCGCTCATGGAGTGGATTTGATTTGGGTTATCGTGGATCGGTTGACCAAGAGTGCCCATTTCATTCCGATCCAGGAGAGCATTTTGGCCGAGAAGCTGGCTGACATCTACATCAGGGAGGTAGTAGCTCGACACGGAGTGCTAGTTTCTGTGATTTCTAACCGAGATGTACGGTTCACTTCCAGATTCTGGAAGATATTTCATGACAAGTTGGGTACTCGTCTGCACTTTAGGACGGATTTTCAACCGCAGAAGGATGGTCAGAGTGAGCAGATCGTCCAAACTTTGGAGGATATGCTGCGGGCGTGTGTCTTAGACTTTGGTGGTAGTTGGGATACCTACCTTCCCTTGGCAGAGTTTTCCTATAATAATAGCTACCACGCAAGTATCGACAGACCTCCCTTCGAGATGCTCTACGAGAGGAAGTGCAGAACCCCGATATGTTAGGGTGAGGTTGGGAAGAGGGTCATGGGGTGTACCAAAGTGGTACTCAAGATGAGAGTAAGGATCCAGCAGGTCCGAAGTAGACTCCAGATGACCCAAAGTTGGCAGAAGAGCTACGCCGACAGACGACGATCAGACCGGGTGTTTCAGGTAGGAGATATGGTCCTCCTGAAGGTGTCACCTTGGAAGGGTGTCATCTGATTCAGAAATCAGGGAAAGTTGGGCCCCAGATACATTGGACCATTCAGGGTATTGGCGCGGGTGGGCCGGGTGGTGTATCGACTGGATCTGCCAGCCGAGCTTAGTCAGATCCACAACACCTTTCATGTGGTGTATCGACCGGATCTGCCAGCCGAACTTAGTTAGATCCACAACACTTTTCATGTCTCCTAGTTGTGGAAGTGCTTGGTAGATGACTCCTCAATGGTGTCTCTAGAGGATATTCAGGTGGATGACAACCTGAACTACATTGAGCGACCAGTAGCCATCCTCGACAGGGAGACGAAGGATCTGAGGAACAAGAGGGTAGAGTTAGTGAAGGTTCAATGGCAGCACCGCAAGGGCTTGGAATGGACTTTGGAGTGGAGGACGAGATGAGGGAGCATTACCCAGAGCTATTTCCAGATGCAGCAGACTTCGAGCACATAGTCTAAAATTAGTGGGGGAGATTTGTAACGTCCGGTTCCTGATATGCATCTTAAATCAATTTATTCATTTTTGTACAACAACTCGACAAGTTGGATGTAACGCCCGCGAATCCGGGCTAGTCAATTTAGAGGCAATAGGGGTCGAAAATGACTTTTCGACAAAAGATTATTTAGAATAAATAATCTTAACCAAGTTTTAGAGTATGTCACAAGGTTTCCGTACATATAAGGAACGCCGAAATCCGAGTTATAACGAAGAAGTTATGACCCGTTGAAGTTTCGCGACGGAACCGGCACAATACCGGGAAGCGTAAATAGTGAATTTACGATAGAGTGAGATTTAGCTTTAGCAATCTAAACGAAAGTCATAGAATATGTTAAACTAAGAACATCGATAAAAAGAACGCCCAAATCTGACTTCGTATGAAGAAGTTATGATTTTTCGAAGTTTCGTACTAGCAGTGTACAGCCCGAAATTCGAATATTAGATCAAGCGGTTTTTAGCCGACACGACCTAAACGAGAATCAAAGATCTCGTTGAGAGTAGCGTAACGAGAAAAAGATGGGCGAAAACGGGTGTCGGATGAAGAAGTTATGAGGATTTAACGGACCAATCGTGTCTCGGCCCGTTAATAATATAAAATTTAAAATCGAGCCAAAGTTAGCCGACGAAGTCTAAACGAAAGTTGTAGAGTACGTTCCCACCTTCGTGTGGATATAAAGAACGTCGAAAACGGAGGTCGTACGCGAAAGTTATGAATTTTTAAAGATGGGCATGCAATTTGCGAAATCTGATGCGAGATAGATGACGTGGCCTCATCGCAGCCGTCCATCGTCGATCAACAGAGCGCCCTTCGGATCTCACCACGTCGCCTCGCTTCGCTTTACGCCCCGCGTCGGAGTTCGGTATGCCCAGCGTACCCTCGGTCCTTATCCTCTTCCGAAGTGCGAGCCAGCTGGTGCGAGCTGGCGACCCAATCCGAGATTACGCCCAGCGTAGCTGCTGGACGCGCCGCGTAGTCCGAGGCTGCTGGGGCTATAAATAGCATGCGAGCCATTCCGAGTTTTTCACTCCAAATCGACTTCTTTCTCTCACTAGTTTCTCTCTCTAGCTCATCTAAACCCCCCTAAACCCTAGAAAAACCCCTTAGCACCCTAGGGAAGCCCCGAGGCTCCCGGAGTCCCGAGAAAAAGGAGTTTTTCGGTTTTGAAACGCCGCTCCAATTAAGTCCCGGTTTTCGATAAAATTCGTTGTAAGTGTGCTACGCTTACGCAATTTTTTATATAGCTTTCAAATAATTATAGGAATGTTATTAGGTCCTTAAAATAATTATTTGAGCTATTATTATGAGTTATATTGAGCATTATTAACGCTTACTAATAGTCAGACTAATTAATTTGTCGCGGTTATCGTTAAACTAAACCCTAGTGGTATCGGTACTAGGTTTTATCGAAGGAATATCGTTTTGAGAGTATCGAAGCGCTGTCCGAGTGCTGAGTCACCACCTACTCAGGTGAGTGCATAGTTACTTTCAGCTTACACATAGATATGAAGTATTTTATGTGATGTGTGTATATTATCTGTAAACTTGCTATCTATATTGGAAGAACGTTTTATACATGTTTTCAGTGATCCAAACTGTATATGTATTTTATATCTACATAATGTGCGGGGTAAAACACGGGTAGATATAATAGTTGCTGTGTGACAAAATAAAATAATGAGAGGCCTCGTTATAGCTGTTCTTGATGATCTAGTCATCTAGCGGAGTATAGATGACAACCACAGACTATTCTAGACAGTCCAGTGGAACACTAGCAGGCTCGCAACCTGTAGGTGTTTATTCGAACTGTGTGTTTAACCGAACTGTGTGTTTATTCGAACTGTGTGTTTATTCGAACTGTGTGTTTATTCGAACTGTGTGAACTGTGTGCTCACCAGGTATACTCCATCCCAATGATAGTCCTTTGACTAGGTCCCTTGTGTTAGATGTTTTAGGGACGTAATGTGAGGATAACGGGAATGGGTAATTGGGTTGATTGTTTGATGTTTAAAAATAATAATTATATTATTGTGGGTTGAAAACCCTATGTACTCACCAGGTTTCCCAACCTGACCCACTCAGTTTATTTATATCATAGGTGTTGATATGAAGTGACACCATACTGAGAGATTTTAAGAGATGTAGATCACTAGTGAAAATAATTGTAAGTTCTGTTTATGCTTATGTTTCTATATTAACGATGACATCCCAAACGTTTTAAAATGAAATAAATACGTTTCATCGAAAATGTTTTAATAACGTATTTACCATGTTTTTCTGGGAACAAATTCTGCAACATTTTTATGAAATGAAGTACTCTGATTTTTAAACAAAGCATAAACAAACCGGTCTTTTCTGGCCGTGATTTTGGGGATGTCACAGTTGGTATCAGAGCATTAGTTTAAGCGAACTAGGAAGATGGATTTATTTCTAGACTTAAACTTAGAATGCTAAGCGATGATTATGAGGTGTGAGCACTAGCTTATTTTAGGAATTGTGCCTAAAATGCTTTTGTGTGCTAAATTATTGTGCCTGATATGCTGTTAGTTGTTCGGATCTATGGTCTGTTGCCGACCGGATCTGGAAACCTTATGTGTTTAGGATTCTAAACATATGACTACGATATTAGAACTAGCATGTAAACGTTTCAGAGTGATAAGGATGATTTAAACGTCAATCCTAAGTAAAGGTCTAGATTCACCTCATTCGGTGTATAGATCAAGATGGTAAGAACACATAGCGGGAACGTGAATGCAAATGGGAACCGAGATCAGCCCCCAGTGATTGAGCAAATACCGGTTGTGGTAGCCGCTGCTGAGCCAATAACAATGGCCGGAGTGCAAGCGATGATCCAAGCGATGTTGGATCGTCAAATGGAGGAAACTAGACGTTTGCTCCAACAAAATCGAGAGGAAGCCACTATTCCGATCGAACAGCCTGAGTTGAACGAAGGGCAGACTGAGGAAGGAGACTACAGTGGAACTGTTGGTCAAGTCAACCCACCAATAGTTCTACAAAAAAACCAAGATGACGAAGTCGAGAGGAATGGATGCAAGTACAAGGATTTTCTGACTTGCAAGCCATGAACTTTCACTGGAAAGGAGGATCCGATTGGGGTCATGGATTGGATCTCGGAGATGGAGTTAGCTTTCATGACGTGCGGTTGCAGAGGAAAACAACAGACCACATTTGCAGTGCGTCAGTTTCGAGGAGGCGCTGTACGTTGGTGGAATACCTTGGGGAAGACTCTGAGCCCCAATGAGCCCCTGCAACTGACATGGGTAGAATTTCTAGTACAATTCAAACGAAAGTACTGCTCAGCTCAAAACCTGCTTGAGCTAGAGAACCAGTTTCTAACCCTGAAGAAGGGAAGCATGTCAATCGATGAATACACCAACAATTTCACAGAGAAGATGGAGTTTGCCTTACGTCTTGTTCCAGATGAGCTGACGAAAGTCGACAAGTATGCAAAAGGACTTCCATGGGAGTATGCGGTGCCAGTGCGTCAGGCACCTACTTTGGAAGCAGCTATCTGGGCTGCCAAGTCGGTTGAAGATATGATTAAGGGAAGAGCTGCCAACAAGATTGAGGTTGGTGAAAAGAGGAAGTTTGAGGAATCTACGAGGCCCAATAAGAAGATCAAGTCTGGTTCAAAGGAGTCTAGCGGAGGAGGAAACAATGTGAAATGGTGCGAGAAGTGCAAAAAGAATCACTTTGGGAAATGTAGCGAAGAAGTGACTTGCTACAAGTGTGGGAAGACCGGACATTACGCCAACGAGTGTAAAAGGGTGTGTTATGAATGCCGTGAAGAAGGGCATGTTGCTAAGGATTGCCCGAAAAAGAAAGAAGCGGCAAAACCAAACATTCCACCAAAACCGAAGGCAAGAGCATTCCATATGATCCTGGATGAAGCAGATGACAATGCGAGGATTCAGGAATGACGGCTTGCCATCCAAGGATCAAGTTATAAAGTAGCCATAAAATCATATGATGTAGCCTGTTAGAGGCATAGTCTAGGGTGAACTTGAACACCTATGTAATCGTTTCAAGAAATAATATAAAACCTTCGTTTTGTTATCTGATGTGTTGAATGATTGTATGATTTGCTGCATGGTGACTTGGGAAACTGTGAGACAATACTTGGGACGAGTATGAGTAGGTGTGAATGGTAGTAGAGGCCTATACTACCGGAAGCACAGGACTCACACTTGGATCAGGGAAAGTCACAAGGTTACCAAGAAGCTAGTAATTGATTTCGTTTTAAGTGTGTTGTTACCATCGTTTCGGTGATGACTAAGAAGATTGTTGATATTCCGACCCTAGTGGCCATATCGAATCGAGTCCGACTACGATGAGTATGTTGTGTGGTTCAGAGAACCAAGTTTGATGTAGCGTCCGAATTAAACCAAACGATTGAAATCAGAGCGATCAATAGAAATATCGCGCTCGTTGTTAAAGAAGTTGGTAGCTAGAAATGCCTAATGTTAAAGTGTGATTATATCACATTAGAACATGAAGGAAGGCATAGTCTGTTTTAGAATTTAACTCTAAGAGACCTAAGTCTAAGTGTTGCAACATACGATGATAGGTCATTAGAATATGACACATCGATCCATAGTAGTAATAAAAGAAGTCATCTCAAGTTCGTATCCAGTAAGGATCGAGATTTTGACTTGAAGATCATAATTTGGAGTCTAGCCTGAGGTAGAGAGCAGGTGCACGATCGAGTACTACATACAGTCAATAAGTCTGAGAGATAGACTTGAAGGAATGTAGAAGTTATAATTATTACCTAGGATGAAGAGACGACGTATGGAGTCATTATACGGCCATGTTTCGTTGATGATTCCGGGACGTAATCATCCTAAGGGGGAGATAATTGTAACGCCCGCGAATCCGGGCTAGTCAATTTAGAGGCAATAGGGGTCGAAAACGACTTTTCGACAAAAGATTATTTAGAATAAATAATCTTAACCAAGTTTTAGAGTATGTCACAAGGTTTCCGTACATATAAGGAACGCCGAAATCCGAGTTATAACGAAGAAGTTATGACCCGTTGAAGTTTCGCGACGGAACCGGCACAATACCGGGAAGCGTAAATAGTGAATTTACGATAGAGTGAGATTTAGCTTTAGCAATCTAAACGAAAGTCATAGAATATGTTAAACTAAGAACATCGATAAAAAGAACGCCCAAATCTGACTTCGTATGAAGAAGTTATGATTTTTCGAAGTTTCGTACTAGCAGTGTACAGCCCGAAATTCGAATATTAGATCAAGCGGTTTTTAGCCGACACGACCTAAACGAGAATCAAAGATCTCGTTGAGAGTAGCGTAACGAGAAAAAGATGGGCGAAAACGGGTGTCGGATGAAGAAGTTATGAGGATTTAACGGACCAATCGTGTCTTGGCCCGTTAGTAATATAAAATTTAAAATCGAGACAAAATTAGCCGACGAAGTCTAAACGAAAGTTGTAGAGTACGTTCCCACCTTCGTGTGGATATAAAGAACATCGAAAACGGAGGTCGTACGCGAAAGTTATGAATTTTTAAAGATGGGCATGCAATTTGCGAAATCTGATGCGAGATAGATGACGTGGCCTCATCGCAGCCGTCCATCGTCGATCAACAGAGCGCCCTTCGGATCTCGCCACGTCGCCTCGCTTCGCTTTACGCCCCGCATCGGAGTTCGGTACGCCCAGCGTACCCTCGGTCCTTATCCTCTTCCGAAGTGCGAGCCAGCTGGTGCGAGCTGGCGACCCAATCCGAGATTACGCCCAGCGTAGCTGCTGGACGCGCCGCGTAGTCCGAGGCTGCTAGGGCTATAAATAGCATGCGAGCCATTCCGAGTTTTTCACTCCAAATCCACTTCTTTCTCTCACTAGTTTCTCTCTCTAGCTCATCTAAACCCTAGAAAAACCTCTTAGCACCCTAGGGAAGCCCCGAGGCTCCCAGAGTCCCGAGAAAAAGGAGTTTTTCGGTTTTGAAACGCCGCTCCAATTAAGTCCCGGTTTTCGATAAAATTCGCTGTAAGTGTGCTACGCTTACGCAATTTTTTATATAGCTTTCAAATAATTATAGGAATGTTATTAGGTCCTTAAAATAATTATTTGAGCTATTATTATAAGTTATATTGAGCGTTATTAACGCTTACTAATAGTCAGACTAATTAATTTGTCGCGGTTATCGTTAAACTAAACCCTAGTGGTATCGGTACTAGGTTTTATCGAAGGAATATCGTTTTGAGAGTATCGAAGCGCTGTCCGAGTGCTGAGTCACCACCTACTCAGGTGAGTGCATAGTTACTTTCAGCTTACACATAGATATGAAGTATTTTACGTGCTGTGTGTGTATATTATCTGTAAACTTGCTATCTATATTGGAAGAACGTTTTATACATGTTTTCAGTGATCCAAACTGTATATGTATTTTATATCTACATAATGTGCGGGGTAAAACACGGGTAGATATAATAGTTGTTGTGTGACAAAATAAAATAATGAGAGGCCTCGTTATAGCTGTTCTTGATGATCTAGTCATCTAGCGGAGTATAGATGACAACCACGGACTATTCTAGACAGTCCAGTGGAACACTAGCAGGCTCGCAACCTGTAGGTGTTTATTCGAACTGTGTGTTTAACCGAACTTTGTGTTTATTCGAACTGTGTGTTTATTCGAATTGTGTGTTTATTCGAACTGTGTGAACTGTGTGCTCACCAGGTATACTCCATCCCAATGATAGTCCTTTGACTAGGTCCCTTGTGTTAGATGTTTTAGGGACGTAATGTGAGGATAACGGGAATGGGTAATTGGGTTGATTGTTTGATGTTTAAAAATAATAATTATATTATTGTGGGTTGAAAACCCTATGTACTCACCAGGTTTCCCAACCTGACCCACTCAGTTTATTTATATCACAGGTGTTGATATGAAGTGACACCACACTGAGAGATTTTAAGAGATGTAGATCACTAGTGAAAATAATTGTAAGTTCTGTTTATGCTTATGTTTCTATATTAACGATGACATCCCAAATGTTTTAAAATGAAATAAATACGTTTCATCGAAAATGTTTTAATAACGTATTTACCATGTTTTTCTGGGAACAAATTCCGCAACATTTTTATGAAATGAAGTACTCTGATTTTTAAACAAAGCATAAACAAACCGGTCTTTTCTGGCCGTGATTTTGGGGATGTCACATTGGATTCCCCAAACTCATCGAGTCGGAATGGAATTTTGAGGCAGAACTTAAAGCCTACTCGACAAGTTAAGAGCCTCAACTCGATGAGTAGGGCTGCCAGAATGAAATCCTAAATTTTAGGGTTTAGCACCCTATTTAAACACCTTAACCTCCAAAGGATGACCTCATTTACAGCCTCCATCATCCCAAACCCAAGACACGAAACCTATTTCACTTTTGAGTGTTTTAAGCCATTTTTGTTTATTCTTTGTGAGTTTGAAGAAGATGATTCTTGAAGAAGGAGCAAGGAAGTGAAGGAGAAGAGTATATCTAGAAGTTGAGCTCCATTTCTGTTTCAGTGGAGGTATAAAGCTCCTATCTTGTTTATTCAATGTTTAGATCTAGTTTTACAGTGAATTCTCCATGTTTTGGTCCAAGAATGCTAGTTTTTAGGACTTAGACGTCCAATGTGGGAAAACCCTTCAGATCTAGGATCTTTAGGGGACTTCATGGCATAAAGGTGCCAACTTTGTGGCCATGAAGGTCACATAAAACTTATGGGCCATTCTTTTGGCCTTTTGAGCAAAGTAGTCCATGCATGCAAGTAAAATAGGAACTTTACGTGATACATCAGCCCTACGCGACTAGATCTATGGTTTGGAAGCATTGAACTCGATTGGAAGTGACTGAATGGATTTAGACTAAGAGAACTCGACGAGTTGTTCATCCAACTCGGCGAGTTGGAACGTGGTCCCCCGACCTTTTTTCTGTTTACTGAGCAAACTCGATGAGTCTAGGAGAGGGCTCTAGCCATAGTTTTTGGGTTTTGAAGGTTGTAGAACTTGACGAGTTCAAGGAGGAACTCGACGAGTTGCGTTGAGAAGTCCCGACTCTGTTATAGGGAGGAACTTGACGAGTTGGGTCGTGATTTCAAGGTTTTATGATTCATGCAACTCGACAAGTTGATGGACCAACTCAGCGAGTTGAGTCAACCAGGATGTTGACTTTGACCAGAATTTTGACTATGACCAGAATATTGACTTTGACTTTGAATTTGACCAAATTTGACCCTTAAGGGGTCATGAGTATGGAAGGATAGTTAAATAAATGTTTATATGTAGGAGTCTGAGAGGGGTTGATTTCAGAGCAGGAGTCTTTACAGCTATTCTCAATTATTGAGGTAAGTTACCTTCCAGTAGAAGTGGGTCGAAGGCACCAAGGTCGGCCCACTAGAAGTTGATATAGTTGAGATGATTGTCTTTGTGATAATTGTCTAGTATGCCACTATCTGTTATTCTTTATGTGCTAGTATGGTATGATATTTTGTGATAGAGGTAGGAGGGGTAGGTTAGACCCTGTAGCCGGATGAGATAAATCAGAGGGTAGGTCAGGCACCCATATATGCATGATAGTAAGTTATGCTATGTTCTTATGTGGTAGTGGTAGGGGTGAAATAGTCCTCGTAAACAATTGAAATAAACTGTAGGGTAGGTCGGGCACCCAAATATGCTGGCAGGGTAGGTTGTGCACCCAGATATGCTTGACAGGGGTAGGTCGGGCACCCCGGTATGCCTAACAAGGGTAGGTTGAGCACCCAGATATGCTCAACAGGGTAGGTTAGGCACCCAGATATGCCTAGTTGTATGTTTTTTGTATGGTATGTGGTATGATGGGGGAACTCACTAAGCTTTGTGTGCTTACGGTTTTCAATTTTGGTTTCAGGTACTTCCTTTTCGAAGGGAAAGGAGTCGGCATAACTGCAACACATCACACCAGGATTTCTGCACATGAGATCTATGGATCTATACTCTGATATTATTTTTTTCATGACATGTTTTGACTATGGATACATTGGTTTTGATATGAGTTAGTACTACGAGGTTTTCAGTAAAATGGTTTTATAATTATTAAATTAAAAACAAAATATTTGGTTGTAAATTTTGGGGTGTTACATCGGAACTCCTGAATACATCAAAAAGAACATCCCTAACCATATAATGTCGCCACTTAAAACCTAGGAGTTCTTGACAATGCATTGTATGGTCCCCAATAAGGTCTAAGAAGGCTTTATGAAGTGCTACTTAAGGATAATATGATACTTCACGGACGACATATGTTTGCGAAGAACATCTATGACGATAACAAGAAGAAAACCATGAGCATGTTGTTCTTTCAGACACTCGAAAACTACGTCTATCTAATTGACATATCAAGGTCTATTTACATGCCCTCGACGATTTTGCTAAAAATTGCTCCCGGCAATGCATGTCGGGCTTTAGAGAGGACGGTGTCCTTAGTAGAAAAAACGTTGATGTTGAAACTTGGAATCTTATCAACAAAGACAAGCTAAGGCATGAATATAGTTAGAATTCATACCTAATGCCAAAACGAGACTAGCCCTTTAACAAATACCCTATTCTACTCAAGTTTGACTGAAAGTCAAACTGGTAAAAATTCAACAGTCAACAGTTAAATTCAATGGTCAGACCACTATGTCAAGACCAAACAATGACCACACTGTGGTAGCTACTCGATAAGACATTCGTGGTCAAAATCCATCATCGCGTCATGGAAAACTACCCACCACGCTGCGGTGAATGCCCCAAACAACTTAATGACTTAAGCACGTAATCCTCCATCTCCAGAGCTCAAAAGCTCAGATTTGATGACTCTACTGGTATTAATGGATAAAGTTTTCAACTTTATCCATTCTCATGCTTTACATACACCCAACTCTAAAACTAACTTGATAGTGAACTAAAACCAATTTTTGAGCTAAAGAGAGAGCATGCAACCACAACTTTCCATCAACACTCAAGTCAAAAAATCACTTTGGGTCACTTAATTGGTCCAGGAGTTGGCTTAACTCTAAAGATATCTAGGAAAGGGACTCAAAACCACCTAAAAAGGTGCATAAACTTACATCTAGAAGAGCAAGGGTCAAGGTTTGAAGTTTATGCCTCCAATAACTTAGAAATATAAAGTAGATGATGACTCAAAGCTAGCTCCTTGCTTCCTTGCACCAGAATGGAAATCCTTCTTCTCCAAGCTTCAACAAATCAAGAGCATAAGCTAAAAAACCAAGTATGGTGGAAAAGGTTGAGGAGGGTAACGTTCATAAAGGATCGAACTGCCAAATGAACTAACCCTAGGAGTTAGAGCCATTAAATAGCGCTCAAAACTCAGGGTCTATGGTTTTGAACCCCATCCGCAACCACATCATGGTCACTTAAATGACATGACCAAAAGAATGATATGGTCGCGTCATGGTGATTCTCCATCATCATGTTGTGGTCAACCAAAAACTTCTAAGATTTAAAATAAATAACCAAAAAGAATAATACCTTCTTCCCCAAGCTTCACCAAATCAAGAAAACAAGCTCAAAAACTAAGTATGGAGGCAAGAGTTGGGGAGGGTAACGTTCTCAGAAGGTGGAGCTGCCAAATGAGCTAACTTGTAACACCCGATATATCATGTAAACTCTTATCATTTATTTTATTTATTATCGCTTAAGGAACCTAGTACATGGGCATACATAAGGTACATCGGATGTACTTCGATGGATACATGAGATGAGGTAGCCTCTGGTATGCTGTGTGTACCCATTAGTATGCAGGGCACACATCGTTTAGGGGAAAACCCTAATTTTTAGGGTTTGCACCCTATTTAAACACATTATGTCCCCAAATCTTTCACCTTATCAACCTCCATTTTCTCTTTTGAGCTATATCTCTAAACCTTAAACTATTTCTAAAGCAATTGGTCATTATGTGTGTTTTGGTGTTTTTGTGTGTGGTACTCTTTGAAGAAGAATGAGCCTTGTAGAAGACCATTCATCAAGTGGGAGCTTATAGATCCAAAGGTTATTCACTCTAACAAGCTTGTTGGAGGTATAAAGCTTTTATCTTGATGTAACGACCCGTTCCCGGTATGATAATTCCTTGGTATTTATTTTGAAGTTTTGTAAAGGGACTCGGCGAGTTCATAGCCTAACTCGCCGAGTAGGGACGGGATTTCGAGCACGTGTTAGTTGGCGACTCGGCGAGTCTGTCCGTCTGGGAGAAACCCTAAATCCCCGGGTTGCCCACTATTTAAGCCACCTTATAGCCCCCAATCTCGCCTCCTTGACCCTCTAAAGCTGTGAGAAAACCCTAATTCGTCCTTGAGTGTTTTAAGTGATCTTGTGTGCATTTTGTGAAGGATTGAAGAAGGAGAAGAAGAAAGGAGCAAGGAGAAGAATTGTAGAGCGAAGATTCAAGGGAAAGCAAGAGTTCTTTGAGGTATTCTTCGGATTTCCTTTCCTTCTATGCTTTTAAATCCCCTTTAGATCTAGTTGATGCTTTTCTCAAGCCTTATGTTGATATGGAAGCCATTTTATGTCGAGATATCCTTAGATCTGTTCATTTAGGGGTTGTAGAGCCCAGATCTATTGTCTTTATGGAGCCATTGTGCATCATAACCCTAGATCTACCCTTTTAAGTGCCTTTCTAGCCTTTATTCCCTTGTTCATGTGTTTGTACACGTAAAGTCGGAAACTTTACGTGGTAAATCAGCTTATTGGACCCAGATCTATCATTTATATGTTTTGGTTTCGAGCAGAATCGAGTGTAGAATAATTGCATGGCGGTGACTCGGCGAGTCGGAAGAACGACTCGGCGAGTCGAGTCGCGAGTCCCCGATTTCTTCCTTTTGAGCGATGTCGAGTGGGCCCAGTGAGTTGTGGAGTGGACTCAGCGAGTTCGAGGGTAGACTCAATAGTGGAGGGACTCGGCGAGTTGTTCATACAACTCGGCGAGTCCAAGGCAATCTTCTTAAGCTCAAGAGCAACTCGTCGAGTTGTTCATAGGACTCGGCGAGTCAGATGAAGATTGTCTGAGTTCTTGATTGGGAGAGTACTCGTCGAGTCGATGCCATACTCGACGAGTAGTAGCGGGTTGAGTCGAGGAGTGGGAATAGGGACTCGGCGAGTTGGCGGCCCAACTCGGCGAGTCAGGTCAACTATGGGTTGACTTTGTCTGAGAGTTGACTTTGTCTGAGAGTTGACTTTGACCAAGGGTAAAAGAGTCATTTTACCCAGTGCAGTGTTTAGTATTTGATTGAGTGTGTTTATGGACTTGTAGCCGGGGAGACGCCGGCGCAGCAGCAGCTAGCTTCCAGAGCCATACACTCAGCAGCCAGTTCACGAGGTGAGTTTCCCTTCAGTAGGAACGGGTCTACGGCCACAATGCCGGCCCGTGTAATTATCAGTAGTTCCGGTCTTTAGTTTGATGTAGTAGCTAGCTGGCTTAACGTCTTTGTGATTCAAGCATATTTGTGTTATGAGTTCCGGACTTCGGTCCGATGCAGTATGCAGTATGTGTGAATATAATAGTTGTTATGTGATATGATATGTCATGATCAGTTAGTTCCGGACTTCGGTCCGATGCAGTTAGTTCCGGACTCCGGTCCGATGCAGTTAGTTCCGGACTCCGGTCCGATGCAGGGGACAAGGTCCCAGTCAGTTCCGGACTTCGGTCCGATGCAGCTAGTTCCAGACCTTGGTCTGATGCAGTGGGCAAGGCCCAGTATGTGCTTTATATGTATTGTATGGTATGTGGTAGTTTAGGGGAGCTCGCTGAGCTTCGTGCTTACAGTTTCAGTTTTGGTTTCAGGTACTCCCGCTTGTAGAGGGAAGAGCTCGGGATGATGGCATCGCACACACCACAGCTTCAGCTTTTATCCTGGGAGTTGATTTGGTCCTTAATTTTTATATGACATGGATATGATACAGTTTTCCGCACAGTGTTTTTATTATTATTTTGAGATACATCATGTATGGTTTATGATATGACACTCAGATTATGGTTTTTGGTTATGTTGAAAAACGAAATTTTTGGGTCGTATTTTTGGGTCGTTTTAAGTTGGTATCAGAGCCCTGGTTTGAGGGATTCGGATACACTTCCGGGTGTATCTGAACTCAAACTAAGGGGAAATAAAAAGATTTTTAAAAGGAAAATGTTTTCTAAAAGAATTTTGAAAGCACTTAGAAAGAAAGAAATTTTTAAACAAGATAAGGGTGTGGTGCATGCGATCAGCCGAGCTCAAGTAAGTACTCCCAAATTACCCATACAACTTATTTGTTCAGTTTTAGTTTCAGTAGAACAGCATGCTAGTATAGGACTAAGGATCTAGGAGGATGCCTTATGTGCCTGCTTTATGTGTTACAGCTTTATGAGTATTGCATGCTAGTATTGAGTAGACAGCAGTAGGATAGCCTGTTTAGGTTATGCCTGATAGTATGAGCTTAGTACTGTATGCTAAATCAGTTTCTCGTTTTGAGAATAGTTTTGCCTGAGTATGTTTCCTTTATCCGAATGCTGCTTGCTTCGTGCTTTGTGGGAGTTCCGAGTGATGGAAGTTAGCCATTAGGTGAACACGTTACACCACATGTGATCAGGGTTGAATAACCCAGAGTGCTGGAACTGGCCGTATTGCGCAGCTCTTGTTTGAGTCCAACCGTTATAGGGACGGGTCTTTTACTTGAAGGATTATCTGATCTTCGTCACATGTGATGGTGTTCAGGTGGTGGTTAATTAGCATTATAAGGAGACCTGCAGCAGCTGAGGACTAGTTGAGTTGAGTCTGAGGTTTCCCTAGGGCAAGCCTAGGATGAGAGTAGCAGAGATCAGTAGTAGTAGAAGTGACTTGGTGGAGTCAGGGCAGTTCTTGAAGAAAGTACGGATAAATGTGGAAGGTAGTATGGGCCCGTACTACTGGAAGCAGAGGATCCGTACTCGAATCAAGAAAGGCTGAGACAAGACCAGGAAGCTAGTTGTAGTATTAATGATCCCTTGAGATATTTCTGTTTTATGATGTAGTTGTGACGTGTTTCAGAATGGTGGTTTTGCGTTCGAGACCAGCAGCCGGCAACGGAGGTGCCGAGGAGGGATCAGGTTCAGGTTCGGGGGATGAGCGCATGGATGAGCAGACCCGAGAGTTTCTTTCTTCGGAGATTACGCGCATCATTATAGAGCAGACTCCTGTGATCTTCGGTTCGATCAAGGAGGGGATTCTAGAGCTGATGGATGAGAGATTGGGCACCTTCCGTGCCGAGGTGGCGGCCATGATGGGGTCGCGCACCCTTACTTTCAGGGAGTTCAGGGCATGTGGAGCTCCGGACTATCATGGGGCGCGAGACCCCATAGCGAGCACCAGATGGTTGGCGGATGTGGCCAACGCTTTCCGCACTAGCAGATGTCCCGAGGGGGACAAGGTCAGATTGGCGTCCTGTCTTCTGAAGGACAGGGCACGGGATTGGTGGGAGGAGGTCGGACATGCCATTGGGGATGATGCAACATTGGACGCCATGACCTGGGCTGATTTCTCTACTAGGTTCAGGGCGGAGTTTGCACCGGTCATTGAGGTGCAACAGCTAGCTAGGGAGTTTCAGGACCTCACCCAGACTACAGAGACAGTGGCGGAGATCACCGCCAAGTTCAGGGAGAGGGCTCTTCTCGTTCCTCAGTACGTAACTGATGAGGAAATGAAGAAGGCCCGTTATCATGAGATGTTGCGGAGCGATATCCGCCAGTTTGTGAGCCGGTCCAGCTGTAAAACGCTGGAAGATATGATTGCTAGGGCTCGGGAGAGGGAGATTGATCTCGAGATGGAGAAGAAGAGGAAACCGGAGGCGGTTTCGGGTTCAGGCGGTTCGGGCAAAAAGCCCAAGGTTTCGGATCACAGATCTAGGAGTCAGCAGAGCCACGGTCGATGTGGCAAGTGTGGGAGATTGCACGAGGGAGCATGCAAGGCAGGGAGTTCCGGCTGCTACAAGTGCGGTCGGATTGGGCATTTGAGTAGGGATTGTACGGCCCCTGCTACTGCCGTCGCGGCATCAGATCTGATTTGCTTTCAGTGCAATCAGAGGGGACACAAAAAGTCCCAGTGTCCGAGTTTAACTGCAGCAGGGAAGGTGGCTGCACCTGCCCCTGCTACCTTGAGGATTACAGATGGCCGGCAGGGCCGAGCTGATGCGCCAGTGGCGAAGAGTAGGGCGTTTCAGATGACAGCGGAGGAGGCGCGAGCGACTCCTGATGTGGTGACGGGTATGTATCTTCCCTTTATCTCTTTATTATTATTGATTGAATATTGCTTATGATTGTATGTTTTATTCAGGGTCGTTCTCTGTGAACGGCATTTCTGCTTTGGTATTATTCGATTCAGGGGCTACCCGATCATTCGTATCACTTGCGCTTAGCAAGAGATTTAGTAGGGCTCCAGGGGAGCTGGATGGTCCATTAGAGGTTGAGATAGCAGACGATAGGACCATGAGGGTCGACAGAGTGCACAGAGGGTGTTCTCTTCAGTTATTTGATGAGCAGTTTTCAGTGGATTTGGTACCTATTCCCTTGCGAGGGAATAAGGTTATTGTGGGTATGGATTGGCTAAGACCTAATGGGGCGGTGATTGATTGTGAGCTTCAGCTAGTGAGGGTTCGCACTCCCAGTGGGGGAGAGTTGGTGATTCAGGGCGAGAGGCCACAGCGAGGACCGACCTTTTGTTCCGCCGCAAGGGCGAGGCGCTATGTTCAGCAGGGTTGCGCCGGTTTTGTAGCTTACATTTTGGACGCCCGGGAGAAGGGCAAGTCGATAGTTGATGATGTTCCTATTGTTCGAGACTACCCGGACGTGTTTCCCGAGGATTTGCCGGGGATACCTCCTGAGAGACAGGTTGAGTTCAGGATCGACCTCATTCCTGGTGCGGCTCCGATGGCCAAGGCACCGTATCGACTAGCTCCCCCTGAGATGCAGGAGTTGTCTACACAGCTGCAGGAGCTGTTAGACAAGGGTTTCATTCGGCCGAGCAGTTCGCCTTGGGGAGCGCCGATCCTGTTTGTGAGAAAGAAGGATGGGTCGCATCGTATGTGTATTGATTATCGGGAGTTGAATAAGGTAACGGTGAAGAACCGTTACCCACTTCCGAGGATAGATGATTTGTTTGATCAGCTTCAGGGAGCGTCTTGGTTCTCCAAGATCGATCTACGCTCCGGTTATCATCAGATGCGGGTTAGAGATGAGGATGTGCAGAAGACTGCTTTCAGGACCAGGTATGGTCATTACGAGTTTGTGGTGATGCCATTTGGGCTCACCAATGCTCCAGCCGCGTTCATGGATCTCATGAACCGCGTGTGTAGGCCGATGCTGGATCGGTCAGTGATAGTGTTCATAGATGACATCTTGGTATATTCCAAGACGCAGGAGCAGCACGAAGAGCACCTGCGGGAGGTGCTGGAGGTTTTGAGGAGGGAGAGACTTTTCGCAAAGTTCTCCAAATGTGAGTTCTGGTTGCGCGAGGTGCAGTTCCTTGGTCACCTCGTCAACCAGAAGGGTATTTTGGTAGATCCGGCCAAGATAGAGGCCGTGATGCAGTGGGAGGTCCCGAAGTCTCCATCTGAGATTCGGAGTTTCCTGGGGTTGGCAGGGTATTATCGGAGATTTATTCAGGATTTCTCCAAGATAGCAGTGCCGCTCACCCGACTGACCAGGAAGTCAGTGGTATTTCGTTGGGGTCCTGAGCAGCAGTCAGCGTTTGAGACCCTCAGGCAGAGATTATGCGAGGCTCCGATCCTTACCTTGCCAGAGGGAGTAGAGGACTTTGTAGTCTATTGTGATGCCTCGATCACAAGTATGGGAGCAGTTTTGATGCAGCGAGGCCATGTGATAGCTTATGCCTCGAGACAGTTGAAGCCTCACGAGGCTAATTATCCTACCCATGATTTGGAGCTGGGGGCAGTTGTGTTTGCCCTCAAGATTTGGAGGCATTACCTTTATGGGGTTCGTTGTACTATTTACACGGATCACAAGAGTTTGAGGTATCTTATGGATTAGCCGAGTCTGAATATGAGGCAGAGGAGGTGGTTGGATGTGCTAAAGGATTACGATTGTGAGATCCTATACCATCCAGGGAAGGCCAATGTGGTGGCCGATGCCCTGAGCCGCAAGGTGTCGGCGGCCCCTATCAGGGATCTATGTTTGAGGATGACAGTGATCACTCCGTTGTTGGAGCGGATCAAGGAGGCTCAGGTAGAGGGTCTCAAGGAGGAGAGACAGAAGTGTGAAAGGATCGTGGGCCGAGTAGCCTCGTTTGATTATGATAGTCGTGGTTTGCTGACGCTTCACGGGAGAGTGTGGGTACCGTACTGGGGTGGAGTACGGCAAGTGTTGATGGATGAGGCTCATAAGTCTCTGTTTTCTATCCACCCAGGGGCGACAAAGATGTACCGAGATCTTCGACCTGATTATTGGTGGCCCTGCATGAAGCGGGACGTCGCCTGGTACGTTGAGAGATGCCTGACCTGCCGGAAGGTCAAGGCGGAGCACCAGAGACCTCACGGCAGGATGCAGCCGTTAGACATTCCCGTGTGGAAATGGGAGGACATTACCATGGATTTTGTCACCAAGCTTCCCCGGACCGCACGTGGAGTGGATTCGATATGGGTAGTAGTGGATCGGTTGACGAAGAGTGCCCATTTTATCCCGATCGAGGAGAGTATATCGGCGGAGAAGTTAGCCGATATCTATGTGCGTGAGATTGTGGCACGTCATGGAGTGCCGGTATCGGTGGTGTCAGACCGAGATGTCCGTTTCACATCCAGATTTTGGAAGCGGTTCCACGACGAGATGGGTACTCGTCTCCATTTCAGCACCGCTTTCCATCCTCAGACAGACAGGCAGAGCGAGAGGACGATCCAGACTCTCAAGGATATGCTTAGGGCATGTGTCCTAGATTTCGGTGGCAGTTGGGATACGTATCTTCCGTTAGCGGAATTCTCGTATAACAACAGTTATCATGCGAGCATTGATCGACCTCCCTTTGAGATGTTGTATGGGAGGAAGTGTAGGACCCCGATTTGTTGGGGCGAGGTCGGTCAGCGAGTCATTGGGAGCACAGAGGTGGTGCTCAAGACGACCGAGTTGATCCAGCAGGTCCGTAGTAGACTGCAGACTGCTCAGAGTCGGCAGAAAAGTTACGCCGATAGGAGGCGTTCGGACTTGGAGTTCCAGGTGGGGGATATGGTCCTTCTGAAGGTCTCACCTTGGAAGGGTGTCATCAGGTTCCGGAAGAGGGGCAAGTTGGGCCCCAGATTTATTGGTCCTTTCAGGGTTTTGGCCCGGGTGGGTCGGGTTGCTTATCGGTTAGATCTTCCTGAGGAGCTTAGTCAGATCCACAACACTTTCCATGTGTCTCAGTTGAGGAAGTGTTTGGTGGATGAATCAGCAGTCGTTCCCCTAGAGGATATTCAGGTTGATAGTAGCCTGAATTATATTGAGAGGCCGGTCGCGATTCTGGACCAGAAGACCAAGACCTTGAGGAACAAGGTAGTTCAGTTAGTGAAGGTGCAGTGGCAGCACCGGAAGGGGTCTGAGTGGACGTGGGAGGCTGAGGAGGAGATGAGAGAGCACTACCCAGAGATATTTGCAGATTCAGCCGAAGCAGACTTCGAGGGCGAAGTCTGAGATAAGTGGGGGAGAATTGTAACGACCCGTTCCCGGGATGATAATTCATTGGTATTTATTTTGAAGTTTTGTAAAGGGACTCGACGAGTTCATAGCCTGACTCGCCGAGTAGGGACGGGATTTCGAGCACGTGTTAGTTGGCGACTCGGCGAGTCTGTCCGTCTGGGAGAAACCCTAAATCCCCGGGTTGCCCACTATTTAAGCCACCTTATAGCCCCCAATCTCGCCTCCTTGACCCTCTAAAGCTGTGAGAAAACCCTAATTCGTCCTTGAGTGTTTTAAGTGATCTTGTGTGCATTTTGTGAAGGATTGAAGAAGGAGAAGAAGAAAGGAGCAAGGAGAAGAATTGTAGAGCGAAGATTCAAGGGAAAGCAAGAGTTCTTTGAGGTATTCTTCGGATTTCCTTTCCTTCTATGCTTTTAAATCCCCTTTAGATCTAGTTGATGCTTTTCTCAAGCCTTATGTTGATATGGAAGCCATTTTATGTCGAGATATCCTTAGATCTGTTCATTTAGGGGTTGTAGAGCCCAGATCTATTGTCTTTATGGAGCCATTGTGCATCATAACCCTAGATCTACCCTTTTAAGTGCCTTTCTAGCCTTTATTCCCTTGTTCATGTGTTTGTACACGTAAAGTCGGAAACTTTACGTGGTAAATCAGCTTATTGGACCCAGATCTATCATTTATATGTTTTGGTTTCGAGCAGAATCGAGTGTAGAATAATTGCATGGCGGTGACTCGGCGAGTCGGAAGAACGACTCGGCGAGTCGAGTCGCGAGTCCCCGATTTCTTCCTTTTGAGCGATGTCGAGTGGGCCCAGTGAGTTGTGGAGTGGACTCAGCGAGTTCGAGGGTAGACTCAGTAGTGGAGGGACTCGGCGAGTTGTTCATACAACTCGGCGAGTCCAAGGCAATCTTCTTAAGCTCAAGAGCAACTCGTCGAGTTGTTCATAGGACTCGGCGAGTCAGATGAAGATTGTCTGAGTTCTTGATCGGGAGAGTACTCGTCGAGTCGATGCCATACTCGACGAGTAGTAGCGGGTTGAGTCGAGGAGTGGGAATAGGGACTCGGCGAGTTGGCGGCCCAACTCGGCGAGTCAGGTCAACTATGGGTTGACTTTGTCTGAGAGTTGACTTTTTCTGAGAGTTGACTTTGACCAAGGGTAAAAGAGTCATTTTACCCAGTGCAGTGTTTAGTATTTGATTGAGTGTGTTTATGGACTTGTAGCCGGGGAGACGCCGGCGCAGCAGCAGCTAGCTTCCAAAGCCATACACTCAGCAGCCAGTTCACGAGGTGAGTTTCCCTTCAGTAGGAACGGGTCTACGGCCATAATGCCGGCCCGTGTAATTATCAGTAGTTCCGGTCTTTAGTTTGATGTAGTAGCTAGCTGGCTTGACGTCTTTGTGATTCAAGCATATTTGTGTTATGAGTTCCGGACTTCGGTCCGATGCAGTATGCAATATGTGTGAATATAATAGTTGTTATGTGATATGATATGTCATGATCAGTCAGTTCTGGACTTCGGTCTGATGCAGTTAGTTCCGGACTTCGGTCCGATGCAGTTAGTTCCGGACTTCGGTCCGATGCAGTTAGTTCCGGACTCCGGTCCGATGCAGTTAGTTCTGGACTCCGGTCCGATGCAGGGGACAAGGTCCCAGTCAGTTCCGGACTTCGGTCCGATGCAGCTAGTTCCAGACCTTGGTCTGATGCAGTGGGCAAGGCCCAGTATGTGCTTTATATGTATTGTATGGTATGTGGTAGTTTGGGGGAGCTCACTAAGCTTCGTGCTTACAGTTTCAGTTTTGGTTTCAGGTACTCCCGCTTGTAGAGGGAAGAGCTCGGGATGATGGCATCGCACACACCACAACTTCAGCTTTTATCCTGGGAGTTGATTTGGTCCTTAATTTTTATATGACATGGATATGATATAGTTTTCCGCACAGTGTTTTTATTATTATTTTGAGATACATCATGTATGGTTTATGATATGACACTCAGATTATGGTTTTTGGTTATGTTGAAAAACGAAATTTTTGGGTCGTATTTTTGGGTCGTTTCACTTGATGACTCTATGTGTTAGATCTAGTCTAGGGTTTTTTTGAGCATGTTATGGTCCCTTGAACCATCATCGTGGGTATGAGCTACTCCAGGAGCATAGAATGTTAGATCTTAGCATTTATGATGGTGTTAGTGTATAAAAATTCACCTTGATGGGTTTTCTTGAACCATGAAAGATTTAATGTTCATCTTATGGACTTAGATGGATAAAAACGGGTATTGGGTCCCAATAAGACATGCAAAGGACTAAAGTTGCCAAATTTATGTACTAAGACCTTACAAAGAAGTAGATCTGTTGGTTGGACATTAAGGACTTAATGGATTAGGTCAAAAAGTTGAAGAATGGCTAATTGGGCAGTACGTCGGGCGTAATCCTTAGTATGCTCCAACTACTGGGTCAACACGCGTACGCGGGGTGTAGGGGTTGGGTACACATAGTGTACATTTTATAGTGGACGTCCTTGGATTTTGGGCCACTTTTGGACTCTAGGGTTTTGGGATCACTCTTATTGGGCGACGGGTCTTGCTGAGTTGGGCCTTTGTAGAATTGGGCCCATATTGGGCTTTGAGTGTCTTTTGGACTTTGGGATAGTTTGGAATTAGACCATGATATGTTAGGCCCATTAAGGGAAGGGTAAAGCGGCCTTTGTAACCTAGGAGTCAGGATTTAGAATTTGGACCCTCATTTTGGGTTAATAACCAAATGGCTAATTAGGGTTATATTATTTGTGTTATAGTGTGGACATTTTCAATTCAGTAGCCCGAGTTTGATTCGTTTATCTTTAGACTGAGGTGAGTGTTGGATTAGGTGTCTAAGCCCATAACTATAATTGGTATGTACTTGATTTGATATGTATCATGGTCCTTTTAGGTTTCCTTAAGTCATGCATCTTGACATGATGACTAGTGGACAGAGAGTAGGATTTATTATTTGAAATAATAAATTGGTACTCAAAATGATTTTATTAATATATTACAAGATTGATATATTATTTGGAAATCATATTATTCATTAGTAAGTAATCATAAATTAATTTGATACTTTTGGGATTAAAGGAACTGATTAATATTAGAAGGGTTGTTTTGTAAATCATTGATAATTGCAAAACTGTACTACTGGACTCCTTTGGTATGGAGTGGACGGAATCCTATGGGGAGGGCCTATAGATTCCATCCAAGGGCTTCTAAAAGGAGTGACCATGGGATGCTAGGTGCCTAAGCAAGGAATTAGGGTTTCCACCTGAAAACCCTAACAACCACAACTATTTAAGGACACCTATACATGAGAAATTCGGCTAATGCTTAAGAAACCCTAGCCTATCCGATTTCCTTGTTTCTCCAACTCATCCTATTGCATTGGGTGTTTGTGACTCCATTAGAGGTGCAACACTTATGGCACTAAGCTTTTAAAGGTCAAGGATCTTCAAGGATTGTTCTTGTTATTACTACATAAGAAGTAAGGTAATCTTCTAACCTTAATTTCATCATGAATTTCGAAATGTGTATGTTAGTTCTAGGGTTATTACTTTGGTGTTCTTTTTGCATGTTTAAGTAGTGAAAAACTTAGATCCAAAGCAATTAGGTTTGCATGATCACATAGGAATGTAGGTATGCTCAAAACCCATCAGTGGTATCAGATCCTAAGATGTTTTTCAATTGAATTGTTGCAAGAGTGAACTGGCCGAAGAAAAAGAAATCATTTTTTGCTGTCTGGAGCTTAAACTCGACGAGTTCAATATGAACTCGACGAGTTGCATGAACTCAACGAGTTCACTTGTTATTGTAAAAAATTCTTGAATCCTTGTTCAAATCTTTTGGCATCTAGCACCATAGGCATCATGACTCTGATGGTTCACACCCAAGACTAGCAACTAAGGATTATTGAGAGGGAGGAGGACAATTTCGGCCATAACTCTTCTAGGTTTAGGAGTAACGAATTTGTGAAGGCTAAAGCTCTTTATATAGGTGAGGTAGCTTAGAGCCAAAACTAGGGTTTAAGGAGGAAACCTTAATCCCTTTGTTTGGTGACCATGCAGCCCATGAGCCTCCATCTAAGAGCCTTCGAACGAAAATTCTAGGCCCTTCCTAGAAGTTTTTGAAGGGTTTTGAGCATTCTAACACTCCTAAGGTGTTCATGCAATCCTACAAACCTTGGATCTATGTTTAACTAGGATACATGCAAAATCGATTTTCCAAGGTTCATAATCCTATCTAGCATACATGGGGAACTTTTTGCATAAAAGTAAGCTAGAAAACATACCTTGTAGTAGTTTGGATTCCTTGAAAACATTGTGAGCCTAGGACCCCAAATGTGATGCCTCAAATGTCTCACACAACACCAAATGCTATTGGAATGACTTGAGAGAAATGTAGAACACTTCTAAAATTGGCTTGCCCTCTCTATTCTTTCTAGTGGCCGATTTTGGTGAGCTTTATGTTGCTTATATAGTGTGTTACAATTAGGGTTACACCATGTAAACCCTAATGTGACATGACTCTTCATTTCCATGATCCATGGGTTTACACCTCCATGGAGCATCGTATGGGTCTTAGCCCAACTTGATAATCCATGGAGCATTTAGCCCACTATACAAGTATGGATGATTTACACAATCAACCCATATATTTAATTAGTCACCTTTTTGATCACTTAATTAATTCTAAAGTAATTCTTGATTGATACTAATTAAATAATATTATTAATATATTAGGACTTATAATATATTAATAAACCATAAGTGTTATTTCTCTCATTTTAGTCTATCCAAATGCATGATGCCATGCAACCCAAATGGACCACGCCAAACCGGGTCAAGTACATACCAGAAATAGTTATGGACTTAGACACATTATTCAACAGTCTCCCACTTGGATAAGTCTAATAACTATAACTGCAAGTATGACTTCAAGAACCGATCAGCAATCGTAGCTCTTTGAAGGTCTCTCAAAACTGAGATGATGATGATACGCCATTTAAGATAAGTGATAATAGAATCCTCTGTTCTAGATATCAGCCGGACAAATACATGGAACAATGTCTTACTTATTATCCAGCAGTTTGTTTCTCGATTTCTGATTTGTTTGACAAAGAACTTAATTGAACACATCAATTTAGTTCTGAACGGCCCCGGTACATAGGTTAAAACAAAATCATCGAGGGGCCCAGATATCGCTTCTAATCTAAGAAGGAACATATAAACTTTGACTCATATGCTTGTTCTACTACTTGTTGAATCACACACAAAAGCACGTTTTATAACATCGAGTTACCAATGCGTTTTCGTACAATCAATGTATAACCAACTCAGGCAACAAGTCATATCTCTAGGTTTGAAGACTTATATGATATTACCATCTCATAATCACTCGAGATAACTTCCATGATGTGATACCAGTGAGCGTGGGTTGAATCCAATACTCAAAACTTATGAGCACTCATGTGTGTTGTAGCCATGTCCATCATCTTAGACCTCTACCAGCCAACCCATGACAGTCTTAATTCATACCTACTTCCAACATATGACCGACTGTAGAGAATTTGAATAATATGTAATACATAACATAAATATTCTGAAAGTCAAAGCATGCAAAAGAAATAATAGTAAACGATTGACAAAAGATAGCAACACTTTACTCATAAATAAACACAACTTTTATTCATCATCAAATTTCAATTACACTTTACAAATTTCAGAGCTATCTAACTACAAAAACTAATATCATCCTTCAGCCCTATGCACCTCGCATGCTGGAGATGCTTAACCCTACCCAATCCTATCGTGAGGGGATTTGCTTGGTTCTCATTCGATGATACCCTCTTTGCCACGAGGAGTCTTTCTATTCGATGTCTGATGAAATGGTATTTTCTGTCGATGTGTTTGGATCTCCCATGATCCCTTGGTTCTTTCGCTAAGGCAACTGCACTTTCACTATCACAGAAAATTTCCATAGGATCCTTTATAGCTGGTAAAACTCCAAGGTCTCAAATGAAGTTCTTCAGCCATATTGCCTCCTTTGCTGCCTCGCTTGCTGCTATATACTCTGATTCGCAAGTTGAATCAGCCACTGTCTCCTGCTTGGAACTATTCCAAGTAATTACTCCTCCATTTAAGGTAAAGACACAGCCTGACTGAGAGCGGAAATTATCCCTATCAGTCTGGAAGCTAGCATCACTATACCCTATAACTCTCAAGTCATCACTCCCACCGAGGGCAAGGACCCAGTCCTTAGTCCTCCGCAGGTACTTGAGGATATTATTTACCGCGGTCCAGTGAGCCTTGCCAAGATTCCCCTGATATCTGCTGACCATGCTCAAAGAAAAGGCTACATCAGGACGAGTACAAGTCATAGCATACATGATCGAGACTACGGCGGAAGCATAAGGTACTTGACTCATTTATGCTATCTCAGCCTCGGTACTCGGGCTCCGAGTCTTACTCAATCTGGCGTTACTCTGGATGGGTAACTCTCCTTTCTTGGAATCTTGCATGATGAACCTCTTCAGCACCTTATCCAAGTAGGTACTTTAACTAAGTCCAATTAGTCTTTTACTCCGGTCTCTCAGAATCCTTATCCTTAGAATATAGGTAGCTTCTCCTCGGTCTTTCATAATGAAACACTTCCCAAGCTAGGACTTAACTTCCTGCAGAGTTGGGATGTCATTTCCTATGAGTAGTATGTCATCTACATACAGTACCAAAAATCTAACTATACTTCCACTAGCCTTGACATATACACAAGATTCATCTTCACTCCTCGAAAAACCAAACTCTTTGACTTTCTCATCGAAACAAAGATTCCATCTGTGAGGTTCTTGTTTCAATCCATAGGTGGATTTCTCAAGCTTACACACTCTATTAGGGTATTGTGTACTGATAAAACCCTCTGGCTAACACATGTAAACATCTTTAGCCAAACTTCCATTAAGGAAGGTGGTTTTGACATCCATTTGCCATATTTCATAATCATGAAATGAAGCAATGGCTAACAGGACCCTAATGGACTTAATCTTTGCTACTGGTGAAAAGGTCTCATCATAATCAACTCCCGGAGTTTGAGAAAAGCCCTTTGCAACCAGTCGTGCCTTATATGTGTGTACATTACCATCCATTTTGGTCTTCTTCTTGAAGATCCATTTGCACCCAACTGTCTTACCACCTGGTACATTGTCAACCAAGTTCCAAACTTGATTGTCATACATGGATTGTATCTCACTGTCCATTGCCTCTTTCCATTTAGCAGACTCGGGGCCTACCATGGCTTCCGCATAGTTGTTAGGTTCATCCAGACTTACCGGTGTCTCATCATTGATAAGTGTCTCACCTTCCACAGTAATATGGAAACCATAGTAGTTCTTAGGTGCATTCCTAACCCTTTTGGAACGCCTCAGAGGTACAGACTCGTCAATTGGATCAACAGGAGTTTCCCCCTCATGTTGACTGCTAGGGTTTGAGGTTTCTTCACCACTTGACTCTTGAATTTCTTCGAGGTCAATTTGCCTCCCACTGTTTCCTTGGCTTATGAACTCTCTCTCTCTCTCTCTCTCTCTCGAAAGACACCCATCCTTGCTACAAAGACCACATTCTCACTGGGTCTGTAGAAGAGGTAACCAAAGGATTTATGTAGGTAGCCGATGAAAGTACACCTCTCACTTCGAGGTTCGAGCTTATCATGAGTCTCACGCCTCACGAAAGCCTCGCAACCCCAAATCTTTATGTGGTTTAAATTAGGAACTTTACCAGTCCACATCTCATGAGGAGTTTTGGCAACTTTCTTTGTAGGGACTAGATTAAGGATATGGGCGGCAGTCTCTAAGGCATACCTCCAGAATTAGATTGGTATTGAAGCTCGACTCATCATGGAACGAACCATATCTAACAAGGTTTGATTACGCCTCTCAGCCACACCATTCAAATGTGGTGTCCTTGGAGGTGTCAATTGTGACACAATCCCACATTCCTTAAGATAGTCGAGGAACTATGTACTAAGATACTCACCACCACGATCGGCTCAAAGCATCTTAATGTTCCTGGCCAACTGATTCTCCACTTCCTGCTTTGAACTCTTTGAATCTTTCAAAGGTCTCTGACTTATTCTTGATTAAGTAGACGTATCTATATCTACTATAATCATCTGTAAAAGTCACATAATAACGATTAGCATCCCTTGTGGTAGTTTTAAAGGGTCCACACACATCTGTGTGCCCTAGATCCAACAAACCTTCACCCCTTGCACAAGAACCAGTAAAGGGTGACTTTGTCATTTTTCCAAGTAAGCATGATTCACAACTATCATCTGACATTAGATCAAATGACTCTAAGACTCCATCCTTTTGGAGTTGGCCTATGCATTTTTTGCTTACATGTCCAAGACGACAATGCCATAATGATGCTTTTTCCAAGTTATTATTATTAGAAAAATCAATACACAACACATTATTTCCTAGGTTATCTACAACAGACACAACTTCATACACACCATCACAATGTAATGCTTTAAAATAAAGAACATTATTAAAGAAAGCATTTATTCCACCAACTTCATTATCAAAAGAAAAGGTAAACCCATGTTAGTACAAAGCATGAAAGGAAATAATATTTCTTGCCATTTTAAGAGAGTAACAATATTTATTCAAATCTAATGTAAACCCACTACTTAGCAACAAAGAATAAACTCCAATCTTGGTGACAGGTGAAGCTTTCCTATTTCCCATGATCAAGTTTATCTTTCCATGCTCCACATTCTCACTTATTCTTAGTCCCTGCAACTCAGAACATATGTGAATTCCACAACCTGTATCAAGGACCCAAGACTTAGAATAGGGTGAGTTATTAGACAATATTGTGTAAATACCTGAATGGGTGGGTTTTACTTTCCCATCCTTTACGTCTTGTTAGTACTTTGGGCAATTCTGCTTCTAATGCGACTTTTCATGGAAATAGAAGCATTCAGCCTCTTTTGGGTCAGAAAAAGGAGTGAAGAAACCTTTCTTGGTTCCACTAGAAGAGGATCCATCAAAGGTCTTACCCTTGGTACCCTTCGAAGGGTTCCTCCTCTTTTTCCTTCTACTTTTCCTAATTGCCAGGACAAGGGCAGAACTTGGAGTAGGAGTAGGAGTGGTAACAACCGACTTACCTTTAAGACATGTTTCAGTGGTCTTTAGGAGTCCTTAAAGCTTGCTGAGGGTAACTTCCTCCAAGTTCATGTGGTATGTCATGCGGAATTGATCATAACACGATGGTAAGGAGTGCAAAATGATATCTATTGCTAACTCCTCAGGGAAGTTCAAATTTAGCTTCAACAAACGGTCCATATACCTTTGCATTTTCTACATATGGCCAGTGATGGGTTCACCATCCTTCATCCGGGTTGTTATCATGGAGGAGATGATTTCATATCGCTCTTGACGAGCACTCTAATGGTAGCGGTCCATCAAATTTTAGTGCATCTCAAAAGCATAGTAGTCCTTATAGGACTTTTGGAGCTCGACTGTCATAGTGGCCAACATGATGCATGCCACTTTGATAGCATCTCTTTTATGTGCCTCATATTCCGCGACCTCCTCAGGATAAGCAAACGGCTCAAGTACGTTAAGCTCCTTGTCGAGGACATATTCCTTGTCCTCATACCGAGTGACCATCTTGATGTTCTTGGTCCAATTCATAAAATTGGATCCATCAAAGATAACTCTCCCACAAAGGTTCATGAGAGAGAAGGAGCCGGTAGGGTTTGAGCCAAAGCAGCATTGTTGGAAGACATCTGAAAAAGAGGAAAACAAGTTCAGATTAGATATAAAGATAGTCCTTAATAAAACACCCAAATGTAATATTAAGGCTAGGATCCAATCACAATATATTATAACTTAGAAGAGGGATGTCATAATCTAAGCTATAACATATTTGAAAGGTAGGTGAATGACGATTCACCAATTTCCACCATGAAAAATGAAATATAAATTATTAGGTTTTTAATTGGTTTTTAGAAACTCCTAGATTCTTTTGAGATTCATTGAAATTTTCAATGACATGTTTCAATCTCGAGTGTGCCCTTCATGTTTTGTGACTAGGATGCCGAGGATCACAAAACAAGGTGTGAAGTAACCATGCAAATTACTTGGTACCCTTCATGTTTATCACTCAATCAATGTGCCGGTTAACCACACACACTCCACCGAGCTATCATAAAACTTAAGCGACCCTTTGCCTACCTTGTTAAGTCTAGGTTAGTGTGCCGGTTAACCACACACGCTCCATTAACGACTCAATCAAAGTGCAAAGTGTAATTTCATGGGTTAGCACCTTATTCACATTTTCCTAAAGTAACTAAGATTGAGAATTTATAAACACATTTAGTTACTTTATAATAATCATTATACTTTTAATGATAATTTTTAAGTCATTGTCCTACTCGTTCAGCTAACGACCCTCCACCAGTCAAGGAAGCGGTGGGTGAGAGTGGACACCCATTAAGCTGTCATTTTATAGGCAACAACCATATACCCCCTTATAGACCGACTTCGTGAAGGAGGCCTACTAACGGTAAAACGACTTGATCTTTATATATATATATATATATATATATATATATATATATATATATATATATATATATATATATATATATATATATATATATTATTAACTTATAATATTATAGAGTATAAGGGTTGAATTTTAACTTTTAAAATTCTAAGGGTTGGAACTAAAGTTTACTAGATGACTTTACATGATCCAAAACTTGAGGGAAAGTTTTGTAACTTTACAAAACTTTTCAATTCATAGCTTATGAGTTATTTTTTATTAGAAATGAAGACTCTTAATTTTTTGTAACTTATGTGTTCTTTTTAATGGATTTATTACGAAGTGATTTTTGGTTATCCATAACTTGAGGACAAGTTATGGACTCCATTAAAAACACATCATGATCATGAATTAACTACCAATCAATAGCACATAATTCCTATGATCATGCAAGAACTCACAAGAACATGGATATTCATATCCAAATTTCAAGAACATATGAACACATATAAACATGAAATTTTGATATTAGCCATTGTAAATGGATTAGAACAACCATTACACCATCTAAAACAAGTTTTAAAACACCAAAACAATTTAGGGTAATGTTTCTAGTCTATTTCCAGCAGAAAAAATCGAAAATTTGCACTCTGCCTGGCCAACTTGTCGAGTATAAGAACTGACTCGCCGAGTTGGTTGAAGATACACTTGTACTCGTTGAGTCCCCCCATGGACTCGGCGAGTCCCCTGACAACAAGATTTTCAACTTTTTTCAGCTATTTTGCATCAAGTATCAAACAAACAAGCCTAGGCTCTGATACCACTGAAGGGTTTTGAGCATTCTAACACTCCTAAGGTGTTCATGCAACCCTAAAAACCTTGGATCTATGTTTGACTAAGATACATGCAAAATCGATTTTCCAAGGTTCATAATCCTATCTAGTATACATGGGAAACTTTTTGCATAAAAGTAAGCTAAAAAACATAACTTGTAGTAGTTTGGATTCCTTGAAAACCTTGTGAGCCTAGCACCCTAAGTGTGATACCTCAAATGTCTCACACAACACCAAATGCTATTGGAATGACTTGAGAGAAATGTAGAACTCTTCTAAAATCGGTTTGCCCTCTCTATTCTTTCTAGTGGCTAATTTTGGTGAGCTTTATGTTGCTTATATAATGTGTTACAATTAGGGTTACACCATGTAAACCCTAATGTGACATGAATCTTCATTTCCATGATCCATAGGTTTACACCTCCATGGAGCATCCTATGGGTCTTAGCCTAACTTGATAATCCATGAAGCATTTAGCCCACTATACAAGTATGGATGATTTACACAATCAACCCATATATTTAATTAGTCACCTTTTTTATCACTTAACTAAATCTAAATTAATTCTTGATCAATACTAATTAAATAATATTATTAATATATTATGACTTATAATATATTAATAAACCATAAGTGTTATTTCTCTCATTTTAGTCTATCCAAATGCATGATGCCATGAAACCCAAATGAACCATGTCAAACCGGGTCAAGTACATACCAAAAATAGTTATGGACTTAGACACCTTATCCAATAGTTTTCGCCCAACCTCTTACAAGGAGGTTCTAGAGCCTTTTCATCAACTATCAATACATAGCCAAAGAACCCCTGCACTATAGATTAATCCAATTACTCCCAAAATTAATTCTAATTAATTATTAATAAATATCAAAATTTCTAATTAATATATTATTCTCATAATATATTAAAAACTTATATATATTACAATTTATTAATCAAATAATAAATCATTCTCTCTCTCCAAAATAATCTTGTCTAATTGCTAACATTGAGGGCAACCCAAAAGGATTGTGCTACTATCGATTCAAGTTTATACCAACTATAGTTATGAGCTTAGACACCTAATCCAACAGTCTCCCACTTGGATAAGTCTAATAACTATAATTGTCAGTACAACTTCCAAATTGATTAGAAAATTGTAGCTACCAAAAGCCGTTGTCGAACTCTGACCCAGTCAGTAACATGTCCTAAGATATGTGATCATATAATACTCCGTTTTGCAAGATATCATTCAGACATGAGACATGAAATAGAATCAATCTCATTGTCTAGTACTTTGTTTCCGGATTTCTGATTTGTAATGACATAACACTTCTAATCAAACACATCAATCAAGTCCTAGTCAGGCTCGACACTATAAGTTAACACCAAATCACCGAGGGGCCCAAATATATCGCATTTCCCGTGAAGTCGAAAGGAACAAATAAACTTTGACTTATATGCTTGCCCCATTTACTCCTCAAATCACGCACACCAATACGTTTTATAACATCAAGTTACTTATGCGTTTTCGTATCATTAACCCACAACTGACTTATAAACCATAACTCATATATCTCCGTTTAAAGATTATAAGAAATTGAGTAAATTATATGAATGGTCCCTATGGTTTGGGGTAATTTACGCATTAGGTCCCTAACTTTTTTTTAACTCAAACGGTCCCTATAATACGATTTTTTTACGTGTTTGGTCCCTCGTATAAATAAAAGGACTTTATTGCCCTTATTAAATATCTTTTATTTATTTATTCGGTTTTTATTATTAACTTAAATCTTTTATTTATTTATTTACTGGACCTACCATTTTTATTAACCCTTCATCCTTCAACATTCAAGAAGATCTCGTACTCCCAATTCATCACATACCACGACCGGCGACACCTTGTTCGCACCACCCCATCAACACCCAATTGACCTCCATCAACCACTACTAGTACAAACCTCAATATCAGTTCAGTACAAACCTCAAAATCAAATTGATACACATGATTCTAGTAATGATCGATCAATTTGTGGGGTAGCATCTGAAGCGGTGGTGGAGTCCTAACACCACCAACACTGGTCCATAGGTCGACGGTGGCCTACAACGTACAAGATCAACCTTTTTTCTTGATTGATCTACCTTTTTCCCTTCATTTTAAAATCGATTGAAATCTTAAAATCGATCGACATTCATCAACATCTCAAGTCCTCCCCTGATCGATCGAGCTCTCATCAAATCCTTAACTTCTCATCAGACCCTTACCCCTTTCTCTGAATAGATAATAGGTGCAGATATTCTGAAATCTCGTAGCCTCTTATTTCTTTCTTAATGTTGGCCACTTCCAGGTTTAATTTTAATGGATGAATGTCGGGTTTTTAGTTCCAATTCCTTTCAATTTCTCGTCAGAATCCTACGGCCAACAAACCATAGCGAATTGGAGAAACGTTTGCTCACCTGATTTGTGACCCAATAGTCTACCTACCTAATAACCCGATTGAATTGTAGGTTCCATCGGTCTCTTTCTTTACCTCTCTTTATATATTTATTGAAAAGGTTTCATTTATTGGTCTCTCACCAGAAAAAAAGAAAGGGTATATAATAAAGTCACTAGAATCTGTGGTAGTTGATTTAGAGATCCGGCGAAATCGAAGAAACATGGGGTACAAATGCCCGGTTGAATTTTATCAGAATCGATAATGAATCAAAATAGGTTTTTTAGGTTGGTTTTTATAATTTGGTTTTAGTTTATGGATTTTCTTTTGGTTTCATTTAAATTGGTTTTGTTTCTGGTAGTCATATCGAACGCGGACGGTGGTGGTCGTCGGAGTTGTACGGTGGTTGTTGTTGTTGGAGGTGAAGAGGTAGGGGAATAATATGTTAATAATAAATATAACAATTAAAATAATAGATAAAGGTATATTGGTCATTTTAAATCGTTAAGGGACCACTGACGCAACAAAATCAAACTATAAGGACGGTCCGAATGAAAAAAAAAAAGTTAGGGACCAATCATGAAAATTACCCCAAACCAAATGGAACGTTCGTGTAATTTACTGTAAGATATTATCGTCTAAGAATTACTCGTGATAAATTACATGAAGTAATTTTCTAAGCGTGGGTGACCCGAAAACCTAATCCAACAATACAAGCATATGGTGACCCGAAAACCTTCAAAATGGGATAAGTGAAAAAGAAACGCTTGCAAAATGGAGGTGATACACACCAACAACAGGGGTGAGAAAAACCAAACGTGGAAACCGAAAAACCAAAAAAAAAAACGAAACTGAAAAACCGAAACACAACCCAAACCGTCGGTTTTAAGTTTAGATTTCTTAAAACCGAAAAAATGGGTTTGGGTTCGGTTTCATACATATAAGAAATTGAGAAAACCCAAACCGAATCGAATATATGTATAATTGTATATATATGTATTACATGAGTTTAGAAGATAAAAGGAAGGTTGGTTTAGTGGTATACTGCTTCGATGTTGATCCTTGGTGTCTAGACTTCTAATCCAACAACTTACATTTAGTTAGTTTTTATTTCTAAAGCTAGCTCGCCTTGTACCACATTGCCCAAGCGTACAAACTTCTTCCCCTAATTGATTCTTTTAATTCTCACTTGGAGGAGTCCTACATCGGCTAATGAATCAAAGACTCTCCCTTGTCATCCATTATAAGAAAAGTTTCAAGACTCACGAGGTTGGATTGTAGTTGGGTTTAGATTTCAACCCGAAACCAACCTATTAAAAAGCAAGAACCTGAACCCGACGTCTTGGGTATCGGGTTCGGTTTTGAAATTTTAGAAACCTATAGCGTCGGTTTGGGTTCTGGTTTAGGTCAAAACCGACCCAAACCGAAAATTTTAAAATAAAATTGTTGACAAACTTAAAGGTTTTTTTAATATTAATATTAATAATCAAAATAATCATTGAATTTGAATTTAAATTTGACTTAATAGACCAAAACATAGTAGCTCTTATGGCTTGCTAAACCCTAGAATTTCAACCCAAGAAGTTTGTGAAAACAAAAGAGAGGAAACCATGGTGGTAGGGTTAAGGTTCTTCATGGAGAGGTCGGACGATGGTGGCGCCGGTACACAAGTTCTCGACACTGGCGACCGGGAGGAGCTTATGCACGTACAGCCAAATGTCTCCATTGTTCTCGGCAACCATCCTCCTTACTCCACTGGCACTCTCTACATAACCACCAAGTACATCCATAGTTCTTTCCATCTCCGCAATCTTACATACTCATCTCTAGCTCATATATAGGTCACTGATGATTATTTTTCGGATTCATTTACAGGAAAGTGGTGTGGTTGAGCGATATAGATATGACGAAAAGCTATGCGGTTGATTTCTTATCGGTGTCGCTTCATGCGGTGTCTAGGCATCCTGAAGCATTTGAGTCTCCTTGCATCTATACTCAGGTATTGTTCCTTAAAATATTATCGCTCTGTCATTCTAATTTATTTCTATTTTAGGGTTTAGGTTTTGGCTTTACTTTGTGTTGATTCATCTTAGATTCTTCTTGCAAACCAATTACAAATGACTTATTTCTTTTTCGATGCTATTTAATTTCAATTTACTCAAGCTTGACACCGGAGATGAGGACGATGAATCAGAAAGCTATCATTCATAATCAAATGAGACATTGGATTTGTCGAAGATCAAAGAGATGAGACTTGTTCCTTCAGATCCTACTCAATGTACTCTTCACATCTCATTTGTTTTCCAAATTCCACAATAGTTTGCTAACCTAACCGTTTATGTTCTTGGTTGATAGTGGATACTCTTTTTCGGATATTCTGTGAATGTTCATAGTTAAATCTTGAACCCATCGAAGGTGAGATCTAAATCTCTTTATCATTTCCTTTATCATCGATCCCCTTAATGTTTCCATTAAAATACTTGCATATTTGTACTTTCTTCAGAGGAAGAAGAAGAAGAAGAAGAACATAACTGGATTTCTAGTGCTGATCAGTTAGATAATTCAGAGTGGAATGACATACAGGTTCCTTTCACCGTTGGTTATTCAAATGGAGACCATGATCTTGCTCATAGTGTGCTTCAAGTATCTTTTTTCACTCACTGTGTCTTTATCTATGGTTAAACTTCACTGATTTTGTGTACTTTTGTTTCCAAATTTCTCTTTTTAATTGATGTGTATAAAACTAATTGCAACTTCAAATTAATGACCAACGATTTGAGGATGCTGAAGAGATGGGGAATTGAAATAAATCATTAATTTTTAAATTACAAATTCACAGTCAACACTATAGTTAATGAGTGTTAAAAATTTCACATTTTGTTTCTAGGATATAATCTTGTAATTAACATGTTATCGTCTCATTTGATTATCGTGTCAAAAGTTAAGTTTTATACAAACTCAACAATTGTGTAAATATTACACTACCAAGTGTAAAATGTTAAAAAACACAAAATATAAAGAAGTATCATTTGGAACTTGAATTAGTAAAGGAACATATAATAACGTATAGTATGATAGTAAGTTAACCACAGCTTGAAAGTTAACCTTAACATCAAATGAAGTACAAACATATAGTTGACCTTTTCTATAAAAAACTGTTGATGAAAAACATATTTTTAACCTCGATCATTAATTAATTTATCACAAAAAAATGAAAGGCCTTTATGAACCCTTTAAGAGAAATAGCTAGACACATAAAAATATATCAAAATTATTTTAATATCGGAACACAAAAAAATTGGGTAAAAACAATCCAAGAAGAGAGCAAAATATGTCAAAATCTAGCACCTTTTTCTTAATAATGTTATCGGCGTTTTACCTCATTGCAATTGCAACAATAAACTCAGATATATGCAACGATTCAAGCAACCCAGAGGCATGCAAGAAAACCATAGAGAAATTAAAGAAAGAAAAAGAGATTGATCCGAATAACACGATTCGTAAAATCATCAATTTTGGGCTTCAAAAAAGCCTAACTCTTAAAGCAAACATGACTGATTGGGTACGCCATAGAAATCTAAGAGCCAATGAACATGCTGCAATCAAGGGTTGTTTAGATGACATGGATAATGTGGTTGATGACCTACGGAAAACCCTAAAGGAGGTTGATGAATTAGCAGAGGCTCAAAAGGCACAAAAGATGCAAGTTTTTATGTTTCATAATAAAAACATTAGAACGTGGTTGAAAACCGCTATCAATAATCTTTTGTCTTGCCAAAATGATGATTTTGCAATGGAAGGATTGGAAGGTGAGGTTAAGCAAGATGTGTTGAGAAGAATTCCGGATCTCATAATTGCAACTCGACTTGCGATTTGGACCATGGAATTGCCTTCTCAAGAGATGAACAATGTTTAATTTTGTTTTTGAGAAAAGAAAAAGAATGAATTTGGGTTAGTGAGTTTTTGATTTGTATTATTGTACGTAGTATGTGATTGTGAATTTGTATCTAAGGTCATTCATGTTTGAATCCTACGTATTATATGAGATAGTAGTATTTTCTTTTGCTACTTTGATGTTGTATGCAAACTTGTATCATATGTAATTGTGAATTTGTATCTAAGGTCATCTGAGAAATTTTACCATGAACTTTTGAGTCGTCAGAGAAGAGTTTTATGTAGAAAAGTCTCATTACTTTGAAAAAAATTTTAATTAAGTCCTAAAAGTTTTTTATACCAGAAAAGTCTCGATTATTTAACATTTTATCCAAATTAGCAAAAAAAATTTATTTTATATTTTAGTATGAAATGTTAGATTATTTGATTTTCTCAAAATAATAAGACTTTTCTGTTAAGAAAAGACTTTATTAAATTTTTTGCCAAAATAATGAAACTTTTTCACATAAAACCTCATCAGAAAACTAAGAAAATGTTTGGGGACTGATTTTTCTCTTTATATAAAATAGGTTAAACAAGGATGAGCCGTTAGATCTCATGGCTCATGCTATAAACTTTATCCAATATTTTCAATTTAAGATCATCAAATAGTGATGAACAAAATCCATCTTACATCGATACCTAGTTGTCGGGTCTTGAACAATCTTTTCATGTATGGTTTCTATCTAGACTGGTTCGGTTCAATGGTTTTCGCGGTTGCCAGGCTGTGCAAGAATATTAAACTTCAAAATCAATCTAATTTTAGTTTTTTTTTCGGTCATCTTATTTCATAATATCCATATAAAAGCTTTAGTATTCCTTTAATATAAAAAGGATACAAATTGTTTTATAACATTTGATAAGTTATAAAACATAACCATATCATCAAAACTATATATATGGAATGAAATTTCAGTAATTGTAGTTGTTCATCGTTATATGTCTGTTTTCATTGGGGGTGACGTTGGACGATTTGCCTACTTAGGTCATTTGGATTTCCTTTTTTAGTGTTGGCAATGAAGTCTTCTCCGGTTTCTTCAACATTAATGTTAGTATATGATGACACTTTCGCAAACATTCTTGCCATTTTGTCTTTCAAAATCTCATGTTCCATGTGAATTAAGTCTTATTATGGGTATTGTAGACATTTGCATTGATTCATATGCCAACATACATTTTCTTGTACTTAGTACGTTGCAACTATGAGAAAAACAACATTATGAAGCTAGAATATTATCTCGGACCATTAGTACATACATAACCATTGTGGTTAAAACTCTATATTAATAAACATGTTATTTTTTTGCCATGATTTTAAAATATCAAAATTTTCAATTTTTTTCCAAGTTATATTACAAGCGTAATTGACAACTTTATAAGTTTAAAGTTCTTCTACATCCGATTAAATTGTTGAACGTTTTGATTGAAAAATATTGGTAACCATGAGGTGCCAATAAATATAAGATTCTCTAAGTCATGTAAAAAAATAACTTGTTCAATTACTTGGTGTCATCTAGAAGGGAATATGACTAATTAAGGTAATTAACTTTTTAGTTTGTTCATATGTAGGTAACTATCTTTTTTTTGTACACATCTAGGTAACAAACTTTTTGGAACTGTTCACATATGACCATTACGACCTGCTATAGCAGGTTACATCCGGCTATAGTAGGTCATAATGGTTACATGTGAACACTTTCAACAAGTTCGTTACCTAGATATGTACAAAAAAAATAGTTACCCAAATATAAAACCAAAAGTAAGAGTAAATTACACGAATGGTCCCTGTGGTTTGGGGGAATTTGTACTTTTGGTCCCTAACTTATTTTTTTTAATTCGGATGATCCCTACTATTTATTTTTGTTGCGTTTGGTCCCTGTCTTACCTAAAAAGACTATTGTGCCCTTATTAATTTAATTTTTTAATTAATTTTCTTATTTATGTATTTTTTATATGCTTAAAAAAACTAATAGACTCCACATATCTGTATCTTCTCACCATCCCATCTCTCATCATCCTCAACTTTTATTTCTTTTCCATCTTTAATGACATCGACGTCTTCACCATTTATTCTTTTTCGGTCCTTCAACTCCAACGAACCAACACCACAACCTACTAAAGTGAAGAAACAATGTGTTATGGTGTTTGTTCACCAAAGTTGAAGGACAAAAAAAAGGATGGTGAAGACTTTCATATCACTAAAGATGGAAATAAAATAGAAGTTGCAGATGATGAGATACGGGATGGTGACCGGTGCAACCTAGATTAAATTTCTCAAATGTGGTTTCAGGTTTACGGTGAAGATATACAATATGTGGGGCCTATTAATTTTTTTAAACATATAAAAACAAATACATAAATAACAAAATTAACTAAAAAAAATAAATTAATAAGGCTACAATAGTCTTTTTAGGTAAGACAGGGACCAAACACATAAATACTCCCAAACCATAGGGACCATTCGTGTAATTTACTCTTACTTTTGGCTAAACAATTTACTAATAGTAGTTGGACTATGGATTACATTTTTTATAATTTACAAGTTGATTTAATGCCAAATAAATCATAAAAATATAGGAATGTTTCATTATTATTTTATAAGTGTTGTTTTCGTTTCGGTAGTCATACACTCTCATTAGTTATCAAATTACCAAAAAACTCATAAGTGTTTTAGTTATTTCACAAATGCTTATCAAAATAACGTTAGATGTTGGAAAATAAGTTTGTGTGTAGCGTCTATTAACACGTTGTCGCGTACATATTAAACAAATAAATTTATCACTGCTGGTTGCACAAAAAATATATCACAGGGAAGCAGGGTCGACCTTTTTGCTTCCGGCACGTCTAGTCAAAATAAAAATATAAAAGAATGGGATTTAAATTAAAAACTTATGAGGTGATATTAAATTAAACGAAAATCAATAATAAAAACGGTTTCAGTTCTGTTGCGACTTTCATAATCATCTAACTGATCCAGATCTGATTATTTGGAATGCGTTCTATCTAAGATGGTACTGAGAAAAACTAACAAACTCTAGTAATTTCTCTTTTACCTAAATTAATTAATCAAAACAAGCTCTTCAATTAATCCTAACTTTTTACTGTTCAATTAAATAAGCTTTTAATTAAATCAGAAAAATTGCATTAAGTTCTTTGTAAAATTCTCAACAATATCCAACACTTCTCACAGGCTCGGAAGCGTAAAGATATGATTTTTATAGTTTATAATAAAGTCAAATCCCAAACACGGAACTGATTTATTACTTTTTACTTTTACCAGTTAACAAGAATAATTACGTATTCTAATAACCGGTTAACTGGAATGATAAAACCCTAGCTAGGTGATCAGACTAACAAGAATTAAAATAAAACATTCATTAAGAACAAAACTGAAGAATCCAGATAGAAACACAAATCAAAAACCAGATCTAATGATTAATCAAATGAAAAGTACTTGTATTTGCAGAACTGAAAACTAAGGTTTTCAACTCCTGGATGAAGTATGATGTTATTTTGGCACTTTTTCGCAAACCTGCGATCGCATATAGGGAAAGCCACCCTTTTTTAAAGTCGTTGGCTCGACTTTGCCCAACCAGATTGTTAACTGGTGTGGTTGGGACTTCCTTGAAGCTCAACTCTTTTTCTTGTGACTCTAGATCCCTTCAAATATGGAAAGATTGGTGGATCTGGAACTTGCTCAACTTCCTTGAAGCTCAACTCTTTATCTTTTTGAACGACTTCTTCAACGAACACTTCTTCATACTCTTCTGTTTCAGCTCCTTTTTCTGTTTCTTCCATATCTCCTTCTTCTACCAAAACTTCTTCAAATTATTCTTCAGCTTTGTTTTCTAGTTCAGATGCACTTGGGCCTTCATATGTTTTCCCGCTTCTCAAGGAAATAGCACTCACAATGTGCTTTGTATTGTTTTCTATATGCCCTGGTAACTTTCCTTGAGATTCCAGTCGACCCATAGAACTGGCAAGTTGAGACACCTGCTGCTCCAGATTTTTGATACTGGCTCTGGTTTTGTTCTGAAATGCTTGGGTGCTCGTGGCAAGAATCTTCACTATATCTTGTAAGTCCACACTGGAGCTACTGGGTTGTTGATTTGAAGGTTGATGCTGGAAATTTGGGTTCTGAAAGTTGGGCTGAAAGTGAGAATTTTGCTGAAAACTCGGTGGTGGATGAAATTGTTGTCTTGGTTGATAGTTGTTATTATGATAATAGTTTGGAGGCTGATTAAAGTTTTCTATTGCTGGTATCCTCCAAAAAAATTGACTGGAGCAACATCCTCTTGTAAAATCGGACACATATCAGTTGGATGTTCCGTCTTTAGGCAGATACCACATGGTTTCTTCGCAGCTGCTTTTTCTTTCGTCAGGAGTTGAATAACTTTCGTCAATTCAGATATCTAAGCTTCCAGATGAACATTACTGATCTCCTTGACACCCCTTGGCTGATCTAGATACCACTCGTCTTCATTTTCGGAATATTTGGACTCGATCGCCAACTTTTCGATTAACTCTCTGATTTCAGTTGGTGTCATATCACCAAAGGAACCACCATTGGAAGCATTTATTAGGCGCCTCTCCATGGGTGTCAGACCTTCACAAAAGCAATTATAAAGTTGATAATCGCTGATCCCATGTTGGGGTCACCGAACCAAAAGCTTTTTGAATCTTTCCTAGTAATTGTAAAGCTTCTCTTTTTCCTTGTTTAATCCCAAGGATTTCTCTTCTGAAACTGGAGACTCGTGTTTCTGGAAAGTATTTTTCTAAAAACAATTTCTTGAGCTCGGTCCAAGTGGTGATGGAACCAGATGGGAGTTCATAAATCCAATCTTTTGCTGAATCTTGTACTGAAAAGGAGAATGCCCTTAGTTTAATCCGGTCTTCGGTAACTACATGCGGCTTCATTCCTGAATAAACCACATGAAACTCCTTGAGGAATTTATGTGGGTCTTTGTTTTCCAGTCCGCGGAATGTGGGAAGAAAATGAATCAACCTAGATTGAAGTTTGAAGTTTTGGACTTCTGGAAAAGCGATACATAGAGGTTGTTGGGTAACCTTTTGTGTTGCCCAATTGCGAAGAGTCTTTTCAGCATCATCTCCGTTTTTGCTCATGTCTGATTCTTCATATTCGGATTCTGAAGAGTATGTGGTTTCAGATTTAACGGAGGAAGGTGGGGAATAAGTTTTATATGGGCTGTTTTGAGGAGAAGATGAGGGTACTTTTGGAATAAATGGATCTGATTCGTACCACAAGGGAGTGCCTTGTGGTTTGGAGGTTTCTGGAGGTATGGAAGATGATGAACCAAAGAGACCAGCTGATTGTTTCTTTCTTGTTGCTTCATTCTTCACTTTCCTTGCAGTCCACTTGATTTCTGGATCAAAAACTAAAGGTGTACCTGAACGAAAAATTATTTGCATAAAACTATTAGAGAGCATCGCGTCCCCGACAACGACGCCAATTTGTTAACATGTTGTCACGTACGTATTAAACAAATAAATTTATCACTGCTGGTTGCACTAAAAATATATCATAAGGAAGTAGGGTCGAATCCTCAGGGACACAGTCTAATGGTCAATACCTTTTTGCATCAAGCACATCTAGTCAAAACAGAAATACAAAAGAAAGGGATTTTAATTAAAGTCTAAACTAAAAATGCGGTGATATTAAATTAAACGAAAATCAATAATAAAAACGATTTCAGTTCTGTTGCGACTTTCCTAATCATCTAACTGATCCAGATCTGATTATTTGGAATACGTTCTATCTAAGATGGTACTGAGAAAAACTAACAAGCTCTAGTAATTTATCTTTTACCTAAATTAGTTAATCAAAACAAGCTCTTCAATTAATCCTAACTTTTTACTGCTCAATTAAATAAGCTCTTAATTAAATCAGAAAAATTGCATTAAGTTCTTTGTAAAATTCCCAGCAATATCCAACACTTCTCATAGGCTCGGAAGCGTAAAGATATGATTTTTATAGTTTATAATAAAGTCAAATCCCAAACACGGAACTGATTTATTACTTGTTACTTTTACCAGTTGACAAGAATAATTACGTATTCTAATAACCGGTTAACTGGAATGATAAAACCCTAGCTAGGTGATCAGACTAACAAGAATTAAAATAAAACATTCATTAAGAACAAAACTGAAGAATCCAGATAGAAACACAAATCAAAAACCAGATCTAATGATCAATCAAATGAAAAGTACTTGTATTTGCATAACTGAAAACTAAGGTTTTAGCCAGACATGACTAAAATATGATAAAAACAAACGAAAAGAGACATCAAACAACTAATCTTACTAATCTACTTGAAGGAGATGATTCATAGTCTTCAGATCTTCAAAAATCGTTGAAATCGGAGAAGAAACACCCCCAAAATGGTATTTTCGCCGTCTGCTACCTCTGGAATCGCCAACTTAGGTTACTAGAAGGTTATGAGGGTCTATTTATACGTCCAACAACAAAATCTAACGCGCATGCGAACGCATGTATTGAAGAAAACATGTGTCATGCCTTTTTAATGAAGTAGGATGCTATTTTGGCACTTTTTGGCAAACCTGTGATCGCATATAGGGAACCTGTGATCGCATGTTTTGATTTTCCACTCCTGGATGAATTTTTGGCACAAAAGAACCTCGAAGACAAGTTACGACCAAAGATGTGATCGCATAAAGGCCCCATGCGATCGTATAGTGACAACATGTGATCGCATGTTTAGCCTATGACATTCGAAATTTCGTCTACTTTTTAGATCACTTTGCATCGCGTCAATCGAAGTTACGGTTCATGAGATATGGTCAAAATACTGACAGGGGGTCAAAGCTGCTAGCAACATCCTTTAACTTTAGATTACAGATTCTAATATTCTATCTTCGTTAATTCAATCAAATGTTTCTTGACCAAAACATCTTGCAAGCATTGATCAACATACTCCATAGTCCTTCATAAGTCCCAAGCACCATTTTAAGCTCTAAACATGCATCCAGCTGCTCCCAGAGCACTGCTCTACTTGAACTATCTGAAATTGACATAAAAACATGAGCAGTACGTGAATTCTAACAAAAGACATGAGTTGAACATTATTTAAACAAATGACATGCAAATTTACAAAATATGATGCTAAAATGAAAAAAAAAACTACCCTATAAGATGTAAAAAAATGGGATTAAAACACAACGGGATTAAAACACTCTCGCCAAGAGATTGGTATCAGAGCTTTGTTTATAGTGAACTTAGTATATATCAACCCCTAAAAGATATACAAATATAAACACAACTGGATTAAAATACTTTGGCCAAGAAATTATATTTTTTTAATAATAAAATATTTTACTAAAGTATAAATACATGCATTCATACCGTAACAGTGTCATACTAGAACAAAACAAAAGTATTGTGATTGTTGAACAACACAGGTAGGCTTGGGGATATATAATCAGGTCTGGGATTGATATAGCCTAATCAATTATATCTATCCGTGAAGTGATTAGCATATACCTAGGAATAGTTGTGGTGTTGCAACAAGTCTAAAAACTTACCAACTATTCTACAAATAAACGCTAGAACATAACATAAACTTAAAATAATATAGGAGTATTTTGTGGTACTATAATTAATTATGTGAAAACTAAAAACGACCCTTACTAGTATGTCTATAGATGCTGAGTGGATACACTTAGGTTATATGTGACCAAGATGTTATAGACTTAGAATTTATGATCTTCGCTTTACTTCATGTTCCTTATTTGGTTGTGGTCTTAGAATTGGATCACTTATTTGAAGGTCTATTTTATCTTAAGTTATATATAACTAGTATGCACTACGTAAGTATAGAAGTAACTGGTAAGGATCATCCTATAAATATATATATATATATATATATATATATATATATATATATATATATATATATATATATATATATATATATATATATATATATATATATATTAATACATCTATTATATGTCTCTTACACCCCTATTCTTGCTTAGATAACATGGTTGGATTTCATCTGTCGGGAGACTCATACTTTCCCAACGAAGGGAACGATGGATGGCTTGAAGTTGATCAAGAAGAGGATAACCCGGTAGTCCCAGAAGAAGAAGACCTCGAGGAGAGTTATGAGGAAGAGAACGAAGAGGAAGTTCAGGAGGATTCCGACTCAGAACCAGAGGTCTATAATCCACCTCAAGTTGCCCAAAATCCTAACCCTCGATAGGATTTTCAAGGCCCGACGCCTCTGTGGGCAGTAAACTTGGGAAGGTGGAGCCACAAACAGGGACAACCACCTCCTTATAATGGAGACCAGAGCTTTTACAACTTGAGCGAGGGAGGCTCAACTGAAAGAATCCTCCCTATCTTGGTTCGTCGAGTTGCTCGCAATGCTGAACAAGGAAGAGCGACCATCGACCAAGTCAGGGAAATTAGGGCTAACTTAGGAGTCAAAACAGTTCGCCTTCGCCATCTGACCGATGACCAGGAGTTAACAAGGACTCACACTGATGCACTACATATAGAACTAAATGCTAGCCGATCCAAAGTTAGAGAACTTCGACAGGGCCAACTTGCATTGGAAAGGTGTGTGTGGGAAACAGAACACCAGTTGGCTGAATCCAGGGCAGAATCTAGTACTAACCAGAACAACACTTTTCGCGAGTAGAGCATACTCTACTCTCTCTTTTGGATATAGATTAGGTCTACTTTTAGACTCTACTATTATTTTCCTACTTATGTTTAGACCTTGAACTTCTGTTTCGTTATGTCTTTGTACCGTCAAAGTTTTCTCTATATTGGTATGTCATAGACCTATTACAAGGTCAAATTTTCGTGAACTCTATACATCTATAATACCAATGATATTCACAGGCATCTAATCCTCTTAAAAAATCTCTATCCAAATTCTTTCATCTTTCTAGTGGTAGATCTCTATTGCAAGCACTTCCTCAATTACATGTTGAACTATAGTGAATTAGTTAAATGAACACTCTCATTATACTCACTATTAAATATTTACAATTGTCTTCATCTTTGTAAACTTATAGTTGAAATATGCCTCCTCGTAAATCGAACATGCGCAATCCGCCAATAACTCCAACTCAACCACCACCTCCACTTCAATTCGATCCTGTTGTTTTTCAAGCTATAGTGACCATGACTGTAACGGTAGCCTTAACTCAGACCAACACTGGCGGTACTAGTGGGGGTGGAATGGATATTAACTCTACCCAAGGTGATAGTCATGGACACCCTAGGGAGTGTTCATACAAGGACTTTAACAACTACAAACCCAAAGCCTTTAATGGAACTGGGGGAATCATTGCTCTATCACAATGGTTTCAGAAAACTGAGTTGATCTTCGAGATTTTCTCCTACCCAGAAGGAAGAAAAGTAAAATTTGCTTCCTACACCTTCTCCGACAGAGCCCTCACATGGTGGAATGGCCATGTCAAGTCACTTACTCTTGTAGTGGCTAACGCGATGGGCTAGGAGACACTGAAGGATCTTATGACAGGCGAGTACTGCCCGAGGGGTGAAGTTCAGAAACTTGAACAGGATCTTTGGATCCCTACTATGAACGGTTCTGACATAGTAGCCTATACGACTAGGTTTAATGATCTGGTGGCTCTATGTCCAGGGATGGTCCCCACAGAGAGCCGGAAGATCGAGAGGTACATCTGGGGATTGGTACCTCCATTTCAAGGGAACATATTGTCTTTGAACCCCTCTACATTCGACAGTGCCAAGAGATTGGCACAGAGACTCATCGACCATGGAGTCCGTCCACAAGCAATAACCCCTGCTATCCCAGAATCATCCAAAGAAAACGACAACAAGAGAATGTTTTGGGACAAAAAGAAGAACCAATTAGTGCAGAACTCTGCCAAGAAACAGCAGATTATGGCTGTTCATGCCGCAACAACCCCTGTTGTCCCTGCATCAGTGAAGCAGTATGCTGGAAGTCTGCCGAAATGAAACAAGTGCAACTTCCGTCATAATGGACCTTTCCGAGAGATGCAGTGTGCTAACTGCAACAGGAAAGGGAATATTGCCCGTTTCAGTAAGGCACCGACAAGACCAACCACCCAGGTCTCTGGCATTGGAGTGGGCCAGGCCTGCTACGGATGTGGTGAAGTTGGACAAAACAAATGGAACTGCCCAAAGGCGGAGAATACTAGCGGAGTAGGGAGAGTATTGGCTATTGGCCATGAGGAAGCCGTGGCAGACCCTACGGTGGTCACAGGTACGTCTCCTCCTCGATAATTGTTATGCATGCATACTCTTTGATAGTGGAGCGGAGAGGCGTTTCGTGAATCAAAAATTTGCACACTTACTTAAACAACAACCACAAGCACTAAAGAGACATTCACCGTAGAAATGGCTAACGGGAAGACTGAGAGCACTAACGATATATACATAGGATGCACCCTCACTCTAGATAGCTATTCATGTCAAATCAACCTCATGTCTGTCTCAATTAAAAGTTTCGACGTCATTATCGACATTGATTGGTTGATCTTCATCGTGCTGGCATCCTGTGTTTTGAGAAAGGCATTCGTCTTAATCTACCAAATAGCAAAACCCTAGTTATCTATGGTGACAAACCAGGCACGAACCTTCGAATCATCTCGAGTATTAAAGCCTAGAAGTACTTACGAAAGGAATATCATGCGTTCCTTGCTCATGTGGTTGATATAACCAAAAGGCGAATGACATAAAGATCATCCCAGAAGTCTACGACTTTCCTGACATCTTTCCCGAAGATCTTCCAGGATTGCCACCACAACGTCAAGTCAAGTTCATAATCGACTTAATTCTAGGAGCTACCCCGATTGCCAGATCGCCATACCGCCTAGCACCAGCTGAGATGCAGGAACTATCTAGTCAACTGAATGCACTTCTCAGCAGGGGATTCATTAGACCAAGCTTCTAATGGGTTTTGGCCATAAGAACTCCTATGTGCTCATGCAAACCCTAATGCTTGGATCTAGGTTTCTCTATTGTACATGCAATGTATCCAAGACTTATAATCTTAGATCTAACATATTATAAACTGAAATTAGGGTTTAGAGAATTACTTTTGATTGTTATGTAGCAATAACAATCTCAATTCCTCCTTACAATGACTTTAGAAAGCTAAGAGTCACAATTGTCACTCCTCTAATGGCTCACAAACACCAATAGCAAAAGGATGAAGAACAAGGAGAGTGGACGCTGCCCAAAACGTCTAGAAACCCTAGAGGAACTCTTAGCCACGTTTTTGGGGCTTAAGGGTGCTATATACATGTAGGCTATTAGGGTTTTCAACTAGGAAACCCTAATCTGACTGCTTAAGCCCTAAGTAGCCCATGGATTCCTTTAGCATATCCCTTGGACGATTTCTAATGGGCTTCCCCATAGAATTCGTCCAACCTATATATTATTAAGTAATCCATAGCCCAATTGCAATTATCTTATAATTACAGTTCCAGTCCCTTAAGTTTAATTAATCTCTTTTAGCCACAAAATTAATTATCAATTAATTCTTGACTAATATTAATTAACCAATATGATTTCTCCTTTAATATATTATTCTCATAATATATTAATAAATCATAATTAATCCTTCCTCTCCATAATCCATCCTATCAAGTTGCTTTGGTGAAGGCAACCCAAAAGGACCATGCACCATCGGGTCAAGTACATACCAAAATAGTTATGGACTTAGACACTAATCCAACAGTCTCCCACTTGGATAAGTCTAATAACTATTATGTGTATGACTTCAGATCCTGATCTGCATTCGTAGCTTTCCAAAGCCGCTGTCAACTCTGATCTTATCAGATACGCGTGTCCTTTAGATAAGGGATCATATATTCCTCCATTCTAGATATCGTATAGATGTGAGACATGAATTTGAATCATTCTCTCTATACTATTTCCCGACTTCCGATTTATGACGACTAACAATCTGACTACAATTGATCACATCAAATTAGTCTAGGCTTGGCCAAGCGCTTAGGTGCCATTACTAAATCATGTAGGGGCCCAAAGATATCGCTTTTATCCTACTTTGGATAAAAGGAACGGATAAACTTTGACTCAATGCTCGCTTACACTTACTTACCGAATCACACACAACAATATGTTTTATAACACCAAGTTACTGGTGCGTTTACATATTATCAATGTGCAACCGATTCGCAAGATACAACTCACACCTCTCGGTTTCAAGAATATAAGATGTTATCGTCTCACAAATCACTCGTAATAAAATCCATGAAGTGATCCAAGTGAGCGTGGGTTTAATCCAATGCTCAAATCATATTCATAAGCACTCATGAACGTTGCAACAAACATTTGCTTATGTCTAATACACTTTAGACAATCCACACACCAATTCACGACAGTCTTCATTCGTACCTACTTCCAACATACGAACGACTGTGGCCCGTTCGAATAACGTGACTGTTCTGAACCAATTAATTTATTCAGGAAGTCAAAACATGCAAAGTGAAACACAAGAATAATACTAATCCCATATGGCCTCAAACCTTTGAGTATAAATAAAACACCTTTTATTTATCACGATATCGATTACTCAGTATTTGTTGTTTCGGGTAATCAACTTTTTACTTGAATTATTACTACACTTGTCCCATGCTCTTAACATGCACACAATGTTTACTTACGGTCCTTACTTTCTGAAATAGATAAAATGAACACATTTCCAATCATACTCATTTCACAACTCCCAATCCTTTTCACAAGTGTAAGAATATCAAATTCTTGCTACTTATAGAATATGCTAGATTCTAACATTTTATGCAATGATCCTTTCGTAATGTCATAACACAAAATCACAATGACTATTGCCAATGAAATTACAAAGTCCTCTATTTGAGATTGTTACAATACAACTCCATAGATGTGATGTCTCTCACTCAAAGTACATTCCTTTGAACATCCTTTTGCACAAAATTTTCTAATCTAGACATAGACTCTCAATATCCAACTCCCGATATGGAAACATTTCCATATGACAACTCATTCTTAATAGAATCTTATCTATTCATAATAATGTCGATATGGTCCATTCAATATCATACTTCCAACTACTCACAAGCAACCAATCCTCAGCGAGCTTTGGATCATCCTTTGATAGTTGTTTAATTATCTTAGTCAAAACCGATTCTTGTCCTTTTTCCCTCTAAATGCGCTAGACATTTGGAAAATTTTAGAATGGTCAAATATTATAGCATTTGCAATCAATCCTATACCTAAAGCGTATGAGACACGATGCATAATGTCTTACATAACGATACGATACTTTATCAATCTTTTGCCATAATATTTTATGTGTCACGTTCTCACAATTCGAACTATGAAGAGGGATGCCATAATCATAATCGAAATTTGAGAACGCACTATGTATCCTTGACTAAATTTATTAACATTCCACAACCTAAGCCTTTAGATTTGAAATGAATCATAATATTTTCTCCCTTAATTATAGCAAAACAACTTTTCAACCCTTACGAATTTGCAAAGTATAACTCTTGTATTTTATAATTAATATTGCTAACTTGCAATACTTGCCATAATAATCATACAAGCACAACATTTATGCTCCCACTATGATGATTATTATCATATAAGCATAACACTTATGCTCCCACTAGCTTTGACATGTATTCAGAAACAACTTAACTTCCAGAAAACAATTCCTATTGAATTTCTTAAGTTCATATTTCTAATGCTTTGATAATCCTTTATCTAAGCTTCTCAAACTTATACACCTTTGTATTAGATAGTTCATATGTGCGTCTAAAAAATTCAGACTAATTGCCAAATCTCACAATTCGAATCATGGAAAGGGATACCGTAACCATAATCGGATTTGAGAATATAATTTTCACAATCACTATCTTCTTAAAATCTCTCTTAGTGAAAGCATTTCCTAACAGTCATTTTCATGAAGGAGGGAATCTTATGACACTTAGATTTTAATGGTGTATGTGTTCCTATCCATGCGAATTTGTCAAAACCAGAGTTGCGACAAATCCAAATTCATATGGACCGAACCTTCTCAATCTTGATCTCTTTCCTTATGGTAACATGGCTTCCCACCATGTCTTCCAAGTAGTTAAGCATCTCACCCTTTCCTATCAATGTACTTTCCATTGATCATGGTGCTTGTCTTTTATGCATTCAAATGAGAACTCAATTGGAACGGCACAGAAACAAGATAGTGTCAACACGGTAGGTCGTAAACCTCAAGTCGTGTGCTAGTGATGATCGATAAGGTTTATTTTTTTGATTTGTTCTTGAAACCTTTCAAGACCATTAAGACTCCCACTGACTCCTTGACATATAAGATTCTCTTGTCAATAACATTTCTTGACAAACAAATACTCAAGAGTTAGTGTAGCTTTTATAAAAACAAAACACTTCATAAAATTGGTCCTAGTTGGTCTTTGTCTTATCCAAGACATCACAACTTTCCACATTTGATGAATGTTATAAACCTTCCTAATACTTGTCACTCAATTGTCACAATCTTAACTCTAAGACTTGTTTTGGAACGAAGTATGATTGACCTTTTGATTTAACCATTTCTTCAATTCTTGATTCCTCTTCTCAGACATATAATTGTACTAAGACTCACTTAGAGGATCAACTGAGATATGGTTCTTAATCATTAAGACCTATCATAAAACATAATAAAAGGAACTCTCCCTTCTTCTTAGAATAGAGAAACTTTTATCTTTCTGCCTACTTGATTCTTCTTATTCGTTCTGCCATTGATTTAAACTCTTTCAATCAATTCAGAATTATACTTAATCTTATAAGTATAATCATATTTACTAAACCTTTAGTAAATTATGACGAATATCTTTGTCACTCTTGTGGTGGACTTGATCAACACACAACCTTGTGTACTTGATCTCCTAATCCTTCACTTGACACTTTGTCAACGAATTAGTCTAATTTCCAAATATGAAACTTCTCATTCATCATGCAAATTCCAAGTTTCTATCCAATTGAAACTTGGGCGATGAGAAACTCTCCCTATTTGGTAAATTCTTGACCTTTCTACAAATAACACAATTAAGAATCAAATCCATTATTGCATTCAAACATCAATTTTTCATACACGCCATTGCAAGGATAAATAAATAATATAAAATCAAATTTTATTTTATTGCGGAAAAATTTGTCCTTACAATGCAATTCATTGAGAAACTATGCGAATACATATTTCTTAGTAATCTTATTCTAACTCTAAGTAGTAGCTGAAGATTCTAATCTTCAAGTAATGCGATCGAAATCCATTTCTTCACGATTAGATTCCGCTCACTTCTTCCCTTAAGTTTCCTCTCTTTTCTTCAATCCTACAAGACATCGAAATGTAATCTTATCACATCATGTATTAAGAATCTAGAATGGGAACTTAAAAGAGTTAGTTAATGGATTTTACCTAAAGTAGAGCCATACGTTTTGACTCTCCCATCTCTTAGATCTCTTAGGTAAATAGGGAAGCTTCATCTCCAATGCCCCTTCTCTTGGCAATAAAAGCAAATTGACTTCTTTGGAACAGCACACGGAACTCCTTCTGACTTTGCCTTTCTCTTATGATCAAACTTTTCGATCATGGCATGCCTTTTGTTGCCATTGCCTATATCCATAGAGGTCTGGAAGGCAGATCCACCAATCAACTTTGCTATTCTAGTGCGCCAAATCATTGCTGATTCAGCAGCAATAAGTATATAGGTGAGATCAATGAGGGTTACGTCATGGTTCATCATATAGTACTATCTTACGAACTCACTATATGAGTCAGGAAGTGACTGAAGAACCCAGTCAACAGCCAGCTCCTCACAGACAACAGATCCCAACATTCTTAATCTATCAATGTGTGACTTCATCTCTAGGATGTGTGCACACACTGACTTTCCTTCTTCATGTTTACTTGCCAAAAGGGCTTAAGTGAGTTTGAACTTTTCAATCTTTTGAACTTGTGGGTTAGGGAGAATAATAGGAGGAGGTGAAGGAAGTGAAGCATGATCTCGTGTTCCTCGATCGAATCGTGGAATATCATCTTCATGTGAAAAGCTTGTTCCACGGGATTTGGGAAGACCATAGTTGTCATACTTTGACATCTACAAAACGGGAGAAAAATAAATTCAAGTTAGTTGATTGATTGATTAAGTCCTTAATAAATCACCCAAATGAGATACTAAAGTTAGGACCCAACACAATATTCCACAACTTGGGTGAGGGATGTCGTAACCCAAATTGCAGAACATTTGAAGGTAAGTGAATGACGATTTACTAATTTTCCACCATGAAAAATGAAAAACAAATTAAGTTTTAAATGCTTTGAAAACTTCTAGATCCTTGAGATTCATTGAACTTTTCAATGGCATGTTTAAATCTCGATATGCCCCTCGATTTGTGACTGGGATGCCGAGGATCACAAAACAGGGTGTGAATAACCATGCAAACTTACATGGTGCCCCCACATGTTACAGTCACCTATTCGATGTGCCGGTTAACCACACACGCTCCACCAAACTATGACAAACATTGAGTCACCCTTTGCTACCTTTACTTAGAACCATTTAGTGTGCCGGTTAACCACACACGCTCCACTAACATCTTTGCAAGGGTACAAAGTGTAATTTCATGGAATTGCATCAATTCAATTTTGCCTAAACTAATTAAGATTGGGAATTTGTAAAACATTTAGTTACTTTTGTACTTCATTGTAGTTATAATGGAAGGTTTCTGTCCTATCCTACCCGTTCGGCTAACGACCCTCCACTAGTCAAGAGTGTGGTGGGTAAGAGTGGATACCCATTCAATCGCCATTTTATAGGCAATTTCCTTAAACACCCCTTATAGACCAGCTTCGTGAATGAGGCCTACTAACGGTAAGACTGACTGTTTACTCATACATATATAATACTAGACTTTTTAATGTTATATATAATATAGGGTCTATTTTACACTTTTAAAATACTAGGTGGTTAAATTTAATAATTATACTTTTAATTTAATTAAATTGTAAACCAAATCTTTATAGATTTACTAAATCTCCTTAATTATACACTTTAATTAATTAATAAAACCATAAGGGTGTGATTTGAACTTTTCAAAACAATATTAGGGTTTTAGAATTTAACATTTCTAAATTAAATTTTTAAACAACTTTTAAATTCCAAAACTTGAGGGCAAGTTTTGAAACATTTCAAAACATTAGGGTTTTAACTATTTAAATTTCAAAACAAAACCTTTAAGTTCAAATTTAAACCATAAAACTTAAATGGGCACAATTTAAACTATTTCACAACACAAGGATCAAATAACAAATAATAGAAATTAAACAAATAATTTTGTCATTATCTATATTTGACCTAATCCTATAAAATAATTACCAAATAATTTAAATAATCCATATTTATCATATAAGGAAACTATTATTCAAAAGATTTGAAATTATCTTTTGTTTTATGAAGGATAATCATCCAAATATAATAAAAATCGAGTTTTATCATAAAAATACGTTTTTGGTATTAATCCTTCAATAAAACAGCAAGAAATCCCGACATTCCCTCTGTCTGACCCCTGGACTCGCCGAGTCAGACAGACTCGCCGAGTTCATCCACTGACTCGTCGAGTCAGGTCGGGCAGAGGCCAGAAAATCGATTTTCAGTTAATAATTCAACATAGCATCAAATACAACAGAAACCAACTAGTCTCTGATACCACTGATGCGATTGAATGAGTATCCACTCTTACCCACCGCACTCTTGGATCTAGGTTTCTCTATTGTACATGTAATGTATCCAAGACTTACAATCTTAGATCTAACATATTATAAACTGAAATTAGGGTTTAGAGAATTACCTATGATTGTTATGTAGCAATAACAATCTCAATTCCTCCTTACAATGACTTTAGAAAGCTTAGAGTCACAATTGTCACTCCTCTAATGGCTCACAAACACCAATAGCAAGAGGATGAAGAACAAGGAGAGTGGAGGCTGCCCAAAAACGTCTAGAAACCCTAGAGGAACTCTTAGCCACGTTTTTGGGGCTTAAGGGTGCTATAGATACATGTAGGCTGTTAGGGTTTTCAACTAGGAAACCCTAATCTGACTGCTTAAGCCCTAAGCAGCCCATGGATTCCTTTAGCATATCCCTTGGACGATTTCTAATGGGCTTCCCCATAGAACTCGTCCAACCTATATATTATTAAGTAATCCAAAGCCCAATTGCAATTATCTTATAATTACAGTTCCAGTCCCTTAAGTTTAATTAATCTCTTTTAGCCACAAAATTAATTATCAATTAATTCTTGACTAATATTAATTAACCAATATGATTTCTCCTTTAATATATTATTCTCCTAATATATTAATAAATCATAATTAATCCTTTCTCTCCATAATACATCCTATCAAGTTGCTTTGGTGAAGGCAACCCAAAAGGACCATGCATCATCGGGTCAAGTACATACCAAAATAGTTATGGACATAGATACTAATCCAACAGCTTCTTACCCTAGGGAGCACCAGTCTTATTCATGAAGAAGAAAGATGGATCGTTCCATATGTGCATCGGTTATCGCAAGCTAAACAAACTTACCGTTAAGAACCGATACCCTCTACTGCGAATAGACGACTTGCTTGACCAAATTCAAGGAGCGAACTAATTTTCAAAGATTGACTTAGGATCCGGGTATCACCAGTTATGAGTGTTAGAGGAAGATGTTCCCAAAACAGCCTTCCAAACTCATTATGGTCACTACGAGTTTGTAGTGATGCCTTTCAGATTAACCAATGCACCCGCGGTGTTGATGTACTTACTGAACCGGGTGTGCTGTCCTTACTTAGATAAATTCTTGATAGTATTCATCGATGACATATTTATCTATTCATGCAGTAAGGAGGAACGTAGTCAATACTTATGACAGATCTTGGAAACACTACGAGCAGAGAAGATAATGCGAAGTTCTCTAAATGAGAATTTTGGATTTGAATAATCGAATTCTTGGGTCACATGGTTAGCGAAGAGGGAATTCACGTGGACCCTTCCCAAATCAAGGCCATCGAGAATTGGTCGGCACCAAGGACGCCTACGGAAATCCGTCAATTTTTAGGCCTCGCCGGCTACTATCACAGATTCATTCAGAACTTCTCAAGGACAGCAAAACCACTTACTACATTGACCTAGAAAGTTGTGACCTTTGACTAGGAAGAGAAACAAGGAAAGGCGTTCCATACGCCGAAATAAGCCTTATGTAGCGCACCGATATTATCCCTCCCAGAAGAGATAGAAGATTTCGTGGTATACTACGATGCATCCAACCAAGGGCTTGGCTGTGTTCTTATGCAACGGGGAAAGGTCATCGCCTATGCCTCAATACATCTTAAGACACACGAAGTCAACTACACTACACATGATATTGAGTTAGGAGTAGTCGTATTTGCTCTGAAGATTTGGAGACACTACCTGTATGGTACGAAAAGCACTATCTTTACAGAACACAAAAGCCTTCAACGCATATTCGACCAAAAGGAGCTCAACATGAAACAACGACGGTAGGTCGAGCTACTCAATGACTACGAATGAGAAAGTCGCTATCATCCCAGTAAAGGCAACGTAGCAGCTGACGCCCTAAGTCGGAAAGAATACTCAGGTCATAGAGTCAAGGCATTGACTATGACAATCCATTCACATCTGTCCATGCAGATTAAGGAGGCTCAGTAGGAACCCTTGAAACCTAAAAATATGGCAGGTGAATCCCTTAGAGGGATGGATAAGAGCTTAGGAGTCAAGGGTGACGGAGCCTTATACCTCATGGATCAGATCTCGATACCGAAACGTGGTGGTTTCAGAGACGTTGTCATAAACGAAGCGCACAATACTCGATATTCTGTTCACCCAGGTTCAGATAAGATGCATCTGGACCTCAAAAAGTTATATTGGTGGCTTAACATGAAAGCAGAGATTGCTACCTTCGTGGGCAAGTGTCTTACTTGCGCCAAGGTTAAGGTCGAATACCAAAAGCCCTCAGGTTTACTACAACAACCGGAGGTACCTGAGTGGAAGTGGGAGCAGAATACAATGGATTTCATAACCAAGTTGCCCAAGACAGCGGGTAGGCGGTAAACCCTAGTACAGCAAATGGTTCGTAGCCGCAAACCTTTGGTTCATAGCCGAGAACCCTCGGTCTTATCCATTCGGTGTGGTAACTAACGAAGGTGTCCATCAGTTTTGACCCTATATAGGGGCTGGAACGTGAACTCATCACTTCTTCAAATCTAGCCGAAAACACCCACCTTTCTCTCAAGAACACCAACCGAAAATACCTTTTCTCTCTCAACTATCATCCTTCGATCCTTTGAATCTTCTTAGGATCTTGCTTGGATCTTCAAGTGTTCTTCATTCATCAAGATCATTGGGTCGAAAACCCTTGAATCTCCTTTTTTTCATCAAGAATACTCAACCGAAACCCCTTGAATCTTCTTAGTTTCACCAAGAACACCAAGAACACACCCTTTGAATCTTCAAGTGTTTACAGTCGAAAACCACCTTGGGTTGTGAACAGTTTGCGGCCGTAAACTCCAAACAACCCCTTGGTTTCGTTTCTAACACTTCATTGGTAAGTAAATCTTACATCCCTAGGTGTTTCCTCGATATACTTGCTTATATATTCACTAATTATACACATATATGCTACGTGAATTGTGTTTAGGACTTGATTTTATTATGAGACTTCCCTAGTGGAAACAATCATCTTATATCAAACATTCAAACGAATCACTCACATAAGGTGAGTTCATACCCCTACAATTTACATTTTTAAATGCTTTTACGGGGGGGGGGGGGGGGGGGGGGGGATACAAGTAGAATACAATTTAATTGTGTTAAACATTTACATGTGGAAACAAAGATGATGAGTTGTTGCATAATTAATTTGTGTGTTGTATGTTAGACTTATCGTCACACTTTGTTACTTGTTAGAATTATAAAACTCTGATTGTTTATTTTGATATGAAATTTATTATAATAGTATTTGGTATCTAATCGGATGTTCTGTAAATTTTTTTTTTTTCTGAATTTAATGTCGTAATGTATCAGTTTTTTTATACCCAAAATCGTTGATTAAAAAAGACAAAACTGCAAATTTGGTCCTTGTGGTTTGTAAAAAACTTTAGATAGGGTCCAAAAAGGTTTTGACTTGCATAGAAGGTCTAAAATCAAAACTTTTATGTGGTTTTGGTCCTTGGAACACTTGAAATGACGGTTTTGCCTTTTTAATTTCTTTTTGTATTTTTTTTGTATGTATTTTAATACTTATTTATTTTAAAAAATAAAAAATAACATCCCATCTCTTCTCTCTCTCTCTCTCTCTCTCTCTCTCTCTCTCTCTCTCTCACACACACATACGACTTTTTCTCCCAACACAATACTCAAATCTTCTTCTCAATCTCATCTTCTTCACAACCACCGTCATCTGTAAATCCTCATCCTCAACCAACCGATCGACATTTCAGAATCACCCACAGATCAAGCTACATTCGAATGCATCCTTCACAACGCCTGAGGCCATAGAAACCCAATCTCCATGATTTCCCCATCAACAACTCCAACGAAACCATCATCGACCCTCTGTATGAGTTCCTACAATGGTGGAATAAACCCAGATCTTGGAATGACTTATCACCTGCACATTCATGCTTCATTCATGAGTTCCTAATTCCACTAATTTACATGTACCATATTAAACAAATCTATTTTGAGTTTGAGTTTCAGATTGTTGTTCCTTGCCTCCACCGACGACATCCCCTTTGCTCAACCTCCTGCTAATCGATCCAAACAAAGATCAATTTTAGGAAATCGATATGGTTAGAAATTGAGGAGTAGTGATGCGGGAGTGGTGTTAGCCCTTTCTTAATCCCATCATTCGTCTTTTTGATATCTTTATCACACACACAGATACAGAAACATAATGTGTGTGAGTTCCCTCCTGTTGTTCAATCACAGAGTAAACCCAAGATGGGTGCTTATGATTTTTTTTTATCATTTATTGCTCTTCCAGATGAAATTTTTGATCCTATTGGAAGAGAGATCGAAGAAACATATGAAATTTTAAGAGAATTTGAAAGGGTTCTCGATTTCTGGAGTGTATGTGTATGTTCGTGTTTGAAGGCAAGAAATCAATTTCTATTCCCTGAATTCTGGAATTTATGTATTAGCTATGAGATGAACACAAGATCTTCATCTTCATCTTTCCTCTGATTTCTTCATCTTCATCTGGTTCCCAGATCTTCATATTGTTCAGATGGTAATAGTGATATTCAAGTTTTCTAAAAATAAGAATGATGAAGATGGGTTTGAGAGAGAGAGAGAGAGAGAAAGAGAGAGAGAGAGAGAAAGAGAGAAAGAGAGAAAGAAAGAGAGAGAGAGAGAGAGAGAGAGAGAGAGAGAGGGTACCGGCAGGGGTGGAGTGGGTGTCTATCTTTTTTGTTTTTTATTTTTATTTCATAAATTATTAAATTAAACAAGAAAAGAAAATACAAAACTGAAATTAAAGGGTAAATCGGTAATTTCAAATTTTTTTGGACCAAAAACCCAGAAAAACGTTGATTTTGAACCTTCTGTGCTGGAAACTTTTTAGACCTCGTCCAAAGTTTTTTGCAAACCACAAGAACCAAATTTGCAGTTTTGTCTTAAAAAAATTAAAAAATGAAAGATGTTAATACCGACGACATTATTACCGGCGACATGGACATTAGCGGCAACATAGACATTAACGGCGACACAAAGTATTACGGGCGACATGGTCATTAACAACGTCAACTCTCTTTACCGGCGATATTTTGATTAATAGCGACAGAGCAGTAGCGACGATTTAATTAGTATCGGTGACATGTCGCCGCTATTGCTGTTACCGGCGACTTCGCTAATCTTTATCGGCCACTTTTGTAGCCCCTAATGGTCTTTTTTTCTTGTAGTGAAGCTAACGAAAGTGACTTATAATAAATAGATAAATAGTAAATTTAATGAGCTTTGCATAAAAAATTATTTTAATAACTGAGTGGAGTCATAAACATAAATTTATTGAGCTATAATGATATTAACTATTACATAATATACCTGTTTTTTTTTCTTCATGTTGTGATGATATGCGGAAAAACCAACATTCACGGTCCACCTAAAAAGTTCCAGCACATAACACTCAGGAAAATTACATATTATCTGTTTAACTATATATTACGTTTTCTTTAACAATTTAAAATAGAAATCATTAAACTTTTCGAGACAAAGTTAATATTTCTAATTATTTTATGTATAAAATCGTTTAAAAATATATATATTAAAGAAAGTTTTTGGAGAATTTGAGCAAGTTTATACGTTAAGCTAAAAGATCTATTCTACAACAATATAAATTATGTTATTATACGCAGCTGGATACGTATAACAAGGATCAAGTAAATACCATTCTCAGCGTTACTTTGAAATGTCAACTTTCACCAAACTTGCATTACAATTAATATTCAGGTATACATTACTATAAAAGTAAACCCTATAACATCATTTTCAAAAAAGAAAAGAAAAAAATATATCACCAAGGAAGCAAGTTTATCGTATAATGGGTCGGATTAAGCTTTTACTGTCGATATTATTGTCCTTATTAATCGTGTTACTTTGTTTATTCTTCATGATAACACATGTGGGCAAGGAGTCGCATGGTGGTGAAAACGACATCAACTGGTGGTGTGGGACGACTCCTCACCCGGAGCATTGCAAGCATTCTCTCGGCGGCAACAACTCTCAACCGCCACAAAGTAGAGATGATATCCGGATCGTAGCTTTGGAAGCTGCTTTGAAACTTGCCGATCATACTCGAGGTTTCACTAGGAATCTTGAGAAACTATGCCGGAGCAAACGGAAGAAAGCTGTCTGGAAAGATTGCTACAAGCTCGTAAACAACACCATTATCCAACTCAATCAAACCCTAATAGGTCTCAAAGACCATAAAATCTCCGATTTTGATGCTCAGACATGGCTCAGCACCGCCCTGACCAATCTCCAGATTTGTTTTTCTGGCTCCGGCGAACTGAATTTGACAAGCTTTGTAGCTCCTATCAAAACCAGTAACTTGACGAAGATGATAAGCAATAGTTTGGCTATAAATCAGTACTTCCTGAAGCAAACACAGGCTTCTGAAAAAGTGGAGGACTTTCCGACATGGGTTACAAGTAAAGATCGGAAACTGCTGCAAACGGGGTCAATCTACTCTAGGGCGAATGTCACGGTGTCTCAGGCGAAAGGAAGCAAGTTCCGAACAATTCAATCGGCACTCGATCATGCAGCAAGTATTAAACGTGGAGATGGGAGATATATCATCTACATAAAACGAGGTGTTTATAAGGAGAATATTGAGATTGGAAATGATCTGAAAAACATCATGTTTCTTGGCGATGGATTGAGGTACACCATAATTACCGGTGACCGGAGTGTCGCCGGAGGTTCCACAACTTATAGCTCGGCAACCGTAGGTAAAAATTTAAGGCATTTTTTGAAGTTTTATTGAGGTTAATTAATTTAAATACTGATTCATTTGTTATGATCAAATTTAATTAAGGTGTGGATGGTACGGGATTTATTGCTCGTGGAATAACATTCCGGAATACCGCAGGCCCAGAAAAGTTCCAAGCAGTTGCATTCCGATCGGCATCGGATCTTTCTGTCTTCTATGCTTGTAGCTTTGAAGGTTATCAAGACACTTTATTTGTCCTAGCTCAACGACAATTCTACAAGCTTTGCTATGTTTATGGCACAATCGATTTCATATTTGGTAATGCGGCAGTCGTGTTTCAAAACTGCATGATTTTAGCAAGAAAACCTTTGAATGGACAAGCAAATATGATAACAGCTCAAGGTCGTGGTGATCCATTCCAAAACACCGGAATATCAATTCATAATTCTCGTGTTATGGCAGCACCCGACTTGAAGCCTTTAGTAGGGTCTGTTCAAACATTCTTGGGCCGACCATGGCAAGAATATTCTAGGACTGTTTACATGAAAACATTCATCGATACACATGTTAATCCACAAGGATGGTCACCATGGGGGGATACTGATTTTGCATTTAAGACATTGTATTTTGGTGAATATGCGTGCTTTGGGCCCGGTGCAACTACACAAAATAGAGTCGAATGGCCTGGATATCATGACATAAAGACACAAAGTGAAGCTTCACAGTTTACCGTAGAAAATCTTATATCGGGTCGGGGTTGGTTGCGGGCTACCGGAATTCCATTTATTGTCGGGTTGTGATTATAAAATTACTTATTTTTATAGTTATCTTACATTCTTTGATTTAAGAACCAAATGCATATTTATGTATATAATTTAATAAAGACAAAATTGCAATAATTGTCGATGTTTAGTTGAAAATTGTCATTTTAATTCAAATTTTTTTAGGCTAGCACCATCAATCTAAAATGAAAGATTTATTGAAATGAATTAAAGCGACAATTTGCTATTTTTATTTGTTTTATTTATTTCTTTTATTTTTTAAACGAAAAATAAAATAAAAATTCATAACCTCTCTCTCTCTCTCTCTCTCTCTCTCTCTCTCTCTCTCTCTCTCTCTTTTTCTTCATTTTTTCTTCAAAACCTTCTATAAGCAAAAAAAAAAAACATATTCAAAACAAACTTCCTCACGTTTTCTTTAAACACATACAAAGTCCTACTTGATTTCAAAATGACAACAGGAGAAGAAGAATGGACATCATTGCAACTCTAGGGTTTTCGCTATCAGAGAAGAGAAACCGAAAAGGGTGGAAGTGACTCCAACGACTTTGACTTCGGGAAACAAGAATGGCTTCAACAACTGTAACGACTTTGATGATGACGCAAGGGTCATTTTTTATAGTGTATGTATGTGCCTCTCTACCTCTCCATATCTACACAAATCTATCTCTAACCCTAATTAAAATCTATCTCTATAACCGAGATCAAAAGACAAAACGATATTTGAAGGCAAGATATTGATTTCTGGAGTGTGTGTATTTGTTTATGTGTGTCAATTTATAGAGACCTTGTTAAATCTAGATTTTATGTGATAGCTCTTATCTTTATCTGTTTAAGATCGAAAAACCAAGATTGGTTGTTTATCCATTGCATATTTCTAATATTTATTTCCCCTTATTTTGGGGTTTAGTGTACTATCTATGAGATGAACACAAGATTAACTAAGAAAAATCGTGGGTTGTGTGTTAACTGATATTTCTTTTATTTAGTTTTTGGGTTTTGTGTTAAATCTTAATGAAATAGATTAATTATGGAAAAATAAGTTGATGTGTGTGTGTGTTTGTGTTGAATCTACTTTAAATCACACAACTGATATTTCTTTTATTTAGTTTTTGGGTTTTGTGTTAAATCTTAATGAAATAGATTAATTATGGAAAAATAAGTTGATGTGTGTGTGTGTTTGTGTTGAATCTACTTTAAATCTTCATCTTGATCATCTATTCCCTAAATCTTCATCTTGTTTAACCTTGTATGTATGTGTATCAGTTAGGAAAAGAAAGAGACAGAGGGAGGGGGGGGGAAGTGAAAAAAGAAAGAAAAAAAAAAGAACGAGAGAGAGAGAGAGATAGAGAAGAGTTTGTGTGAATCTGGTTCAAATCTTCATCAGATGGTGATTGTGGTGGTGGTGGTGGTAGTGCCAGTGTTGACTAGTGTTGGTGGTATTCCATTTTTCTGAAAATTAAAACAAAGGAAATGAGTTTTGAGAGAGAGAGAGAGAGAGGGGGGGGGGGGGGGAGGGAGAGAGAATGAAGATAGAGATAAGGGTGGGTTAGGGGTGACACGATTTTGCTTTTTCCTTTTTTTGTAGTTTATTGTTATACAAAAAATAGAAAATAAAAATACAAAGGGAAAACATGTCATTTAAAAAAAATCAAAAGAAGTTGAACCAAACTCGTAACAAAATCAAAGTTTTTGACTGGCGAAAGTAATCTAAAACTTTTTGAACCAAAATGAGAAATTTTGACAAACCATGAAGACTAGTTTTATATTCGTCTTTAATAAAATTCTTTATGAGCATTTAGGCATGTATTAGTCTATTAGGCCAAGTGAAGCTCTTGGCTTACCTTAAAAAGGTAAAGAGGTATCAAAATTGTACAAAAAAACGTTATTGTTATTTTAGTACAAAAATACCAATGAACTAAAGATTTTGTACAAAAAAAAAATACAATTTAACATTCTGTACTTTCTTATTTAACCATGATAATTGGGTAGTCAAGGTAATGGCTTACTTGACATTATATTTGACATGCAGATTGATGATTTGGTATGGCAAGAAAATTCTTTTCCTCTCCCCTTGTTAACATCATTTTCTTCTTCTTTCATAGCTTCTTCTTCTTCCTTAAAATCTGTAATGCACAGGTCATTTTCTATTTTTGTATAAATGCAAAAAGATTCCATTTTCTCCTAGATTGTGATCATCAATTTTCATCATTTGAAAATTTCTCTCTCTCTCTCTCTCTCTCTCTCTCTCTCTCTCTCTCTATATATATATATATATATATATATATATATATATATATATATATATATATATATATATATATATATATATTGGCGCTCTCACTAAAGACACACACACTACCTATTTCTTCGATTAATGATTCTCACTAATAATTCCAAGCGACATCATAAATTTTAATATATATATATATATATTTGTTTGAAATTTCTCGTTGATTTCCAGATTGATTGGCATCTAATATAACCCTTTTTCGTGTTAGGGTTTTATTGACAATCCTCTTACCGATCTTTATGATTAGATTTTCTTGGTATCATTTGAGCTTCCCAATTAGTTTCTCTTCACAAGGGTCCATTTTTAGGGTTTGTGGTGGGTAAAGGAATCCTTGTTGCTTTTGACATTTTTTTTTTGCCATTTATTTCAAATCAAAGTTCCCATCTTCACTGTATCTTCTATTTAGGGTTGCTAATACACTTTTAATGCTTATATGTTCATATGCAATTACATTTTTTGTGATTTGAAAACTCTACAATCAAACATTTAGAAAAAAAATTTGGGGGAAATTAACAAGTCTTTGAACTTGGACTTGGGGGACTGAATTGCTTGGAGTTTTGGGTAGCATAGAGTTATCTTGCATATGAGACCATGAGGAATGGTCATAGTCCCGAGGCAGCCTATCGCCAAATGGGTTGAGGAAAGAACCACGGAGCTTATTTCCTGCATTTAACCCAATCAACCATCTAAAGAACGAAGGAATGTTGTCACTGATTATATACAAAGACTTATTATGAGGTGATACCCCTGCCAGGTGTGTCACACCCCGAAACCGAAGGCGGAAACGTCTCGGGGCGGAGGTGACTTCATGAGAATCATAACCAATGTACATAGTAAGCGAAGTAAAACACAAAACATTACATTACATTACATAGATTTAATTACATCAGTTGAAAAGTAAAGTAGTACAAGTTTCATAGATATATAGTTTAAACAAAAGAAAGACGATTCTTCTACGCATTTCGTCTTCACCAAAAGAGATCGCCGGTACCTGTCTAAAGTGAACCTGAGAATACAAGCGGTTTGAAAATCAGCATAAAGCTGGTGAGTTCATAAGCGGTTTATTTTATGAAAAGAACGAGTTCCTTAAGTTTCCTGAAAAAGTGGTTAACCAAGAAAATCCCATATTTTCTTAAGTGTTAGATACCAAATCCAAATTGTAATGTAAAAGATGTACAATGAAAACATGATTGTTCTTATGATTTGTAAACTTTAGTTATCTAACTTATTACACTTATCTGGTTACAAACTACTATTACTCAGGAAAATCCTATACTTTCCTATATGTGTAAGTGTGAACTATTATTGATTCTGTGTAAGTTAACTGATACTGATTCCGATTATGTTCATTATTATCCATAGGAAAACCCCATGTTTTCCTGAATGTGTGTGTGTTCTATTACCAATTCTGTGTATGCTAATTGTTACCGATTCTGATTATGTTCATTGTTATTCATATGAAAACCCCATGTTTTCCTGAATGTGTGTATGTGTGTGCCTGACATCCTTGAACGTACATTAGCTTTATTACGTACATAAAGCTAGTAAATGAGTCTAAAACGTTAATAATCTAGATTGCGAGTCCTTAACCATACTCAGACTAGATATGACTCGAGTCGTGGTCAATATCCTTTTTATGACTTTCGTCACCCTTGAACCTTTCGGTTCGGCTGTAGCTAGCAGCCAGGTGTGGGATTGTCAGTCCCGTATAGATCTATACACTCAAGTCACGCTCTCCTACGTTAGGAGATTCTGGTTACAGGGTTAGTCCTCCACTATCTCGTGCCGAAGAAGTGTTACAAGGACGTGTCTCCAATCTTTAAGATTTCTCATTACTTCTCACCTAGGAGAAGTAGTATCTACGACTAACTAAGTTCTAACATGTCTGTCCTTTACACTCGAGCCTAGGTGTTTTATTAAGGACATTACACTCGAGCCTAGGTGTTATCTAAATGATGACTGTCCTTTACACTCGAGCCTAGGTGTTATCTAAATGATGACTGTCCTTTACATTCGATCCTAGGCATATTATTAAGGACGTTACAATTGATTTGTGTGTTACGATGGTATTAATCTATCACACTCGAGCCTAGGTGTATTGTTAAGGACATACCGAAGTTTTATGTGTTCTTTATGGTGTCTGAATTTTATACTCGTACCTATGGTATTTTATTGCAGACTTTACAATGTTTTATGTTTTCTATCAATATAAGTATGAACAATCAAATGTGAAGTATACAATATGGCAGTATATAATAAGAATTGAAAATCGGTTTTTAAACAAATAATTCTGCAAGTAAAACAGTTTGTTAAAAGGGTTTTCAATCCTTAAAATGTACAAGTATGAAACCATTTAACTAAAATCATAAGTTTAAGTACAAGATATTCTTGTACTTTTGCTTCCCCCCCCCCCTGAAAACATTGAAAAACCATTGAAAAAGGGTAGGGGTATGAACTCACCGGACGCGGAAAGTGTCGAATGGGATGCTAAACGTCGAACCGAGGCTTGAATACGAGCGATGTTCCTATGTAATATTAAATAATACACAATATATATCTAATTAGATTTAAATAACTAATTAGATACACTTGAACATTCTAAGACGCGAAAACACTCCAAAATGAGCGTTTGAAGTGACCCGGGTGACTTTTCTGGACATGAATGGCTAGGATATGGAGTTTACTCTCCAAGAGTAAACTCTAGGGAGTGTTCACGGCCTTAAACACCTCATCCCCATGAGTTTACGGCTGTAAACTCATGGTGGGTGTTTTTATGAGCTAAATGGCCTTAAATCAAATGAAGGGTGTTGCTAGGTTTGGTTCTAGGGCATTATCAAGGAATTAACTCAACCATAAGGACCAATTTATGAGTTTACGGCAGTAAACTAAGTGTTTATGGCCGTAAACTCTCACCCACATCATTCTTAATTATTTTGAAGGCCAAGGATTAATCACAAGTGATTCAACTAATTTTTACAAGGCTTAGGGTGAGTTTAGGGCTTCAAATGGCATCCATCTAGGAGTTTACGGCCCTGGAGCATATGCTCTGGCCGTAAACTCTCAATTAGAGAGTTTATGATATGTTTAAGGCCCCTAAATGATTTTTGGTAGGTTCCATAATTTATTCCAAAGCCTAAGGGGTGTGTAAGTTGCATTTTAACACCCAAAAGAGGAGTTTACCACCCATTTATATGAGTTTATGGCCTAAGCTTGTTCTTGGGCAGTAAACTCTTGTTTAATCCTTAAAAATGATATTCAAGGTGTTCCAAGTCCATTCCAATAATTCCTTAAGTCTTATCTAAGCTCCTAGGGTGATTTGGAAGGGTTTTAAGGCTCAAAAACCACATTTACATGTGTTCACGGCCTAAGGCTGATCCAGGGCCGTAAACACATGTTTATGGTCTTATCCCATGATTTAAACACGAAAATGAAGCCTAAGGATGTTATACTAAGAGCTAGGATGCTTACCTTGGTGTTTTAAGGCTTGAAATGGTTGATTTTGGCTTAACAAGATGGATTTGAGGAGAGAGGTTAGAGAGAGAGTGAAAAAGCTTCAAATGAGGCTTAATCCACTTTAAATATGATTTGACTTGGATAAACGGTGGAATTTTACCCGATACCGACGTTAACCGATGCTTTGGGTCGCACCCGATTAAGTTGTCGTTACCCGATATGGTCGAAACTATAATTTTTCAAATTACTAGTTCGGGACGTTTTCGCATGTTTCCAACATGTTTGGATACTTACCAAGTCAAAATAAAGGTTTTGACTTAATTGACCTAGTTCAAGACGAAATCGGAACAATTCGCTTAAGACGAGTTTTGACAAAACGGTTACGGCGAGAAAGCAAAGTTTCGGGTTGTTACAAGGTGCTTCTTCATAATTTTTGTTTTCTTTCTTATTATTGTGGTATCGTATGCCCCTCTTATTACTTTCTATGTTGCATGCTTTTACTTTTGGGTATGTACCCCTTAAAACATATCTACCTCATGGAGATATTGACTCAATAACCTTCAATAATAGTGAAATAATGAAGGGGAAAAGCCACGTATTATCCCACATATATCTTATTTTCCTCATAAATAAAAAAACAACCACGTAACCAACCTGATGGTTACCTACAATAGTCAGTTACCTGGTATTTTTAGTACTAAAATAATAATATTGGTGTTTTTTGTACAATTTTGATACTTCATTACATTTTTAAGTCATTTTCCATTTACTTATTTTATAAGTTATTTGAACATTCATAATTCCAATTCAAAACTAAAACCCTAATAACTATGAAATCATTTTAAACAAAATTTATGATTTATCAATGTTAACACTTTGTTCTTTGAAATAATGCATGTGAGACTTCTCCCCGAAAGTAAAAAGAAACTTTGGGCTTTGATTGTGGTGTTGGTCTTAATAAAAATGAGTTCAATTTAGGTTGGATTTAATATATTATAAAAGAATGGTCAACGACAAAATTTGAACGACCCAAGTCCTAAAATCTGTCTATGAAGTTATTTGTAGAACACTAACAATATTTTAGATATAAAATTTCAGCCATCAACCAATAGCCTCTCATCACGAGGCTTAATATATTAAAAGATCAAAGATGGGGTTTTGTGCATTGAGCTTTTCTTAACTAATTAATATATTTTTGTATGAAATTTGAAAATTAATTTTTTATTAATTAATTAATTTGAAATTTTGTTAGTTATTGGTTTAATAGTTTGACAGTTTCTTGGGCAACTAAATTCGATTTTTGGTTAATAACTGCATTAGAAGGCTATACATGGCTAACAAATGATTGATATTGAGGGCTAATAAACACACATATTTCATCTAATTGTTTGTTTCAAATTTCATGGGAGAATAATGAATTTTTCCTTTGATTGATTGTTATATCTTCACGATAGACTCGTTACCAGATAATTTATATATTAGTAAGTTGTATAAAATCATGCCTCAATCTTTGTTGTTTAAGTCTGTAATTTACACACTAAGATATGTTTTATTTGTATTAAGATTGTAGTTTAGCATTATTTCAATTTGTTTACCATTTTTGTTGAAAATCTTCTTTATTGTTACTTATGTCACATCAAGCATTAGTACACGACTTCAAATTTGTAATGTATTCAAATTTATCATTCAATATACATATGAAACATATCGTCAGCACATGATTGTTTCTTAAAAGTTCGTGAAACCTCTCATTCGTAAGAGATTCTTAATCATGTTATTATGAGCTAAAGTGTGTCATTTTGTGTTTTAGTCAACGTTGAAAAAAACGATAATATAGTTATAGTTTCTTCAAACTGCAATATATATATATATATATATATATATATATATATATATATATATATATATATATATATATATATATATATATCCCCTAATCAGATAAATAAGTAGATTTTTACCACGTGGCATTCTTTAAGCCCTCTCCAGTTGATTTTTCCCGCTCAAAATACCAAAGTGAATTTCCGTCGATACCGTTTCCACTTTCACTTTCTCTTCCTCTTAAGCCATCGCATACAATCAACATATTTTTATCAAGTTTCAAATTTGAAGGCTATAAATCAGGAACTAACTCGACGATTTTCTGTCATCTGATAAGAATAAATGAGGAACAAAATCATTTCTAAAACTAATCTTCAGTCGCATCTTTTATTTGATTACAAAGTTAGGTCGTCAAAATGGAACACTTCTTTTATGCAATTGAAGCGCCATGGAAGGTACAGAAGGCTAACAACAATCTCAACACGTGTTTTATATTTCTTTGGCGTTGAAATCTTTGTATGTTATGATTTATTGTCATGTCTAGAAGGTGGTCGATGATATGCCTTTTTTTGCTTTATGGTTCTTTCAGGTTTCTTTTTTCTTAATGTTCCAAATTGCATACATTTATGACTCTTACATGCTTGATTTTTAATAGTTTGAATTCTATATGTTTTCATTTAAGGTTCGCCATTTTGATACATCTGAAAAGAGTGAATTTCACAAGCTTCAACAATTAAAAGATGAACAAGGTTAGACTTGTGCTTCTTGGTGTAAAACCAATCAGATTACAAGTTTGAAAAAAAATAGTAATATGTGTGACAAGGGCAAATACGTCTTTTAACAAAACAAAAAAAAATGTTGACTTATTCCATCTAAAAAATTCCAAGTGCAATATCTTATGCATCCATGTCTTTCAGAATTCCCTCCGAGTAATTTTTACGAAGGTACCCTCCAAAATGGAGTTACCATAAAAGAAAGGCAATCAACATGCATTGATTTTCCATAGCCTGTCCCAAATTGCCGCATGTTTTTTTTTAATGTTCGGGTATGCGTGACAAGGGCAAAATGGTCTTAAAAGTTAAATCTTAATGTTCTTTTATGTATTGATTTCACTAATTTATTTTATATTGTAAGATGAGACAAGAAAAAATAAGTGCAATTGGGATATCCTATCTTAACAGAACAGTTGCTGCAAATATTGAAAAAATAGAGACTACTCTTTTAAAAAGTGTAGTTCCAAGTCAGGTATATATATTTTTATAAAAATAACTGGCACTGATAGGATATAATTAATTTATTATTATACTTAAATATTATGCAGATAGGGGTTATAACACCATACGAAGGCCAGATTACATTATTTTGTCATGCGTTAGAAGTAACGAACATCAGGTTGGTTAATATTTTTTCCCAATAATAACAAATCTTTAACTCTCAATAGCAACATACTTACATTTTCTTTATACAAAATGACAACACATACAGTTTTTACCCATTACTATTATCTGTATTTAGTTTAGGGTTTATAACGGGGTGATGAGATTTTAATTATGGTTTGCTTGAGTGTTTTATGGTATTGGGTTTCTGAATGATCCACGTAGGCTTAATGTTGCACTTACTCGTGCTCGACATGGTATTGTGATTCTTGGAAATCCAAAAGTTCTTAGTAAACAACCATTATGGAATGGCTTACTCACGCACTATAAGGTCATACCCTATAACATCTATGAAAAGACAATAATACCATTCCCCCAATAAATATCATTTTGTTTATGTTGAGACCAGAAGCATGAGTGCTTGGTGGAAGGACCTCTCAACAACTTGAAGCAAAGTATGGTTATATTTCAAAAGCCAAAAAAAGTAATGATAGTTTATCAATAATAAATTCATAATCCATCATCCTTTTTAATCTTTCAAGTTTATTATTTATTACCTTTGTGAAATATATCATCTTACAGTTACTTTTATTCAAAATGCAATAATGCTATATTAGACAACTAGACATGCACTACAAAGTACATTGTTGTTTACATTAAAATTATGAATATGGACACTTTCTGTTAATTCTTACAAAACAGGCACCATTTCAATAAAACTTTAAAAACATGGGTTTTTTTTTGGAAAGTTAGCATCACAGGGACCATTCATGTATTTGCAATTATTTTATATTAAAACAGGGACCATTTATGTTTATTTATTTTTTTCATTTTATTACCTTTGCCAAATATAGCATCTTACAGTTATTTGTATTCTTAATGAATTAAAATAATGATAATTTATGTTAACTTTGAAAAAACAGGGACCTTTTCTATAAATTTTTAAAAATATGGAGACTTTTTGTAAAGTTACTAACAAAGAGACCTTTTTTGTAAAGTTAGTAACACATATGGACCTTTCAAACAAGAACTATTCTTGCAAATTACTAATTTTTTTTTTTGAAAACTTCCCATAATACCTTTTTTTATAACTAACAATGACTTAATATCGCAATATAACCATAATATAGCAATGCAGTTTTCTTTTACCAGTTTATACAATATATTTATTATGACTTTTTATCCTTTCTACCCTAAAATAGCAATGTACTTTCTAAGTATATTGCTATAATTGTCAATAATGTAAACTGATTTGTGCAGTAATGTTATATTTTCATTGATTTGTGCATTGTAGCTTTTTTTAAACTGTATTTTACTTTTTAGAAACTTATTTATTTGATATTAACTTGCTTTGTAAGTTTCCAGTAAACAACCGTTTCATAACAACCAACAAATACCATTATACCTTCAATTATTTTTCTATTACATCAACCTACTTTCAATTTTTTTAAAAGCTAAAAAAGAAATGTAACACAAAATGTAATGATTTTGTGTGTATGTGTTGTTGTCTGTGTGTGGTTTGTATATTTTTTATGTATGTATGTGCTGTATATTTACTTTTTTATTGATATTTTTTCAATTAAATTTTGTTTTTGTCAATACGTATAGTATAAGGCTTATTTGATTTTTACAATGCATATCTTTTAAATTTAATTTAAAATATAGCATTGGTAATTCCATTATGTTTATTAACCATTTATTATGTATTAATTTTGCTATTTTAATTTGTCAATCTACGTTTTAACCTAGTTTAGAATAAAAAGTATAGAGCCGATTTGGAGGGTAATGTAAGTTTTCCATACTTCATTTTTGAAGTATACACATCAGCAGAAGTAAAGGAGATAGAAACAAAAAGAAAAACAAGAGCTTTGGAGTGTAACGTAAGTTTTCCATACTTCATTTTTGAAGTATACACATCAGCAGAAATAAAGGAGATAGAAACAAAAAGAAAAACAAGAGCTCAGTTAGAACCTAAGTCATCATTTAAGATGAGACAACACCGATGGACCCTCCACCGGAAAGGTAATTTTCATCACAGCTCTATAGAAGTGCACCAGCCGGGAATCGAACCCGGGTCTGTACCGTGGCAGGGTACTATTCTACCACTAGACCACTGGTGCCTTTGTGGTATAGTTTATCAACTGAAAAATATGTTTCTTAGAAGAATCCAGATGATGGCCATTTAAAACTAACTACAATCATTTTCTATTTAAATTCCAAGCTAACACACAACCAAACAGTGAAACAAAACGATGGTCCATCGTCCATGTGTCTACTTTTATTTTTTTCATCAAATGTTGTATTGATAAAGGGTTATATGAACAAAGACTCTTTGCTTACAATATTAAATAAGAATAAATACCCATTCGCCTTTCTAGATGTCAATTAAAACTGATTGTTTATTTGGCCAGAGAATAAATTAAACGGACAAAAGGAATTAAAGAATATTTTGAAACAAGATGAAAAATAAATAAATAAAATACAAGATACCAATGTACATAATATTAGACGATAATAAGACGGTCCGTTCAAAAAAAAAGACCATAATAAGATGGCAAAGCCTAAACCATCAATGAGGGAGCATGGGTCGGTTTGAGTCGGTTTTTGGCTAAAATCAAACCAAACCGTAGAAAGTCGGTTTTTCGGTTTTTAAACCCACATAGGTTAGGTTTTTGCATGGTTCGGTTTTTTGGTTATGAGTTTTCGGTTTTAAACCGTGGGTTTATGAGCTCCTGTTTTTTTTTTCTAGTTTTTGGGCTCAAACCCAGTGAAAATACATTGCGATAAATAATATTGTATCTACTTCAAATATACTAAAATAAAGAGTACAAATTCTAGTATTCTAGAAGAATAAAAGTGTTCAAAAGATCAAATTTTAACAAAATTAACAGTTTATTGAAAATAAACATAAAGTATTAAAGGAATAAAGTCTAAAGTTTACATAATAAATAATATATATGTGGGTCGGTTCGGTTTTCATGAGCGGTTTTATACATCAAAACCAAACCAAACCGTTATTTTTCGGTTTTTGTAAAGTTCATACCTAAACCGTCGGTTATTGCTTTGGTTTCAGTTTTTCGGTTTCGATTATGTCGGTTTTTTTTTTGGTTTTTTGGTTTTCGGTTCGGTTTTTGCTCATCCCTAAATGGGGGAATGAAAGATTACATTAACGCCAATGCTAAAAGCAAATATCAAAGGAAACAATAAAACTATACGTCATCACAACATACACTTCCTACATGGCTGTCTTTTTTGATTTAAAAAAAATTTAAATCAAAATATTGTTAGATTTATTGACTGGTACGAACAGTGACAAAGTCATGATCAAAGTAAAAGGGTATTTCAAACTGATGGATTCGGTTTCTTGGTTTTTCGGTTTTCCAAACTCGGTTGTAGGTTTAAACCCAAACTCAAAGTTTAAGTTGCTAAAAACGATAAAGTTTGTGTTGCTTATATAATAGATGTATAGGAGCTATGTTTCATGTTATGACCGATGTGAGATAATTTTAGAATTATAAAAAACAAGTTGAAAGAATATAGGATAGAAACTGATAAACAAAATAAAATACACCCGTCTCGAGGCCAAGATTTGAAATAGAGACATTCAAGTTAAAAGTTCAGCGCTTTACTACTTGGACAACTTGGTACTTGTATTAAATTTTCACAACATCATAATATAATTGGTATAAAATCCAGATAATGTTATATAAGATCCTTTTATATAGTTAGAAAGAAGATTCGAACTTGCAACATCCATAAAAACACGCTATCACCATAACTACCTGAACCAACTACAACATTTATTATCATTTCACTAAACATATTCATATTATGTATATATACACTACATAAAACGAAATTTTCTTAAAAAATACACTACTGAAAAAAAATAAAAAAAATAAAAATAAAAATAAAAAAAATTAAGGGGTATACCGGGCTATCCCGGGCTCTACATTGGATCTGCCACCTGAATACAAATAATTGAATGAACATATGTTATACCTAGGATTCACGATTATGTGTTATCTTGCTTTAGTAATTTACAAATGTTCTAAAATTCGGTCTTCATACTTTGTTCGTTTGATATTTATTCTTTTCAATATAGTTCAAAACTATATGCACTCCGTGAATTCGATATCGCTTACCATATATACTTAGGTTTCTTAGGTTTACTGGATTTTATTATTTCTTGCATTGGCGACATGGGATCAAGCATCCTAGTATATATATAAGGAGTGAGACTTGTGTATTACACGTGTTTATTAAAAATAAAAATTTAATATAAATATTTAAACATTAAATATTTTATAAAATAATACTTTTATATAACATAATTTAATCTTTTGAAACATTTATAAAAGAAATCAAATATTCTTTAGAGCATTTATGAAACTTTATTATAAAATTAATAGAATGATTCTCTTTCATTATATGAAAATTTATTTTAAAAAAAATGGAAATTCCCAAAAAATGACAAGTGGAAAATAATAATTCTAAAACTCCTACAAAATTACATGTGACAAAACTTTTGAGAATTTGACAAGTGGCAAAAAAACGTTCATTTATTAGAGAGGATTATGGAATCAAAGATAGCGAGGAGTTAGTCGAAAACATAGAAGTTACTATAAAAAAGGGGTTACAACACCATGTATTCCATCTAATGAACTTACATAGCTTAAAGAAGCTACCGAACTAGTGAAAAGAGAAAAGTAAATCTCAATATTAAGAATTATGTTACTTCTCCTTGCTATTAAATGCATACTTGTGTTTGTTTTTATTTCTCCCCCTAAATTTGTGCGTAGGAGAGAAACGAAAGTAAATGCACAAATTTAAACTATCCTAAAACAAAAATTAGTCTTTAAAGCGAATCAGGTTAAGAAAAACTCAGGAGTATAGAGAAGAAAACGCAAACCGTAAGTCACCAATTGAATTTGCATCCAGAAGGTCTGAGAACAGCATGCATAAACTCAGAACAGATCCGAAAATTCTTCATGTCATTAAGCACAAACCCCGTGAGTGATCTCTTCCTTTCTTCCTTTCCCGCAAAGGACACATACTCCCAAACAAATGTCTGAATGTTGTATAGTTGAGAGATGTCCCCTATCAAGTGCCAGGAACAGCCACTACCAACAAACCGATGTCTGATGATATGCCTCCATAGCTGCTCCGACACAGAGCGGGATCAGTTGGTCTTTGGAACCCAGTCCATTTTGAAACTGGGTCGACCTTTGTCATCCTTGCACGGTACTCTCTCTCATGACATATCTTGTTTATCACAAATAGAAGATGAAGAAATATTAGAGTCATTAGTTGATTTGGGAGAGTGAGCCTTTGGAACCCATTTGTAGTTGGGTTTAACCCATTTCTTTTTCGATCTGATGGGTGGCTCAGCACTTGATTTTGAAGTTGATGTCGGCCGTTGAGATGACTTTGATTTTGACTTCATGGGAGCATCTCTTGGATTTGGCTTCTTGGCCGACATTCCCTTCTTGATCTTGGGATTTAGATTGTTGGCCTTTTGGGTTTGATTATTGGCCTTCTGTGCGTTCCAGTCATCATGGTCTTAACGCGACCTTGAGGGGTTTCTTTTGAAATATCTCCCTCTTGGCACGTTCTGCCACCCTGGTGCGTAGTAGGGAATGTATGCGCGATTTGGACAGTTTCGGGCAATGTGTCCAGGTGTTCCACAGTGAAAACATGTTTTTTTCTTCACTGTGAAGTTGTTTCTTCCTGTCCCTGGTGGCGTATCTTTGCCTTGTCTCTTGTTTTTCCCACACGCACAACTGCAACAGGTCGGCTGTTTCACTTGACTTGGTGGCCTGTACTTCTCAACAGCAGGTTGATCAGAAGCAACTGAGTTCGAAGCAACAGATTCAGATTTCAAGGAGATGTTGGTTTGTTTAATGGTGTTCTCCTTGTTCTCATCTTCTGCTACTTTACCTGCACATGTAACATAATCATTAGAAACGTTCACTTCCTTCTTTTCTGGCACAACCACAATAGGTTTCCCATATTGGAGATGTGCCTCATTGTCAATTTCTTCTTGTGTCATAGGGATGGATGTGTAGTTATGATTGAAAGGGGGAGGAACACTATCATACCCTAGACCCTTGTTTTGATTATCTTTGAATTTTAATTGGTTTTCCAATAAGGACTCGTCTGTCTTACTTGACGCAGTGTAATTTTTGAAACTAACATCTGTTTTTCCACACTTAATTTTCAAAGCGTCAAGTTCCTCAGTTACAACAACAAGTTTTCTTTTGATGTGATCATAATTCTCACACTTATTGCTGTAATCTTCTTGCAGTTTCCTAAAGTCCTTAGTCTTGGCCTCTAATTGAGCTTTTAAAGGTTTCTGGCCTTTCCTAAGAGTATAGCCTTCGTATTTGAGATCCTCATTTTCTCTTTTTAATAAATCGATTTGATCTCGGAGAAATTTAATCGTAGCTTTACAAGATGGAGTACATGAAACTTCATTTACTGGAATTGATGTGCAACTCATTTTTTTATTTTTAAATTTTATATATATATATATATATATATATATATATTTATTTATTTATTTATTTATTTATTTATTTATTTTTTTTAATTGCCCTTTGACTTAAAAGAGAAAGTCAACCTTAAAAGTCAAACCGAAAAGCCAAATTTGAAAAATTAAAAGTCAAATGAGCAAGTCAAAATTTAAAGTCAAATGTCAACTTTTAAAAGTCAAAGTCAAAATTTTAAGTAAAAAAATGAAAAATAAAAGTTAAAATTTAAAAACTAAAATTTTTGGGTTGAAAAAGGATTTTAAAAATAAAAGAAAATTGATTTTTTTGGGGTTGAAAATGTAAATTTGCGAAATTATATGCGAAAAGGATGAGTTATATTCTAAATTTCGGATTTATGAAACAAGAAGCCTCCTAGATGAGTTGGTAAGGCGGCGGTTGTGTAGGGGGAAGACTCGTGTTCGAATCCTGGCAGCTTCAATTTCCGTTTCTATTTTTTAATACAAGGCTGTTGTGCGATGATTAGAGCTGCGAAGCGAGGACGAAGCCGTGAAGCCGAGACTGATGCTGCTGAGCCGTGAACCAGATGCAAGGCCGAGGCGAATGAGCTGGACTATACACGAGATTAAGCCGCACACACCGAGCCGGCCGCACACCGAACCGAGCCGCACACTCCGAGCTGTATACCGAGGCCGCACACCGAAACCCTAACCGCACACCGAGGCGCACACTGCTGAGCCGCACTCACCGAGCCGTATACTCCGAGCCGCACACCTTCAACAGATTCACGAAAAAAACGACGTTTTTCACCCTTTTTTGCTCTAAAACTCGATCAAAAACTCGTTTTTATGAAAAATACAAAGAAGTAACCCCCCCTTATTTTTGTGAGATCTATCCAAAAACGCTATTCTCTTTTCAAAATAAGATCAAATAAGCTCCAGATCTGGAAAAATTGATTGATACAACCAAGCTCTGATACCAATTGTAAGTCCCCAAAATTGTTTGTGTATCAATCAGATCCAATTGATGGTGCAGAATCCCAATCAATTGGATGATATCAGATCAATATAGAAGAGAAGGAGAAGAAGAAGATTAAGAATCTAATGATGTATTCAATATGAATGATGCTCCTTACAATAGATTCTCTCTCACACACACTTCTTCTCTAGTTTCTCTAACTTTCTCTGTCTTCTGTTTTTCTCAACCGTACACTCACATGCACTTTTTTATTTATATGGAACTCCGGCCATACACATGTGTACAGCCGCACACCCTGTGTACGGCGGCACAAGGTGTGCGGTCGTACACACGTGTACGGTCGTACACATAAACCGCAAACACATACAACATTACATAAAAATATATTTTCCTATAAAAGCAAAGTATAAACCATTTTTTTGACCCAACATATATGTACATTATATGATAACTAGGCTCGTGCGTGTGTACAAGTCTTCATTTGCCACCTAGCACCGTAGTCGACACTTCAATCCAATCCACTCACCACTAGTGAGTTCATACCCCTTTAATTAACCTTTGAAATACTTTTAAATGTTTAAATGCTTTTATGGGGGGAATACAAGTTTAATACTTATAGTTATTACATCAATCACATGTGATTAATAACTACAAAACCAATGATTTTATTACGGTTCAAACTGTTTTACTTCAAACTGTTTTACAAACTCTTTTACTTATCAAATACTTTTACTTAAACTTTGTTACACTTATTATAAATTGCATGCCTGTATATGTATAGTTATATAAGCAATGTTTAAAAGGCTTAGGAAGGCCGTCCACCCTGTTTCCTTTTCCTTCATTTTGATGTGATCTGGTGGGATATCGGGTAGTCGTCCGAAGTTCGTTTCAATATTGATTATATATCATGTGTACATATATAGACATAAAAGTGCTTCCATATTCATGCGTTGTAACATCCCAAAATTCAAGACCAAAAATTTCTTTTTAATAAAACATTACTTTAAACAAAGACATCATTCCAAAACATAATCTGAGTATAAGTTTTCAAAACACATGTTCATTATCAGAGTAAACATTCCCAGGCTGACTAATCTATGGTGTGTGCCATGCGATCACCCCGAGCTCCTCCCTCCGCTACCGGAAGTACCTGAAAACAAAATTGAAAACCGTAAGCACGAAGCTTAGTGAGTTCCCCACCTTACCACATACCATGCAAAACCACATATTGCACATACTGGGCCACGCCCGCTATCCTGGGCCTCGCCCTCTACTTCGGGCCTCGCCCGCTACAACGGCCCCGCCGCTCCAGGCCCCGCCTGGCTTCGAGCCCCGCTTGGATACAGATCTGTTTCACTTAGGCCTCGCCTGTCACAGGGCCTCGCCCACTAACATATAATATCACCTAAAAATATCACATAACATTACATAAACTAAACATATACTAACAACTCTTTCTCTAAGGCCTCGCCTATCTCTGGGCCCTGCCCGTGTCCTGCTACTGATGAGTCATGGAACCTCGTCCATACTCCTGCTGATAGTGAGATACGGGCCCAGCCCACCCTCACTCCTTTCCTAACTTGGGCCTCGCCCCTACTCTGCTGCTATTGAGATATGGAACACCATCCACACTCTGCTATTAGTGAGATACGAGACCTCGCCCACACTCACCTCCCTACCAGGCACATACAAGTATCACACAGACAACAAGTATAAACTATCACATAAACCGCTCCTTGGGCACCCGCCCTCTATCGTTGGACCTCGTCCGAATATCATACTAGCATACTGTGCCTAGGGCTAACCCCTGGGTCTTCTACTCATAACTACATGGGCTGGCATTGTGGCCGTAGACCCATTCATACAAAGGGAAACTCACCTGATACTGCTGAACTGCTGCTGCTAACCCCTTTGACCGCTACCTGACCATTGACTCCGAACTGCTGCTCTGCTAGCTCCCCGAGCTACCAATATCAACATAACACTTAGTCTAACTGACCTTCAAAGGTAAACCAAGTCAACTCTGGTCAAAGCCAACGTCCTGGTCAAAGTCAACCTTCCAGGTCAACCCTACTCGTCGAGTCACCTTACTGACTCGCCGAGTTCATAAGTCCAGAGTCCTTCCACTCGCGACTCTACTCGCCGAGTCAGCCCCTGACTCGCCGAGTCTACTGATTCCCGATTCTTGTCTTGTCCAACTCACTGAGTCCTGGCTCGACTCGCTGACTCGAGACTTAACTCGAAGGGTTTGGGACCACGGGACCTGACTCGCCGAGTCTAAGAACAGACTCGCCGAGCACACGGCAATCTTCATCCAACTCGCCGAGTTCATGCCTATCTTCATCCGACTCGACGAGCTGTTCATCCCATTCGTCGAGTTCCTCCTCATCTTCAAGCTACTCGCCGAGTCCGCTCGAAGGACTCGCCGAGTCCATTAAGATCTACTTACATGTAGAGGACTTTGGAGTCATGCATGGACTCCAAACTGTAGATCTACCCTTCCCAAGCCTAATCCCCACGTAAAGTTGCAAACTTTACGTGTAGAGAGGGAGATCTAGGCAAAATGCACCAATAAATAGGGTTTAAGACCAAGGGGCTCTAAAATCCACTCAATGGCTGATATTTTACGGGATTCTAAACCAAAACAAACATGGATCTGAGGTAGCAACCTCAGATCTGGACCTCCAGCTCAAGATTGATCTTAAACATGGCCTAAAAGCCCTAAAACTCATAACCAAGGAAAATCTGGAGAGAAACGACTTAATACCTTCAAATGCTCTGAAATGCTCCCCAAACTTCGGATCCAAGGCCACTCCTTGATGCCTCAAAGATTCCCACTCCTTCTTCTTCCTCTAAATCACTCAAAAATGGCCAAAAGCATGAATCATCACAATGGGGGCTTAGGGTGCGGCGTTCTGGGTGTGAGAGGCAGTAAAGGAGCCCTAGGAAGAAGATTGAGACGTTTAAATAGGCTCCAAGCCCCGGATTTAGGGTTTTCCTCGCACAGACCAGACTCGCCGAGTCCACTTGGCCGACTCGCCGAGTTGGTCACTTACTCCTCAACCCGGATCCCGCTCCGACTCACCGAGTCCTTCCTTGGACTCGCCGAGTCCCTCTTAAATTTAGGGTTTCCTTTACTTTCTTGGCTTTCAAAATCTTGGGTGTTACAACTCTCCCCCACTTAAACTGAACTTCGTCCTCGAAGTTTACCATGGCCCACCGCCTGCGATCTGCCTTCAATACCCAACACCAGCCGCCTACCTGCGCTGGTCTTCCACCTAGTCATTCTGGCTAACATCAACCTCGCTGGTAAACCTCGGGTCAAACCTAACCCTGAACAACTTAGGAACAGAACTTACTCAACCAATAATCCTTCTAGTACTCACCGAGTACTGCACTGAACCCGTAGAGGTTCTCCACTTCTTTCCTTGCGCAATTTCCTTGCCTTCCCAAGGCAAAGCCTCATAACCGACTTTTCCTCTGACACTGTGAAGGTCCTATCCTTCACTAACTCCATCACCCCCCCCCCCCCCCCCGCTATTCCCAGAACGGGTCATCACCGTCAGTACTCACTGACACTCCTTTCTGCCAACATTTGGTGTCGAGCACCCCTCGACTCAACTAAATGAATTCCACCATACGCTGCATACTCGCACTGCCACCGACTGTCAATTCTGCTATTCCTCGTCTGACTCCCTGATGAACAGAGACCACCCTGGTCCCTACCAACCTATCAATGACTGGATTACCGACTCCCACCGGTAGCTAGTCCCAACACCATCACTGGTCGCTCTCAGCGACTTCCAAAGAAACCTCGACCACCTATAACTGCTCAATCAATCCTGCCATTCAGGCACTACAAACCTGGGATCCCCGATCCCCTAACTTGACACTAAGGTCCCTACCAGGTCCCACCTGTGCTGCTAGAACTCACGGGCCTCACCCACGGGTCCCACCCGCCTCTATCTTTCTAGTCTCACTAGTCTAGTCACTCTCGCTCGGGCCTCACCCACGGGTCCCACCCAACCATGCTACTGAGCAACCCTGCTCCTAGGTCTCACCTGCACTGCTAATCTCATACGGGCCTCGCCCACGGATCTCACCCAACTATATCCTGGAGCGGCCTCTCCCAAGGTCTCTCCTCTCTAGAGCTATACAGGCAGCTCCCTATCATTCTCATCCACTTACCCAATCTTGATCCCTACCTGATCACTAGGAGATAGGGGCCTCGCCCCAACTCCACTAACGGAGCTACTAAGGAATGCTACAGCTTACCCATAGGCTTACATCACCATCCATTGCTGACCTCTAGTGAATGCTACAGCTGCCCTGTAGTCTTACCACACTTCCACTACTGACTGCTAATACGAAGGCACCCACGTGCCATCAGCTTCTCAAGATCCTTATTCCGACTCCCGCGAGTCCTTCAGGCGATCCACAACCTGAATTCTCAACCATAACTAACCATTTACCATCACACGCGCTAGCTGATGTGGAGTTTCTCAAACTCCCAACCCTGAAATCCTCAATATATCAAACGCTGAACTACTTCTCTTCCCTCTCGGAGGTCACGTACTCATTCTGGGTCTGCGTGCTCCTCTCTAGGCACCCCCGGAGGATTCTCCCCCACTTCGATCCTGCTTACCCCTGGCTGCTCAATACTCAAAAGAGATCCCGATCTTTGCTACCATTCCATAACCCATCTACTCAGGAACCCAAGCCCGCCATAGCTAGGGATTTAGCCAATCCATCACAATCACTGCACCACTCCGAACTAGCGAAACGTACCAAATCCCTCCCAAGCATGCTACAGTTACTGCATCCTTCGAAACCTTCTTCAATAGGGCACATCCCCTAACTACCATACAAATATCCAAGGTATGCAGATGGCATATAACTCGATCACAATCAACCAATCAAAATAAAATACTTTTACCGCTAATGATGCAGAACCATAACAATGAAATCATGCACAAATAAAAGAACTGAGAATGGGAAATTGCATACCTGCAACGTCTGGCATTGCTCGTGTCTCCAAGGTCGTCATCTGAAAAGCCCTGCTCCCTACCGCAGGTGCCTCTACCCGGCCCTGACGGCCATCGGGTGATCCTCAAAGTTGCAGGGGTGGGTGTCATCACCCGTCCTGCCGAAGACAAAATGGGGCACTGGGCCTTCTTGTGGCCCCGCTGGTTGCAATGAAAACATATCAAGTCTGATCCCTGCGCGGCGGTAACAGTACAATCCCTGCTGAAATGACCAGTCCGACCGCACTTGAAGCAGCCAGACTCACCACCGCTACCACTCCTGCACGCACCCCCGTGCGCCCTGCCACACTTTCCGCACCGACTGCGGTCCTGATGATCCCTCGATCTCGAATCCGATCCCTTGGGCCTTTTGCCCGAACCCGTAGCTACCTGAACCTCATCCGACTTCCTCTTTCGGATCTGCTCCAAATCAATTTCCCTCTCTCTAGCCCGAGAAATCATATCTTCCAGCGTCTTACAACTGGACCTGCTCACGAACTCCCTGATGTCATCCCTCAACATCTCATGGTACCGAGCCTTCTTCATCTCCTCATCCGCTACATACTGCGGTACAAGAAGAGCCCTCTCCCTGAACTTGGCGGTGATCTCCGCCACAGTCTCAGTAGTCTGCGTCAAATCCTGAAACTCTCGTGCCAGCTGCTGCACCTCAATAATCGGCGAAAACTCCGCCCTGAACCTGGCCGAGAAATCGCTCCAAGTCATCGCGTCCAATGCGACATCATCCCCCAAAGCATGACCAATCTCCTCTCACCAATCCCTCGCTCTGTCCTTAAAAAGACAGGAGGCGAGTCTAACCTTGTCCCCCTCGGGACACTTGCTCGAACGAAAAGCGTTGGCAACATCAGCCAACCATCTGCTGCTAGCAATGGGGTCCCTAGCCCCATGATAATCTGGTGCCCCGCAGGCTCTGAACTCTCGAAACGTCAAGGTACGTGCTCCCATCAATGCCATCATCTCAGTACGGAAGGCTCCCAGCCTCTCATCCAAGATCTCCAGTATGCCCTCCTTGACCGTGCCAAAGATCACAGGAGTCTGAGCTAAAATACTGCGCGTAACCTCAGCTGATATCAACTCTCTCATCTGCTCCTCGAGCTGCTCGGCCCCTGAACCCGAGCCTGATCCCTCTCCGACGCCTGATCCGCCCGCTGGTCTTTCTCTCAACGTCACCATGCTGAAACATATAACACAATCACTATCAGAAACTCATCACCGCTGCAAGACCAAACACACTCCCTACTAGGTTCCTGGTATTGTCTTGGCCTTTCCCAAATCGAGTACGGATCCTCTGCTTTCAGTAGTACGGGCCCATACTACCTTCCACATCTATCCGTACTTTCCTCAGGAATTGCTTCGACTCCACCAGGTCCCTTATCCACTACTACTGCTCCTAGCACTATCTCATCCTAGGCTTACCCTAGGGAAACCTCCGACTCAACTCAAACAGTCCTCAGCTGCTGAAGGTCTCCTTGTGATGCCAATTAGCCATCACCTAGATACCATCACATGTGACGAGGCTCAGATAATCCTTCAAGTAAAAGACTCGTCCCTACAACGGTTGGACTCAGACAAGAGCTGCGCAATAGGGCCAAATCCAGCACTCTGAGATTATTCAACCCTGATCACATGTGACGTAACGTATCTATCTAATGGCTAACTCCCATCACTCAAAATCCCACAATGCACAAAGCAAGAAGCATTCGGACAAAGGAAAAGTCTAACCACAACATACTCAAGCAATCATATCCACATAGCAAGAATATGAACTAGCATGCAACACAAACTCATAAACTCAGGCATAACCTAAACAGGCTATCCTACTACTGTCTAATCAGCACTATCATGCAGCTCAAAAGCACAAATAACAGGCACATAAGGCATCATCCCTAGATCCTTAGTCCTATTCTAGCATGTTGTTCTATCAACTGATAATCATAACATAAACTTGTATGGGTATTTTGGGGTACTTACTTGAGCTCGGTTGATTACATGCACCACACCTCTTTTCTCTTTTCAAAGTTCTTTTCTTTCTGAATTCTTTTTGCTTTTCTAAAACTGTTTTTCGTTCTCCAAAATTCTTTTTACAAAACTGTCTTTTCACTTTTGAAAACTTTTTATCCGACCCCTCAGTTTGAGTTCAGGCACACCCGAGAGTATGCCCGAATCCCTCAAACCAAGGCTCTGATACCAACTTGTAACATCCCAAAATTCAAGACCAAAAATTTCTTTTTAATAAAACATTACTTTAAACAAAGACATCATTCCAAAACATAATCTGAGTATAAGTTTTCAAAACACATGTTCATTATCAGAGTAAACATTCCCAGGCTGACTAATGTATGGTGTGTGCCATGCGATCACCCCGAGCTCCTCCCTCCGCTACCGGAAGTACCTGAAAACAAAACTGAAAATCGTAAGCACGAAGCTTAGTGAGTTCCCCACCTTACCACATACCATGCAAAACCACATATTGCACATACTGGGCCACGCCCGCTATCTTGGGCCCCGCCCTCTACTTCGGGCCTCGCCCGCTACAACGGCCCCGCCGCTCCAGGCCCCACCTGGCTTCGAGCCCCGCTCGGATACATATCTGTTTCACTTAGGCCTCGCCTGTCACAGGGCCTCGCCCACTAACATATAATAGCACCTAAACATATCACATAACATTACATAAACTAAACATATACTAACAACTCTTGCTCTAAGGCCTCGCCTATCTCTGGGCGCCGCCCGTGTCCTGCTACTGATGAGTCATGGAACCTCGTCCATACTCCTGCTGATAGTGAGATACGGGCCCAGCCCACCCTCACTCCTTTCCTAACTTGGGCCTCGCCCCTGCTCTGCTGCTACTGAGATATGGAACACCATCCACACTCTGCTATTAGTGAGATACGAGACCTCGCCCACACTCACCTCCCTACTAGGCACATACAAGTATCACACAGACAACAAGTATAAACTATCACATAAACCGCTCCTTGGGCACCCGCCCTCTATCGTTGGACCTCGTACGAATATCATACTAGCATACTGTGCCTAGGGCTAACCCCTGGGTCTTCTACTCATAACTACATGGGCTGGCATTGTGGCCGTAGACCCATTCATACAAAGGGAAACTCACCTGATACTGCTGAACTGCTGCTGCTAACCCCTTTGACCGCTACCTGACCACTGACTCCGAACTGCTGCTCCGCTAGCTCCCCGAGCTACCAATATCAACATAACACTTAGTCTAACTGACCTTCCAAGGTCAACCAAGTCAACTCTGGTAAAAGCCAACGTCCTGGTCAAAGTCAACCTTCCAGGTCAACCCTACTCGTCGAGTCACCTTACTGACTCGCCGAGTTCATAAGTCCAGAGTCCTTCCACTCACGACTCTACTCACCGAGTCAGCCCCTGACTCGCCGATTCTACTGACTCCCGATTCTTGTCTTGTCCAACTCACTGAGTCCTGGCTCGACTCGCTAACTCGAGACTTAACTCGAAGGGTTTGGGACCACGCGACCTGACTCGCCGAGTCTAAGAACAGACTCGCCGAGCACACGGCAATCTTCATCCAACTCGCCGAGTTGTTCATCCAACTCGCCGAGTTCATGCCTATCTTCATCCGACTCGACGAGTTGTTCATCCCACTCATCGAGTTCCTCCTCATCTTCAAGCTACTCGCCGAGTCTACTCGAAGGACTCGCCGAGTCCATTAAGATCTACTTACATGCAGAGGACTTTCGAGTCATCCATGGACTCCAAACTGTAGATCTACCCTTCCCAAGCCTAATCCCCACGTAAAGTTGCAAACTTTACGTGTAGAGAGGGAGATCTAGGCAAAATGCACCAATAAATAGGGTTTAAGACCAAGGGGCTCCAAAATCCACTCAATGGCTGATACTTTACAGGATTCTAAACCAAAACAAACATGGATCTGAGGTAGCAACCTCAGATCTGGACCTCCAGCTCAAGATTGATCTTAAACATGGCCTAAAAGCCCCAAAACTCATAACCAAGGAAAATCTGGAGGAGAGAAACGACTTAATACCTTCAAATGCTTTGAAATGCTCCCCAAACTTCGGATCCAAGGCCACTCCTTGATGCCTCAAAGATTCCCACTCCTTCTTCTTCCTCTAAATCACTCAAAAATGGCCAAAAGCATGAATCATCACAATGGGGGCTTAGGGTGCGGTGTTCTGGGTGTGAGAGGCAGTAAAGGAGCCCTAGGAAGAAGATTGAGACGTTTAAATAGGCTCCAAGCCCCGGATTTAGGGTTTTCCTCGCACAAACCAGACTTGCCGAGTCCACTTGGCCGACTCGCCGAGTTGGTCACTTACTCCTCGACCCGGATCCCGCTCCGACTCGCCGAGTCCTTCCTTGGACTCGCCGAGTCCCTCTTAAATTTAGGGTTTCCTTTACTTTCTTGGCTCTCAAAATCTTGGGTGTTACATGCGTACTAGTTACATCATTAGTAAGCTACCATCGGGGTAGCACATGATCATACTTATACTATTGCTAGATCAATGAGTCAGTTCATTCATGAGTCAATACTTATTACTATGAGAACATATACAACTATACTAGAGGAAGAACATATACAACTATACTAGAAAGAGAACATATACAACTATACTAGAGGAAGAACATATACAACTATACTAGAGGAAGAACATATACAACTATACTACAAAGAGAACATATACAACGGTACTAGAAAGAGAACATATACAACGATACTAGAACGAGTAACAATACATTACATATACATATATACATTGACATAATTGTGATCCATTGTATCGGAGCATGCCTTAAATGTCATGACCGGAGTTGTAACCAGAGTCTCTTGGAGGGAGAGCATGAGTTTGCGTATAGATCTATACTGGATTGACAATCCTACACCTTGCTGCTAGCTACAGCCAGACCTGCAGGTCTGCGGGTGCCAAACGTCATTTCTTTTTACGACCATTCGTATGTCGTTGTTACCAGTCAATAGTATGGTGCAATTAATCACATGATACCTTAATATAAATCCGGTTTAAAGTAGTTAGTACAATAGTAGTTCCTATAATACAACACTACAGTACTACAGTAATTTACCCCTTATATACATTTAGTGATCTTTTCACTTAAACATTAATGTACAAACTATATTTTGTTAATGATAGTTACACTTGGGAAATTACACACTTTTACAACAAACGAACATACGGAACAGTTAAGCCTTGGTAGAAGGCTACTTTAATAGAAAATATAGGTTTTTCTAGGAGATTCTGTGACATCCCTAATTTCACAGCCAGAAAAGACCGATTTGTTTATGCTTTGTTTTATAAATCAGAGTGATCGTTTAAAGAAAAAGGTTGCGGAATTTGTTCCCAAAATAAAATATGATAAACATTTATCAAAACATTTCTCAAAGAGAATGTATTTTCATTAAATAATAAAACCTCGGGATGTCATGTTCCGATACAGACCAAAAGCATAAACAATATAAAATAGACCTTACAACAGTTATTTATAACTACTGATCTATAATCCAAAACCTCTCGTCATGTCCACCAACTAATACTCTTGTGTCATTACCTGTAATGCAAAGAAAACTGAGTGGGTCAGGCTTGGGAGCCTGGTGAGCATATAGGGTTTTCAACCCACAATAATACAATTATTATATTCAATCATTAAACAAACAACCCAATTACCCATCCCCATTATATTCTTTACTCTTAAGGTTTTACCCTAAGAATCATATATTCGTTCACTCCGTATTAGGCACTAAGACAATAGCTGCTAGGGTTCTTTCGTAAAGCACTAATTCCATAGCTGCTATGGCTCATTCATCGGGTACTAAATCCATAACTACCAGTGTAGGTACTCTGTCCATAGCTACCAACGTTTATCTTAAAGTACCAAATCCATAGCTACCGGTGTAGGTACTAAGTCCATAGCTACCAACGTTTGTCTATACGGTACTAAATCCATAGCTACCAACGTTCATCTATACGGTACTAAATCCATAGCTACCAAGGTTCATCTATACAGTACTAAATCCATAGCTACCAAGGTTCATCTATACAGTACTAAATCCATAGCTACCAAGGTTCATCTATATAGTACTAAATCCATAGCTACTAAGGTTCATCTATACAGTACTAAATCCATAGCTACCAAGGTTCATCTATACAGTACTAAATCCATAGCTACCGAGGTTTATCTTTCGTCTCATCCTCAAACTCATCCTTCATCACACACCAATTATTTCGTCTACCCATGTTCTACCCAACATATTTGTAGAGATAAAATACATATACAGTTTAACTCATTTAACACTTGTATAAAACATCAATTTCATGCCCATTTCAAATAGACAAATAATATATAACACATAGCACGTATTTCATAGCTAATACTTTATATTTATGTGTTAGAAGAAAGTTACCACACACTCACACATATGAACAACAATATAATTAATACATTCAAACAATACTTGTATTATTATCGTGTTTGTGAAAGGGACTATACACTCACTTGATCAGAAGATGATCGGACAGCACTACAGCTCTAAGAGTAGTATTCTTCGGTGAAACCGAGATATCTTCACACACCGGGTTTCTCGCGGACAGAGCTTCGGCTCGGAAACTCTTTTCTTCTTGGGATCTTTAGGGCTTCGGGACTCGCTTCGGGTCTCAGGGTTGATACCGGGGCTTCGGGGGGTTAAAATAGGGCTTAGAGGGTGTATCGGGAGTGGGAGAGAAGGGATGGAGCAACCATAGTCGGCTGGCCCTTCAAATCTATTTATAGGGCAAAATTGGCCCTTGCCACGTCGTGGCAACCTTTTTCCACGTCGTGGGCTTGGTCATCACTGCATGCGTCATCGCAAGTTGTATCTGGGGGACTCCCGGAGGTGTCAGAAGACTTGCCACGTCGTGGTATCTGACAGTTTTGGGGTTTCGCCCCCCGAACTTCGGAAATTCATAACTTTCGCATACGAACTCCGTTTTCGATGTTCTTTATATCGACGCGAAGGTGAGATTATGCTCTACAACTCTCGTTTAGACTCCATTGGCTAATTTTGACTTTATTTTTAATATATTATAAATATATTACTTATATATTATCTTTAGTAGGCCGGGACAGGAAAACTCCGTTCGAAATTCATAACTCCTTTATCTGAACTCCGTTTTCGTCCGTCTTTCCGTTGTTGCACTACTATCGATGAGATATTCAATTCTCATTTAGATCACTAAGGATAGATATCTAACTACCTTAAATTCACTATTTATGTCGCGCTGGGTCGTGTCGGTTCTGTCGCGAAACTTCGACAGGTCATAACTTCTTCGTTATAACTCGGATTTTGGCGTTCTTTATATGCACGGAAACCTTGTGACATATACTAAAACTTGGTTAAGATTAATCCTTCTAAATAATATTCCATCAAAAAGTCATTTTTGATGCTTATCGTCTCTAAATTGACTAGCCCTGATCTACGGGCGTTACAGATTCAAACTTTTACAAACACTCACAAACATTTACATACCTTTTACAAACTCATACTTAAAACCATGTTTAAATGTTTTGATAAAAAAAACACCGACACTAAAATACTTATGAACTCACCAGCTTAATGCTGATAAACTCTTTCAAAATAACTTGTATTCTCAGGCCGACAGAAGACAGGTACCGAGGCCAGCTTTAGAGAAGATGGAGCACATACAAGACTCATCTTATTATTTTGATTTACTTTTTGGTGTCTATAACTGTACAGAACACTTGTATTAAAATTATATATTTAATGCAATGGATGATGTTGTTTGCTTATTTACTGTTATACTGTGTTGTGATACTTTACATGACGTCCTCCGCCCCAGAACGTTTCCGCCGTTCTTGGTTTTGGGGTGTGACATCATTCCTACGGTGTACATGCAAACCCTAATAGCTTTGGATCTAGTTTGTCTAATGAACATGCAATTGAATCATCCAAAGCCATAAACCCTAGACCTAATAAGCTATAACTAAAATTAGGGTTTAGATCTTACCTTTGATTGCTATGTTGCAATAACAATCAATTCCTCCTTTGTGATTGGCTTCAGAAAGCTTAGTGCCTCAAGTGTTGTACCTCTAATGGAGTCACAAACACCACTCTAGATGAAGAAGAAAGAGAATGGGAACTCCAAAAACATCCAGAAACCCTCTTGAATTGGTTAGCCACGTTTTAGGGGCTTGGGGGGTTTTTTTAAATAGGTAGGCTATTAGGGTTATATAACAAGGAAACCCTAATTTGACTGCTTAAGCCCTAAGCAATCCATGAACTCCCTTTAGAATACCTCTTGGACGAAAATCATATGGGCTCCCCATAGATTTCGTCCAACCTGTATTCTAAAGCAATCCATAGACCAATTGCAATTATCTTATAATTACAATTCTAGTCCCCTAAGTTTAATTAATCTCTTTTAGCCACTAAATTAATTCTTGACTAATATTAATCAAACAATATGATTTCTCCTTTAATATATTATTCTCATAATATATTAAAAAATCATAATTTATCTTCTTTCTCCTTAATTCATCCTACAAGTTGCTATGGTGAAGGCAACCCAAAAGAACCATGCTCAAAATCGGGTCAAGTACACACCAAAATAGTTATGGACTTAGACACTAATCCAACAGTCTCCCACTTGGATAAGTCTAATAACTATTCGCATCACTTCAGAACCTGATCAGCAATCGTAGCTTTCAAAATCCGCTGATCTTATCAAAAGTGTGTCCTCTAGATAAGGGATCATATATTCCTCCATTCTAGATATCGTATAGACGTGAGACGTGGATTGAAATCATTCTCTCAGTCTATGTGTTGTTTCCTGATTTCTGATTTACGACGACTGACTAACTGAAAAAATCAAATTAGTCCTAGCCCGACCAAGCATTTATGTTTGTCATAACTAAATCATCGAGGGCCCACATATATCGCTTTTATCCTACTTTGGGTAAAAGGAATGGATAAACTTAGACTCAAATGCTCGCTTGCACTTACTCATCGAATCACACACAACAATAAGTTTTATAACACCAAGTTACTGGTGCGTTTACTTATTATCAATGTGCAAACCGATCAGCAAGAAGCAACTCACACGTCTTGGTTTCAAGAATGTAAGATATTATCGTCTCACAATCACTCGTGATAAAATCCATGAAGTGATCCATGTGAGCATGGGTTTAATCCAATACTCTAATTTTATTATAGGAGCACTCATGAACTTTGCAGCAAACTTGTGCTATGTCTGAACACTTTAGACAATCTATAGACAGATTCATGACAGTCTTCCTTCATACCTACTCCCAACGTATGACCGACTCTGGATGTTTGAATAACCTAGTTATTCTAGAAGTCAAAACATGCAAAGCGAAACACAATAATAATACTCAATCCTATATGGTCCCAAAACTTTTGAGCGTAAATAAAAAACACTTTTATTTAAACACCATTTTGACTACTCGTTATTCATTGTTTAATGTTTCGGATAATTAACTTTGTACTTGAGTTATAACCACAATTGTCCCATGCTCCAAGCATGCACACTTTGGTTTCCTATGGTCCACACTTTGTGAAATCTATCAATTGAAAAAACTTTTTCAATGAACTCATTTCGCAATCCCTAATCCTCATCATTATTGTAAGAACACAAGGTTCTTGCCACTATTGTAATATGTTAGATTCTAACATTTTACGCAACGATCCTTTCGTAAATCATAGAACAAAAATCACTAAGACTTGGCCAATGAAATTACAATGTACTCTATCAGAAATTGCTACAAGACAGTTCTATAGATGTGATGTCTCTCACTCAAAGTACATTCCTTTGAACATCCTTCTCGCATAAAAGTTTCTAATCTAGACATATTTCTTAATATCCAACTCCCATTTATGGAAACATTTCCATACTTGCCATGTGACAACTCATTCTAAATAGAATCTTATTTATTCATAATAATGTCAACATAGTCCTTCCTTTACTATACTTCCAACTGCTCGCAAGCGACAAATCCTTAGCGAACCTGTAACGCCTGTGTTTCCGGGCTTGCCATTTTTAGCAATGTAATAGTCTAGGTTAACCTTTGTAACCCGTTTTGAAATAATAAAAGTGTATTATTTGAGTATTATGTGTTTTGTGCTTAATTGCTTAATTATGTGGTTTGATTAATTAAGAATAAAAATAAGCGTCAAAATTAAAGTGTGAGATAAGCCCGATATCTTTTCATAAAGTTGTAGTGGTCAAAACAAGGATTCCGGAGATATAAGGAATGCCGAAATCCGAGTTATAACGAAGAAGTTATGACCTGTCGAAGTTTCACGACAGAACCGGCACGACCCAGCGCGACGTAAATAGTGAATTTAAGGTAGATAGATATCTATCCTTAGTGATCTAAATGAGAATTGAAGATCTCATCGATAGTGGTGCAACGACGGAAAGACGGACGGAAACGGAGTTCAGATGAAGGAGTTATGAATTTCGAACGAAGTTTTCCTGTCCCGGCCTACTAAAGATAATATATAAGTAAAATACTTATAATATATTAAAAATAAAGTCAAAATTAGCCAATGGATTCTAAACAAGAGTTGTAGAGCATAATCTCACCTTCGCGGCGATATAAAGAACGTCGAAAACGGAGTTCGTATGCGAAAGTTATGAATTTCTGAAGTTCGGGGCGCGAAACCCCAAAACTGTCAGAGACCACGACGTGGCAAGCAGTGCCACGACATGGCAAGTATCCTGACACCTCCGGGAGGCCCCCAGATGCAACTTGGGATGACGCATGCAGTGACGACCAAGCCCACGACGTGGAAAAAGGTTGCCACGACGTGGCAAGGGCCAAATTTGCCCTATAAATAGATTTGAAGGGCCAACCGTTTAGGGTTGCTATTTTCTCTCTTCTCTCTCCCGTTTTGCATCGATTTGCGTGCCAGAAATACCCCGAAGCCCCGGTATTGTTCCCGAGCCCCGAGGCAAGTCCCGAGATCCCGAAGATCCCGAGAAGTGCGGTTCCCGAGCCGAAGCTCTGCCCACGAGAAGTTCGATTTTTGTGAAGATCTTTCAGATCTGCTGAGGATTACTACTTTTGCAAGTCGTAGTGCTGTCCGATCATCTTCTGATCAAGTGAGTGTATACTACCTTTCATAAACACGATAATAATACAAGTATGGTTTGAGTGTATTAAGTATATTGTTGTTTATATGTGTGAATGTGTATTCACTTTCTTCTATCTCATAGATATGATTATTCTCTATGAAATACGTGTTATGTGTGTGTGCCTCATCTGTTATGTGGAATATGTATTGATTAAAGCATGCTATACAGGTTTTTAAACTATGTATAAAAATGTATATTTTTTATCTACTAATATGTTGGGTAGAACATGGGTAGATAGTTGGTGTGTAATAAACAGATGAGAGGCCTCGTTGTTGTTTGATTTAGTCATCTAGCGGAGTTTAGATGACGACCACAGACTTTTCTAGATAGTCTTGTGGAAACATTAGCAGGTTCGCCACCTGTAGGTGTTAATGAACTTGGGTGTTCATTCGCTGTACTCCATCCCCCTCATGGTTGCCTTATTTGACTTATATTGCTGAGGAACCCCCGAAGCATGTGTTGTCGCCCCGATGAAATATTCTTAGACTAGGTCCCTTATGTTAGTTGTCTTAGGGACATAAAGTGAGAATAACGGGAATGGGTAATTGGGTTATTATTGGTTGGTGGAAATTAAATATAATTATTTATTGTGGGTTGAAAACCCTATATGCTCACCAGGCTCCCAAGCCTGACCCACTCAGTTTTATTTGTATTACAGGAAGTGGCGCAAGAGCATGAGATGGATGAACCATCAAGTTGTTTTGTTTACAAGTCTGTATATGTATATATTTGTTGAATGACTTGTAATGTTATCGTTTATGCTTATTGGTCTGTATCGGAACATGACACCCCGAGTTTTGATTATATAATGAAAATACATTTCTTTTATGAAATACTTTGGTAAAAATTGTTTTATCACGTTTTGTTTTTGGGAACAAATTCCGCAACTCTTTCAAATCAAAAGGATTTACTCTGAAATTATTTTAAAAGTATAAATGAAAATTGGTCTTTTCTGGCCGAGATTTTGGGGATGTCACAGTTGGTATCAGAGCATTAGTTTAAGCGAACTAGGAATTTGTAGGATTTCTAGACTTAAACTTAAAATGCTAAGTGAAATTTTGAGATATGTGTCTGTTATGTTTTAGACACGAGCACTAGTTTATTTTAGGAAAGTTGCCTAAAATGCTTTATGTGCTAAATGTTATATGTTGCCATATATGATATTATTTGTTCGGATCTATGGTCTGTTGCCGACCGGATCTAGAAACCTTATGTGTGTAGGATTTTAAGCGTACGTCTACGATATTAGAACTAGCATGTAAACGTTTCGGAGTGATAAGGATGATTTGAATATCAATCGTGATTGAGGATCTAATTTCACCTTATTCGGTGTGTAGATCAAAAATGGTGAGAACAAGAAGTGGAGTTGGAAATGCTGACGAGAACAGGAATCAACCACCAGTGATTGAACAAGTGCCTGTCGTAGCAGCAGCACCTGAGCCAATAACCATGGCTGGTGTGCAAATGATGATTCAGACGATGTTGGATCGTCAGATGGATGAAATTAGACGGTTGCTTCAACAAAATCGTGAAGAACTGTCAATTTGTGTGGAAGAGCCTGAAATAAATGAAGGGCACTCGGAAGGTGGAAACTTCAGTGGGTCTATTGGTCAAGCCAACCCACCGATAGTTAGGCAAGATAACCATGATGGAAGGAATGATGGAATGGGATGCAAGTACAAGGACTTTCTAACTTGCAAACCATCGACCTTCAATGGAAAGGAGGATCCGATTGGGGTTATGGATTGGATCTCCGAAATGGAGTTAGTCTTCATGACATGTGGCTGCAGAGGCAAGTTGCAGACTATCTATGCAGTGCGTCAGTTCCAAGGAGGAGCCGTTCGTTGGTGGAACACTCTAGGAAGACGTTAAGCCCTAATGAGCCACTGCAATTGACATGGGCAGAATTCTTGGTGCAGTTCAAGCGCAAGTTTTGTTCGGCTCAAAATTTGTTGGAGTTGGAGAACAAGTTCCTGACATTGACGAAAGGCAGCATGTCAGTTGATGAATACACCAATAGCTTCACCGATAAGATGGAGTTTGCTTTGCGTATCGTCCCAGACGAGTTGACAAAGGTGGACCGGTATGCGAAGGGACTCCCATGGGAGTACCAAGTGCGAGTACGTCAGGCACTTACTCTAGAGGCAGCTATCTAGGCTGCCAAGTCTGTTGAGAACATGATAAAGGGAAGAACCACCGTCAAGGTTGAGGTTGGTGAGAAAAGGAAGTTTGAGGGAACATCTGGTTCTGGTAAGAAAAGCAAATTTTCGAAATCTGATTCGAAAAAGTTTGGAGGAAAAGGAGGCGAAGCGAAGTGGTGTGATAAGTGTAAGAAAAAGCACTTTGGGAAATGTAGCGAGGATGTGACCTGCTACAAGTGTAGGAAGGTTGGACATTTTGCCAATGAATGTCCGAACAACAAAAGGATGTGTTTTGGTTGCAATGAAGAGGGGCATATTTTGAAAGACTGTCCGAAGAAGAAGGAGGCAGCGAGGCCCAACATTCCACCAAAGCCGAAGGCGAGAGCCTTCCAGATGACACTTGAGGCTGCGAAAGATGAAGCTGATGTCGCTTCAGGTACCTTTCTCGTAAACAAATTACCTGCTCAAAATTTGTTTGATTCTGGAGCCAACTACTCCTTTATTTCGCATGAGTTTGGTAGAAAGCTAGCTTTGCTTGTTGATAGACTAGATAATGCTTTATTAGTTGAAGTAGCTAGTGGCAAGTTTGTACCTGTTAGCCATCGTATGAAAGACATCTTAATCGACCTTAATGGGAATAAGTTTCACGGGGAATTATTGCCCATCGATCTTAATGGTTTCGACATCGTGTTGGGAATGGATTGGCTTAGCGCCAATGATGTCGAAATTTTGTGCAAGAAGAAGATAGTTAAAGTAAACCCGCCTGGGAAAGAGTCATTTATGGTGTATGGGGACAAACGCAGAGTGAATTCTGGAATCATTTCCCTAATGAAAGCCAGAAAGTGTTTGACCAAGGGATGTACATCATATTTAGCATTTATGATTGATGCTAAGAAGGAAAAGAAGGTGATGCAGAGCATTCCAGTGGTGTGTGATTATCCGGAAGTATTTCTCGAAGATCTTCCTGGATTGCCACCTGATAGACAAGTAGAGTTCAGAATAGACTTGTTACCAGGAACCACGCCAATAGCAAAAGCACCTTATCGATTAGCACCAACGGAGATGAAGGAGCTGATGATGCAACTTCAGGAGTTATTGGACAAAGGTTTCATTAGACCTAGTTCATCGCCCTGGGGAGCTTCGGTGTTGTTCGTGAAGAAGAAAGATAGAAGTATGAGAATGTGCATCGATTACAGAGAGCTGAATAAGGCAACAATAAAGAATAGATATCCGTTGCCGAGGATTGATGACCTATTTGATCAATTGCAAGGTTCGAGCTATTTCTCGAAGATCGATCTAAGGTCAGGATATCATCAGCTGAAAGTAAGAGAGCAAGATATCGAGAAGACTGCATTCAGAACTAGATATGGACACTACGAGTTCTTGGTTATGTCGTTTGGACTAACCAATGCTTCGGAAGCGTTCATGGATTTGATGAATAGGGTTTGTAATCCGTTCCTTGATAAATCCGTGATAGTGTTCATAGACGACATTCTGATTTACTCGAAAAGCCAGGAGGAGCATGGCAGACACTTGCGAGAAGTGTTAGAAGTTTTGAAGCAGGAGAAGTTGTATGCAAAGTTCTCCAAATGTGATTTTTGGATTCGTGAAGTCCAATTCTTGGGTCACGTGGTCAACCAAGAAGGGATAATGGTTGACCCAGCGAAGATCAAAGCTGTGATGAAGTGGGAACAACTGAAAAGTCCCACGGAGGTTCGATGCTTTTTAGGATTAGCCGGATATTACCGCAGGTTTATCCAAGGCTTTTCTTCGATCGCTAGTCCATTGACAGCTTTGACCCACAAAGGAGCTACTTATGCTTGGGGTGATAAGCATAAAGAAGCATTCGAGAAGCTAAAGAAGAAGCTATGCGAGGCACCGATACTTTCTCTACCCGATGGAGTTGAAGACTTTGCTGTTTATAGCGATGCGTTTGGTGTTGGATTGGGTTGTGTTTTGACCCAAAGAGAAAAGGTGATAGCATATGCGTCTCGACAGCTGAAAGAGCATGAAAAGAATTACCCGACTCATGATTTGGAGTTGGCAGTGGTAGTTTTCACTCTGAAAATATGGAGGCATTACCTCTATGGCACAAAGTGCAAACTTTTCACTGATCATAAGAGTCTCCAATATCTCTTTAATCAGAAGGAATTGAATATGAGGCAACGACGCTGGCTAGAATTACTTAAAGACTACGACTCTGAGATACTTTACCACCCCGGTAAGGCTAATGTTGTTGCTGATGCTCTCAGTCGGAAAGTCGATCTTGGAAGGAAAAGGCCAAGAGCGTTGAGAATAGAAGTTGTCTCGACAATTGTGGAGAGTATAAAGAAAGCTCAAGAGGAAGCTTCTAAGAAAAATGACCGAAAGGAGGAACGTTTGGGTAAAACGTTGGTGTTTGGTACTAACGGTCATGGACTGAAGGTATTCCAAGATCGTATTTGGGTACCTAAGTCAGGAGGAATTAGGGATCTTCTGATGGAAGAAGCTCACAAAACCATGTACTCAATTCATCCTGGTAGCACTAAAATGTATAGGGACCTGAAACCCTACTACTGGTGGCCGACGATGAAGCTTGATGTTGCAAAGTATGTGGCTGAGTGTGTGACTTGTGCAAGAGTAAAGACACAACATCAGAAACCTTACGGGAGTTTAGAACCATTGCCTGTGCCTATGGGTAAGTGGGAAGACATTGCTATGGATTTTGTCACTAAACTGCCCAGAACAAAGAATGGTCACGACATGATTTGGGTGGTCGTTGATCGATTCACTAAGAGTGCGCATTTCATAGCAGCCAAGGAGAAATGGTCTATGGAAAAGCTTGCGAATTCTTACGTGAAGGAAATTGTGAGGCTTCACGGTGTTCCGTTAACGATTGTATCGGATCGTGATAGCCGTTTCACCTCAAGGTTTTGGAAAAGTCTACAAGAGGAAATGGGTACCAAGTTATGTTTAAGTACAACTTACCATCCGCAGACTGATGGTCAGAGTGAAAGAACGATACAAACACTTGAAGATATGCTGAGAGCATGTACCTTGGAATTCCTAGGTAATTGGGATGAACATTTACCTTTGGTAGAATTTTCCTATAATAATAGTTTTCACTCGAGCATTAAGATGGCACCTTATCAAGCTTTGTATGGACAAAAGTGTCGTACGCTGTCTTGTTGGCTTGAGGCTGGGGAAAAGCAGTTTATGGGACCAAAGATGGTTTATCAAACTGCTGAAAAGTTGAAAATAATTAGGGAAAGAATGTTAGCATCTCAAGATCGTCAAAAGAGCTATGCTGACAAAAAGCGAAGACCGATGAATTTTGAGATTGGAGATTCGGTTTTGCTTAAAGTCTCGCCGTGGAAGGGACTTATAAGATTTGGTAAAAGGGGAAAGTTGAGTCCAAGGTTTATTGGACCGTTTAAAGTTCTTCAGAGGGTTGGGAACCAAGCTTACAAGCTCGAATTACCCGAAGAACTGAATGGAATTCACAACACTTTTCATGTGTGTTATTTGAGGAAGTTCACGGGAGAAGTTCCCGATATAATTCCAATTTCTGAATTGAGAATTGATGAGAACAAAAGGTTGATTGAAGAACCAGAGGCAATTGTTGACTGAAAGACTAAGAAGTTGCGACGCAAAATGGTTGGGTTAGTGCTTGTCCGATGGAAGCACACGAATGGGCCGAATCTCACCTGGGAGATGGAGAGTGACATGTTGAGTCGCTATCCGCATTTGTTTGTTGAAGTGTAATTCCGGGGACGGAATCATTCTAAGGTGGAGAGAATTGTAACGCCTGTGTTTCCGGGCTTGCCATTTTTAGCAATGTAATAGTCTAGGTTAACCTTTGTAACCCGTTTTGAAATAATAAAAGTGTATTATTTAAGTATTATGTGTTTTGTGCTTAATTGCTTAATTATGTGGTTTGATTAATTAAGAATAAAAATAAGCGTCAAAATTAAAGTGTGAGATAAGCCCGATATCTTTTTATAAAGTTGTAGTGGTCGAAACAAGGATTCCGGAGATATAAGGAATGCCGAAATCCGAGTTATAACGAAGAAGTTATGACCTGTCGAAGTTTCACGACAGAACCGGCACGACCCAGCGCGACGTAAATAGTGAATTTAAGGTAGATAGATATCTATCCTTAGTGATCTAAATGAGAATTGAAGATCTCATCGATAGTAGTGCAACGACGGAAAGACGGACGGAAACGGAGTTCAGATGAAGGAGTTATGAATTTCGAATGAAGTTTTCCTGTCCCGGCCTACTAAAGATAATATATAAGTAATATACTTATAATATATTAAAAATAAAGTCAAAATTAGCCAATGGAGTCTAAACGAGAGTTGTAGAGCATAATCTCACCTTCGCGGCGATATAAAGAACGTCGAAAACGGAGTTCGTATGCGAAAGTTATGAATTTCTGAAGTTCAGGGCGCGAAACCCCAAAACTGTCAAAGACCACGACGTGGCAAGCAGTGCCACGACGTGGCAAGTGTCCTGACACCTCCGGGAGGACCCCAGATGCAACTTGGGATGACGCATGCAGTGACGACCAAGCCCACGACGTGGAAAAAGGTTGCCACGACGTGGCAAGGGCCAAATTTGCCATATAAATAGATTTGAAGGGTCAGCCGTTTAGGGTTGCTATTTTCTCTCTTCTCTCTCCCGTTTTGCATCGATTTGCGTGCCAGAAATACCCCGAAGCCCCGGTATTGTTCCCGAGCCCCGAGGCAAGTCCCGAGATCCCGAAGATCCCGAGAAGTGCGGTTCCCGAGCCGAAGCTCTGCCCGCGAGAAGTTCGATTTTTGTGAAGATCTTTCAGATCTGCTGAGGATTACTACTTCTGCAAGTCGTAGTGCTGTCCGATCATCTTCTGATCAAGTGAGTGTATACTACCTTTCATAAACACGATAATAATACAAGTATGGTTTGAGTGTATTAAGTATATTGTTGTTTATATGTGTGAATGTGTATTCACTTTCTTCTATCTCATAGATATGATTATTCTCTATGAAATACGTGTTATGTGTGTGTGTGCCTCATCTGTTATGTGGAATATGTATTGATTAAAGCATGCTATACAGGTTTTTAAACTATGTATAAAAATGTATATTTTTATCTACTAATATGTTGGGTAGAACATGGGTAGATAGTTGGTGTGTAATAAACAAATGAGAGGCCTCGTTGTTGTTTGATTTAGTCATCTAGCGGAGTTTAGATGACGACCACAGACTTTTCTAGATAGTCTTGTGGAAACATTAGCAGGTTCGCCACCTGTAGGTGTTAATGAACTTGGGTGTTCATTCGCTGTACTCCATCCCCCTCATGGTTGCTTTATTTGACTTATATTGCTGAGGAACCCCCGAAGCATGTGTTGTCGCCCCGATGAAATATTCTTAGACTAGGTCCCTTATGTTAGTTGTCTTAGGGACATAAAGTGAGAATAACGGGAATGGGTAATTGGGTTATTGTTGGTTGGTGGAAATTAAATATAATTATTTATTGTGGGTTGAAAACCCTATATGCTCACCAGGCTCCCAAGCCTGAGCCACTCAGTTTTATTTGTATTACAAGAAGCGGCGCAAGAGCATGAGATGGATGAACCATCAAGTTGTTTTGTTTACAAGTCTGTATATGTATATATTTGTTGAATGACTTGTAATGTTATCGTTTATGCTTATTGGTCTGTATCGGAACATGACACCCCGAGTTTTGATTATATAATGAAAATACATTTCTTTTATGAAATACTTTGGTAAACATTGTTTTATCATGTTTTGATTTTGGGAACAAATTCCGCAACTCTTTCAAATCAAAAGGATTTACTCTGAAATTATTTTAAAAGATAAATGAAAATCGGTCTTTTCTGGCCGAGATTTTGGGGATGTCACAGAACCTCAGATCGTCCTTTGACGGTTGTTCAATTATTTAGTCAAATCCGGTTCTAGACCTTTTTCCCTCTTAATTCCCTAGACATTTGGAAAATTTTAGAACGGTGAAATATTACGGAATATGCAATCGATCCTATAACCGAAGCGTATATGACACGATGCATAATGTATCACATAAAGACATGATACTTTATCAGTCTTTTTCCTTAATATTTTATTTTCCATGTTGTCACAATTCAAACTATGAAGAGGGATGTCGTAGTCATAATTGAATTTGAGAATGAACTATGTATCCTTGACTAAATTTTATTAAAATTTCTCGATCTAAGCTTTTAGATTTTGAAACAAAGTATAATATTCTCTCCCTTAATTATAGTAAAACAACTTTTCAACCCCTACAACTTTGCAAAGTGAATCTTTGTTTTCTATAATTAATATTGCTAACTCGCAATACTTGAAATAATAATCATGCTCCCACTAACACGATGATTATTACCTTGCAAGCATAACACTTATGCTCCCATTACCTTTGACATGTATGCAGAAAATAGTTAAACTTCTAGAAAACAATGCTTATTGAATTCCTTAAGTTCATATTTCTAATACCTAATGCTTTGATAAGCCTTTATCTAAGCTTCTTAAACCTATACACCTTTGCCTTTGAAAGCTCTCATGTGTGTCTAAAGAAATTCAGAACTTATGTTACTAAGTCCCAAATGTTCAGACTAATTTCCAAATCTCACAATTCGAACTATGAAAAGGGATGCTGTAATCATGATCAAATTTTAGAATACAATTTTCACACTTGCAATCTTCTTAAAATCTCTCTTAGTGAAAGCATTTCCTCACAATCATTTTCATGAAGGAGAGAAACCTTATGACACTTAGATTTTAAAGTGTATATGTTCTTATCCATGTGGATTTGTCATAATAACAATCATAAGACAATGTTTGTGACAAATCCAACTCATATGGATTGAACTTGTTCAATCTTGATTTCTTGCCTTATGGTAGCAAGAATTCCCACCATGGCTTCCAGGTTGTCAAGCAGCTCACCCTTGCCTTATCAATGTACTTTCCATTGATCAGGGTGCCTTGCCTTTATGCAATCCAATTTAGAACTCATAGAACTCACATTGCATAGTTGACTTAATACGGAATGGTATAGAAACAAAATTTATGTCAACACGATAGGTCGCCAACCTCAAGTCGTGTGCTAGTGATTAACTATCGGTTTATTCTTGATCAGCTCTTGAACTTTTCAAGACAATTGAGACTCCCACTGACTTCTTGACATATATGATTCTCTTGTCAAGGAACTTTCCTTAACAAAACAAATATTCAAGAGTTAGTGCGAAATCCTATCAAGACTAACACTCCACTCAATTGGTTCTAGTTGGTCTTTGTCTTCTGCAAGACATTACAACTTACCAATTTCAAATGTGCAGGAATAAGAAAGTTTCCTTATTCCACATTTGATAAGTGTTACAAACCTACACATAATTTGGTACTAGTTGGTCTTTGTCTAATTCAAGACATCACAACTTACCAAAATGTACAAGTTTAAGAACATTCCTACTAAAGATTATATCACTCAAGTCACAATCTTGGAGTTTGACTCTAAGATTTGATTTTGGAAAAAAGTATGATTGACTTCCTGATTTAACCATTTCCATAATTCTCGATTCCTCTTCTTATCCATACAAATGCACTAAGACTCACTTAGAGGATCAATTGAGATATGGCTCTCAATCATTAAGACGATCATAAAACATGATAAAAGGTAATCTCCCTTCTTCTTAAAATAGAGAAACTTTTATCTTTCTGCCTAATTGATTCTTATTATTCGTTCTGCCTTTCATTAAGACTTTTCCAATGATGCAGAATTATACTTAAACTTGTAAGCATAATCATATTTACCAAGCTTTTGATAAATCATGATGAATCTTTTATCGTTCTTCGTGGCGGACTTGACCAGTGCACAACATTGCGAACTCGATCTCTTGGTCCTTCACTTGACTCTTTGCCAATGAATTAGTCTTAAATTTCCCAAATATAAAGTTTCTCATTCATCATACAATACATGTCGCATGATTCCAAGTTTCTGTCTAATTGAAACTTGGGCGATGAGAAACCCTCTCTATTTGGTAAATTCTTGACATTTCCATAAATAACCTAATTTAAGAATCAAATTCATCATTGCTAATAACAGAAATATTCAAACATCAATCTTTCATACACGTCATCGCAAGGATAATCGAATAAGACAAAAACAAATTTTATTTTATTGCGGAAAATTTGTCCTTACAATGCAAATCAACTAAAAAAACTATGCTATTACATATTTCTTAGCAATCTATCCTAACTCTAGAGCAGTAGCTCAAAATCTGATCTTTGAATCCATGCGATCGAAATTCATTTCTTCATGATCAGATTCAGCACGCTTCTTCCTTAAGCTTCCTCTCTTTTCTTCGATCCTGCAAAACATCAAAATGTAATCTTATCACATCATGTATCAAGAATCAAAAAATAGGAACTTATAGAGTTAGTTAGTGGATTTACCTGAAGTAGAGCCATACGTCTTGACTCTCCCATCTCTTAGATCTCTCAGGTAAACAGGGCAGCTTCATCTCAAATGCCCCTTCTTATGACAATGAAAGCAAATGGACTCCTTTGGCACAACACATCGGACAATCACAGACTTAGTCCTTTCTGGACTTCCAATGTTGCAAGTGTCCATTGAAGTTTGGAAGTTTGATTGACCAAACAAATTTTCTTGACCAGCACGCCAAATCATTGCCGATTCAACAGCTATAAGCAAATAAGTGAGATCGATGAGGGTCACGTCGTGTTCCATCATATAGTACTCTCTAACGAACTCACTATATGATTCAGGAAGCGACTGAAGAACCCAGTCAACAGCCAACTCACCTGAAATCTCGACACCCAACATCCTTAACCTGTCAACGTGTGACTTCATCTCTAAGACGTGTGCACATACAAGTTCCCATCTTTGTGTTTGCTTCCCAAAAGGGCTTGAGTGAGCTTGAACTTTTCAAGCCTTCGAACTTGTGGTTCAGGGAGAATAATTAGAGGAGGTGGAGGAAGTGAAGCATGTCCTCGTGTTCCTCGATCATATCGTGGAATGTCGTCTTCATTTGGAAAGCTTGTTTCAAAGGATTTGGGAAGACCATTGTTAGATTTAGACATCTACAAAACGGGAGAAAATTCAAGTTAGTTGATAAGAATCCTTGATGTAACACCCAAATGAAACATCAAGGCTAGGATCCAACACAATACTCTACAACCTAGAAGAGGGATGTCGTAATCTAGTTGCAGAATATTTGAAGGTAGGTAAATGACGATTTACCAATTTCCACTATGAAAAACGAAAAGGAAATTAAGTTTTAAATGTATTGAAAACTCCTAGATACTTTTGAGATTCATTGAACTTTTCAATGACATGTTTAATCTCGATTATGCCCTTCAAGTTTGTGATTGGGATGCCGAGGATCACAAACAAGGTGTGAATAACCATGCGAATCAACACAGTGCACTCAATGCTACTATCAACTAATCAATGTGCCGGTTAGCCACACACGCTCCATTGATTTATGACAAACATCAAGCCACCTTTCACTACCAATGTCAACCCCAAATTAGCGTGCCGGTTAACCACACACGCTCCACTAACATTTAACAAGGGTATGAAGTGTAATTCCATGGATTAGCATACAATTTCACATTTTTCCTAAAGTAACTATGATTTGGGAATTTAATTTGTAAACGATGTTTAGTTACTTTGTACTTCATTATACTTATAATGGAAGGTTTTGTCCTATCCTACCCGTTCGGCTAACGACCCTCCACTAGTCAAGAGTGCGGTGGGTAAGAGTGGATACCCATTCAATCGTCATTTTATAGGCAATTTCCTTAAACACCCTATATAGACTAGCTTTGTGAATGAGGCCTACTAACGGTAAGAATGACTGTTTACTCATACATATATGATATTAGACTTTTAATGTTATATGTATTGTACAGGGTGTATTTTAAACTTTTAAAATATTAGGTGGTCTAATTTAATTAATTACACTTTTAATTTAATTAAATGTAAACCAAAACTTTATGGATTTATTAACTCTCTTTTAATTATACACTTTAATTAATTAACAAAACCATAAGGGTGTAATTTGAACTTTTCAAAATACTAGGGTTTTAGAATTTAATATTTCAAAATTAAACTTTTAATCAAATTTCAAATTCCAAAACTTGAGGGCAAGTTTTGAACTTTTCAAAACAGTAGGGTTTAGAATTTAAATATTTCAAAATTAAACTTTTAATAAAAAAATTAAATTCCAAAACTTGAGGGCAAGTTTTTAAACTATTCAAAACACACAAGAACAAATTGCAAATAATTTAACATTAAACAATTCATTTATAACTATCTAATTTGACTTTTATTTGTATTTTTCACAAGATAATTCAAATCTAAATTACAAATAATCAATCTTTATCTAATAAAACAAATGATTATCTAAATTTTGATAATTATCTTCTATTTTGGCAAGGATAATCTCCAAATATTTATAAAATTTGGATTTTAATAATAAAAAACGTTTTAGGTAATTATCTACAGCCAAAACAAGTCAAAATCCCGAAATTTGCTCCATCTGACCCTCTGGCTCGTCGAGTCTGGCATGGACCCGTCGAGTTCACTATGGACTCGACAAGTCACCCAGTTAACTCGGCGAGTCAGGCCCCAAAAACTCAAAAAATTCGATTTTCAGTCAATTTTCGATCAAGTAAGCATCAAATTCACTAACAAACAGCCCTAGACTCTGATACCACTGATGGGTTTTGAGCACTACATCATTCCTATGGTGTACATGCAAACCCTAATAGCTTTGGATCTAGTTTGTCTAATGAACATGCAATTGAATCATCCAAAGCCATAAACCCTAGACCTAATAAGCTATAACTGAAATTAGGGTTTAGATGTTACCTTTGATTGTTATGTTGCAATAACAATCAATTCCTCCTTTGTGATTGGCTTCAGAAAGCTTAGTGCCTCAAGTGTTGCACCTCTAATGGAGTCACAAACACCACTAAGCAACTAGATGAAGAAGAAAGAGAATGGGAACTCCAAAAACGTCCAGAAACCCTCTTGAATTGGTTGGCCACGTTTTGGGGGCTTGGGGGTTTTTAAATAGGTAGGCTATTAGGGTTATCTAACAAGGAAACCCTAATTTGACTGCTTAAGCCCTAAGCAATCCATGGACTCCCTTTAGAATACCTCTTGGACGAAAATCATATGGGCTCCCCATAGATTTCGTCCAACCTTTATTCTAAAGCAATCCATAGCTCAATTGCAATTATCTTTTAATTACAATTCTAGTCCCCTAAGTTTAATTAATCTCTTTTAGCCACAAAATAAATTCTAAATTAATTCTTGACTAATATTAATCAAACAATATGATTTCTCCTTTAATATATTATTCTCATAATATATTAATAAATCATAATTAATCCTCTTTCTCCTTAATTCATCCTACAAGTTGCTATGGTGAAGGCAACCCAAAATGACCATGCTCATAATCGGGTCAAGTACACACTAAAATAGTTATGGACTTAGACATTAATCCAACAGTATTTTCTTGTATATACGTAATGTTATAGTTGAAATGGTTACCCTTGATACGATGTAATATGCAAACATATAAATAAAGCATTTTTCTATTTATAAAACATAGTGTATCCCAAGAGAGTAAAGTCGTGTTGCGAGGTGTTTTGCAGGTTAACCTCTTCATATGATACTTGTAATAATAGTATGAAAAGTATAGCAAAAGATTGATATTTTCACACGATTTTAGCTGTGTGTTAACTTGTATTCCCCCCTTTAAAAGTGTTTAAAAGCATTTAAAAGCATAGTGATAGGGGTATGAACTCACCTGGTAGGAGTTACGTTTTGGTGAAAACGATGCTTTACTCGGGCAATACTTCGACCGGAAAGAAGTCAATTTCATGGAAATCTCAGGGCTTCGAACTTCCGTCAGAGCTTGGATATGAAACCGGGGTGTAGGGATAGTCTCGGGAGGGTAGAAGTATGAAAATATGGAGAGAAAGTGGTAAATTGGCAACCAAAACCCGTAAGCCTCACATCCTTTATATAGGGGCTGGAAAAACCTCAAATGCGGGGCGTTCCTTCGTATGCAGCGCGTATAAGAGCCCTCGTGCATCATGACTTACGACCTCGGACTTGATGGGCGAAGGGACAGGCCCTGGGGTACGAATGTTGCGCGTTCCCTCAGAATGCAGGGCGTTCCTTCGGACTAGCCTCGAAGTTTGTGCCCCAATCTTTGAAATTCTGTAACTTTTGTATACGCGCTCCGTTTTTGGTGTTCTTTATATCCACGCGTAGGTGAGAAAATACTCTACAACTCTCGTTTATACTTCATTGGCTAATTTTGACTTTATTTTTTATATTATATTTTTAACAGGCCAGGACTAGAAAAGTTCGTTAAAAATCCATAACTTCTTCATCTGACGTCCGTTTTCGTCTGTCTTTTTACCGTTGTACAACTATTGATGAGATCTTTGATTCTCTTTTAGGTCGTGTCGGCTAAAAATCGCTCGATCTCTATTTCGAGTTTTTAGTTGTCTACAGCTATATCCGAAACTTAGAAAAATCATAACTTCCTCATACGAAGTCAGATTTGGGCGTTCTTTTTATATACGTTTACGGTTTAGTGATATCCACGACTTTCATTTAGATATGTAAGGCTAAAAAATATTTTATTGAAATTTCACGTTTTATGCTTAATAGTGTTTTACCGGTTTTGTTGTGGATCTTTGATTGGTCATAACTTCTTCCTTATAACTTAGATTTTAGTGTTCTTTATATTTCTGAAAACCTTGTTATGATATCTACCACTTGGTACATTCAAATTGAGATTTTTGAACATTTCATTTTTGACACTATCTTTATTATATTATCAAAATAGGTTACAATGCTTGACTTTTGAGCATAACATTGAATTGAAATATCGGGTTGTTACATCATCCCCCTGTTAGAGGCAATTTCGTACCGATATTATTTACAAAGTAAGTGTTTATGGACTAGGAAAGAGATGTAGGTACTTTTGTTGCATCTGATCTTCTCGCTCCCAAGTGAATTCAGGTCCTCGCTTAGCATTCCAACAAACCTTCACTATTGGTATGCGACTTTGCTTCGTTCGTTTGATTTTCCTATGCATGATTTCGACAAGCTCTTCCACAAAGTTAAGATTTTCATTCAATTCGATCTCCTCAAGTGGAATTACAAGAGTCTCATCAGACAAACACTTTTTTAGATTAGACACATGGAATACAGGATGTACTTTGTTAAGTTCGAGTGGTAGTTGGAGTTTATAAGTTACTGGACCTATCCTTGAAATTACTTCAAAGGGTCTAATGTACCTTGGGTTTAGTTTTTCACGCTTCCCTAAGCGTATCATGCCCTTCCAGGGTGAGACCTTCAGTAGGACACGGTCCCCAACCTGAAATTCCAAGGGGTTTCATCTCTTGTCGGCGTAGCTCTTTTGTCTGTCTCGTGAGGCTTTCAGTCGTTCATGGATTTGAACGATCTTTTCAGTCGTCTCTCTAATGATTTCCGGACCAGTGAGAGAGTTATCAAGGACTAGACCTCTCGCCAACTGTATGTCACCCACTTTCGCCCAGCATAGAGGTGATTTGCACTTGCGGCCGTAGAGGGATTCAAATGGAGCAATCCTGATGCTAGTTTGATAACTGTTGTTGTATGAGAATTCAGCTAACGGTAAGTGGGTGTCTCATGCTTTGCCAAAGTTTATAACACAAGACCGCATCATGTCTTCTAGGGTTTGTATCGTTCTCTCACTCTGTCCGTCAGTTTGTGGGTGGTAGGCTGTACTCATGTCTAGCCTACTCCCCAAAGATTTTTGTAGTGATTGCCAGAACCGTGAAGTGAATCGACTTTCTCTATCCGAGATGATAGATATCGGTACTCCTTGCAATCGTACGATTTCTCGGATGTAGGTTCTTGTTAGTTTCTCCATCTTATCGGTCTCCTTAATTGGTAAGAAGTGGGCAGATTTGGTTAACCTGTCAACGAGCACCCAGATGGTATCGTGACCACCTTGTGTCTTGGGTAGTTTGATTATGAAGTCCATGGAAATCTACTCCCAATTCCACTCAGGTATTTCAGGTTGTTGGAGTGTAGACTTGATGGTTTTTGATGCTCTATTTTGATCTTGGCAGAAGTTAGGCATTTGCTTACGTAGGTAGCAATTTCTGTCTTCATGTTTGGCCACCAATAAAGTTGTTTGAGATCCAGATACATCTTATTTGAACCTGGGTGTACAGAGTATCGAGTCTTGTGTGCTTCGTTCATACCCAACTCTCTGAATCCACCAAACTTCGGTGTCCAAGTAATCTTATGATTTGAAATTCTAGCAATAGATGTAATTTTAAATTTAAATGTATATAAGTTTTCTATGAAATAATTATGTAAGTATAAACTTGGTAGCTTATGAGCTACTTTTTTGTAGGAATTTTGGAAATATTAATATTAACTAGGTTATAACCCGTGGAAACCACAGTTGGTATGTTTACAATTATTATATAAAAATGATATTTAAAACCAAGTCATGTTGAAAAAGCATACTGTTATATGGATTTTGTAGATGACAAAACCCACAAAAATAGTGTAAAATGTTAATGAAAAACTCTTAACTTGTGTTATGTTACCAGAATTCTATTGGACTGAATAGTATTAGCATGATCTTTAGTTAGTGATACAAGTAGTGGCTGCCCAGGCATAAAGCTCATGCTGGAAAATCATATTAGAATTTAAATCAACTCGCAGAAGTAATGAAAGAAAACCGATGTTTTTGGTAGAAAATACAAATTTATGTTTATCTCGCATACTTGTTTAAAATTGTAGATATATTGTAAGTGTCAAGTAAAGAAAAAAGTTGAAAGTTGTATTCTATAGATCACTATTGAGCAATAAATATATAGAGAATTATTGGATCGCTTAGGGGCTTGAAACACACTTTTAATGTAGAAAATACCATTTTTATACATTTAAGATATTGTATAAAGAAACTTACATCAAAAAGCCACCAACTCCGGCTCCATTACTGCAATACTTGTTGTTGGGGTGCAAGAAATGAAAGAAGTCGAGAACTATGATTTTATAAATGGATAAAATGTTAGAAATAGCAACATACTTTTATTGTGATGTTAATTATAACATCATACTTTAATTTCTTCATATTAGAACATTGTACTTTGAGAATGCTACCCACTTGAAAGTATAATATTACAATTAAATGAAATGAAAGTTAGATGTTATAAACCTAATAATTGAGTAAAATTTTTCAAAGTACAATGCCTTAAAAAGAACAAATGGTAAATTACATGAATGGTCCCTTTGGTTTGGGGTAGTCCTGCGTTTAGCCCCTAACTATTTTTTTTTAACTCGGATGGTCCTTGATTTGGTTTTGTTGCATTTTTTATCCCTAAAGACCATTTTGCCCTTTATATTACTTTTTGCAACTTTTTTTTACTATTTACGTTAATAAGTGAAACCTCTAGTCATCGCCTCCACAAATGTTATTCATATTAATGAAAGTGCCACATGTTCCAAATAACTAAAAGTTCAAAATCAAATAAAAATTTACCTTCAAAATTCATTACTTCCTCATGATGAAAAATGCTAATTAAACTCTAATGCAACCTAGCATATATATATATATATATATATATATATATATATATATATATATATATATATATATATATATATATATTAGAAAGCATGATTATTCAGGAATAAAAATGTAATCCTTACGAACTCGTTGAAAGAATTTCTTGGCATCAAATATTTTGTAATTGATTTTCATCAAAATCTGCCAGCTTTTTATAGAAAAAGCTATTGAAGAAATTGACTCTTTCTTCAATAGGTTTAATCTTCTTCAAACGTTTGCCATTAAATCAAACTTTGTCATTTAACTTGTTCTAAATCTATTATATTTTATAATCCAATTAATGATGAATTACATATATAGTTAAAAGTATAAAAAAACACTTAACTCAATTTTACAAGTCAACAATATAATTGATTCATTTTTCTGGATGCAGCAGCTGCAAGTCTCTTTTAGATATAGAAATAAAATCACAATCCCCTATGTAATATCTTCAAACATTCATATGATTTGTAAACCAGTTAAGCTAAATGTCACGAAAGAGATTAGAAACCAATTATAATCTTACATAGAAAGGACTCACTCAAGATCAACATCCAATTTTTCCTTATATTGCCCATCAAAATATTTAATAAGCTCTTGCAAAGGGTCACAAACATTTAAATTCACCTTCAAAATGCATGTTAGAATGTTTGGATTTGTACCATGGATTATAGCATTCCTGCTAAAAGAGACTATTAGTTCATCGTTTCTGACCAATACATCTCCACTGATAAATCATATCCAAAACAGTAAAAATCAAATCAAATGAAAAACATGGTGAAATATTGAAATTAGAAAGCAGACATTAGAATAAGATGTATCAACCGGTTGGGTAAAAACCCTTCTTAGTTGACCTCCTAAATCCACTTTTCGACTAAAATAATCAATACGGTCTAGGACACTACAAGAAAAAGACCCTTTTACGACGCGCAAACCACGACACTCGTTGATTTGTGTTACGCAAAAGAGAGTGACATTAAAAAAGTGTCATCTCTTCAAAAAATTTAACAATAGAGGACACGCATTATTTCGGGCCCTTAAATTAGTGTCTAAACAAAAAACAAAAAAACACGGAGGGCACCTATAATAAAACGTGCGTCGTCTAAGGATGTCGCTTTATAATTTTTAATGGAACGCGCGTTCCATCCTTTAACAGTGGGGGGAAATGAAATTCTAAAAAAATTAAAAACCCCGCCTTCCTTTTTTTCTCCTTTCCCTCTTGCCCAAATTATGGACGCTCCTTCCTTCCCCCTCCCGACATTGACTGCTGCCTAGTTCTTCCCTCACTTACTTCTACCTACTGGAACCACCATATCTCCCACTCGATGTTGAAATTGTTAGAAAAAGCCCTAATTATACTCTCAAGTCTAAATATTAGGAATGCAAATCTTGATTCTCGTTTGTTTCAGATTCCCCAAAGATTAATCGAAAAACACACAGACGAAGAACTGTAACTTTGCTCCATTAACTTCCCGATTACATCTCGTCATCACCTTTGAAACTTCTGCGTTAGAGACCTAGGTAATGCTTTTATTTTTTTGTTTCTTCACATATCTTTTTCTAGTTTTGAATGATTTGGTGGCTCCTATGTAAAAATTTGGACTGTATCCAGCAAAAAATTGGACATTTTGAATAGAAAGCGAATCTGAATCTAGCACTCTCAATATGATTATCAGGCTCAAAGGAGTGGGCGTCGTTAGGAAGGTCGTCATGGGTCGCTAAGGGCGCTAAACACCTCCCGCTATCTTCCGCCAAAGGGTTCACCAACCAAGTTTCGCTAGCCGCTGAACGAGAAGAGAGAGAGAGAGAGAGAGAGAGAGAGAGAGAGAGAGAGAGAGAAAGGAGTAAACATGTTCAGGCCTTCATAGTGGTAACTTCCATCCCTAAATCGATTTATGTTCATCTGTTTTTTTTTACTTCTCGATTTATTATGTTAATCCATTGTGCATCTCTATTGTTTCTGTTTTTGTTCATATTTCAACGAATTATCAACTCCTATACTCCATTTTTTTTATTTATGTGTTTGATTTCTGCAATTTACCTTTGTCTTTCCATGGTTTTTAGACGAACACCAAGTGTTCGATGAAATTCCCCAGATATTATTAAGTCTTTAGCACCTCTTACATATGTTTTATGAAGTGAGAAATGCTTCATTTGATTATATTCACATGTATCTTTATGTTTTCAATATTTATCCCTTTAATTTCTCCTTTTTCTTTATATCGTGACTTTTAATTTGATAAGGGTTACCAAATATTGATGCATGTGAGGATGAATTCGATAATTTACAATTTATCTTCTAGGCCTTTGAGTTTTAGTAATACAAGCCCTAGAGTGCAACTAGCTCCTGTAAGAATATAATCTGAAAATTACCAAGGTATAGAAGATGAAAAAAATACAGATTAACAGGGGAGAACGGAAGTAGAAAAGGGGACAAATGACTTTCTGGGAAAATTTCTTTGTTGGTACGCCTTATTAATAAAAACGAGAACGTGATGCCTTTCCTTTTGTTCCATGTTTGATGAGTTATTAGAAATAAACTTGTAGGTATGGTCTGATTAGGATCCCAGACCCATGTTTGTTGAAATCTTCTAATATTATTTGTTGGTCTGGTTTTTTTAGCCCCTGTAATACAGTTTCTTTTTTACTACATGACATGGACTTCACGATTGTTGGTCTGATTTTTTTAGTGTTGTATTACTATTTGCTGTTAGTGTTGTATTACTATTTGCTGAGGATATTTTTGTCATTTTCTTTTATTTCATGATTGTTTTTAACTATTACTATTGTTGCAGGTGGTCACTAGGTGCAATAATGTATGAGATGCTTGTTGGATAACCTCCATTTTATTCAGATGATCCGATAACTGCATGTAAAAAGGTATACCAAGCTGCAACTGATTATTATTTTTATTTGCTGTATATTTATTATTTTGTTGGGTTCACAAAAAAGATCTAGGAAATGCGAAAACAACTATCTATTGGGTGATTGGTTATCTTCCAAAAGATATGCTTCAAGTGGTCATCATTTATGTTCAGGTAAATCTGTATAAAGACGATGCATTACATCATTTACAAGATCTTTGTCTATCTTCCATGGTTTTGACTGAAGTGATTTCTTTTAATAAGCACAATGTTAGACATGCTGGCTAGCATTTTTTTCAGTCTCTGCTTTGTGATTTTGCCTCACACTCTCACAGTATGAAAGTATAAATGGAGTTTTTTTTTTGTTTTTTTTGCCACTAACTTGAATGCAAAACAGGTGTTGGTTTAGATAAGCCAAACGAATGGGGATTTGATACTACACAGGTTGATAATATTCTCAAAAAGTTGAAAGTGGTAAGTTCTTCAATTTTCTTCACCTGAGTCTGTTCTCTTTTTTTTAAGTTTATTAACATAAACTATCTTATTAATCAAAATTTCATGTATATTTTGACAGCAAGCAACACAAACAAAACATGATGAACGTATATATGCTTAAGTAACTAATTTGTAATCGTGATGAAACTTTAGTATTTGTTAACTCATGATCCTTGTTTTCTTATCTCAGAGGATGATGATGAAGAAACAGGCTTACCAAAGGACAATAGTGAAAAAACTACACGTCCCCAAGGAAGGTCATTTTCTTGCTCAAAATCGAATTTAATTCTAAATTGTTCATTATATCCAAATTATTAATACATAGGTATATATTAATATATTATTAGATACAAGAAATGAAAAAGAAACATCCATTTACATACTATATATATTATTAGATTAAGGGGTTGTTTTTTTTTTTTACTTAATGGGCTTAATGGGTTAAGAACTTAATCTTGATTTATTCTACACAAAATGATTTGATGGGTTAAGCCAAAAAAAGTTCATGTTCGGTTCAGCCACCCCGGCCCCACCACAAGCGGCGGCTCCTTTCCAGTTTGGTGGCCAGCCAAACCAAGTGCTACCTCAGAATCCTTTCCAGTCATCTAGTGTAGAGTTCAATGCTAGTGGAGGAAGCTTTTCGTTAGGGTCTGGTGGTGGTGATAAATCTGGAAGAAGGATGGTGAGAGCTACTAAAAGCAAGAACAAGAGGAAATGAGGCCATTTTTTTTATAAAGGTATCATTGTTTTGATGTAATGCATATGCACCACCTTCTTTTTTGGTTTCTTTGTGTCTTGTTATTGTGAAGTATTGTTGTAGTTAGAATGTTGTTAGATCACAATTTTGGAGCAAAGTGTTGGTAGTGTGAAGTTTTAGATTCATATAATATTGTTGTAGATTTCACTGTCATACTCTTTTATGTAGAAAATACATAAGCCAAGGGTGTTGAATTTTTACCACATGTATCATGTTGTCGTTTCTTGTTTCTAATAATAAGCTTAAGCCACCAACAACTTAAGAATGTTGTTTTTGTTCCTTGTTAAAGGATTTCTAGTTTGGGCTTTGCCTTAGAATTGCAATATTGCATCTGTTATACAATCAACTCCAAGTTACTCACTCTTTGCCTTGATGTTTGTTTGTATATGCATACTTTCTATCTTGAGGAATTTGAGTATGGATTGTTTTTCTAAGTAAAAATTAGATGTAGTTAAAAATATTGTGGAAGTGATTCCAATAATATCTTAAGGCAATCTTTTGGATACATCTACTTATGACCCCTTACAAATCCATCTCACAAAGGAACCCTTGGTGGAGGAATACAGGTCTGGAAGTTGAGTTCATGTGATCTTTGTGAGATAGCACGCTATTCCATTTACCAATCAGGTTTCTCCCACGTTCTCAAGGTAAAAAACTGTTTCAAGTTTATAAATATGGGCAATGAAATTTATTTAAGTTTTTGCATTTCTTTACCCGTTTTAGCAATGTACTCAGTACTCACATTTATTTACAGATAATTAGCAACTTATAAGTAGGTTGGTTGGTGTTATGTGAAAGTGAAAGGGGTAAGTGAAATTTGAGAGTGATTTATGTTTTTTTAGTCACATTGCATCAGACTTAATTCCAGCTTGGAAATGGTGGTTTGTTTGGTGCTAGTTATATTCAGGTAAAAGATTTCCCATCTCTTATATTAATGTTTGGTTTTAATGTTTGACTTATTACATTACTTTTGTCTCCTTTGTTGTATTGATGAGGCTTGAGCATGCTGGGCTGTTAATGTTCTTGTTTGTTTTCATTTATGCAGGTAAAAATCTTGTTGAAAGGACTTATGAATAAGATATTAATGGTAACAAGTTTAACACTCGAGTCCATACGATTAGATGTTAATGGTAACAAGTTTAACACATGTGTCTTTGTTATACATACAAATTAAATGCAACGGATTGTATTTTTTGTATATGGTATTTTATTTTATATTATGCAATGGATTGTATTTTTTGTATATGGTATTTTATTTTTATTATGAGAGATTAAATGCAAATTTAATTTATAAATTAATAAATATATAAATATATTTTTTTAAAAAAAAAAAATTAAAATTACGATACGCAAAAATGTGTGTCGTCTTTATTTATGACATGACCTTTCTTGACTGGTGCTTCCTTAATACGCATTGCGTGTCATAAACACGCGCGTCGTAAGGTTACGACACGCAAATGCGTGTCGTCTTCCTTTATGACAGGGCCTTCCTTGATACGCAATGTGTGTCATAACCGCGCGTCGTAAATGCGTGTCATAAATGCGCGTCGTAAATGCGCGTCGTCTATAGACGACGCGCAAAAGCGCGTCATCTCTCTTTATGACATGGCCTTCCTTGACGCGCATTTGCGCGTCGTCTGAGCGTTTTACGACGCGCAATGAGCGTCGTAAAAGGCCTTTTTTCTAGTAGTGGGAAGAAATTGGATGAGGGATGCGCTTTAAGCGAACAAAAACTATAACATAAGTTATATTGGGGATCACCGATGGAATCAACACATTTGTTTCTCCGGTCGTTAAAGTAATATTGAAAATCATGTTGCTTTCACTGGCGGTATTTAGATATAGATTTAGGTTGGAGTGGTGATTCACTATCTTCAAGAAGATGAAAAACAAAAGATTATGAGAGAGCCCTGAAAACTATACCATAACTTCCTTCTCTGATTAGTAAAACCTAGAAACGTAAACCCCAATAAAAAAATCAAGAAAGTCAAAGAGAGGAAGAGATAGAGGAAGAAACTACCCTGCTTTCGTTTAAAAGCAAAAGTTGTACATGGTGATTAAATTAGGGTTTCCAAGAGAGACAAAGATAGAACTGAATAAACAGAGTAATGTGCAGGGCTTTAGTCTGATCTGAAATACAACGGCGTGAGTTTAATATTTCATCATAGAACCTTAATTGCATTGCATATGCAATTGTAATCCATGTGATTCCATAGATATATAAATATAAAACGCATTCAATTTTGAATTTTAAATAATTATTCTCACTGATTTTATGGGATTTGCAGTCATAGCCAACAGATTAAAGTCCAGAAAAACAAAAAAAGAGGTAGCGATGGCTGATTTTTAGGCTTCTCAGATGGAAAGTTTTAAAATGAAAAGTAGTTTTTGGAATGAGCAGGAAAATGAAAACTCTATGCATAGAATAATGCCACGTGGCAAAATAAAGTGCACAAAGTATGACATGTGGCTCTTTAGAGAGTCTTTTATTAGAAAGAGAGAAGAGATAAACCTAAAACCATTGCTGATTTTATGGTTTTGATTGCAGGTATTTTAGGATATAAGATAATATCCTTCAAATAAGGAAAACTGAAATGCTGATATGTAGGAATTGAATGTCGATTGATGTAGTGATTTAGTGGGTGGGAAAAGTAGAGAGTATAAGATTTGAGAGAATGCCACGTGGCTTCTAGAGGAGGCTTTTATTAAGCATGGTCCTGCATGGAGATGGAGATGGAGATTTATTTAGAATCAAGAAAGATTTATTTAAACTAACATCCGGCTCAAATAAAAGACCCAAAGTGGAAGCTATGTGATTGGTCGATTGGGTATTTGTTTCACAGCTCAATGGCCACGGCCCAGGGGATAGGGTTTGATGTTACGCCTTACGCATATAAAAATTGATTCATCTCCACCGTAGGGTTGCAGTACAGCGTAGAGGCGGAGGAGAAGCCGGCAAATCAGGGGACGATTGCTTCACGTAATAACGGTAATCGTGAAAACCTAATCTTCCGTCCGAGTCTACTAATTTCATTACTGTGTGATTTATGATACGGATCCCGATCCCGGTTCGAGGACAATGGTTTTGTTTAGTTATTTTCTAGGGTTTGTTTTTCGTGTTTCTTTCTGATATAAGTTTCAATGGTTCATCGACTCTGAAGAAACTTAGTTTATTTATTTTGCATCAAATTTAGGCGTAAAAAAGTTTCAAATTGATCGAAAAAATTAGTTGTTTTTTTTTTTTTTTTTTTTTCCTTCACTGCTGAAAATCGTAATTGGAGGGAGCTGTTGACTATTGGATAACATGCATTTACAAAGCTGTTTCATTTTCATCTTAGTTTAGCTTTGTTTGAAGGGGGACAAGAAAACTCGAATATTAATGTAAAATTTGTGCATGTCTTGATTTTACCATGGTTTTATGTGTGTGATTCATGGGTCTGCTGAATGTTTGGTATTGTTTATAACAACTTAAGTATTGCATACCATAAGCATAAGCATATGTGGTCTGCATCAATAGAGCTTAAATCAATTAACAATGATTGGATTTGGTGAATTAATTATGCATATGTCAGTATATCATAAGGCAGTTGAATTGGTTTTGGGCTTTGGTTTTTGAACTCTTATTTAGGCTTCAAAAGTCAACCAACCCCAGATGGATGGGGAAAAGAAGAATGGATCAGGTTTGTATGCAATTGCTACTTTCTGTTGAAAGAGTTTCCTCTAAATATGTTCTCAATTAGAATTATAGATACACAGAGACCAAGTCGCATATATAAAAAAAATCTCGGTCAACTTATTGTTACATAGGACACTCTCTACAAAAATATTATAATTAAAAAAATATCCATATATCGATTGGAAATCTTGAAGAATAAGGTGTAAATCCTTTGGTTGGAAGCTTAAAATTTTTTGATTCAGGAAACGAGACACAAGACATGGATCAAGATGAAGGACAGCTTGAATCCAGGTTACTAGATATTTTTATTATTATTATTGAATGAATGAATGACATAATTTTAAAAATATTGACATTAGAGAATAATAAGTTAAGTTTGCATTAATTTGGATTTTTATATTATTTTTCAGTGTAGATAATTTTTCTTTGAATACGTTGGCCAAGGATATAAATAAAATTATGAGGTGTACTGGATCCTTGGTAAACAAGTTTGAAGATCTGGGCACTCGCTTACAACGTATCGATGCGGAGTTGAAAAAATATCAACCAAAGCCAACGCCTGAGATTCCTACAGAGGAGAAGCCATCTCCTTACGACCCAAACATACGTCTACCAACATTCCCTGACAATTTTAATCTTGATGTCTTTTGCAACTGGGTTAAGGAGATAGAATTCTATTTTGAGTATTATTGTGTCCCAGAGCATGAAAAAATAGACCTTGTAGCCAACACATTGCCACTTGAAGGAGAGGCTTTTCAATGGTGGCAAGATATCCAACAGCTAAACAAGAAACTCTATAAAAATTATCACATTCAGTGGACAGGGATGAAGATGCTGTTTATGGATAAATTCCTTTCTCCATAGATTGTTTGATAGCCAACCAAAAATCCAAAGTTCCGTTCGAATTTATTTATCTAGGGAAAATGGAATTGCATGTATTGGAATTTAAGGAAAAAATGGTTGTTTGCTTGAAAATAGCTGGATATTTATATATACTAGGAACATTTGAAGGGCCGTGGGTATTGTTAAAAACCGACTTAATGCAAAAATTAGAATTTATTCACACTGGATTTGATTTTCTACATATAATGATTTGGTTTAGAAAGCATATTTTTTTTTTTTCATTTAGAAGATTTAAACAAAAAACCAAACAAGGACACAAAGGTAGAGATGCAGAAATTAAAGTTACGAAATCATAGTAGACAAGTATCATGGGATGGAGAAGATTTTATGATTATCTGGTAATAATAAGAGGAATAACTATTAACCGACACAGTCCAATCATGGTTCAGTTTGTATATTTTCCCAATTCATAACTAATTGTTTGGTTATGGTTTTATAGATTAAATTGATAACTTAATATATATATATATATATATATATATATATATATATATATATATATATATATATATATATATACTAATTTAAAATCCGTAGGAACCAAAATTATAAAATTAATCAAATTTTTATAGTAAAAACTTAAAATTATTTTAAATAAACTATTAATTAAGAGATTTTTTTAGTTATATAAAATTATAATCATTGATTTAAATAAATATGTTAAATTATATTACTTTATAATTTGTATTAATTTTATTTTTATTTTTGTTATAATGTTATTAATTTAATGTAATTAAAATGAGAAATTTGAAATTTGAAAAGAAGAATCAATAGGTTGCCAATTTGTATGCATTAATCTACCTCCTCTAATAAACAAAACTTATAATTTGCCACATGTCCCATTTCTACATTGTCTGCCACGTGTCGTCTACTGCAATTAATCCTATTTTATAAAATAAACTAGGCAAATGCCCGTACGTTGCCCAGAAGCATCTATATAGCTGAAATCTTTACAAATATATGTTTTGAATTGTATAATAATATATACATCTATTAAAACTGCATAATCTCAATCTTTTAAATGACCTTTATCTGCGGATTATTCATGAATAAAATTAAATATAATATATGATTTAATATTATTTATAGTTGTTATTATTTTTAATTTATTTTTAAAATTTATTTGCTTAACGTTTCAATTTCCATTAGTGTAATCATTTAAAACATCAAACAATTTTTATTTTATTTTAAAGGTAACAATATAATCATTTATATAGAGCTATTTTTAACTATTGTTATTGTAAGTTATTTTAAGCTACTTATTTCAAAACTTTTAACGATTATAAAAAAATCTTTAGGAAATATTTTAGTGAATTGATATTACAATTTAGTTTTTTGCATTTAACACTACAATTTATCACTTTTCACTATTTATAAAATATTCTTTGGATTTTTTTAAGTGGAACTGAAATTTATATTGAAGTTGACCCTGTAATGTTATATTTAAATTAATAATTTAAGGATTTTGCCCATACAGTTCAAAAGTTGTAGCTTTAAACTGATAATGATTAAATACAACAACATATTAAATCTAATAAATTAAGTATAATATGTTAAAAGTTAAAGACATAACTTTATAAGTACAAGTAAAAATATTATTTTAATATTGAAATATAGTTTTTTTTTATTACACTTTAGGTTTGATACTTATTTAACCTTATTAACCAATTTATAATCATTTTTAGAAAGACACTACAATTTACCACTTTTAACAATTTACAAAATATTTTTTGGGTTGTTTGAGTTGAACTAAATTTTATATCTAAGTTGATCCTGTAAGGTTATATTTAAATTAACAATTTAAGTATTTTATACAAATTGATCAAAAGTTATAGCTTTAAAGTGATAATGGTTTACATATAACATATTAGACCTAATAAATAACGTATAATATGTTAGAAGTTAAAAACAAACTTTATAAGTAGAAGAAAATATATTTTTTTAATATTGAAATTTAGTTTATATATGATTACACTTTAGGTTTGATATTTATTTAACCTTATTAACCAACTTATAATAATTATTAGAAAGAAACTGAAAAGTCATGGAAGTTTCAAATGAATGTGGTAAAAGGAAAAAATGCATGAGAGTTTCAAATGAATGTGGTTCAAGAAAAAATACAAACTTTATAAGTATACTAGGCGAATCCCCACGCGTTGCGCGAGAATAGAATTATATAGTTAAAATAATAACTTTTACCACATTATTATTTAATATTTCTACTTTGAAACAAAATGTTAGTAGTAAAGCAAATATATAGTTAACATAAGTAAAGCAAACATATAGTTAACATATTAGTTTTAATAAACATTATAGTTTAATTTTTAAGTCATTGTGATATATACAATTATTTGATAATTTTGTAAACCGTTTAAAATTATGTAAATTATATATCAAATGAATGATAATATAACGGGTAACAAAATGTATGATCAAAAATATGAACTACAACTTTTAGTAACATAAAAATATAAAAACATCTATTATAACATTTGTATTAAATATATATATATATATATATATATATATATATATATATATATATATAAAATAATAAAAAATATGAAAAATAAACACTATAACTTTTAATAACATAAAAAACACTAAAACATCTATTATGACATTTATATTAACTCTTCATATTTAAATCACAAATCTCTTCAAATATATTAATGTTTTAATGAGCAAAACTTTACAACCTTATAAAAGAAAGAAAAATACAAAGTTATTAGTGATTACTAATTAATAATTAAAAGTTAAAAACTCTTGAGTTGTAACTAATAAATATACGTAAATTAGAAAACTCTTGAGTTGTAGTGTAAGTTTCAAATGAATGTGGTACTTGGTAATGTATATTTATTATTATTATTATTATTATTATTATTATTATTATTATTATTATTATTATTATTATTATATTCGTCTAAATAATTGGTTTTGATGCATCATTTTAATCCCTTTAATTATTAGACATAAATATATTTAATTATAACTTTATAACATACATAGGTGCATATACATGTTAAGCAAATCACACATTATATATATATATATATATATATATATATATATATATATATATATATATATATATATATATATTCGTAAATGTCATATGTAATTCTTGTCGTGATAATATGGATAAATTACTTTCATATGAAGAACATATCATAATAAGTCTATTATAATAACATATCAAACGTTCAAACTTATGTTATCTTTTAAATATTGTCTTTTAAATATGTTGTGTAGGATAACCCAACAAAAAAATAATAGAAAATAAACATAATCAAAAGAGAAAAACTACAATCAAATAAATAAGAGCATTAAGTGGTTGAATATATAAATAAAGATGTTACATAAACATACATTTAACTTTAAAAAAACTAACTTTTGTCAACTTTGCTCAAACAAAAAAACCTATATCCATTTTATGAATATCCTTTCTTCATTTAGCACTATTCAACCATATAAACTTGATGATGATTCTTCACTAAACTGCAATCAAAATATTTTTCTTGAAAAAGAAGAATCAAAAAGATATTCCAAGCAAAACATTGATGTTTGGAGAGTCACATTCAAGATTGAGTAATACACAAATTACATATAATGATTAAATGAGAAACTGAATATAAAGAAAGAATAGAAAAGCTTCATTTGTTTTGGTTGAAAGAAAAAAAATCATATTTCAATTACCATCGATGCGACATAACCCATTTCTTCAAATCATCATATTTGGATCGTGAATGCTTCAACTATATGAAAACTTTTGAATCACAATATCTTCAAATCATTCTTACATGTAAGATTTTATATAACACAAAAGACACAAAAGATTGGCATTTTTATAGTAAACTTTCACTAAATGGTAATTAAACATAATATAAGTAATAAAACTTTTGAATGTTAAATCATAATTAAGAAAACTTTTGAGTTGCATTAATTAAAAAAAGGGGTTTCAAATGAATGTGGTTTGAGAAAGTTAAAAAAAGGGGGGTTTCAAATGCATGAGATTCAAGAAAAATGCTAGCTTTATAAGTATGTATGATAATGATAAAACTTGAAAAATTGCATAAATGTAGGATCTCGTTTTTTCCAGCTTTCTCATTTTCGGATCATATAACATTCAAAATTCAAATTAAAAATCCATGTTTTTTTTGGAAACAATAACAATTTACGTTCAGTATCATTGACTACAAATCTTATATTTTTTAAACTATTTTCAAGATTTAAATGAATCCCAAAAAATTAGGAATTTCAAAATAATATTCTAACTCCGTTTATATCGTGCTTTGTCGTCTTCAACATCCATTCCCATTATCAATTATAATTCTTCTTTCTCGTCTTCAATATTACGATTTTTGCATACTATTGACATAACAAATCTGGTGAGTTCATTTTCATAAATCAAAATTTTTAACCTTTCATGGTTGTGTTAGACAGAAAATGGTCCCAAGTGTATTTTAGTCTTTTATTGACTTTTTTTTACTTTCGTTATTTCTGTTTTGATGGTTCTTGAAATGTGATAGGTTGTTACTAAAAGTGTACCAATCAACAAGAAATTGATGATCAGTATGATTGCGAATGATCAACAATGTTGATATTGTTTTTGTATTTGAATGTGTATGTTTTGATTCACATATTACCTCTTTGTTTTTTGTCATATCTAACAAATAACTTTTACCTTTTTGGTCATGTTGGTCATTTTGGTGATTTTCATGGTTGTGTTGGACAGAAAATGGTCCCAGGAGTATTTTAGTCTTTTATTGACTTTTTATACTTTCGTTATTTGTGTTTTGATGTTTTTTGAAGTGTAATGTGTTGTTACTAAAAGTGTACCCATCAACAAGAAATTGATGATCAGTATGATTGCGAATGATCAACAATGTTGATATTGTTTTTGTATTTGAATGTGTGTGTTTTGATTCATAGATTACCTTTTTGTTTTATGTTATATCTAACAAATGAATTTTACCTTTTTGGTCATTTTGGTGATTTTTAGTTTTTTTAGTTTTTTGTTTTTTGTTTGTTTTTTGTTTTTTTTTGCATATAATAGCATCCTACTTTTGTTTTTTGTTTTTTCACATCATACTGTCATTTGTCATGATCTATTTGGTTGTTTTATAATTGCTAAACCACTTCAAAAGAGAGATATAAAACTTTTGGTGACAATTTTAATTTTGAAAGTTCCAGCAGTAATACCACTCTGGTTCTTTTATTTTTACTTTGGATGTCAAATTTTATGTTATTAAAACACTACCTGAATGTTGTTTATGAATTCATGGCGTTGACATAACATTTTTTTTTTGCATGTTTCTAATCAGTGTAGTTAATCTTTTTTTATTTTTCTTAAAATTCAAGTATATTTGTTGTTAATTTTCAGTTTTCAAATAGTTTGTTTGACCCGTAAAGTAAGAAATCAAAAACAGTGGCCGAAGTATCCACTTTTTGGATGATTCAAGTTAATTGAAATGTGTAAATGTATAAATTCGATTTAAAGTAGAGAAAATAACCCTCAAATTTCAATGGTGTTCCAATCAAACCCTCATTGATTTTTGCAAATAAGTTTGTAAAGTTTTGGAATGAACGATCTTTCTATAATTTCATTCTATTGATTTTTGCAAATAAGTTAATTTTTAATATAAGATCTCACTTTTAACGAATGTCATAAAACTACCCCCTCAAAGGTCTAAAGGAGAGCTTTTTTTTTTTTTTTTTTTTTTTTTTTTTTTCCAGTTGTGGTCAATGAAAGAAATTGAAGCTATAAATATAAAATAAATTGAACAAATCGATAATTTTTACCTTTTTGGTCATTTTGGTGATTTTATGTTATTTTTTTTTGCATATAATAGCATCCTACTTCTGTTTTTTGTTTTTTTTACTTTTGTTTTTTTTGGATGGCAAAATGGGCAGATGGGTGATATTTTCATGGTTGTGTTTGACAGAAAATGGTCCTAGGGGTATTTTAGTCTTTAATTGACTTTTTTTTGTTTTCTGTTTTCTCTAACAAATAACCCCTTTATCTTTACATCATTTAGAGGTACTTTATCTAAATAATCCTAACTTAAGGTAAAAGTTTTTTTAGTGAAATCGATTATTTTTACCTTTTTGGTCATTTTGGTTATTTTTTGTGAATTCACATTACTCAGTTAATTGATAATTTCCTGATTGTTGGCTCTCAGATTTTATATAATTGATTTTTTTTGAATTTTGTTGTTCATCTTTATATATCAAGTAAACTTATTATAGATTATATATGCTATTTTAAAAATCTGAGGGGACAAAGAAAATAGAAGTTGTAATTCCCTTTTCAAGTGAACTACAAATTTATTGTAATTCCCAAGTCTTTTCAATATTTATTCTCATTTCATTGACTTTTCTAATTTTTTTTTTTACAGATATGGCTACTTCAAAGATTACATTCATAAAAGACATTGACCCAGTCAATTCGGATGTCACTATCAGAGTGAAAGTATTGAAGTTATGGACACTCAATTCTAAATTTAATGATAACGAAAAGTACTTCATCGAAATGATTTTCTTGGATAAACATGTATATTCTTATTGTTTTACAAAAAAAATTGCATTTTTACATTCATTTTTTTTTTAAATATGCTATTTGATTACAAATTGATAATGTTGTGTTGTATATATTTTTTTTAGGGATCTCTAATTCAAGCTAATGTTTTCCAAAACTTATTTTATAAGTTTGAAAAAAGTCTTCGTGAGGGATCCGTTTATGAAATTACCACCCTCTCTGTTGCAAAATGCAATCCACATCCGAAATGTACCATATTTTATGATCTTCCAAATAAAAGTACCTTTGTAAGGGAAACAAAACTTAAGGATTCTCTTGATTTTCCGGAAAATGTTTTCGGATTATCTTTTGTGGATTTTTAGAAAATTAATTCCAAAGTTATCCCAACCCAAAGATCTGTTGGTACGTTTTCATTTATTTAATAAATACTAATATTTTAATAGTTTACCTAACATTATTTACTAATTTTAATATTAATACAAAATGAATTTCATAGATGTTATTGGCGTGGTTGTCTCCCGTACTACTATTATCCCCTCTGAGGGGGATCTCGACACCTCCCAACTCATCACTGCCTCAATCTTGGCCGGATCAACCAATATCCCATTCTGGTTGACGAGGAGTCCTAAGAACTGGACCTATCGTAACCAGAAATCGCACTTGGAGAATTTGGCGTAAAGCCTCTCCGATCTCAAAACTCTGAGGATCTCCCTCAAATGCTCCTCATGCTGCTCTCTGGATCTCGAATACACCAATATGTCATCAATGAACACGATCACCGAACGATCCAACATCGACACGCACACTCTGTTCGTGAGATCCATGAATGTCGTTGGTGCATTGGTGAGCCCGAAAGGCATCACCACGAACTCATAATGCTCATAACGAGTCCTGAACGCCGTCTTCTGGATATCCTCCTCACGCACCCTCATCTGATGATATCCAGACCTCAGATCAATCTTGGAGAACCAAGACGCTCCCTGCAACTGATTGAATAAATCGTCGATCCTCAGTAAGGGGTAATGGTTCTTGACTGTCAACTTGTTCAACTCCCGGTAATCAATGCACATCCGGTGTGAACCATCCTTTTTCTTGACAAAAAGGATCGACGCTCCCCATGGCGAGCTACTCAGTCGTATAAACCCCTTCCCCAACAGCACCTGAAGCTGCGAGGATAACTCCTGCACCTCTGGAAGCGTAAGGCGATAGGGCACCTTGGCGATAGGCACTGCCCCCAGAACCAAATCGATACGAAACTCTACTTGCCTCTCGGGAGGCACACCCGGCAACTCCTCGGGGAAAACATCCGGGAACTCACGCATATCGGGACCTCATCGACCGACCTCGGTCTCTCTACATCTACTCTCGTATCCACCACATATGCCACAAACCCACTGCAACCCTGATATAGGCTTTGCTTCGCTCTAGCGGCCGAACAAAATGCTGACCCGTAACGGGTACCCTCACCATAAACCATAAGAACTCCCACACTAGGGTCTCGTATGGTCACCAGCTGTCGCTCATAGTCGATAACCGCTCTAAATCTGCTCAACCAGTCCATGCCCACAATGACACAGACATCACCCATCGCAATCGGGACCAAATCAATTGGAAACTCGACGCCGAAGATCTCGAGTACACATCCTCGAATCACATCAGTGGCATACACCGCTCGCTCGTCAGCTATAGAAACTTGCAGAGGTCAACTCAACGCCTCTCGATAGATACTGATGTGCTGACTAAAGGCTAACGACACAAAAGACCGACTCGCAACCGAGTCAAATAACACCAAAGCAGGTACAGAACTCACAAGAAATGTACCCATGCATATCATAATATAAGCATAACACCACAAACTCAAATAGATATATGAAAGAATACATACCAGCCATAACATCTGGACTGCACGGACCTCCTCCGCTGTCAACTGGAAGGCTCTCCCGTGAGCCTTTGGCGCCTCGGCCTTCACTGGCCGATTCTCTGCAGCTCAAACGGCAGTAGGGGCAGATCCCTGTGATGCCCCCTGGGATGACCCCCGCAACTACGGACACTCGGCCTTCCGGTGTCCGGTCTAGTTGCAGTGAAAACAGACTGCAAACCCCTTAGGGCAATCCTTGGCCATGTGCCCCTCCTTGTCACACTTGTAGCAAGACCCTGCTCTATAAACCCCCTCATGACCCTTGCCGCACTTGCCACAAGTGCGGCCTTCTGGTTCCCTGATCTCGAATTGGCAGGCTTGGCTCACTTGGCTACCGGCTAGGACTGAGCCGGCTGCCGATCCCTCCCCTGAGACTCTGCCTCATCTTTAGCCTGAATCTCCAGCTCTATCTCCCTCTTCCGAGCATTTGCCTGGAGCTCGGCAAATGTCCGGTACGACGAGTTCGCCACGAACTGTCGTATGTCCCTCCTCAGAATACACAAATACCGACTCATACGTGCCTGCTCGGTATACACGTGCTTAGGGCAGAACATCGCCCCTCATGGAACATCCTGGTGATCACAGTAACAGACTCAGTACTCTGCTTGAGGGTCAGAAACTCCTGGGCCAATCGCTCCCTCTCCACCGGGGGAACGTACTCATCACGAAACATGGCGGTGAACCTCTCCCAGGTCACCGCAACAAGCTCAACAGGCGAATAGTGCGCTGTAACAAACTTCCACCAGTCCTTCGCTCCCAAGCGAAGCTGGTTCAGTGCGAACCGAACCCTCAGATGCTCCGGACATGAAGACGTATAGAATCATCCCTCAATATCAGAAAACCATCTCATCGCAGCAATCGGATCATGCATCCCATCAAACTCTGGTGGCTTCATGTTGCTGAACTCTCGGAACAGCAACGAATCACCACCCTGAGGTCTGGCAGCAGCAACAACTGCGGTAGCTGCAGCGGTTGCAGCCTCAGTAACCGCTGCGTATCTCTCATCAAAAGTCTCAATCAACGTGGTCTTAATAGACCCGAACATCTCTGGGATCTCTGCGCGGATGGCAGCAGCCACCTCCTCATGAATCAACCTGTGGATATCCTCATCACTAATACCACTGCTCTCAGGTGTGTGGCGTGTCCCAACCATGATGTCTCTCTGAAATACAACACAAAATATCAGAAACTCACTCGAGTGTACACACACTCGATATCCCATTCCTACTTGATCCCTGGTATCCTAAGGATTCTTACTTGGGTTGCGCACTGATCCGGTGTCTTCAGTAGTACGGGCCCAATACTACCGTCCACACCGCTTCAGTATTCGCCCCAAGTCCTCCTCCTTGGATTCCAAATCCCTAGTACTCTACTCTCACTATGCATAGTCTACTCTCTAGCAGATCTCTCATAGCTCTTCGCTGCTATCTACTCACTCTCAAGCATCTCCTAGTAGCAAAACCCCTAGGCTAAGGCATCACAAATCAGGCCACTCTATTCCTAATAGGAATACCTAGCCTACTCTAGCATGCATAACATATTATCTCATATCTCATATCACATAATATAAGGGTATTTTGGGAAATCACCGTTCGGGCGCTGGCTGATCGTACACACTGCTCTGCTCTGCTCTTTTCAAAACCTTTTTACTCTTTTAGAAAAATTTGTTTTATTTCGAAAAATCCCTCAAATCCTCAGTTTGAGTTTAAATGCACTCGAAGGTGCATCCGAATCCCTCAAACCAAGGCTGATACCAACTTGTACCACCGTAATATTTTTCAAACAATTTTTCACATTTTAAAAACATATTTTTATTCATAAACATTATAAAATCTCATCGTTTCACATATCAATCCATATAACACAACCCAAGATCATAAAGTATAAAGACTTCTCATGTGTGTACTGATCATGTGGGCGCCTTCCCGCAATCCTCACTGGTACCTGAAACACATAACACCAAACACTGTAAGCATAAATGCTTAGTGAGTTCCCCAGAATACCAGATGCAACACATATTAGCCACTCAAGGCTATAACTCTGTATGACCCTCTGGTCAAAGTGTCTTAGTGGGACCCTCCAGTTCCATAACTCTATGGACCCTTTGGTCCTAACTCTGTGACCATTCGATCCTAACTCTGTAAACACTGAATCACATATAGCACATAATCACATAGATAACACATAGCATACAATATTCTTTGTCACATAACTCTAATTACCTCTCTAGGTAAAGTATAGTGAGAAGACTCACCTCGGATAACTCGGTAAACTTTGGACTTTGAAATACTGCACTAGCCTCCGCCTACTCACATAAATAATTACTCTAATTAATACAACTTCTAAAGGCTAGGCTAACCCCTCTCTATAAGTTCCCTAAGAAGGGTAAAAGACCATTCTACCCCTCTAATGGCTCATAAGTCCAAACACTGACTAAACCCTAAAAGTCAAAAAAAGTCAACGGTCAAACTTTGACCAGACTCGTCGAGTGCACTCGTGTGACTCGGCGAGTACATGCGTGTCCTCTTCGTCCCTGGTCCTCACTCGACTCACTGAGTCCACCCCACACTCAACGGGTTATCACAAGTCGCGAATCGCGGGGCAACCCGACTCGACTCGTCGAGTCCCTTATGGGCTCGACGATTTCCTCCCATGAAAACACTCATCTGACCTCCTGAGGTCAGATCTGCTTCTCTAATCTATAGATCTGACTTTCCCATGACCAATAAACACGTAAAGGTCGAATCTTGGTACACATGCAAGGCACTCTAGGCTTATTTTGGTGAAATCTCTTCTAACATGGCAACCTATGTCCATTTCCTCCATATAACCACAAAAAGCAGCATGGTTCAGGCTCTTTGGACCTCAAAAGGTCCAGATCTAGAGTTTAGCACTCAATGGGACACTATACTCATCTAAATAAGCCATAAAAGGGTATAGAAAACCCTAAATTCAATGCTCTTAAGCAAAAAAGAAGGATAGGATCGAATAACTACCTCAAACTTGAAGATTCAAGCTGGAAACCCACTGAAATGCAATCCTATTGAAGCGATGTATTCGGTTAACCCGCTAAACACAAGTCGGGTTGACCATCCATTAACCGAGATTTCACAGTTATCAAAATTCAAATTTTTCTAATTAAATCCTCTCTATTAAATGAAGGTTTTTTTTGCCACTTGTCAAATTCTCAAGAGTTTTTCCACTTGTCATTTTTTTCGAATTTCCATTTTTTAAAATAAAATTTCATATAAAGAAAGAAAATCATTCTATTAATTTGATAATAAAGTCTTATAAATGCTCTAAAGAAGATTTGATTTTTTTATAAATGTTTTACAAGATTACATATGTAAATTTATTATTTTATAAAATATTTAATATTTAAATATTGATATTACCATTCTTATTTTTAATAAACCCGTGTAACGGTCTCACAACTAGTATACTATAAAAAAAAACAAAACCTTTTACCCATGCAAAGCATTTTGCATGGGCCTTTTCTAGATTATATAAAGTCACAAGGGACGACGAATATATGTGATTGGTCGATTGGGTATTTGTTTCACAGTTACGCGTATAAAAATTGATTCATCTCCACCGTAGGGTTGCAGTACAGCGTAGAGGCGGAGGAGAAGCCGGCAAATCAGGGGACGATTGCTTCACCTAATAACGGTAATCGTGAAAACCTAATCTTCCGTCCGAGTCTACTAATTTCATTACTGTGTGATTTATGATACGGATCCCGATCCCGATCCCGATTCGAGGACAATGGTTTTGTTTAGTTATTTTCTAGGGTTTGTTTTCTGTGTTTCTTTCTGATATAAGTTTCAACGATTCATCGACTCTGAATAAACTAAGTCTGTTTATTTTGCATCAAATTTAGGCGTGAAAAAGTTTCAAATTGATCGAAAAAATTAGTTTTTTTTTCTTCACTGCTGATAATCGGGATGCCTTTACAAAGTTGTTTCATTTTCATTTTCATCCTAGTTTGGTTAGGTTTGGTTTGAAGGGGGACAAGAAAAGTCGATTATTAATGTAAAATTTCTGTATGTGTTGATTTCACCATGCTTTTACATGCTTGTTTCATGGATATGCCGAGTAATTGGATAGAATACATAAATAAATAATCTCTTGGTAACATATTTTTGGTATTTGTTAACTTTCTTGATTGTTTTTATTCAGCTCATTTTGTACTTGTTTGCTGCTATTACGGATTTTGTTTGTTCATAAACTTCATTGCAGTTTTGTTATAGAAATTAAATAAATCGTCTTGGTGTTTTTATTTTTATTTTTTATTTTTTTTTTTACCATTTCCAACCCAGAAAGTCAACAAACTGTATTGATTTTGGGCTTTGGTTTTTGTTCTCAGCTTTCTAATTCTATTGTGCAGCAGGGTTCAAAAGTCAACAAACTGCAGATGGATGGGGAAAAGAAGAATGACTCAGGTTTGGATGTAATTATTACTTTCTTTTGCAAGAAGATACTGTAAATATGCTCAATTAGAATTTATATTAATAACAAACTGGTAATTGTTTGTTATATATACTGAACTAAAATTTTTTGATGCAGGGAAGGTGACACAAGGACAGTGTGAATCCAGGTTACTTACTAGTAGATATATTTTAATTATTTTTTGAATGAATGATAATATCTTAAAAATATGGAGAATGATAAGTTTGGCGGGAGAATATTCTCTAAAGTTTTGTATTTAATCTTTGCATTCTAAAGTTAATATTTTTCAGTAGCACTTTAAGTTTGGTGAAGGATTTAAATAAATTTATGAGGGATGTTTGGTCTATGTCAAAGATGCATGAAAGTATTGGCGCTTGTGTAGAATATATGGAAGAGGAGTTGCCAAAATATCTATACAAGGTACATTGTCCGTTTGAGATTCGAGAGCATGATGAACCAAGAACTCTCAAACCAGAGTCATTTCTACCAACTTTTAATGAAGATTTTGATGAAGATGAATTTTGCTATTGGATAGAAGATGTAGAAAGTGGTTTCGAGTATTGTGATGTTGCAGAGGATGAAGAAGTAGAAGTTGTAGTCAGATGCACATTGCCACGTGATGGAGAGGCTTTCAAATGGTGGCAAGGTATCCAAGAGCTAAGCAAGAAAGTCGATGAAAAACATCCCATTGGGTGGGATGAGATGAAGAGGTTGTTTATGGCTAAATACCTTTATCCAAAAGATTGTTTGATTGGTAGCTCTAACAAAACATCCTAACTTTCTTACACCCAAGGAAATGGAATTGCATCTATTTGGAATTTAAGGAAATTAAAATCCTTTTGGCTTTTTGTTTCAACTTTTTTTGTATATGGTAAAATTACTAAACATATCCTTTTTTTTTATCTTCTTTCGGCTCAAATATAACAAACCTCCTCTATAACATCGGCAATGGCTAAACTTAACATTCTAGCCTTGATATCTCATATGCCATGAAAACCTTTTTACTTTGTGAATCCTAATAAAACTCAATTCAACCTGTTATTTATTCATTTAACTAGATATATACTATACTGTTTGATTAAAAAAATTTATATATGAAGATATAAACATTAAGTATTTTTTTTACAAAAAACATTAAATATCAATGTGTAAATATTAAGTATTTTTAAAAAAAATCAAAATCTATATAAACAAAATGATGAATAAATGAATAATTCAATTTATATTAATAAAAAACTATAGAAAAATAATTATATTTTGGCCATATAATCTTTTTTTTTTAATTTGTCAATAAAAACAATAAAGTTTGATTATTTTTTCTATGTAAACTATTTTGCCTAAAATGATAATGAATTTTGAAAAAAACATGCTAATTTTGAATTAAATATATTAAGAATTAAGGAAACATATTAAAATTTGAAAATATAAGAAAACAAATTAATAACATATTGATATTTTCTATAACCTAAAAATTAAAATAGTTAATTAAGAAAATAAAAAATTACCACAAAATGGCAAGTAAAAATCATTTTTTAAGAATTATCCACAGAATTACATGTATCCAAATACATAAAAATATGACATGTGGCAAATGATTTTGATTTATTAGTATAGATATACATTTTATAGAATATAACATCTTTATAAGATGTAACTTAAAAAAATAAAAGCCTAGTAGTCATAGTTAGAGTATTTTGAAGATCCAGTGGTATTTCTTGTAGTTACTAAGCCCTATATGTTATTCATATGTCAATAAAACTTTTGAATATAGCTTATGAAGACATTGCTAGTAATTAAATTAATCTCTCTATTTTAATAAAAAAAAAAAACAGTTTTTACACATGTTTCTTCTCCTTTCATTTAAGTTAAAAGTTAAATTACCAACTTATCTATGTCTTCCTAATTAATGTAGATATATAAAATAATACTAGGTAAGAGACTCATGGAAACCACGAGATTATAAGATAGACAACGAAAGTAGATTAATAAAATTAGAAATTTTAATAAATTCAATACTAAACTATGTTAAAGTATGTTTGTCAATGTTGGATGATATTGCACTTTAATAAATGAGACCGGAAGTATTGGAATACGACAAAGTATGGAAACATAAAAGATTATGAAAGTTATAATGGCGAAAGATATGAAATAAGACTTTGATAATCTTCATTTGTTTGTTTTATAAAATTTTACTTTTAAAGTAGATAGATAGGTATTGGCAATATATTTAGTACAATACCATGTTAAGAACTACTTAGAAAGTCCATTACTAAATTGGGAAAAAATTTAGGGATGGCAATTATCTGTTTCTATGCTTTCAAAATTTTGCATTTTAGCCCAAAAAGCTCATTTTTAGGCCAACGAAAGTCATATTTTTTTAGCAGCCAAGACAATATAATAGCTTTTCTTTTAAACCTTTATAATTATATCTTTATTTATGAAAATTAAAACATTTATTGTAAAACAAACTAATATGGATACTTTAATGTAAAGATAAACAAGTTAAAGATCATTTCATCCAATTACATGAATGATGCTAATGATAAAAGCATGTTTGCTTTTATAATCATATCTTTGATCGCGAAAAGGAAAACATTCGGTGTAGACATGAAAAGTTTTAGAGTTTGCTTATACTAATATCTATTTTGAAAAGCTTATTTTATAGATATATAGATTTTGAATGCTTAAGACATGAACCATAACAAAAAAATAATTTTTTGATAGGTAAAGGTAAATAAATGGCGAGGGTACTACGTACCAGGTGGTGCGCAAAAAACTAATGTGCGCAAAAAACTGATGAGGCTGAACAAACTATTGGAGAAAGAGAGAAAGAGAAGACGAGTAAATAAAAGGTTGATGCTTCTAGCATTTATAGTGCAATATTTTGAGGAAGATCTAGAACTCAAAAGGTTTGAATGTAAAAGCTGAAATCTTGAAATGAAGTTGGAAAGTTTGGCCGAGACTGAAATTGACAACTGATCCTTCATTATTGCAAAAAATCTCCATTGGTTCCTTTATGGACGACACAACTCCAAGGTCTCGAATGTTGCTTGCTTTGTGCTTTTAGGAGTTCTAGTTATCTTTAGCTAACTAGTAAACGAATATGCCAAGTTACATATTACAAGGACTAAATAATTTCAGAAGGTTAGGTTTAGTCATATTTTGCAGCTTTTGTCTGAGTCCAACCGTTGTAGGAAGAGATCTCTCGTTCGAAGAATTATCTGATCTTAGTAATATGTAATGGTATTCACGATCTAGTTAGGGAGAGATGGTTGGAACTTCTTATGCAACTGATGGCAAAGTGTGGGCTGGAGATTACCCTAGGGCAAGCCTAGGATGAGATTAGTGCGAAAGCAACAATAGTGAAAAGGGACTTAGTAAAGTGAAGGCAAGCCTTGAGGAAAGTATGGATAAATGTGGTGATGGGTTTTGAGCATTCTAACACTCCTATGGTGTACATGCAACCCTAGAAACCTTGGATCTATGTTTTCTCTAATATACATGCATATTTGATTTTTCCAAGGTTTACTTCCTATCTAGCATGACATGGGGAACATGTAATATAAAACTAGTGGAAGAACATACCTTTCCTGTTGCTTGAATTCCTTGATGACTTTGTGAGCCTAGCACCCCAAATGTGATGCCTCAAATGCTTCACATAACACCACAACACTTAGAATAACTTGAGAGAAACACACACTTGCACAAAATTCGGCTAGCCCTCTTGCTTATATCTTAGTGCCGAAAATGAGCCACCATGGGGTCCTTTTATAGCTGTGTCACAAGTAGGGTTACACCATGTAAACTCTAATTGACATGACTTTTCATTTCCTATGATCCATGGGTTTATTATGCCCATGGATTATCCATGGAGCACCACATGGGTTTTAGCCCAATTCCATAAACCATGGATCAGTAGTCCATTATATAAGAATGGATGATTTACACAATCAACCCTATACATTTAATTAGTCTCTTTTTGATCACTAAATTAATTCCAAATTAATTCTTGATCAACACTAATTAAATAATATTATTAATATATTAGAACTTATAATATATTAATAATCTCTAAGTGTCCTTTTTTCTCTCATTATAGTGTACTTATGTGTTACAATGTCATGCAACCCAAATAGACCATGTCAGGTCGGTTCAAGTACATACCAAATATAGTTATGGACTTAGACACTATATCCAACAGTCTCCCACTTGGATAAGTCTAATAACTATGTTTGCAGACATGACTTCAGAATCCGACTAGCAATCGTAGCTCTTTCAAAGTCTCTCGGAATTGAGATGATGATGATACGCCATTTAAGATAAGTGATCATATAATCCTCTGCTCTCAAGATATCAGCCGGACAAACACATGGAACATGGTCTTACTTATTGTCCAACATTTGTTTCTTGATCTCTGATTTGTTTCGACATAGAAATAAATTGAACACATAAATTAGGTTCTGATCGGTCCCGGTACATAAGTCAAAACCAAATCATCGAGGGGCCCAGATATCGCTTCTATTGCTAGAAAGAACAGATAAACTTCGACTCACATGCTTGTACTGACTACTTGTTGAATTATGCACAAAAGCACGTTTTATAACATCGAGTTACCAATGCGTTTTCGTACAATCAATGGATAACCAACTCATAGTCAACAACTCATATCTCTAGGTTTGAAGATTTATATGATATTACCGTCTCACGATCACTCGAGATAAATTCAATGAAGTGATGCAAGTGAGCGTGTGTTGAATCCAATACTCATGCCTTATGAGTACTCATGAATGTTGCAGCAACCATTGCTATGTCTAATGCACTTTAAACAAATCATACAAGCCAAATTCATGACAATATTAAATCAATACCTAGTTCCCAAGTATGACTGATTGTAGAGAGTTTAAATAGTAACATAATTATTCTGGAAGTCAAAACATGCAAAATTGAAACAATAGTAAACGATTAACATAGGATAGTAACACTTTACTCATAAATAAATAAAAACTTTTATTTAATCATCAAATGTTAATTACATTTTACAAGTTTTAGAAAACTATCTAATTATTAAAACTAATATCATCCTTCAGCCCGATGCGCCTTGCATGCTGTAAATGCTTAACCCTACCCAGTCCCTTCGTGAGGGGATCTGCAAGGTTCTCATCTGATGATACCCTCCTTGCCACGAGGAGTCCTTCTTCTATTCGATGTCTGATGAAATGGTATTTTCTATCAATGTGCTTGGATCTTCCGTGATCCCTTGGTTCCTTAGCTAAGGCAACCACACTTTCGCTGTCACAAAAAATTTCCATTGGCTCTTTTATAGCTGGTACAACTCCAAGGTCTCCAATGAAGTTCTTCAACCATATTGCCTCCTTTGCTGCCTCGCTTGCTGCTATATACTCTGATTTGCAAGTTGAATCAGCTACTGTCTCCTGCTTGGAACTTTTCCAAGTAATTGCCCCTCCATTTAGGATAAAGACCTAGCCTGACTGAGAGCGGAAATTATCCCCATCAGTCTGAAATCTGACATCGTTATATCCTTCTACTCTCAAGTCATCACTACCCCCGAGGGTTAGGACCCAGTCCTTAGTCCTCCGCAGATACTTGAGAATGTTCTTTACCGTAGTCCAACGAGCTTTGCCAGGGTTCCCTTGATATCTACTGACCATGCTCAAAGCAAAGGCCACATTAGGGCGAGTACAAGTCATAGCATACATGATGGAGCTTACAAAGGAAGCATATGGTATATGACTCATCTCAGCTGTCTCAGCCTCTGTACTCGGACTCTGAGTCTTACTCAGCTTGGCATTACTTTGGATAGGTAATTCACCTTTCTTGGAATCTTCCATGTGAACCTCTTCAGCACCTTATCCAAGTAGGTACTTTGACTAAGTGCAATTAGTCTCTTACTCCTGTCTCTCAATATCCTTATCACTAGGATATAGGCAGCTTCTCCAAGGTCCTTCATAGCGTAACACTTCCCAAGCCATAACTTAATTAACCTCCTGCAAGGTTGGGATGTCATTTCCTATGAGTAGTATGTCATCCACATACAACACCAAAAAGCTAACTATACTCCCACTAGCCCTAACATATACACATGACTCATCCTTGCTCCTCGAAAAGCCAAACTCTTTGACTTTCTCATCAAAGCAAAGATTCCACCTGCGAGATGCATGCTTCAATCCATAAATGGATTTCTCAAGCTTATACACTTTATTAGGGTATTTTGCATCGACAAAACCCTTTGGCTGAGCCATGTAAACATCCTTAGCCAACTTTCCATTAAGGAAAGTGGGTTTGACATCCATTTTCCATATTTCATAATCATGAAATGCAACAATGGCCAACAAAACCCTAATCGACTTGATCTTCGCTACTGGTGAGAAGGTCTCATCATAGTCAACTCCTTGAGTTTGAGTAAAGCCCTTCGCAACCAGTCGCGCCTTGTAAGTGTGTACCTTCCCATCCATTTCAGTCTTATTCTTGAAGATCCATTTGCACCCAACTGTCTTACGACCTGGTACATTGTCAACCAAGTTCCAAACTTGATTGTCATACATGGACTGAATCTCACTGTCCATAGCCTCCTTCCATTTAGCAGACTCGGGGCCTTCCATGGCTTCCTTATAATTATTAGTTTAATCCAAATATATCAGTGTACTATCACTGATAAATGTATCACCTTCAGTAGTGATGTGATAATCATAATAAAAATCAGGCGTGTTTGTAACAGCCCAAAATCTCAAGTATTGTTAAATTGCATTTTGGGGTGTTTTAAAGGGGAGACTCGGCGAGTTGGAGCCAGACTCGCCGAGTAGGGTCGCAGAATTGGTCGCGGGTTCGCGACTGGACTCGACGAGTCCAGGTATGGACTCGGCGAGTCGACGCTGTTCAGCGGAAACCCTAGCCGTTTCGTATTGGGTCGTATTTAAGGGTTGTTATGTCGTCATTTCACGTCTTTTGGCCGATTGTGGAGAAGCCTAGACGACTGTGGCATCTGGAGCAAAACTTGAAGGCCACTATTGACTTTGAAGGAATTGTGGTGCAAGAAGAGGAAGGGTTTTGGCCAAAGGAAGAGCAAGGAGGTCGAGTTCTGAGGTTTGGGGACACGGAGAGTATGTTTTCAGGTAAGGTTTCGGATCATTCCTGTTATTTTGATGTGTACACGAATTTAGGGTTTATGAAACCCATTTGGAGATTTGATGGATTATTATGTTGTTATACAAAGGTTTCTACCCTAGTAATAGGATGATTAGAGGTCCAGAAGTCCCATGAGTGTGTATCTCGGGAAAAACGTATCTCAGGAAGCAGTTGGATCGACTGCATGGCGTGGACTCGCCGAGTCGGATGATCAGACTCGGCGAGTAGCTTGAAGATTCACTGGGACTCGCCGAGTTGTTCTTCAGACTCGGCGAGTGGAGTCGGGGTGGCCCCGCGATTCTTCCAGGAGTGACTCGTCGAGTCAAAGAGGATACTCGACGAGTAGAAGGGGAATCTCAGAGGATTGAAGGACGACCAGACTCGCCGAGTCGCCAGGGAACTCGCCGAGTCCAGTCGAGCTGACATTGGACTGTTGACCAGAGTTGACTGGTGTGATTTCTTAGGGTCAGTTAACGTGGAAGATAGAAGTATTAAATAAGGGATATATGATGTTACAGGGAGCTTGTAGCTCGGAGGATCAAGTGCAAGGGATTTTAGGAGTTGCTATCTTCCAGTGTCCGCGAGGTGAGTCTTCTCATTATACCTCACCCGGAAGGGTTTGATTGTGTGACCGGAAGGTCAAGTATGTTATGTGTTATGTTTATATGCTATAAATGGAAAGTTAGCTGCTATGCGTGATATACATGCTTATATATGGGCCGGAAGGCAAGGTATTATGTGACAGGAAGGTCAGGTATGATATATGATATATGTGCTTTATGTGTTAGAGTATTTGTATTATGTGTTATATACGTGTATGGGCCGGAAGGCAATTATCTTGTGGACCGAGAGGTCCGGGCCGGAAGGCAATGTTATGTGGATCGAAAGATCCGGGCCGGAAGGCAATGTTATGTGGATCGAAAGATCCGGGCCGGAAGGCAATGTTATGTGGATCGAAAGATCCGGGCCGGAAGGCAATGTTATGTGGATCGAAAGATCCGGGCCGGAAGGCAAAGTTATGTGGACCGTAAGGTCCGGGCCGGAAGGCGTATGTGCGTAAGGTATATTGGGGAACTCACTAAGCTTCGTGCTTACGTTGTTTATGTTATGTTGTTTCAGGTTCTTACAGTAACGCGGGATGGCAACGGTTCGATTGTACACACCGAAGAAAGAGTTGTGTTTTGGAGGATCCTGGTCTTCTTTTATAACGGAAATGAAACTACGTTTTGTAATTTGAATGTGAATAAGATTTTAAACAAGTGTTTTTAATATTAAATTGATTAATTAAATGAAAATTTTATTTTTGGAAATCTCGGTGTTACAAATTGGTATCAGAGCCTTGGTTTGAGGGATTCGGACGCACCTACGGGTAAATCTGGACTCAAACTGAGGAAGTAAGAAAAAGTTTTCCAAATAAATGGTTTTCTAAAGGTGAATAAGAGTTCAAAGAGAAAGCAAGAAAGAGCAGTGTGTACAATCAGCCAGAGCCAAACGGTGATTTCCCAAAATACCCTTACTTTTGTATTATGAAATATCTATTATGCACTTTATGAGATATTATTGCTAGAGACAGGCTAGGTATTTCACATCTTAGGACTAGAGTGGCCTGATTTTGTGATGCCTTAGTCTAGGGTTTGCTGTTATATGTGCGTTATGCTGTTGTGTGTATGTGATGAGTGAGAGTATCCAGTTGGAACGCACAAGGGGTAAAGCTACGGGGTACAGAGGTACTTCCGAGGATGAGCCGAGAAGGTGGAGCTACCACAGATGGGGAGTCCTATGTATGCTTCAATGCTCGAATGCTGCTTGCTTTGTGCTTTGTGGAGTTATCGATGATGGGAGTCAGCTACTAAGTGAGTATGACGATACTCAGGAGGTAGAGGGCTGGCATCATTAGGAACTCTTCAGCAGCTGATAGCAAAGAAGTGGGAGGACAGCGGAAGGGACTAGGGAGTAAACCTAGCCAGGTGAGTGCGCGGGTAGAGTAGAAGATTTCGCTGGAAAGCGAGCACACGCGATGAGATGGGTGAAAGAGCAGGTTTATCAGCTACTTAGGAACTCTGGGATGGTCCGTGTGGAAAGTATGGGTAGATGTGGCAGGTAGTATGGGCCCGTACTACTGAAAGCAGAGGACCCATACTTGATACAGGGGGCATTCTGAAGGTCCTAAGGAACAGATTGAGGAGTGGTGCTATGGTTCAGGTACCATACACTGAAGCATGTTGAGGAAGGATGTCATGGGATGAATACCATGGTTCGTAGTGGATGATGTTTGTGACTATCTTGTTATCCGGTTATCGATCGGACGAGCACGAGCGAGCAGGATGCGAGGATTCGCGAGATCCTGCGTGATGAGATTGCTGCATTGTTGCGGGCTGAGTCGCCAGAATTGTTTGGGTCGATCAGGACCACTATGATTGAAGTAGTTTGATGAGCGATATGCGGCTTTCGCAAGAGACGGCTGCCGCGGCGGTTACAGCGGCTGCAGCAACGGCAGAGAAAGGGGCTAGTCGGGGTTTTTAGTATCGGGACTTCTATCGTGCGAAGCCTCCCACATTCGATGGAGTTCAGGACTCGATTGTTGCTATGAGATGGTTATCAGACGTGGAGGGGTATTTCTCCATGGGTTTATGCCCTGCTGATCAGAGGGTGAAGTGTGCTCTGAACCTATTGAGGCTCGGGGCGAAGGATTGATGGAGATTGACTACGAGGTCATTTTCCGATGCGCCGAGGACTGCGGTTTTATGGGATCAATTCATAAAGATGTTCAGTACTCGCTATGTTCCGCGAGATGAAAAGGAGAGATTGGCTTGGGAATTCCTTAAGCTGAAGCAGGATTTGGAGTCGGTGACTGAGAGCACCGGGATGTTTATTGAGAGGGCGACGTTTGCCCTGAGTTCGCTTCGGAGCAGGCTCAGATGCCCCGATATCCGAGTATGCTCAAGGGGGGTATCAGACAGCTCGTGTCTGCGCGGAGGCGCGAGGCCGTGTTGGTATCGCAGGAGGCCGCCATGTGGCGTGAGTTAGAGGTTGAGTTGCAGTTGCGTGAGATGAGGCAGGCCCCGATGCAGTCGCAGTCGGCGCCGAAACGGTCCATGACCGTAGACGTTAGAATGGGGGATCGGAGCGGTCACACTTGTGGGAAGTGTGAGAGAGATGGCACCGGAGCTTGTTGGCCCAGTGGTGCATGCCGCAAGTGCGGAAAGGAGGGGCATGGTGCACGGGATTGTCGGCAGTCAGTGCCAATTCGGATTCAGGATTTATTATCAGTGTCGGCAGGTTGGACATTTGAGGGTCAACTGTCCACAACTTTCTGCAGGACCGGTGCAGGCTCTAGCACCGGCCACCTCGAGGAGTTCAGGAGGAGGACAAGATGGAGCGGAGCCCCAAGGGCTCAGGGTTGTGCTTATTGGCTTGCGACAGAGGGAGACGGTGCAGTGCCGGAGGCAGCTGCGGGTATGAGGCTTTCTTGATGTATTGATCGCCTTGCGTTGATTGTGGCGTATTGTTCGTGCTGGTGTCTTGTGTGGATTTCGATGCGGCATTCGTTGTTTCGCGGGTTGGGCATGGTTATGGATTGGAGCTTCAGGTTTTCGCTTTGGCATTCGTTGTTCCCTGATGGGTTAGTATGGTTATAATTGGTGTTTTGGTGCCGGTACCCTTGTGCGGTTTTCGATGCGGTATTCAACCTTTGGCAGGTTGTGGGTTTGGTTAGGGGTTATTGCTTGGAAATTCCGTTGGTCATCGTTCGTGGGGGTTGATAGTGGAGATGCGGCACTGGGTTGAACGACGAGTAGCATCTGCAGTTGTGGAGTGGATAATTGAAAGATCGGATTCTTTTGAGCGGATCGATCAGGGAGGAGATGTGTTTGCTGAGGGTTGCTTACGCTTGTGGGAAGCAGTCAGTGGGTAAATGTCCTTTTTGTGCAGGATTGTTCTGAAAGGTCGTTAATGACGATCTGTGGCAGTTAGTCAGTGCTTTAGTGGGGGAGAATTGGAGAATTCTCCGGGAGATCGATGAGTATGTGAGGGTGCTTAGCTGTTGGGATTCAGCAGTGTTTGTCAGCGCAGAGTATAGGCCGACGAGAGCGAGTGTTGAGTATGCGGGGCGAGATACAGACCTAGGGCATTTGATTGTGAAGGCCTGAGAGGAGGTCGGGATCAAGCTTGGGTAGGTGATCGGAATTTTGCTGTAACAACCCGTTATTTCCAGGCATTATGAACCGAGTCTTGTAACCCTTTTTGAATGTAATGGGAAAATCATCGATAAATGAATTATTCAAAAGCTTTGATTTGGAGTACGCTATGTAGTAGATATCGTCTTAAAAGTTCCAAATATATAAAGAACGTCCAAATCTGACTTCGCATGGGGAAGTTATGATTTTTCAAAGAAATTCCTTAAAAACGATTAGTTATAAAATAAATAATAAAAAAATTAATTTTTGGATTTTGCCAACGGAGTCTAAACGAAAGTTGTAGATCGTAGTCTCACCTACGCGTGGATATAAAGACCATCGAAAACGGAGTTCGTATGAAGAAGATATGAATTTTTGAAGTTTATTAAATAAATTAATTATTTATTTAATTCAAAATTCGGATATTATCCGAAGAGGAGTAGCGTCCTTCTCCGAAGTACGCGCTGCGTACTCCTATACGCCCCGCGTAACCGAGAGGATTGGCCTCGGATCGTCCACGTCGCCATATCCGAGGAAGCCGACCCGTCCGACCCGTCCGACCCGTCCGAACCGACGTCCCATCCGACCCGGCGTCCCATCCGACCCACCTCCCCAGCAACCCGTCCCATCCGACCCGAGAACCCAACAACCCGTCCCATCCGAACCGAGGCAGTCGAGGCTTCGGTCATGCATGACGTACGCGTACGCAGCGCGTACGAGCGTACGCCCCGCGTACCGAGGCAGACTTGCCTTCCTATAAATAGAATGCGAGGGTTTCCAAAGAAAGGGTTCATTTCTCTTCTCTCTCTCTCAACATTTCCTCGTTTTCCGTGTCCGTTCAAACCCGAAGCCCTGGTCTTTTTGGCTCAAGTCCCGAAGGCCGATCCTACTCCCGAGATTCCCGAGAATCCCAAGAAAAGTCAGTTTCCCGAGACGAAACTCTGCCCGGTTTTCCACCTCACAATCTTCAAACTATCAAGTGAGTTCATATCCCCTTCAAACACTCTTTAAATACATTTTAAATGTTTTATACTCTTTTTGGGGAGGAATACAAGTATACACATGAATAAAATCGTGTGAAACATTAACCTTTTCATATACTTTTCATACTGTTGTTTTAACTATCTTGTGAAGCTATTATGATACAAAACCCCTCACAACACAGCTTTACCCTCTTTGGGATACAATATGTTTATAAATAGAAATATGTTTTATTTATACGTTTACATACAAACACATCATATCAAGGGTAACATTCCTTACTAAGTCATTTCATGCATTCAAAGAACTTATGATTATGCTTTGTCAAACATTGTGAAAGAGGTTAAACTTTGCATACAAACTACTACCTTATTACAGACTTAGTTGAGAATCCATGAGTCGTGTATATCTTCAAACGTTACTTTCTTTATTAGAAAATAATGCTGCAAGTCCTGTCTATAACCAGAGTCTCCCGTTCGGAGAACGTGTCAAATGTGTATAGATCTATACGGGAAGTCATGATCCCGCGCCCTGACTGTTAGCTACAGTCCGTCTTTTGGGGTGACAGTTGTCATAACGCTACGACGCCTGAAGAACGTCGCTACAGGCATATTATGTTTAGTATGGTTATAAAACTCATCGGATATACAATTATTATGGTATTATGCTTTTATGAACAAGTAGTCATTAAAACTACTCTTCATTTAATAAGGGCGATTTTCGTATAGCTTTACTATGTAAAACTATGACACGACTTACAAGCACGTCGCTTGCTTGCGATTTTCGGTCTTCAAGACTGCCAGTTATGTCAGGAAATTAAGGGTTTTTCCTGTATACAAACCAAACAACTAATAGGAAAATAAGGGATTTTCTCGGTAAAATTAGTTGCAATTTACATCACGAACATTCATATGCATTTCATACTTTTATAGGAAAATAAGGGTTTTTCCGGAAAACATGCAAACACTTTCGAATGGCATACACCTTCTCAAAACACCACTTATGAATTCACCAACTTAAATGTTGACACTTTTTCTTTGAAATAACTTGTATTCACAGGAAACCACTAGCCAGGTAGCAACTACTTCTGAAGACTAACGCACTGGCGTTAGTAACATATTTTGGATCACCATTTTATATTTGATTTCTTTTGCAAACATGTAACACCTACAATCATGTAAACTTTTCAAACATATTTATATTATGGTGGTGTGTACTTTCCTTTCTATGAACTGTTATGATACTGAATATGACGTCCTCCGCCCCCGAACGATTCCGCCGTTCTGGTTTGGGGGTGTGACAGATTGGTATCAGAGCATCGTTTATAGTGAATTAAGTATATCAAAACCATTTTTTTTTATATACAACTATAAACTCAACTGGGCAAAAAGCACTCTGAGAAGAGTCATACTTTTGAAATTAAATCTATTTAGTTTTTGTAAAGTAAGCATGCATTCATTTAGTAATGAATAACAGTTCCACATCGTACCATATTAGAAGTATTATTAATGAGTTGTGCAGTACAGGTACGCCTTGGGACACGTAATCGGAACTGGGAAGGATATAGCCTGATCAACTATATTTGTCCGAGAGCCGACTAACGTGTGCCGAGGGGTGTCTGCAGTGGACAACAAATTTTAAAAACTTACCAAACCGTTATTAGAATCAAACACAATAATTTAAATGCTATAGGAGTAATTGCTATTTAAACTAACTTACATGTTTTGCATGTTCCGACTTTATTCAATTCTTATGACCCTATTTCTCGTACAGTCAAATGGCTGGATTTCACCACCCCAATGACCCCTACTTTCCCAAACCACGGCAACGGAGGATGGATCGAAGATGATCCAGAAGAGGATGAGGAACCCATAGAATTGGGTGATGACTCCGGTACTGACTCAGAACCTGAAGTGATCGATCCACCACCCATTCAACCTCCTGTCCATGTGAGGAACTTCCAAGGACCCACTCCCGTCTGGGGAAGTCACCTACATCATTGGAGCCAACAACAAGGCATACGCCCTCCCTACGGCATGTGTCGGGACTTCTACGATGTCCGCGGTGGCAGTTCGGCTGATCGAGCACTCCCGGTAATGGTTGGTAAGTTAGCCAATCAGTCCTATCAGTCCGGAGTACAAGCAAGCCGACTCCGGGATATCAACGTGGAAGTGCAGGTTCACACTTCCGATATCCGTAGGCTGGACAAGATACAAGATAATGTCCAACTCCAGTCTGAGGCATTTCAGGCACAGATAATTGCAGCCCTAGCCGAGTTAAGGGAGCAACAAGCCGCTTTTGATCGACGCCTAATGGAATCGAAGCAATCAGATGCGGAGTCAAGCTCCAAGCGCAACCTACGTCGCAAGTAGTGCCTGCCAGAATTTCAAATTTTGTTATAAATTAGGACTTCGGATAAGAATTTTCTTTTCGTTAAAACTTTCTGTAATCGGAGACCTTTAGAAAGGTCAAAATGTTTGGTCTAAACTCGGATGTAACACAACTATATGTTTTATATATATAGGGCATACCCCCTTTTTCCTGGTTTTAAATATGTGTTTTCCGTTCAACTCATAAGTGCATCCATTCAAACGTTATTAATAAATCAAGCTCAAAACCCATTGTTGATCAAACCAAATTCTTAATCTATTTTAAGGCAGTTAACTCAATATCATTCAACTCACAACCACCAAAACTTATAATATCTCATTTTTCCTTTTGACAGAGCAATGCCTCCTCGTAGATCAGCACGTACCAACGCAACCCCACCACCACCTCCACCACTAACTTATGATCCGGCAATGGTCCAGGCTGCTATCACAGCAGCAGTAGCAGCAACCCTCTCTCAAATAAACTCCAATGCCAATGGAGGTACAGGAAGCAGCACAAATCATCCCAATAGTGGCACCGGCCAGGGCCATGTTAGAGAGTGTACTTACAAGGAGTTCTCCAACTCGAAGCCAAAGACTTTTAATGGCAGTGGCGGAGTCATTGCGCTAATGCAATGGTTCGAAAAGACCGAAACTGTCTTCGAGATCTGCTCGTGCCAAGAAACAAGCAAGGTTAAGTTCGCTGCTTGCACCTTCATAGATCGAGCCCTCACTTGGTGGAAAAGCCATGTGAACTCAGTGACGCTCACCGTCGCTAACGCCATGAGTTGGGAAGAACTGAAGGTACTACTACTGGAAGAATACTGCCCAAGGGGTGAAGTGCAAAAGCTTGAGCAGGAGCTCTGGAATTTGAAAATGGTCGGATCTGACCTAGTCGCTTACACAGCTAGGTTCAACGATCTCGCTGCTTTGTGCCCTACCATGGTCAACCCAGAATCAAAGAAGGTCGAAAGGTACATTTGGGGGTTGTCACCCCAGATCCAAGGGCATGTCCTAGCCTCCAACCCTATCACCTACAACAGCGCTAAACGCCTGGCGCAACGACTCATCGATCACGGAGCGAAACAGAGTACCATCACAACAGCCGCAAATCCACCTAGGGAGGCTCAGGGACAAAGTAGGCCTTGGAACAAGAGGAGGGGACAAATCCTCCAGGAGAACCCTAAGAAACAACAAGTGATAGCGACCCACGCCATTACTGTACCTACCAACTCTGCCCCCACAAGTTCATACAATGGAAAGCTACCGAAATGTAACCAGTGCAACTTCCACCATCACGGTCTCTGTCATGGCCTTCAATGCACCAGGTGCAATAAGAAGGGTCATACAGCCCGCTATTGCAAGGAGCCAACCCAACAATCCGCCCCCACTGCTAATACCGGAGTAAGCCGCGCTTGCTTTGAGTGCGGGAGCACAGGGCACTACCGCAAGGACTGCCCGAAGGCAAACAACAGGAATACCGGCGGAAGAGGCCGAGTTTTCGCAATGGGACAAGATGAAGCCATTGCGGACCCTACTGTTGTTACGGGTACGTTTCTTCTCGATAACTCGTATGCATGCATTTTGTTTGATAGTGGAGCGGAAAGGAGTTTTGTGAGTCACGACTTTAAAAGCATGCTAAAACCAATACCACAATCATTAAGTGAACCGTTCATAGTAGAAATGGCCAACGGGAAAACTGAAAGCACTAAAGAGATATACTTAAACTGCACCCTAACTCTAAACGATAATCCCTTTCAAATCAACCTCATGCCAGTCTCGATTAAGAGTTTCGATGTCATCATTGGCATGGATTGGCTGAGTTCACATCGTGCGGACATTCTATGTTACGATAAGGCCGTTCGCCTTAATCTGCCAACCGGCGAAACCTTCCTTGTCTTGGGCGACAAACCTAGTACCACTCTTAGAATCATCTCAAGTATCCAAGCTCAGAAGCACTTACGAAAGGAGTGTCACGCATTTCTTGCACATGTTGTAGACGTGAAACGCGAAGTCCGGGACATCAAGGATGTGCCCGACGTATGCGATTTTCCCGATGTGTTTCCCGAGGACCTTCCAGGGATACCACCCGTAAGACAAGTCGAATTCAGAATCGATCTGATTCCCGGAGCTACCCCAGTAGCCAAAGCACCCTATCGATTAGCCCCGGCAGAGATGCAGGAACTATCCAGTCAACTGAATGAACTACTGGAAAAAGGATTCATCAGACCGAGCTTCTCACCTTGGGGAGCACCCGTGTTGTTTGTGAAAAAGAAAGATGGATCGTTCAGGATGTGCATCGACTACAGAGAACTCAACAAACTGACGGTCAAGAATCGTTATCCTCTACCACGCATAGATGATCTATTCGACCAACTGCAAGGGGCGAGCTATTTTTCTAAGATTGATCTGAGATCCGGGTATCACCAGTTACGAGTGCTAGAGGAGGATGTGCCGAAGACCGCCTTCCGAACTCGTTACGGACATTACGAGTTCGTAGTAATGCCATTCGGATTGACCAATGCGCCCGCAGTCTTCATGGATCTGATGAATAGAGTATGCCGACCTTACTTGGATCAGTTCGTCATCGTTTTCATTGACGACATCCTGATCTACTCCCGAAGTAAGAAAGAACATGGCGATCATCTGCGACAAGTTCTAGGGACATTAAGAAGAGAGAAACTTTATGCGAAGTTCTCGAAATGTGAATTTTGGATCCGAAGAGTCGAATTCTTAGGACACGTGGTAAGCGAAGAGGGAATCCACGTGGACCCATCCAAAATTAAGGCCATTGAGAACTGGTCAGCACCGAAGACTCCTACAGAAATTCGCCAATTTCTAGGTCTCGCTAGCTACTACCGCAGGTTCATTCAGAACTTCTCACGAATAGCGAAGCCTCTTACAACCCTAACCCAGAAAGGTGTGGCCTTTGACTGGGAAGAGAAACAAGAAAAAGCGTTCCAAACGCTCAAACGAGCCTTGTGCACCGCACCAATACTATCCCTTCCTGAAGGAATAGAAGACTTCGTAGTTTATTGCGATGCATCAAACCAAGGACTCGGATGTGTTCTGATGCAGCGAGGTAAGGTCATCGCCTACGCCTCGAGACAGTTGAAAACACATGAGGTTAACTACACGACCCACGATCTTGAGCTAGGAGCAGTAGTGTTTGCCCTGAAGATCTGGAGACATTACTTGTATGGAACGAAGAGCACTATCTTTACCGACCACAAGAGCTTACAACACATTTTCGATCAGAAAGAGCTCAACATGAGACAACGGCGATGGGTCGAGCTACTCAGTGATTACGAATGCGATATTCGCTATCATCCGGGAAAGGCAAACGTCGTAGCCGATGCCCTTAGTCGAAAGGAGTACTCAGACCGGAGAGTGAAGTCATTAGCTATGTCGATCCATTCGCACCTATCAACGCAAGTCAAGGAAGCTCAATTAGAGGCCTTGAAACCCGAAAACGTGGCAGGTGAGGCCCTTAGGGGAATGGACAAGAACTTAGAAATCAAGAGTGACGGAGCACGCTACCTCATGAACCGGATCTGGACACCAAAGTTTGGGGGATTCAGAGAGGTAGTTATGAGCGAGGCACACAGGACCCCATACTCCGTACACCCAGGGTCAGACAAGATGTATCTAGATCTCAAGCAACTCTACTGGTGGCCAAACATGAAAGCGGAGATCGCTACGTACGTGGGCAAGTGTTTAACTTGCGCCAAAATAAAAATAGAACACCAAAAACCCTCAGGCCTACTCCAACAACCTGAAATACCTGAGTGGAAATGGGAGCAGATTTCCATGGACTTCATAACCAAACTGCCCAAAACTCAGAGTGGCCAAGATACTATTTGGGTAATCGTCGACAGATTAACCAAGTCAGCCCATTTCTTACCTATCAAGGAAACCGATAGGATGGAAAAACTATCAAGAACCTACATCCGGGAGATCGTACGACTTCATGGAGTACCAATGTCCATCATCTCAGATAGAGACAGCAGGTTCACTTCCAGATTTTGGCAATCACTGCAAAAATCCATGGGAACAAGGTTGAACATGAGTACGGCATACCACCCTCAAACTGACGGGCAGAGTGAGAGGACGATCCAAACCTTGGAAGACATGTTGCGAGCATGTGTAATCGACTTTGGCAAGGCATGGGATATTCACTTGCCTTTGGTCGAGTTCTCTTATAACAATAGTTATCATACTAGTATCAAGACCGCTCCGTTCGAAGCCCTTTACGGCCGTAAGTGCAGATCACCCCTGTGCTGGACGGAAGTGGGCGACACCCAATTGGCAAAAGGTCTAGTCACTAAGAGCACCCTTACTGGCCCAGAGATCATCAGAGAGACTACCGAAAAGATCGTGCAAATACGAGAACGACTGAAGTCCTCAAGGGATAGGCAAAAGAGCTATGCCGACAGGAGACGTAAACCCTTGGAATTCCAGATTGGCGACCGTGTGCTACTGAAGGTCTCACCCTGGAAAGGCGTGATACGCTTTGGGAAGCGTGGAAAGCTAAATCCCAGGTACATTGGACCCTTCGAAATCATTTCGAGAGTTGGTCCAGTGGCCTACAAACTCCAACTTCCTATCGAGCTTAACAAAGTGCATCCAGTATTCCACGTGTCGAACCTGAAAAAGTGTTTGTCCGACGAAACACTTGTAATTCCACTCGATGAAATCGCGTTAAACGAAAATCTTAACTTTGTGGAAGAACCTGTCGAGATCATGGATAGGGAAGTTAAAAGGACCAAACAGAGTCGCATTCCAATAGTAAAAGTCCGATGGAATGCTAAGAGAGGACCCGAATTCACATGGGAACGGGAAGACCAAATGCTACAGAAGTATCCACATCTCTTCCTCAGCCCCTAAAACTCTTACCTTGTATTAAATTTCGGGACGAAATTCCCTCTAACGGGGGGATGATGTAACAACCCGTTATTTCCAGGCATTATGAACCGAGTCTTGTAACCCTTTTTGAATGTAATGGGAAAATCATCGATAAATGAATTATTCAAAAGCTTTGATTTGGAGTACGCTATGTAGTAGATATCGTCTTAAAAGTTCCAAATATATAAAGAACGTCCAAATCTGACTTCGCATGGGGAAGTTATGATTTTTCAAAGAAATTCCTTAAAAACGATTAGTTATAAAATAAATAATAAAAAAATTAATTTTTGGATTTTGCCAACGGAGTCTAAACGAAAGTTGTAGATCGTAGTCTCACCTACGCGTGGATATAAAGACCATCGAAAACGGAGTTCGTATGAAGAAGATATGAATTTTTGAAGTTTATTAAATAAATTAATTATTTATTTAATTCAAAATTCGGATATTATCCGAAGAGGAGTAGCGTCCTTCTCCGAAGTACGCGCTGCGTACTCCTATACGCCCCGCGTAACCGAGAGGATTGGCCTCGGATCGTCCACGTCGCCATATCCGAGGAAGCCGACCCGTCCGACCCGTCCGAACCGACGTCCCATCCGACCCGGCGTCCCATCCGACCCACCTCCCCAGCAACCCGTCCCATCCGACCCGAGAACCCAACAACCCGTCCCATCCGAACCGAGGCAGTCGAGGCTTCGGTCATGCATGACGTACGCGTACGCAGCGCGTACGAGCGTACGCCCCGCGTACCGAGGCAGACTTGCCTTCCTATAAATAGAATGCGAGGGTTTCCAAAGAAAGGGTTCATTTCTCTTCTCTCTCTCTCAACATTTCCTCGTTTTCCGTGTCCGTTCAAACCCGAAGCCCTGGTCTTTTTGGCTCAAGTCCCGAAGGCCGATCCTACTCCCGAGATTCCCGAGAATCCCAAGAAAAGTCAGTTTCCCGAGACGAAACTCTGCCCGGTTTTCCACCTCACAATCTTCAAACTATCAAGTGAGTTCATATCCCCTTCAAACACTCTTTAAATACATTTTAAATGTTTTATACTCTTTTTGGGGAGGAATACAAGTATACACATGAATAAAATCGTGTGAAACATTAACCTTTTCATATACTTTTCATACTGTTGTTTTAACTATCTTGTGAAGCTATTATGATACAAAACCCCTCACAACACAGCTTTACCCTCTTTGGGATACAATATGTTTATAAATAGAAATATGTTTTATTTATACGTTTACATACAAACACATCATATCAAGGGTAACATTCCTTACTAAGTCATTTCATGCATTCAAAGAACTTATGATTATGCTTTGTCAAACATTGTGAAAGAGGTTAAACTTTGCATACAAACTACTACCTTATTACAGACTTAGTTGAGAATCCATGAGTCGTGTATATCTTCAAACGTTACTTTCTTTATTAGAAAATAATGCTGCAAGTCCTGTCTATAACCAGAGTCTCCCGTTCGGAGAACGTGTCAAATGTGTATAGATCTATACGGGAAGTCATGATCCCGCGCCCTGACTGTTAGCTACAGTCCGTCTTTTGGGGTGACAGTTGTCATAACGCTACGACGCCTGAAGAACGTCGCTACAGGCATATTATGTTTAGTATGGTTATGAAACTCATCGGATATACAATTATTATGGTATTATGCTTTTATGAACAAGTAGTCATTAAAACTACTCTTCATTTAATAAGGGCGATTTTCGTATAGCTTTACTATGTAAAACTATGACACGACTTACAAGCACGTCGCTTGCTTGCGATTTTCGGTCTTCAAGACTGCCAGTTATGTCAGGAAATTAAGGGTTTTTCCTGTATACAAACCAAACAACTAATAGGAAAATAAGGGATTTTCTCAGTAAAATTAGTTGCAATTTACATCACGAACATTCATATGCATTTCATACTTTTATAGGAAAATAAGGGTTTTTCCGGAAAACATGCAAACACTTTCGAATGGCATACACCTTCTCAAAACACCACTTATGAATTCACCAACTTAAATGTTGACACTTTTTCTTTGAAATAACTTGTATTCACAGGAAACCACTAGCCAGGTAGCAACTACTTCTGAAGACTAACGCACTGGCGTTAGTAACATATTTTGGATCACCATTTTATATTTGATTTCTTTTGCAAACATGTAACACCTACAATCATGTAAACTTTTCAAACATATTTATATTATGGTGGTGTGTACTTTCCTTTCTATGAACTGTTATGATACTGAATATGACGTCCTCCGCCCCCGAACGATTCCGCCGTTCTGGTTTGGGGGTGTGACATTTGCGATCAGAGTATTGGTACGTTTGAGGTACGTGATGGGTTGTACTGCATTAATCCCACGGGATTATGTTGTGCATGTTTCTAGAGCTGGAACCGGAAGGTTCCCAGAGTTAGAACCTGAGGGTTCGCAGAGTTGGGTGTACGGACCCACAGAGATATAGCCTCGAGTGGCTAGTATGTGTTATGAGAGTCGGTCCAGTCATACTGGAGACTCTGTTGGTATTGCTGGATTAGTTTGAGATTTGCGGATCGCGTATGTTGCAGTGTGATTGCATTGGAAGGTCTGGCCCCGGGTATCGATCGTGTTTAGCGGAGACAGTGATTTTGATGAGTGGAGAGAGTGCATGGGATTGAGAGCCCCTGCAATGAGAACCAGAGTATGTGAATAGCAGTTACGCAAAAAGGGTGGTGTCGCTTGGGGCAAACACCGTGGCACCGGTTGGAGTGGCATTATGTTCAAGAGAGTTCCGTGGAAAAGGAAAAGAGGAGGGTATGTAACTCCGAAGGGGGTGCAAGTTCACGAAAGTGAAAGCTGCAGAGCAGAGTATGATTAGAGTATTTCGAGTATGGTTTTGAGCATTGTGTTCACGGCAGTGGAGTAGGAACCCATCCGGTTGGGATGTCTGACGAGACTCAGAAAGGATGCAAGGGAGTAGAGAATCTTGAATTCTCAGTGTGATTCTGGTCAGGGTATAGGACGGATAGTAGTGGTTCGTCTGGGGAGATGTTCAAGGATATCATCAGTGTATCGGGTCTTCCAACCTACGAGTGTTGGGGCTAGTTTAGCATGTGTATATGATGGCATGAGGAGAATTTGTGAGAGTTACTCTGGGAGTGAGAATGGATCTCTCAGTCGGTTCGGAATGGGCAAAGTGGGCTTTGAATCGGGGAACCGGTGGTTCAGGGTTTCCTAACCCTTATGGGTCGAGTGATCGTCGAGATTTAGAGCAGAGTTGCATCTTGGGTAATTTTCGGTTACAGTGAGTGATGTGCAGTACGGAGATCGGGCTTTAGTTGGCAAAGCAGACTCAGCAGGTTAAAGAGAGTTAGTGATCGTCTAGAGTTAACAGGAAAGTTATGCAGGCAGACGCCGTTACGAGCATGTGATTCAGGTCAGCGACTTCGTATTTCTGACGGGGTGCTTCGATTTAGGAAGAGGGGTAAATGGGGGGCCCCGGTATGTTGGGTCTTTTCGTGAAGGTGCGAAGGTAGGATGGGTGGCCTATCGTTTGGAGCTGTCAACGGAATTGGGACGGATCCATGACACTAGTATGTGTCGCAGATGAAGAGGTGTATAGCGGGTGAGTTAGCAGTGGTTCTACTAGAGAACGATTAGGTGGATGCGAGCCTGTGTTACGTCGAGAGGCCAGTGGCCGTCGGAGATTGGAAGATCAAGGTTCTAAGGAACAAGGAGGTACCTCTGATATTGGTTCAGTAGCGACCTCGGAATATGTCGGAAGTGTTTAGGGAAGCCGAAACGTGTGATGCGGGAGCAGCATCCAGAACTATTTTCAGAATGAGACTTCGAGGGCGAAGTCTAATCCTAGTGGGGGAGAATTGTAACAGCCCAAAATCTCAAGTATTGTTAAATTGCATTTTGGGGTGTTTTAAAGGGGAGACTCGGCGAGTTGGAGCCAGACTCGCCGAGTAGGGTCGCAGAATTGGTCGCGGGTTCGTGACTGGACTCGACGAGTCCAGGTATGGACTCGGCGAGTCGACGCTGTTCAGCGGAAACCCTAGCCGTTTCGTATTGGGTCGTATTTAAGGGTTGTTATGTCGTCATTTCACGTCTTTTGGCCGATTGTGGAGAAGCCTAGACGACTGTGGCATCTGGAGCAAAACTTGAAGGCCACTATTGACTTTGAAGGAATTGTGGTGCAAGAAGAGGAAGGGTTTTGGCCAAAGGAAGAGCAAGGAGGTCGAGTTCTGAGGTTTGGGGACACGGAGAGTATGTTTTCAGGTAAGGTTTCGGATCATTCCTGTTATTTTGATGTGTACACGAATTTAGGGTTTATGAAACCCATTTGGAGATTTGATGGATTATTATGTTGTTATACAAAGGTTTCTACCCTAGTAATAGGATGATTAGAGGTCCAGAAGTCCCATGAGTGTGTATCTCGGGAAAAACGTATCTCAGGAAGCAGTTGGATCGACTGCATGGCGTGGACTCGCCGAGTCGGATGATCAGACTCGGCGAGTAGCTTGAAGATTCACTGGGACTGGCCGAGTTGTTCTTCAGACTCGGCGAGTGGAGTCGGGGTGGCCCCGCGATTCTTCCAGGAGTGACTCGTCGAGTCAAAGAGGATATTCGACGAGTAGAAGGGGAATCTCAGAGGATTGAAGGACGACCAGACTCGCCGAGTCGCCAGGGAACTCGCCGAGTCCAGTCGAGCTGACATTGGACTGTTGACCAGAGTTGACTGGTGTGATTTCTTAGGGTCAGTTAACGTGGAAGATAGAAGTATTAAATAAGGGATATATGATGTTACAGGGAGCTTGTAGCTCGGAGGATCAAGTGCAAGGGATTTTAGGAGTTGCTATCTTCCAGTGTCCGCGAGGTGAGTCTTCTCACTATACCTCACCCGGAAGGGTTTGATTGTGTGACCGGAAGTTCAAGTATGTTATGTGTTATGTTTATATGCTATAAATGGAAAGTTAGCTGCTATGCGTGATATACATGCTTATATATGGGCCGGAAGGCAAGGTATTATGTGACAGGAAGGTCAGGTATGATATATGATATATGTGCTTTATGTGTTAGAGTATTTGTATTATGTGTTATATACGTGTATGGGCCGGAAGGCAATTATCTTGTGGACCGAGAGGTCCGGGCCGGAAGGCAATGTTATGTGGATCGAAAGATCCGGGCCGGAAGGCAATGTTATGTGGATCGAAAGATCCGGGCCGGAAGGCAATGTTATGTGGATCGAAAGATCCGGGTCGGAAGGCAAAGTTATGTGGACCGTAAGGTCCGGGCCGGAAGGCGTATGTGCGTAAGGTATATTGGGGAACTCACTAAGCTTCGTGCTTACGTTGTTTATGTTATGTTGTTTCAGGTTCTTACAGTAACGCGGGATGGCAACGGTTCGATTGTACACACCGAAGAAAGAGTTGTGTTTTGGAGGATCCTGGTCTTCTTTTATAACGGAAATGAAACTACGTTTTGTAATTTGAATGTGAATAAGATTTTAAACAAGTGTTTTTAATATTAAATTGATTAATTAAATGAAAATTTTATTTTTGGAAATCTCGGTGTTACAGTGTTCTTAACTCTAGTGGAACGCCTAGGAGGTACAGACTCATCTATTGGCTCAACAGGAGTTTCCTCCTCAGGTTGGTCGATAGTATTTGAGGTTCCTTCACCACTGGACTCTTGAAGCTCTTCAAGGTCAATTTGCCTCCCACTTTCCCCGTGGCTTATAAATTCTCTCTCACGAAAGACTCCTCTTCTTGCTATAAAGACCACATTATCATTGGGTCTGTAGAAGAGATAACCAAAGGATCTTTGTGGGTAGCTGATGAAAATACACCTCTCACTTCGAGGTTCAAGCTTGAGACTCACGCCTCACGAAAGCCTCACAACCCCAAATCTTCATGTGGTCTAGATTGGGAACTCTCCCGGTCCACATCTCGTGAGGTGTTTTGGCAACCTTTTTGGTAGGGACTAGATTAAGGATATGGGCGGCAGTCTCTAAGGCATACCCCCAGAATGAGATTGGTAACGAAGCTAGACTGATCATGGAACAAACCATGTCTAATAGGGTTCGATTGCGCCTCTCAGCCACACCATTCAGCTGTGGTGTCCTAGGAGGTGTCAATTGTGAGACAATCCCACATTCTTTAAGATAGTCAAGGAACTCAATGCTAAGATACTCTCCTCCCCGATCGGATCAGAGCATCTTGATGTTTCTGCCCAATTGATTCTCAACTTCCTGCTTAAACTCTTTGAACTTTTCAAAGGTTTCTGACTTATGCTTGATTAAGTAGATATATCCATATCTGCTGTAATCATCAGTAAAAGTCACATAATAGCAATTAGCATCATTTGTGGCGGTTTTGAAGGGTCCACACACATCTATGTGTATGAGGTCCAACAAACCTTCACCCCTCTCACAAGTACCAGTGAAGGGTGACTTTGTCATTTTTCCAAGCAAACAAGACTCACAACTATCATACGACTTTAGGTCAAATGATTCCAAAACTCCAGCCTTTTGGAGTTGGCCTATGCGCTTCTTGTTGATATGTCCAAGATGACAATGCCATAATGACGCTTTATCTAATCTATTTGAAGAATCAATATACAAAACATTATTTCCTAGATTATCTACAACATTCACAGCTTCATATACACCATCACAAGGTAATTCTTTAAAGTAAAATACATATTGTTATAAACATTAATAGCACCATTATTATTATCAAATGAAAATGTAAACCCTTATTTGTACAAGCCATGAAAGGAAATAATATTTCTCGCCATTTCGGAAGAGTAACAACATTTATTCAAATCAAATATTAACCCATTATTGAGAAATAAAGAATAAACTCCTATCTTGGTAATAGGTGATGCTTTCCTATTGCCCATGACTAAGTTTATCTTCCCGTGCTCCACTTGCTCACTTCTTCTTAGGCCCTACAAATCAGTACAAATGTGAATACCACAACCTGTATCAAGTACCCAAGAATTAGCATTAGATGAGTTATTAGACAATATTGTATAAATACCTGCATGGATGTGTTTAACTTTCCCATCCCTTACATCTTGCAAGTATTTGGGGCAGCTTCGCTTCCAGTGCCCCTTTTCCTGGCAATAGAAGCATAATTCTTCCTTAGGGTTTGAAGAAGGAGTAATAGGACCTTTCTTTGTCCCACTTGAAGAGGAGCCATCAAGGGGCTTTCCCTTGGTACCCTTCGAAAGGGTTTTCCTCTTCTTCCCCTTTCCCAGCCCAATTGCTAGAACAAGGGTTGTTGAAGGAGTAGGAGTAAAAGTAACAACCACTTTACCCTTAAGGCCATTTTCAACAGTCCTTATAGTTTGCTAAGTGTGACTTCCTCCTTGTTCATATGATAAGTCATACAAAACTGATCATAACCTGGAGGTAAGGAATGAAGAATGATATCAATTGCCATGTCCTCAGGGAAGTCAACATTGAGCTTTAGCAACCGGTCAATGAACCTTTGCATTTTCTACAAGTGACTGGTGATGGGTTCACCATCCTTCATCCTGGCTGTTATCATGGAGGAGATGATTTCATACCTATCCTGACGCGCGCTCTGATGGTACCTATCCATCAGATCCTGGTGCATCTGATAGGGGTAGAAATCTTCATAAGATTTTTGAAGTTCGGGAGTCATTGTGGCCAACATGATGCAGGATACTTTGGTAGCATCCTTCTCATGTACAATAAACTCCGCAAACTCTGCAGGAGTAGCAGTGGCTTCATTAATGACCTTAAGCTTCTTATCGAGTACATACTCCTTGTCCTCATAACGGGTAATCATCCTGATGTTTTTGATCCATTCATTGAAGTTGGATCCATCAAAAGTGACTTTCCCACACAAGTTCATAAGGGAAAAGGAGCCTGTAGGGTTTGAGCCAGTAGCAGTGTTGGAAGAAATCTGAAAGAAAATACAAGTTTTATTAGATAAATATTCCTTAATAAGTCACCCAAATTAAATATTAAGGCTAGGACCCTACAACTTACTTATAACTGGAAGAGGGATGCCGTAATCCAAGTTATAAAATAGTTGAAGGTAGGTAAATGACGATTTACCAATTTCCACCATAAAAACGAAATATTTTATTATTAGGTTTTATTGGATTTGAAATTCCTAGATCTTTTGAGATACATTGAACTTTTCAATGGCATGTTTGAATGTCGATTGTGCCCTCTCAAGTTTGTGACCGGGATGCCGAGGATCACAAACAAGGTGTGAATAACCATGCAAATTGACTTGGTACCCTTAACTTTATCACCTAATCGATGTGTCGGTTAACCACACACGCCCCACCGATCTATAATAAGGTCAAGTTACCCTTTACCACTCTTACTAGCCCTTGTTAGTGTGCCGGTTAACCACACATGCTCCACTAACGACTTGGTAAGGTACAAAGTGTAATCTCATGGGTTAGCACCTATTTCACATTTTCCTAAAGTAACTAAGGTTGGGAATTTTTAAGGTATAGTTACTTTATAATTTCATTATACTTTTAATGAGGATTAAGGTCATATCCTACCTTTTCGGCTAACGAGCCTCCACCAGTCAATGAAGCGATGGGTGAGAGTGGACACCCATTAAACTACCATTTTATAGGCAGTAACCTTATACCCCTCTTATAGACCAACATCGTGAATGAGGTCTACTAATGGTAAGAATGACATATTCTTATACATAAATATAATAATTAAACTTTTAATATTATAGAAGTATAAGGGTTGAATTTTAAACTTTTAAAATTATAAGGTTCAATTTGGAATTAAAGTATTAGAGTGTAAGACTTTACAAATTCCAAAACTTGAGGGCAAGTTTTGAAACTATTCCAAGACTCTTCAATTCATAACTTATGAGTTTTAATGGTTCATAAAATGAAGACTCTTCATTTTATGTAACCTCTTATTCTTTAATGACAATTTTAAAGAAGTGACTTTTGGTTATCCATAACTTGAGGACAAGTTATGGACACCATCATTAAGCATTAAGATCAAGAATTAACCAATCATGTAAGTTACAAATAATTCCTATAATCTTCTAACACTCATAAGGACAAACAGTCATGTCAAACAATTTCAAGAAATCATATTAACACATATAAAACTTGAAATTTGATAATAGTCATTTGAAATGGGTCAACATAATCATTATCACATTAAAAACAGATTTTATAAGTCCAAAACAGTTTGGGGTAATGATTCTAGCCCATTTCCAGCAACAAAACTCGAAAAACTGCACAACACGCGCCTACTAGTCGAGTGCATGATCCTACTTGACGAGTAAGATGAGTTTTGCCTTGGACTCGTCGAGTCCCCCCATGAACTCGTCGAGTCTAGACGAACAGTGAGCAGATTTTCATTTTTTCAAGCAGTTTGCATCAAGTATATAGAAAACAAGCCTAAGCTCTGATACCACTAATGGTTTTTTGAGCATTCTAATACTCCGATAGTGTACATGCAACCCTAGAAACCTTGGATCTATGCTTTCTCTAATATACATGCACATTTGATTTTTCCAAGGTTTACTTCCTAACTAGCATGGCATGGGGAACATGTAATTTAAAACTAGTGGAAGAACATACCTTTCCTGTTGCTTGAATTCCTTGATGACTTTGTGAGCCTAGCACCCCAAATGTGATGCCTCAAATGCTTCACACAACACTACAACACTTAGAATAACTTGAGAGAAACACACACTTGCACAAAATTCGGCTAGCCCTCTTGCTTATATCTTAGTGTCGAAAATGAGCCACCATGGGGTCCTTTTATAGTTGTGTCACAAGTAGGGTTACACCATGTAAACCCTAATTGACATGACTTTTCATTTCCTATGATCCATGGGTTTACTATGCCCATGGACTATCCATGGAGCACCATATGGGTTTTCGCCCAATTCCATAAACCATGGATCATTAGCCCACTATATAAGAATGGATGATTTACACAATCAACCCCATACATTTAATTAGTCTCTTTTAGATCACTAAATTAATTCCAAATTAATTCTTGATCAAAATTAATTAAATAATATTATTAATATATTAGAACTTAGAATATATTAATAATCTCAAAGTGTCCTTTTTTTTCTCATTATAGTCTACCTAAGTGTTGCAATGCCATGCAACCAAACTGGACCATGCTGGGTCCGGTCAAGTACATACCAAATATAGTTATGGACTTAGACACTATATCCAACATGTGGAAGGTAGTATGGGCCCATACTACTGAAAGTAGAGGATTCGTACTCGAGTCAAGGAGGGCTGAGATAAAACCAGGGATCAGGCTCAGACTTTGGAGCCGGGCAACTCGATGGTCAGATGAGGGAGTTCATTCCATCTGAGATTATGCGTGATATCCTTTACCACACTCCTGTGATCTTCGAAGCGGTCAAGGAGGGCATTTTGGAGATTCATGATGAGAAGTTGAGCTCATTCCGCAATGAGATGGCGACCATGATAAGGACGCATACATTAACATTTCGGGAGTTCAGAGCTTGTGAAGCTCCATATTATCATGGGGATAGGGACCCCATTGCTAGCAGCAGATGGTTGGTAGATGTCGCCAACATTTTGCGTACCAGCCGTTGTCCCGAGAGGGACAAGGTCCGACTTGCTTCATGCCTCCTGAAAGACCGGGCACATGATTGATGGGAAGAGGTTGGTAGTGAGTTGGGTGATGATGTGGTTAATGCTATGTCATGACATGACTTTTCGACAGGATTCTGGGCAGAGTTTGCCTAGGCGATTAAGGCGCAATAGTTGGCGTGAGAGTTTCTGGATCTCCGCCAGACTATTGAGACTTTGGAAGAGATCACTGCCAAGTTTCAGGAGATGACTTATCTGGTACCACAGTATGCAACATTGAGGAAATGAAGAAGGTGAGGTAGCATGATATACTGCAGAATGATATCAAAGAGTTCGTGAGTATTTCGGGGTGCGAGACCATTAATTATATGATTTCTAGAGCTCGAGAGCTAATTGGATGACGTTATGATATATATATATATATATATATATATATATATATATATATATATATATATATATATATATTTGCATTTAGTGTTGTTACGCATCGATTTTTATGTACCTGAAAGTGTTGATTTTAATCAAAAAAATTTAAAAATGAAAAATAATATTACCGGTAACACTATTAGTGGCGACAAAAGGGTATTACAGGCAATATGAGTATTGTCGACGACAAATATCTTTACCGATGACATTTTGAGTAATAATGACATAACGGTACCGACGACGTTTTAGCGGCAACGTATTGCCGCTATTGCCTTTACCGGCAACAATTCTGACTTTTACCGGCAATAATTCTAACTTTACTGGCGACTTTTGTCGCTGCTAATTTCTTTTTTTCTTGTAGTGTATATTGAAGTTGGAGCTCTTTGATTTGGATTTGTGTTTAATTTTGATTTTATATGGTGTTTATGTTTTTTATAATTATTTAAGAAATTAATTATGTTATTTTATAAACAAAAATTTTGAAATCTATAAAAATAATATAAAAATATTAAATGATCATTTTTATAATTCAACGTAGCAACTAAAAGATTTCAACCAATAATTTTAAAAATTTAGACTATACCAAACAGACTACCCTAATTCTACTTTCTTTGATATCCTGATAAAGGCGGAAAAGCAACAAACGATTGTTTCAGGGAAAGTTCTAGCACAAAACACTCGGAAAATTTACATATTATCTCTTTGATTATATATCAAGTTTCTAATAACATAAGACGTGATTTGATGACAATGTCAAGCCTTAAGTTTTTTTGAACCTCGGCGAGCCACATCGTTTGTAAGACGTGACTTAAGGCGGCAATTTTATATGTAATTCATATTTTTATATGTATTTTAAACTATCATTCATTTTTATACACATATATGAGTCAAGGCGGCGTTTTGGTACAGCTTGGCGGCACATACAAGTCTTGGAGTCATGGCGCGCCATGGCGGAGCCATAACGAGCTTTTTAGAACTTTGCTATATATTACGTTTTATTGAACAATTTAAAATAGACAGCATCAAACTTTTCCAGAAAAAGTTAATATTTCTAATTAATTTATGTATAAAATCATTTTAAAAATATTATATATTAAAGAAAAGTTTTTGGAGAATTTTGAGCTAGTGATTCGTACACAACAGTTTTTTGCCATACACAACAATTTATGCATTATAGAATTATACAGTACAACATTTTAAAGCATCAATTGCTATGTATGGAAAATAATTGTTGTGTATAAATCATCTCCCTACAACAATATAAATTATGTTATTATATGCAGCTGGATACGTATAACAAGGATCAAGTAAATACCATTCTCAGCGTTACTTTGAAATGTCAACTTCACCAAACTTGCATTACAAGTAATATTTAGGTATATATTACCATAAAAAGTAAACCCTATTAGGGATGTCAACGGGGGCAAACAGGGCGGAGAGTGCATCTTCCGCCCCCGCCCGCAAAATTTCCCCGTCTCCCCGCCCCGGCCCCCGAATCCCCTTTATTACCCCCGCCCCCGCCCCCGTTCCCCCGCCACCGATTGATTTTGGACTACTTTTTTTTTGGGCTAAAAGAAGTTGTTATTTAGGCTAAAATAAGCTATTTTTAGGTAACAAATAATTATTTATAGCAAAATTTTATATGTTAAAAATAAAAAAGTTATGGCATTTTAAAAAATTATACTAACAGCTTAAAAACATGTTTTTTGATGAGTTTTGGAAGCTCAAAATCATGATATAGTTTATTATATTTATATAATTAATATATACAAATATATGTGTAATTTATTAACGGGGTCCCCATGGGGATTTTGGGACGGGATTGCCTACCCTCGCCCTGCCCCCGCCCCCGAAATTAAAACGAGGGTTAACCTTGCCCTCGCCCCCTTCCCCGTCCCCAATTTTTTTTAAAAAAATCCCCCTAAATAGGACGGGCCCCCACGGGAACGGGGTCCCACGAGATTTTTTGACATCCCTAAACCCTATAACATCATTTTCAAAAAAGAAAAGAAAAAAAGATCACCAGGGAATCAAGTTTATCGTATAATGGGCCAGATTAAGCTTTTACTGTCGATATTATTGTCCTTATTAATCGTGTTACTTTGTTTATTAATTCTTCATGATAACTCACGTGGGCAAGGAGTCACAAGGTAGTGAAAATGACATCAACTGGTGGTGTGGGACGACTCCTCACCCGGAGCATTGCAAGCATTCTCTCGGCGGAAACAACTCTCAACCGCCACAAAGTACATATTTGTTTTTCTGGTTCCGACGAACTGAATTTGACAAGCTTTGTAGCTCCTATCAAAACTAGTAACTTGACGAAGATGATAGCAATAGTTTGGCTATAAATCAGTACTTCCTGAAGCAAACACAGGCTTCTGAAAAAGTGGAGGACTTTCCGACATGGGTTACAAGTAAAGATCGGAAACTGCTACAAACGGGGTCAATCTACTCTAGGGCGAATGTCACGGTGTCTCAGGCGAAAGGAAGCAAGTTCCGAACAATTCAATCGGCACTCGATCATGCAACAAGTATTAAACGTGGAGATGGGAGATATATCATCTACATAAAACGAGGTGTTTATAAGGAGAATATTGATATTGGAAATGATCTGAAAAACATCATGTTTCTTGGCGATGGATTGAGGTACACCTAGTGGCGGATGCAGCCTAGAATCCAAGTGGGGTGTCCTGTTGACCGTTGACCGGTATATTGACTATTGACTATTGACCCAGTCTGTTGACCAATCTAATTCCATCCAATCTTTGGCAACGGAAGAAGAAGCATGGTAAATGAGCGACTATGTTTAAGGAAGATGAAAGAAGAGGGACAATATTGGTGAATATTAAACAACAAAATAAGTTGCTACGCTTTTGAGTATTCAAATGGGAGGTAAGTGGGTGATGTATTTTTAGTGGGGACAATGCACTTGATTTTTTTTATGTATATAACTGGTGGGACCCAAATTTAAGTGGGGTCCATGCACCCCACTAGTAATGCATTGACTCTGCCACCGGGTACACCATAATTACCGGTGACCGGAGTGTCGCCGGAAGTTTCACAACTTATAGCTCCGCAACCACAGGTAAAAAATTAGGGCCTTTTTTTTTGAAGTTTTATTGAGTTTAGTTAAGTTAAATACTGAATTGTTTGTTATGATCAAATTCAATTAAGGTGTGGATGGTACGGGATTTATTGCTCGTGGAATAACATTCCGGAATACCGCAGGCCCAGAAAAGGCCCAAGCAGTTGCATTCCGGTCGGCATCGGATCTTTCTGTCTTCTATGCTTGTAGCTTTGAAGGTTATCACGACACTTTATTTGTCCTAGCTCAACGGCAATTCTACAAACTTTGCTATGTTTATGGCACAATCAATTTCATATTTGGAAATGCAGCAGTTGTGTTTCAAAACTGCATGATTTTAGCAAGAAAACCTTTGAATGGACAAGCAAATATGATAACAGCTCAAGGTCGTGGTGATCCGTTCCAAAACACGGGAATATCAATTCATAATTCTCGTGTTATGGCAACATCTGACTTGAAGCCTTTGGTAGGGTCGGTCCAAACATTCTTGGGCCCTTGGCAAGAATATTCTAGGATTTTTTACATGAAAACATTTATCGATACACATGTCAATCCACAAGGATGGTCACCATGGGGGAATACTGATTTTGCATTTAAGACATTGTATTTTGGTGAATATGAGTGCTTTGGGCCCGATGCAACTACACAAAAGAGAGTCGACTGACCTGGATACCATGACATAAAGACCCAAAGCGACACGTCACAATTTAATGTAGAAAATCTTATATCAGGTCGAGGTTGGTTGCGGGCTACCGAAATTCTTTTTATTGTCGGGTTGTGATTATAAAATTAGCTATTGCTTTAGTTATCTTACATTTCATTTAAGATGCAAATGAATATTTATGTACATAATTTAATAAAGACAAAATTGCAAAAATGGTTATTGTGTTTAACTGAAAATTGTCATCCTGGTACAAAAAAAATTTAGGCGGACACCATTGGTTCAAAATAGAAGTTTTATTGCGATTTTGGTCCTTGCTAAATTTGAAATGAATTAAAAATGACAATTTAGCCCTTTGTTTAGTTTTATTTATTTCATTTATTTTTTAAATGAAAAATAAAATAAAAAAACTGCTAACCTGTCAGAAAAAAAACATATTCAAAAGAAACTTCTTCACGTCTTCATCAAACACACACAAAGTCCTACTTGATTTCAAAATGACAACTGGAGAAGACGAACGGACATCGCTGCAACTCTAGGATTTTCGCCATCGAAGAAAACGAATCGGGAAGGGCTGCAGTGACTCTGGCGAATCTAACATATGGAAATGAGAATAGCTTTAGCAACTCTGACGATTCCAATGATGGCGCAAGGGTCAATTTCTATAGTATATGTATATTCCTATCCACTTCATCATATACATAGATATATCCGTAACACTAATCAAAATTTGTCTCCACAGTCGATATCTGAAGACGAAACAATATTTGAAGGAAAGATATCGATTTATGGAGGTATGCATCAGTTCGCGTGTGTCGATTTATGAAGACCTTGTTAAATCTAAGTTTGTGTGTTAGCTCTTACTTAAGAATAACCAAGATTTGTTGTTCAACCATTGCATATTTCTGATATTTCTTTCCCCTGATTTCTTTCTGCCTTTTGTGTATTAGCTATGAAATGAACACAAGATTAACTATGAAAAATGTAGGGTTATGTTTTATATGATATTTGTTTGACTTGATTTCTAGGTTTTGTGTCAAATCTTAATGAAATAGATTAACTATGGAAAAATAATTTGATGTTTGTGTGTGTGTTTGTGTTTGTGTTGAATCTAGTCCAAGTCTTCATCTTCATATGTTCCCTGCATCATATCTTGTTCAACTTTGTATATATGTATATGAATCAGGGAGAGAGAGAGAGAGAGAGATTGTGTGTGTCTGTGACTCTAGTTTAAATCTTCATTAGATAGTGGTGGTGACGTGACCAGTGGCAGAGTTGGTGTTAACCGGTTGTGGTGACATTTTCTTTTTCTGAAAATCAAAACGAGGGAAATAGGTTTTATGGGGAGAGAGAGAGAGAGAGAGAAAGAGAGAGAGATGGGGGGGGGGGGGGTATTTGGACGAGACACAAATTTTGTTATTTTCGTTTTTATAGTTTATTGTTATATAGAAAATATAAAATGAAAATACAAAGGACATATTTATCATTTAAAAAAAAATTCAAAACAAATTAAACCAAACTCGTTACAAAACTAAAGCTTTTGACCTGTAACACTAGCCCAAATTTTTTAATCCAAGATGACAAGTTTCAACAAACCATAAAGACCATTTTTACAATTTTGTCTTTAATATAATTCTTTAGAAGTGTTTAGGCGTGTTTTAGTCTATTAGGCCAACTGAAGTATTTGGCTTCCCGTATGTTTTATTTGGCAATTTGCATTAATATATAAATTTTACTTATTCTATAAGTTTTTTTGAACATTCATAATTCCAAGTGAAATCTAAGACCTTAATAACTATGAAATCACTTTAAACACAATTTACGATTTACCGGTGTTAAAAGTTTGTTTCTAAAATGATGCATGCGTGACTTATCCAGAAGCAAAAAGAAATGGAAATTGAGTAATCAAACCCTTTATAAACAACCCTTTTAATAAAAATAACAATTAATTATTTTTTTTTTGTGGAAAAATGACCTCTTGATCCGAAATACCATATTCCAGAGCACGATGTTTTGTTCCAGAGGTGTGCTTCAGAATACGATATTTTGGAGTATTTATGATATTGTACCGGAGGGATTTCCGGTTGGTGGGGATGAGGTCCGGAATCTGACACTTCGTACCTTCCGGTCTGAAAAGTGTGTTCTGAACTGATGTCCGGAACGAGCGTACATTATGGAGTGGCGTTCCGGAGAGATAAAATTAGGGTTTTTCTATCTTTTTCTTCGAAATATGTAATGCATTTGTGTTTTTAATATATTTATGTGTTGGATGCTTTTGAAAAACATTCCAGAATGATTATGTATATGGGTTTTTTCTGAGTTCCAGTTTCTAGTGGAGGGCAATGACAACGTGTCGATGGATGTATATAGTATCTTGCTTCAGATTACACATGCTTTGGTATAGATATAACTAGTGATATCAACTTCATTGGGTTAGTTACATTGGTTGCTTCCAAGTCTAGGTTACACAAAAATCAAATTTGTCTATCTTTTCAATGTCCTGGATCAAATATAGTTATGCAGATTCTTGACGATAATGATGTTGATATTTTCTTAGTTTTGTTACTACAATGCCTCCCAACACACTACAATTGTTTGTTGTTAATAATATTATGGATAGTGGTACTAATCGATTTCTCGGGGAAAATCATTCTGGAAATGGTTCTTCCGATGCTAGAAGTAACCAAATTTGTAATTTATTACCTATGACAACCTACAATGTTCTTTCTTACAAGGACCCTATACATAGGGGTGATTATAGGTCTAAAGGTAAGGTTGTTATTCAGGATGACCTTACTGTTGATGTTGACGAATCTAAGAATTATGAGGCAAAACTAATGATGTTGGTTGATGATGGTAATATAGTTCCACATGGAGAGCCATTGGAACATTTTCAGAGTTACACTGAATTTGATGGGGATGATCATGAAGATGGAGAAGAGGAAACTGATCCCTTACCACAATCCTGAAAAGCACAACAGGAAAAGTTTCCTTATTATTTTTCCATGTCTAAAGAAGCACAACCCACCCATTGGAGTATGCCTGATCCTTTACCACTGGCTGAATTAGCTCAAAAAAATTTTAAAGAGGCCACAACACACAACTAAAATTCCCATGTTAAGTTATTCCAACTCTTCAAAAACAAGGAAGAACTTAAACTTAATTTAGCAAATAAAAGTGTTAGTGAAGGTTTTCAATATATAGTGAAAAAATCTACAAATGACAGATTTGAAGTTGTTTGCTATATGGATAATTGTGACTGCCGTATTAGAGCAACAAAACATAATACTAATGATTCATTTCAAGTGGTTAAACTATCGGAGAAACACACTTGCTCAAATATACAACTACAACCCCATCACCGATAAGCCAACAAAAAGGTATTGGGTCACTTCTTGAAATGCATATTAGCTGATAGTATCGGTAATATGGTGCAGGGGAAATAGATACAACGAACTTTAAATGACCATCTTTGTGTACATGTTTCACATTGGCAAGCAAGTAATATGAAAAATCCCAAAATTTAAGACCAAAAAATTCAATTTTATATCAATAAAATCATTATCCAAAACAATATCATAAAACCATAGTGAACTCAAAGTATGTCAATAAACATCCAAATACATCAGAGTTGTATAAAATACCGAACAATATGGTGTGTGCAATGCAGTCATCCCGAACTCTTCTTTTTTGAAATTAAGGTACTTGAAACATAAACTGAAAACGGTAAGCATGAAGTTTAGTGAGTTCCCCAAAATACCATATCCTAAACAATATACTGCCTAGCATATCTAGGTTATTGCCTACCCATTCGGTCTATTTCAACCAAACTATCAAGCATATCTGGGTGCTTGTCTACCCTACGGTCTATTTCAACCGAATACTATCAAGCATATCTGGGTGCTTACCTATCCCTTTCGGTCTATTTCAACCGGATACTCGGTCTATGTAACCCCTACTACTACTACTACTACTACTACTACTATGCAATATCATATCAAAATCACATAATCATCAAGCTAATACAGGAAAAACTGACAATTGTCACAAAGACAATCATCACACTACATCATAAACTAGTGGGCCGACGTTGGTGCCTTTAACCTATGGATATGGTGATAGAAGACTCACCTCAAGCTGTAGAATCACTCAGATAAAATCTTAGTCTGCTGATTCGGAAAATCCCCGCGCTAACATCATCAAATAAATATCCCATTAATAATTAGATCACGACCCATAATCTAGGTTAATTGTCCAATGTCCAGGGTAAAAGACCTTTTTCTTACTTACCCCAAAACTAAGGCCCGACCCATTGATCAAAAGGCCCAAATTCGTTAAATGGCAACTCAAGGCCCAATATGGCCCAACTTCCTAATTGGGCCTAAAAACCATCATGGGACCAATACCAAGAAAGCGCAAATACTATCTATGACCCAAAGTCAGAAGTCCAATAGCCAAACAAGGTCCAAACCTTAAAAGGCCTAAAATGATATTATGAGGAGTACACCCTACATACTCAGCCATAAAGCACAATGTACAAGTTGTTGATGCACGTCACTCTCATTACACTGAGCGTACTCCTATACGCCCAACAGTAACCCACCAAAACTCTTAATGGTTAAGACAAAGATTCCCAAACTCATATATTACCCTAAGGAGATGTCTTGACATGTAAAGTTGGCAACTTTACCCCTTTGCGTCGCTTAATGGGACCAAAACCTATATACAATCCGTAATAAACACGTAAACTCATTCATGCACCAAAATAACTCATCAAGATGACATTTTTATGAACAAGGAACCAACCAAATGCCAAGATCTAACATTCTAAGTTCTTGGACTAGCTCATACTCAGAAAGATGACTCAAACGACCAAAATGAACCCAAAATACTCATTAAACCAGATCTAACATCTAGAGTCATCAAGTTAGAAACTTTATACCTCCAGAAGATATATCAAGGTGCACAAAGCCTAGATTGAAAAGTTTCAAGTAATCCCACACCTCCCCAAGAAGCTCCTTCTTCTTCAAAGAACACTAAAATGCATGAAATACCACCAAAAGCTCAAGAACCACACCAATGAGGCTAGGGTTTCGAGTCTAGGGTTTAAAGGGATGAAGGTTGAAGTGAATAGGGTTTGTGCTGAGTTAAGGAGCTTAAATAGGGTATAAGACTCTAAATTAGGGTTTGGGTTTTATTGGAGTATGTCACGCATAACTCTGGTACGCCATACATACTCCAAGGAGAAACCTAAACCCCCTTGCCTAGTACACCCCACGTACTGGGGTGGCCCCTCATCCTTCAAACTTCCGATTGCCATATCTTCTTCATTCTAAGTCTGATTTCGACGATCCTTATATCCATGAAAGGGTAAAAAAAATCTCTACACTTCTATCGACTCATCCTTTCCTTAAAACTTCCTGAACTAAAATCCAAAATTCAACTGACACTTTACCGATAAACCCCTTGGTTCCAAAACACAAACCGAACTCCCATATCATCTAAATTACATTACCCACACCCAAATGGGTCTAAATCTCTCTTTCCCAAAGGTCCTATGCCTTGTGATATCTAATCTTCGGGTCACAGCCCCGAATAAGGAAAAGATTCGGAACAGGGTGTTACAACTCTCCCCCACTTCAATTTTATTTTGTTATCGAAATTACTCTTTACCACCCTCCTAGAAACCAACGTTCCAGAAAAAAAAACTTATGGTGCTGAACAAATCATTGCTCCTTTAATTGTCGATCCACTACGTTACTGCTATAATTCCGAAGTCCCATAACTTGCCTGACCTCCATACAGGTGGAACCAATCTGAAACCCCATCACAAGAGCCTTTCTTCTACCATAAGAACTAAAACATCCTTTTAAACCTGAACAATTCAACTGTTACCCTTGACTTACAGATTCCTTAATCCAGAACTTGCTGAAGTAAATATCTTTGCATATATACACCAACAACTCTCAATGCGAGTATCAATCAAAATCCAACTAGGTACATAACTCATAACCCAAGATCAAAGGATTTGTACTTGAACTTCACCCACATATTCTGATTCAAGACAACTATTCACTAAACTGGGAAATAAAAACCCCCAATCCACCGCTGAGACTTCCAGTCTCAATGCTGATCTAACCGCCAGGTTCCTGAATGTCTAACTGATAAGATTGCCCTATCCTATGCACCATACCCGTTCCAATCACTGACCATATATCCATCCCACTATAACCAAGATCCAATACCTCAAACCAACCGGTCTCTACCGGGTCTCCCCCACACTCCTCTAACCATATGGGCCTCGCCCATGGTCTCACCCATTCAAGAGTTACTCAGGCCCAAACTTGCTTTGGACCCTAATGGTCCTCCTTCCATAATAGGGAAATGCTCTCTTGCAATACTGACTGCCTTGCTATAGGCATGAGCTGAGCCTCTTTTACTCCAACAACCACCCCAATGATGGTCTACCTTAATATGGCGGATACTACGATCCCACCACAAACTTACAACATTTCCACAATTATCTAATATCTTGGTGAATGTTATGACCACCCTACAATATTATGACACTCATATTCCTCCATGGTTACTGACCATGGTCTTACCACACCTCTGTTGGATAAGGTGTCTAAGTCCATAACTATTTCTAGTATGTACTTGACCTGGTTTGGCATGGTCCATTTGGGTTGCATGTCATCAAGCATTTGGATAGACTAAATGAGAGAAATAACACTTGTTGTGTAACATCCGAAATTCCAGGTATCATATTTTAATTATTTAGTTTGTGTCAAGAAGAGGGACTCGACGAGCTAACGCCTAGACTCGTCGAGTAGGATCGCGATTGCTGACTGGATTTAATGAATGGACTCGACGAGTCCGCGCTGTGGACAGAAACCCTAAATACTTGGGCCTGTGCCCTATTTAAGGGATCTTTTGGACCTCATTTGCGGCCACCTTCCGCCTTGAGAGCACCAGAGAACCTGAGAGCATTGTGAGTGAGAAAAGAAGCCATTTTCTTCATTTCTAGTGTGATTTTGCAAGAAAGAAGGAAGGAGGAAAAGCTAGGCAGATTGAGGAGCTCAGATCTTCTACCATTCGATCAGAAGAGGCTGTTAGAGGTATAAATCTATGCTCATTCTCGTGTATATGGTGATCTACTTGAATCTAGGGTTTTCTTATGCCTTCTTTAGCTTGAATTCGAAGCATATGAGGTCCCAAGGTGGAATTCTCCATAGATATGGACCTTAAGAGGTCCATAGAGTCCTATCTATCCTACTTTATGCTATTCCTTTGGAGATATGAACCTAGGTTGCCATTTTAGAAGCTATTTCACCAAAAAGAAGCCCTATGAGTGTTGCATGAGTGTAAAGGTTGGACCTTTACGTGATTATTATGTATTGGAAGGTCAGATCTATAGGTTAGAGAAGCAGATCTGACCTCATAAGGTCTTTTGAGTGTTGACATAGAGGGAACTCGCCTAGTTCATAAGGGGAATCGACGAATCGAGTCGGGTTGCCCCGCGATTCGTGACCAGTGGTAACCCGTCGAGTGAAAGGTTAACTCGACGAGTCGAGTGAGGATTTATGAGGATTAAGAGGACATGAATGAACTCGCCGAGTCACACGAGTTCACTCGTCGAGTTTGGTCAAAGTTTGACCGTTGGCTAGGGTTGACTTCAGTTGACCTTAGGGTTTTGGTCAAGCTTGTTCAAGAGAGGTCAGGGAGGGGTAGAATGGTCTTCTACCCATTCTTTAGAAATGAGGACAAGAGAAAGTATTGATTAGAGATGTTATTATGTTGATAGGAGGAGGCTAAGTCGGGTTATCGAGCACGAGAGGTTATCCGACAACGTACGAGGTGAGTCTTCTCACTATACTTTACCTAGAGTGGTAATTATGTGTGACCGGAAGGTATTATGTGCTATGATGAGTATGTGATGCATGATGTTATATGATATGTATATGCTATGTTATGTTATATTATGATATGGACCGGAATGTCAACATTGTATGGGCCGGAAGGTCAAGATGATACGGACCGGAAGGTTATAGAAGTGGGACCGGATGGTCTACCAGGACTATGGGACAGATGTCCTCTGAGACACATGGACCAGAAGGTCTTGTAGAGATATAGCCTTGAGTGGCGTATGTGCGTATGTGGTATTTTGGGGAACTCACTAAGCATTAATGTTTACCGTTTATGTGATATGTGTTTCAGGTACCATCAAGGATCGCAGGAAGGCGCCTGCATGATCTGTACACATTGATGGAGTTTTTTTTGTATTTGAGATCTTGGGATTGTTTTATTTGGTGGACACGTGTTACATTGGATTTTGATATTTCTTATGAATGAAATTATGTTTTAAAAATTAAAAAAAATTGTTTTGGAAATTCACGTTGTTACAATTTGGTATCAGATCCTTGGTTTGAGGGATTCGGATGCACCTTCGGGTGTATTTGAACTCAAACTAAGCATTTGAGAAAGTTTTTCATAAAAGAAACATTTTTTTTCTAAAAAGTAAAGGAATCTGAGGAAAGCAGAAAGAAGCAGTGTGTACGATCAGCCAGCGCCCGAACGGTGATTTCTCAAAATACCCTTACATTATGTGTTATGAGATATGATATGATATGTTATGCATGCTAGAGTAAGATAGGTATTGCTATTAGGACTAGAGTGGCTTGATTTGTAATGACTTAGCCTAGGAGATCACTACTTCTATGAGATGCTTCGAGAGTGAGTAGGTAGCAGTGAGGAGCTTATGAGAAGTCTACTGAAGGGTAGCCTATGTTTAGCGAGATGTAATGTACTTGTGATCTGGGATCCTAGGAGGAGGACATGGAATGAATGCTAATGCAATGTGGAAGGTAGTATAAGGCCCATACTACTAAAAACACCGGATCAGTACGCAGTCCAATTAAGAATCCTTAGGGTACTAGGGAGCAAGTTGGGTTGAGTTATTGAGTGCGAGTATACTCGAGCGAGTATCTGATATTTTTATGTCATATTTCAGAGACATCATGGTTGGGACACGCCACTGACCAGAGACTAATAACATGAGTGATGAGAAGCTTCGTCAGATGATCCACGATGAGGTAGTTGCGGCTATCTGAGCAGAGATACCGGAGATGTTTGGGTCTATTAAGACCACGTTGATTGAGACATTTGATGAGCGGTACGCCGCGGTTACTAAGGTTGCAGCCGCTGCAGCTAGACCTCAGGGGGGTGACTCGTTGCTGTTCCGGGAGTTCAGCAACATGAAGCACCATAGTTTGATGGGACATAGGACCCGATTGCTGCGAGGAGATGGATTTTTGATATTGAGGGATGCTTCTACACCTGTTCGTGTCCGGAGCATCTGAGGGTCCGGTTCGTGCTGAACCAACTCCGCTTGGGAGCGAAGGATTGGTGGAAGTTTCTGATAGAAAACTTCACTCTTGCATAGATCTCAGAGGTGACCTGGGAGAGGTTTACCACCATGTTCAAAGACGAGTATGTTACCCCGATGGAGAGGGAACGGTTGGCACAGGAGTTCTTGTCCCTCAAGCAGGGGACGGAGTCTATGACTGTGATTACACGGATTTTCCATGAGAGGGCATTATTTTGCCCTAAGCATGTGTCTTCTGAGCAGGCACGCATGAGCCGGTATTTGAGCATTCTAAGGAGGGACATTCGGGAGTTCGTGGTGAACTCGACTTAGTGGAAATTTTCTGAGCTCCAGGAAAATGCCCGGAAGAGGGAGATTGAGCTAGAGACTCAGGCCAGGGAGGAGGCCGAGTCTCAGAGGAGGGACAGGCGACCGATACAGGTACAACCGGTAGCCAAGCGGGCTAAGCCCAATGATACGAGATCTGGAGGCCAGAAGGGCCACACTTGTGGGAAGTGCGGCAAAGGACATGATGGAGTGTATCGAGCGGGTGCTTGCTACAAATGTGGCAAGGAGGGGCATATAGAAAAGGACAGCCCCAAGGGATTTATGGTTTACTTTCATTGCAACCAGACGGGTCACCAGAGGGCCGAATGCGCATAATTGTTACAGGGATCGGTGTAGGGATCTGCCCCTGCTACTGCACGAGTTACTGAGGGTCGGCCAGTGAAAGCCGAGGCATCGAAGGCTCGCGGGAGAGCCTTCCAGTTGACATCGGAGGAGGTCCACACAACGCCCGATGTCGTGGCTGGTATGTATTCTTTCATTTATTTATGCTGAGTTGAGATATTGTGATTATATTATGATATGTGTAGGTACTTTTCTTGTGAGTTCTATACTTGCTTTGGTGTTATTTGACTCGGGTGCGAGTCGATCTTTTGTGTCGTTAGCGTTTAGTCAGCACATCAGTATTCGACGAGAGGCGTTGAGTCGACCTCTATGAGTTTCCATACCTGACGAGCGAGCGGTGTATGCTACTGACGTGATTCGAGGATGTGTACTTGAGATCTTTGGTGTTGAGTTCCCAATAGATTTGGTCCCGATTGCTATGGGGGATGTTTGTGTTATAGTGGGCATGGATTGGTTGAACCGATCTGGGGCGATTATAGACTGCGAGCGGTAGATGATGACCATCCGAGGCCCTAGTGGGGGAGTGCTGACTGTATATGGCGAGGGTACCCGATGTGGGTCAATATTTTGTTCGGCTGCTAGAGCGAGACAGAGTTTACAGTAGGGCTACAGTGGGTTTGTAGCTTATGTGATTGATACACGAGTGGCCGCAAAGAGGCCGAGTTCGGTTGATGATGTTCCGATAGTGTGTGAGTTCCTGGATGTTTTTCTCGAGGAGTTGCCGGATGTGCCTCCCGAGAGGTAGGTGGAGTTCCGCATCGATTTGGTTTTGGGGGCAGCGCCTATCGCGAAGGCGCCTTATCGCCTTGCGCCGCCAGAGATGCAGGAGTTATCCTCGCAACTTCAGGAGCTGCTGGGGAAGGGGTTTACTCGACCGAGTAGCTCGCCGTGGGGAGCGCTGATCCTTTTCGTCAAGAAAAAGGATGGTTCACACCGGATGTGCATTGATTACAGGGAGTTGAACAAGTTGACGGTCAAGAACTGTTACCCCTTACCAAGGACCGATGATCTGTTCGATCAGTTACAGGGAGCGTCTTGGTTCTCCAAGATAGATTTGAGGTATGGATATCATCAGATGAGAGTGCGGGATGAGGATATCCAGAAGACGACGTTCAGGACTCGTTATGGGCATCACAAGTTCGTGGTGATGCCTTTTGGGCTCACCAATGCACCGGCAACGTTCATGGATCTCATGAACAGGGTGTGGAGGCCGATGTTGGATCGATCGGTAATTGTTGGGGGCATGTAAATGCTCCACAAATAATGAGTGATAGTTAGGTTATATTTTCCCTTTATTGTATTCATGGTGTAAATACTCTCCCTCCTATATAAAGGGAGAGTTGGTCATTTTTAAAGTTAAGCTAGCCATTCTTACTTTTCTTAGTTAGAGTTACTTTTCTCACAATGTAATTCTAGAGAGAGAAAGTGGTGGGTTCTCCCCACCTAGGGAGAGTTTTTCTCCTACCATGTTCTTCATGCAATATTATGATTATTCTCTCTTGTTCTTAGTTTATTTTTATGAACTCGTATTATGTTCTTCGTGTTCATACTTCCAAAAAACACGACTAATCGCGAGATATCTTTCTTCCGCATTCACCGTTCGTTATAAAAATGGGTCTCTACAATTGGTATCAGAGCCGTACCTTGAAGATCTCACGATTAGTTCAAGGGAACGACTCCCGTTCGGTGATTATCTTGTGATTTTTCCGTGTTTCTGCAAGAAAAATTTTCGGGTTTCAAATCGGAATTTTTTTATGATGTTCTTTCTTAGCTCTATCTTTTGGGTGATTCTATCTTAGCAAAAATAAAAGTTGCTGCTGCTGATCGTTCTATTATTGCTGGAAAAAATGATGTTCTTCATGCTCTTATTATTTTTCTGTTGAAGAAATGAAGCAAATGGGAAGAGAAATTAATTTTTGTGGTCTCCAAAATGTTAAAGAAATTGTTCCAGGAGGTATTTGTTCTTGGAAATGAGAAGACACAAATTTAATGGGCTTATTATTCTTGAAGAAAGTGGAGAAAAGCATTTTTTTTTGGAGATTTTATCTTCCAGCAACTTTATCATTGTGAAATATGAAACTCTTGATTCTCATATTTTTGGTTGCTGTAGATCTTCAATTTGAATTGTTTGGACGTAATGTATTGTTTACATAAAGCATATTGTCCTTGTTACTCTTTTGGGTAAAGAGTACTCCACTATTTACTCCCTCAAAAGACAAAAACCATGTGACATAGTCCAATCCCATCACCTTTTGTCCCCTAAAACCCCCCTGTATACTCTTCCTTTTGCCTTCCCAAGACCCTCTTGTTGACTTAAATGCTTTATAAAAAGATTCCCTTATTAAAATATGAATAAATGGCCTTTGCGGTACCATTTTTCATGCAAAATAGCATTTTTCGTCACCTGTTCAGCCCCTTCCGGACCCTCGAACCGCAGCCAAAAACTGCCTACCGGAGTCACCTTAGAAGCTTACCCGCAACCCTTCTTAGCCTTAGATTCGAGGTCCACAATGTCACTATCCGCAGCCTCGGTCAGCAGCCCTAGATACGCAGCCAAAACCCTTCATTTGTCCTCGGTTCGGATCTATGCTTCCGGTTCGGACCGCAGCTTCTCAACCTCAGTTCGGACCGCAGGCACTCCACTGTCGGCTCGCATCCGAAGTCCATTGCAACCGCATCGCCTACTGCAGCCACTTCTCCATATGCGACCAACTCCATCCGCGACCAGCTCATCCGCACCTAAGACTCCATCCTACCGCAACTTCTAGACCCGCACCCGAGACCCCACCACACCCACTTGCTTACTCTTCCCACCGCAACCACCTGCCACCTTATCCAACCTCTCTCATCAGCAGCCTCCGCCCATCTCCTCCCTCCTCTAGACTTCGCCCCCCTTCTCCTCCTTCCTCCTTCTTCCTTCAGCCCCTCCTTCTTCCTCCTCCTCCCCCCTCCTTCCTTCCTTCCTTTTTTCCTCCCCTCCCCTCCTTTTTTTTTTTTTTAAAAAACCCTTATTTTTTTTCTTTCTAGATTTTTTTATTCATATTTTTTTTTCTACACTATTTTTTTTATTTTTTTTTCTTCAGCCAATTTTTTTTATTTAGCCAATTATTTTTTTTAACACCAATTTTTTTTATTTAGCCATTTTTTTTATTATAACCAATTTTTTTTTATTAAAACCATTTTTTTTTCAACACCAATTTTTGCTACCACTTACCCATGGATTGTCACATTGGTTATTCATTTCATGCCGGTTATTATTATTGGAAGAATTTTCCTACCGCAATCGGACTTCATATTATCTTTTTGTGATGCTTGCCCCGCAACGACGATTGATCAACAAAGTTGTTTTACATTCTTCACTTTATGAGATATTATGACTTGGCGCTCTTGATTTTTGGTTGATGAATCATGTATCTTGAGCATGTGGACTTTATTCTCTATTGAAGACCACTTCAAGCGTTCCGGCACCGCAGTTTGGATATTTGGATATATTCTTGGCACAACAGATTTTCTCAACACAGTTTCAGCAACTATGTCACCCGCCTCCTCATGACCGCAAGAGTATTTATTTTACTCTTTCTCATTTCTTATCGAGACCCTTCATACATCTAGGGAGAGCTTCTCTTAGCTCTTGGTATCCGACACTCTCCATCCGATGATTTGTTGATTTTTGATATCCGGTCATTGGTTATCAAAAATAGGGAGAGAATATCATCCGGATTTGGTTATTATTGTTTGAGTTTGGATTTTTGAAGACTTCTGAAGACGATTATTTATTTAGTGATGCGATGTGGCACTTATTTTTGGTCTTCACAGATCAAATTTTTGGCATTACTCGATGTTTTCCGATTCGGATTATTTATTATTCGGACTCTACCACATGATGATTTTGTGTTCGCATCTACTTCAGATCTTATGGTTTCACGAGTTTGGATTTGTGATATGTTGAAGATGAAGACTATTTTGGCGATGTGACGTGACACTTATTTTTGATCCTTGGATCAAATTTTTGGCATCGCTGGACCATGTTTTTGGACTCACATTATTTTTATCCGGACTACATTTTATGGATGCTTCACATGTTTAGCAGGTTATTCTTTGAAGAATTTCGGTGTATTATGATTCGAGAACTCGAGATGTTTTTCAGACTTGTTTGAAGATTTGGATCTTCTTTTTTCTGCTTCATTGGTTGTGCTTTGAAGCCGAAGACCTTCATTTCAGAGATTCATGGACAGTTTTAGACTTCACAGACACTTAAGAGTTTCAGAGATATTTCAGCACTTGATTCCATTTTATTACCACACTTGCTAGTCGGATTACTGTATTATAGCCTTGTATCACTTATTGTATCTCTCATCATTTGTAAGCATTTAGGGAGAGAATGTCGGGGCATGTAAATGCTCCACAAATAATGAGTGATAGATAGGTTATATTTTCCCTTTATTGTATTTATGGTGTAAATACTCTCCCTCCTATATAAAGGGAGAGTTTGTCATTTTTAAAGTTAAGCTAGCCATTCTTACTTTTCTTAGTTAGAGTTACTTTTCTCACAATGTAATTCTAGAGAGAGAAAGTGGTGGGTTCTCCCCACCTAGGGAGAGTTTCTCTCCCACCATGTTCTTTATGCAATATTATGATTATTCTCTCTTGTTCTTAGTTTATTTTTATGAACTCATATTATGTTCTTCGTGTTCATACTTCCAAAAAACACGACTAATCTCGAGATATCTTTCTTCCGCATTCACCGTTCGTTATAAAAATGGGCCTCTACAGTAATCGTGTTCATCGACGATATTCTGGTGTATTCGAGATCCCGAGAGCAGCATGAGGAGCATTTGAGGGAGATCCTTGGGGTTTTGAGATCGGAGAGGCTTTACGCCAAATTCTCCAAGTGTGATTTCTAGTTACGAGAGATCCAGTTCTTGGGGCATCTCGTTAATCAAAATGGGATATTGGTCTATCCGGCCAAGATTGAGGTGGTAATGAGTTGGGAGGTGCCGAGATCCCCCACAGAGATCAGGAGTTTTCTGGGGTTGGCCGGCTACTATCAGATACTTATCAAGGATTTTTCCAAGATTGTCGTGGCACTCACCAGGTTAACCAGGAAGGGTGTTGCTTTTATGTGGGGTCCAGAGCAGCAGACCTCGTTTGATACTCTTCGTCAGAGACTGTGCGAAGCCCCGGTGTTAGCACTTCCATAGGGAATGGAGGATTTCGTGGTATATTGTGACGCATCGATGTCGAGGTTGGGTGCGGTGCTTATGAAGAGAGGGCACGTGATAGCGTACGCATCGAGGTAGCTGAAGCCTCACGAGGTGAGGTATCCTACCCACGATTTGGAGTTGGGGGACATGGTGTTCGCCCTCAAGATATGGCGTCAGTATTTGTATGGGGTTCGGTGTATCGTATACACGGACCACAAGAGTTTGAAGTACTTGATGGATCAGCCCAACCTGAACATGCGCTAGAGGAGATGGTTGGATGTGGTAAAGGATTATGACTGCGAGATCCTGTACCACCCGGGAAAGGCTAACATTGTAGCCGATGCCCTGAGCCGTAGGGCGGAGAGTGCCCTGATATGAGATATTTGTTTGAGGATGACGGTGATGACTCCGGTGTTGGATACCATCCGAGAGGCCCAAGCAGAGGCTGTGAGACCGAAGAACCGCAAGAGAGAGCGGGTGATTGGGCAGGTATCTGAGTTTGTTACCGATAGCCGAGGGCTTATGACCTTTCATGGTCGGATTTGGGTGCCGTTTGCGGGTGGGGTACGTACCATCCTCATGGAGGAGGCGTACAGATCGAGGTTCTCGATCCATCCCGAGGCCACTAAGATGTATTTGGACCTGAAAACAGATTATTGGTGGCCCTGTATGAAGAGGGATGTTGCGTGGTTTGTTGAGAGGTGCTTGACATGTCGCAGGGTTAAGGCCGAGCACCAGCGTCTGCATGGTAAGTTGCAGCCACCTGAGGTTCCCCAGTGGAAGTGGGAACAAATTTCTATGGATTTCATCACCAAATTACCGAGGACCGCGAGGGGTGTCGATGCAATATGGGTGGTCGTTGACCGGCTGACGAAGAGCGCTCATTTCCTTGCTATCAGTGAGAGCTCTTCCGCAGAGAGACCGGCAAATATGTATATGAGAGAGGTGGTATTGCGGCATGGAGTACCGACCTCGATTGTGTTAGATCGAGATGTACGTATCACTTCCAGATTCTGGAAGAAATTCCATGAGGAGTTGAGTACGAGGTTACATTTCAGCACCGCTTACCACCAACAGATGGACGAACAGAGTGAATGGACGATTTAGACGCTCGAGGACATGCTCCGAGCATGTGTGTTGGACTTCGTAGGAAGTTGGGACACGTACTTACCATTGGCTGAGTTTTCCTATAACAACATCCACCATTCGAGTATTGGTATGCCTCCTTTCGAGTTGTTATATGGGAAGAGGTGTCAGACTCCCATCTGCTGGGGAGATGTAGGGTAGCGAGTGATGGGTAGCACTGAGATAGTGCTTCAGACGACTGAACAGATACAACAGGTCAGGAAAAGGTTGCTGACAGATCAAAGTCGCCAGAAAAGTTATGCGGATAGGCGACGATCTGAGCTCGAGTTTCAGGTTGGTGACTTCGTACTCCTGAAGGTATCTTTTTGGAAATGAGTGATCCGATTCAGGAAGAGGGGCAAGGCTGGGCCCCGATACATTGGTCCTTTCAGGATGACTGCGAGGGTGGGCAGGGTAGTGTATCGTTTAGAGCTACCTGCGGAGTTGATCCAGATACATGATACCTTCCACGTATCTCAGTTGAGGAAATGTATAGCCGACGAGTCGGCAGTAGTGCCACTAGAGGATATTTAGGTGGATGTGAGCCTAAATTATGTTGAGAGGCTGATCGCGATCCTGGATTGGAGGATCAAGGTTCCGAGGAACAAGGAGGTGCCCTTGATTCAGGTCCAATGGCAACATCGGAGAGGGTCCGAGCTGACTTGGGAGCCGGAGTTGGAGATGCAGGAGAAGCATCCAGAGTTGTTTGCAGAGCGTGACTTCGAGGGCGAAGTCTGATTCTAGTGGGGGAGAATTGTAACATCCGGAATTCTAGGTATCATATTTTAATTATTTAGTTTGTGTCAAGAAGACGGACTCGACGAGTTGACGCCTAGACTCGTCAAGTAGGGTCGCGATTGTTGACTGGATTTAATGAATGGACTCGACGAGTCGGCGAGTTGACTCGATGAGTCCGTGCTGTGGACAGAAACCCTAAATCCTTGGGCTTGTGCCCTATTTAAGGGATCTTATGGACCTCATTTGCGGCCACCTTCCGCCTTGAGAGCACTAGAGAACCTAAGAGCATTGTGAGTGAGAAAAGAAGCCATTTTCTTCATTTCTAGTGTGATTTTGCAAGAAAGAAGGAAGGAGGAAAAGCTAGGTAGATTGAGGAGCTCAGATCTTCTACCATTTGATCAGAAGAGGTTGCTAAAGGTATAAATCTATGCTCATTATTGTGTATATGGTGATCTACTTGAATCTAGGGTTTTCTTATACCTTCTTTAGCTTGGATTCGAAGCATATCAGGTCCCAAGGTGGAATTCTCCATAGATATGGACCTTAAGAGGTCCATAGAGTCCTATCTATCCTACTTTATGCTATTCCTTTGGAGATATGAACCTAGGTTGCCATTTTAGAAGCTATTTCACCAAAAAGAAGCCCTATGAGTGTTGCATGAGTGTAAAGGTTGGACCTTTACGTGATTATTGTGTATTGGAAGCTCAGATCTATAGGTTAGAGAAGCAGATCAGACCTCAGAAGGTCTTTTGAGTGTTGCCATGGAGGGAACTCACCGAGTTCATAAGGGGAATCGACGAATCGAGTTGGGTTGCCCCGCGATTCGTGACCAGTGGTAACCCGTCGAGTGAAAGGTTAACTCGACGAGTCGAGTGAGGATTAAGAGGACATGCATGAACTCGCCGATTCACACGAGTTCACTCGTCGAGTTTGGTCAAAGTTTGACCGTTGGCTAGGGTTGACTTCAGTTGACCTTAGGGTTTTGGTCAAGCTTGTTCAAGAGAGGTCAGGGAGGGGTAGAATGGTCTTCTACCCATTCTTTAGAAATGAGGACAAGAAAAAGTATTGATTAGAGATGTTATTATGTTGATAGGAGGAGGCGAGGTCGGGTTATCGAGCACGAGAGGTTATCCGACATCGTACAAGGTGAGTCTTCTCACTATACTTACCTAGAGTGGTAATTATGTGTGACCGAAAGGTATTATGTGCTATAATGAGTATGTGATGCATGATGTTATATGATATGTATATGCTATGTTATGTTATGAGTATTATGATATGGACCGGAAGGTCAACAGTGTATGGGCCGGAAGGTCAAGATGATACGGACCGGAAGGTCATAGAAGTGGGACCGAAAGGTCTACCTGGACTATGGGACGAATGTCCTCTGAGACACATGGACCAGAAGGTCTTGTAGAGCTATAGCCTTGAGTGGCGTATGTGCGTATGTGGTATTTTGGGGAACTCACTAAGCATTTATGCTTACCGTTTATGTGATATGTGTTTCAGGTACCAGCGAGGATCGCGGGAAGGCGCCGGCATGATCTGTACACATTGATGGAGTTTTTGTGTATTTGAGATCTTGGGATTGTTTTATTTGGTGGACGTGTGATACACTGGAGATTGATATTTCTCATGAATGAAATTATGTTTTAAAAATTAAAAAAATTGTTTTGGAAATTCACGTTGTTACATGTGGTTTATTAATATTAATAGAATTATTTAATTAGTATTGATCAAGACTTAATTTAGAATTAATTAAGTGATCAAAAGATGACTAATTAAATATATGGGTTGCTTATGTAAATCATCCATAACTTGTATAGTGGGCTAAAGGCTTCATGGATTATCAAGATGGGCTAAGAGCCATAGGATGCTTCATGGAAGTTTAAACCCATGGGTTATGGAAATGAAGAGCCATGTTACTCTAGGGTTTACATGGTGTAACCCTAAGTGTAACACACTATATAAAGAACATGACATCCAATAAAGTCGGCTAGATGAAGTTACAACAGGGATAGGCTGATTTTACAAGTGTTCTATATTCTCTCAAAGTCATTCCAAAGCACTTGGTGTTGTGTGAAACATTTGAGGCATCACACTTGGGTTGCTTGGCTCTCAAGGTTTTCATGGAATCAAATCAACTACAAGGTATGTAATTCTAACCATCTTTTATGTTAAAAGTTCACCATGTATGCTAGATAGGATTCTGAACCTTGGAAATCAAATTTTGCATGTATTTTAGACAAACATAGATCCAAGGTTTTCTAGGGTTGCATGTACACTTAGGAGTGTTAGAATGCTCATAACCCTTCAAGGGTATCAAAGACTAGGCTTGTTTGTTGATACTTGATGCAAAATAGTGTAAATATCGAATTTTTAAGCTGTCTACACAAGGGACTCACCGAGTCCAAGCGAAACTTCAACCAACTCGGCGAGTCAGTTCTTGCACTCGACGAGTCGGTCATGTAGAGTGCAGTTTTTCGATTTTTGCTGTTAGAAATGGACTAGAAACATTACCCTAAACTATTTTGGTGTTTTAAAACTTGTTTTAGATGGTGTAATGGTTGTTCTAATCCATTTACAATGGCTAATATCAAAATTACATCATTATATGTGTTCATATGTTCTTGAAATTTTGATATGAATATTCAAGTTCTTATGAGTTCTTGATAGATCATAGGAATTACTTGTTTGATGCTTAATTCATGATCTTTATGTGTTTTTAATGGAGTCCATAACTCGTCCTCAAGTTATGGATAACCAAAAGTCACTTTGTATTTAACCCATTAAAAGAACACATAAGTTACAAAAATGAAGAGTCTTCATTTTAATAACTCATAAGTTATGAATTGAAGAGTTTTGTAAAGTTACAAAACTTTCCCTCAAGTTTTGGAACATGTAATGTTATCTTAATAAACTTTAGTTCCAACTTTAGTTCCAACTTTATGTGAATAAGGTGCTAATCCATGAAATTACACTTTACACTTTGTTTAAGTCGTTAGTGGAGCATGTGTGGTTAACCGGCACACTAACTTGGACTTAAAAAGGTAGGTAAAGGGTGACGTAAGGTTTATTATAGGTCGGTGTAGCACGTGTGGTTAGCCGGCACATCGATTGGGTGATAAACATCAAGGATACCAAGTAATTTGCATGGTTACTTCACACCTCGTTTTGTGATCCTCGACATCCCAGTCACAAAAATTGGAGGGCACACTCGAGATTGAAATATGCCTTTGAAAAAGTTCATTGAATCTCAAAAGAATCTAGGAATTTCTAAAAACCAATTAAAACCTAATATTTATATTTCGTTTTTTCATGGTGGAAATTGGTGAATCATCATTCACCTACCTTTCAAATATGTTATAGCTTAGATTACGTCATCCCTCTTCTAAGTTATAATATATTGTGATTGGATCCTAGCCTTAATATTACATTTGGGTGTTTTATTAAGGACTATCTTTATATCTAAACTAAACATGTGCTCTTCTTTTCAGATGTCTGCCAACAATACTGCTTTTGGCTCAAACCCTATTGGCTCCTTTTCCCTCATGAACCTATGTGGGACGGTCATCTTTGATGCTTCCAACTTAATGGATTGGATCCGAAACATCAAGATGGTGACTCGCTACGAGGACAAGGAATATGTCCTTGATATGGAGCTAAAGGAGATCGATGAGTCCACTGCTACTCCCCAGGAGATCGCTCACTTCCGAACTCATGAAAGAGATGCCACCAAAGTGGCATGCATCATGATGGCCACCATGATAGCTGAACTCCAGAAGTCCTATGAGGACTACTACCCTTTTGAGATGCACCAAGATATTATGGAAAGATACCATCAGAGTGATCGTCAAGAGCTGTATGAAATAACCTCCTCCATGTTAACAACTAGGATGAAGGATGGAGAATCCGTCACATGCAGAAAATGCAAAGGTATGTAGACCGTTCGTTGAAGCTTAATGTGAAATTTCCCGAGGAGCTAGCAATAGATATCATTTTGCACTCCTTACCCTCGTGTTATGATCAATTCCACATGACATACCACATGAATAAGGAAGAAGTCACACTCAGCAAACTTCAAGGACTCCTGAAGACCGTAGAATCAGGTCTTAAGGGTAAGTCGGTTGTTACCACTTCTGCTCCTACTACCAACTACGCCCCTGTCTTGGCAATTAGGAAAGGGAAAGGTAAGAAGAGGAAGACCCCTTCGAAGGGTACCAAGGGTAAGACCCTTGAAGGCTCCTCTTCAAGTGGAAACAAGAAAGGTTTCGTCACTCCTTCTTCTGACCCAAAGGAGGCTGAATACTTCTATTGCCATGAAAAGTCGCACTGGAAGTGGAACTGCCCAAAGTACCAACAATATGTGAAGGATGGGAAAGTCAAACCCAACCATGCAGGTATTTACACTATCTTATCTAATAACTCACCCTATTCTAACTCTTGGGTCCTTGATACTGGTTGTGGTATTCATATTTGTTCTGATTTGCAGGGACTAAGAAGAAGTGAGAATGTGGAGCATGGAAAGATAAAATTGATAATGGGGAATAGGAAAGCTTCACCTGTCACCAAGACTGGAGTTTATTCTTTGTTTCTAAGTAGTGGGTTTACATTAGATTTGAATAAATTTTGTTATTCGCTTGAAATGGCAAGAAATATTATTTCATTTCATGCTTTGTACAAACAAGGGTTTACTTTTTCTTTTGATAATGAAATTGGTGGAATAAATGCTTTCGTTAATAATGTTCTTTATTTTAAAGCATTACCTTGTGATGGTGTGTATGAAGCTGTGTCGGTTGTAGATAACCTAGGAAATAATGTGTTGTGTATTGATTCTTCTTCTAATAATAATAACTTGGATAAAGCATCATTATGGCATTGTCGTCTTGGACATGTGAGCAAGAAACGCATAGGCCAGCTCCAAAGGGATGGAGTCTTGGAGTCATTTGACCTAAAGTCAGATGATAGTTGTGAATCATGCTTACTTGGAAAAATGACAAAGTCACCCTTCACTGATTCTTGTGTAATGGGTGATGGTTTGTTGGATGTAGTGCACACAAATGTGTACCCTTCAAAACTGCCACAAGGGATACTAATCGTTATTATGTGACTTTTACTGATGATTATAGTAGATATGGATATGTCTATTTAATCAAGCATAAGATAGAGAATTTTGAAAGGTTTAAAGAGTTTAAACAGGAAGTCGAGAATAAATTGGGCAGGAACATTAAGATGCTTTGATCTGATCGTGGTGGTGAGTATCTTAGTTCAGAGTTCCTCGACTATCTTAAGGAATGAATGATTATCTCACAATTGACTCCTCCCAGGACACCACAGTTGAATGGTGTGGCTGAGAGGCGTAATTGAACCTTGTTGGATATGGTTCGTTCCATGATGAGTCGAGATTCACTACCAATCTCATTTTTGGGGTATGCCTTAGAGATTGCCCCCCCATATCCTTAATCTAGTCCCTACAATGAAAGTTGCCAAAACTCCTCATGAGATGTGGACTGGTAAAGTTCCCAAAATAGACCACATCAAGATTTGGGGTTGCAAGGATTTCATGAGGCGCGAGACTCATGATAAGCCCGAACCTCGAAGTGAGAGGTGTATTTTCATCGGCTACCCACATAAATCCTTTGGTTACCTCTTCTATAGACCTAGTGAGAATGTGGTATTTGTAGCAAGGAGGGGTGTCTTGAGAGAGAGAGAGAGAGAGAGAGAGAGTTCATAAGCCAAGGAAACAATGGGAGGCAAATTGAGCTTGAAGAAATTCAAGAGTCAAGTGGTGAAGGAACTTCAAACCCTAGCACTCAACTTGAGGAGGAAACTCCTGTTGAGCCAATTGACGTGTCTATAGCTTTGAGGCGTTCCACAAGAGTTAGGAATCCACTTGAGCATTATTATGGCTTCCATATTACTGCAGAAGGTGATACACTTATCAATGATGAGACATTGGTAAGTCCGGATGAACCTAACAGATACGCGGAAGCCATGGCAGGCCTCGAGTCTACTAAATGGAAAAAGGCAATGGACAACGAGATAAAATCCATGTATGACAATCAAGTTTGCAACTTGGTTGACAATGTACCAGGTCGTAAGACAGTTGGGTGCAAATGGATCTTCAAGAAGAAGACCGACATGGATGGTAATGTACACACTTATAAGGCGCGATTGGTTGCAAAGGGCTTTTCCCAAACTTCGGGAGTTGATTATGATGAGACCTTTTCACCAGTTGCAAAGATTAATTCCATTATGGTCCTGTTTTCCATCGCTGCATTTCATGATTATGAAATATGGCAAATGGATGTCAAAACCGCCTTCCTTAATTGAAGTTTGGCTGAGGATGTTTACATGAGTCAGCCAGAGGGTTTTTTTCAGTACAAAATACCCTAATAGAGTGTGTAAGCTTGAGAAATCCATCTATGGATTGAAACAAGCACCTCGCAGATGGAATCTTTGTTTCACTGAGAAAGACAAAGAGTTTGGCTTTTCGAGGAGTGAAGATGAATCTTGTGTATATGTCAAGGCTAGTGGGAGTATAGTTAGCTTTTTGGTACTATATGTGTATGACATACTACTCATACGAAATGACATCCCAACCTTGCAGGAAGTGAAGTCCTGGCTTGGGAAGTGTTTCTCTATGAAAGACGTAGGAGAAGCTGCCTATATTCTAGGGATAAGGATTATGAGAGATCGGAGTAAAAGACTAATTGGAATTAGTCAGAGTACCTACTTGGATAAGGTGCTGAAGATGTTCAACATGTAAGATTCCAAGAAAGGAGAGTTACCGATTCAGAGTAACGCCAGATTGAGTAAAACTTAAAGCCCGAGTACAGAGGCAAAGATAGCAGAAATGGGTCGAGTACCTTATGCTTCTGCTGCAGGGTCGGTCATGTATGCTATGACTTGTACTCGTCCTGATGTAGCCTTTGCTTTGAGCATGGTTAGCAGATATCAGGGGAATCTTGGCAAGGCTCACTGGACTGCGGTAAAGAATATCCCCAAGTACCTGCGGAGGACTAAGGACTGGGTCTTAACCCTTGGTGGGAGTCATGACTTGAGAGTTGTAGGGTATAGTGATGCTAGCTTTCAGACTGATAGGGATAATTTCTGCTCTCAGTCAGGATGGGTCTTTACCTTAAACGGAGGAGCAATTACTTGGAAGAGTTCCAAGCAAGAGACAGTGGCTGATTCAACTTGCGAATCAGAGTATATAGCAGCAAGCAAGGCAGCAAAGGATGATATATGGCTAAAGAACTTCATTGGAGACATTGGAGTAGTACCAGCTATAAAAGAGCCTATGGAAATTTTCTGTGATAGTGAAAGTGCAGTTGCCTTAGTCAAGGAACCAAGGGATCACGGGAGATCCAGACACATTGACAGAAAATATCATTTCATCAGACATCGTATAGAAGAAAGACTCCTCGTGGCAAAGAGGGTATCATCAGATGAGAACCCAGCAGATCCCCTCATGAAGGGACTGAGTGGGGTTAAGCATCTCCAAGATGCTCGGAGCATAGGGATGAAGGATGATATTAGTCTTAGTAGTTAGATAATTTTGAAATTTGTAAAGTGTAATTGACATTTGATGATGAATAAAAGTTGTGTTTATTTATGATTAAAGTGTTGCTATCATTTGTCAATCGTTTACTATATTTCTTTTGCATGTGTTGACTTCCAGAATAATTATGTTTGGTATACCATATTATTCGAATTCTCCACAGTCGGTCATATGTTGGAAGTAGGTATGAATCAAGATTGTCATGAGTTGGTTGCAAAGGTCTAAGTTGTTAGACATGGGTAAAACACCCATGAGTGCTCATAAGTTCTGAGTATTGGATTCAACCGACGCTCACTGGTATCACTTCATGGAATTTATCTCGAGTGATCGTGAGACGGTAATATCATATAAGTCTTCAAACCTAGAGATATGACTTGTTGCCTATGAGTTGGTTATACATTGATTGTATGAAAACGCATTGGTAACTCGATGTTATAAAACGTGCTTTTGTGTGTAATTCAACAAGTAGTAGAACAAACATATGAGTCGAAGTTTATATGTTCCTTCTTGGATTTGAAGCGATATCTGGGCCCCTTGATGATTTTGTTTTGAACTATGTACCAGGCCCGGTCAGAACTAAGTTGATGTGTTCAATTAAGTTCTTTGTCAAACAAATATGAAATCAGGAAACAAACTGATGGATAATAAGTAAGACATTGTTCCATGTATTTGTCCAGCTGATATCTAAAACAAAGGATTATATGATAAATTATCTTACATGTCATATCATCATATTCTCAGTTCCGAGAGACCTTGAAAGAGCTACAATGGCTGATCGGTTCCTAAAGCCATACTTGCAGTTATAGTTATTAGACTTATCCAAATGGGAGACTGTTGGATAAGGTGTCTAAGTCCATAACTATTTCTGGTATGTACTTGTCCTAGTTTAGCATGGTCCATTTAGGTTGCATGGAATCATGCATTTGGATAGACAAAATGAGAGAAATAACACTTATGGTTTATTAATATATTATAAGTTCTAATATATTAATAGAATTATTTAATTAGTATTGATCAAGAATTAATTTAGAATTAATTAAGTGATCAAAATATGACTAATTAAATATATGGGTTGATTATGTAAATCATCCATAACATGTATAGTAGGCTAAAGGCTTCATGGATTATCAAGATGGGCTAAGACCCATAGGATGCTCCATGGAGGTTTAAACCCATGGGTCATGGAAATGAAGAGCCATGTTACACTAGGGTTTATCTGGTGTAACCCTAAGTGTAACACACTATATAAAGAACATGACATCCACCAAAGTTGGCTAAATGAAGTTACAAGAGGGCTAGGCCGATATTACAAGTGTTCTATATTCTCTCAAAGTCATTCCAAAGCACTTGGTGTTATGTGAAACATTTGAGGCATCACACTTGGGGTGCTTGGCTCTCAAGGTTTTCAAGGAATCAAATCAACTACAAGGTATGTAATTCTAGCCATCTTTTATGTTAAAATTTCCCCATGTATGCTAGATAGGATTATGAACCTTAGAAATCAAATTTTGCATGTATTTTAGACAAACATGGATCCAAGGTTTTCTAGGGTTGCATGTACACTTAGGAGTGTTAGAATACTCATAACCGTTCAACCTCTACCATACTGACCAAAATCATTATAAGTCGAACCCGCATCTAACTATATCCCAATCACGAGTTCGAGTCATGCTTCGAACCCCAAAGCCTTAATCATAAAAGAAAAAACATAGAGGCCCTAAAACCACCCTCGACCTGGATCCATCCACATACCCACCATGAATCACTACTGATGTGCAACAAGACCCAAATATCCTTTCTTGCGCAATCCCTTAGACAAAAAGATTCTCTCCACTTGTCTTTGACTATGACTTTCTAATCCTCAAGATATGATGGATTTCTAATCCATCTCACAACATTATGATTCAAGCTGTTGAAAAACTGAGCTTACAAATGCCAACGTTCCATTACTAGAAAATCACGATGATCGCACAACTCTTGAAATCTAGATGAATATTCCTCGAAATCTAAGTAAGTCTGATAATCCTAATCGCCTCCCATGATACCACACCTAATCCTTAATTCCTTTATGCTGTTAACAAAGACTATAACTCTTGACCGAAACTGGCGAATCTTCACTCCAACTTTCCATTCTCAGAAGGATCTCTGTACTTTAACCATCTTCAACCTTCGTGATTATTAAATTCCCCTGGAACTTCCAATTTCCAAACAAGCTCATGCGACTGCCACCACTATCTTCTTGCTACCGCTCATTCCCTAGCAACGGTAGTGATTGGACCCAAAGGACCTTCGTTGGATAACTGCCATTCCTACTTGAACAAAAAATAACATGTTTGAACTCCGCCTTCATTGTTGAACTAATTTTTATAATTCATCCATAGACCTTCCAAAGGATACCCTTGAATTGATCCCATCAAAGAACCGGAACAACAAACGATCAACTAAAAACCACTCAGCAAGATACGACCCTCTAATAGTTTAATGATGGATGTTGGACAACTGGGGGAGTATGTTGGGCGTACAAGCTAGTACGTTGTGCGTACAAACCCCAGAGCGAGTACATTAAGTGTACGAGCTGAGTACGCCCCGTATACTCGACAGTAGGCTTCAAAATTGTGGACTTTTCAGTATTGGGCCCATGTTGGGACTTAGGAGTTTATAGCTTTGTTGGGCCATCAGAATTCTATTTTTTGGCTGATGCTATTTTATTGGACTCTTTTGGTTGAAGTCCCATGAATGGATTTGGGCCCAATTTGGAAAATTAGGCCATATTTGGGCTATGGGTGATCATTTTGGAATTTGGGCCTTTTGGATAGATGGTTTGGGCCTTGGCTTTGGGCCAAGTTAGTTAAAGGGTAAAAACGTCTTTTACCCTAGTTTGGACTCTTAGTGTGAGTTAGGATCCAATTATTAATTGGATGTTATTTTGTGATTGATAGCGTAGGGATTTTAGCGGGCCAGCAACCATAGATTTATCTATGAGATTCAACAGTCTAAGGTGAGTTTCCACACTAGGTTTGAAAGGAGCCAATGCCGACCTATGATTATTATTTTAGGATGCTACATGTCTGCATGACTCTTGCTTGTGTTGTATGCTGGTATGCATACCGAGAAAGGCTCGATGCCAGGCGACGCCTGATGACTGTATTGTATGCTATTGACTTTGTGATTATCATACGAGTTAGAATGATTATATGATTGTGTACCGGGTCGGGCCCGATGTCATGCGAGGCCTAATCAATGACATATATGTAAACCAAGGAGGGATCGATGTCAGGCGAGGCCCAAGGCCGAGGAGGGCTTGATACCGGGCGAGGCCCGATGAAGGGCGGGGGCCCAGTATGTGTTTATTATGTAAGGTGTGGGGTATTTGGGGAAATCACTAAGGTTTGTGTTTACATTTTTTAGTTTACGTTTCGGGTACTTCTGGTTCGAAAGGGAAGTGTCAGAGATGATTATAGAGCACACACCACCTTATTCCGCATTTTATGATTTACTCTGATATGATATGATGTAGTAACAAACTTTGATCTATCTTAGTTGTATGGAAACATTTTTATGTACCATTTTATTTAAATTAAATAAATGAAATTTTTGGGTCTTATTTATTGGATGTTACATGTCCTCCCACACTTGGCACAACACCCCCGACCCTTATGGCCTCCCGAATGTGAGTCCTGAGTCTTGGGCCTCTTCACCTAGCCCACTAAAAACTGAGTCTACTCTGACTTGCTCTTCCTGAGGTGCTCCAAATTAATGTCATGCATTAGGGATCTAGCAATCATATCATTCAAGGTCTCGCACCCTAAGAAACTCACAAACTCCATGATGTCATCCCTCCGCATGTCATGGTACCTTACCTTCTTCATCTCCTTGTTCGCTTCATAATACATAACTAACAAAGCTCTCTTCCGAAACTTGGAAGTGATCTCTACCATAATCTCAGTCGTTTGGTGAAGGTCCTGAAACTACCTCGTCAATGGCTGCACCTCGATAGCTTGTGCAAACTCGGCCCTAAACCGGGTCAAAAATGCATCCCAAGTCATCGACTCAAAGGATTCGCCTCCCAAAGTGAAGTCTACCTCCTCCCACAAATCTCGGGCTTTGTCTTTTAGAAGACAAGAGGCAAATATGACCTTCGATCCTTCTGGGCAAAAACTCGTCTGTAAAGAGTTAGCTATAACCGCTAACCATCTCCTACTGACAATGCATGGGGTACTTCTCCCTAAAGAACTCAGGAGCTCCACAAGCACGGAGCTCCAAAAATAGTCATAACCTCAGTATGGCCGTGCCCAGATGCTCATCCAAAATCTCCATAATCCCCTCCTTGACCGTACCGAGAATCACCGGAGTCTGCTCCAAAATACCACGGGTAATCTCTGACAGAATTAACTCATGCATCCGATCATCGATCAGCTCAGTACCTACACCTGAACAAAAACTAGAACTTGAACCCCCTTCCTAAGTGCTCATCTGATGGGTTTTATACAAACAATCCTATGTGTGCATGCAACCCTAGTTGGATCTATGTTTTCACTATTAGACATACAACTTTATAAACACAAAAAGAAACCCAGCATGCATCTTTCATTTTCGAAATTCACAAATAAGAATAGAATACATACCTTTTCTAGTTATATAGTAATAACAACTAGTTTCTTGAATTTCCTTAACTCTTGAGATCAAGTACCACAAGTGTAGTACCTCCAGTGGCTCACAAACACGCTTGAGTGAGAGGATAAATATGAGAGAGAGGAGGGAGGGTAACTATCTCCAAAATTTGGCTCTACTATGGTTTCTCCAAGGGGTGCCGAATTGTAATGCCTTAGGGGTCTTTTTATACTTGAGGCCAACTAGGGTTTCAAGGTGGAAACCCTAATCCCTTAGCTTAGGGCCTAAGCAAGTCCATGGACTCCTTATCCTTTAGCCTTGGACGAAAATCCTAGAGCCTTATAGGATTTTCGGCCCTTGCCAAATAAGGTGATCCATTGGCCTAAAGCCTCAACTATCAAATAATTACAAAACAACCCCTGCACTTTTAATCAGTTCCTTTAATCCCAAAATTAATTCCAAATTAAATTCTGATTAAAAACCAATTAATAATATGATTCCAAATTAATATATTATTCATATAATATATTAAAAATCATATTGGTACCCCAATATATTATTCTTAACAATAAATCAGCCTCTCTCCTCAATAGTCATCCTGTCTAGTCACCAATGTGAAGGCAACCGAAAAGGACCATGCTACAACGGGGTCAAGTACATACCAAATATAGTTATGGACTTAAACACTAATCCAACAGTCTCCCACATGGATATGTCTAACAACTATAGATGCAAGTACGACTTCAAAATCCGATTAGCAATCGTAGCTCTCAAAAGCCGTTGTCAAACTTTGACTTGTCCTTTAGATAACGGATCGTATAGTCCTCCGTTCTCAAGATATCATGTGGACAATTACATGGAACATAGTCATACTTATTGTCCAATAGTTTGTTTCTTGATCTATATTCTTTCTTACATAGAACTTAATTGATCACATCAACTTAGTCCTGACCGAGCCCGACACATAAGTCAAACCAAATCATCGAGGGGCCCAAGATATCACTTTTAGCCTCGTAGGATAAAAGGAACAGATAAATTTTGACTTATATGCATTTACTCACTACTAGAAAAATACCCTTTAATGACGCGCGAACCATGACACGCGGTATTTTATGATACGCAAATGTGTGTGCCCTAAAAATAATGTTATCTCTCCAAAAATTAGAAGGATTTAGGTAACGTACTTTTGCGCGCCCTAAAATAAGTGTCACATTGAAAGAAAAAAAAAAACACGGAGGGCACATAACATAAAATGGGCGTCGTGTAACCATGTCGCTTTATATTTTTTTAATGAAACGCGAGATCTCTTCTCTAGGGGGAAATAAAATTCTGAAAAGTTTGAAAGGCCCGCCGTGCTATTACCTTCTTTCCACCTTTCTTCTGTCTCTTACTCAAATACCCCAAAAAAACCCTAAGTCATCACCAAATCTCTGATCTCCCACCGGCAAAATGTCTCCACCTACTCTCTGCCCTCACACTAATTCTCTCAATTAAAAACACAAAAACCCTCAATCAGATAACCATGTCTACTTCTCCCTTCCTTATCTTCTCAAAAACCCAAAATTTCTTTAACTGTAAATCAATTGCGAATCCGACCCGAAGACCCGTACTCCGAGCTCACTCTCCTTCCGGAAGATTCTACACCTCGCCATCGTCAAACTCGTTTGCTTCCTCTACCTCCGCCTTCTCGTCGAGCCCGTCGTCGTTCTTTCAGAACCGATTTGCATCACCTACACGTGTCAACGTATACGGATCATCTCCATCGGCATCAAATATACGATTTTCTCTCAAAAATTGTCAAATTTCTCCAAGTCGTTTGATCTCTGTAATTCCGAGGAGTAATAATTGTAATCAAGCGTAAAAAAAGTAGTTGGATAAACCATGGAGGATGTATATGTGTTCTCCTACTTCGCATCCAGGTTCGTTTAGTGTTTGATTCTAGTGTAAAGATGATTTATCTTCTATCTTTTACAGGCTATATGATCCTCATATACCTGAGTTAGAAAAATTTCTACATAAGGATTTGTTCTTCCCTTCTAACAAATTCTCTGATGCATTTCATGTAGATTATGTAGGCAAGCTGTTCGATGAAATGCCAGGAGACGAGTTTTGGTCTGAACTAAAAGCCATCAGATGGTATCCTGTTTCTGTTGACCCACCTTTGACCGGACTTCCATGGTTAGTGCCAGATAATACATGTACACACATAATACATGTACATAGATGGTATCTTGTTTGGTTTTCCCATTGTTTTTTTTTAGTTTTCATTTGTACACACATATAGCTATACATACATGCATATGTATACATACAAATATAGATAGAAATACATGTATATATGCACATAGATACATGTATGTATGCATCTATGTGTGCCTCCTTGTCATTTTTTGGCTATTTCAAAAAAAATTAATGAAGATGGATATATCATAGACATGATCAGAGTTGCTTGATGAATGCAGTTCTCAAATGTAGGTTCTCTTGAACTTCATGGATTTGCTAGAAACAGATTATGGAGTGTTGACAATGACTCCCCTCCCTTCCCCACTAATCCCACAAATAAAGTTTTCATTGACTTGATCTTCAAGTCCACTGAAGATGATTTGAAGACATGGCCTCACAGGTGACCTTAATTGCACCCCTTTTTGTCTACTAGACATTCTTATATATAACATATTCTTTTCAATTCAGGTTTGTGTCACACTTGCTAGGAATGTTGGAGAGATGCAAACAGAAACAGAGTTGCTTCCCCAATGTTGGGAGCAAGTGAGGATAAAAAGATTTCATTTTATTGTTTTATTGTTTTATTGTTTTGTGATTTTCTTTATTTATTTATTTTTATTTAATTTTATGGAGATTAGTCACATGTATGAGGAAGGCAGACTGCTTGTAGCTCAATCATGTGGGGAGCTTGCAGAATTTGTGAGGCCAGAGATTCGAGACTCCCTCATCCTATCTATTGTGCAACAACTCATAGAGGATTCTACCACTGTAGTTCGTGAGGCTGCTGCAAGAAATCTGGCTTTGCTGCTTTCACTCTTCCCAAATATGGATAAATATATCAAGGTCAGCATCAGCCTTACTAAATATGATTCTAGAGGCTATCATGGAGAAACAAATCTTTCTGACTTGACAGGGTTTCCATTTCCTACAATGTAAGCTATAACATGGTTTCTCTTTTGATTCTGGTAATGTTTATATTCACCAAGTCACCCAATTATAGCAATGAAATTTCTTTTTATTGGGATTACGTTGCTATAATTGGCTAATTTCCAAACTGAAATGCTACAGTAGGAAGGAATGAATGTTATAATAACTTATGTTTCAATTTTGTGTTATGATAATGAAGGTTCAAATCTTTTTCCAATTTGTACATCTAACTTTGTTATAACTAATGGGTTGGTGTAATGTTTTTATGAAAACAGGTGGGTTTAATACAGAGACATCCATCAATCATACAGGATTGTTAGCATACATGAATCTCCAATTAATAATCTTTTGGAGAATCGATTGCTGGAGCAGGCACAATTCAGGGTTTTGGACAAGAAAAAGGCTCATGAAGAGGAATCGATTGCTGTAACTTGTTGGTTTAATAATCAGGTATTGTGGGATTGGCTGTGACTTATGGGCAACCACTACTTTTGATAGTTGTGGTTGGAACTAGTACAACAAGCATATATGCTGGTTTCACGAGTATGTTTCTTTGATATTAGTGATTGTTTTCCAGCTTTAGTGTAAAAATGTTTTTGGTTATTAAAAAGAAACATTTTCATTGACTTTTTTTTTGAAAAGGCTTTGAATTATTGTATGTTTAACCATTGTATTTCTTTTGAGTTTTTGTCTCTTTATATTATAAGGGCTATATATATTTGGGATGTTATGTTTAAGCATAATTAATCTGTTTTGTTTTTGGTTATATTGTTTTGTTTTGTTTTTTAAACTTTCCCTCATTTAACTAGTTTGAAAATTTTAAAATATTTTGATTCCATTTCTTAGTAATTACTATATATGATTCTGTTTTCCTAATTACATGAGTAGCGTGTCTGTAAATTTTTGATTATTAATAAATAAATAAGATGGATGATTTTGCAGGAAGAAACTGATAGGTGAGGCAAAGGCTACTTTTATCCCACGAGTTCCAGAGGTGTTGAAAACAAGTCTGATCAAGCACATTAGATCTCATGTGGATCCATGAAACAAATCAACAAGAATAGGAGGTAAATTTTCTTTCTTTTTTGTTTAATCTTTTGACCCATCATCAGGTATTCTACTGGATCAATTGGACTTGTTTTCTCTTTTGAATCAGCTTCATTTCTGTTTTAATTATCTTGATCGTGATAAAGGAGAAATCTTTGTTGACCATAATAGTTATCTATGAAACTAAGAAGGTTTTGAAACAAGTTGTAGAGAATGTCTTAAAGGAGGTTGCATCCTTTTCCAGTAATTGGCTTTGTTTTACAATCAACCTGAATTAAAAGTCTTGTCTGAGCTTTTCAATTCTGTCTTGAATTTTGATGCATCAGGTGGAAGGAAGATCTTTCCAAGGAACCACAAGTAGAACATGAATTGATGCCTGTGATGCTTAATGTCAATCAAATGACATTGCTCCTAACAGCAACAACAACACTAACACTACCATTAATGGCCCACCAGATTCCGGGTAAGTTGCATAAAATAGCAACATACTATTACTTTTTTTTTATAACAAGACATGTGATATTGTGTGGTTTATGATGATTTGTGATAAAGTTGGTCAATAGAGGAGGAAGTGTTGCTTCATCTTTGTTCCAAAATTATTTATATTTCTTGTAACGCATCTTACATTTTCCCTTTTTCACTTTATATAATTTACAATTCCATTATATTTATATGTAGATGAGTAGTGCTGCAGTTAAGGCTCCTGCACCAGGTCAAGCGGTATATTCTTCTTAAAAATTTGCTTTAAATGGCTACTTTCATTCCTTGCGATCTGAGGTACACCAACTTTATATTAACTTTCTTTTATTAAATAAAAAATCAAAAAGTTTATAATTATGATAATCACACTTATTATTTCAGTTTTACCAAAAGGGAATCATGGTAACAGTTGTTTGCCCTGGGCCAATAGAGACATCAAATGTACCTGCTACAAGCACATCATCGAAGGAGGTTAGTTTCATATCATGTTCCATTACCTGCCTGATATTTATTATAAAGGGAAAAACTCCAACAAACTATGCCCATTGTTTCATATTAGGTCCTTATGGGTTGGCAATAGCAGGTTTACCGGTTAAGTCAACTTTAAAATGTTGACTCTTCTATAGCCACAAAAATACTTGTTCAAGGACCCAATGTGGACAAAAAAAGTTTCCTGACTAATCTGGGACAACAGGTATAGTTTGTTGGAGTTTTTTCCAACTTTACCTTTGTTATAAATTCAATGCATGTTGATTATTTTGTATCGTAGATAGATAAAATCTAATGAATACTAGGATATTTGTGTCTTTGTTATACATACAACTTAGAAAGGTAGATCCGACTTTGGACATGGAGGTTGATGAAGGAGACAATTACACATATATTCTAGTAAGAAACATAATTTTTTTAGTTTTATAGGAATGTATAACCCATTTATGTTAGCAATGTATTACTTTTCTTTAACATTTGAATGATTCTTTGTATGACATATTATAATTTGTGCAATTTATTTTAATTTTTGACTTCGAAATTTTATTTTATATTATGCAATGGATTGTATTATTTGTATATGGTATTTTTTCTATTATGAGACATGAAATGCAAATATTATTTGAAAATCAGTAAATCTATAAATAATTTTTTTTATAAAAAAATTAAAATTACGATACGCAAAAATGTGAGTCGTCTTCATTTATGACATGGTCTTTCTTGACAGGGGCTTCCTTGATACGCATTGCATGTCATAAACATGCGCGTCGTAAGGTTACGACACGCAAATGCGTGTCGTCTTCCTTTATGACAGGGTCTTCCTTGATACGCATTGTGTGTCATAAATGCACGTCGTCTATAGACAACGCGCAAAAGCGCGTCGTCTGTCTTTATGACAGGGCCTTCCTTGACGTGCATTTGCGCGTCGTTTGAGCGTTTTACGACGCGCAATGAGCGTTGTAAAAGGCTGTTTTTCTAGTAGTGACTATTCACTCATCAAATCATACACATCAATGCGTTTTATAACATCAATTTAATGATGCGTTTACGCATTATCAATGCATATCCAACTTGCAAACAATAAACCATATATCTAGGTTTAAAGACTATATGATATTATCATCTCACAATCACTCACGATTAATTCCATGAAGTGATTCAAGTGGGTGCTAGTTTAATCCAATACTCAAATCTTATTTGATAAGAACTCATGAATGTTGCAACAAACTTTTGCTATGTCTAATACACTTTAAAAAATATCCAAAAAAAATTCATGACAATCTTCTTTCATACCTACTTCCAAATTATGAGTGACTGTGGACTGTTTGAAAAATCTTATTATTCAGGAAGTCAAAACATGCAAAGTGAAACAATAGGTAAATAATTAAATCAAGACAGTAACTTTACTTATAAATAATACTCCTTTACAATTTATCTATTACACATTTCAAAACTATCTAATCACTAAAACTTATATCATCCTTCAGCCCAATGCTCCTAGTGTGTTGCAAGTGCTTAACCCTATTCGGTCCCTTCGTAAGGGGATCTGCTGGTTTATCCTCTGACGATACCCTCTTTACTACAAGGAGCCCCTCTTCTACCCGATGTCATATAAAGTGATATTTCTTGTCGATATGTCTGGATCTGCCATAATCCCTCGGTTCCTTGGTCAAGGCAACCGCTACTTCATTATCGCAGAAAATCTCCATAGGCTCCTTTATGGTTGGCACAACTCCGAGGTCTCTGGTGAAGTTCTTCAACCATATTGCCTCCTTAGATGCTTCCCTCGGTGCTATGTACTCTGATTTGCACGTTAAATCAGGTACGGTCCCCTGCTTGGAACTTTTCCAAGTCACTGCTCCTCCATTCAGGGTAAAGACTCAGCCCGAATAAGAGCGGTAGTTGTCCCGGTCGGTCTGAAAACCGGCGTCACTATATCCTCGCACCCTTAAGCCATCCTTACCATCGAGGATAAGAAACCAATCCTTGGTCTTCCGAAGGTACTTAAGAATATTCTTGACTGCGGTCCAATGTGCTCTGACATGGTTCCCTTGATATCTGCTGACCATGCTCAAAGCAAAGGCCACATCAAGGCGAGTACAAGTCATATCATACATGATCGAGCCAACTGAGGAAGCATAACGTACTCGGCTCATCTCTGCTATCTCAGCTTCGGTAGTCGGGCTTTGAGTCTTACTCAACTTGGCATTGCTTTGGATCGATAACTCCCCTTTGTTGGAATTCTCCATTCTAAAACGCTTTAGTGCTTTATACAAGTAAGTACTTTAACTAAGTCATATTAATCTTTTACTCCTTATTCTCACAATCCTTATCCCAAGGATATAGGCAGCTTCTCCGAGGTCCTTTATAGCGAAGCACTTCCCAAGCCAGGACTTAACCTCCTGCAGAGTTGGGATGTCATTTCCTATGAGTAGTATGTCATCGACATACAAAACGAGAAAGCTAACTATACTCCAACTAACTTTGACATATATGTAGGACTCATCCTTGCTTCGCAAGAAACCAAACTCTTTGACTTTCTCATCGAAACAAAGATTCCATCTGCGAGATGCTTGTTTCAATCCATAAATGGATTTCTCAAGCTTACATACTCTATTAGGATGCTTCGCATCAACAAAACCCTCTGGCTGACTCATGTAAACATCCTCAGCCAACTTCCCAATATGGAAAGCGATTTTGACATCCATCTGCCACTTTTCATAGTCATGAAATGCAACTATGGCTAGCATAACCCTAATAGACTTTATATTTACAACTGGCTAGAAGGTCTCATCATAGTCAACTCCGGGAGTTTGAGTAAAGCCTTTCACAACCAATCGCGCCTTATAAGTGTGTACTTTCCCATCCATGTCGGTCTTCTTCTTGAAGATCCTTTTGCACCCGACCGTCTTACGACTTGGCACATTGTCAACCAAATTCCAAACTTGGTTGTCATACATGGACCGAATCTCGTTGTTTATAGCCTCTTTCCATTTTGCAGACTTCGGGCCTGCCATGGCTTCCTTGTAGCTGTTAGGTTCATCCAAATTTACTAGTATACTGTCACTAATAAACGTATCACCTTCAGTAGTAATATGAAATCCATAAAACTCCGGTGGAAAACTAACTCTACTGGAACGTTTAAGAGGCAGGGACTCGTCAACAGGTTCAACCGGAGTTTCCTCCTCGGGTTGAGCACTAGTGTTAGAGGTTCCTTCATCACTTGATTCTTGAAGCTCTTCAAGATCAATTTGCCTCCCACTGTGCCCTTGGCTTATGAGTTCTCGTTCTTGGAAACCCCTGTCCTAGCAACGAAGACAACTTTGTCACTCGGTCTATAGAAAAGATATGTAAAGGATTTCTGTTGGTAGCCGATGAAAATACACCGCTCACTACGAGGTTCGAGCTTGTCTTGAGTCTCTCGTCTTATAAAAGCCTCGCAACCCCAAAACTTTATATGTACCAACGAGGGAGCTTTCCCTGTCCACATCTCGTGAGGTGTTTTAGCAACCTTCTTTGGGGACTAAGTAAAGGATATGGGTGGCAGTCTCTAAGGCATACCCCCAAAATGAGATAGGTAACGAAGCATGACTCATCATGGAACGAATCATATCCAACAAGGTTCGATTACGCCTCTCAGCCACACCATTCAACTACGGTGTCCTAGGTGGCGTTAATTGCGAAACAATTCTTCATTCCTTGAGGTAGTCGTGGAATTCAAGACTAAGGTACTCACCACCTCGATCGGATCAGAGCATCTTAATTTTCCCGCCCAGCTGATTCTCCACTTCTTTCTTAAACTCCTTGAACTTTTCTAAGGTTTCTAACTTGTGCTTGATTATGTAGATATACCCATATCTTCTATAATCATCTGTGAAATTCACATAGAAGCAGCTTGCATCCCTTGTGGTGGATCTAAAGGGACTACACACATCGGTGTGTATGAGATCCAATAAACCCTCACCCCTTTCACAAGTACCAGTGAAGGGTGACTTGGTCATCTTTCCAAGTAAACAAGACCCATACACGTCATCGTCCCTAAGGTCGAGTGACTCCAACACTCCATCCTTTCGGAGTTGGGCTATGCACTTCTTGTTGACATGTCAAAGACGACAATGCCACAAACATGTTTTGTCCAAACTATTGGAAGAGTCGATATGCAACACATCATTTCCTAAATTTTCTACAACCATCATAGTTTCATATATTCCATTACAAGGCAATGCTTTAAAATAGAAAACACCATTAAAGAAAGCATTAATAGAACCCTTTTCATTATCAAACGAAAATATAAAACCTTGTTTATACAAACCATGAAAAGAAATGACGTTTCTTTCCATTTCTGGCGAATGGCAACAATTATTCAAATCTAGCTCTAACCCACTACTAAGCACTAAAGAGTAAACTCCAATCTTGGTGACAAGCGACGCTCTTCAGTTCCCCATGATCAAGTTTATCATCCGATGCTCCACATCCCTACTTCTTCTTAGGCCCTACAAATCAGAACAAATATGAAAACCACATCCTGTATCAAGAACCCATGAAATAGCATGTGATGAGTTATTAGATTGAATAGTATAAGTACCTGCGAAGGACAACTTGATCTTTCCATCCTTTTTATCTTGCAAGTACTTCAGGTATCTTCGTTTCTAATGCCCTTTCTCGTGGCAGTAGTAGCACTCTGCATCCTTCGGGTTAAAGGAGGGTGCAGCAGGACCAACCTTGGTTCCACTAGAAGAGGTGTCATCTTGGGACTTTCCCTTGTGGTGGCTTTTAGAAGGAGCCTTTGTAACATCCCATTTTTCAAGTAACTTCAAATTCATCCCTCGGATTTGAATTCTTTCACTTTTGGCCCTTGGTTTGGAAGGAAGTGGAAAGAAATGACCAAGCATAAAAAGTTGGCAACTGGGTGAGTACACCCAACGTACGCTGGGTATGCCCAGTGTAGAAGGTTAAATGATCACGGGTGTAGGAGGAGTATGCCCAACGTATGAGAAGAGACCCTAAACCCTAATTTAGGGGCTAACTACTATATAAGGAACATTATGGCTCAAACCCTAGTCTCCTTATCAGCCTCCCCAACCTCAGAAAAACCCTAGAACGTCTCATCCCTTCATTCTTGTGTGATCTTGATCTTGAGAGGCCATCTTGGTGTTTTTAAGCTTGGAAGAGGAAAAAAGAAGTTGGCAAGGAAGGACTTAGGAAGTTTGAGCTCATAGATCTGGAATAACATCATCATTTGAGACTCTTTGGAGGTATAAAGATCATAACCTTCATCAAGAATGCTTAGATCTAGCGTAGTTTGATTTTGAAGCCATTTTGGTCCTAAGTATAGAACTTTATGGTTCAAATCTGATTTCTAGACTTAGAGTTACCACTCTCAATTCAAAATGAGTTCCTAAGGCAGAAAGTTTCCATCTTGAATGTCTTATTGGATTCATGCATGAGTTAAGATCATTTCTATGAGAATGGAATGCTATTTTGGAGTTTGGGCTTATTAGGGTCATGTAAACTCACAAAGTCAGTGAATTTAGGGATTAAGATGTTGAAAAGGACTTGGATATATGATTATAGCTTTTGGATTGGAGTATTAAGCACTTAATGGAAAGTGACTTAATAGGGGAGTACGTTGAGCGTACATGCAGGTACGCCCAACTTACTCACCATTTAGCTAGTACACCCAACGTATTCATCAGATATGGGCCTTGCGAGTTTTAGTTCTCGGTTTGGGCCATGTAGGGGATTTTGGTTCATTGGGCCTTAATGGGCCATCAGAAGTAAGACAATATGGGACAAGAAGAAGTTTGGGCTTAGGGTAAGGCCCATTAGGGGATTAGGCTTAATTTAGCAAATTGGGCCATTAGTTGGCCACTAATGGGCTTGGAAAGCCTATCTAGTGTTTGATTTTCTTTTGGTATTGGACCTTGGCCCAAATAAGAGAATAGACAAAATGGACTATACGGACCCCTTAGTCAGTATTAATAGCTCATATGTTGACTCAACATTCATTATTTTGGATAGTTTGGGATTTTCGGTGAGACAACACTTCAGGAGTCGATACTTCAGTTTAGACCGGCATTGCGAGGTGAGTTATCCTCACTATGTCAACAGGGTCTAAGGCACCAATGCCGACACTTTATCGGATGTTTATCTGGGTATTTGCTTGATATGTTCATTGCTCTGCTAGATCTGCATCCTGGTAGTTAGGATTGTATTATGTTAGTGACCTGGTTTAGGTCGGTATCCTGGTATATAGGATGATGTTATGTTAGTGACAAGTTAGGTTGGTATCCTGGTTATAGGATGGCTGCTGTTTTAGTGATCTGTTAGATCGGTATGATTATTTGTTATATACATGCAAGCGTATGATATTTATGTGCACATGATTGTTTGATTTGTATGGGGGTTGGGTTGAGGCAGGTCCTACTTCGTGCTGTAGGCCAACATACCTAGGGCGGACCGGTAGACTGCAGGATCAGGAGGGCACATAGTCAGGCCGAAGGCCCAACGAGCGGTCCGGATAGGCTGAAGATCCCGAGAGGGCAGTCCAGACGTGCCGAGGCTCGGAGAGTGGGCCAGATAGACTAAAGGCCCGGTGCGGGCGATCCAGTCATACTGTAGACTCAGAGAGTGGGCCAGGTGGAATGAAGGCCCAGTACGGGCGGACCAGTCACACTGTAGACTCGAGATGCATGGTTGTCCCATGTTTGTTATATGATATGTTTATTGTTTCAGGTACAGAGGATGACCGCGGGAAGGCGAAGGCATGACCATACACTCCCTCATATTTTGTTTTGGATTTTTGGGATACTCTGATATGAAACTATTTTGGTAACCTTTTTGTAATAACTTTTAGTATTTGAAATGATTTTAAAAGTTTAAAATTAGCATGATTTTTATGGGTGTTACAAGTTGGTATCAGAGTCTTGGTTTGAGTGAATTGGAGGAACACTCGTGTGAATCTAGTCTCAAATCAAGGAAAGATTTTCGAAATGATTTTTAAAATGGTTTTCAAATAAGTAAAAGAGGATGCGATGTGTACGATCAGCCGTAGCCAGTATGTAGACCCCAAAATACCATGCAGTTATTTGATTATATGATATGTTAGAACAACATGCTAGTGATAAGATAGGGATCCTCATGAACCGTATGATAGAATTGCCTGATCTTTGATGCCATATCTTATGTAGAGTACCTCATTTATTGTTGTATGACTCAATCATGTGTGAATTAACTATTGGATGAATACTCCAAGTTACATGCTACATGGGTTAAATAGTCTTAGGGTAAGGGATTTCGTCCTGCTACGCAACTCTTGTATGAGTCCAAACGTTGTGGGATTAAATCATTTAGTTTAAGATTGTTTAAGCAGTGCGGTATATGATTGTATTCATGCAATAGTTAACTGGCACCAATGGAGGGTCGTGTGGCAGTTCATGGATGAGTGGGTAGTGATAGGTCGGGAGTCCAGTTAGGAGATAGTTAGCATTCCTCTAGGAGCGAGGATTGAGCACTCTCCATGTATATGTATATTGTTAGGGTGCTGTGGTGATACTTGAGACAAATATGGGTAGGTGTGGAAGGGAGTATGGGCCCGTAATACTAGAAGCATAAGACCCTCACGTGTATCAAGGAATTCACAACTCCTAGGGTTTTTGTTGGGAGTTGGTTCCCAGGTTGTTATTTATGAGAGTTATCTGATATCTTCCTGGTATATGTTTAGTATGGTGACGACAAATCAATTTGAGGCGGGATCCGAATCAGGATCAGGAGCGAGTGGACAGGATAGGCAGATTTGTCCATTGATCATATACGGGAGATGATTTCTGTGGAGGTTTCTCAGATTTTGCAAGTAGAGTTGTTCGGTGTCGTGGACAGGTCACCGCTAGGGTGATCTCCATGTTCGAGGAGAAAGTTGCAGCATTGCAATCTGTGAGAGATGTTGCTATCGGGATGACTACTGGGGAAGTGCCGGTGGTGGGGTTACAACTAGGAAAGAGGAGGAGGGACTTTTCAGCACATGACGGAGGGTTAGAGGCTATTGACCTGGGTACTGGAAGTCAGGAGGGTCAGGAGGTGTGTGACAAGTGTGGGGGAACCCACATATTGCTTGACACAAATTCAAGTGCTACAAGTGCGGGGAGAGAGGGCATGTACATCGGGATTGTAAGAAGGATCAAATATGCTTTCACTGTCTGCATTGAGGATAGAACAAATTCAGATTCCAACGGTCATCGTTCCACAGGAGGTCAAAGTCGAGCCGCAAGAAGTCTCTGGTATGTAATTGAAACCCCCATTCTGTAATAATATTATGTTCAAATTGTCTGTGATCAATATATATATTTTGTCTTGGAATATTGTTGAGTATGGATAAGCAGTAAATTCGAGTTAGTTGCCTGTTTTGTCTAGTCTATGTGTTGTGGAGCTTCATGATTCTTTAGGTCACTAGAAGTGTCAGGATAATTTATTGTCAAGGGATTTTAAGGGCTGGGTAGGGAAGGTAGCATGGTTGGATACCATGGTTCGCGGCAGTGGTTCTGTTCCTATCAATCTTTTGGTTGTAGCTTTTCAGTAATGAGGATGGGCTTGGTATCTATTGTTAGCCAAGTGGCGTTATGGATTCGAGTTGTTGATGTAGACCTAGTGAGTTTTGGTTTGAGGCCTCAAGGGTTTTGCTCAAAGCCGGGAATACGGGTTACAGGACTCAGGAAGGGACTGATGATTATGATCAGCTTGAGTTTTGCAGTTGGAAGTAGAATGGTTGATTGATGGATTGGAAGGTCGTTTTCTAGGGCAAAGGGTTATGCCCTTCCAATTGTCTGAGTTCTATGTCACACCCCAAAACAAAGAACGGTGGAAACGTTCTGGGGCGGAGGACGTCATGTACAGTATCACAACAATTAAAAGTAGTAAACAAGCAACAACATCATCCATTGCATTAATAATATAATTATTATACAAGTGTGTTCTGTCAAATTTTGATAAAAACTAAAGCATAAATCAAAATGAAAGATGAGTCTTGAACGAGCTCCATCTTCCTTTCTCCTTGCATCGGTACCTGTCTATGATGACCTGAGGATACAAGTAATTTTGAAAGCGAGTATCCGCTTTGAAGCTGGTGAGATCATAAGTATTTTAGTGTCTTAATTTGTATGTAATTGAATTGTAAGTATTGAAAATGTATATGAACTATAAATGTAAAAATGTTTGTAAAACAACTGTAAACGTTTGAAAAACCCTAGAAATCCCTATGATTCCTACTATTATATAAAGTGTGTCTTCTACCAAGACCTAACTGTTCTCAATGTAGTCTTCTACCAAAACTTAACTGTTCTAAATGTTCGTTTCTTGTAAAAGTGTGTAATTTTCCCAAGTGTAACTATCATTTACAAAATATAGTTTTTACATTTAATGTTTAAGTGATATGATCACTAAATATATGGAAAGGGGAAATTAATGTAGTACTGTAGTGTTGTATTATAGGAACTACTGCTATACTAACTACCTTAAACCGGATTTATATTAAGGCATCATGTGATTAATTGTACCATACTATCGACTGGTAACAACGACATACGAATGGTCGTAAAACGGAATGACGTTTGGCACCCGCAGACCTGCAGATCCGGCTGTAGCTAGCAGCAAGGTGTAGGATAGTCAATCCAGTATAGATCTATACGCAAACTCACGCTCTCATTCCAAGAGAATTTTAGCTACAACTCGGGCCATGACATTTAAGGCATGCTCCGATACAGTGGATCACAATTGTTAACGTATTCATGTATATGTAATGTAATGAACTGTTCTAGCTGTAATGTACGTGCTCTCTACCGAGCAAGTATAGTAATGTACTCGTTCTAGTATCGTTGTATATGTTCTCTTTCTAGTATAGTTGTATATGTTCTTTTTCTAGTATAGTTGTATATGTTCTTCTCTAGTATAGTTGTATATGTTCTTCTCTAGTATATTTGTATATGTTCTTCTCTAGTATAGTTGTATATGTTCTTCTCTAGTATAGTTGTATATGTTCTCATAGTAGTAAGTATTGACTCATGGATGAACTGACTCATAGTATGATATTGTGTTCTAGCGCACCTAAGTGAAATCGGTTTCTCGGTTGGCAATCCAACGAACCTTCACTAACTGGCGACGGCGTTGCTTCATCCGCTTGACCTCTCGGTCGAGGGTCACTACTGTTCTAATACGAAGGCGAGGATCTCGACGAGTGGACTTACAAGAGTCCTAACGGAAAGGTATGGTTTCATGATCAAGACGCTAAGAGTATAATGTACGTTACTGAGTTCGCGGAGTAGGTCTAGTTTGCGAGATACAGGACTGATTATTGTAAGAATCTTGGAGGTCCTAACTATATTGGATTTAGCTTTCCACGTGATACGAAGCGTACTAAGCCATTCCCAGAGTGATTTCTCCTAAAGAACTTGGTCACTTACTTGGAATTCCAAAGGTTCCTTTTCTTGCTTAACTTCCCAGTCAAAGGCCACCCCTTGCTGGGTCAAAGTGGTACGGGTTTCTGTAATTTGCGAGGAGTTTTGAATGAACTATGACAGTAGGTCAGTAAGACCTACAATTTGGCGAATGACTGTCGGCGTCTCCGGTGTCGACAAATGCTCAACGGTTTTGACAAATTGAAAAAGTACTCAAAATTTCCCACATTACTAACAGTGTGTCATAGAAATTCGACTCTTCAATTTCAAAACTCATGCCTAGAGAACTTCGCTAAAAGTTCCTCTGTAGGAAATGTTTCCATGGGTTTTCTTCTTACTACGAGGGTAGATAAGTAAGTCATTACATGGAGAAATGACGAACTGATCCAAGTAAGAAAGACGTACCCTACTCGTTTAGCTCATGAAAGCTATGGGCGTATTGGTCCTATCCGAAGGGTATCACTACGGACTCGAAGTGTTCGCATTGAATTCAGAAGATAGTCCTCCGGACATCCTTCCCTAACACTCGAACTGGTGATATTTGGATCTCAGATCCATTTCTGAAAGTAACTCTTTCCTTGCGTTTGCTCACCTATTTCATCTATGCGAGGCAGAGATAACGATTTCTAATGAAAAATCTTGACGGAGTCCTCGATATTCGAGGCACATACGATGCAATCTGTCGATCTCTGGGAGAATAAGACTGGGGGTTCTCCAGGGTGAGAAGCCTAGTCTTCTTATTCTATTTCTGTGTAGTTTGTTAAGTTGTTTGTACTGTTCTGGTATCTCCGTAGGTGTTTAAGCTATAGGGCGATCCGTTTACGGGAGTAATACTGGGTTCTAAGTTGGTTCACATGACGATGCGATTACTCGTATACTTAGGCAGTTCTCCATCCTGAAGTTCATATTAGAATTCATACATGTTTTCACAATCACAATCTCGTGTATACGAGTCGTATATAATTAAGATTGAAAAGGTAGTCGAATAACTGATTCTTCTTTAAGCTCACATCCCATCGGGGAAAAAGAAGTTAAAGTGGAATCATCAATTCTAAATCTATAGAACCTTGATTAATATCACTCTTATGTATACATTCCTCAGTGATAGATCAATCATATAAATCCTTGGATTGAACTTGATGTACTGCACTAGTGGTACTTCGGGGGTTTCTTCGGAAAAGAAAAGAATTATGAGGTACTCCATGCATGAGTACTCCGATGTTCTGATATGACGGCTTCGCTGGAAAAACGATCTAGAAGAAAGAGACGTACGTATGACGCTGATTGTTTCTTGATGACGACATGGTTCTGTTAGCACGAATGATAAGGATTTTGTGAGCGATTCTGGTTGACCCTAGATGTACTTCGATTGCTCAAGAAAAGAGTAAGAGTATGTTCTCGAAAGGTTGACCTACATCCCTATGATGCAGTCCTAGTACAGAATGGAAGTGAGTTTGTAGAATGGTGTCAAGACGTTTGTCGTTCAACCCGAGGTATCGTGGGTTGGTGAATAACAAGATCCAACCACTGAAAGAGACTTGGAAATGTCTCCGGAGCTAAATTACTATAGTCCAATGACTTGACTAAAGCAGGTTTCAGATAGACTCCAATAAAAGTATGATAAGAGTACTTGATTAAAGAATGACATAGAAGTTAGTCGGCTGTCAATATCTTTGATATTCACGACGTAAAGATTCGGGGAAATGACCTTGTAAAGGTCTTACATCATATCCAGAGAAGATAATTCTTGACAGCATAAGGTCCTAACCTAAAGTACTTACAGTACAAGGTAATTTCATAGAAAATGCCACATCGGGCATAGACAGAAAATCGATTCCTTTTAACAAGGAAAATAAAGTAAAGCGTCTATTACTGGTGACGGTCAATCCTCTGGTGAACTCTCAGTTCAGCCAGTTGACGTTCCACATCAAGTAGGTGTCTTTTGTACACCCTTTGGCGTACTCGGAGCTTCATGACTTCGGCTCGTGATTTAGCCAGTGCTTGCAGTAGGGTTTCATGGTTTCTCTCTGATCTCTCGCGAGCATCTTCTAGACGAATGGTGCGGAGGGTATGCATTTTAGCATCGGTGACAACTTCGGTAATCTGATATAGGGATGTCCTGCCTTGAATCTCATTTCGGGCCACTTTGCGGACCAAGATTGGCAAGATTCTGTATGCTGAGCCCCCATTGCTCAGGTCATAAAAGCTTCGGTCGCCTTTAAATGGCATGGGCTGATCTTGTCCTTGGCTCCATGTTTCCAAGCATTCCACCCACTCAGGGGTTAGGCCATGAAAAACCGGACGAGGGTTAGGAATTGGAACAGGAGCTGCCTGGGGTAGGTTCTCAACCTCTGGTTCGGAATTAGCATCGTTCGAAAGGTTTTCATCATGGTGATCATTCAAAGGGATAGGATGATCAATCTCTGGTTCTTCTCCAAACCAACCAGCAATGACTTCGTTCGGAAGATACTGGTTGCCGCGGGGATGGAGTCCAGCCATGTTATCTAAGCGAGAATTGGGGTAAGAAAATAGTTATTAGACGAACTATCTAGATAATTAGTTAGAAAATCTTCATCAGTTACATCACTATTTGTGAAGTGCATACCAGTTATATGTAATCGAAACAGGATAGGCCTTCGAATAAGTGACCTTAACTCCAAATTCACACAGAATCGGGGTAAAGTAAAATTTTCACGGATTCTAAGTCTATAACATCCTAATTACATATAGCTTTAGTGTATCCACTTAGCAACTATCAACTTAATAATGAAGATACCGTTTTAGTTCTCAAGTATAAAGTACTTATAGTAACACCAAATACTCCTATAGTATTTTAAGTTTAATGTTATGTTCTACTGTTCTCATTGTAGTAGGGTTGGTAAGATTTTAGCATTGTTGTAACCACACGATTAAACTTAGGCACATGCTAGTCAACCCTCGGATAATATAGGTGATCAGGCTATATCTTCCCAGTTTTGACCATATGTCTCTAAGCCCACTTGCGTTGCCCAACAATCGTAATTCTTTTGTATTGTCCTAGTGACACTGATTTTAGTATGAATGCAGACACGTATACTTTATTAAATATTTTATTATTTAAAGTATTAACTCTTGGTCAAAGTATTTTTATCCCTTATGTATTTATAGTTAGTATATCTTTGATGGGTTGATATACTTAATTCACTATAAACAATGCTCTGATACCAATCTGTCGCACCCCAAAACCAAGAACGGCGGAAACGTTCTGGGGCGGAGGACGTCGTGTACAGTATCATAACAATGTAAAGTAGTAAACAAGCAACAACATCATCCATTGCATTAATAATATAATTATTATACAAGTGTGTTCTGTCAAATTTTGATAAACACTAAAGCATAAATCAAAATGAAAGTGGAGTCTTCAACGAGCTCCATCTTCCCTAATCCTTGCATCGGTACCTGTCTATGATGACCTGAGGATACAAGTAATTTTGAAAGCGAGTATCATCTTTGAAGTTGGTGAGATCATAAGTATTTTAGTGTCTTAATTTGTATGTAAGTATTTGTATGTAAGAATTTGTATATGAACTGTAAGTATTGAAAATGTTTGTAAAACAACAGTAAATGTTTGAAAAACCCTAAAAATCCCTATGATTCCTACTATTATAACAGGGAGTCTTCTACCAAGACTTAACTGATCTCTATCTAGCCTTCTACCAAGGCATCTAGTGTCTGTGTGTGTCTCTTGAAAGAGTGTGTATTTTCCCAAGTCTGACTACCATTAATCAAAAAGATAGTTTCTACATTACCGTGCGTCGTGTAAATGTTCACGAAGTGAATGTAATGGGAAAAAGAAATAGTACTATGGTGTAGCGTTGAACTACAACCGTACCAATTACCTAAAGTCTAGGGTAATTCATCTAAGTACTGTAGTATTTGATATAAATAAATACATCGGTACTCAACTGCCTTATTTGAGGGATAAGGTATAATGTGATGTCTAAATCCCAGACTATACGCTCCCCTATCAAAGGGATTTTGGGACCTACCCACGACCCATGCATGTATGCAAGCCATGAGCATCCACATTACTATGATCATGTATACTCGATATAACGATCACAATTGCGTTGTGATTCATCAGTATAGTTAGATCCTAAACTGGTTCCATGCTATAGCACCTAGTGACGTCTGTTCTATGTATATGTAAGCGTACTCATGTAAGTGTGATCGTGTAATTATACTTATGTAAGCGTAATCATGTAAAACTATATGAACGTATGCCTTTGCTACCCAAAGGCACTGAACTGACCGAAAGGAACTATTATGTCCATATATGTATACATGATATATAACTAATGTTTAAACGACCTTCGGACGGTACCCGATATCCCACCAGACCACATCTCAAGTGCGAAAAGGAAATAGGGTGGATAGCCTTCCTAAGTATTTTAAACATTACTTATATAACTATACAAATATAGGCATGCTTATAACAAAATCTCTATGTAAACGTAATTATGTAATTGTATAGTAATGTACTGTAATGTTCTAGCTGTAATGTATGTTCTCTCTATCTAGCAAGTATTGACTCATGAATGAACTGACTCATTGTGTGATATCGCGTTCTAGTAATAGTTCTAGTATCTTCCTAAACTACCCATATGGTAGCTTACTAGTAATATAACTGGTACATATGAACATGGAGGTATATCCTTGCTATCCAAGGGCATTGGATGAACTGGAAAGACCTTTTATGACTATATATGTACACATGATATATAACTAATATTTAAACGACCTTCGGACGGTACCCGATATCCCACCAGACCACATCTCAAGCGCGAAAAGGAAATAGGGTGGATAGCCTTCCTAAGTCTTTTAAACATTTCTTATATAACCATACATATAGAGGCATGCAATTTATAATAAAAGCATAAAATAAGTTTTGTAAAAACCTTTGAACATAAATATTTTCTAAGAAAAGATCAACTTGATGTCGATCTATAAAAGGGTTTTGAAGGCATGGGGTTGATAAAACGGTTTAGTATGAAGAAACATTTGTTTGAAACACAATTGTAAATAAGTTTGAAATGTAATATACAGAGTAAAATGTACAGTGTAATAAGGAGTTTTAAACATATAAAGTGTTTATGAAAATCATTTGAAGGAAAATGTTTGGTAAAACGGCTAATGAGTAGTAAATCATTTGAATGCTGCTTATTAATCACATGTGATTGATATAATAAGTAGCATGATTCTACTTGTATCCCCCCATAAAACATTTAAAAACAGTTTAGAACATTGATTAAGGGTTTTGAACTCACCTGTTTTGGGTGATACGGATGAACTGAAGAGGTAGGACCGCTAGGTGTCAAGTGAGGTCTTGAACACACTTATGATCCTAGTTAACATATAATTTCACATATATGTAACAAATTAGTCTATAAAGAGCTAATAAACAAGTCAAGACACCCTAGGACATGCTAAACACCTTTATCAAGTGTTATTAGCCTCTAGGATTGCATCTAAGTGTTTGTAGGGGAAGCTATTGTGTGTAGGGCTCAAGGAAAACTCCATAAGGGAGTTCACGACCCTAACAACACTACCAAATGAGTTTATGGCCGTGAACTCATGAGTTTACGGCCATGAACTCATACTTATGTGTCCATTTGATGTTTGATGCTCTATAAGGCCCTAATAAGCATTTCTACTTAATGGCTTGGTCTATGGAAGAGTTTAGGGCATAATATATCTCCTTTTAGGAGTTTACGGCCCTGGGACCATATTCCCTTGGAGATTACGGCCGTAATATCCCTTGGGAGGATCTTTAAGGTGTTTTCAAGTCCCATACTCACATAGGATATGTGAGTATGGGATGGGACTTGAAAACACCTTAAAGATCCTCCCAAGGGATATTACGGCCGTAATCTCCAAGGGAATATGGTCCCAGGGTCGTAAACTCCTAAAAGGAGATATATTATGCCCTAAACTCTTCCATAGACCAAGCCATTAAGTAGAAATGCTTATTAGGGCCTTATAGAGCATCAAACATCAAATGGACACATAAGTATGAGTTCATGGCCGTAAACTCATGAGTTCACGGCCATAAACTCATTTGGTAGTGTTGTTAGGGTCGTGAACTCCCTTATGGAGTTTTCCTTGAGCCCTACACACAATAGCTTCCCCTACAAACACTTAGATGCAATCCTAGAGGCTAATAACACTTGATAAAGGTGTTTAGCATGTCCTAGGGTGTCTTGACTTGTTTATTAGCTCTTTATAGACTAATTTGTTACATATATGTGAAGTTATATGTTAACTAGGATCATAAGTGTGTTCAAGACCTCACTTGACACCTAGCGGTCCTACCTCTTCAGTTCATCCGTATCACCCACAACAGGTGAGTTCATACCCCTTAATCAATGTTCTAAACTGTTTTTAAATGTTTTATGGGGGGATACAAGTAGAATCATGCTACTTATTATATCAATCACATGTGATTAATAAGCAGCATTCAAATGATTTACTACTCATTAGCCGTTTTACCAGACAGTTTCCTTCAAATGATTTTCATAAACACTTTATATGTTTAAAACTCCTTATTACACTGTACATTTTACTCTGTATATTATATTTCAAACTTATTTACAATTGTGTTTCAAACAAATGTTTCTTTATACTAAACCGTTTTATCAAACCCATGCTTTCAAAACCGTTTTATAGATCGACATCAAGTTGATCTTTTCTTAGAAAATATTTATGTTCAAAGGTTTTTACAAAACTTATTTTATGCTTTTATTATAAATTGCATGCCTCTATATGTATGGTTATATAAGAAATGTTTAAAAGACTTAGGAAGGCTATCCACACTATTTCCTTTTCGCGCTTGAGATGTGGTCTGGTGGGATATCGGGTACCGTCTGAAGGTCGTTTAAATATTAGTTATATATCATGTGTACATATATAGTCATAAAAGGTCTTTCCAGTTCATCCAATGCCCTTGGATAGCAAGGGTATACCTCCATGTTCATACGTACCAGTTATATTACTAGTAAGCTACCATATGGGTAGTTTAGGAAGATACTAGAACTATTACTAAAACGCGATATCACACAATGAGTCAGTTCATTCATGAGTCAATACTTGCTAGATAGAGAGAACATACATTACAGCTAGAACATTACAGTACATTACTATACAATTACATAATTACGTTTACATAGAGATTTTGTTATAAGCATGCCTATCTTTGTATAGTTATATAAGTAATGTTTAAAAGACTTAGGAAGGCTATCCACCCTATTTCATTTTCGCGCTTGAGATGTGGTCTGGTGGGATATCAGGTATCGTCCGAAGGTCGTTTAAACATTAGTTATATATCATGTATACATATATGGACATAATAGTTCCTTTCAGTCAGTTCAGTGCCTTTGGGTAGCAAAGGCATACATTCATATACTTTTACATGATTACGCTTACATAAGTATAATTACATGATCACACTTACATGAGTACGCTTACATATACATAGAACAGACGTCACTAGTTGCTATAGCATGGAACCAGTTCAGGATCTAACTATACCGATGAATCACAACGCAATTGTGATCATTATATTGAGTATATATGATTATAGTAATGTGGATGCTCATGGCTTGCATACATGCAGGGGTCGTGGGTAGGTCCTAAAATCTCTTTGATAGGGGAGCGTATAGTCTGGGATCTAGACATCACATTATACCTTATCCCTCAAATAAGGCAGTTGAGTACCGATGTAGTTAATTATATCAAATACTACAGTACTTAGAAGAATTACCCTAGACTTTAGGTAATTGATATGGTTGTAGTTCAACGCTACACCATAGTACTATTTCTTTTTCCCATTACATTCACTTCGTGAACATTTACACGACGCACGGTAATGTAGAAACTATCTTTTTGATTAATGGTAGTCAGACTTGGGAAAATACACACTCTTTCAAGAGACACACACAAACACTAGATGCCTTGGTAGAAGGCTACATAGATATCAGTTAAGTCTTGGTAGAAGACTCCCTGTTATAATAGTAGGAATCATAGGGATTTTTAGGGTTTTTCAAACGTTTACAGTTGTTTTACAAAATTTTCAATACTTACAGCTCATATACAAATTCTTACATACAAATTAAGACACTAAAATACTTATGATCTCATTAGCTTCAAAGCTGATACTCGCTTTCAAAATTACTTGTATCCTCAGGTCATCATAGACAGGTACCGATGCAAGGATTAGGGAAGATGGAGCTCGTTGAAGACTCCACTTTCATTTTGATTTATGCTTTAGTGTTTATCAAAATTTGACAGAACACACTTGTATAATAATTATATTATTAATGAAATGGATGATGTTGTTGCTTGTTTACTACTTTACATTGTTGTGATACTGTACATGATGTCCTCCGCCTCAGAACGTTTCCGCCGTTCTTGGTTTTCGGGTGTGACATTCTAAGGAGTGAATAGGCTTGTGACCTCCAGGGTCAGGTTGTATTTTCAGCTCAGGGTCTGTGGGTCGTAATGATTGGCGACAGTACGTCAGCGTCGGTGTGCACATGTGGATCGAAGTGACATGAGTATCTTGTGATGCAAGCATGGGGCCATATTCTCAAGGAATAGGAAGGTCAGGTGCCAAATTGTCACTCGGATTGCAAGAAAGGAAGGTATGTTTGGGTCGGCTAAGTGGTGTTTTGGTTTCACCGCTAGTAGGTAGTAGGTAGTGTCCCAAGTGGGGGAGAATTGGGAATTCTCAGATAGAGCATCAGCGATTGAGGGTTTTGTTAGCTGCCAAGGCTCGGTTGTACTTTCAGCACGAGTGTACGGGTCATTTAGCGCATGTGGTAGACACGCGAGTCAGGGAACTGACCACGGTTTTCCAAGAGGGTGGACGATCGATATGAGGCCTAGGGTTAGGTCAGGGTTAGAGTCCACAGAATGGATCAGGAGTTCGGAACCCCAAGTGGATGAGAACAGTCTGCATGGGATGGAGATGATCAATAGTTTAGAGCGGTCCGGATAGACTGAAGGCTGGTGGGGCGTACCAGTTAAGCCAAAGGCTCGGAGAACGGTCCAGACAGGCTGATGGCCCAGAGAGGTGGTCCAGACATGTTGAAGGTTCTGAGAGTGGTCCAGATAGACTGAAGGCATGGTGAGGCGATCCAATCATGCTGAAGACTCTGTATGTGTTTGTAGATCTATGTGCAGGTATTGACTATGCTGCTATGCTATAGCAATCAGTAGGTCTGTCCCCAAGTATTGAACATGTTGATGGAGTAGGCTGAAGACTCCAGTGTATTTTTGGTTAGATTGAAAGTTTTTATTAAAGATCAGATGGAGTAAATAGGATCTTGGTGATCTCATCAGTTCGAAGTGTCTCAGAGGATTAAGCTTCTTGGATCAAGTAATACTCTAGTTGGGGGCTGGGAGTAGATCCGAATGGGTATTCATCTACTTTAGGAAGGCTTGGGATTAGAATGTCTTGCCATTCAGGCTATAGGAACTGGGTTAGATCTTTCTCTTGATGGTCTATTACGTGGCATTTTGTGCTTGATCGAGCTGAGGCGGTCCTGCTCTACGTAGTAAGCTAAGATACCCGGAGCGGGTCGACGGTAAGTCGTAGGCATAGGGGTTCAGCAGAATATGACCCATGGTTCTATTTTCGGGTAGGAACCTCAGGTTCCCAGGGCTGAGTAGTTCGTTAGTAGTAATGGGAAGGGAACTAGCGATGGTTAGTATGAGTGGTCTGTCAGGGAGTCATACCAAATTCAAGTTTCCAGCTTTGTAGGTTTTAGGTGGAGTAGGGTTGTGTGCCGCATGGGTTTATGGATTCGTCTTCTCTAGAATGAATAGATTTACATGGGGTTTAGTCTCCTTAGAAAGACGTCGGATGTATGGTTGTGGAGGTGCCCCTAAGGATTTCGGGTTGCCGAGGATGGTAAGGAATGATTTCGAGGACGAAATTGAATTTAAGTGGGGGGGAGTTGTAACATCCCATTTTTCAAGTAGCTTCAAATTCATCCCTCACATTTGAATTATGTCACTTTTGGCCCTTGGTTTGGAAGGAAGTGGAAAGAAAGGACCAAACATGAAAAGGTGGGAACTAGGTGAGTACACCCAGCATAAGCTGGGGTACGCCCAACGTAGAAGGCTAAATGATCGCAGGCGTGGGAGGAGTACACCCAACATACGAGAAGTATGCCTAGCATACTATCAGAGATCCTAAACCCTAATTTAGGTGCTAACCACTATATAAGGAACATTATGGCTCAAACCCTAGCCTTCTTATCAGCCTCCCCAACCTCTGAAAAACCCTAGAACGTCTGATCCCTTCATTCTTGTGTGATCTTGATCTTGAGAGGCCATCTTGGTGTTTTTAAGCTTGGAAGAGGAAAGAAGAATTTGGCAAGGAAGCACATGGGAAGTTTGAGCTCATAGATCTGGAATAACATCATCATTTGAGACTCTTTGGAGGTATAAAGTTCATAACTTTCCTCAAGAATTCTTAGATCTAGTGTAGTTTGATTTTGAATTCATTTTGATCCTAAGTATAGAACTTTATCATTCAAATCGGTTTTTGGACTTAGAGTTGCTACACTTAGTTCAAAATGAGTCCCTAAGGCAGAAAGTTGCCATCTTGAATGTCTTATGGGATTCATGCATGAGTTAAGATCATTTCTATGAGAATAGAATGCTATTTTGGAGTTTAGACTTATTAGGGTCATGCAAAGTCACCAAGTCAATGACTTCAAGGATTACAACGTTGAAAAGGAATTGGATCTTTGATTGTAGCTTCTAGATTAGAGTATTAAGCATGTAACGCCTGTAGATCCGGGCTAGTCAATTTAGAGGCAATAGGCGTCGAAAACGAATTTTCGACAAAAGATTATTAAGAATAAATAATCTTAACCATGTTGTAGAATATGTCACAAGGTTTTCGTACATATATAGAATGCCGAAATACGAGTTATAACAAAGAAGTTATGACCCGTCGAAGTTTCGCGACGGAACCAACACGATACCAGGAAGCGTAAATAGTGAATTTACAATAGAACGAGATTTAGCCTTATCAATCTAAACGAAAGTCGTATAATATGTTGAACTAAGAACATCGATAAAAAGAACGCCCGAATCTGACTTCGTATGAAGAAGTTATGATTTTTCGAAGTTTCAAATTAGCAGTGTACAGCCCGAAATTCGAATATTAGATCGAGTGATTTTTAGCCGACACGACCTAAACGAGAATCGAAGATCTCGTTAAGAGTAGCGTAACGAGAAAAAGATGGGCGAAAACGGATGTCGCATGAAGAAGTTATGAGAATTTAACGGACCAATCCTGTCCCAGCCTGTTAATAATATAAAATTTAAAATAGAGTCAAAATTAGCCGACGGAGTCTAAACGAAAGTTGTAGAGTACGTTCCCGCCTTCGCTTGGATATAAAGAACATCAAAAACAGAGCTTGTATGGGAAAGATACGAATTTTAGAATTTAAGAGTACAACTTGCGAAGCTGATGCATGAAATGATGACGTGTCCGAACTCCCAACCGTCGGATGAACTCGCTTCGGATGGTGACACCTGGTGCGAGGGTTACGCCCAGCGTAGCGAAGGGACGCCTAGCGTCAAGATTACGCCCCGCGTCGGAAAGAAGTACGCCTCACGTATAGCTGTTCTACTTGGTCCGAGGAGTGAACGCGTAGCACCACCGAGACTGCGACATGTGGAGACCTTATCCGAACTTACGCCCAGCGTAAGGCTTCGGTACGCCTAGCGTAAGTCCGAAGTCTGGGCTATAAATAGATGGCCGAGGCTGCCATTTCTCTCCACCCCAAAACCTCGTCTTTCTCTCACTACTTTCTCTCTCTAAGTGCTCTAAACCCCCCAAAACCCTAGATAAAACCCCTAGCTCCCGAGGGAAGCCTCGAGGCTCCCGGAGTCTCGAGAAAAAGAGTCTTTCAGTTTCGAAATGTTGCTCCAATTAAGTTTCGGTTTTCGATAAAATTCGCTGTAAGTGAGCTACACTTACGCAATTCTTAATATAGCTTTCAAATAATTTTAGGAATGTTATTAGGTCCTTAAAATAATTATTTGGGCTATTATTATGAGTTATATTGAGTGTTATTAACGCTTGTATAATAATAATAATAGTCAGACTATTAATTTGTCGCGGTTATCGTTAGACTAAACTCTAGTGGTATTGGTACTAGGTTTTATCGAAGGAAAATTGTTTTGAGAGTATCGAAGCGCTGTCCGAGTGCTGAGTCACCACCTTTCAGGTGAGTGCATAGTTACTTTCAGCTTACACATAGATACGAAGTATTTTATATAAATTACGTGCTATGTGTGCATATTATTTGAATATTTGTTATCTATGCTGGGTGAACGATTCTATACACGTTTTAAATGATTTAAACTGTATATGTATTTTATATCTACGAAAATGTTGGGGTAAGACATGGGTAGATGTAATAGATGAAATATGAGTTGGATGATGGGTTGAGAGGTGAAATAGACCGTGAGGTGAGGGTAAGAGGTGGACGATGTAAGAAGCGTTTTCCCCAAATGATGACCCCGTCATTCAGCAGAGTATGGATGACAATCACGGACTATTCTAGACAGTCCAGTGGAACACTAGCAGGCTCGCAACCTGTAGGTGTTGTGAACGACGTGTTCACTGGTGTACTCTAAAAACCCATTGATATGTATTGCGAGTGGACTCTCGAAAACGATATTGTCAATAAAACCCGGCAGAAGCGCTTAAAGAACTCTACCGGCAGAAGCGCCTAATAGAGAACCTCATAATCCCGACAGATGCGCCTTAAGGACTATTCCGACAGATGCGCCCCATAGAGAATCTCACAATTTTGGCAGTTGCGCCTAAGTGACAGAACTAGCAGTTATGCATGACAGATGTGTCATTTACAACGATGAAATTTGTACCTATTCCTTAGGATACTCCTTAGGAATGAATGAACAAGAAATAGCTGATTCTTAGGGTAGATCCTGAAGAATAAAGAAGATAAAGGGGATGGGTAATTGGGTTGATTATTTGATTGTTTAAACATAATAATTATATTATTATGGGTTGAAAACCCTATGTACTCACCAGGTTTCCCAACCTGACCCACTCAGTTTATTTATATCACATGTGTTGATATGAAGTCACATTACACTGAGAGATTTAAAGAGATGTAGATCACTAGTGTAAATAAATGTAAGTTCTGTATATGCTTATGTTTCTGTATTAATGATGACATCCCAAACGTTTTAAAATGAATAAAATATGTTTCTTCGAAAATGTTTTAATAATGTATATATCATGTTTTTCTGGGAACAAATTCCGCAACATTTTTATTAAAAGAAGAACTCTAATTTTTATAAAGCATAAACAAAATCGGTATTTTTTGGCCGTGAAAATGGGGATGTCACAAAGCAATTAATGGAAAGTGACTTAACAGGGGAGTATGTTGACCGTACATGCAGGTACGCCCAGCGTACTCACCATTTAGCTAGTATGCCCAGCGTACATAGGAGTACGCTCAACGTACTCATCAGATATGGGTCTTTGTTGGGTCAAAAATATGGTTTATACTTTGCTTTTCTAGGAAAATATATTTTTATGTAATGTTGTATGTGTTTGCGTTTTGTGTGTACGGCCGTACACGTGTGTACGGCCGCACACCCTGTGTACGGCCGTACACAGGGTGTGCGGCTGTACACATGTGTATGGCTGGAGGTCCATATAAATAGAGGAGTGCATGTGGGAGTGTACGGTTACAGAAAAAGAAGAAAAGCGGTTACAGAAGAGAGAGAAAGTTAGAGGGAAGAAGAGTGTGTGTGTGTGTGTGTGAGAGAGAGAGAATCTATTGTAAGGAGCATAATTCATATTGAATACATCATAGACTCATCTTCTTCTTCTTCTCATTCTCTTCTATATTGATCTGACATCATCCAATTGATTGGGATTCCGCACCATCAATTGGATCTGATTGATACACAAGCAATTTTGGGGACTTACAATTGGTATCAGAGCAAGGTTGTATCAGTCAATTTTGTCAGATCGGGAGCTTATTTGATCTTATTTTGATAAGATAATAGCGTTTTTGGATAGATCTCGGAAAATTAAGGGGGTTACTTCTTTGCATTTTTCATAAAAACGAATTTTTGATCGAGTTTTGGAGTAAAAAAGGGTGAAAAACGTCGTTTTTTTCGCGAATCTGTTGAAGGTGTGCGGCCCGATTGAAGGAGTGCGGCTGGTTGAAGGTGTGCGGCTCAGCAGTGTGCGGCTCGGAGTACACGACTCAGTGTGCGGCTCGGAGTACACGGCTGGGTGTGCACGGCTGGGTGTGCACGGCTGGGTGTGCGGTCTCGGATTCCGGCTCAGCAGTGTGTGGTTCGGACGAGTGCGGTCTTGATGTGCGTCTCAGAGTGTGCTGCCTCGGTTCTTCATTCAGCAGTCTTCGTTCAGCATCAGCAGCTTCGCATTTAAGAAAAACGAAACGGGAATTGGGGCTGCCGGGATTCGAACCCGGGTCCCTTAGTCCAACAACCAAGCGCCTCACCATCTCTTCTAGCCTGAATCTTGTTATTTAACTCCCGTTTTTTATTCTTAAAGACTCCTTCTCGGTTATTATTTTCGAAAATTGACTCTTTTAACCCCAAAATTCAATTTCTTTTCATGTTAAATTCCAAATTCAGCCAAAAATTTTAATTTTTAATTTTTGACTTTTAATTTTGACTTTTTACTTTAAAGTTTTGATTTTGACTTTCAAGTTTGACCTTTGACTTTCTCGTTTGACTTTTAATTTTTCAAATTTAGCTTTTCTGTTTGACTTTTTAAGTTTGACTTTTCAAGTTTGACTTTTTAAATTTGACTTTTAAGGTTGACTTTCTTGGTTTTTAAGTCAAAGGGCAATTAAAAAATATAAAAAAAAATTAAAAAATATATAAAAAATAAAAAATAAAAAATGAGTTCCATATCAATTCCGGTAAATGAAGTTTCATGTACTCCATCTTGTAAAGCTACGATTAAATTTCTTCGCGAACAAATTGATTTGCTAAAAAGAGAAAATGAGGACCTCAAATACGAAGGCTATACTCTAAGGAAAGGTCAGAAACCTTTAAAAGCTCAATTAGAGGCCAAGACTAAGGACTTTAGGAAATTACAAGAAGAGTACAGCAACAAGTGTGAAAATTATGATCACATTAAACGCAAACTTGCTGCTGTAACTGAAGAACTTGATGTTTTGAAAATAAAGTATGGAAAAACAGATGTTAGTTTCAAAAATTATACTGCATCAAGTAAGACAGTCGAGTCCTTAGTAGAAAATCAATTGAGTTTTAAAGATAATCAAACCAAGGGTCTAGGTTATCACAGTGTGCCACCTCCTTTTAATCACAATTATAACCCACCCTTTGAGACCAATGAGGAAGAAATGCCTGCTCAGTATGGCCAAACCCCTGCTCCAGATTCAATTAAGACTGAACAATCAGGGCCAACTGAGGGTGTTGAGCTGAACGATACTAATGATTCTCCTTCTTATACAAGTAAAGTAATAGAGGATGAGAACAAGGAGAAAACTATTGAACACACCAATGACTCCTTGAACTCTGAATTTGTTGCTTCGAACTCAGTTGCTTCTGATCAACCTACTGTTGAGAAGTACAGGCCACCAAGTCAAGTGAAACAGCCGACCTGTTGCAACTGTGCGTGTGGGAACAATTAGAAACGAGGCAAGGACACGCCACCAGGGGCAGGAAGAAACAACTTCCCAGTGAAGAAAAAGACATGCTTTCACTGTGGAACACCTGGACACATTGCCAAAAATTGTCCTAATCGAGCATACGTTCCCTACTATGCACAAGGCTGGCAAAACGCGCCAAGAGGGAGGTTTTCTAAAAGAAACCCCTCTAGGTCACGTTCAGAAAATGGTGACTGGAAGGCGCAGAAGGCCAAAAATCAATCTCCTAAGGCCAAGAATCCAACTCCCAAGAACAAGAAGAGAAAGTCGGCCAAGAAGCCAAATCCAAGAGATGCTCCCGTAAATCCAAAATCAAAGTCATCTCAACGGCCAACTTCAAATTCAAAATCAAGTGTCGAGGCACCCATCCGCTCGAAAAAGATATGGGTTAAACCCAACTACAGATGGGTACCGAAGGTTCAGTCTCCCAAATCACCTAACGCTTCTAATATTTTTACATCTTTTGTTTGTGACAAAGGTCAACCCAGTTTCAAAATGGACTGGGTTCCAAAGACCAACTGATCCCGCTCTGTGTCGGAGCAGCTATGGAGGCATATCATCAGACTTTGGTTTGTTGGTAGTGGTTGTTCCTGGCACTTGATAGGGGACATCTCTCAACTGTACAACATTCAGACATTTGTTTGAGAGTATGTGTCCTTTGCGGGAGGGGAAGAAAGGAAGGGATCACATGGGGTTTGTGCTTAACAACATGAAGAATTTTCGGATCTGTTCTGAGTTTACGCGTGCTGTTCTCAGACCTTCTGGATGCAAATTCAATCGGTGACTTACGGTTTGCGTTTTCTTCTCTATACTTCTGAGTTTTTCTTAACCTGATTCGCTTTAAAGACTAATTTTTGTTTTAGGATAGTTTAAATTTGCGCATTTACTTTTGTTTCTCTCTTATGCACAAACTTAGGGGGAGAAATAAAAACAAAACAAAAATTAGAAAATTTTAAAAATCCAAAAACATTAGAAAATCAGATAATCAAAAAAAATTGTTGGTTATGAAATGTGCTGCTTGAGGGAGATGTTCTGGGAAGTGATATGATAAAGTGATAACAGGCAACCTGAGTCTGCGTAACGTACCCGAAACTGAAGGGTTTATGCTCTGGTTTGATGTGTCGGTAGGCACGAAATTTTTTTAAATGGACTTGACTAGGGAGAGTTGAACTTAGGAAATTTATAGACTTGACAAATCTTGACCTAGTTAGATCTGTTCAGCCTGACAATACGACGCTCGGATAGGTTGAGCAGGGAGATATATATGGGAATCTATTCGTCACAATAATTGAACCCGTACTTGGAACCGTGGCTTAACTTTTCCTCGATGTGCGGATTCTGTCCTTAATTCTGGTTGGATGGGGTGACTGGTAAATTCCGATAAATTAGGTTTGTAGAATATCATTTTCTTTCTTTTCGTCTATTAGTCATATGTTGTCTCCTTTGCGTGACTTCCAATCCGACCTGATACACAACATATGCAACTCTATTTCTCTGCAGGTTATATATGTGAAAGACTTCTTATCTGTTAGCCATATGTTGTCTCCTCTGCGCGACTTCTAATCCGACCTGGTACACAACATATGCAACCTTCTACTTCTTAACCCCTCTGAAGTAATAAGTAATAAGTAATAGAATTCTGAATCTATCTTCTCTCTGAATGGTTGTCTACTCACCCGGTGTAAGGAGTACTCTGGAAGTTCTTGATGGCTGGGGCATATCAGGAAGCGGGAAATACGTTCTAGTACACTTAAAATTGAACACATACAGATTGTCTATAGATGTTGCTGCTCAATTTAGGTGGAAAACAATATCCTTGGTCGTCGTTAGCTGAATGGTCCTTAAGATATAGTATCTAGAAACTTAGGATCAGATATAGTATCTAGGAATTTAGGATCACATTGTCTTGTCACTTATAGTATGTCCTAATTTTGTCACAATTTTTTGTGTTTAAGTGGACAACAATACCGGCGATCGACCAGACAAAGACGTGAAGATGGAAGGTACCGACAAGCGGATAAAGGCTGTCTAAAACTTTGATCCCAAATCATTCTTAAAGTTGGATGTAATTTTATTTTTGTTAAATTTGTTTATAGTTTCTTCTAATTTAAACATTAGGGGAGAATTAAAAATTAATAATAATAATAATAATAATAATAATAATAATAATAATAATAATAATAATAATAATAATAATAATAATTCAAAAATCAAACAAAAATCAGAAAATTAAAAAAATAAAAAAAAAGTGTTATTTCTTGTTCAGAAAATCCAAAAAAAAATTCTGCTTTATTTTTTCAGAAAATATGAAAAACCAATTTTTTTTTGTGTGCTAATTTTTCTTTTAGTTTTGTTTTGTCTTGAAAAGTGATTTCAGGCGTAGATGAGACTCGTGGAGACTGTATTGAAGATCTTCTGAGCCAAGACTTGATCCGTGAGCATCGAAGAATTCTCATTCGAAGGAGCAAGAAATGAAGACTATTTTTCCATCATTCAATCTTTCAACCCCAGAAGCAAGGTGAAGCTGAAATTGAAGATTATGTGACGGATTGCATTGAAGCCTCCTCAATCAGTCTGCTGTTATCTTAAACCTTCTGAAGTGATCCAGAAGATTATTTCTCTCTGATGTTCTCCCTGAAGATTCTCAAGCTGAAAGAGCTATCTTTCAAGAATCTTTTCAAGAAGCCTCCTCACCCAACGTGCGTTCAATGTCAAATTTTGAAGAAAAACCCAACTACTCAAGATGAATTCATTTATTGAAGATTCATATGTTTATCTTGATGCTGTGAAGAAATTTGAAGATTAATGTTGAAGCCAAGCTCCCAATGAAGATTAACAAGAAAAAGTCAGCTACTTTTTAGGGGGAGTTTGTTGGGCCAATTAGAAAAGAAAGCTATAAACCAAGGGGGAGATTGTTGGGTCAAAAATATGGTTTATATTTTGCTTTTCTATGAAAATATATTTTTATGTAATGTTGTATGTGTTTGCGTTTTGTGTGTACGGCCGTACACCTTGTGTACGGCCATACACAGGGTGTGCGGCTGTACACATGTGTATGGCTGGAGGTCCATATAAATAGAGGAGTGCATGTGGGAGTGTACGGTTACAGAAACAGAAGAAAAGCGGTTACAGAAAAGAGAGAAAGTTAGAGGGAAGAAAAGTGTGTGTGTGTGTGTGTGAGAGAGAGAGAGAATCTATTGTAAGGAGCATAATTCATATTGAATACATCATAGATTCATCTTCTTCTTCTCATTCTCTTCTATATTGATCTGACATCATCCAATTGATTGGGATTCCGCACCATCAATTGGATGTGATTGATACACAAGCAATTTTTGGGACTTACAGTCTTGCGAGTTTTGGGCCTAGGTTTGGGCCATGTAGGGTATTTTGGTTCTTTGGGCATTAATGAGCCATTAGAAGTCAGATAATTTGGGCCAAGAAGATGTTTGGGCTTAGGGTAAGGCCCATTAGAGGGATTGGGCCCAATTTAGCAAATTAGGCCATTAGGGGGCCTGGAAATCCTACCTAGTGTTGGATTTTGTTTTGGTATTAGGCCTTGGCCTAAATTAGAGAAAAGACAAAAATGGACTATATGGACCCCGTAGTTAGGATTGATAGCCCATATGTTGACTCAACATTCGTTATTTTGGATAATTCGGGATTTTCGGTGAGATAGCACTTCGGGAGTCGATACTTCAGTTCAGACCGACATTGCGAGGTGAGTTATCCTCACTATATGAACAGGGTCTAAGGCACCAAGGCCAACCCTTTTTACGGATTTGTATTCGGGTATTTGCTTGATATGTTTATTGATCTGCTCGATCTGCATCCTGGTAGTTAGGATGTTATTATGTTAGTGACCTGGTTTAGGTTGGTATCTAGGTATATAGGATGATGTTATGTTAATGACCGGTTAGGTCGGTATCCTGGTTATAGGATGGTTGTTGTGTTAGTGATCTGTTAGATCGGTATGATTATTTGTTATATACATGCTAGCGTATGATATTTATGTGCACATGATTGTTTGATTGGTATGTGGGTTGGGTTGAGGCAGGTCCTGCTTCGTGCAGTAGGCCAACATACCCAAGGCATACTGGATAGACTGTAGGCCCAGGAGGGCACATTGTCAGGCCGAAGGCCCAACGAGCGGTCCGGATAGGCTGAAGGCCCCGAGAGGGCGGTCCAGACGTGCTGAGGCTCGGAGAGTGGGCCAGATAGACTGAACACCCGGTGCGGGCGGTCCAGTTATACTGTAGCCTTAGAGATTGGACCAGGGGACTGAAGGCCCGATGCGGGCAGATCAGTCACACTATAGACTCGAGATGCATGGTTGTTCTGTGTTTGTTATGTGATATGTTTATGGTTGCATGAGGTTGGTATTTTGGGGGTAACTCACTAAGCCTTCGAACTTACATTTATCGATTATTGTTTCTGGTACAACGGATGACCTCGGGAAGGCGAAGGTGTGACCGTACACTCCATCATATTTTGATTTGGATTTCTGGGATACTCTGATATGAAACTATTTTTGGAAATTTTTTGTAATAAATTTTAGTATTTGAAATGTTTTTAAAAGTTTAAAATTGGCATGATTTTTATGGGTGTTACAACCTTCCTCTTCTTACCCTTCCCTTGCCCAATTACCAAGACGAGGGCAGCAGCAGTAGGAGTTGATGCAACAGATTTGTCCTTGAGGCTGCTCTCAGCATTCCTCAGCAGGCCTTGAAGCCTGCTCAAAGTGACCTCCCTCCTTGTTCATGTGTTAGGTCATGCAGAATTGATTGTAACAAGGAGGTAAGGAATGAAGAATAATATCAATCGCCAACTCCTCATCGAAGTTAACATTTTACTTTAGCAGGCGGTCAACATATCTCTGCATTTTCTATAGGTGGGTGGTGATAGACTCTCTGTCCCTCTTCTTGGTAGTGATCATCAAAGTGAATATCTCATACCTCTCCTGCCTGGCACTTTGGTGGTACCCGTCCAACAAATCCTGATGCATCTCATAGGGGTAGTAGTCCTCGTACAACTTTGGAGTTCAGCAGTCATAGTCGCGAGCATGATGCAATGGACTTTTGTAGCATCACACTCATGAGTCTCAAAGGCAGCGATCTCCTCGGGAGTAGTAGTGTTGAAATTCACTTTTTTCAGCTCCTTGTCGAGGACATACTCCTTGTCCTCGTAGAGGATAACCATTCGAATGTTGTGGATCCAATCATTGAAATTGGACCCATCGAAAATTACCCTCCCACACTAATTCATGAGTGAGAATGAGCCAGAAGAGTTCGAGCCAGAAGCGTTGTTGTTGTTTGAGTTAGACATCTGAAAAAGAAAAGAGATAAAGCTTGATTAGATAAGAATCCCCAATTAAACACCCAAATGAGAAATTAGGGCTATGATCCAACAACATTATTTTCAGTTTAGAAGAGGGATGTCGTAATCTAAACAATAAATAATTTGATGGTAAGTGAATGACGATTCACTAATTTCCACCATGAAAAACGAAAAGGAAATTAAGTTTTAAATGTATTGAAAACTCCTAGATCTTTTTGAGATTCATTGAAATTTTCAATGGCATGTTTAAATCTCGATATGCCCTTCAAGTTTGTGACTGGGATATCGAGGATCACAAACAAGATGTGAATAACCACAAAAATGTACTTGGTGCCCTTTTCCACACGCTCCATTGATCTGTGACAAACATCGAGTCGCCCTTTTCCACCTTTGCTAGTCCATATTAGTGTGCCGATTATCCACGTACGCTCCACTAACGACTTGACAAGGGTACAAAGTGTAATTTCATGGAATAGCAACATTTTCACATTTTTCCTAAAGTAACTAAGATTGGGAATTTTATAAAAGCATTTAGTTACTTTATTAATCATTATACTTTTAATGAGGAATTAGTTGCCCTATCCTACCCATTCGGCTAACGACCCTCCACCAAACAAGGAAGCGGTGGGTGAAAGTGGACACCCATTAAACTGTCATTTTATAGGCGGCAACCTTATACCCCCTTATAGATCGACTTCGTGAATGAGGACTACTAATGGTAACACTAGCTTAATCTTATAATATTATAATAGTATAAGGTTGTATTTTAAACATTTCAAAATACTAGCGTTTTAATCAGATTTAAAATTTTCGAAAATTAAAACTTTTTAATTTTAAAATCTTAAATATTAAAACTTTGATTTAATAATCATCCAAAATTAAACAATTAATTTAAATTATCAAATCTTAGAGGATTATCCATTAAATCAAACCATTAATTTAACTTAATCCCTTTATCCCTTAAAATTCGAAAATTTCGGATGGGATAATTCAAAGAACCTTAATTATCTACTGAAACAATTAAATGGATAATTACAAAACATGGCATTATCCTAATCCCGATAATTTGGGAATCTTATCTTGGGGATAAGGGTCGGTTAGACAACCCTAATTTCGAAATCTTGATGCCTAAGGAAAGGGTTTAAGAAACCCTAACAAAATCGAAAATTAGGGTTTTGGACCCTAATTTTGAAAATCCAAGCCCTAGGGTTTATTAGCCATAAACCCTAATTTGTCATGTTCACACTCTTGTATCAAATCCAATTGAAAACAAAAACCAAAGGCTCTGATACCACTGATGGATTTTATACAAACAATCTTATGTGTGCATGCAATCCTAATTGGATCTATGTTTTAACTATTAGACATATAACTTTATGAACACAAAAACAAACCTAGAATGCATCTATCATTTTTGAAATTCACAAATAAGAATAGAATACATTCCTTTTGTTGCTATATAGTAATAACAACTAGTTTCTTGAATTCCCTTAGCTCTTGAGATCAAGTACCACAAGTGTAGTACCTCTAATGGCTCACAAACACACTTGAGTGAGAGGATGAATATGAGATAGAGGAGGGAGGGTAACTAGCTCCAAAATTCGGCTCAACTAGGGTTTCTCCAAGGGGTGCCAAATTCTAATTCCTTAAGTGTCTATTTATACTTGAGGCCAACTAGGGTTTCAGGGTGGAAACCCTAATCCCTTAGCTTAGGGCCTAAGCAAGTCCATGGACTCCTTATCCTTAAGCCTTGAATGAAAATCCTAGAGCCTTACAGGATTTTTGGCTCTTGCCTAATAAGGTGATCCATTGGCCCAAAGCCTCAACTATAATTAATTAAAAAACAGCCCCTACACTTTTAATCAGTTCCTTTAATCCCAAAATTAATTCTAAATTAAATACCAATTAATAATATGATTCCAAATTAATATATTGTTCATATAATATATTAACAAATCATATTTATACCCTAGTTTATTATTCTTAATAATAAATCAGCCTCTATCCTCAGTAGTCATCCTGTCTAGTCAACTATGTGAATGTAACCCAAAAGGACCATGCTACAACCGGGTCAAGTACATACCAAATATAGTTATGGACATAGACACTAATCCAACATCATCACCATTCTGAAAAACAACCATGCAAATGATCAACACATAACCATGAATCCTTATCCATCAGGCTTCCTAGACTCTCCATGACTCTTCTCGATTCGAGTATGGATCATGTGCTTTACGTGGTATGGGCCCGATACTATCTTCCATACCTATCCATAATTTCCCCAAGAATCATCCTGAATCGTCCAAGTCACATTCTTAAACTGATACTCCAGGTACTCACTAAACAGTGCATTCCAACCCACTACAGCACATCCTAGGCTCTCCTAGGTTCCGACCTCACCCTGCCATTAGCTGCTGAAGAACTCCTAATTATTTCAGTTAACTACTTCATGAGTACAATTACATGCATCAATGCTTAGGTAATCGTTCGAGTTAAAGAATCATCCCTACAACGGCTAGACTCAAATGAGAGCTGCGTAGTAGGGTCAAATCCGTCACTATGAGATTATTCAACTTATGACTCATGTGGCTTAACATATTCACTCAATATTTATCTCACATCATCATGAGTCCCACAAAGCACAAAGAAAGCAACATTCGTGCAGTAACACTCCAAGTCACAGCCGAACAGAGGACATCTCAATTTTGCTTCCTACCAAGAAAGATTTCAAATCTAACATAACATCTAATTCCTCATAGGATATAAGGCATCACATATCAGGCTAATCCATCCACCAAGCTTTCCGAAACTGAGTAACGTGAAACGTGCTATGGATCTAACTAAACAACTCGTGAAAATCTAGTCGATAAGCAACCCGGCCCATCCATGCAAAATCCTAAAAAGGACCGATGTACCTAGAGTAACCACCATACTACTTCCCACCATCAGCTGCATAAGGAACTTCCCCTAACATCCTCTAACTAGCTCATGAATACAATTACATATCGCCGACCCCAGATAATTCTTCAAAATGGAAGGTCTCACACTACAAGGGTTGGACTCACACAAGAGCTACGCAATAGATTAGGGGTGAGCATTTGGAATTGTGGACCGGACCAGACATGTGAACCGAACCAAACTGTTTTTTAGACTCCCGGGCCGGTTCTTGGTTCTAGGATTTTAGCAAAACCGGCACAGTCCGGCCGGTTCCGGGTAAAATCCGGTTTTGGACGAGCTTATTTTAAAAAAAAATGTATTTTGTAAAATTCTTTAAACAAGCATATTTCTTTCGTTTTAAGTCAGATTAACATGCGGTTTTTTCAACATGTAATTTAGAGTTTGTAGATGATTGCAGACTATAATTTCATTTTTTTTTGTGTTATATTTGATGAGTTAAAGTCTTTCAAAGATGAGATATCAAAGCTGAAATATTTAAGCTTTTCAGCAAGAAATTTAAACTTTTGTATTCTGTGAAAATTTTTAAACAAGCATATCTCATTTGTTTTAAGTCGGATTAACATGCGGTTTTTCTAACATGTAATTTAGAGTTTGTAGATGATTTTAGACTATAATTTTGTTGTTTTTGGTATTATATTCGATGGATTACAATGTTTCAAAGATGAGATATCAGAGATAAAATATTTCAGTTTTTTAGGAAGAAATTTAAACTTTTGTATTCCGTGAAATATTTAAGTCGGATTGACATGCGGTTTTTGCCATGGTGTAATTTATAGTTTTTAGATGATTTTAGACTATAATTTTGTTGATTTTGTTGTTATATTTAATGAGTTACAATCCTTCAAAGATGAGATATCAAAGCTAAAATATTTCAGCTTTTCAACAAGAAATTTAAAATTTTGTATTATGTGAAATTCTTTAAACAAGCATATCTCATTCGTTTTAAGTCGGATTGACTTGTGCTTTCTTCCAACGTGTAATTTAGAGTTTCTAGACTATATTAGAAAATAATTTTATTTTTTTGTTTTATATTTAATGAGTTACAATCCTTCAAACAAATGGTATAAATATAAATAATGAAAGTCTGACCGGTCCAAATGGCGCAATAAACGAAAATGTATTCATTTTTACGAGTTGTACCGTATCAAATCCAAAAAGTATTCATTTTAACGAGTTGTAACATATCAAACCCAACAACATATTCGTTTTAATGAGTTGTATCAAACCTGAAAATGTGTTTGTACAAGTTGCACCGTATGCATATAAAGTAGTACCGGTCCAAACAGGTCCAAAAACCGGAAAACCCAGACATGGACCTGGTAAGTCTCATCTGTTCAGGTACACGGTCCACAATATTCTCCGAAACTGGTCCTGTCCAAGAGTCGATCGGGTCGAAATGCTCACCCCTACAAAGACACTAAATCCAACAGTCTCTCACTTTGATAAATCTAATAACTATAACTGCAAGTACGACTTAAAACACCGACTAGCAATCATAGCTCTTAAAATCCTCTGTCGAAAAAAGATGCTCCATTTTAGATAAGTGATCATATAATCCTTTGTTCAAGTTATTATCCGGAAAAATACATGGAACAGCGTCATACTTATTGTCCAGCAGTTTGTTTCCCGATTTCCGATTTGTTTGACATAGAACTTAATCGAACACATCAATTTTGTTCTGACCGGGCCCAACACATAAGTCAAAATAAAATCATCGAGGGGCCCAAGATATCGCTTCCAATCCTCCAAGGACTAAAAGGAATAGATAAACTTCGACTCATATGCTTATACTAACTATTCATCGAGTCATGCACAACAACACATTTATAACATCAATTTACCGATGTGTTTTCGTGCTATCAATGTACAACCAATTCATAGTCAACAACTCATATATCAAGGTTTGAAGACTTATATGATATTATTGTATCACGATCACTCGAGATAAATTCCATGAAGTGATACAAGTGAGTGTAGGTTGAATCCAATACTCAGACCTTATGAGCACTCATGAATGTTGCAGCAAACTTTGCTATGTCTAAAACCATTCAGACAAATCTACAAACCAAATTCATGACAGTCTTGATACAATACCTACATCCAATGTATGATCGACTGTGGATAGTTTGAATAATATAATTATTATGGAAGTCAAAACTGTTTGGTTTTGTATACTACAACATCCTATGGTGCACATACAACCCTAAATACCTTGGATCTATGTTTTCACTAATTATACATGCAAATGGTTTCCAAGGCATTAAACCTATAACTAGAATGCATTTGACATAAACCATATATGATACTAGTTAGGGTAACATACCTTTTATGTAGCATTAAGTCTTGATGTATTTGGCCTTAAGAGCTTAACCCCAATAGTGTGGAAGCCTCAAATGAAGTCACAACACATCATGGATAAAGGTAGAAATTTGAGAGTGAATCTTCATACACCAAAAACCATCCATATGAACTCCAAGAACATCAGTCACGTTTTTGGCTATGTACTCACCTATTTATATGTAGGATTCCAAGGGTCATGGGTATAACCCAAATCCATACCCATAGGTTTTATGATCCATGGTTCATGTGGCCCAACACTTTATATATCCATACATAAGCTTGGTCCAACATGGATCATAAGCCCAATACATATAAATATAACTAATTACCATAATTAGTCCACATAAATTTAATTAGTCTCTTTTGATCACTAAATTAATTTCAAATTAATTTTTGATCAATACTAATTAAAGCATATGACTTTATATTAATATATTAGAACTTATAATATATTAATAAATCATATATAACCTTCTCTCAAGAGTCTATCCTAACAAATTGTCCTGATGATATGCAACCCAAATGGACCATGCTACTCTCGGGTCGAGTACATACCAATAATAGTTATGGGCTTAGACATCTAATCCAACAGTCTCCCACTTGGATAAGTCTAAAACTATTATTGCAAGTATGACTCCAAAACCCGACTGGGAATCGTAGCTCTTAAAAGCCGTTGTCGAATTCTGACCTAGTCAATGACTTGTCTATTAGATAAGGGATCATATATTCCTCCATTCTAGATATCATATGGACTGAGACATGGATTATAATCATTCTCTATGTCCATTTGTTGTCTACATATTTTTGATTTATGACAGCTGATTAATTGAACAAATTCAAATCAGTCCAGGCCTGGCCAAGCACTTACGTTTGTCATCACTAAATCATCAAGGGGCCCACAGATATCGCTTTTATCCCTCCAAGGGTAAAAGGAATGGATAAACTTCGACCCAAATGCTTGCTTGTACTTACTCATCAAATCACACACAAAGATATTTTTTATAACAACCAAGTTACTGGTAGCGTTTAGATATGTCAATGTGCAACCAACGCGCAACTACAACTCACACGTCTCCGTTTGAAGAATATAGGATATTATCCTCTCATGATCACTCGTGATAAAATCCATGAAGTGATCAAAATGAGCGTGGGTTGAATCCAATACTCGAATCTCATTCCAAGAGCACTCATGAATGTTGCAACAACTTTTGCTATGTCGAAGCACTTTAGACATCTACAATCCCAATTCATGACATTCTTGATTCATACCTACTTCCAAAGTATGATTGATTGTGGAGAGTTTGAATAACCTAGATATTCAGGAAGTCAAAACATGCAAAGTGAAACACAAGAATAATTGAATCCAATATGGTCTCATAACTTATGAATATAAATAAAATGCCTTTTATTTAATAACCATATTGATTACACATTATTCATTGCATAATATTTCAAATAATCAACTTAATACTTGAACTGAAACAATAGTCATGCCATGCTCCAAGCATGCACACTATGTTTGTCCAAACAATAGTTATTCCATGCTCTAAGCATGCACACTATGTTTGTCCTACACACTATGTTTGTCTATGATCCTTAGTTTGTGAAATAGACCAATTAAACATGATTCCAATGATGCTCATTTCACAATCCCAAATCCTTACCGCAAATGTAAGAATACAAGATTCTTTTCCATTTACTGAAATCTGTTAGATTCTAAACTTAGATGAATTGATCCTCTTGTAATGACTATGAACAAAAGTCACAAAGACTTGGCAACAGACATTTACAAAGTATTCCAATAGATAGAAATTCAATGAAAATGAAGTCTCAAATTCAAAGTACGTTCCTTTGAACATCCTTCTTGCATTAAGTTTTCTAATCTTACACATATTTAATGAATAACTTCCACCTATGGAAACATTTCCACATTCCCATTTTGACTATCACTTCTGAACAAGGGTTGCCTCCTTTCAGAATATGTCAATATGGTCCTTCCAAAATTAACACTATACTTCCAATTGTCCATGAATAACCAATCTTTAGTAAACCTCCAATTGTCCTCGACAATTGCTTAATCATTTTAGTCATATCCAGTTCTAGTACTTTTTCCCTCTTAATGCCCTAGGAATTTGGAAAAATTTAGAACAGATGAATATTACAGCACATGTAATCGATCCTATATCTGAAGCATATGGGACACGATTCATGATGTCTCACATAAATACATGATACTAAACCAATCTTTTGCTATAATATTTCTATTTCTATTTTCCATATTCTCAAATTCAGATTATGAAAAGGGATGACATAATCATAATCGAATGTTAGAACGCAAATAATGTAATTATGACTAAATTTGATTACAAACTCACAATCTAAGCTTTTAGAATTGGAATGAAGTATAATTTCCCCTCCCTTAGTTATAGCAAATAACTTTTCAACCCCCGCAACTTCACGAATTGAAACCCTTTTGTTTTTCTATAATTAACATTACTAACTTGCAATACTAAACATAATAATCATGCTCCCACTTACATGATAATTATTAGGATAACACTTATGCTCCCACTAGCATTGACATTTATCCATAAATCAGTTGGACTTCTAGAAATCAATACTTTACTAACTTTCTTACCAAAGTTCAGATTTCTGATATGAGATGCTTTGATAAGACTTTATCAAAATAAACACCTTTTCTTAGATAGCTCACACGTGTGTCTAAACAATTTTTAGAACTATGAAAATGGATGTCGTAATCATAGTCTCAATTGTTTAGACCTTTGCCTTTTCTCACAAGTCCATGTTAGTGTGCCTGTTAACCACACACATTCCACTAACGAGTTTGAGAATTGTAACATCCCAAAATCAGGTATATTCCCTTGGTTCTTCTTTTTCCCTAAGTTGTCAAATTTATTCCTTGACAAAATTTTAGGGAAATTATGTACGCTGGGCGTACTAGAGAGTACGTTGCGCGTACTCATGTGCGTGTTCTTGACGCGGAGGCTACCCAGTATGCTGGGCATACCATAGTGTACGCTGCGCGTACTAGGTTCATAATAAAACCCTAATTGTGGAGGTGAGCCCTATAAAAGAAACATAATGGCCTCAATTTTAGGCACCATTTCCAGAGAGTGAAACCCTAAGAGTACCTATCCTCGTCCTAGAGCTTGTGTGTGTGAGAGAGCTTGATAGTGTTCTTGTGTGCCTTTGAAAAGAAGCAGGTGCCACTAAAGAAACTAGAGTTAGAGTGCAAGTTGTGGCTCTAAGCTTTTTAGAGATTGGAGCATCACTTGGAGGTAAAAAGCTCAAAGCTTTCTTAACCTTTGTGGATTTGTGAATTATGGGCCATTTTTAGGGTTTTTGTCCCAAAGGAGGAGACGTTTTGAGTAAAGGAGCTCCATCGACCTAGATCTACCCTTTTTCAGTGAATATTGTGTTTTAGATCCATAAAAATCCAATCTTGGACGTTGAGAGTGAATCATGCTTGAGTTGTGAGTCTCTTAAGGAAGGAAGTCGTGTGATTTGGGTGTTGGTGGCCTTTACAGCCATGCAAAGGCTTAAAGTCACTGACTTTATGGATTGAGATGCTTTAGAGTGATCAGATCTGGAGTTTGAGCTTGTGTCTTAACCAATTAAGAGAAAAATCACAAAGTTGGTGAAACTGGGACGTACGCCGGGCGTAATCCCAATACGCGTAGCGTAGGGGTCGAGTGTCCCCGATTCTGTAGAGCATCCGAGTACGCCCAACGTACAAATCTTGTACGCACCGCTTACTCCATATGGTTGACTTTTGTTGACTTTTGAGGGTTTAGTCAACAAGTGGACCTTTGGACCATTGGAGGGGTAGAATGGTTTTTACCCTTCTGAGTGATTATAGGAAGGGACTAGTCTAGCCTTTGAGAGTCGTTTATAATTAGAAATGATTTTTGTATGTGTTTAGGCAGAAGCTAGATCAGTGTTTCGAGTTCGAGATCGTCCGAGTTTACCAGAGGTGAGTCTTCTCACTATATATTACCTAGTGTGGTATCCATGTTTGAACTGGAAGGTCATGCGTGTTTGCTTGAGATTATGTGTTTTTGTGATTATGTATGCTATCTGCTATTTTGACCGGACGGGAGGGTCCAATGATTTCGGAGGCCAGAGGGTCCTGAACTAGACCGGACCAGAGGGTCCAACTAGCTAGACCGGACCAGAGGTTCCAACAAGCTACGAGACTGGATGGTCCCGTTGAGACACTTTGACCAGAGGGTCATACTGAATATAGCCTCTGGTGGCAAATTGTTGTATGTGGCATTTTGGGGAACTCACTAAGCATTTGTGCTTACCATGTGATGTGTTATGTGCTTCAAGTACCTCAAAGGATCGTGGGAAGGCACCGGCGTGATTGTACACACACTTTTGTTTTGGAGCTATATTTGTGGATCCTGGATTTGAACAATTGTTTTGAAAACTTGTCAATTTGGTTTTGGATATTTAACGATGAGACATATGTTTTATGAATATTGAAAATGAAAATTTTTGTTTGCAATTTCTTGTCGTTACAGGTTGGTATCAGAGCCTTGGTTTGAGGGATTCGGATACACCTTCGGGCATATTTGGACTCAAACTAAGGATTTGAGAAAAGTTTTCAACAAGAAATATTTTTTCTAAAAAGAGAAAAGGATTTCCAGAAAGAACGGAAAAGAGAACTGTGTACAATGTGATTTTCCAAAATAGCCTTACGTTATGTTGTTATGAGATGTGTTACGCATGCTAGAGTAGGCTAGGTAAATCATATCTTAGGACTAGGGTAGCCTGATATGTGATGCATTAGCCTAGGAGTTTAGGTTGTTGTGAGTTGCTTTGAGTGCATGTAGGTAGCAAAGAGTAGCTTGTGAGAATTTTGCTTGAGAGTAGGCTGAATTCAGGGGGTATAGAGTACTTTCGAATTGGGATCCTAGGAGGAGGACTTGGTGTGGATACGGATACGGTGTGGATGGTAGTATTGGGCCCGTACTACTGAAAGCACCGAATCGGTAAACATCCCAAGTAAGAATCCTTAGGGTGCTAAGGAACAATTAGGAACGGTTGATCGAGTGTGAGTAATCTCGGTTGAGTCTCTGATTATTTTATATCATATTTCTGAGGCATCATGGTGGGAACGCGCCACAACCCAGGAGGCAGTGGTACCAGCGGTACTAGTGATGAGGAGTTCCGTAGGATGATTCACGAGGAGGTGGCCGCAACCATTCGAGCTAAGATACCAGAGATGTTTGGGTCTATCAAGACCACGCTGATTGAGACATTCGACGAGCAATATGTTGCTCTGACCGAGGCTGCTGCTGCTGCGGCCACCGTAGATGTCACCGCTGCTAGGCCGCATGGGGGTGACTCGTTGCTGTACCGAGAGTTCGGCAACATGAAGCCACCAGAGTTTGATGGGACGCATGACCCGATTGCTTCTATGAGATGGATCTCTGACATTGAGGGGTGTTTCTACACTTGTTCCTGCTCGGAACATTTGAGGGTATGGTTCGCACTGAACCAGCTTCGCTTCAGAGCGAAGGACTGGTGGAAATTTGTGACAGCTGACTTTACTACTGTAGAGCTGACCGCGGTGACTTGGGAGAGGTTCAACGCTATGTTTCGAGATAAGTATGTTCCCCCAGTGGAGAGGGAGCGATTGGCCCAGGAGTTCCTGTCCCTCAAGCAGGGGCTTGAGTCTGTGACTGTGATCACGTGGATGTTTCATGAGAGGGAGTTATTTTGCCCTGAGCACATGTCTTCTGAGAAGGCGCGTATGAGCCGATATCTGAGCATACTAAGGAGAGACATTCGTGAGTTTGTGGCGAACTCGTCATATCGGACATTTTTCGAGCTCCAGGCAAATGCTCGGAAGAGGGAGATTGAGATAGAGACTCAATCCAGGGAGGAGGTGGAGTCTTAGAGGAGGGATAGGTGGCCGACAAAGTCTCAGTCGGCGGCCAAGTGGGTAAAGTCTGCTGATTCGAGATCGGGAGGTCAGAAGGGCCGCACTTGTGGGAAGTGCGGCAAGAGTAATGATGGGTTGTGCAAGTCAGGTGTGTTACAAGTGCCGGAAGGAGGGGCATATCGCGAGGGATTGGCTCAAGGGATTTTCGGTTTGCTTCCATTGCAACTAGACTGGCCATAGGAAGGCCGAGTGCCTGCAGTTGATTCAGGGATCTGCTCCTTCTACCAATCGAGCTACAGAGAGTCGGCCTGTGACGGCCGAGGCGCCGAAGGCTCGTAGCAGATCCTTCTAGTTGACCGCGGAGGAGGTCCTCACAACACCTGATGTTGTGGCTGGTATGTGATCTTTTGCTTATTCTTTTATTTATATATATGGTGCTTATATGTGATATGTTTAGGTTCTTTTCTTGTGAATTATGTACCTGCTTTGGTGTTGTTTGACTCGAGTGCGAGTCGATCTTTCGTATCGCTAGCATTTAGTCGTCATATCAGTAGCCGACATGAGGCATTGAGTCGACCTCTGAGAGTCTCCATAGCTGATGAGCATGTTGTTTTTGCGACTGATGTGATTCGGGGATGTGTGCTTGAGATTTCTGGAGTTGAGTTTCCGATAGATTTGGTACCTATCGCGATTGGGGATGTCTGTGTCATCGTGGGCATGGACTGGTTGAGCCAATTCGGGGCCATGATCAACTGTGAGTGACAGCTGGTGACCATCCGAAACCCTAGTAAGGGAGTACTTTCGGTGTTCGGCGAGGGTATCCGGTCTGGGTCAGCATTTTGTTCGGCTGCTAGAGCGAGGCAGAGCTTGCAGCAGGGTTACATGGGCTTTCTTGCATATGTGTCGGATATGCAGGGTATTTTGGGGAGTCCGAGTTCTATCGCTGAGGTTTCGGTAGTTAGCGAGTTTCCAGATGTTTTCCTCTAGGACTTACCGGGTGTGCCTCCCGAGAGGCAGGTGGAGTTTCGCATTGATTTGCTTCCTAGGGCGTCACTTATGGCCAAGGCACCCTATCGCCTTCCGCCGCTAGAGATGCAGGAGTTATTCTCGTGGCTTCAGGACCTTTTGGGAAAGGGATTTATCTGGCCGAGTAGCTCACCATGGGGAGCGCCAATCCTTTTTGTTAAGAAAATGGATGGTTCACATCGGATGTGCATTGATTACCGAGAGTTGAACAAATTAACGGTCAAGAACCGTTATCCATTGTCGCGGATCAACGATCTGTTCTATCAATTGCAAGGTGCATCTTGGTTCTCCAAGATCGATTTGAGGTCTGGTTATCATCAGATGAGAGTTCGCGAGGAAGATATTCCGAAGAGAGCATTTAGAACTCGTTATGTGCATTACAAGTTCTTGGTGATGCCCTCAGGACTCACAAATGCACCAGCAGCGTTCATAGATCTCATGAACCGGGTATGCAGACCTATGTTAGATCGTTCGGTGATCGTGTTCATTGACGATATTTTGGTATATTTGAGGTCTAGAGAGCAGCATGAGGAGCATTTGAGAGAGGTTCTTAGAGTATTGAGATTAGAGAGGCTTTATGCCAAATTCTCCAAGTGTGATTTCTGGTTACGAGAGGTCTAGTTCTTGGGACACCTCGTAAATCAGAATGAGATTTTGGTCGACCCACCGAAAATTTAGGCGGTTATGAGTTGGGATGTGCCGAGATCAGGAGTTTTCTAGGGTTAGTCGGCTACTACCAGAGGTTTATCAGATATTTCTCCAAGATTGTTATTCCTCTCACCAAGTTGACCCGGAAGGGTGGTTTTTTTGTTTGGGGTCCCGACCAGCAGACCTCGTTTGAGAATCTTTGTCATAGGTTTTGTGAAGCTCCAGTGTTAGCTCTTCCTGAGGGAATGGAGGATTTCGTGGTATACTGTGATGCATCTATATCCGGGTTAGGTGCGGTGCTTATGCAGAGGGGGAATGTGATAGCACATGCGTCGAGGCAGCTGAAGCCTCACGAGATGAGGTATCACACTCACGATTTGGAGTTGGGGACAATGGTGTTTGCCCTCAAGATCTTGCGCCATTACTTGTACGGGGTTCGATGTATCATCTACACGGACCACAAGAGCTTGAAGTATCTGATGGATCATCATAACTTGAATACGCGCCAGAGGAGATGGTTGGATGTGGTAAAATTACGATTGTGAGATTATGTACCACCCGGGTAAGGCTAACGTGGTAGCGGATGCCTTGAGCCGCAAGACGGAGAGTGCCCCGATTCGGGATTTATGCATGAGGATGACTGTGATGACTCTGGTGTTGGATATCATTCGAGAGGCCCAGGCGAAGGACGTGAGACCAGAGAACCACAAGAAGGAGCGGGTGATTGGGCAGGTATCCAAGTTTGTGACGGATAATCGGGGACTTATGACCTTTCGAGGTCGGGTTTGGGTGCCTTATACGGGCGGAGCTCGTAGCATTTTGATGGAGGAGGCACATAGATTGAGATTTTCGATCCATCCCGGGGCCATTAAGATGTATTTAGATCTAAAGAGAGACTATTGGTGGCCCTGTATGAAGAGGGATGTAGCATGGATAATAGAGAGGTGCCTGACCTGCCGTCGGATCAAGGCTGAGCACCAGCGTCCTCATGGTCCATTGAAGCCTTTGGAGATCCCCCAGTGGAAGTGGGAGCAGATCTTGATCGACTTTATCACCAAATTGCCGAGGATGGCGTGGGGAGTTGATGCGATCTGGGTGATTATGGATCGGTTGACGAAGAGTTCTCACTTCCTTGCTATTAGTGAGAACTCTTCTGCTGAGAGACTGACAAAGATATACGCGCGAGAGGTGGTAGCTCGGTATGGAGTGCCGACGTCCATAGTTTTGGATCGGGATGTGCATTCCACTTCTAGATTCTGGAAGAAGTTCCATGAAGAGTTGGGAACGTGATTGCATTTTAGTACCGCTTACCACCCACAGATAGACGGACAGAGTGAGCGGACGATTCAGACGCTTGAGGACATGCTTCAGGCATGTGTTATGGATTTCGGTGGGAGTTGGGACTCATACCTACCTTTGGCTGAGTTTTCCTATAACAACAGCCATCATTCGAGCATCGGTATGCCTCCCTTTGAGCTTTTTTATAGAAGGACGTGTACTCCCATTTGTTGGGGGAGAGGTGGGGCAGAGAGTTATGGGCAAAACTGAGATCGTGTTGAAGACGAACGAGCAGATTCAGCAGGTCCGACAGAGGTTGCAAACGGCCCAGAGCCGTCAGAAGAGTTACGCAGATAGATGGCGATCCGAGCTTGAGTTCCAGATCGGAGATTTTGTGCTTCTGAAAGTTTCTCTGTGGAAAGGAGTAATTCGGTTTAGGAAGCGTGTCAGGTTGGGGCCTCGATATATTAGACCTTTCAGGGTGATTTCCAGGGTAGGCAAGGTAGCATATCAGCTGGAGCTACCTGAGGAGTTGAGCCAGATCCATAACACCTTCCACGTGTCCTAGTTACGGAAGTGTGTGGCTGATGAGACGACAGTAGTTCCATTAGAAGACATTCAGGTGGATACGAGCCTGAATTACATCGAGAGGTCGATCGCCATCCTAGATAGGAAGGTGAAGGCCCTGAGTAACAAGGATGTGCCTCTGGTTCAGGTCCAGTGGCAGCATCAGAAGGGATCCAATTTGACTTGGGAACCGGAATCGGAGATGCGGGAGCAGTACCCCGAGCTATTTTCGGAGCAAGACTTCGAGGGTGAAGTCTGATTCTAGTAGGGGAGAATTGTAACATCCCGAAATCAAGTATATTCCCTTGGGCCTTCTTTTTCCCTAAGTTGTCAAATTTAGTCTTGAAAGAATTTTAGGGTAATTGAGTATGTTGGGCGTACTAGAGAGTATGTTGCGCATACTCATGGGCGTGTTCTTGACGTGGAGTCTACCCAGTATGTTAGGCGTACCATAGTGTACGCTGCACGTACTAGGTTTAGACTAAAACCCTAATTGAGGGGTGAGCCCTATAAAAGGAACATAATGGCCTCACTTTTAGTCATCATTTCAAGAGAGTGAAACCGTAAGAGTGACCACCCTCATCCTAAAGCTTGTGTGTGTGTGAGCTTGATAGTGTTCTTGTGTGTCTTTGAAGAGAAGAAGATGTCGTTGAAGAAGCTAGAGTTGGAGTGCAAGCTGTGGATCTGAGCTTTTCAGAGGTTGGAGCCTCACTTAGATGTAAAAAGCTCAAAGCTTTCTTAACCTTTGTGGATTTGTGCATTATGGGAAATTTTTAGGGTTTTCGTTCCAAAGGTGGAGACTTTTTGAGTAAACGAGCTCCATGGACCTAGATTTGCCCTATTTCAGTGTATATTGTATTTTAGATCCATAAAAATCCAATCATGGATGTTGAGATTGAATCATACATGACTTTTGAGTTTCTTAAGGAAGGGAGTGGTGTGATTTGGGTGTTGGTGATCTTTATAGCCATGCAAAGGCTTAAAGTCACCGACTTTATGGATTGAGATGCTTTAGAGTGATCAGATCTAGAGTTTGAGCTTGTGTCTTAACCGATTAAGAGCAAAATCACAAAGATGGCGAAACTGGGACGTACGTTGGGCGTAATCCCAGTAGGCGCAGCGTAGGGGTCGAGTTTCCCCGATTCTGTAGAGCATCTGAGTACGCCCAACATACGGATCTTGTATGCGCCACGTACTCCATAGAGTTGACTTTTTTTGACTTTTAGGGTTTAGTCAACAAGTGGACCTTTGGACCATTAGAGGGGTAGAATGGTCTTTTACCCATCTGAGTGATTATAGGAAGGGACTAGTATACCTTTGAGAGTCATTTATAATTAGAAGTGACTTTTGTATGTGTTTAGGCGCAGGCTAGATCAGTTTTTCGAGTTCGAGATCGTTCGAGTTTACCCGAGGTGAGTCTTCTCACTATACATTACCTAGTGTGGTATCCATGTTTGGACCGGAAGGTCATGTGTGTTTGCTTGAGATTATGTGTTTTTGTTATTATGTATGTTATGTGCTATTTTGAACGGGCCGGAGGGTCCAACAATTTCTGAGGCCAGAGGGTCCTCAACCAGACCGGACCGGAGGGTCCAACGAGCTACACCGGACCAAAGGGTCCAACAAGCTACGGGACTGGAGGGTCCCGCTGAGACACTTTGACCAGAGGGTTGTAATGAGTATAGCCTCGAGTGGCAATTGTTGTATGTGGTATTTTGGGGAATTTACTAAGCATTCGTGCTTACCGTGTTATCTGTTATGTGTTTCAGGTACCTCAGAGGATCGTGGGAAGGCACCAGCGTGATTGTACACACACTTTTGTTTTGGAGCTATATTTGTGGATCCTAGATTTGAACAATTGTTTTGAAAACTTGTTAATTTGTTTTTGGATATTTAATGATGAGGAATATGTTTTATGAATATTAAAAATGAAAATTTTGGTTTGAAATTTCTTGTCGTTACAAGAATGAAAATATCACAATTGCTATCTACTTAAAATCTATTTAGCAAAAGCGTTTCCTCACCATCATTTTCATGAATCGGAGAGAAGCCTTATGACACTTAGATTTTATGGTGTATGTGTTCCTATCCATGTGAATTTGTCATAACCATAAGAGGAGGTTAGTGACAAATCCAAAATCATATGGACTGCACTTGTTCAATCTTAACTTCTTGCCAGCCGGCAGCACAAGGGCTAACCATTGCTTCCAAGTAGTTATGCAAACAACTGATAACTCATAGAACTCACATGCATAGTCAACTTTTAACTGAAATGTGCACAGAAACAAGAATATGTCAAGAGGATAGGTTACAAACCTCAAGTCGTGTGCTAGTGATAAACAACAGGTTTTATTCTTGATTAGTTCTTGAAACTTTTCAAGATCTTTAGGACTCCCACTGACGTCTTGACATATAAGATTCACTTTGTCAAGGACCATTCTTTGACAAAGCAAATATTCAAGAGTTAGTGCAGATTCTTATCAAGACAAACACTTCACACAATTGGCCTTAGTTGGTCTTTGCTTTATCCAAAACATCACAACTTACCAATTTCAAATGTACAAGAGTAAGAAAACATTTTACTCTACATTTAAAAAGTGTTATAAACCTTCTTAAGATTATGTCAATCAAGTTACAATCTTGGAGTATGACTCTAAGACTTGTTTTGGAACGAAGTATGGTTCATCTTTTTGATTTTAACCATTTCAACAATCCACAATTCCTCTTCTTAGCCAAACAAATGCACTAAGATGTCCTTAGAGAATCAATTGTGATATGGTTTCATAATCACTAAGATAATCATAAAACAAGATACTCAATTACTCTTCCATCTTTTCAAATTGGAGAATTTTTTTTTATCTTTCTACCTAATTTGATTCTTCTTATTCGTTCTGCCTTACATTGAAACTTTTCCAATGCTTCAGAATTACACTTAAAATTTTAAGTATAACCATATTCACTAAACTTTAGTAAATCATGACGAATAGCCTTATCGATCTTTGTGGTGGACCTGACCGGCGCACAACCAAGTGTTCCCGATCCTATAGTCCTTCACTTGACTCACACGAACATGTGAACGAGTCATTAGTCTTAATTTTCCAAAGATGAAAAATTCTCATTTATCATACAATACAAGTTGCACGATTCCAAGTTTCTATCCAACTGAAACTTGGGTGATGAGAATCTTTCCTCATTTGGTAAATTATGACACTACCACAAACGAAATAATCAAATCTATATTCCAATATTGCTATCAATGGAATCATATAAACAACAAATTTTCACAAATGCCATTGTAAGGATATTTTTTTAAAATAAATAAAATCAAAACTTTTCTTTATTTATAAAATTTACGAAAAAACTTTTCCTTACAATGCAGTTACAAATGAAAAACATGTTGTTATCTATTCCTAAGTAATCTATCATAACTCTCAGCAGCAACTCAAAATTCTGATCTTCACGATCAGAATCAACTTACTCTTCTTTTAAGCTTCCTTTGATTCTCCAACACATCAATATGTAATTACATTACATCATGTATTAAGAATCTCCAAACGAAATTTAATTGAGTTAGATAGTGGACTTTGCCTGAAGTAGAGTCAAACATTTTCACTTTACCATCCTTATGATCTCTCAGGTAAATAGGGCAGCTTTGCAACCAATGCCCCTTCTCTTGGCAAAAGAAACATATGGAGTCTTTGGGAATGGTACACGAGACTATCTCAGACTTAGCCTTTTTCTTTACCATCGGGTCAAATGACTTGACTATGGACGATCCCTTTCCATTGGGAAGAGAAAGCTTTTCTAGACTTCTAATGTTTCCATTGTCAATGTCCATGAAAGTTTGGGAAGTAGATCTTCCAATCAAATTTGCTTTACCAGTGCCCTAAATCATAGTTGATTCAGCAGCAACAAGCAAATAGGTAAGATCAATAAGGTTCATGTCATGATCTGTCATCAGGGAGTGACTAAAGAACCAAGTCAACAGCCAGCTACCTCGAGACTTCGACACCCAACTCTCCCAGCCTGTCAATATGTAACTTCATCTCCAAGATGTAAGCACATATAGACTTGGCTTGCCTATAGGGATTGAGTGACCTTGAACCTTTCAAGAACTTGTGGGTTAAGGAGAATAATTGGATGAGGTGGAGGAAGAGAAGTATGATTTCCATGATCCAATCGCAGGACATCATCTTCATTAGGAAAGCTTGTTCCAAGTGATTTGGGAAGATCATAATTGTTTGAACCAGACATCTACAATGGGAGAAATTTAAAGTTAGTTGATTTAAGCCCTTAATATAACACCCAATATGAAATACTAAGGCTAGGACCCAACACAATATTTTATAACTTGGAAGAGGGATGTCATAATCCAGACTATAAAATGTTTGAAGGTAGGAGAATGACGATTCACCAATTTCCACCATGAAAACCTAATAGGGTAATTGGTTTTAATTGGATTGAAACTCCTAGATATTTTGAGATTCATTGAAGTTTTCAATGGCATGTTTAAATCTCGGTTGTTCCCTCTCAAGTTTGTGACTGGGATGCCGATGATCACAAACAATGTGTGAATGACCATGCAAATTAACTTGGTACCTTAACTTTATCACCAAATCGATGTGCCGATTAACCACACGCGCTCCACCAATTTATGATAAACATTAAGTTACCCTTTTCCACTCTTACTAGTCCATGTTAGTGTGTTGGTTAACCACACACGCTCCACCAACGACTTGGTAAGGTACAAAGTGTAATTTCATGGGTTAGCACCAAATTCACATTTTCCTAAAGTAACTAAGATTGGGAATTTAATAAAGTTTAGTTATTTTATATATATCATTATACTTTTAATGAAGGGAGAATTAGAGTCGTGTCATACCCGTTCGGCTAACGAACCTCCACCAGTCAAGGAAGCGGTGGGTAAGAGGGGACACCCATTAAACTGCCATTTTATAGGTCGTAACCTTATACCCCCTTATAGACCAGCTTCGTGAATGAGGCCTACTAACGGTAAGACTAAATTTGTTCTTATACATATATATAAATATTAACTATTAATATTATAATAGTATAAGGGTTGAATTTTAACTTTTAAATTTCTAAGCGTTTAACTTGGAATTAAAGTATTCATGGGGGAGCTTTACAAATTCCAAAAATTGAGGGAAAGTTTTGATCAATTCAAAAAATTTTCAATTTCATAACATATGAGTTTAATATGGGTTTTAAAGACTTTAATGAAGAGACTATTGAACATCCATAACTTGAGGACAAGTTATGGAGTACATAAAACTATTTATGAGAAAATAACTCTTCAAGCTGTGTAACCTATGGCTTTAATGAAGATTTAACAAAAAAAAAACTTTTGGTTTTCCATAACTCGAGGACAAGTTATGGAATACATTAAAAAAAACACCAAGATCATGAATTCAACTAACAAACATGTCAAGAAAAACTATGATCTGGATTAAACTCATATGAATAAGACAATTCAAATCAAACAATTTTCATGTAATTAGCCTAACCATTAAAATAATACAAAATAGGAAACTTTTTGACAATTGTCTTTTGAATTGGATTAGCATGAACATTAACACATCAAAAAACAAGTTTATAAGTTCAAAAACAGCTTAGGGTAATGTTCCTAGTCCAATTCCAGGCTTAAAAGTCGAAAAACTGCACTCTGGAGCCCTAACTCGTCGAGTACATCAACCAACTCAACGAGTTGGTCAGATTTGTACTTGGACTCGGCGAGTCCACCAGTTGACTCGGCGAGTACAAGGCAAAATGCATGCTACTCGACGAGTTTTTCAGTGGACTCGGCGAGTCAACTGTCCAGACAGCAAAAAATTCGATTTTTCAAGCAATTTGCATCAAGTATAAAATAAAACAAGCCTAGGCTCTAATACCACTGTTGGGTTTTTTATACTACAACATCCTATGGTGCACATACAACCTTAAATAACTTGGATCTATGTTTTCACTAATTATACAAGCAAATGATTCCCAAGGCATTAAATCTATAACTAGCATGCATTTGACATAAACCATATAAGATACTAGTTAGGGTAACATACATTTTACGTAGCTTGAAGTCTTGATGTATTTGGCCTTAAAAACTTAGCCCCAATAGTGTGGAAGCCTCAAATGAAGTCAAAACACATCATGGAAAAAGGTAGACATTTAAGAGAGAATCTTCATACAACAAAAACCATCCATATGAACTCCAAGAACATCTGTCACGTTTTTGGCTATGTACTCACCTATTTATATGTAGGATTCCAAGGTTCATGGGTATAACCCAAATCCATACCCATGGGTTTTATAATCCATGGTTCATGTGGCCCAACTCTTTATATATCCATACATAAGCTTGGTCCAACAAGGATCGTAAGCCCAACACATATAAATATAACTAATTACCATAATTAGTCCCCATAAATTTAATTAGTCTCTATTGATCACTAAATTAATTCCAAATTAATTCTTGATCAATACTAATTAAAACATATGATTTCATATTAATATATTAGAACTTATAATATATTAATAAATCATATATAACCTTATCTCAAGAGTCTATCCTAACAAATTGTCCTGATGATATGCAACCCAAGTGGACCATGCTACTCTCGGGTCGAGTACACACCAATAATAGTTATGGGATTAGACATCTAATCCAACCAAAACATGAAAAGTGAAATAATAGTAAATGATTGACACAAGACAGCACCATACTAGTAAATAAAAAACACCTTTTATTTAAACATCAAATGTCAATTACATTTCAACTATTACAAGTTACGAAAGCTATCTAATCATTAAAACTAATATCTTCCTTCAGCCCAATGCGCCTCGCATGTTGTAAATGCTTAACCCTACTCAGTCCCTTTGTGAGGGGATCTGTCGGGTTCTCATATGACGATACCCTCTTTGCCACTAGGAGTCATTCTTCTATTCGATGTTTAATGAAGTGGTATTTTCTGTCGATGTGCCTGGATCTGCTGTAATCCCTTGGTTCCTTGGCTACGTAAACTGCATTCTCGTTGTCACAGAAAATCTCCATAGGCTCCTTTATAGCTAGTATAACTCCAAGGTCTCCGATGAAGTTCTTCAGCCTTATTTCCTCCTTTTCCGCCTCGCTTGCTGCTATGTACTCTGATTCGCATGTTAAATCAGCTACTGTTTCCTGCTTGGATCTTTTCCAAGTCATTTCTCGTCCATTTAGGGTAAACACCCAGCCCGACTGAGAGCGGAAATTATCCATGTCAGTCTGAAAGCTAGCATCACTATACCCCACCACTCTCAAGTCATCACTCCTACCGAGGGTAAGGACCCAATCCTTAGTCCTCCGCAAGTACTTGAGAATGTTCTTTACCACAGTCTAGTAAGCCTTGCCCAGATTCCCTTGATATCTACTAACCATGCTCAAAGCAAAGGCAACATCAGGGCGAGTACAATTCATAGCATACATGATTAAGCCAACAATGGAAGCATATGGTATTCAACTCTTCTCAGCTATCTCATCCTCTGTACTCGGAGTCTAAGCTTTACTTAGTTTGGCATTGCTCTGCATCGGCAAGCACCTTTCTTGGAATCCTGCATGCTGAATCTTTTCAACACCTTATCCAAGTAGGTACTTTGACTAAGTCCAATTAGTCTCTTACTCCGGTATCCCAATATCCTTATCCCAAGAATATAGGCAGCTTCTTCGAGGTCCTTCATAGCGAAACACTTCCCAAGCCAGGTCTTAACTTCCTGCAAGGTTGGGATGTCATTTCCTATGAGTAGTATGTCATCCACATACCGTAACAAAAAGCTAACTATATTCCCACTAGCCTTGACATATACATAGGACTCCTCATCGCTTCTCGAAAAGCCAAACTCTTTGACTTTCTCATCGAAACAAAGATTCCATCTACGAGATGCTTGTTTCAATCCATAAATGGATTTCTCAAGCTTGTACACTCTATTAGGGTACTTTGCATCGAGAAAACCCTCTAGCTGACTCATGTAAACATCCTTAGCCAACTTTCCATTAAGGAAAGCAGTTTTGACATCCATTTGCCATATTTCATAATCATGAAATGCAGCAATGGCTAACATAACCCTAATAGAATTAGTCTTTGCTCGTAGCGAGAAGGCCTCGTCATAATTAACTCCTGGAGTTTGAGTAAATCCCTTTCGCAACCAGTCGCGCCTTATAAGTGTGTGCTTTCCCATCCATGTTGGTCTTCTTCTTGAAGATCGATTTGCACCCGACTGTCTTACGACCCAATACATTGTCAACCAATTTCCAAACTTGATTGTCATACATGGACTGAATCTTGCTGTCTATAGCCTCTTTCCATTTGACAGACTCGGGGCCCACCATGGCTTCCTTGTAGCTGTTAGGTTCATCCAAATTTACTAGTGTGTTATCACTGATAAATGTATCACCTTCTGTAGTAATATGGAAACCATAGAACTCAATTGGCTCAATAGGAGTTTCCTCCTCAGGTTGATCGCTAGTGTTTGAGGTTCCTTCACCGCTTGACTCTTGAAGTACTTCAAGGTCAATTTTCCTCCCATTGTCTCATTGGCCTATGAGATCTATCTCGTGAAAGACTCATATCCTCGCAACGAAGACAACATTGTCACTCGGTTTGTAGAAGAGATAACCAAAGGATTTTTGTGGGTAACCGATGAAAATACACCGCTCACTCCAAAGTTTGAGCTTGTCTCGAGTCTCGCATCTCACGAAAGCCTCACAACCCCAAACCTTGATGTGGTCTAATGTGGGAGCCTTCCTAGTCCACATCTCGTGAAGTTTTTTGGCAACCTTCTTGGTAGGGACTAGATTAAGGACATGGGTGGTAGTCTCTAAGGCATACCCCCATAATAAGATTGGTAACGAAGCTCGACTCATCATGGAATAAACCATGTCCAACAAGGATCGGTTGTGCCTATCAGCCACACCATTAAGCTATGGTATCCTAGGTGGCGTCAATTGTGAAACAATTCGACATTTCTTAAGATAGTCAAGGAACTCGATACTAAGATACTCGCCACCCTGATCGGATCGGAGCATCTTTATCTTCCTGCCCAGCTAATTCTCCACTTCTTGTTTAAACTCTTTAAATTTCTCAAAGGTTTCTGACTTATGCTTGATTAAGTTGACATAGCCATATCTACTGTAATCATCAGTAAAAGTCACATAGAAGTGGTTATCATCCATTGTAGTGTTTCTGAAGGGCCCACACACATTGGTGTGTATGAGATCCAACAAACCCTCACCCCTCTCACAAGTACCAAAGAAGGGTGATTTAGTCATCTTTCCAAGTAATCAAGATTCGCAAGTGTTATCCGGCCTTAAGTCGAATGACTCCAAAACTCCAGCCTTTTGGAGTTGGCATATGCGCTTGTTGCTGACAAGTCCATGACGACAATGCCACAAGCATGCTTTATCCAATTCATTGGAAGAATCGATATGCAGCACATCATTTCCTAAGTTGTCTACAACATTCACCATCTCATATACACCATTACAAGGTAATGCTTTAAAATAAAAACACCATTATAATAAGCATTTATTGCACCAATTTCATTATCAAACGAAAATGTGAAACCTTGTTTGTACAAACCATGAAAGGGAATAATATTTCTCTCCATATCAGATGAGTAGCAACAATTATTCAAATCTATTCCTAACCCACAACTAAGAAATAAAGAGTAAAATCCAATCTTGGTGATAGGTGAAACCTTCTTATTCCTCATGATCAATTTTATCTTCCCGTGCTCCACATCCTTACTTCTTTTTAGGCTCTACACATCGGAACAAATGTGCAACCCACAACCTGTGTCAAGCACCTAAGAGTTAGAATGTGATGAGTTTTTAGATAGAATAGTATAAATACCTGTATGGGTGGGTTTAACCTTCTCATCCTTAACATCCTGCAAGCATTTGGGGCAGCTTCGTTTCCAGTGCCCTTATTCGTGACAATAGAAACACTCTGCTTCTTTAGGAATGGAAAGGGGAGCAGCAGAACCAGCCTTGGTCCCACTTGAAGATGATCCATCAAGAGACTTTCCCTTGCGGCTCTTTGAGGGAGCCTTCCTCTTATTCCTTTTCCCTTGTCCTATTTCCAAAACAGGGGCGGAGGTAGGAGTTGTAACAGACGATTTACCTTTGAGACCACTTTCGGCAGTCCTTAAAAGTCCTTGAAGTTTGCTAAGTGTGACCTCCTCCTTGTTCATATGATAGGTCATCCAGAATTGATCATAACATGGAGGTAAGGAGTGTAGAATGATATCTATAGCCACCATCTCAGGGAAGTTCACATTCAACTTTAGCAATCGGTCCACAAACCTTTGTATTTTCTGCAAGTGGCCCGTGATGGGTTCACCATCCTTCATCCTAGTTATTATCATTGAAGAGATGATTTCATACCTCTCTTGACGAGCAATATGATGGTATCTTTCCATCAGGTCCTTGTGCATCTCAAAAGGGTAGAAGTCCTCATAGGAATTTTGGAGTTCAGCTGACATAGTGGCAAGCATGATACAAGCTACCTTAGTGGCATCCTTCTCATGTGCCCTAAACTCAGCAATCTCCTTAAGAGTAGCAGAAGACTCATTAATTTCCTTTAGCTATTTGTCGAGGACATATTCCATGTCCTTATAGCGAGTGACCATCCTGATGTTCATAATCCAATCATTGAAGTTGGAACCATCGAAGATGACTCTCCCACAAAGGTTCATGAGAGAGAACGAGTCAGTAGGGTTTGGGCCAGAAGCAGTGTTGGAAGACGTCTAAAAAGAAAGAAATACAAGTTTAGATTAGATAAAGAGTCTTTAATAAAACACCCAAATGAAATATTAAGGCTAGGACTCAAAACAATATTTTACAAAACTGGAAGAGTGATGCCGTAATCCAGCTTGCAAAATATTTGAAGGTAGGTAAATGACAATTTACCAATTCCCACCATGAAAAACGAAATATTTATTATGTTTTAATTGGATTGAAACTCCTAGAACCTTTGAGATTCATTGAACAATTCAACGGCATGTTTAAATCTTGATTATGCCCATCAGGTTTGTGACTAGGATACCGAGGATCACAAGCAAGGTGTGAATAACCATACAAAATGCACTTGGTACTCCCGACTTTATTACCCAATCCATGTGCCGGTTAACCACACATGCTCCATTGATCTTATGATAAACATCGAGCCACCCTTTTCCACCCTTACTAGTCCAAGTTAATGTGCCGGTTAACCACACACGCTCCATCATCGACTTGGTAAGGTGCAAAGTGTAATTTTCATGGATTAGTATCAATTTCACATTTTCCTAAAGTAACTAAGTTTGGGAATTTAATAAAAGGTTTAGTTACTTTATTATCATTATACTTAATGAGAATTATAGCCATATCCTACCCGTTCAGCTAACGACCCTCCACCAGTCAAGGAAGCGGTGGGTGAGAGTGGACACCCATTAAACTGTCATTTTATAGGCACTAACTTTATACCTTCCTTTATAAACCGGCTTTATGAATGAGGCCTACTAACGGTAAGACTGATTTGATCTTATACATATATATTATTAAATTATAATACTATAAAGTATAAGGGTTGAATTTTAAACTTTTAAAATTCTAGGGTTTGGAATTAAAGTATTCTAAAGTGACTTTACAAATTCCAAAACTTGAGGGCAAGTTTTGAAACTATTCAAAACCTTTCATTTCTATAACTTATGATTTTTAATGACTTTTAAGGAAAAGACTTTTGGAATTTCATAAATTGAGGACAAGTTATGGAGTCCGTTAAAAGGCTTTGACATCAACAATTAAACTAACAAGCAAGTGTCAAATAATTTCTATGATTTAGAAAAACTCATAAGCATGGATAATTCACATCAACAATTTTCAAGAATCAAATAAACTAATATAAAACTTGAAACTTTGACAATTATCTTTTGAATTGGATTAGCATGATCATTACCACATCAAAAACAGGTTTATAAGTTCAAAAACAGTTTAGGGTAATGATCCTAGCCCAATTCCAGCTTTAAAACTTGAAAATTTGTATCCAAAAGCACCAACTCGTCAAGTACATGAACTGACTCGACGAGTTGGTTTGATTTTAAGGCTCACTCAGCGAGTCTGTCAACGGACTCGGCGAGTCCACTGTCAAGACAACAGAAATTCGATTTTTTCAAGATTTAACACAAGTAGCATCAAGTATAATTGAAAACAAGCCTAGTCTCTGATAGCACTGTTGGTTTTTGAGCATTCTAAAACTCCTAAGGTGTGCATGCAACCCTAGAAACCTTCGATCTATGTTTTCTCTATTATACATGAAAACTTTCATTTTTCCAAGGTTTCATCCTAACTAGCATACTATGAAGTATATGTAATACAAAAATCTAGTAGAATGACATACCTTTTCTTGTAGCTTGATTCCTTAAGCCTTTAAGAGCCTATAACCCCCAGTGTGATGCCTCAAATGCTTCACACAACACCACCAACAATTGCAAGAAACTTGAAAGAAGTATACTTGCACACAAAATCGGCTAGCCCTCTTTCCTTTCACTTAAGTGCCGATTTTGGTTGCTATGGGGTCCTTTATATAGTGTGACACAACTAGGGTTACACTATGCAAACCCTAACGTGCATAACTTTCCATATTTCTCATGCTCCATGGGTTTTAACCTCCATGGAGTATCCATGGGTCACCATGTTGGTTTAGCCCAACATAAAGGATTATGCATTGTAAGCCCACTATATAAGAATGAATGATTTACACAATCAATCCCCATTTATTTAATTAGTCTCTTTTGGTTACAAAATTAATTCCAAACTAATTCTTGATTAATAACAATTAAATAATATGATTTCATATTAATATATTAGAACTCATAATATATTAACAAATCATAAATATCTTCTTCTCAAAAGTCAATCCTTTAGATTGTTCCGGTGCCATGCAACCCAAATGGACCATGCTACTCTCAGGTCAAGTACATACCAATTATAGTTATGGGCTTAGACACTAAATCCAACAAATATGTGGTAGAGGTGATGGTTAGATGTGGTGAAAGACTATGACTACGAGATTTTGAATAATCCCAGGAAGGCCAATGTGGTGGCTGATGCTTTGAGTTGTAAGGCGGCGAGTGCTCCAATCTGACATGTCTTCTTAAGGATGACAGTTATCTCACCTTTGATGGACTTGATCAAGGAGGCACATATGGAGGGATTAAAAAGGAGAATTGGAAGAAAGAGTGGATTCGGGGGTAGATTCCATTGTTTGTTCGAGACAGACAGGGGGTTATTGACAGAGTGTGACAGAGTTTGGGTGCCAACATTTGGGGGAGTGAGGCAAAAGATTTTGGAGGAGGCACATAAGTCCAAGTTTTCTATCCATCCGGGGGCCATGAAGATTTACCGAGACATGAGATGGAGCTATTGGTGGCCCTGCATGAATTGGGAAGTTGTTTTGTTTGTTGAGCGGTGTTTGACCTGTAGAAAGGTTAAAGCCGAGCATCAGAGGCCTCATAGAAATGTTCAGTCGTTACCCATCTCCATGTGGAAATGGGAGGAGATCACTGTGGACTTTATCATGAAGTTACCTAGGACGACGTGGGGTGTTGATTCTATTTGGGTTATTATGGACAGGTTGACAAAGAGTGCTCATTTTATTCTGATTTCCAAGCGTATCTCCGCCGAGAAATTAGCAGATATTTATGTGATGGAGGTGGTGGTCAGGTAAGGAGTGCCGGTATCTGTGGTCTCGGACCGTGATGTTCAATTAACCTCCAGATTCTCAAGGAAGTTTCATGAGGAGTTTGGTACTCATCTGTTTTTCAGCACATCTTATCACCCCAGATTGATGGGCAAAGCGAGCGGATGACCCAGACGCTTGGAGATATGCTTTGGGCATATGTTTTAGACTTTGGAGGGAGTTGGGATACTTACCTTCCACTAGCAGAGTTTTCTTAAAACAATAGTTATCATGCTAGTATTGACTGACTCCCATTCGAGATGTTATGTGAGCGGAGGTGTATGACTCTGGTTTGTTGGGGGGATTTTGGCCATCGAGTCATGGGAAGCACCGAAGTGGTGTTGACGACCACCGATTTGATTTAATAGGTGAGCGACAGGCTATGAGTCATGTAGAGTCGTCAGAAAAGTTACAATGATCGACGTCATATGAATCTTGAGTTTTAGGTGGGGGATTTTGTGCTACTGAAGGTGTCACCATGGAAAGGTGTCATTCAGTTTCAGAAGAGGGCCAAATTGGGACCCCAATTCATTGGTTTATTCAAGATTTCTACCTGAGAGGGCAGGGTTGCTTATCAGTTGGATCTTCTGGATGAGCTCAATCAGATTTATAATACCTTCCACATAACTCAGCTACAGAAGTGTGTAGTAGACAAGGCATCAATTATTTCATTGGATGGCATTCAGGTGGATGAAAGTCTAAACTATGTAGAGAAGCCCATCGCAATCTTGGATACAAAAATTAAAGCTCTTTGTAACAAGGTTGTGAACCTAGTCAAAGTGCAATGGTAGCACCGAAAGGGCTCTGAATGGACTTGGGAGCCGGAGGACGAGATGCGAGAGCATTACCTGGATCTCTTTGTGACAGCTGACTTCAAGGACAAAGCCTAGTTCAAGCGGGAGAGAGTTGTAACACTCCAATCTAGTTATTCCATTTTAGCCCTTGAAGTATTTCTTTTTGGCAAATGAGGACCTTCCATACGTTGGGCGTACATATGCGTACGCTTGAGCATGCATCACAAAGCTGAGGCTTGTACGCGGGTCGTACGAGGCCAGAGACCAGAAATCCTAATTTCATGACTTGCACCCTATTTAAAAACCCTTATATCATTTGCACCAAACCCTAATCACCCTTCATAGCCTCATTTCGTCCTTAAAGCCTATATTTGGAAGAAAGTGTGAGATTTGAGCTTAAAAGTGGTTTTGGTGTCCTTTCTACAGGGTGTACAAGAAGAAGAAGGTGGTGTTCGAGTCTTGATCAACGAAAGGAGCTTTTGGATCATGCATCCAGAGCATCTTGGAGAGCTTTTGAAGGTAAAAAGCTTGCATATTGTCTATTCTCCTTACTTGTTGAGTTAGGGTTTTCTAGAGTCCACTTTTGAGTCCATAAATCATCTTTTCGGAGTTTGGGCAACTCCAGTGGTTAGGAAGGTTAGATCTGAGAATCTTGGACATGTTTATAGTATAAAAATGTAAAGTTGATGTCTTTTATGGCTCTTTCCATGAGTTAAGACCATTGGAAAGGTCTTAATAAGGTGGATTGAGTTGTTGGGATCTTATATAACATGCAAAGGCACAAAGTTTCCAACTTTATGCCTTAGGGCCATTAAATCGACCACCTTCAATTAAAACGGGGAAGAATGCTTGTATGCCTAATCTATGCAGAGTAGGCACTCTATTCTGCAATACAAGATGGCTATCCAAAATTTACTAAAGTATTTCCCATACAATCGGTATTTTTTCCGAATTTGACTCTTAGCAACTCCTATGTTCGAAGCAAGATGTTTTCTAATTAGGTCATGAATTACAAATGCCTGGAAAAGTCCTATTGCTATTTTGCAAGGCAATCCGCATCGATGTAATGAAATTAAAGGGACCACAACAATCACCGATCGCCTTGAATAATCAACCCATTTACCAAGCAGAGTCTCGCGAACTCTTCCTTCTTTCCCTACAATTACATCTGAAAGCGACCAGTAAACTATATTATGATCATCCCTCATTGGTTGTCCGTAGATTTCATTATCAAGAAGTGCATCTACTGCTTCTTGTAGCAATTTTCCTGAGATATTATTAATTCTTCTGGCATAGCTATATTTGTTATTAATAGATCTGTAAGAGTATTATTCTGATAGATAACTCTTCTATAGTTTTCATTAATATCCGAAGTCACTAGTTTATCCTCATCTATATGATAGATCGGTCTCAACTTCGGAGGAAGAACTGGTAATAGACGCAAAACCATCCATTTTGATTCTATATTTGTTCGAATATAATGCTTAGCTAATTACATGCGTCTAAGAAAAAAATCTTTTCTTCTTCCAACTTTTCGATCTTCCCATTCATTCCCTGTGGGTTCCTCTTCCTCCAATTCTTTCCATTATACCAATGAATAGTTTATAATAATTCATAAATCTAGATTGATTAATTGTTGTCTACTTGAACCTCCTCCGACATACATCTCTCGATTTCGAAATGTATTGAAGCTCTGGGTAGTTAAAAAATCGGACGTGAAAGTTTCCTTTCATCCGGCTCAAGTAGGTATACCAAAAAAAGAAAAAGAAATGAGTTCTTACTTTCAAATTATCGAAAACTCAAAAAAGATCTACTCCTTACTCAAGTTTCCAGTGAAGACCAAGCAAAACTTCATGGATTCCGTCTTCCTTAATTATTTTTATTTAGATTTTGTGAATTCTTTATTCATATATGACATAAATGAAATGTGAAATTCTTGAGTAGTCTACTTCCCCTCGAATGATGAATCCCGTAATTCTAGATGAAAGAGAGTACCTTAGAATTTATAAGTTATTTACTTGTCTATTGTACTGTTCCAGTTGATCTTTAATTTGAGTGAAGAGCCTGAATTCATTAAGCAGTTAATAGAGTAGGATGCGTGGCAGCTTATACGCTAGGCATACTACCTTGTACGATGCACGTAATGACTTTGAGCCCAATACGCTAAGCGTACTGTAGAGGTATGTTGGGCGTACCCTCTTAGTGAGCCTTGGGCCTTTGGTGGGTTTTAGAGACTTTGGGCCCTAATTGCTTGGGCCTGGACTTGCTCGTTTTATGGGCCTGAATTTATTACTTGGACCAATGTTGGTAAGTTTGGCCTTTTGGGCCTTGTGGCCCAATATAGAATTGGTTTTTGATGCTAGGCACATTAGTGAAGGAAATACCTCTTGGCCATTATATAGGGACTTGGAATTAAGATTTTGGGCTCATGTCTATGTTATGCAATAATTCTAACTAGGGTTGTTTGTATATTGTTCAGTGTGAGATTTTTGGGCTAGTAGTCGAGCAACTTTTGTGTTCAGTAGACTAAGGTAAGTCTTCACACTATCCGATGCGTCGAAGGCACCAACACCGACCCATTGGCTGATATGAGATTTCAATAGTTGGTTATGCAATGGTTTTTGTTAGGGTGCAAAGTCACTATTGGATGTATTTGTGCTTTACCCACTTGTATTATATGATGAGTTGTCTTTCTTATAAATAGGAAGTGAGTGACACTCATTTATGTAATGAACAATTTGAGAGCATTAGTTTAGAGAGAGAAATTGCAAGACCCATTTGTACTCTTTCTATCAATACTAAGGAAAGCTAAACCCAGATTTATTTACTTCATGTGTTCTTGAGTTTACATGATGATTCACTAGATCTTTTCTAATTCCGCACATGCCATCATAATCAACACTACTACAATTTGTATCAAAGCGGGTGTTCTTGATTGGATCAAGAATTGATCCTTGGTGGCTTTCTAGATTTGGTGATTCTTTTTTTATCTTTGATCTTCATGTTTTAGAGAGTTTAGATTCTAGAAATCAAATTCATCTTTGAGTCTATTCATAATTCGATTTTTTTCACTAGAATTCAAGTGATTTTTTACTTTCTCTCTCTAGAAAACCCATTCGCAATCACTTTCTCTCTCTAGAAAATTTTAAGTTCTTATGATCATGGTGGATTTGCCATATGATTCTTGGATTGTGATCGTTGAAGATATCATATACAAAGTCAATGAAGATCAATTTTATGGGTTGGTGTTAAGCAAATTGATTTCATTGGGTAATATGGTTTCTTATGGGGATTTGAAGGATGATAATGGAAGCTTGATTTTTCAACCACTTTGTAAGATTGTATGGTTGAATAAATCTGCCTTGTCCATATTAGTCCATAGTAGAAATTAAAAGGAAGGAGAAGAAAGACATTTGTTTAATAAGAAATACATTTCTGTAATTGAAAACCCAAATGATCTTCGTTCTCTTAAGTTTGTTGAAGTTCAAGACAATGGAGTTCAATGCGATGTTCTTGAAATTCATGACAAGAAGATTCAAGTTGATTCTCTTGAAGACGAATTTTTTTTTGCTCAATTGGAGTTCAAACCGATGATATTTTGTGTTCTTGTGATTCGTTTGAAGGAATGATTCCTTATCGGAAGCCGGTGATCCAAGAAACTCACAAGTATAACACTCCAAAAGATTTGATTCAAACTTGTAAAGTTGAAGTTGTCAAGAACGAAGGTGTTCTTGAAATCAAATCTTTCAGATGCAAAAAGATGAGAAATAAAAAGAAGAAGAAGATTAAATGCAAAAATAAGTGGGATTATTCACAAAAATCATCAAATGTTGTGAAGCCGAAATCCGTGAAGCAAATTTGGGTTCCAAAGAAACAATCTCCAAAGGTTGCATTGAATTTGAATTCAAACCCAAAAGTGTTGGTAGTTATTTTGAAGATGTTCTTGGATCGTTGAAGAACGCGAAGAACACAAAGAACGAGTTGTACATCATGCATAATGGGTGGTACAATGTTCAAATAAGAGATTTTCTCGTTTCGACAAAAGAACCAAAATCTTCTAAATTTGATTCGTTCGTTGAAAATGGAACACGATTCGTCAAAAAGGTATCTCAAATTTTCAAATGGATTCCATAACGTCCATATATGATTTCGATTCGTAGTTTACGTTTTTCATTTTTGATCAATTTGTCTCATTGGATTAAATCCGTTTCATCCCCATTGATTGATCCAATTATTTTTGTTTAAATCAATATCAAACCAAAATCAAAATCATAATCTTATAATTTCTTTTTAAATTTGAAATCAAATTTTTTTTGTTTACTATTGGAATTGTTACTGTTCATCATAATTCACTTTGATTTAAATAAAATGTTTGATAGTATTGGTATTCGAAACTGAGCCCAATCATTGATTGATATTAAGTCCAAAACATTTGAGCCCAAAATTCTTTTGATGATTTGTTATTAATTGAGTCTATAAATCGATTGTCTTACAATCAGTTCTTCATTATGCTCAATACGCATAAAAGTGTTGTACCTTCATGGTTTTCTTTACGATCGAGTTCTTGAAGTTTCGTTTTCTTTTACTGTGAATTGAATCAATTCGATTGAGTATTTATGATTATTGATTATAAGATCAATTGGTGATTTAGAAGCCATACTCGACTAGAAAGTCTATTAAAATAGAAGGCGTGCTGTTTTTATTTGAGTTGACTTTTTAAAGTCAAAATCATGATGTTGATGGTTTTGAAGAAATTTGATTTTGAGTTGATTGTATTGTGGTCAAGTGATGATGAAAATCAAAGGCTAGAAATTTCGATATATGAAGGTAGTTCGATTTTAACTAATTGGAATGGTAGGAATTGTGCATCTGGAGAGTTCAATATGAGATGGTTTAAGTTGGAGTCAGTTATCGATCGAGGTCTTAGTATTGAAGCATTAAATGGTGATTTCGAAAGATGAAGGCTTGATATCAATATTGAATTCAATATTGATGGTAGAATTCACAAATCAAAGCTCCATTTGGAAGATTTTGAAAATCGATTTTAGTCTGTATATTCCTATCGAAGATATGAAATTGGAAATGTAACGAATTGATTAGAGGATGGAGTATGTGCTCGATATCGATATTGATTTTGGGGATGATTTGGGGGTGTTTGGGATTACTTTTTAAGCCAAAAATTTCTTTTTGTAAAAGTTACTTTTGAAGAAGCAAAAGCTAAAAGTTGTTTTAAAAAGTGTTTGGGTAGTATTTTTTGACTTTTGAGTGTGATTTAGCTTTAAAAGCTCAAAAGTTACAAAAAGTCACACTTTCATGACTTTTGAAAACCCACTCTTTTCTTCTTTACAGAAAATTATTTTGAAAAGAACTTTTCCATCTTCCAATCATCTTTTTAACTTTTTAGAAAAGTTAAAAGGCAAAGTCATTTAAAAAGTATTCCCAAACACCCTCGAAATCGGTAACTGATAACAGAATGCTGAGTATGTGAGTATATGAATGACGAAATATTTTTGATGTCGAATGTAATTTGAAGTCAATGTTTTGAAGGTTTTGGTTTGGTGATTTGATTATTCGTTGTCGATGGTATATGTCCACATGGGAAGGTTCATGTGTTATCGATGAATTTGGTTTGATGTTGACAATGTCAAAAATCATGATTTGGACTGAGTTATGGATTTGATTTTGGGGCTAAAGAACGAATGTTTCAATTTTGTGATGTTGAGTTGTTGTTGATGAAAAGCGAAGGTTTTTGGAGTCGTGTATTGATATTTCGAAGATTTTGGTGTCTAAATTTCGACGGTTTTGACTGTTTTGATTATAAATTTCGAAAGTATGGTTGTGGCTTGAAGATTTTTCTTTGATCGGGAAGGTTGAAAATTTTGGTTATTAGTTTAGAAAGATTGATAACGAATTAGGAAGTGATTATAATTTCGAAGGTTTCTATCGGGTATTGATTAACTAAAGTTTTTACTTTGTATCGACTCATGACTGGGTAACTGGAAATCTTCGTTCCATGGGTAACGAATTGAAGAAGAAAACCAAGTTTCGAAATTGGTCCTAAAACTTTCGAAGATTTGACAACCTTTCCCCACCTTCGAAATTTGGAGTTACTTTCGACAGTTTGAAAGAACGGAGGCAGAATTTCAAAAAGGGTCCCTAAAATTTCGAAAGTTTGGCAGAACATAACAATTTCCAAAATGGAGCTACAAAGCTGAGAAATTGAAATTTTTTTGTAACACCCTGTTTGTAAGTACTCGGTTGCGCCCTCGAAAACCAAAGGTTAGGAGCGATTCGGTCTTTTATGGGTCTCGGGTTTCATCCGGAAGGTTTTGGACTTGGAGGTGTCGATTGGAGCGTAGGGCTCCCCATCACCTTTTCGTGGATATGAAGTTCGTCAGAAACGAACTTAGAATGAAGGATTTATGACCCTTTGAAGTTATTGGCGAAAATGGCCCCTAATGGATATAAATGACAAGGAAGGACCATACATGCAAGGTGGAAGGTGCGTGAGTACGCCCAGCATATAAAAAGGAAATGGTCGCGGGTGTTTTTGGCGTACGCCCAGTATACAGGATGTACGCCCAACGTACATCCAGTGTCCATAAACCCTAACTTTATAGCCAACCACTATATAAAGAACTTAATCGCTCAAACCCTAGCCTCCTTATCTATTCCCCAATCTCAGAGATACCCTAGAACGCTCATCCCCTTGTTCTTGAGTGGTTTCAACCTTAAGAAGCTCATTTTGGTGGTGTAAACTTGGAAGAGGAAAAGAAGAAGTTGGAAAGGAAGAACTTGGGAAGTTTGAGCTCATTGATCTGGGATAGCATCATCCTTTGGGACTCTTTAGAGGTATAAAGTTCATAACTTTACCTATGAATGCTTAGATCTAGTGTAGTTTGGTTTTGGAGTCATTTTGGTCCCAAGAACTCACCTTTATGGTGAAATCTCGTTTGTGAGCTTAGGGTTGCCACCCTCAGAGCTAAAAGGGTCCCATAAGTAGTAAAGTCTCCATCTTGAATGTCATAATGGGTTCATGTATGAGATCTAGCCCTTTTCATGAAAGTAGAACATCATTTTTGGAGTTTGGGCTTGTGTGGGCCAAGTAAAGTCACCAAGTTAGTGACTTTATGGATTAAGACGTGGAAAAGGACCAAGATCTATCATTGTAGCTTCTGAAGTGAAGTATTAAGCACTTAATGAGAAATGGACTTAACAGGGGGTTGACATTGAGCGTACGTGAAGGTACTCCCAGCGTACACACCACTTAGATAGTACGCTTAGCGTACGTGGATGTACGCCTCGCGTACTCTATCAGCGGGCCTTGTGCTATTGGGCCATGGTTTGGGCCATGCTTTTGGTCTTTGGGCCTTAGTGGGCCATCAGATGTGATAATTTAGGCCAAGAATATTTTTGGGCTTAGGGTAAGGTCCATTAGAGGGATTGGGCCCAATTGGGCCATTAGTGGACCGCTAGTGGCCTGGGAAAGCCTACTTAGTGTTGGGTTTTGGTTTTGAGATTTGGGACTTAGTTTGGATCATACTAGACCAGGGGCAAAGTGGTCATTTTACCACATGCATGGATTAAGGATTATGGTATGGGACCCAGTTGCTAATTGGGTATATTGTTCGGTATTAATGGTTTAGGAAGTAGGCGGGGCAACAGTTAAGGATTTCTATAGGAAGCTTCTGCATTTGAGGTGAGTTTTCTCACCATACCAATGGGTCTAAGGTACCAAGGCTGGCCCATTTTACGATAGTTGGTATACATTGATATGTGGTAGAGATATCCTTCAAGGCTAATGGTAGAGATAACCTTCAGGGCTAACGGTAGAGATAGCCTTCAAGGCTAATGGTAAAGATAGCCTTTATGGCTAAGGGTAGAGATAGCCTTTGCGGCTAATGGTATAGATAGCTTTTATAGCTAATTGATATGAATTATGTGGCAGAGGTAGCTTTATAGCTAATTGATATGTGTTATGTGGTAGAGGTAGCTTTTATAGTTAGCATGTTATGTGGATTGTGTGTGGGGTATGCTCTGGGGAACTCACTATGCTTCGTACTTACAGGTTTGTTTATTGTTTCAGGTACTTCAGATCCCAAGGTCAAGGGCAAGGCGTGATGACGCGACGTGCACTCTGTCACAAGCATTTGATGGGACACTCTGATATTGGGAATAAAAGTTGTATTTGACTTATGTTTTGAAAACAAATATAACTGGGTTTCTTAATGTATGGAATTATGTTTGACTACTCTAAAAATGAAAATTTTACTTTGAAAATTAGGTCGTTAAAATTTTCATTTCTAGTCCCTGTAGTTGGTGCGAACTTACACTTTATGTCCAATTTCGTAAATAGGGGAGTGCTTCGCATCTTAAGTTGTTTTTGGCGCAACGGGTCCCTACAGAATCTGTTATTGATAGTTTTTACCTACATTTTGGAAAATCTTGCAACTCTCACCCAAATGTCGAAATTTTTCACAAATTGGAAAATTTTCAAGGCTTTTTTCGTGATTGTATTTCCATGCAAGTTTTTCGGTGTTTCGTTTTTGGCACACATCAAGGGGAGTATTGTGAATATTATTCATCGGGCGCTTCTCACCCTTAATTAGTTTTATAATCGTTTTTTGATTATAAAAATGGGGAGAATGATGGGTATTCAAAGGGAGTTTTTCGGGTATTCATTTGCGGATTTGAAGACCGTTGTTACATCGAGGGGGTTTGGTCTTGATCGCGTGAGCTCGTTGGATATTGAAGTCAGGAATCCAATCCTAACTTTCAGGGGGAGAATGTTAGGGTGCAAAGTCACGCTTGGATGTATTTGTGCTTTACCCACTTTTATTGTGTAATGAGTTGTCTTTTATTATAAATAGGAAGTAAGTGACACTCATTTATGTAATGAACACTTTGAGAGAATTAGTTTAGATAGAGAAATTGCAAGACCCATTTTTCATCTTTCTATCAATCTAATGAGAGCTAAACCCAAATTTATTTACTCCATGTATTCTTGATTTTGTATATTGATTAACTAGATCATTTCTAATTCCGCACATGCCATCCTAATCAACACCACTACAGTTTTGTTATGTGGTACGTAATGATTTATGTGAAGACCATGGGGGATCCCATGGAACTTGGTAAGAACATGAGGGGGAGCCCATGACCCTTGGATGTAAGACCATGGGGAATAGCACATGACATCCCAATTGGAGACCATGGTGGGAGTCCATGGCAAATTTATATGTATATGTGCATGGAATTATGTGGTTATGTGTTTTGTGTATTTTGGAAAACTTAGTAAGTGTGTGCTTACAACTATGTTGGGTGTTTTAGGTACTTTTGATTCTAAGGGCAAGGGTCTGTCTTGATGGCGCAAGATGCACTCCCCAGTATTTCCACACTTATTGTTTGGATACTCTGATCTTTTGGACAATGTCTTTATGTAATGGAGTTTTGGAAAAACAAATATTGTTGAGATTTCTTATTATTAAATGAACATTTTTATCTGGATTTTTGGGATGTTACAAGTTGATATCAAATCCTTGGTTTGAGGGATTCGGGCACGCCCCTTGGTGTCTCAAAACTCAAACCGTGGAAATGGTAAACCCTTCTTTTTTTTCAAAAGAAATGAAAGTTTACTTTTTCTGAAAATAGTTTTCTTATGTAAAAGGGGGAGAGTGCAATTTGTGTAATCGGACGAGATCAAGTAAGTGTTCCTACAGTATTAGCTATGCTATAGTTATATTTTGGAAAATGATGTTGAATTGATTAATTGCTAAGTGTATGCTTTCAAAGTTGTATATGTCTAGGATTTCATAGCCCTATAATGATGGATTATTCCCTATTCCTGTTCCTTGTTTGGTTGTGGTTTAGGGTAGAAGCTTTATTTCACTGTCCATTGCCTCCCACTGTTTCCTTGGCTTATGAACTCTCTCTCTCTCTCTCTCTCACTCTCTCTCAAGAGCGCCCTCCTAGCTACAAAGACCACATTTTCACCAGGTCTATTGAATAGGTAACCAAAGGATTGTTGTGTGTAGCCGATGAAAATACACCTCTCGCTTCGAGGTTCAAGCTTATCATGAGTCTCGCGTCTCACGAAAGCCTCGCAACCCCAAATCTTGATGTGGTCTAGTTTAGGTACTTTACCAGTCCACATCTCGTGAGGAGTTTGGGCAACTTTCTTTGTAGGGACTAGATTAAGGATATGGGCGGCAGTCTCTAAGGCATACCCCCAAAATGAGATAGGTAGCGAAGCTCGACTCATCATGGAACAAACCATATCCAACAAGGTTCGATTATGCCTTTCAGCCACACCATTCAACTGCGGTGTCCTGGGAGGTATCAATTATGACACAATCCCACATTCCCTGAGATAGTCAAGGAACTCTGAACTAAGATACTCACCACCTCGATCAGATCGAAGCATCTTATTGTTCCTGCCCAATTGATTCTCGACTTCCTGTTTAAATTCCTTAAACTTTTCGAAAGTCTCTGAATTATGCTTGATTAAGTAGACATATCCATATCTACTATAACCATCAGTAAACGTCAAATAATAACAATTAGCATCCCTTGTGGCATGTTTGAAGGGCCCACACACGTCCGTGTGTACAAGATCTAACAAACCTTCACCCCTCTCACAAGAACCTGTGAAGGGTGACTTTTTCATTTTTCCAAGTAAGCATGATTCGCAACTATCATCTGACTTTAGGTCAAATGAATCCAAGACTCCATCCTTTTGGAGTTGGCCCATGCGTTTCTTGCTTATATGTCCAAGACGACAATGCCATAATGATGCTTTATCCAAGTTATTATCAACAGAATCAATACACAATACATTATTTCCTAAGTTATCAACCACAGATACTGTTTCATACACGTCATCACAAGGTAATGCTTTAAAATAAAGAACATTATTAAGGAAAGCATTAATCGAACCAACTTCATTATCAAATGGAAAGGTGAAACCTTGTTTATACAGTGCATGAAAGGAAATAATATTTCTTGCCATTTCTGGCGAATAACAACACTTATTCAAATATAAACTAAACCCACTACTTAGCGATAAAGTATAAACTCCAATCTTGGTGACAGGTAAAGCTTTCCTATTCCCCATGATTAAGTTTATTCTTCCTTGCTCCACATTATCACTTCTTCTTAGTCCCTGCAAATCAGAACATATATGAATACCACAACCGGTATCAAGGACCCAAGAGTTAGAATGGGGTGAGTTATTAGATAAGATAGTGTAAATACCTGCATGGTTGGGTTTAACTTTCCCATCCTTCACATCTTGCTGGTAATGAAACCTTTCTTAGTTCCACTTGAAGAAGAGCCATCAAGGGTCCTAGCCTTGGTACCCTTCGAAGAGCTCTTTCTCTTCTTCCCTCGACTTTTCTCGATTGCCAAAACCGGGGCGGAGTTTGGAGTAGGAGTGTTAACAACCGACTTCCCCTTAAGACCTGTTTCTGCAGTCTTGAGAAGTCCCTGAAGTTTGCTGAGTGTGACCTCTTCCTTATTCATGTGATATGTCATGTGGAATTGATCATAGCACGATGCTAAGGAGTGCAAAATGATATCTATTGCAAGCTCCTCAGGGAAGTTCACATTAAGCTTCAGCAGCCGATCCACATACCTTTGCATTTTCTGCATGTGGCTCGTGACGGATTCCCCGTCCTTCATCATGGTTGTTATCATGGAGCAAATGATTTCATACCTCTCTTGTCGTGCACTTTGATGGTATATTTCCATCAGATCTTGGTGCATTTCAAAAGGGTAGAAGTCCTCATAGGACTTTTGGAGTTCCGCTGTCATCATAGCCATCATGATGCATGCCACTTTGGTAGCATCCCTTTCATGTGCCTGGAAGTCAGCGATCTCCTGGGGAGTTGCAGTGGTCTCATTAATCTCCTTAAGCTCCTTGTCGATGACATATTCTTTGTCCTCGTAGCGGGTAATCATCCAGATGTTTCTGATCCATTCATTGAAGTTGGATCCATCAAAAGTGACTTTGCCACACAAGTTCATAAGGGTAAAGGAGCCATTAGGATTAGAGCCAGAAGCAGCATTGTTTGAAGACATCTGAAGGAAGAGGACAAGATTAGTTTAGATATTAAGAGAGTCCTTAATAAAACACCCAAATGTAATATTAAGGCTAGGATCCAATCACAATATATTATAACTTAGAAGAGGTATGCCGTAATCCAAGCTATAACATATTTGAAAGGTAGGTGAATGACGATTCACCAATTTCCACCATGAAAAACGAAATATTAAATATTAGGTTTTTGATTGGTTCTTAGAAATTCCTAGATTCTTTTGAGATTCAATGAACTTTTCAAGGGCATGTTTCAATCTCGAGTGTGCCCTCCAAGTTTTGTGACTGGGATACGAGGATCACAAAACGAGGTGTGAAGTAACCATACAAATCACTTGGTACCCTTAAAGTTTATCACTCAATTGATGTGTCGGTAAACCACACACGCTCCACCAATACTATGATAAACCTTAAGCCACCCTTTACCTACCTTGTTAAGTCCAAGTTAGTGTGCAGGTTAACCATACACACTCCACCAACGACTTAAACAAAGTGTAAAGTGTAATTTCATGGATTAGCACCTTATTCACATTTTTCCTAAAGTAACTATGATTAGGAATTTAATAAAAGCATTTAGTTACTTTATAATATTCATCATACTTTTAATGAGAATTTATAAGTCCTTGTCTTAACCGTTTGGCTAACGACCCTCTACCGATCAAGGAAGCGGTGGGTGAGAGTGGACACCCATTAAGTTGCCATTTTATAGGCAACAACCATATACCCCCCTTATAGACCGACTTCGTGAATGAGGCGTACTAGCGGTAAAACGACTTGCTCTTATACATATATATATATATATATATATATATATATATATATATATATATATATATATATATTATTAACTTATAATATTATAAAGTATAAGGGTTGAATTTTAACTTTTAAAATTCTAAGGGTTGGAACTAAAGTTTTAATCAAGACTTTACTTGTTCCAAAACTTGAGGGCAAGTTTTGTAAACTTTCAAAACTTTTCATTTCTTGTAACTTATGAGTTCATAGAGTATTAAAAATGATGACTCTTCATTTTGTATAACTCATGTGTTCTTTTAATGGCTTTTAACAAAATGACTTTTGGTTTTCCATAACTTGAGGACAAGTTATGGACTCCATTAAAACACATAATGATCAAGTAGGTTACAAATAATTTCTATGATCATCTAATCTTCATAAGTTCAAGAACATGAATATTAACATTTTTCAAAAATTACACTTAAAACTTTGTAATTTTTAATAATTGTCATTGTAAATGGATTAGCATGAACATTACACCATCTAAAACAAGTTTTCAAGTACCAAATCAGTTTAGGGTAAGGTTTCTAGTCCATTTCCAGCAACAAAAGTAGAAAAACTGCATTATGAGGCTCCTACTCGTCGAGTGCACGAACCTACTCGGCGAGCAGGATGAACTTACACATGAACTCGGCGAGTTCATCAGGCAGATTGCACAATATCGACTTTTTTCAACAATTTCGCACAAATAACAAACAAACAAGCCTAGGCTCTGATACCACTGATGGATTTTGAGCATTCTAACACTTCCTAAGTGTACATGCAACCCTAATAACCTTGGATCTATGTTTGTCTAATTATCATGCAAAGTTGAATTCCAAGGTTATATTCCTATCTAGCATACATGGGGAACAATTTTTAACTTGAATGAAAGATAGAATACCTTACCTTGTTGTTGCTTATGATCCTTGAAACCTTGTGAGCCTATCACCCCAAGTGTGATGCCTCAAATGCTTCACACAACACCAAATGCTCTTGGAAAGACTTTTGAGAGAACACACACTTCTTAAAATCGGCCTAGCCATCTTGTTTCATATGTGTAGCCGATTTTGGTGGAGAATGGGATTCTTATATAGTGTTGACACATCTAGGGTTACACCATGTAAACACTAATGTGTCATGACTCTTCATTTCCATGACCCATGGGTTTGTAACTCCCATGGAGCATCCTATGGGTGGAACCCAACTTGATAATCCATGGAGCCTCTTAGCCCACTATACAAGATATGGATGATTTACATAATCAACCCATATATTTAATTAGTTATCTTTTGATCACTTAATTAATTCTTGATCAAACTAATTAAATAATATTATTAATATATTAGAACTTATAATATATTAATAATCTCCAACTATTATTTCTCTCATTTAATCTATCCAATTGCATGGTGCCATGCAAGCCAAATGGACCATGCCGGGTCAGGTCAAGTACATATCAGAAATAGTTATGGACTTAGACACCTTATCCAACAATTCAAACATACAAAAAGGGGTTATATGACAAATCAAAGTATCTTTTCCAAAACACTTATTTATTTTATCAGAGTGAACATCCCAGGCTAAACTTCTTGGTGTGTGCCATGCAATCATCTCGAGCTCTTCATTCCGCTATCGGAAATTTCTGAAACCAAAACTGAAAACCGTAAGCACGAAGCTTAGTGAGATCCCCAACCTACCACGTACCATACATATCTACTGAGCCATACATAATTCAGAGCACATAACCACATATTAGGCCTCTGCCCGCTGCATTGGGCCTCGCCCGCCATTAGACCTCGTCCGCCATCAGGCCCCGCCTGGAATCGAGCTCCGCCCGATATATAGACCTGTTTCCATTAGGCCCCACCTGACTCTAGGCCTCGCCCGCCATACACATACATACAATTAAATAACATACCGACACATACATAAACATTCCCTAACCATACCCTGCTCTAAGGCCTCACCTAACTTGGGCCCCACCCCTGGTCTGCTACTGAAGTAGTGAAGCCCCGTCCTCACCCTACTAGTAGTGAGATACGGGCCCTTGCCCACACTCGCATCCTTCCTATCATGGGCCTCGCCCCTGCTCTGCTAATATCGAGATATGGAACCCCATCCATACTCAGCTAGTGATGAGATACGGGACCTCGCCCACACTCACCTCCTTACCAGGCACATACAAGTATCATGAAGACAACAAGTATAGTCTAACGCACTACATAAGAATCTTCCTCGGGAATACCCCGGTATCGGACCCCCGGTCCGGAAGCATACTACTAACTAACATACTTCGGGCTTACCCCGACATCGGACCCTCGGTCCGGATCCTATCATATCGACACATGCAAGAATAACAAAGACCCCTAGCATCATAACATTCCTCGGGCGCCTTGCCCGACATCAGGTCGTAACCCGAAACATATATCAATAAATGCCTAGGGCTAACCCCCGGGTCTTCCTTCTATACATAAACATAAACATAATGGTCTGGCATTGTGGCCGTAGACAAATTCACACAAAGGGAAAATCACATGCAGTGTTGAACTCTGCTGATAACCCTCTGGCTGCTATCTGACAACTCCCCAAACTGCTGCTCCTCTAGCTCCCCGAGCTACTGATTCCAATAACAACACTTAGCCTAATTATCCTTAAGAAGCCAACTAAGTCAACTCTGTTCAAGGTCCTTCTCAAAGTCAAAGTCAACGGTCATAGTCAACTTCTAGTTGACTCAACTCGCCGAGTTTTTCTACCAACTCGTCGAGTCCATGCTCCTCAAATCCCAAAACAACCTTGACTCTACTCGTCAATTCTAGCAACAACTCGACGGGTTCTCCTTCAACTGACATCCGTGACCATCTTCAACCAACTCGCCGAGTTGTAGAACAACTCGTCGAGTCCATCTTCATAAGTTAATGAGATTGCCTTGGACTCGCCAATTTCATCCTTGAACTCATCGAGCACCATGATCTTCATGCCCATTATGGACACAGACTCGCTGAGCCTTTCTCTAACCCCACTCACTGATCCGACTCACAAATAGAAGGGCTTGGGTTTGCGGTCCGACTCGTCGAGTCCATGAACTGACTCGCCGAGTCCATCTTGTGACATCTCTATTTTTGTCAATTACAGCCCATACCAACACCTCCAACTCATAGATCTGGACTCCTTATGCTGGCATTGCACGTAAAGTTGCTAACTTTACGTGCATGCAAGGTGTTATGGGGCTAAAACACTTAATCCAAGCTTCAAAGAAAACCATGGTCATGAAATGGGATCTTAGCTGGATTAAACCAGCAACTCTGAGCTCCTAAAGCTCAAGAGTGTCCAGATCTGTTGTCCAAATCCATCCTCAAGGGTTTAATACTCGGATTAACATTGGAAATGATCCAAGTGTGACCAAAAGAAAACTAGAAAGGGGATCTATCAATTGAAAGCTCAAGGTCCAGACTTTGTACCTTCTAACAGTTGCCAAAACGATATGAAGGCTGGATCTACACTTCCTTCCTTGCTCCTTTCTTCCAAGCCTTCAAAATCCACTCCAATGGACCTCAATCTTCACTAAAAGCTCCAAAAATGAAGTTGGGTGGCTAGGGTTTTGGGGTTCTGGATAAGAGAGGTTGTAATGAACCCTAGGGAAGAGAATAAGATGCTTAAATAGGGTACCAAGTCCCAAAATTAGGGCTTTCCCAACCCAGACCAGACTCGCCGAGTCCACTTGCCGACTCGCCAAGTCGGTCACTTAATCTTCGACACGAAGTTCGCTTCGACTCGCTGAGTCATTCCTTGGACTCGACGAGTTGACCCCCCTTTGACTTAGGGTTTTCCTTTCCTTTCTTGGCCTTTCTGATTCTGGGTGTTACATTTAGGTTTCTGGTTCGGTGAGGATTGAGAAATCCTAGAATAGTTTAGGATCTGAGTTTGTGTTGTGTATTGTGGGTCATGTTATGTGTGGTTAGGTGAACTAGAGACATTAGGTTTGGTCTTGGGGAAGGTACACGTAGGTATGGAAGGTAGTATTGAGTCCGTACTACAGGAAACACATGACCTATACCTGAAACAAGGATAGACCTGGAAGCTCTGAGGAGCCTGGTGAGGAGGAACCCCCCTCCGAACTTCCTTATCAGTTTTTATTTATGTTGTATTTTTCAGTTGAGGATGGTGATGATTACGCGAGGTTCAGGTTCAGGTTCAAGATCAGGATCAGGATCAGTTTTAAGCTCTAGTGCAGAGCGTATTTATGAGAGGTTGTGTGATATCATCGAGGCTGAGGTTACTCGTGGCATCCTTGACGCTACTGTTAGTGATCTTTGGTACCATCAAGGAGGGGATCATGGAGATTATGGAGGAGCGGCTTAAGTCTTTTCGAGCCGAGATTTCTGCAGGTCATATTGGGACTCGAGCTCCCTCATTCCGGGAGTTCAAGGCGTGTGGTGCACTTGATTTTTTTGGGGTTAGGGACCCCATTACTAGTCGAAAATGTATGGCACACATGGATAATGCCCAGCACACGAGCTTTTCCCCCAAGGTGGCAAAGGTGGGGTTCGCAATTTTTATGCTGAGAGATCGGGCGCGAGACTGGTGGGAGGAGGTTACCCGCGAGGTGGGATTAGCGGATGTCACTGAGATTACTTGGGAGGAGTCTATGAGGAGATTTGATCGGGAGTTTGCACTGGCCATTAAGGTGTAGTGTTTGGTGAGGAGTTTTATGATCTATAGCAGACTACAGAGACTGTGGCGGAGATCACCACCAAGTTGCGACAGAGGACACTATTGGTTCTGCAGTACGTTACATGTGACATCCCCAAAATCACGCCCAGAAAAGACCGGTTTAACTTATGCTTTAATTTAAAATGATTTCAGAGTAATCCTTTTATTTAAAGAGTTGCGGAATTCGTTCCCAAAACAAAAATATGATAAAATAAGATTTACCAAAGCATTTCTTAAAGAAATGTATTTTTCATTATATTACAATACTCGGGATGTCATGTTCCGATAAACAGACCAAAAGCATAAACATTTCAATACAGAACTTACAATAGTTATTTACAACAACAGGTCTATAATCCAAAAATAACTTGACAACTCATCCAACTTATGCTCTGGCGCCACTACCTGTAATACAAAGAAACTGAGTGGGTCAGGCTTGGGAGCCTGGTGAGCATATAGGGTTTTCAACCCACAATAAATAATTATATTTAATTCCACCAACCAACAATAACCCAATTACCCATTCCCGTTATTCTCACTTTACGTCCCTAAGACAACTAATATAAGGGACCTAGTCTAAGAATATTTCTTCGGGGCGACAACACATGCTTCGGGGGTTCCTCAGCAATATAAGTCAAATAAGGCAACCATGAGGGGGATGGAGTACAACGAATGAACACCCAAGTCCATTAACACCTACAGGTGGCGAGTCTGCTAGCGTTCCACAGGACTGTCTAGAAAAGTCTGTGGTCGTCATCTAAACTCCGCTAGATGACTAAATCAAAAACATCAAGGCCTCTCATCTATTTATCACAAGACAACTATCTACCCATGTTCTACTCAACATTTTAGTAGATAAAATATACATTTTTATACATAGTTTAAAATCTGTATAGTATGTTCATTCAAAACACATTCCAGATAAAAGATAAGACACATACACATAACATGTACTTCATAGAGAATAAATCATATCCATGAGATAGAAGAAAGTGAATATACATTCACACATATAACAACAAAATATACACATAACACATATTTCGTATAAAACACTTCATAATTATGCGTTAGAAGAAACTAACTACACACTCACTTGATCAGAAGATGACCAGACATCACTACGGCTTGTAGAAGTAGTATTCTTCGGTAGATCTGGAAGATCTTCACAAAAACCGGACTCCTCGCGGGCAGAGCTTCGGCTCGGAAACTCTTTTCTTCTCGGGATCTTCAGGCTTCGGGACTCGCTTCGGGTCTCGGGATGATACCGGGGCTTCGGGATATTTCTTGCATGCAAATTGAGGTAAAACGGGAGAGAGAGGAGAGAAAATAGCAACCCTAAACGGCTGGCCCTTCAAATCTATTTATAGGGCAAAATCTACCCTTGTCACGTCGTGGTACCTTTTTCCATGTCGTGGGCTTGATCGTCACTGAATGCGTCATTCCAAGTTGCGTCTGGGGGACTCCCGGAGGTGTCAGAAGACCTGCCACGTCGTGGCACTGCTTGCCACGTCGTGGTCTCTGACACAGCTTTAGGGTTCGCGTCCCGAACTTCAGAAATTCATAACTTTCGCAGAAGAACTCCGTTTTCGACGTTATTTATATCGACGCGAAGGTGAGATTATGCTCTACAACTCTCGTTTAGACTCCATTGTCTAATTTTGACTCTATTTTTAATATATTATAAATATATTACTTATATATTATTTTTAGTAGGCCGGGACAGGAAAACTCCGTTCGAAATTCATAACTCCTTCATCTAAACTCTGTTTTCACCTGTCTTTTTATCGCTGGACAACTATTGACGAGATCTGCGACTTTCGTTTAGATTGTTTCGGTTAAGAATCACTCGATCTCATATTTGAGTATTCGGGCTGCATACCGCTAAGTCGAAACTTCGGAAAATCATAACTTCCTCATACGAAGTCAGATTTGAGCGTTCTTTTTATGGACGCTCTCGGTTTAACGAACCCTACGAATTTTTGTTTAGATCACTAAGGCTAGATATCGCTCTATCTTAAATTCATATTTTACGTCATTCGGCGTCATGCCGGTTCTGTCACGAAACTTCGACAGGTCATAACTTCTTCGTTATAACTCGGATTTCGACATTCCTTATATCTCCGGAATCCTTGTTTCGACCACTACAACTTTATGAAAGATATAGGGCTTATCTCACACTTTAATTTTGATGCTTATTTTATTCTTAATTTAATTAAGCCACACAACTAAGCATAAAACACATAATACTCAAATATTTCATCATTAATACTTCAAAAGAATTACAAAGGTTAACATAGACTATTACATCAACAATAATTCCTAGCCTGGAAACGTGAGCGTTACATTACAGATGAGGAGATGAATAAGATGAGGTATCACTCAATGTCGAGGGATGATATTCGCGAGTTTGTGAACTTTTCAGGGTGCAATATAGAATTGGATTTTGATGTTAAGCCCATTAGTGAAGGAAAGACCTTTGGGCCATTATGTAGTCACTTGGACTTAAGATTTTGGGCCCATGTCTACATAATGCCATAATTCTAACTAGGGTTATTTTTATATTGTTCAGTGTGAGATTGGGCTAATAGTTGAGCAACTTTTGTGTTCACTAGACTAAGGTGAGTCTTCTCACTATACCAATGGGTCAAAGGCACCAACATTGGCCTATTACATGTCTACCTGATATGAGATTTCAATAGTTAATTATACAATGGTTTTGTTATGTGGTACGTATTGTATATGAAGACCATGGGGGAGCCCATGGCACTTGGTAAGGCCATTAGGGGGAGCCCATGACCCTTGGATGTAAGACCATGGGGGTAGCCCATGACATCCCGGTTGAAGACCATGGAGGGAGTTCATGGCAAATTTATATGTATATGTGCATGGCATTATGTGGCTATGTGTTTTGTCTATTTTAGGAAACTCACTAAGCGTGTACTTACAATTTTATTGGGTGTTTCAGGTACTTTTGGTTCTAAGGGCAAGGGCCCGGCTTGATGGCACAACATGTACTCCCCAGTATTTCCGCAAAATGTGTTTATGTAATGGAATTTTGGAAAAACAAATATGGTTGAGATTTCTAATTATTAAATGAAAATTTTTATCTTGATTTTTGGGATGTTACAGACACCGGGGTCACCTTTGATCTACATTCTGATGAAGGTATACTTAAAAATGTATATGATAATTGCAAATCTCCTTCGTCTATTTTAGTTGAGGAGGGATCTTCTATTCCTGTAAATAAAATCGGGCACTCCACTATTCCTCTTTCACTTTCTTATCGTACTCTCAACCTTAAAAATGTTTTAATCACTCCCCAATTCATAAAAAATCTCATATATGTTCGTTGCTTTACTTGTGATAATCTTGTCTCTATTGAATTTGACCCATTTGGCTTTCCTGTAAAGGACCACAAAACCAAATAAACTCTCATGTGATGTGATACCACCGGTGATCTCTACCCTGTCACCTCACCGGCTGCTCAAGCTTTTATCACCATCACTTCGTCTCTATGGCATCAATGCCTCGGTCATCACGTTAATCAAGCATTCAAGAAATTAGTTTATAGTAATTTTATTTCTTTTTCTACTAATAAGATTCCATATGTTTATGAATCATGTCAAATGGGCAAACACGTCAAGTTTCCGTTTAGTTCTTCAAAATATGTTTCTGTGTCTCCTTTTGAACATATTCATTATAATGTTTGGACCTCCCCCTGGTATTAGTGTGAGTGGAATTACATAAAATGTCCTATTTTTAGATGATTTATGTCATTATTTGTGGGTGTACCCATTACGTGCCAAATCTGGTCATTACTCTAAATTTGTTCATTTTCGTGCTTTTGTCCAAAATGACTTCAACATTGACATCAAAAAATTTCAAAGTGAAAACGGGGGTGAGTATCGTAATCACCAATTTCAACACCTTTGTGATCAAAATGGTATTCGTATGTGTTTTTCTTGCCCTCACACCTCTCAACAAAATGGAAAATCTGATTGCATGCTGCAGACTATTAACAATATGGTGCGTACCCTTCTTCTTCATGCCCGCCTCCCACCCCCTCCCCCCTAGTATTGGGTTGAGGCTCTTTAAATGGCCGAACAACTATTAAATATCCTCCCATCCACCACCATAAATAATGACACTCCATTTCACAAACTATTTCTCAAAACACCCTAATATGATAATCTTCGTGTTTTCGGTTGCCTTTGTTTTCCAAATATTATTCCTTCTCACAAAATCTCCCCACGTTCTACTCCATATGTTTTCCTTGGATATTCCATAAATGACAAAGGATACGGATGTCTTAATCTTCACACCAAACAAATTATCATCTCCCGTCATGTTGTCTTTGATGAAATTGTGCTCCTTTTCGGCTCTATGACTCCCAACCATGCACCCTCCTACTCGTTCCTTGAACATTCTATTCTTCCATATTTTGGTTCCTTTACTCCCGCCTCCACCGTTGACCCTCCTCCAACCGAGGATCTCTCTCTTACTGATAACTCATCACCCACAAATAACTCTCCTCAGACCGATAACCCTCCCATCATAGAGTCTACATCTTCTGATGATCTCTCAAGGAGGACTCTCACACCACACCCTCCCCATCTCGTACTGATGTTACTTGCAATAATAATCCTCAACCCCGATCTCATCATCCTATGATGACTCGTGCCAAACATGGAATTAAAAAACCACTCCAAAAACTCAATCTTCATGTTAACTCCTCCTCTCCTCTGCTTCGCACCTATTTATAGGCATTTAAAGATCCTAACTGGCTAAAATCAATGAAAAATGAGTATTCTCCTCTTATCTCAAATAACACATGGACTCGACTTCCACGACCACAGGGTGCCAATGTTATTAGTTTCATTTATCTCTTTAAAAATAATCTTAATGCATATGGAACTTTGTCTCTTTATAAGGCGTGACTTGTTGCTAATGGTAGAAGTTAGAGACCTGACATTGATTGTGACGAAACATTCAGTCTGGTTGTCAAACCAACCACTATTCGCACTGTTCTCAGCATCACAGTCACTCATAAGTGGCTAATTCGACTACTTGATGTGAAGAATGCATTTCTTCATGGTCACTTACAAGAGACGGTTTACATGCAACAACCCCCTGGATTTTGGGATCATTCCAAGCCAGATCATGTTTGTCTCCTTCAGAAATCCTTATATGGTCTGAAACAAGCCCCACATGCATAGCTTCAATGATTCACTATGTTTATTACTAGACTTGGTTTTACTAACAGCAAGTGTGATTCTTCTTTATTCATTTACAGGTAGGAATCTCATATTGCATACTTTATACTATATGTGGATGACATTTTTCTTACACGGTCATCTTCACTGCTTCTGTCCACCATTACATATATTTTATCTCCTAAGTTTGCTATAACCTACCTTGGTGATCTTCATTAGTTTGTGGGTGTATCCGCTACTAGAACTACTGATGGACTCTTCTTGTCAGAACAAAAATATGCCAATGAAATCCTTGATCGTGCCTCCATGACCAACTGCAAACCGGCTTCCATTCTGGCGGATTTGCCTGCTAAATTTGACGGGTACGGACCCCTTGTTCAAAACCCCACGTTATATTGTAGTCTTACTGGAGCTATTCAATATCTCATATTTACTCGCCTGGATATTACCTACGCAGTTCAACAAATATTTCTCTACATTCATGATCCTCGTGAGCGTCATTTTATAGCTCTCAAATGCATATTACAATACATACGTGGCACCTCAGATCATGGCATACAGATCTTCACCTCTCCATCTCGAGATATTATTGCTTACTCTGATGCTAACTGGGCTAGTTGGCCAGGTCACCAGGCGCTCTACCTTTGTTATTGTGGTTTTCTGGGACACAACCACCTTTCATGGTCATCCAAACGTCATCATACCGCATCCCGCTCTAGTGTCGAGGCTGAATATCGTGGGGTCGCAAATGTTGTTGCGGAAACTTGTTGGATCCGTAACCTTTTTCTTGAGCTACACTACTCCCCTCACCATGCTACTATTGTGTATTGTGCTAATGTGATTATGGTGTTTATGTCTTCTAACCCAATTCAACATCAATGGACTAAACATATTGAGATCGACCTTCATTTTGTTCGAGATAACGTCGTTGCTGGTCTTGATCGTGTTCTTCATGTTCCTTCTAAATCTCATTATGCGGATATATTCACCAAAAGTCTACCATCTTCTTTATTTTTGGATTTTCAGTCTAATTGGAACGTTCGTCAAGCTACTCCCGTTACAAGTGTGGGGGGCTGTTAGACTTACTGTGTTGTATTTTATTATTTAGTGTATCCCATTTATTATTTTAGGCCTTTTTGTAATGTAAGCCCTATGCAATTGTATTTGCTGTATATATTTCTGAATGGAATGCAACAAAAGTTATGGGAAATTCTTGACGTTTACAAGGTTAACATCAGTTACTTTCGAGACCTGTGGGATTGAGGATGAGTATTTCATTCACATTCTGTTGCAATGTACTTAGGTGAAAGAGATATGGACTCTGCTACAATCTCGACGCGATCTAGGATTTTCCCATATTTCTTCTCTGGAGGAGCTTCTATCCATCTCTCATGTTTATTGTCAATCCTCGACTCAAAAAAAGGTGACTCATGTGGTGATCATGTCTTCCTTATTCAATTTGGAGAGCTACAAATGACATGAATTTCAACAAAGTTCTCTCCTCTCTGGTTCGGGTGATCGAATATTTAAAGGCCAGTACATTTTTTGGATGAAAAATGGATCTTCCTAAATTGGGTTTCATGGTGTATTTTTCCATTTGTTGTCTCTTAAACTTACATGTAGTGTTTTTTTCCCATTTTCTTCTGCCTTTTGCTACTTGCTAGAGGTTTAACACATTTTCGTTGTTAAAAAAAACTAACTTAAGTCAAATTTCATAAAGATCTTCGAACTAGATGTTGAATCCTTTCACAAATTGGTGGTCCAGTGTGAGATTAAAATAGACCTTAACCAATCTATTTTTTTCAAGATCAGTGTCAAATCAGTAGGCCTGACAATGGAGCGAGTTTGGAGTGGATCGGCCTTAATCCAAACTCATTAAACAATTTTCAAATGATGATCCAAACCTTACCCATAACCCGCATGGTTTTGAATGATTAAACTCATACTCTTATCCACCAGATCAATGGATTTCAACCCTTTTACCCGATCCATTTACAATATTAAGTTTAGGCTATAATTATTCATTAAAACACATATAACATGAACTAAAACCAAACATCGTTCATTTCAAAATAAACTTCAATTATAGCTATATAATTAACTTTTCCAATGTATTATGATCGTGGAATGTAGATCACTTGATTGCAGCCTTTTCTTCTTGTTCTTGAATCTTGATTGAAACCCTTTTCTTCTTGCTCTTGAGTCTTGATTGTGGAATATTGGTTTCACAGTCGATTTCATAGATTATAGGGTCGATTATATCGGGAGTCGACTGCAATCAATCATTTGCATTAGGAACTAAATTGGGAAGTCAAAGTGGAATGTCTAACAATCTAACTCATCGACTCATGTACCTAAAGATTGATAAATGTGTTATAACTTATAAATAATTAATTTATGTTTCAAAATTTTAGCCGGGATTGGTCATAAATGGATCGGATCGATAGTGATTCGTACCCGACTTTTTTAGTAAAAATGTTAAAGGGGACGGATCGTTAACGGATAAAAGAAACATAAAATATGATCCAAACCCATTAATTTTACACGGGTTTAAAATGGATCAGGATCAAAATCAACTCTATTGTCAAGTCTACCGATCAGTCCATAACCAATATTAATTTTGGAATGTATTGCCAATGTTTTATCTTCAAGAGATCGTTGTGCTTTTGAATAGCATTAAGCCCTGAGCAATTTGAAGGCTTGCATAATATTGGGCCTCACGTTATTGGGTTTTACTGGGTTAAGTTTCACTATCGTGGTCCCACTCCGATTTCCCTATGACCAATTATTTTCGGATATTTCTTTTAGTAACAGCAAATCAGTGATGCGAAAAATACATAAATTGTCGAATACAAGACCTACACATCAACATTAAAAACATAATTGTTGGCATGATTTCGAAGAAGACATATGAACCTAAAGGGATATTAATCATGTTCTTATTGGTTGAATGTAACCTATTTGTATTAATTCATCACATAAAGTAGCAACTATTAGCATCCACTAAAAACATATTAATTAATCTTAATTATAACATATGCTCTTTGGGTAAAATTCAATTGCATGAGCATGAAAAGATTATAAGACTTTTATGACAAGGTGCCACATTATGCATATGTAAGTATTGGTTAATTAGTTTACTTAATGTTTATTTTGATTATAAATGGATTAAAATCCAAAAGCTCGGAATTTATTTATCAGACACTGAGAATTTACTTATTGTTTTTGACATTAGCAAGTCAGTACTTTTCACCGAAGAAAATTTATTTAGACAGACCTGCAATTACGAATAGTATGACTTTTAGATGGGAAAAGAAAAAAAAATTATAAGCTCAAAAATCATAGAGCATTAAGAAAAAACACCTAAAAATCATTAGTCATCGTTCTCCTCTTTTTGACATATCGAAACTTATAAACTAAATTTTTAAATGGGAAAAAATCATAAAGTATTAAGAAAAAACACCAAAAACAAAGTGATTGAATTTTGAAACATCAAACTTGTCTTCTCATTGGAATTAACTTTTATTATTGTACATGATTATTAATTTTATCCAAATGCTTTAATATGATGGTCCTCATACGTTGTGAGAAAACGCGTATGCAGTTGCACCGATGCATGCATACATAACCTGATTTAGCTAAAAATGATGCATAACGGGCAATTTTACTTTTGTTATAAACAGTAATTTTGTTTATGGACGCTTCCTTTTTATAAATTAAATATTATTCCATTCTAAACATATGTAGATTAAAAATTTCTTCTAAAACAATCACTTGACTACATTCAAGGTAGTGAGAGAGTTACACGCCATGTGGCCATTTACTTTTAAGTTTTTATATATAAAAGAGACATCGAAATTTTTTTAATACGATTTTGTAAGTTATGTGGAAAAGTTATAATCAATCAATAAATTTTGTCTTCTTTTAATAAATATGATTAAGTCCAATCGAATGTATGATAAAAACATGAAAGTTATGAACTACAATAAATAGTTTTTGAAAACTCACTGAAAATTATTCCATGATTTTGTTATTAATAATTGTATCATATACATTTTTAGCTCAAATGGCCTGTTACAAAGAATCACAAACCATAAGAAGATAGCTCCAACAATTCCCTTTATACTAAGAACCACATCATAGATAAAACAACGTACAAATAGCACCTCTCTGTTGCAAAACACCTGGAATATGATTTATTAAGGTAATTAACTTTTCAGTTTGTTTATATTTATGTAATAATTTTTTTTTGTATACATCTAGATAACAAACATATTTAAAGTGTTCACATATGACTATTATGACCTGTTGTAACAGGTTACATCCGATCATAATTGTCATATGTAAACACTTTCAACAAGTTTGTTACCTAGATAGTGTACAAAAAAAATAGTTACCCAAATATAAAGAAAACAAAATGTAAGAGTAAATTACACGAATGGTCTCTGTGGTTTAGGAGAATTTGTGCGTTTGGTCCATTACTTATTTTTTTAACTCGAATGGTCCCTACTGTTTATTTTTGTTGTGCATTTAGTCCATGTTTGACCTAAAAATAATATTGTGCCCTTATTAATTTATTTTTAATTAATTTTCTTATTTATGTATTTATTTTTTATATATTTAAAAAAATTAATAGACCCTACATATCTGTATCTTCTTACCGTAAACCTGAAACCACTTTTGAGAAATTTAATTTGGGTCCCACCGGTAACCATCCCCACCCTCTCTTCATCTTTAGTGGGTTGTGGTGTTGGTTTGCTAGAGTTGAAGGACCGAAAAACGAAGAGATGGTGAAGACGTCGATGTCACTAAAGATGATAAGGAAATAGAAGTTGATGAGGATGAGAGATGAGATGGTGACCGGTGGGACCCAGATTAACTTTTCTATTATGTTTTCCTTCTACAATAAAATCATCCAATTTAGAAGGAATGTTTTTAAAATCCATTTAAGACTTAACTCGGGAGAACAAAGAGTACCACTACCATGAAGACCATAGTTAATATATTCATGCTTGTCCTTAGATAACAAGTTTTTACCAATATTAATCTTATTCTTAGTAAAGAAATGGTTGCAAAATTCTAATTACTATTATCTACATCAAAATTTAATGATTCTATACCATCCAATTCATGTGATTGGTGACAACTTTCATAGACCACATATTCATCATTGGATCTTGGATTAACAGTTTTATTCAAGTTATTTTTACAAACATTATAAAAACTATGTGCTTTACATCACCGAAAATGTTGTTAAGGTTATCTTTTTTAATAGTTATTTTTCCAGAGGTATTCAACTCAAATAGAATGATAGTTTCATAAAACATTAAATCCCTAAAAAAACTTAATTATTGTAACATCTGTTTTCTTGGAAGAATCGAATTAGAGTTTCGTAGGGTCAAAAGGTTGGCTTTTAGTGAAAAAAGGGTCCTCACGACGTGAGTCATGGAGGCTCACGATGTGAGGAGGGCTGCATGAAGATTCTATCTGTGATTGAGCTCACAACGTGAGCAATAAGAGCTCACGACATGAGGATTGCTGCAACCCAAGCCCACACAGTTTTACGGTTTACCACGTATTTAAGCCCCCCTTAACTCGATTTTAGGGTTCATTTCTCAGCCTCCACCTTCCACTAACTCAGAAAAACCCTAACCCTTATCCATCTTGGTGATTTTGGATCCATTTTAGTATTTTGGTGGCTAGAAGAAAAAGAAGAAGAGGCTCTAGAGTATTGGTTCAACAAGGAGGCTTCATCATTATCATCTTGTGCACATTTTGGACCATTGTAAGTGTCCAACATCCAATCTTTCTAAGCTCAAATTTCTAGATCTAAGTTCTAAGCTCCTTTTTCCATGTTTATGTTGGATTGCATGCTTGGGATCAATAAAGTTGAAACTTTATGGATCAATGAGTCATTCTCTACGATTTAGTCTTATAGATCTGCAGTGTGGTTATACTTATGAATATTGTTCGAGTTTAGGGCCATTTCTTGTCATTTTGACCTAAGATGGGTTTATGATATGCTTGGGGCATGCATGCCCATCAGTTAATTGTTTTTATTGTCCTTCAGAGTCCTTGTTAGATGTAATGCCCGAAGATCCGGACTAGTCAATTTAGAGACGATAAGCATCAAAAATTACTTTTTGATTGAAGATTATTTATAAGGATTGATCTTAACTATGTTGTATTATATGTAACAAGGATTCCATACATATAAAGAACGTCAAAATCCAAGTTATAACGAAATTATGACCTGTCGAAGTTTTGCGACAGAACCGGCACGACACAGCGCGACGTAAATAGTGAATTTACGTTAGAGCGATGTTTGACCTTAGTGATCTAAATGAAAGTCGTAGTGTTCGTTAAACCGAGAGCGTGCATAAAAAGAACGCCAAAATCTGACTTCGTATGAGGAAGTTATGATTTTTCGAAGTTTCGGCTTAGCAGTGTACATCCCAAACTTCGAATATGAGATCAAGCGATATTTATCCGAAAAAATATAAAAAGAGAACTGAAAATCTCGTCGATAGTAGTCCAACGGTGAAAAGACAGACGAAAACGGACGTCAGACGAAGGAGTTATGATTTTCGAACGGAGTTTTCCTGTCCCGACCTACTAAAAATAATATATTAAGAAAATAAAGTCAAAATTAACCGACAGATTCTAAATGAAAGTTGTAGATCTTGTTCTCACCTACGCGTCAATATAAAGAACGTCGAAAATGGAGTTCGTATGCGAAAGTTATGAATTTCTAAAGTTCGGGGTGTGAAACCCCAAGACTGTCAGAGACCACGACGTGGAAATAGTGCCCACGACGTGGCATGTTTTCTAACGCCTCCTAGAGTCTGCCAGACCCAACTTGCGATAACGCATGCAGTGAAGATCAAGCCCACGACGTGGAAACACTGTCCACGACATGGAAAATGAAAATTTTACCCTATAAATAGAGTTGAAGGGGCAGCTGAGTTTGGTTGCTCATTCTATCATCTCTCACCCGTATTGCATCGATTTACGTGCAAAGAAATACCCCCGAAGCCCCGGTATCATCCCGAGACCCGAAGCAAGTCCCAAAACCCGAAGATCCCACAACGAAAAGAGTTTTCGAGTCGAAGCTCTGCCTGCAAGAAGTCCGGCGTGTGAAGATATCCTGGATTCATCGGAGAATTTGTACTTCTACAAGCCGTAGCGCTGTCCGATCATCTTCTGATCAAGTGAGTGTGTGGTTACTTTCTTCTAACACATAAATATGAAGTATTTGCTTTGAAATACGTGTTATGTGTATATATATTGTTGTTTATTTAGAGTGAGTGTATAGTCCCTTTCATAAACACGATAATAATACAAGTATTGTTTAAATGTATTAAGTATATTGTTGTTTATTTGGAGTGAGTGTATAGTTACTTTCTTCTAACACATAAATATTAAGTATTTGCTATGAAACATGTGTTATGTGTTTATATATATATATATATATATATATATATATATATATATATATATATATATATTGTTGTTTATACGTGTGAGTGTATAGTCCCTTTCAAAACACGATTTTAATACAAGTATTGTCTGAATGTATTAAGTATATGTTTTGGGTGAGACTGTAGTCACTCTCTTTTAACACATAAATATGAAGTGTTTGCTATGAAATACATGCTATGTGTTTATATACTATTGTTTATTTGAGATAAGTATGGAATGGATGTTTTATATGGTTTTTAAATGAGTTAAACTGTATGTGCATTTTATATCTAGTAATATGTTGGGTAGAACATGGGTAGATGAGATAGTTGGTATGTGATAAAATGATGAGGTAAATGATGAGATATGTAAGATGATTAGGAATGATATTGGCAGATGCACCAATTAGAGAATTCCATAATACTAGCAGATGCGCTTAAGAATAATATCGGTAGATGCACCAAGTAGTGAATGTCATAATCCTGGTAGATGCGCTTAAAGGATAAGTGCGGCAGATGCACCTAAAAGAGAATTTCATAAACCTGGTAGTCGCACCTCATAGTGTATGACGTAATCTTGGTAGAGGCGCTTAAAGGATGATGTTGGTAGATGCGCCTTGTGTAGCAATAGATTTTGTTCCAATTCCTTAGGTCAATCCTTAGGAATGAATGAATGACGGATAGTTGAATTCTTAGGGTAAAATCCTAAGAAAAAAAAGAAGATAATGAGGATGGGTAATTGGTTTGATTATTTGATGGTTGAATACAATAATTATATTATTGTGGGTCGAAAACCCTATATGTTGACCAGGCTCCCAAGCCTGACCCACTCAGTTTTCTTTGCATTACAGGTAATGGCACAAGAGTATAAGTTGGTGGACTTGGCGAGAGATTTTGGATTATAGATTAGTAGTTATAAATAACTGTTGTAAGGTCTATTTTATACTGTTTATGCTTTTGGTCTGTATCGGAACATGACATCCCGAGATTTTGTTATTCAATGAAAATACATTTGTTAAAAGAAATGCTTTGATAAATTCTTATCATATTTTGTTTTGGGAACAAATTCCGCATCCGTTTTCTTTAAATGATTACTCTGATTTTAAAACAAAGCATAAACAAATCGGTCTTTTCTGGCCGTGAAATTGGGGATGTCACAGTTGGTATCAGAGCATTAGTTTAACCGAACTAGTAATTTGTAGGATTTCTAGACTTAAACATAGATTGCTAAGCGATGATTGTGAGATGAGTGTCTACCATATTTTAGACACAAGTACTAGTATATTTTAGGAAAGATGCCTAAAATGCTTTTATGTGCTAAATGTTATATGTTTGCCATATATGATATTGTTTGTTCGGATCCATGGTCTGATGCCGACCGGATCTGGAAACCTTATGTGTTTAGGATTCTAAGTGTATGACTACGATATTAGAACTATCATGTAAATGTTTTTGAGTGATAAGGAGATTTATACGTTTATCGTAAATAAAGCTTTCTTATCTTAAATTCTCGCCCGGTACACCGAACGTCTGCTTGGGTGTACAAAACGTTATGGAGAAGAATCATAGAGAATTGAGTAATTAGAGGAAATGAAAGGCATACGATAGTGAATGACACCTATCGGAAGATATCGTAAGAGTGGTATCTTGTCTTTAGAATATGTATGATAAAATAACGGAACATTTAGAGGAGTACGGTACGTCCGATGTTCACCTTCGATTGGCGGAATGATGGAACAATTGGTGTTATTCCTGAAGTTGTCCCATCGGATGACCTTTCCACCACCAACCAAGTTGAAGCAAGATTGATGACTGGAGATACGCATGGAAGAAGTCCTAGTAGAGTCTAGGAAATTTTTATGATTATTTGGACACATTCGTATGTGTTAAGTTGTTTTGTGATTTGAGGACTTGGGGACTGCGAGACAATACTTACGACAAGTATGAGTAGGTGTGAATAGTAGTAGAGATCTATACTACTGGAAGCACAGGACTCACGCTTGGATCAAGGAAAGTCACAATGTTACCAAGAAGCTAGTGATTGATTCCGTTTTTATTCAAGTATGTCGTTACCATTGTTTCGGTAATGACTAAGAAGACGATTGATGTTCTAACCCTAGTGATCATATCAAATTGAGTCCGACTACGATGATTTTGTTATGTGGTTCAGAGAACCAAGTTCGACGTAACATCTGACTTAAGTCAGAAGATTGAAATAAATGTGATCGATAGCATCGCGCTCATTTTTAAGGAAGCTTGTAGCAAGAAGTGCTACATACAAAAATCTGATTATATCACATTAGAATATGAGGGAAGGTATATTCCATTCTGGAATTTGACTCTAAAAGACTTGAGTCTAAACGTTGCATCATACGATGAGAGGTCATTAGAACACGACCTATCGGCCTGTTACAATAGATAAAGGAAAGTATTTATCCTAAGAAGAAGAAGGAGTCCTCAATAAGGATTTATTTTGTAACTCAAAGGTTGCAATTGAAAGTCCAACATAGTAAGAAGAGCAGATGCAAGATTGAGCATCGCCTGCGATCAAGAAGTCCAAGAGTTAGATACTCTTTCGAGGAAACATAGAAGTTACGATTATTACCTAGGATGAAAAGATTACATATGGAATCATTATACAAGTCCTATTTCGTTGATGATTCCGGGACGTAATCATCCTAAAGGGGAGATAATTGTAACGTCCGTAGATCTGGGCTAGTCAATTTAGAGACGATAAACATCAAAAATGACTTTTTTATTGAAGATTATTTAGAAGGATTAATCTTAACTAAGTTGTAGTATATGTTACAAGGATTCCGTACATATAAAGAACGCCGAAATCCGAGTTATAACGAAGAAGTTATGACCTGTCGAAGTTTCGCGACACAATGCGACGTAAATAGTGAATTTACGTTAGAGCGATGTTTGGCCTTAGTGATCTAAACGAAATTCATAGTGTTCGTTAAACCGAGAGTGTACATAAAACGAACGCCCAAATATGACTTCGTATGAGGAAGTTATGATTTTTCGAAGTTTCGGTTTAGCAGTGTACAGTCCGAAGTTCGAATATGAGATCGAACGATATTTATCCGAAACAATTTAAACGAGATTTGAAGATGCCGTCGATAGTAGTCCAACGGTGAAAAGACAGACGAAAACGGACGTCAGGCGAAGGAGTTATGATTTTCGAACGGAGTTTTCCGTTCCCGGCCTACTAAAAATAATATATTAATAATATATTAAGAAAATAAAATCAAAAGTAGCCAACGGAGTTTAAATGAAAGTTGTAGATCTTGTTCTCACCTACGAGTCGATATAGAGAACATCAAAAATGGAGTTTGTATGCGAAAGTTATGAATTTCAGAATTTCGAGGCGCGCAACCCCAAGACTGTCAGAGACCACGACGTGGAAACAGTGCCCACGACATGGACGATCAATCCCACGACGTGGAAACACTGTCAACGACGTGGAAAATGAAAAATTTTCCCTATAAATAGAGTTAAAGGGGCAGCCGAGTTTGGTTTCTCATTCTCTCATCTCTCACCCGTATTGCATCAATTTACGTGCAAAGAAATACCCCCGAAGCCCCGGTATCATCCTGAGACCCGAAGCAAGTCCCAAAGCCTGAAGATCCCACGAAGAAAAGAGTTTCCGAGCTGAAGCTCTGGCCGCAAGAAGTCCTGCGTGTGAAGATATCCTGGATTCATCGAAGAATTTCTACTTCTAAAAGCCGTAGTGCTGTCCGATCATCTTCTGATCAAGTGAGTGTGTGGTTACTTTCTTCTAACACATAAATATGAAGTATTTGCTTTGAAATACGTGTTATGTGTGTATATATATATATATATATATATATATATATTGTTGTTTATTTGGAGTAAGTTATAGTTACTTTCTTCTAGCACATAAATATTAAGTATTTGCTATGAAACACATGTTATGTGTTTATATATATTGTTGTTTATATGTGTGAGTGTATAGTCCCTTTCAAAACACGATTTTAATACAAGTATTCTCTGAATGTATTAAGTATATGTTTTGGGTGAGAGTGTAGTCACTCTCTTTTAACACATAAATATGAAGTATTTGCTATGAAATACATGCTATTTGTTTATATACTGTTGCTTATTTGAGATAAGTGTGGAATGGATGTTTTATATGGTTTTTAAATGAGTTAAACTGTATGTCCATTTTATATCTAGTAATATGTTGTGTAGAACCTGGGTAGATGATATAGTTCGTATGTGATAAAAAGATGAGGTAAATGATGAGATATGTAAGATGATTAAGAATGATACTGGCAGATGCACCAATTAGAGAATTCCATAATACTAGCAGATGCGCTTAAGAATAATATCAGTAAATGCACCAAGTAGTGAATGTCGTAATCCTGGCAAATGCGCTTAAAGGATAATGGCGGCAGATGCACCTAAAAGAGAATGTCATAAACCTGACAATCACGCCTCAGAGTGTATGACGCAATCCTGGCAGAGGCGCTTAAAGGATGATGTTGGTAGATGCACCTTATGTAGCAATAGATTTTGTGCCAATTTCTTAGGTCAATCTTTAGGAATGAATGAATGACGGATCGTTGAATTCTTAGGGTAAAATCCTAAGAAAAAAGAAGATAATGGGGATGGGTAATTGGGTTGATTATTTGATGGTTGAATACAATAATTATATTATTGTGGGTCGAAAACCCTATATGCTTACCAGGCTCCCAAGCCTGACCCACTCAGTTTTCTTTGCATTACAGGTAATGGAACAAGAGTATAAGTTGGTGGACTTGACGAGAGATTTTGGATTATAGATCAGTAGTTATAAATAACAGTTGTAAGGTCTATTATATACTGTTTATGCTTTTGGTCTGTATCGGAACATGACATCCTGAGATTTTGTTATTTAATGAAAATACATTTTTTAAAAGAAATTATTTGATAAATTCTTATCATATTTTGTTTTGGGAACAAATTCCGCATCCGTTTTTCTTTAAATTATTACTCTGATTTTAAAACAAAGCATAAACAAGTCGGTCTTTTCTGGCCGTGAAATTGGGGATGTCACATTACATTCTTTAAGAAATAGAATAAAAGGCTTAAAATATTAAGGACTTAAAAGTTGGGTTTTTAGCCTCAGGCTGTTCTTACGACAAAAGGTCTCACGACGTGAGAAACGTTTGATCATGTTTCTGGTCATCCGCTTGGGGTTCACAAGTTGAGAAAGGCTTCTCACAACATGAGGGCAACCCCATTGACTTTCCATTGAATGAGTTGACCATGTTGAGTCGTGATCAGTCGGGATCTGATTGAGTAAGCTATCACGACGTGACCAAGGTTGGTCACGACGTGAGATGTGGTTTTTGGGTTTTTGTTCCTTGTTGGGCCCTAGTTTTCTGTGTGTGGGACTTTTTGGTGCTTGGGCCCATTTGGAGATTTGTGTATCTTTTAGGAGTTTGGGCCTTATTTGATTAGGCTCAAGATGGGTTCTGGGCTAATTAGGAAGTTCGGCCATAATGGGCTTTTCATGCTATTGATGGGCCTTATAATTTTGGCCAAATGAGCAAAGGGTAAAATGGACTTTTACCCTGACTATTGAACAATAGGACTAGGATCCTAGCTACAGGTTGTGGACCAACTATTAATTTGGTATTATTTGTTGATGCTAGTGCGCAGGGATTTTTTGGATCGGAAGTTCGAACTTTTGTCTAGGATATTCGGCAGTTGAGGTGAGTTTCCACACTGTGGTTTAGCGAGTCGAAGGCACCAATGATGGCTCATGGTTTATTATGTGAGTATGCTAGACGTTTGTGTGACTCTTGCACGTGTTATGTGCTTGTATGTTTACCTGGAGAGGTCTGTTTTCGGGCAGGGCCCGATGACCATTTTGTATGCTATGTATCTTTGTGATTATTGCATGATTATGTGTTTTTTGTTTTATGTATACCGAGCGGGGCCCAATGACTGACAGATCTGTATACCTAGCGTGGCCCGAGGCCGGTCGGGGCACGATGACAGGAGGGGCCCACTATATGTTTGATATGTATGGTAGTGGTAGGGGTGAAATAGACCCAGTATCCATTTGAAATAGACTGAAAGGGATTCCAAGCACCCATATATGCTTGGTTGTATGTATGGTATGTAGTATTTTGGGGAACTCACTAAGCTATTTGCTTACGGTTTTTTCTGGTTATGGTTTTAGGTACTTTCGGTTCGAAAGCGAAGGGCCCAACTTGATCGCAACGCATCCACCCATGTTTCCCTATTATGATGATTTTGACATTCTACTCTGATAACTATTTTCTTATAAAGTACATTTGAATATTTCGAAAAATGATGTTGAATGTTGACTTAAAATATAATTAATGTTTTAGTTGAATTAAAAATGAATTCTTTACCTCATAATTTTGGGACGTTACAAGTTGGTACCAAAGCCTTGGTTTGAGGGATTCAGGCACACTCTCGGGTATGTATGAACCCTAACTGAGCAATTGATAATCTTTTGAAAGAAAACGAGTTCCTAAAAAGATTTTGTAAAAAAGGAATAAAGTTCAAAAAGAATTTTTATAAAGACAAAAGGGGGTGTGATGCGTGCAATCAACCGAGCTGAAGTAAGTGATTCCCACAATACCATACATGTTATATGATATGATTTGATTTGTGAATCTATGAATCTCATGCTAGATTAGGGCTAAGGATCTGCTCAAGATTCCATGCTAGCAGAGATGCCTTTATGTGCCTGATTTCTTGAGCTCTTCAAGTTACATGCTAGTATGGTTTTCAGATAATCGGATAGAATGGCTTGATTAGTTGGTATGCTGGTTAGATTTTCTGTTGCTCGAGTGTTGCTTGCTTTGTGCTTTGTGGGAATCCTAGTGACATGGGTTAGCTACTAAGTGAATATGTCAAGTCACATCTGACAAAGGTTGGATAATCTCAGAGTGATGAATTTGACCCTATTGTACAACTCTCGTTTGAGTCTATCCGTTGTAGGGATGAGTCTTTTACTTGAAGGATTATCTAAGCTTTGTTGCATGTGATTGTATTGATGAGGTCGATAACTGACATTACGGGAAATTCTTCAGCAACTGATGGCATAGTGAGGTCAAAAACCTAGGAAAGCCTATGAAGTGCTTAAGTGGGTTTAGTCACACTGTGTTAGTGAATTCTTGGAGTATCAGTTTGAGAAGGTGACTTAGAAGATTCAGGATGATTGTTGAGAACAGTATGGATAGGTTTGGAAGGTAGTATTGGGTCCATACTACTCAAAGCACATGATCATACTCGAATTAAGGATAGTCTTAGAGAATCTAGGAAGCCTGTAGAGTGTGGATTCTTGGTTATGTTCTGATTATTGGTATGGTTGTTTTGTCTCGGTGTGGTGATGAGCACACTAGGAGGAGGTTCCGGTTCTGGTTCAGGCTCAGGTGTAGGTATTGAGTCGATTAATGAGCGAATGTAGGATTTTATCTCATCGAAGATCACCCATGGCATTTTGGAGCACACTCATTTGATCTTTGGTACGGTTAATGAGGGGATTATGGAGATTTTGGATGAGTGTATGGGCGCATTTCGTACTCAGGTTATGGCTATTGTTGGAGCTTGCACTCTTTCCTTCTGTGAGTTCTGTGCTTATGGAGCTCCTGATTTCTTTGGGGAGAAGGACCCCATTGCCAATAGGAGATATTTAGCGTATATGACTAACACTTTTAGGATGAGCTTCTGCCCCATGGGGTCAAAGGTTAGATTTGCCTCCTGTCTTCTAAAAGACCGTGCTAGAGATTGGTGGGTGGAGGTAGACTTCGCTTTGGGAGGCGAAGCCCTGGAGATGATGGTTTGAGATGAATTTATGACCCGGTTTAGGGCTGAGTTTGCACCAGCTACAGGGGTGCAACAATTGGCAAGGGAGTTTTAGGATCTTTGCCAGATGACTGAGACTGTGGTAGAGATCATTGCCAAGATCCGGGAGAGAGCTTTGTTGGTTCCGCAGTATGTAGCGGACGAGAAGATGAAGAAGGTAAGGTGTCATGATATGTCGAGGAAAGACATCAAAGATTTTGTGAGTTTTTCAGGGTGCGAGACCCTGGATTATATGATTGCTAGAGATCGAGAGCGTGAGATTGATTTATAGCACCTCGGGAAGAGGAAGCCAAAGCAAAATTGGATTTTAGTGGGCCATGTGAAGAGGCACAAGACTCAGGATTCACATTTGAGTGGCCATCAGGGTCGGGGCCATTGTGCCATGTTTGGGAGGACCCATGAGGGAGGATGTAGGGAGATAGGCCGAGGATGTTTCACTTGTGGTCAGATGGGTTATTTCAGTAGGGATTTCCCCCATGGATCATCTCTGATGTGTTTTCACTGCAACCAGGTGGGCCACAAGAAGGTCGACAATCCAATATTGAGGGGTGGAGCAGTAAGTGAACCTACTCTGGTTACTTTGAGGATCGCTGGCAGTCGTGAGGGCAGGGTATGAGCCTCAACAACGAAGAGTCGAACATTTTAGTGTCAGTCAGTGGGTGCCAAAGTTTCATCATATGTTATGATGGATATATGATCTTTTGCTTTGTTCATGCTCATTATCAATATTTATTTTCTTGCCTTGGAATCTTGTATTGGTATGGGTCAGTATTATCTGCTTCAGTTCTCTGTTATCGCCTGAGTTATATCCTCCAGAATTTTCATATGCCATTCTTGCATGCCAATAATCTTTAGATGGTCGTATCTTGGTGAGAGAGTTTCAGTTGTTCGGTTGTTGTTCTGGTCCCTTGATGGGGTCAGTTCAGGGGGATTGTTTGGAAGATCTATAGCTAAATCAGCAGGAGTAGTTCATTAGCGGAGTCAGAGTTCAGAAGTGCTAGTAAGTGTTCTGGTAGGATCGGTCACTGTCTATGGAAGGAACTTTGGGTCCAAATCACTCACGTTTCTAAGGAAGGAGTGGTAACAAGAAGATGAAGGTGGCAGTAGCATGGGTTGTTTGGTCATTGGATATGCCAAGGGGCTTTTCATAATCGTGAAGGTGAAGATGGTTAGAATTTAGAGATACTTCTGAGGATGGGAAGTTGGAGTGAAGATATGCCAGTTCAAATCAATGGATATAGTCTTTGTCACCAGCATAAAGGACTTAAGTATTTGGAGTGTATCATTGGAAGTGATTGGGGCTTGCTGAGATTTCGGGGACTATTCATCTGGATTTTAGGAGTTGTAAGACCATTGAGATTGGATAGTAATGGAACGTTGGCATTTGTGAGCTTAGGTTGTCGACAGTTTGAATCATAAGGTTGAGAATTGGATTGGAAATCCATCAAATCTAATGGATTGGAAGGACGCAGTCGAGCCCAAGTGGGGGATAATCGTTGGTCTAAAGGATTGCATAGGGAGGGATATTCGGGTTTCATTGCATATTTGTAGTGACGCATGGCAGGTATGTGGATGGATCCAGATCAAGGGTGGTGTTAGCGCCTCGCAACCTATTCTTGTCTGATTAAGGATCTGGGGTTCTAAGCATGACCCGAACACCTGATTGGGATATAGTCAAATGCCGATTCGACTTAGGATGATCGGGGTTGATATGGTATAGGTGTGTTAAGGCCGTGGGTAGTAACCATGGAAGGTTTTATGTGTCGTAAGACTGTGGGGTGGTCGTAGCATTCACTGGATTGGTAAATAGTTTAGGAGTGTTGTAAGTCTGCAGTGGGATCGTAGTATTCACCATATTGAGATAGACCATCGTTGGGATGTTCATTGGTATAAAGGAGGGTCAGTTTGCGCCATGGGTAAGGTGGACTATATTGTTGGAGTGCATCTCTCTGTTATAGGAAGAGTAGCATTCGGGTCCGGGGCAAGCTTAGGGCTGTGTAGCTCTCAATGGGGTGAGACCTGTGGGAATGGCCCGTTCGTTGGTATAGACTAGGTGGGACCTGCAGGTGAGGCCCGCATGATTATGGCAGTAATGGTGAGACTTGCTAGAGACCGGTTGGGTCAAGGTTTTGGATCTTGATTTTAGTGGGATGATTATGTGGTCGGTGAGTGGAAAAGGGTGATGCATAGGCTAGGGTAGACTTATAATTTGGACTCTTAGAAATCTGGTAGTTGGACCAGGTGTGGGACTGGTAGTCTCAACGGTAGGTTGGAGATTTTTATATCCTAGTTTAGTGAATGGATGCCGTGAATCAGAAGATTTTAGGTTAAAGGAAAGTGTAAATCCTTGGATCTCAGGTTTTAAGTTATGTACCAAGTTGGCTTTTAGTTAAGACTTACGTTGGGAATGTTAAGAGTATATGCACAAGATCTTTTTACAACAATATATGAATTAAGGAAGTTGTATGCCAAGGGCATCAACAGAAGAGTTTATGGTCAAAAGGAATCTTTTTAGTTAGGATGGTATAAAAGGTCCTCGTGATTGTGATTTCAGATGGTTCTACATGTGTGTAGGTCTAGCAAGTTATGGGACTTCAGAATTATGGTGGTAGCATTTCGTTTCGGAAGTTAAGGAATCAGTGACTTGTTCAGCCCTAGAATGTTTAACTCCCAAATTGTATCTTGTTGGTCATTGTGTTCATGGATTCATTAACGTCAGGATGGGTCTTTTACTTAAAGGATTATCTAAGCTTTCTACCAAGTGAGAAGTTTTGGTAGCAAGGATCAGTTAGTGATTTTGTTTTTAGCGGAAACAACAAGATAATCAAGGAATGGAAATGATTAGTCGGAATACGAAGTGGAATTGTAATGTCAGTGTTTCACCATGGGTTGTCTGTCGGGGGGGGGGGGGGGGTCATACATGGTCTAGAGTTTCGGATATCAAGTAGAATAGTAATGGTTACTCTTCAGGGGTAGTGGAAGAAGTGTTCGAGTTGTCCATTGTAGCTATAGTAAGGAGTGATTTCGAGGACGAAATCTAATTTAAGTGGGGGAGAATTGTAACATCTGTTTTCTTGGCTGAATCGAATTAGAGTTTCGGAGGGTCAAAAGGTTGGATTTTGGTGAAAAAGGGGTCCTCACGACGTGAGGCATGGAGGCTCACGATATGAGGAGGGCCGCATGAGGATTCTATCCGGGACTGAGATCACGACGTGAGCAATAAGAGCTCACGACGTGAGGATTGCTGCAGCCCAAGCCCACAAAGTTTTAGGGTTTCCCACTTATTTAAGCCCCATTAACTTGGTTTTAGGGTTCATTTCTCAGCCTCCACCTTCCCCTAAATCAGAAAAACCCTAACCTTAATCCATCTTGGTGATTTTGGATCCATTTTAGTGTTTTGGTGTCTAGAAGAAGAAGAAGAAGAAGAAGAGGTTCTAGAGTGTTGGTTCAATAAAGAGGCTTAATCATCATCATCATCAACATCATCATCATCATCTTGTGCACATTTTGGACCATTGTAAATGTCCAAGATCCAATCTTTCCGAGCTCTAATTTCTAGATCTAAGTTCTAAGCTCCTTTTTCCATGTTTATGTTGGATTGCATGCCTGGGATCCATAAAGTTGGCAACTTTATGGATGAATGCGTGAGTCATTCCCTATGATATAGTCTTATGGATCTGAAGTGTGGTTATAATTTATGAATATTGTTCGAGTTTGGGGCCGTTTCTTGTCATTTTGACCTAAGATGGGTTTATGATATGCTTGGGGCTTGCATGTCCATTAGGTAATCATTTTTATTGGCCTTTAGAGTCCTTTTTAGCTTCTGTAAGAAGTAGGATTGAAGGATTAATGGATTAGGGACTTAAAAGTTGGGGTTTTAGCCTCAGAAAGTTCTCACGATGTGGGGCACAAGGTCTCACGAAATGAGAAGCATTTGGTCCCGTTTCTGGTCATCTCCTTAGGGCTCATGATGTAAGAAAGGCTTCTCACGACGTGAGGGCAACCCCATTGACTTTCTTGTGGATTAGTTGACCATGTTGAGTCATGATGGTTCGGGATTTGATTGAGTGAGCTCTCACAACCAGACCAAGGCTGGTCACAATGTGAGATGTGGTTTTTGGGCTTTTAGGCCTTATTGGGCCCTAGTTTTCTCTATGTGGGATTTTTTGGTGCTTGGGCCCATTTGGAGCTATGGGTATCTTTTAGGAGTTTGGGCCTCATTGGATTAGGCCCAAGATGGGTTTTGTGCCAATTAGGAAGTTGGGTCATAATGAGCTTTTGATGCTTTTGGCAAACCTTAGATTTTGGACCAAGTGAGGAAAGGGTAAAATAGAATTTTACCCTGAGTGTTGAACAATCGGACTTGTATCCTAGCTATAGGTTGTGGACCAATTATTAATTTGGTATTATTTGTTGGTGCTAGCGTGCGGGGATTTTTCAGATTGGTAGTCCGAGCTTTTATCTAAGATATTCGGCAGTTTAGGTGAATTTCCTCACATTAGTTTAGCGGGTCGAAGGCACCAATGTCAGCCCATGGTTTATTATGTTAGTATGCTACTTTCTGCATGAATCTTGCATGTATTATGTGCTTGTATGTTTACCAAGCGAGGCCCGATGCGAGGCGGGTCTCAATGACCATTATGTATGCTATGTATCTTTTTGCTTATTGCATGTGGTATGTGCTATGTGTTTTATGTATATCGGGCGGGGCACGATGACCGACAGATCTGTATACTGAACAGGGCTCAATATCGGGTGGGACTTGATGTCGAGCGGTGCCTGATGCCGAGCATGGCTTGATGCCAAGCAGGGAGGACTATATGTTTGATATGTATGGTAGTGGTAGGCGTGAAATGGACCCGATATCCGGTTGAAATAGACCGAAGGGGATTGCAAGCACCCAAATATTCTTGGTATTGTGTATGGTATGTGGTATTCTAGGGAACTACCCAATATCAAATAGGGCCCAACTTACACACATTCTCCTAATGCAACTACCCACTATTAAAAATCTTCACTTGAGAGTGTCACGGTAAAGAACTTTAGTCATTGTTCCTAGCTTACACACATTCTCCTAATGCAACTACCCAATAACAAACATGACCTATCCTCCATAAGTCTAACTTTATCCCTAGGCTAGACTACGGTGCCTGTAACCCACTTCTAATACCAACTTTATTATTAGGTGACACTAACCTATCTTTAGTGGATATATTACATACACAGTGTTAGGTATTATTATTCGTTTTTCTTCTCAACAATGCTACTTCTAATATTATTATATAGTATTATTTATTTATCCTAACATAAAATAGAACCATATGTTGTTCACACATAGCATATAATTTACATACAACTTCCAAAAAATAATTAATACTTTTATGACATCATGTTTATGAAAGGGACTATGCACTCACTTGATAAAATTGGTGACTGATAATTTCAGCAGCGCTTTACTTCGCATGTCCAAAGAGACCTAGATGTATAAAACACTTAGTCTTATTCTAGTTCCATAATCTTAGCGACTATTTATTGATAGTCAAGATTCCTCAATAATCCCCAATATCTACATATAGATTTATCAAGTAAGGAATAATCAGCTAGCATCATATCAGAGGTAGGGTTTGTTTCGTATATAGAATATACTGTTTGGAAATCCCACTTTAAACACCTCACTAAATCAAACCTAGACATTACTCCCGTAAGTAGATCAATGTTTATAATGACTTGGAATTACTGATAAATCTTAATTATAGGCTCATGATAACGACTACGACTATATTTAAAAGTTACACTTAAATAAAATAAGTTTAGCTTAACTTACATAGTAATCTAGCGAAAACCAGGAATTATGTGGGCAGAACTCTGAACCGGGGGATTCTATTCACCGGCTATATGACACCGTAGTTGTTCCCCGAAGTATTCAAAAACTCGGGAGTAAAAGGGACTAAGGGTGGAATGTGTTCCAGAGAGAATTTGGGAGAATGGTGTGAGGAAATAGTTGTATTTAGAATGTTTATATAGGCTAAATTGGAGTGTCGCCGCTCATCTGGTCGGAAGAGGGTGACGTGTCACTTTCTGTGTGGAGCCACATGTCGCATTCTGGGTGGAGTGCCAGTGCAAGTGCGCATGAAGAATTTCTGTTTCTAAGAGTATTCATATCTTCTTCATAAGAGCTCCGTTTTCGATGGGTTTTATATCCACGTGTAGTTATCGACGAGATCTACAACTTTCATTTAGACTACATTGGTTAATTATGATTTTATTTTTAAAGTTATATTTTTAACAGACTTAGACTATTAAATTTCGTTAAAAATTCACAACTCTCCTATTTGACGTTTGTTAGTGACTGTTTTTATATTGTCAGGTTCCTATTAACGAGATCTTCGATTCATGTTTAGATTGTTTCGGCTAACAATCAAACGATCTAAAATTCGATACCAGTGTTGCATACTGTTACGCTGGAACTTAGAAAAATCATAACTTCCACTTACGTAGTCATATTTGGAAGTTTCTCTATATGCATGCTCTTGGTTTAACGACTGCTATGCTTTTGTTTTAGTAACTTTGACTAATAAGCAACCTATCTCCGATTTACTATTTACGATACACTGATTGATCGTGAAAACTTCGGAAGTCCATGACTTCTGGATATAAAGTTGGATTAAAGTGTGTTTTATGTACGAGATTCATATCATAACTCCTATATTTTCCGCCAATATTATTTGTCCTAAATAATCTTCTATCGAGATTGTCATTTCATAGTTTATCGATAAATTACTAAAATTGCTTTCTAATAGGTCGTCTGCAACGCACACGACTAATAAGATTCGTAATTAAGGATTTAAATTATGATTATTGTCTATTTTGTCTAGCCCGAAGATGCGGGCGTTACATCAGCCGAAGGAAAGACACAAGCCAGGCTGGTGGATGTGTCTTTCAGAGCATGTTTCTTATTAACCAATCATAAAAATTTTGTCCTTAGAGAACTGAATAAATGACTGATTTTCAATAAGGGAAGGCATAAAATGATCAGCATTGGAAATATTTCACTTGGTTTATCTTGAAACTAGACTGTTTTTTAAACTTGAAATCTTTTGGAAATCTAATGAGTTTATAACATGTTTCCATAGTATGATCTTTAAGGCTGTAGTGTTTACAAACTAGGTTTGACACATTGCCAAATTTTTTCTTTTGATCAGTACCTTTAAAAAAAGGCAAAATAATTACTATTGCTACTACTCAAATCGATGAGGAATGTTCTTTTATAGGACTTTTCACTATGTATATGAGACAAAGTAGTTTTAGCATTCCATAAAGCATCTTGTATCAAAACATTACATGTGATTTAACTATAAGCAGTAGCGAGTCTAGAATGTAAAACCACATGTTCACTACTTAATTGAAACTGATAGGACATGAAAAAAAAAATCAAAAAATATTAGCTGCGGGTTCGGATCATTAATATAAGCAAAAAAAGATTTAAAGTTCTTACAATTGTACCCAACGAGTTCTTATATCTTGATATATTTTCACAATTGTATTATTTCTATTACTTCCTAAAACTTTTTTTTTTCAATATATGACACAAAATTATCACTTAAAAAACTTACCACCCATTTTATATACATCAGTATTTACCAACTTCATTACTGAAAATGCATGTTCCATACTCGTTTTTGTAATGGGTAAGATCAAAGTAAGTTTCAATATGAGATAAACCTTAGGATATATTATATTCTTTCGTTATTCGACCATCATTTTGGCAAGTTCCATTGTTTTACAACTTATCAAATCGTTCATCGTCTCACACATCTTTAATGTAATTTTTAAGTTCAATTTCAAGAACTTGAAGATCATATTGTGTTGCAAACTCTTAGCGATAAAGTGTAGCAATTTCCGTTAGTTTATCCAAATCAAAGGCTTTAAAAGATCCATGTGGTATGCAAAATAGTAATTTCATGTTGACTTCTTTAAAGCGATGGTTAAGCTTTTGAAGTTTCATATCAATCACCACCTTAAATATATCAACATGATAATGGTGCAAGTTGTTAACATGAAAATAAAAAGAATCTTTAATATGCTATTGACAAAACACAATAAATAAATAAAGTTGGTAATATCACACATTACTAACATGTGAACCTCTTCGACGACTGATTCCATCATAATATGCATCTTCCATATCAATGATTTCAACATCGTATTTATCACAAAACAATGTAACATTACCTAAAAGTAGTCCCCACTATCAGATTTGAATAGATAAAAACATAAGAAGAAGGTAGCATTCTCTTTTATATTATATTCAAACCAATATTTGTTGTCATCAAACCAAGATATATTGAATCTTCGTTGTTTACCTCCATAAGCACGTTGTGGATACTTTGAGTTTTGAGGTTGGAAATGACCTTTTTTCAAGTATGTCTTTCTAATTTAATCTCTTTGATTTACATGATTAAATTCCATACCCGGTTGCTCTGTTGGATTAACAGGTTGTGAACTTAAATCAACTTTCATATGCTTATGTTGTTCATTATCTTCTTCAACTATTTTTTATCATTATTTTTACAAAAATTTGGATAAGGACATCCTTAATTTGAATTTATGAAACAAACAAAAATCAAATAATCAAAAAAATGAACAAAAATTAAATAATCAATTCACATTAAAAGTTATAAACAATAAAAAAAACATATAGTAAAATAACGAAACAATAAAAAAATGGAAAAAATCACTTTTAACATTCAATATTGACAAAATTTTGTCATTTGAGAATTAAAAACACAAAATTGAAGGATCTTTTCTGGCTTTCGATTTCCGGCCATATTCCTACTAGCAATGGCACTAGTCGTTTACATATTTATGCTTCGTCTCTTAAGAGTGGTTTCCATAGGTGGTAATCGGAAGAATGAAGTGTGGAAATGGAGGCTTGTGAATCACCAAATACGAATTAAAGATCCTCATAAAAAAGGAAATGGGAATGATCTTATGAACCAAAATTACAAAAAAGTTGATGAGTTATTAGTTAACATTTTTGTCACCAATTTCCAAGAATCCATGTCAGTAAATGGTTTATGGAAGCTTTGTGAGTGTCATGGTACTGTATCAGATGTCTATATTACCCAGAATTTATCAAAAATTGGTAATAGAATTGCTTTTGTTACGTTCTTGAAGAATAAAGACTTTAATCTTGTAGTTGAAGGCTTGAATAGAATTTGGATCGGAAATTATCATTTGTATGCATCGAGGTCACGTTTTAATTGTTGGATAAGGCGGCTAAGTACATAACTATTTCTGTTATGTACTTGACCCGGTTTGGCATGGTTCATTTGGGTTGCATGGCGTCATGCATTTGGATAGACTAAAATTAGAGAAATAACACTTAAGGTTTATTAATATATTATAAGTTCTAATATATTAATTGTATTATTTAATTAGTATTGATCAAGAATTAATTTGGAATTAATTAAGTGATCAAAAGGTGACTAATTAAATATATGAGTTGATTGTGTAAATCATCGATACTTGTATAGTGGGCTAATTGCTCCATGAATTATCAAGTTGGGCTAAAACCCATAGGATGCTCCATGGTGTTTGTTGAACCCATGGGTGATGGAAATGAATAGTCATGACAATTAGGATTTACATGGTGTAACCCTAATTGTAACACACTATATAAGGATCCTTATGTTCACCAAAATCAGTACTTAAGTAAGAAAGAAGAGGGGTAGCCGATTTCAAGTAGTGTGACATTTCTCTCAAGTTTATTCCAATAGCATTTGGTGCTGTGTGAGACATTTGAGGCATCACACTTGGGGTTCTAGGCTCACAAGGTTTTCAAGGAATCCAAAATACTGCAAGGTATGTTTTCTAGCTTACTTTTATGTTTAAAAGTTCTACATGTATGCTAGATAGGATTATGAACCTTGGAAAAACAATTTTGCACGTATCTTAGTCAAACATATATCCAAGGTTTCTAGGGTTGCATGAACACCTTAGGAGTGTTAAAATGCTCAAAACCCTACAGTGGTATTAGAGCCTAGGCTTGTTTGTTTGATACATGATGCAAAATAGCTAAAAAAATTGAAATTCTTGTTGTCTGCACAGGGACTCGCCGAGTCCATGGGGGGGGGGGACTCGACGAGTCTAAGCGTATGTTCAACCAACTCGGCGAGTCAGTTCTTGCACTCGATGAGTTGGCCAGGCAGAGTGCAAATTTTCGATTTTTGCTGCTGGAAATGGACTAGAAACATTACCCTATACTGTTTTGGTGTTTTAAAACTTGTTTTATATGGTGTAATGTTTGTTCCAATCCGTTTACAATGGCTAATATAAAAATTCCATGTTTATATGTGTTCATATGTTCTTTAAATTTTGATATGAATATTCATGTTCTTATGAGTTCTTGCAAGATCATAGGAATTATGTGCTATTGATTGGTAGTTAATTCATGATCATGGTGTGTTTTAATGGAGTCCATAACTTGTCCTCAAGTTATGGATAACCAAAAGTCACTTTGTAATAAATCCATTAAAAGAACACATAAGTTACAAAAAATGAAGAGTCTTCATTTTTGATAAATAATAACTCATAAGTTATGAATTGAAAAGTTTTGTAAAGTTTCAAAACTTGCCCTCATGTTTTGGAACATGTAAAGTCATCTTGTAAACTTTAGTTCCAACCTCTAGAATTTTAAAAGTTAAAATTCAACCTTTGTACTTATATATATATATATATATATATATATATATATATATATATATATATATATATATATATATATATATATATATATATATATAAGATCAAGTCGTTTTATCGTTAGTAGGCCTCATTCATGAAGTCGGTATATAAGGGGGTATAAGGTTGTTTTCTATAAAATGACAGCTTAATGGGTGACCATTCTCACCCACCGCTTCCTTGACTGGTGGAGGGTCGTTAGCCGAACGGGTAGGAAAATGACTTAAAAAATTCTCATTAAAAGTATAATGATTATTATAAAGTAACTAAATATTTTTATAAATTCTCAATCTTAGTTACTTGAGGAAAAAATGTGAATAAGGTGCTAACCCATGAAATTACACTTTCCACTTTGATTGAGTCGTTAGTGGAGCATGTGTTGTTAACCGGAACACTAACTTGGACTTAACAAGGTGGGCAAAGGGTGACATAAGGTTTTTCATAGGTCGGTGGAGCGCGTGTGGCTAACTGGCACATCGATTGAGTGAAAAACATTAAGGGTACCAAGTAATTTGCATGGTTACTTCACACTTTGTTTTCTGATCCTCGACATCCCAGTCACAAAACCTGAAGGGCACACTCGAGATTGAAACATGCCATTGAAAAGTTCAGTGAATCTCAAAAGAATCTACGAGTTTCTAAAAACTAATTAAAAACCTAATAATTTATATTTCGTTTTTCATGGTGGAAATTGGTGAATCATCATTCACCTACCTTTCAAATATGTTATAGCTTAGATTACGACATCCCTCTTCTAAGTTACAATATATTGTGATTGGATCCTAGCCTTAATATTACATCTGGGTGTTTTATTAAGGACTATCTTTATCTAATCTAAACTTGCTTTTATTCTTTCAAATGTCAATCAACAATGTTGCTTCTGGCTCAAACCCTACTGGCTCCTTCTCTCTCATGAACCTTTGTGGGAGAGTCATCTTTGATGGACCCGACTTTATGGATTGGATCAAGAACATCAGGATGGTCACTCGATATGAGGACAAGGAATATGTCCTCGACAAGGAGCTTAAGGTACCCGAGCCATCTGCTTCTCCTGAGGAGGCTGTTGAATATGAGGCACATGAAAGAGATGCTACCAAAGTGGCATGCATCATGTTGGCCACTATGACAGCCGAGCTCCAAAAGTCCTATGAGGACTACTATCCTTTTGAGATGCACCAAGATCTGATGGACCGCTACCATTAGAGAGCTCGTCAAGAGTGATATGAAATCATCTCGTTCTTGATAACAATCTGCATGAAGGATGGTGAACCCATCACAGGCCATATGCAAAAAATGCAATGGTATGTGGACCGTTTGCTGAAGCTAAATGTGAACTTCCCTGAGGAGTTAGCAATAGATATCATTTTGCACTCTTTACTATCGTGTTATGATCTATTCCGCATGACATACCACATGAACAAGGAGGAAGTTACACTCAGCAAACTTCAAGGACTCCTAAAGACCGCTGAAACATGTCTTAAAGGTAAGTCGGTTGTTACAACTCCTACTCCTACTCCCACTCCAAGCTCCGCCCTTGTCCTGGCAATCAGGAAAGGTAGAGGGAAAAAGAGGAAGAACCCTTCAAAGTGTACCAAGGGTAAGACCCTTGATGGCTCCTCTTCAAGTGGAACCAAGAAAGGTTTCGTCACCCCTTCTTCTGCCCCGAAAGAGGTTGAATGCTTCTATTGCCATGAAAAGTCGCATTGGAAGCGGAACTACCCAAAGTACCAGCAAGATATTAAGGATGGGAAAGTGAAACCCACCCATGCAGGTATTTACACAATATTGTCTAATAACTCACCCTATTCTAACTCTTGGGTCCTTGATACAAGATGCGGAATTAACATATGTTCTGATTTGCTGGGACTAAGAAGAAATGAGAATGTGGAGCATGGAAAGATAAACTTGATCATGGGGAATAGGAAAGCTTCACCTGTCACCAAGATTGGAGTTTATTCTTTGTTTCTAAGTAGTGGGTTTACATTAGATTTAAATAAATGTTGTTACTTTCCTTAAATGGCAAGAAATATTATTTCCTTTCATTATTTGTACAAACAAGGGTTTACCTTTTCTTTTGGTAATGAAGTTGGTGGAATAAATGCTTTCTTAAATAATGTACTTTATTTTAAAGCATTACCTTGTGATGGTGTGTATGAAGCTGTGTCTGTTGTTGATAACCTAGGAAATAATGTATTGTGTATTGATTCTTCTAATAATAATAACTTGGATAAAGCATCATTATGGCATTGTCGTCTTGGAAATGTAAGAAAGAAACGCACAGGACAACTCCAAAAGGATAGAGTCATGGAGTCATTTGACCTAAAGTCAGATGATAGTTGTGAATCATGCTTACTTGGAAAAATGACAAAGTCACCCTCTACTGGTTCTTGTGCAAAGGGTGAAGGTTTGTTGGATCTAGTGCACACAAATGTGTGTGGACCCTTCAAAACTACCACAAGGGATGCTAATCGTCATTATGTGACTTTTATAGATGATTATAGTAGATATGGTTATGTCTACTTAATCAAGCATAAGTCAGAGACTTTTGAAAGGTTTAAAGAGTTTAAACAAGAAGTCGAGAATCAATTGAGCAGGAACATTAAGATGCTTTGACCTGATTGTGGTGGTGAGTATCTTAGTACAGAGTTCCTCGACTATCTTAAGGAATGTGGGATTGTCTCACAATTGACATCTCCCAGGACACCACAGTTGAATGGTGTGGCTGAGAGGCGTAATCGAACCTTTTCGGATATGGTTTTTTCCATAATGAGTCGAGCTTCGCTACCAATCTCATTCTGGGGGTATTCCATAGAGACTGTCGCCCATATCCTTAATCTAGTCCCTACAAAGAAAGTTGCCAAAACTCCTCATGAGATGTGGACTGGGAAAGTTCCTAATCTAGACCACATCAAGATTTTGGGTTGCGAGGCTTTCGTGAGGCGTGAGACTCTCGATAAGCTCGAACCTCAAAGTGAGAGGTGTATTTTCATCGGCTACCCACAGAAATCCTTTGGTTACCTCTTCTACAGGCCCAGTGAGAATGTGGTCTTTGTAGCAAGGAGGGGTGTCTTGAGAGAGAGAGAGAGAGAGAGAGAGAGAGAGAGAGTTCATAAGCAAAGGAAACAGTGGGAGGGAAATTGACCTTGAAGAAATTCAAGAGTCAAGTGGTGAAAGAACTTCAAACCCTAGCAGTCAACCAGAGGAGGAAACTCATGTTGATCCAATTGATGAGTCTGTACCTCTGAGGCGTTTTACAAGAGTTAGGAATGCACCTGCGCACTACTATGGTTTCCATATTACTGTGGAAGGTGGGACACTTATTAGTGATGGGACACTGGTAAGTCTGTATGAACCTAACAGCTATGCGGAAGCCATGGCAGGGCCCGAGTCTGCTAAATGGAAAGAAGCAATGAACAGCGAGATATAGTCCATGTATGATAATCAAGTTTGGAACTTGGTTAACAATGTAACAGGTCGTAAGATAGTTGGGTGCAAATGGATCTTCATGAAGAAGACCGACATGGATGGTAATGTACACACGTATAAGGCGCGACTGGTTGCAACGGGCTTTTCTCAAACTCCAGGAGTTGATTATGATGAGACCTTTTCACCAGTAGCAAAGACTAAGTCCATTCGGGTCCTGTTAGCCATTGTTGCATTTCATGATTATGAAATATGGCAAATGGATGTCAAAACCGCCTTCCTTAATGGAAGTTTGGCTGAAGATGTTTACATGTGTCAACCAGAGGGTTTTGTCAGTACAGAATACCCTAATAGAGTGTGTAATCTTAAGAAATCCATCTAATGATTGAAACAAGCACCTCATAGATGGAATCTTTGTTTCGATGAGAAATTCAAAGAGTTTGGTTTTTCGAGGAATGAAGATGAATCTTGTGTATATGTCAAGCCTAGTGGGAGTATAGTTAGCTTTTTGGTACTGTATGTGGATGACATACTACTCATAGGAAATGACATCTCAACTCTACAAGAAGTTAAGTCCTGGCTTGGGAAGTGTTTCGCTATGAAAGACCTAGGAGAAGTTGCCTATATTCTATGGATAAGGATTCTGAGAGAACGGAGTAAAAGACTAATCGGACTTAGTCAAAGTACCTACTTGGATAAGGTGCTGATGAGGTTCATCATGCAAGATTCCAAGAAAGGAGAGTTACCTATCCAGAGTAACGCTAGATTGAGTAAGACTCAGAGCCTGAGTACCGAGGCTGAGATAGCATAAATGAGTCGAGTACCTTATGCTTCCGCTGTAGGCTCGATCATGTATGCTATGACTTGTACTCGTCTTGATGTAGCCTTTTCTTCGAGCATGGTCAACAGATATCAGGGGAATCCTGGCAAGGCTCGCTAGACCGCGGAAAAGAATATCCTCAAGTACCTACGGAGGACTAAGGATTGGGTCCTAACCCTCGGTGGGAGTGATGACTTGAGAGTTGTAGGGTATAGTGATACTAGCTTCCAGAATGATACAGATAATTTCCGCTCTCTGTCAGGCTGGTTCTTTACGTTAAACGGAGGAACAATCACTTGGAAAATTTCCAATTAAGAAGGAGACAGTGACTGATTCAACTTGCGAATTAGAGTATATAGTGGCAAGTGAGGCAGCAAAGGAGGCAATATGGCTGAAGAAATTCATTGGAGACCTTGGAGTTGGACCAGCTATAAAGGAGCCTATGGAAATTTTTTGTGATAGTGAAAGTGCAGTTGCCTTAGCAAAAGAACCAAGGGATCATGGGAGATCCAGACACATCGACAGAAAATACCATTTCATCAGATACCAAATAGAAGAAGGACTCCTCGTGGCAAAGAGGGTATCATCGGATGAGAACCCAGTAGATCCCCTCACGAAGGGACTGGGTAGGGTTAAGCATCTCCAGCATGCGAGGCGCATAGGGTTGAAGGATGATATTAGTTTTAGTAATTAGATAGCTCTGAAATTTGTAAAGTGTAATTGAAATTTGATGATGAATAAAAGTTGTGTTTATTTATGAGTAAAGTGTTGCTATGTTTTGTCAATCATTTACTATTATTTCTTTTGCATGTTTTGACTTCCAGAATATTTATGTTATATATTACATATTATTCAAATTCTCCACAGTTGGTCATATGTTGGAAGTAGGTATGAATTCAGACTGTCATGGGTTGGCTTGTAAAGGTCTAAGATGTTGGACATAGCTATAACACTCATGAGTGCATATAAGTTCTGAGTATTGGATTCAACCCACGCTCACTGGTATCATTTCATGGAATTTATCTCGAGTGATCGTGAGACGTTAATATCATATAAGTCTTCAAACCTAGATATATGACTTGTTGCCTATGAGTTGGTTATACATTGATTTTACAAAAACACATTGGTAACTCGATGTTATAAAACGTGCTTTTATGTGTGATTCAACAAGTAGTAGATCAAGCATATGAGTCGAAGTTTATCTATTCCTTCTTTGATTAAAAGCGATATCTGGGCCCCTCGATGATTTTTTTTGACCTATGTATCGGGCCCGGTCAGAACTAAATTGATGTGTTCGAATAAGTTCTTTGTCAAAAAAAATCAAAAAGCGAGAAACAAACTGTTGGATAATAAGTAAGACATTGTTCCATATATTTGTTCGACAGATATCTAGAACAAAGGATTATATGATCACTTATCTTAAATGGCGTATCATCATCATCTCAGTTCCACAAGAACTTGAAAGAGCTACGATTGCTAATCGATTCCTAAAGTCATACTTGCAGTTATAGTTATTAGACTTATCCATGTGGGAGACTGTTGGATAAGGTGTCTAAGTCCATAACTATTTCTAGTATGTACTTGACCCGGTTTGGCATGGTCCATTTGGGTTGCATGGCATCATGCATCTGGATAGACGAAAATGAGAGAAATAACACTTAAGGTTTATTACCATATTATAAGTTCTATTATATTAATAGTATTATTTAATTATTATTGATCAAAAATTAATTTGGAATTAATTAAGTGATCAAAAAGGTGACTAATTAAATATATGGGTTGATTGTGTAAATCATCGATACTTGTATAGTGGGCTAATTTCTCTATGAATTATCAAGTTGGGCTGAAACCCATAGGATGCTCCATGGATGCTCCATGGTGTTTGTTGAACCCATGGGTCATGGAAATGAATAGTCATGACAATTAGGGTTTACATGGTGTAACCCTAATTGTAACACATTATATAAGGATCCTTATGTTCACCAAAATCGGTACTTAAGTAAGAAAGAAGAGGGCTAGCCGATTTCAGTAGTGTGACATTTCTCTCAAGTTTATTCCAATAGCATTTGGTGTTGTGTGAGACATTTGAGGCATCACACTTGGGGTGCTAGGCTCACAATGTTTCCAAGGAATCCAAAATACTGCAAGGTATGTTTTCTAGCTTACTTTTATGTTCTAAAGTTCCCCATGTATGTTAGATAGGATTAAGAACCTTGGAAAAACAATTTTGCATGTATATTAGTCAAACATAGATCCAAGGTTTCTAGGGTTGCATGAACACCTTAGGAGTATTAGAATTCTCAAAACCCTACATTAATAGAGGCATTAATAAATATATTCAACATCAACAACAAGAAAGAAGGGAGTCTGCTGTTAATGCAATTGGAAAAGCTTCAGAAGTGAGATCATACTCATTAGCTGTTGTTGGACTCAATAATAAAGGTAAATAAGCTCATCCTTCTGGCCTAATTAATAAGAAAAACTATTGTTCACTTAAATGTAAGATGCAGATTCAAGATCATCTTGTGATACCTGATTCTACTTCTATTGCTTTGGGAAGTGTTAGAGATATTAGTAGTATTGAAAACTTGTATGCAATTTGTCATAAATAAGGTTCCACAACTTGAATATTTCCTATCTTGGGGGTGATTGTTTGTGGATAAAATTCAAGAAAAGGAACTCTTGTGTGAAATTCATACAGAATGAGATGAAGGCCAATTTTTCGAGAAATTAAAGCTTACAGATGAATTTTCTTTTAGATTCAAAAGTGATATGGATTAAAGTAATTAGGTTACTATTGCATGCATGGACTCCTTCGGCTTTCAAAAATGTTGCTTCAAATTGGGGGGAGGCATTATTTATTGATGATGACGAGGATGAACCCGGACGTATAGGTAGAGTTTCCATTAAAACTAAAAACATGAATAAATTGAAGTGTGTTAGGATCTATTATATGTTGTGTCAAATATGTAATTCCGAAATGGGCCTGTCCATGTTTGGTACTGTTATGTACTTTTGTCTATAGATACCGTGCATGTACCCTATTAGGGTTACGCCATTTTTGTATGCTCTTATAGAAAAGTTCCATCATTGTGAACTCTTCTAGATTTGTTTTAATCAAAGCATTAGGCACACGTTTGATCATTGTTTCTTGTCATTAATTTGTTTCTAAAATATAGAATCTATCGATCATTATTATTCTCACAATTGGTATCAGAGCATGAGATAGTGTAATTAATTCGGTATTTTTCTGTCGAGTAAAGGGTTTTATTAGGTTTTTTCGATATTCTCAGATCCGTTCTTGTTGTCTTAATCGTCTTAATCGATTGTAGAATCCAGATATAAATCTCTAGTTTTATCTCTTAAACTCGATTCACATTTTACACATTTGGTTCTATATTTGTTTCAGTGAAATCTTGATAACATTCCTAACAAAGATCCTCACTCTCTTTCGTTTAATCTCACAAGAAGTATTGGATCCATGACAAGGATTACAATTCTCTTTCCAGAAGATTATGAAGTTTGACTACTCCATTTTGAAGATTACGTTCTTGGAATCGAAGAACATGGTTCGACAATATGGCATGCAATGACACAGGAGATGTACACGGATACGGGTCCAGAAAAGAAATCAAGACTTTGGTAGATTACAATGCACTTATTATTGAACATAATGACGTTCCACGGGATGAGAAGAATAAGGTAATGAGCAATATAAAAACAATGAGAATTATTCGTTTTGCTCTTCCTCCAGACACTTTTCTTCTTGTTAGTGCATGTGATACTGCAAAAGGTATACGGGATAAGCGGAAGGAGTTGTATTCTGGAGATGCTGATTTAGAACACTCTTTGCAAACAATGCTCTTATCTTAGTTTGGATCATTCGTACAAAAACCTGAAGAGAAGCTAGATCAGATGTTCAATCGCTTCAACCATTTGTTAAGCAGAATGCTTAAATACAATCTTGAGTGATGTGTTATTGAACAAAAAGTCACGTTCATGAATGGAATTAGACCAGAATGGAAGGCTGTTGTTTCCACTGTTAAGGCACACAGAAAATTTAAAAGCTATTTGTTGGCCAAACTTGTGGGTATTCTGAGATTTCACGAAGATGAAGTTTCTAGGGAAGCGAAGCTTGTTTCCAGTGTTGCATCCTTGGCATTGGGTACGAAAGAAAAGAAGACAGCAGAAGAAGATTATGAATCTGACTTTTCAGATAGTGAAATCTCAAAAAAGGACAAGGATCTGATGGTGTCCAATCCCAAGAAGTTCTTTAAGAAGAATTTATCCCGTTACAGAAATAAGTTAAAACAGGGGAATTGAAGTTCAGAAAAACCAAGGGATGAGAGTTTCAAGAACTCTCAGAATAACGAAGAAAAGAAGGAAAAGAAGTTACTGGGTGACTTTGGCTATGATTGTAATTATTGTCATGGTAAGAATCACATTACCAAGGAATGCATGTTGGGGAAGCAGAATGAGAAAATGGAAAAGGAGAAAGACAAAGCATATTATGTTAAGAAGATAGAGGAACTCAGAAAGAAGAACATGTCAAATGCGAAGCCAACATGGATTGTACAAGAGGAAAGTGATGATGGGGAGTTGAAGTATGGTCCACAGATTCAGAGGACGATGAGGTGAGGAAACCTACCCATGGTGGGTGCTTTGTGGTGAAGTCATAAAAGCAAGATTTTGAAGGCAAGTGCTTGATGATTCAGAATGGTGTTTCGGAACCAAGAGGATATGCGAATGATGGTAGAAAAGCTTCGGAAAGCTGCTTTGCTACAAAGACAGTCTCAGAGCAGGTAAAAGAGTGAGAAAAAGTGGTTGATAAGGAACATTCTATTCTGAAATCTCTTAACATTCCTACTACCCGTTATGCTTCTAAATTATATGATTTAAGATATACTATTTCTAATTTTAGTGATAGCTTAAAAATAAATTGTCTTAGTAATTCTAATCTAAATGATCAATTTAATAGGGTAACATTTAAGAGTGAAGATAGAGGGTGAAGATTAGAGGCATTAGAAGTAGAGCTCACTATATCACGAGATGATATTATTTATCTGAAAAGAGATAGTATTGCACTTTTGAAATAGAGGAATATTTTTTGTTTGATTGCTAAACGTTTATATTTTAATATTACTCAGTTGCATATGGATTGTAAAATAGGGAAAGGTTTGCATCAAATGATTTTACCCTTTCTTGAATTGAAAGATGATGAAATCGATGCTAAATGCTATAAATGCGAGTCGACTGTTTCTTCAGATGACGTTTCTGATTCTTACAGGGTTGGACTTGAGAAAATAGAGTAATATATTCAGTCCAAAGAACATAAAAATATGTTGAAAGACATGTTAAATGAAACGGATAAAGAAGAAATCAAATTAACTTCTATGCAGAATTATGACTTGTTATGCAGGAAGTTGAATTCGGAAAATACTCTTGATTCTAAGAATATTTCTGAATTCGATGAAAGCGAAATGAGTGAAATATATGTAGAGGACGAAATTGATTATTCTGCTTTTGTACAAAATTGTGATGAACCAAACAAAAATAATTTCAGAAAACTTAATCGAATTTGTTCGAATTGTAGAAAATAATGGGTCAAATGTTTTGAAAGAAAAAATCAACAATTTTCCAAAAGTTCAAACCGAATCAAGTTTTTGTAAAGAAAGGAATGAACAAAAAGGATACATATGAATTAAGGTCCCTGGTTGATAATGATAATGCGAAAGGCTGTGATGAGTTCTTCTGGTCAAAGCTGATAGATAATGTGGATGAAAGAAAAAGTCTTTCGGAAATGAACTCTTGGAAAACAAAAGGAAAATACATTTCAGAACCATTGAATCGTGTGGAACTTTGTTACAGAAAAGCTGGACCAAGTGGGACAAAAGATGTTTCAAGTGAAACCTCCTTGAAATGGAATGAAACTCAAGTCAGAAAGGAAAAACCTAAATCTAACATTCAAATATATAGTGAAGAATTGATTGCAAACAAAAGATGGTAGAATTCTACATATAGGAAGAACTTAAAAGAAAGAAATCATTTTTGGAAGAAAATGAATGCCAATCAAAATTATGTCAGCATAGAATGATCTTCTAATCATAACATGAATTCATCTCAACTCCAGAAATGAAAATCAAGTTTTTCTTCTAATCAAATTTGTTCACAAAAGTCACGAATTTCGAAACCAATTGCCAAATCTCAAGATTTTATTAGTAAAAAAAATTGCTTCGGAACTAGAAATTACTCTCAAAGAGTACGAAGAAAAATTAGAAAAGGGGGGGAGAAGCATTTTCAAAAAGAATGGCTCTGAAATTCAAAGAATACATTCAACAAAAAGATAAATTTGCTGAAATTAATCTTTGTGACAAAAAGGTTGAAGTTTTGACAATGGAAAAGGGATGAATTGTACTTTTAAAAGAAAATCCTTTTGGGTGGACAAAACAAAAATATTTCATGTTCGATAGAAATCCTCACAAGGACCCAAGGTGGTTTGGGTTCCTAAAACTCTCTGAATTTTGCAGGTTATGCGTGATGAACAATATGATTCTAAATGGTACATTGATAGCGGTTGTTCTCGTCACATGACTGGAAGGAAAGAAGAGCTAAGAGAGTTTCGAACCTTAAAGGATGGCAGAAAAGTGAAGTTTGGAAACAACACCACTGGAGAGATAAAAGGATATGGAATGATAACAAATGGAAAATTATCAATTCGGAAGGCAGCATATCTTGAGGGCTTGCAACACAATACGATAAGTGTTTCGCAATTGGTTGTAGGTATAGGTCTAAAGGTATCTTTTGATGAAGAAGGTTTAGAAATCACAAAGAAGAAAACTAAAGCAGTTCTTTTGAACTCAAAACGAAAGGGATAGATGTATCCTCTGAATTTGAATCCGATCAAAGGGAAAGAATCTATTTTTTTGCTTATGAAATCATCTTTGGATGATAGTTGGCTTTCGCATAGAAGGCTTTCCTATCAGAACTTCAAGGATATTAACAAGCTAGTCATTGGTGATCTTTTTTTGGGGTCTACCTCTTCTGAAATTCAAAAAGGAACACTTATGTTCTTCTTGTGAGCTCGGAAAACAAAGCAGAAAGAGTCACTCATCTATCATAAATACCAAAATTATTGAGCCACTAGAACTATTGCATATAGATTTATGTGGTCTATCAGGCATCGAAAGTATTGGTGGTAACAAGTATATTTTAGTTATTGTTGATGATTTTTCTAGATTTACCTGTGTGTTCTTTCTTAGATAGGAATCTGATGCAACTCATAAACTGATAGATTTCATCAAGCAGGTTGAGCTTCAGTTATGAAGGACTGTTCGGAAAATTCGTAGTGAGAACGGTTTGGAATTCAAAAATCATGTGTTTGAAGAATTCTTAACCGAGAAACGAATTTCTCACAATTTCTCTTCGCCTTACACTCCACAACAGAATGGTGTGGTTGAAAGATGAAATCGCTCTCTTTGTGAAGCTGCAAGGACAATGCTGTCATTTGCGAATCTTCCCTTGTACTTTTGGGCCGATGCCATTGCCACTGCTTGTTTTACTCAGAACCGTTCTTACATCAATAAAACATTTCTGATTACTCCTTACGAAATTCTTAACAACCCGAAACCTAACGTTAAATTCTTTCATGTGTTTGTTTCTAGGTGCTTTATATTCAATTCCAAAGAGCATCAGAACAAATTCGACGTAAAATCTAACGAAGGAAATTTTCTAGGGTATTCCTTGACATCAAAGTCCTATAGGGTTCTGAACAAGAAGTCAAAGAGGATTGAGGAAACCCAGTACGTCACGTTTGATGACAATTATATGAAGAAATATCAAAAAGAAGATTGTCAATTAGAGGAGATTTTTCCATCAACAAATGCAAACACTATTCCTATCGTGAATTTATATGAGGAATTTCTAAATTTGTTTGATGAACCTGAAAAAAGCTATTTCCTCATAATCAAACACAAAACACAATCAAGAGAATGAATTGATCAAGATTCTCGATGAAGCTGCCAAGAATGCAGAGATTCCTCCTAAGCAACCATTTCAAAATGACCCTCAACCAAAATCTTCTGCTTCTCCATTCTAAGGGAGTGTTCCACTCAAAACATCAATTCCGATGATCCACTCTAGGGGAGAATTCAATTCCAAACGACGGGCCACATGCAAACTTCTAGGGGAGAATGAAAATAATGACTCAGATGTACAATCGAAATTTAAAGAAGTTTATGCTGAAATTAATCCTTCCTATGATCAAAACTATCATCCAATGTCTATATGGACCAGAGAGCATCCAAAATCTCAAGTGATCAGATACTCATCTTCAAGAGTTCTTACACGAGCTCAACAAAAAACGACACAAATTGCATTGTTTCCTACAATCACTACTAGAAAAACAGCCTTTTACAACGCTCATTGCGCGTCGTAAAACGCTCAGACGACGCGCAAATGCGCGTCAAGAAAGGCCCTGTCATAAAGAGAGACGACACACTTTTGCGTATCGTCTATAGATGATGTGCATTTATGACGCACATTTCTGACGCGCGGTTATGACATGCAATGCGTATCAAGGAAGGCCCTATCATAAAGGAATACGACACGCATTTGCGTGTTGTAACCTTACGACGCATGTGTTTATGACACGCAATGCGTATCATGGAAGCCCCTGTCAAGAAAGGCCATGTCATAAATGAAGATGACACACATTTTTGCATATCATAATTTTAAATGTTCTAAAAAAATATATTTATATATTTATTAATTTTTAAATTAAATTTGCATTTAATGTCTCATAATAGAAATAAAATATCATATACAAAAAATACAATCCATAGCATAAAATTTAATGTCATAGAATTCTATTTCTTACAATATTTAAATTTGCATCTAATCTACGTTGTACATAAAATTCCAACTAAGTAAAGTTGCATCTTTCATTTGATAATTCTTTAAGACTAATGCTCCAAGCAGCTGATTATATGGATAAGCAGTTGTACATTGGCCCATCTCACTCAAGAATGACTTAGCCAAATTCAACTCCAAGTCTTTACTGTGTCTTGCTGATAATGCTGCAAGATTTGAATCAAGTGGCTTCATACTCCTTACTTCCATCAACTTTACCTGATCCACAAAATACACAGAAACAAAAAAACATTGTAGAGGAAGGGGTAATTTGGGAAAATGTGAGGGGTATCCTCTGCAAAACAAAACAAAAAATATCCTTTGCAAGATTTGCTCTTTAGTATCCTCTGCAAAACAAAACAAAAAATATATATCAAAAAATGATTTTTTTTTATAGTTTTATATTATAATTATGCCTAGAGTATTGCATACCTGAAGAACCATTTGCTATCTCTACAACACTTTTTGAATCTGAACCTTGTCTTTCATCACTAACACCAGCACCTTTTGTAGCCCCTAGGACTCCGCATAAAAGTTAGAAAAACTAAATATTCCAAAAATACCCCTAGGACTCTTTTTGTCCCAGAATCTAAATTAAACCACAAGTGATGCTTCGATTTCTTTGTTTCTTGCAACTTCAACATGAAGTGTTCTGATGTTGTATGTGTAAAGTTTCACACTTTACCGGAGATTCTTGGGGAAGGAAAGAAGGTTAAGCTTGAACAGAAGGTAATTTCATATCATATGCTTTTGTGTTTTAAGGGTTAAACGAATCATTTCAAGATTTGAAAATTATTAAAAAAAACATTATAATTGAAGAAAACAAATTGATAACCTTCTAAAATCTTGGGAGCTAAAACATATCCAATTAAAACAATGAACATGTGATTTTGTTTTCGTTTTCAATGTTGTAGTAATAGGAAGAGATGAAAGTTTGATATAATAAACAAATCACTAAAATTAGGTTCCTATTTCTTAAAAAGTATTTCAACTTTGGCATATTATAGCTTACCTTCTCTGTTGTTGGCAACTGCAATGAGTTCTTTCCCGGCTATATCAACAACTTTGGATACAAAATCAGAACTCTTTATGGATTTTTTTATAAAAAGGATTAAATAATAACTTAAATAAAATAACTGAAAGTTTATTGATGGATTCCAAACAAGGTTGTGTGATTATAGATAGAGTTGAATGCTGAAAACGATTGAATCTCAGGGTACTCATTAAAAGCACTAAGATCTGCTCACGATAAAAATCCAAAAAAATAAATTAAAAATTAAAATTAGTATGTGAAGTATGATAACTAATTTTAAATTTAATAAAAATAATATGAAGAAGCAACTCACGAAGATGAGAATACATCCCTTTTCCAGGACCACCAGCTGAAAATGATCCACCTCCTCTCATTGTCTTTCAGTCTCTTCGAGTAGATATTCTTCTCTTTATGAGCAATACTTTGGAGTTAATCCGTTACTAGTTTGACCATCCATCCAGAACGACTACACAAAATTACCATATGCTGCAGAAAATAAACACTTCAACCAAAAATGAAATCAAAGAAAGAAAAAAGCTAATTCAAACATTATAGCAAATATTTAAAAGTAATAATAATAATAATATAAATATTAAAAAAAAACTTGTAACATTTCAAAATGGTTACCCTTGTATGGCCACTATATTCCCAATTGTCATCCACAATCCATTTCCCATTCATTTATCTGTAACAAAATTAAAAAAAATAAAAATAAAAAAGTAACTGCCCATATTCACAATATTCTTACTTATTGAAATCGACAACAGTTCTTCTATAGAAACATCCTTTGTGTTCTCCTTTCATGTGTTATGTTGGAATTTAAATTCTAGATATTTTGTCACATATCTTTCTGTCATAACATAATCCATCTCTTCGTCATTTACATGTTGTTGACCATCAAAATACTTCACAGGCTCACAATTAGTTACTGTTGGTTGAAGTCGTATAACCAATAAACGATTTGAAGAAGTGCATACCAATTCAGAAGGGAGATTCTTTCTTATGTACTCATTTGAATCTTCCTCCCACTCCATAATATCCTACTCCAAAAGAAGAAATTATTTCAATGTAAACATTACTTACTTGCACTTAAGATTTTGATGCAAATGCATTTTCAATTAACAACCATCATAATACTTATAATAATAACAAACAACAATAATAAAGCAATAACTATCAAACCATTTCATTCATTACTATTTCTGGAAAAATTGCAGACTCTAGCAAACACGAAAAGTGGTGAAACAAGTCTCCATCCCTGTTTCCAGATGATTATAATTCATTTGTAAGAAGGAACAAAATAAAACAAATATTAACTGGCTGATGTACTGAATGAAAACTCACTGGGGCTATTTCTAGAAGTTGAGATATAGCATCAAAAGCTAAAGACATAACCCTTTCTCCCAAATTATCCCGCTTCTGTATAAAACACATATTAAATCAACCCACTACTATATTAAAGGCTAAAGATAAAGTTAGAAGTAAAAATAGCAATAAAAAGTCAACCAACATTTTAAGAAAGGCTATGATTTAAAATAACATTTTGATAAAATTAGAAGTAAAAAATGTTGCTTGGTTGATAAACTGGAAAGGAAAAAAGCATTAAAAAACGAATGTCATTCCATACCATATGAGACCCCTATTTTTTCATTCCATCTCTTCAAGGAATGACAGTTACCATTGTACCTTGTATAAAATATATTGGATCGTTTTAAATCTACCAAAATAACCCTTCTAAATCATTTTAATCCACTTGGTAGCTAAACACGCGAGGGCTAGTTCGGATTCAGCGTCACGACGCTGTGATTTCGTTCAAGACCCGGCCGCATTCAATTTCTTCGTCGTTGATGGCGGTTTACATTAAACAAACCTTTTCAAATAATTTTTTATTGATTAAGGAACTAATTCTAAGCAAACTTGAATCTACAAAAATTAATGATGCACCTTGTAACATATGCGGTCTCACTTCGTAAGAGAACTTAACTATTGATTAAGAATTCATCATTTTCTTGAATAACAATTACTATGAAATTCACAGCATCAAATCTAGGTTCAGGTCTCAAGTCACCCTTAAATTCAACTTGAACCTGTCAAAAAGTGTTGCATTAGTCTTGTATATCAACAAGAACACTAATATGAAAGAGAAATCAAGAGAACCTCAATGCTAAACTTAGCCAACTGTTGTCCTGCACCAATACTTGCAGGATCCCTAAAGTCTGATTGACTCAAAGGAGTCAGGTTTTTCCCTTCTGGACCTGATATCTGAGACATATCTTGTTGTGATTGTGAAGTATTTTTCCCATTACACATGTCAACAGAAAACTCTTGTGAATCCATTAAAAAGACTTTAGCCTTTAGTGATGAATATTCTTCTGTTAATGCATTTGTACTCTCTCTAACAACATCTAACATGAAAGAGAAAAAAATAAGTACATTTTGATTGATCTACACCATGTTTCCAATATGAAAGTTGCCCTTTATTCTTGTGTTCAATTGCGGCCCTTCAAGAAGAAAATATCATTTGATTACATCATCCATATGCAATGTAACATGTTTATAGGGACATGAATGATGAAGTCACCTTGCATGTTGTAACTCTTGTCTAATCCCATCAATTTCTGACTTTAGTCGTGGGACTTGCTGCAAGTCAACAGTAGCTCTAGCAAGATCTTGAGTCATACCCTGAACTTGACTAGTAAGTTTTTGGCGTGTAGAAGTCAACTCCTTAATATCAGCATGTAATTGCATAAGCTTAGCACACATAGCTTCCACACCATGAATCTGAAGGAAAAATCATATGAATTGTTTTATAATCATATATGTAAATGAATTTGATAATCAGGTTTGCGTAGCAATAAACAAATAGTCAATCAGATGAAATAGATCTGTGTTAATGAACATATTTGAAGTCTATGTGACATTTATCGAACATAAATCCACTTTTTCTCAAATTTATTTAAGCCTTAAATTAATGATTTAACGCTTTGTTTTGATTTTTTTTTTCTTAAAAATTCTCATCTCAATCTACAACTATGAGACCTAATCCTTCCATTGCGATTTAACTAACATTCAATTAACTAAGTAAACCACATCCACTAATTAAACACAAATCAAATAGATCAGACCAACTGAAACTGAAATTGGATAACACTAACGAGATTAAAGAGGGATAGAATGTGAGAAATTAGAAGATCTGAACAACACAAAATGGAAGAAGGGATAAGATATTACTAGTAGAAATGAGAAATTAGAAGATCCAAATAGAGAAATCTTTAAATTGGATCATTTATAACTAAAAAAATTGAAATATCACAGGTAAAATTAGATGTAAAACACATACCTCGATGATGTGGTTTTACCCAAGACTTCAGTGGTTCTGAGCATGGTGATGTACATTGAGTCGATTTCATGAGGGCTTTGGGATAGGATGAGGGTTGTTGGTGTTGGTAACCCTCCCTAACCTACACCTACACCTAAATGTGGTGGTGTACCACTACCATTCGACTCTCCTCTATTATTCCCCTGGATCCTAACTGCCACAACATTCAACAAAAAAGGGAGAACAGAGAAAGGAGAAGAAAAATCAAGAAAAAAGAGAGCGAGAATAAATATAGCAAAAAATGAGTAGATGAGATGGTCCAACAACTTACCTGATGGAAGAGACCGAGGGAGGAACAATGAAGACATCTTGGGATAGTGATGGAAGCGAGGAGCATGGTCGTCCAGGTTTTAGGGGAGAAATCAAACTAGTTTCTTCCTTATTTTTGGAGGACGGACCTGAAGAGATCGAGAAAAAAATCCCTAGCTGGATGATTTTCTGAGGAGGAGGATGGTCGCGGGGAGGTGATCCTATGCTCACTGGAGAAGAAGTAAGCCTGAAGTGAGATCGTCGATTGTTGTAAAGGCCTGGGAGAACCGATTTTTTGAATTTTCTTGAAAAAGCCCTAGGTAGAATGGTTCTTAAAAAAGCCCTAGGAATGTGTGAATGAAGGGAGATACAGAGGAGAGATTAAGAAGCCGACACTTCAAAATTTTAGAATTTCAGAGGATTTCATTTTTACCCTTTAAAAACGCGCGTTTGATAAAAAAAATATAAAGCGACATTTCTAGAGGACACACATTTAAAACAAGTGCCCTCCGTGTTTGAATTTTTTTTGTTGGAAATTAATTTGAAGGCACGCAAAAATGCGTGTCCTCTATCCTTCAAATTTTGGAAGGCTGACATTATTTTTAAGGGCACACAAAAATGCGTATCGCAAATCAGCGAGTGTCATTGTTTGCGCGTCATTAAAGGGTATTTTTCTTGTAGTGAATGGAATTTTGCATGTTTAATTCTTTCATTTCTAAGATTGAGCCTAAAACTATTAAAATTGCTCTTGATCATGCAGATTGGGTTTAAGCTATGTAGGAAGAACTCAATGAATTTGAGCGAATTAAACCATGGATATTCGTTCGTACTCTGAATGATGCATCTGTAGTTGGAATGAAATAGTTGTTCTAGAATAAGATGGAAAAGAAAGAAACGTATTAGCAACAAGGCAAGGTTGGTGGTTAAAGGCTAATGTCAAGAAGAAGGAATCAACTATGAAGATTCGTTCGCACCGGTGGCTAGATTGGAATCAGTTCGTATTTTTCTCGCCTATGCAGCTCACAAAATTTTAGATGCCTATCAAATGGATGTGAAGCGTGCATTTCTGAATGGAGAGCTTAAAGAAACAATCTATGTTGAAAAACCACCAGGTTTTATGAACAAAAGATTTCCGAATCACTGTTATGTTCTGGATAAAGCGGTATATGGTCTTCAACTAGCACCGAGGGCATGGTATGAAACTATGACTTGTATCCTTAAGCAATCTAAATTTAAACAAGGTACTCTTGATCCTACCTTCTTCCGAATGAAGGAAGGTAACCATCTAATGGTAGTTCAGATTTATGTTGATAACATTATTTTCAGATCAACTAATCCCAGCTTAACAGCTGAATTTCAAAAACTAAAGGAAACTAAATTTGAAATGAGTTATATGGGTAAAATTAACTTTTTCCTTAGCTTAAATATGAGACAGAGTTCAACAGTTGATATCACTTTATATCGAAAAATTATTAGGTCTCTGTTGAATTTAACTTCCAGTCGTCCTGACATTATGTTTGATGTGTGTTATTGTGCTCGATTTCAAGCCAACCCTCGAGAACCTCATATGTTGGCAGTCAAGAATATCTTTCGGTATTGGAAGTGGACTACTTCTCTTGGTCTATGGTATCCATCGAATATTGGGTACTTTGTGAAAGCATATTCCGATGCTGACCTAGGTGGATGTGGGCTTGATTGGAAAATCATTTCTGGGGGATGTCAATTTCTAGATGGCAAGCTTGTTAGTTGGCAATCTAAGAAGATGACATGTGTGTCCTTATCAACTACTGAAGTTGAATACATTGTAGTATCATCTTGTACATCCCAAGTAGCGTGGATTCAGAACCAACTTAGAGATTATGGTATTAAGATGAAGAGAATACCTCTGTACTGTGATTCCGAACGTGCTATAAGAATATGCCACAATCCAGTTCAACACTCCAAGACAAAGCATATAACACTAAGATATCACTTCATAAAGGATCATGTCGAGGATGGGAACGTCAAAGTTCATTTTGTTAGATCCTCATATCAGTTGGAAGATATCTTCACAAAGGCCCTACCTGAAACATCCTTTATTCAGATTTTACAAGGGTTAGGAATGATAGAAGCTGACTCGGTTCTGAAACCAACATCATAATTCCAGAGTTATTGTTCATACTCCGAATGGTTTCGAGATTAAGAACGCTTCGGTACTTACTATTCATATTCCGAACAAATCCGTGCTTCAGAATGTTTTGGAATTTACTCTTCACCTTCTGATTGGTTCTGAGCTTCAGAATGCTTCAGAGTCTATTGTTCATCCTTGTTTCAGAATGTTGTATATCCTTTGTAAATTAAGTCTCTTCTGACTTATTCCCAGCTTCGGAATGGTTAGTTACTGTTCATTTATGTTTATGAATTCTTCTCTCTTAGTTATTTTTTTATTCTTTATGTTTTTCATTTTTTTAGGACATCATACATATAAAAATGTATTTCTTTTATTTGTATTTTGATTTTCTCTATAAAATTCAAAAATCCATAAATAATTTATGTATTTCTGTATTTTCTTTTCAAAAATCAATAACACTAAAAACATGTTATTTTCAAGGAATTGAAGTTCTTTTCTCAGGTTAATTTTCTCTATTACCTTAATTCAGAATGAAGGGGTAGGTATGATTCCGAAATTGTATACTAGCCAAGCGTCCCTAGAAGCATGTTGCTGCATGTTGTCCCAGGCCTTTTAGACTCTATGTTTGAAGCCTTAATCAAACTTTCATTCCGATCGTTTCTTCCCAATCAGGCTATTAATTCACATAAGTCATCAAGCTACCTTACTCTTCTCACATTGAGTTAAGAGTTTACTGCTTTTTCATACAAATATAGCAGAGGTACATTATCTTATTTGGAACCAATCTATATATTCTCCATCATTTTCATGTTCATAAACGTAACCCTTGAGACTCTCAGAAATTACCACTGAGGTTTATGGTTACACAGCATGTGTGTTTATCTTGAAATTATTATCACCACAATTTCGAGTGAAACCCAAAATCCGATTCCTATTTCTGAATTGACGGTGAACATCTTTTTGTTCAAGAAAATTTAACAAAGGCATTGAAGAATAGAACCTTATTAGTTAGTATGGTTACAAATTTGGAATCTCAATTTTTTTAGCATGATTTTAATGAAATGTTCTCGACCCAAGTCATTTCTTCCCACAAGATTTAGATCTTTATATATATATATATATATATATATATATATATATTGAATTCCATTTTATCCACTCACTTTAAAGAAATTCCAAAGCTTACTTGTTGTTATGGCTACACCGGTCAAACAAGTACTTCATTCAGATCTGAGGACTTATGTTGAGTTTCGGAATTTGGTTGAAGCTTAAGCCACCCTTAAAGCCTATTAAAAGAATCCTTTCACTGTTTCTCAATAAACTGATGATCGTAATTCAACGGGATACCACACAAGCACTTTCGAGTCTCTCTTGACTCAGAAGGAAGAGATCATTGCCTAGGAACCATTTGGTTTTCATGTCAACTTGTTTTATCTCCTTATCTTTGGCACACTCTTGCACAAAATCATTGTGATTTTTATAAGTTTGGTTCTAATTTCGATTGGTTACTTTAATTTTGAGAATAGGTCATGATTTCAAAGATGGTGATTTGTTAAATGATTTCGAAATGGCGATATCTCAAAAGATGAAAATTCAAACCAGGCGACGTTTGAATTGTGTGACACACATGTATCTGTTACAACGACGTCTAACACCGTGAATGAGCTGTCACGATTTTACATGCTAAATTTACGACATATAGGAAGGTGCAAAGGAGGTTTCTCTCTCCACTCATCACATACCATATATATATATATATATATATATATATATATATATATATAAGGGTTTTAAACAGTCACTTTCTTTCACCGCAAACACAATTCTCAAAACCCTCAAAGCAAAAACTGTTCTCTCTCTCTCTCTCTCTACTGTTCATCATCTTCTTCGGCGCATCAATGGCTGGTTCATTTGAGAACATATCCTTCGCCGATCAATCAGCCTCTGTTAGCATTCTTGCCATGAAGCCCAACCGGAACCTGATTCTTGATCTTGATTCATCACACTACATTAAAGTTATCAGGAAATGATTGAATGCCTTGAGTTCTCACCACTGGTTCAGGCATTAGCAATGGCGGAATCTGTTCCCTTGGTTCATTTCTCCGAGGCATACTCATCTGCTATCTACGGCAAAGTAGAGGATGTCATCTACTTCGATGTTGCTTCTCACAAAACCTCAATCACAAAGCCATATTTTAGCAAACTGTTAGGGCATACTTTACCTGAAGTTCATGTGGATCCCGAGTCGATTACAACCACTGGATTAATTGAAATGTTCTATCAAATGGGATACATTGGCGACATCTCACTGCTATCAAAGTTCAGGAAACCCTTTCTTCCTCCAATGTGGAATGGGTTGTTCACTCTCCTGTTCAATAGTTTCTTAGAGAGGCTTGTTGGGTCAGATAGTGCCAGCAAACTATTCTACCCTCTCATTTATGGGTTATACCATGGAGTTAATCTTGACTATGGTTATATTATGTGGAATCAAATCATTCAAAGAACCGTCTCTACTACTCACCATACTGATATTTATTGTGCTAGATTTTGGTCGAATGTGGTCAATCGTGCTCTAAGCCACTTCAAAGTCCCTTTGATGAAAGATTCACTAATGGCTAAAATTCCAACACACCAAACATCTATTTTCGTGTTGTCAGATGCTAGAAACTTTGATTTTTTTGGTACAATTCCGAAGGCCATGTTGGTTAAAGTTCCTCTTGACAATGCAATTGTAAGGGAGTATCGGAGTTTACCTTCATCTAGTGTTCGAACAATGTCACCTGAGTTATGAAAGTTGATAGATGAGGGAAACAAGCCAAAGAGGGGAGGTAAAAGGAAGATTCAGAATCAAGAACTCTTACAAAAGTTCTAGAAGAATATACAATCCAAAATGAGGAAGAGGATACTTCAGCAACTTCTGAACCAACTCCTACCGAACAAATTACCAAGGTATCTACTCCACCGTCCTTCTCTATTTGCACTTCTGATATATTTAAAACAATTCTCCAAGAACCCTTTCTGAACCTTACTAATACTCCACTACCCCCACCTGTTACTCCACCAACCTCACCCATCACTTCAACCATTCCAATTTCCTCCATCCCACCTTTACCACCAATGAGTTCTGTTGGAATTGCTCTTCCTTAGATATCCATCACTTTAACCTCAACAATTTTTTCTAATCCCACAACTCCCACCACCTCATTTGTTTCCACTTCACCAGAAGTTCTGATTGTCAAGTCCTTTCCGAAGGCGACTAGGGCTTCAGACATTCCTGTCAATGCATCTGATGCGGGGGCAAACATCAACATCGGTGTGACTTCGGGTCAAGGCACTTCTCCCGCTTCTCCTTTTAATGAGGAAGAATAAATCTTATTTGGATATGATCAGGAGCCTAGTTCTGATTTTGTGTTCAGCCCCTTTACAATAAACCTGAATGGAGATGATGGTGATGCCCCAATGACCAAAGGCCAGTTCAAGAAGCTTAACGAAAAATTAGATTCTCTTTTAGAGTCTTCCACATCTTCATCTTCATCCAAATAGGAGTATATGCTAACATCCCATAAAGCTATGGTTGGGATGCTCACTACATTAAGTGCAAAAGTCATTGAAGATGCATCCAAGGTGATTCAAGCTTCTGAAAAAACCATTTCAAAAACGATCGCAAAAGTCAAAAAAAAACTATCTTAGGGGTGACTACTTTTATGGCTGAATTCAGAATCTCCTCTGACAAAAATAGTGAAGCCATGAATAAAGTAATCACAAGATTTTGCAGTTCTTTGCAAGCTGAGAAGGAGGCACTCTCAGTTGTTCATTCTGAAACTAAAGTGAGAATGTTGAACTCACTTCCTCCGTCCTTTCCAAGATTGAAAAGTTGCAAGCAGACTTGGCAGTAGAAAATAAGATAATGGATGAGTTAGCTGAGAAAACTCAGAAGGCTAAGGTCCTTTCTGAAGAGTTGAAAAATGCTACCCAGTCCAAAACCAACCTTGAAGAAGAGCATTCTTTAATCAAAGGGTGCATTTCTGAAGTCAACGACTACCTGATGAGGCTTGTTGAGACCCATGACTCTTTCTTCATTGTCTCAGTTTGACAACAATTATAGGAAAAGATTTAACTGGTTTTTGCTATGCTTAATCAGATTATAGGTGTTTCGGGAAGCAAGGCTTTTCCAAAACTAGGGGGAGACAAGCACCAACAGCCAAAGAGTGAAATTGAACAGAAGGATAATGTAGCTTCTGGTTCAGGAAAAGACAAAGAAGAAAGCAAAGGCATTTTGGAAGATGTAGATGATGATATTTTGAAGATTACTGAATCTGAAAGGATTGCCATGGCAAAACAAGACAAAGAGCTAGATGATCTCTAGGCTCTTCAGAAGAAGTTAGAAGTTGAGGCTAAAAATGCAAAGATTATGCTCGAAACTCAGAAATCGTTATTTCCATATTGGACAATGGAGCGCATTCAGAAAGAGGCAATTGAGATCCGAACATCTACTGTTTGGAGCCCTCGATATAATTCGATTTGAACATTGATGTGGAATCTCAATATGACTTTCTCATCACACTAAGGGCATTTCTATTTCGGTGTTTTTGTTGGATTAGGTGTCTAAGCCCATAATTATAATTGGTATCTACTTGAATTGATAGTGGCATAGTCCTTTTGGGTTGCCTTCACACTTGCAACTAGACAGGATGATTAATTGAGAGGAGGAAGAATTTATTAATTTGTTTAATAAATTAGAATATCTTATTTATTAAATATGTTATGGAAATAATATATTAATTAGTAATCATACTGTTAATTAATATTGAATCAAAAATTAATTTGGAATTAATTTTGGGATTAAATGAATTAATTAAATATGGAGGGACTAAAAGTGCAATTGTTTAATAGTTGAGCCAAAGGGTCCATAATCTTCCTAGGGAAGGTGGTGGGTGAAATTGCATGATATATGTAAAATTATTCTAGAATTTCTGGAATATCTTATTATATATGGATAATCAAAAGAGGTGGATAATTATCATATTGGAGATTAGGGTTATCCAATAGCATCCTTGGTGCACTATATAAAGGGTCCTAAACCATAAGACTTTCGGCCACTCTATAGAAGAAGTAGAAACCAAAAAATTTGATCTCCTTCCTCCTCTCTCATATCATTCTCTTGCATTGTGTGTTTGTGAGCCATTAGAGGTGCTACAGTTGTGACACTAAGTTCTCAAGCTTCAAGATCTACAAGGGAATCATTGCTATTACAATATAACAATCAAAGTGTGTAACAAAACCCTAGTTTTACATAGATTTCGAAAATCATAGTTAATTCCTAGGTTTCTCCTTTTGTGTTTAAGGTTGCATTTTCAATTAGAGAAAACCTAGATCCAAAGCATTAGGGTTGTATACACACATAGGATTTGTTGTTTTGCTCAAAACCCATCAGTTTTGAGAAAATTGAGAAGTCTTTGATATCAAACAGTGCAATTAATCAGATGCTCTTTTCTTTCTACTTGAAGTATGCCAAGCCACAATACAAGTCTTGGAGTTTTCATAAGATAAGTGTAATTAAGGTTGGAATGCATGTTCAGACCGAAGACTTTCTGAACATACAGTTCAATGGATTCAGAGGAGCTAATCACATTATGGATGAGTTCACTTTAGCGGACTTTCCATTTATGAAACTATACGAGTGGATCTCCTTGTTCCATATTGTGACAACCCAAGTTGTTCCGTTACATTTCCCCGTTACCGTTAACGGAATATTCCAGTTATAAAAGTTCCGTTAATTAGAGGTCGTTAATTTAATAAACATTTCATTTGTTTATATTTAATATGCCGTTAAGTCGTTATAAATGGGAATAAAAACACATAACACACATTTCCATTTAGTTGGAAAATGTTAAGTTTTATTATTACGACCACTAAATCGGGTGCGACCAAAAGCCCCGTATGACGGCAGTATCGGGTAAAATTCCACTGAGCTCCAACTCCCACCCATATATAAAGGGGAGTAAACTCCATTTGGAGCTTTTCCACCCTCTCTCTCTATACTCTCTCTCTAGACTCGTTTTCGCCCCGAATCCGCAACCAAACGCTTCCAAATTGTAAGTCCGCTTACCCTAGCCTATTCTAAACATATTGATTCATGTTTATAGCTTAGAAATCGAACCTAGAAGCTGTTGAAAAGGAGTTTACGGCCTAAGCTCCTCCTTAGGCCGTAAACACCTTAAAAGAGGCCAAAATGACCCGCAAAAGTCCCTATAGGCTTGGAAATAAATAGAGGAATTAGCCTAGGAGTGTTTGCACATTTAAAACAATCATTTTGAGGCCTAAAAGAGAGTTTACGGCCCAGGAATATGCCAAGGCCATAAACACCTCTTAAACATGTCTAAAAGCCCCAAAAGCACTCCTAAACCACCCTTAGGCTTCATACATAATTTAGGGACTTAGTATTTTGGGTTTAGCACAATTAAACACAATGAAATGAAGGGGTAAAGGGAGTTTACATCCCAAACATGTGTCAAGGCCGTAAACACCCCAAAACATGCCCAAATGTTGGTTTTTACCCCCCCCCCCCCAAAAAAAAAAAAAGGCTTTAGACTGTTTTCATAAAATGCTAGGAATGATTTAAGGGCTTAAAACTTCATTAAATCCATGATATGAGAGTTTACAACCGTAAACTCCCTTAGGAGTTGTCCCTAGGCCGTAAACTCCTATAAGATGCCCTTAGAAGCCTTAAACCCACTCATGCCTTTTTGGAAATGTACTTAGAAAAATCCCATGAAAAAGCTAGAAGCCTTAAACACACTAGATCCCCTCACCATGAGTTTACAGCCGTAAACTCATGGTGAGTAGTCCCTGGGCCGTAAACATCATATTAAGGGCTTACGCTTGGAGAGTAAACTCCATTCCTAAGCCACACACACCTTTAGACGCTACCCGGGACACCCAAACACTTATCCAAAGTGTTTTCCGCTCATTTGAGCGCGTATACTTGTTTAATTGGTATATAATATACTAATTCTATGTGAACATATGTTACCATATGTTAAATAGATCTCTAAGTGTGTCCAAGTCCTTATGTGACACCGAACGCCCAACCGACACCTTCGTCGGACCTACTTACGCCTGGTGAGTTCATACCCCTGAATGAACCTTTTAAATGTTTTCACATGTTTTATAGGGGGGGGGGGAATACAAGTTAAACATGCTAGTTATCATATCAATCACATGTGCTTGATAACCCGCATGCACCAAATTTTACTACACTGTACACTGTTTTACCGAGTAGGACACTATAAATAGCTTTCTAAAAGGGTTTTCACTTGTTCAAGTTCTCACTTTTACTGCTTTATCAAAGTTCCATTTTCAAGTTGATTTATGAAAGATTCCTCGATTGACCAAGAACGCCCATTTTTTTTTCAGATCTAGGAGAGTATATCGGCTGAGAAGCTAGCCGAGATCTACGTTCGCAAGGTGGTGGCATGCCATGGAGTGCCTGATTAGGTAGTGTCAGACCGAGATGTTTGTTTCACTTCTAGACTTTGGAAGCGGTATCATGATGAGATGGGTACTCGTCTCCACCTCAGCACCGTTTTCCACCCTCAGACAGATGGACAGAGCGAGAGAACAATTCAAACTCTTGAGGACATGATGTGCGCATGTGTTTTGGATTTTGGTGGCAGTCGGGATACATATCTTCTGTTGCTGGAATTTTCGTATAACAACAGTTAGCACGCTAGCATAGACCGACCTCCCTTCGAAATGCTCTACAGGAGGAAATGCAAGACCACAATCTGTTGGCGCGAGGTCGGTCAGAGAGTTATGGGGAGTATTGAGGTAGTACTCAAGAATACTGAGAGGACCCATCAGGTCTAGAGCAGGCTCTAGAATGCTCAGAGCCGGCATAAAAGCTATGCCGACAAGCGCCGTTCAGACTTGGAGTTTCAGGTGGGCGACATGGTTCTTTTGAAGGTGTCACCTTGGAAAGGTGTCATCCAGTTCAGGAAGCGGGGCAAGCTGGGCCCATGGTACATCGGTCCTTTCAGGGTTATAGCCTGGGTGGGTAAGGTGGTGTATCGATTGGATCTTCCTGCAGAGCTCAGCCAGAACCATAGCACTTTTCATGTTTCTCAGCTGCGGAAATGCCTAGTGGATGAATCCACAATTGTGCCTTTAGAGGATATTCAGGCTGACGACAGCCATTGAGAGGCCTGTGGCGATTCTGGATCGCAAGATGAAAACCTTGAGGAGCAAGGTTGTTCATTTAGTTAAGGTGTAGTGGCATCACAGTAAGGGCTCAAAGTGGACTTGGGAGCCAGAAGAGGAGATGAGGGAGCACTACCCAGAGTTATTCGAGGCAACAGACTTCAAGGACGAAGTCTAAGACAAGTGGGGGAGAATTGTAACACCAGGTTCCTGGTATGTTTTTAAATTATAATTTTATTCATTTTTAGTCAGGAACTTGACGAGTTGGAGGCCCAAACTCGTCGAGTAGGAAATGGAATTGGACGTGGGTTTTGAAGTCTACTCGACGAGTTGGAAGCCTCAACTCGACGAGTACAATCGCCAGAGTGAAACCCTAATTTTGGAGTTTTGCACCCTATTTAAGCATCTTAATCCCCTTATGCCAGCTTCATTTATAGTCTCCAAGTCCCAAAACCCTAGCCACATAACCCTAGAGCCTTGTGTGAGCTTGTGATCCATTTTTAAGTGAAACCTTGTGTGTTTTGAAGCTTGTGAGCGAAAGAGAAGCTTGAGGACTCAACAAGGAGATACTAGATCCAACGGCCATTAAAGCCCTATGCAAGCCATAGGATGATATTTTTGGCCTTTTAAGCTCTAAAAGGTCATGCATAGAGTGAAAGGTGGACGCTTTGCATGTTCATGAAATGTTTAAGGCCTAGATCTCTGATTGTATGCTATAGTTTGGTGTAAGGACGACTTATGGACCAAGATCTAAGTCCTAAAGAGTTAGGGTTTGAGCTAAACCCGTCAAAAGAGGGTATTAACGGGTAAAGTTGGAAACTTTACCCTTAAAAAGTCGTTTTTAGTGTGTATGAGAAGCAAGAAGCTTAGATCTGAAGTGTAGAGGCTTAATCCGTTAAGATGGCCCAAACAAACAAAGGAACTCGTCGAGTCCATAAAGGAACTCGACAAGTTGGGTTGGAATGTCCCAATTCTAAATATGGTAGAACTCGAAGAGTCTGAGGATGAATCGACGAGTTGACTCGCTTTATCGTGACCATAGGTAGCCAGGGAGCTTAGTGAGTCAAGGGGATGACTCGAAGAGTTGGATCACGATTTCAGGACTTATAGCACTCGACGATTTAATGGGTCAACTCGACGAGTTGAGTCAACCCATAATGTTGACTTTGACTAGGGGAAAATGGTCATTTTACCCTAAGAAGGATAATCAGATTTTGACTAACTGTTATTGTGATAATGATAGTCGGGGAGTCGTTGGAGCAGCCTTCAGAGATTCCTCACGCAAGATTTCACAATTAGTTTTGCAAGGTGAGTTTTCCTCATGGTATGAACGGGTAGAAGGCACCAAGGTTAGCCCGTATATGTTTTGATTAGTAGCTGAGTTTTGGAGAGGCCCGTATCTCATAGATAGCCGAGTGTGGGTGGGGCCCGTAGCTCATAACATTACTTGAGTATGGATATAGGGAAAATCAATAGATTGATTATACTTGTTGTTTGTGTGGTACTTGTATGTATGTTTAGCAGCTGAGTGTGGGCGGTGCCCGTATCTCACAGTTAGCAGAGTGTGGGCGAGGCTCGTATCTTGTAGTTGGCTGAGTGTGGGCGGTGCCCGTATCTCGTAGTCAGCAGAGTGTGGGCTAGGCATGTATCTCTTAGTTAGCGGAGTGTGGAAGGGGCCCGCATATCTTAGTAGCTTGATTATATGTATGGTATGTGGTAGTTTGGGGATACTCACTAAGCTCCCAACTTACAGTTTTCAGTTTTGGTTTCAGGTACTTCCGCTAGTAAGGTGAAGAGCTCGAGATGACTGTATTACACACACCATAACGTTTAGCCTATGATGATTTACTCTTATATTTGGACATGTGATTTTGATACAGTGTTTTGACATAATGTTTTGAGATACTATCATTTATGTTTTTATGAGATGATTTGGATTACTATGGTTTCATTATAAATTAAAAACGAATCTTTTAGACCGTATTTTTGGGATGTTTCACGTGGCTCGTTTCTCGCGGGCAGAGCTTCGGCTCGGGAATTTTACTTCTCAGGATCTTCGGGGCTTCGGGACTCGGGATTAATATCGGGGCTTCAAGTTATTTCTTGCACGAAAAACGAGGTAAAAACATGAGAGAAGGAAAGAAAATGAGCGCTGAAACTCGGCAGCCTCGACTTCCTTTTATAGGGGCTGGAACCCTCGATTACGCTGGGCGTAAATACATGTACGTTGGGCATACGCAACTTCATTGCATGTGTATGTGCTCGAGTGACGTCATTGCATGCATAACTGAGGCGTTTCACGGGTACGTTGGGCGTACCCCAAAATTACGTTGGGCGTACTCGATTAAGCAAACTTCAAACTTGCGTAACTTTAGGATACGAGCTCCGTTTTCAACGTTCTTCATATGCACGCGTAGGTGAGACTATACTCTACAACTTTCATTTAGATCACCAAGACTAATATCGCTCTAACATAAGTTCACTTTTTACGTCCTTCAGCATCGTGTCAGCTCTGTCGCGAAACTTCGACATGTCATAACATCTTCATTATAACTCGGATTTCAACGTTCTTTATATGTACGGAATCCTTGTAACATATACTACAACTTAGTTAAGATTAATCCTTCTAGATAATCTTCCATCAAAAAGTCATTTTTGATGTTGATCGTCTCTAAATTGACTAGCCCTGATCTACGGGCGTTACATTATATACCTACAAAATTTTTAACAAAATTCATTTAGTATTTTTAATATTTAATCTTTAATAATTAATACCCCTTTGAGTTTCTAAAAACATTAATTATCAAAGTCTAGGATCTAAGTTGCAAACCAAATAAATGGTTAGGTATCTTTTATCCCATTTATCTATTCAACCTGGTAGATATCGATCCCACTAGTGCATCCAAGAAACGTGCGAATGTTCTTTAAAAAGGATTACATAGATTTTCGGTTTGTAAGGGGTCTTTGATGTTTTTATAATTCTAGTTTAAAAACATGTTATATCATGGTTATTGCATGCATTCAATAAACCATGATATACTTCAAAAAACTTATTTCATATTAAAATCACATTTTTAACAATGTTCTATATATAAAACATGGTTTTATATAATTGACATGATCAAAGTTCTAAATTAATAACAAGTATTAAGTTATATCGTTTGAGCGCTTTAGAACATTTGTAAACCTTTTAATAAAACTTTCTTTTATAAAATAAAGTTTGGAGTTTGATAAGTTTACAAATCTCTTTTTTAAACTTATATAATTTTAATTCTGAAATTTTATTGGTTACTAGTTTTAACGATAAAGCTTGTTTTATTGTAAACCTATTTTTAGCATCTTACGTTAAAATGTAAATTTCATTAAAACCAAACTCCTTGTGATGTTTATTTATGTTCAAATATTATTTTGCATTATCAACCATAACATAATAATAATAACGTAAACATAAAAAACACAAGCATGCATAACAACTATAACATATGTGCATAAACTAATCCATTAACTATTAATAAGTTTGTAAGTCATTACAAAATTATCAAGTCCGTTCCTAAAGGGATAGACTTGATAATTTTGTAAAGTTTTCATGTGCTCCCACTTGCTTCAACACCTTGTAGCAAGTTTATAAAAAATAATTTTATAAAGTTTGAGACACTTTTATAAAATCAACTTTATAAACTTTTGATCTTCAAAATGGCCACCATATTCATTCTTGTTACATTTTTATAAAAATAAAATATTTCTAAAACTAATCTATTACTTACAAAACTTAACAAAGGAAAACTATCTATTTAATTATTATATACCATATGAATAAATAAATAATTACAATCATTTTAAATAAATATACACATTCAACAACATAAAGGTCCATGGCTAGTTTATGCACATCATACATATTTATATACTAAAAAATATATAAAGCAACTCTTTTTTTTTCTAAGACAAATTTTATGATCAAAAAGATGCATGAAAACTTTTGGTCAAAAAATAGCAATTATAAACATTTTAAAGTTCTCATAGAAAATATATATGAATTTTTCTTGCAAAGAGAAAACAATCAATGTTTTCCAAAAACAAAGATTTCAACAACTAAACAAATAAACTAACTAATCTTGCAAAAATGGCTCTAATACCAGTTGTTGGGTTTTTATTCAAAAATTTGCTTTCACAATCCGTAAAAATGACAACAAAAGCTTTAAAAAAATGTTGAATAAAACTAAAACTATTTTACCCACCAAGGATATTTTTGCAAGAGTTAGAAAGATTAAAACAACCATAGAAGGAAAAGCATAACAAACTTTGAAGACTTTGATCCTTATGGGAGGTTGGAAGTTGATGAAGTCTGGCATGAAACTCTAAAGCAAGAGTTCTCTACAAGTATCCACCAAACAAGAGTAGAAACATCAAAACATGCTAGTATTCACTTGTAATTTATTGTTCATAAGCTTTTGAAATATATATACCAAATATATGTTCAAAGGTGAAGCGATAAAGGGGCTTTGTCTAGCATCAAAATGCAAGAGAATGGTGAAGAAGAAGAGCCTTCAAATTCTAAAATTTGGCAATCCTCTAGAGAGCATCGAGCTTACGAATTTGGCTCTAAGAAGATGAAGAAAAAGACTTGCAAGAAGTGTGTGAAAAACCCATCCATGCTCTCTCTTATATAATGGCCAAAAAGTGAAAGGAGACCATAAAGTAAAAGCAAAAACAACTTTGTCCCAAGCATGACAAAAGAAGACCATGCTTGGTCTCTTTACAATTTTTGAAAAAGATAGCGCAAATGAAGATAAAAGTTGTCTCATGACAAGTTTATATATATATATATATATATATATATATATATATATATATATATATATATATATATATATATATATATATATATATAGGTAAAGGTTCAAATGAGAACCAAAAAGGATTAAGAACCTAAGAACCAACTAATTAAGGGAAATTCTTGTCAAAACACGGAATGACATAAGCTGTAATTTTCACGAAATAGAAGCTGTAAAGGTTTACTATCTACAACCACCACCTACCTCCAATGACTGTACAACCCCGCTGACACCTACCTCCAGCGACTGTACAACATCATCGTCACCTACCTCCGACGACTATCCACCACCGCCACCTAGTGTTTTCACCATGTCGCTGCCTCATGTCGCTGACAAAACTCGTTACCACCGTCGTTACGTGATTTTCCGGCGACTTCCAAAATACTAGTTGAAGGATTCTTGTGGTCTTGTCTCATTTCTGGTGGTCTTCGTAGTTCAGATATGTCCATATCTGGTCAGATCTACAATCTCCGACTTTAGAACTACAACATTTGCCTTCAGATTTGCCCTCATCTCCCTCACTGTTACTTCTTGCTACCAACGTCGATCTCACCACCACCATCCACCAACCTTCAGATCTGGAGTCGCCACCTTCAGATCTAGAACATCCGTCTTCAGATCTCTCATCACCGTCGAGTTGCTATCTAATGTCACCGTTGTCGATCTCTCCACAACCGACCACCGCCTACCATCAGCTAATGTGCTTCGACGGAACACCAAAAAACATCACACTCTACTCTGAATTTCAAATCTGCTTCGTCCTCAGATCACCAACGTCCAAATCTGACAAAGTACAAGAAAACTTCTTTGATTTGCTTCACCGGAACAACAGATCTGATGAAGCATATAACTATTTTCTCTTCTAGATGTCCGCCACCTCTAGATATGCTTCTTTATTCAACCAATCTCCTTTAGATCTTTGATTTTATAATCTTCACCGCCAATGTTATACTATTATGAACACTTCCGACGTCACTTTACTGCCACCACCAACGAAGTCACACCACTGTTGTTGTTTCCTTACCACCAGTGCTCATAGATATGAAGCTAGAGAAAAAAATATCAGATGTGGAAACAAGATGCGTTGAAGGTTTTTGATGAAATGCCTCAATGAAAAGAAGGTATGTTTTTAAGTTGTGAATAATGTTAATGAGTGTTTGAACTAATTTATTAAGTTGTAAATGGATGTATGGACTAGTATGTTAAGTTGTGAATACATGTTTTTTTTAAATAATTATGGTGATTATATATTTGATGTATGTGGTGCACACAAATTGTTTGATGAAAGGCCTCAAAGAAATTTGGTAAGTCATTAAGCTATGAATATGTGTTTTTATGTATTAATTAGTGAATGTGTAACTTATTAAGCTATGGATGTGTATTTTTTTGATGCGCTAAGTTGTGAAATAGTGTCTAAAGTATTACACTAAGTTGTGAATTAGCGTCTTAGATGTGGTATTAAACTGTGAATTATGATTTTTTTATCCATATCTGATTTTTGAGGGAAAAATGTTGGTGGTATTGGCAGTGGTGGTTGGTGGTGGCCATGGTTGATGGTTGTTCTATTTCTCACTTATCTTCTTCATTGATTTCAGATAAGTTATATCATCTTTTATGATACATGTATATGTTTTTTTTAATGTTTGCTTATAAAATATGAGATAATTTACGTACGTATTAAATTGTGAATGAACTGTTTAATACACTGAAATATGCAATTATACTTACAAATGAGTTGTGAATATATTGTAGTAAACTGTGAATTTTGTGTATTAAGCTGTGAATTTTGTTCACACCTTAATATAATAAATTCACAATTTAATACATAGAAATGCCTCGAGATATGAACATATAAATGTAAGTTTTAAGTTGAAAATATGACTACAAATATATAATTGTTGTGTGTTAATATGAAATATGAGAATAATAAGCATTATACATATGATTTTTTCTCTAATTTTAAATAAATTATATAAAATTTAAACTATGAGCTTTATGTAAATTAAACTTTAAAAGAAGCACCAGCCTCTATATCTGAAGGTATTAATGTTAGTGTTAAGTTAAGAATATGTCATTCTTTATATTAAAGTGTTAATTTATTATATTAAGTTGTAAATTTTATGTATTACACGGTAATTGACTGTATTAAGTTGTGAATTGACTGCCTTTTGCTGTGAATTTTTATAAATTTTATGGTAAATATGAATGATTTATGTATAAATTTTTGTATTAATGTTCTTGTGAATATTTTTATATTTTATGTTGTATAAGTACGTAAGAATGCATTATTTTTATAACTACTTTGTGTTAAAATCAAAATGAGTGAACTAATATGTTTATTAAACTATGAATGAAGTATTTAACTTGTCATTACATGACTTTATATACAGATTTGATTTGGAAGGATGATGGTTGCAACGGTGTCACAGGTGGTTGGTGGCGGCGTGTGGTGGTGGTGGTAGAGTTTTAGTTTCACTTCTCTGAATTTGTGAATTAGTGTAAAATAAATGGTATTAAGTTGTGAATTTTATGTATTAAAATGTAAATGGACTCTATAAAGTTGTATTTTATATAAATTTTATGTTAAAATAAGTAAATGTATAAATGAAAATATTAAACTAAAAATTTACGATTTTGCCCTTTTTAACATAAAAAAACAAAGATAAGGATTTTAACATGTTTACTAGTATTCACAATACATATTACTTATGAAATGAGGGTTCTTAGGGTTCTTAATCTTTTGTGGTTCTCATTTGAACCACTCCTATATATATATATATATATATATATATATATATATATATATATATATATATATATATATATATATATATATATATATATATATATATATATATATATATATAGGGGAGCGTTCAATCGAGAACATTTATTATCGCGAGAACATTTAAGAAAAAATTTGAAAAACATAATTTTTTTTAATTAAAATTATATAATAATATTCATATAAATCAAAAAATAGTTAAAATCAATTAAAAAACTCACTAACTAACATCACTCACCACCCTACCAACACTACCCACCACCACTATGCGCCACCACAACCCATCACTAACCACCACCACCAACTACCACCCACCACCCATCACTACCCACCACCACCAACCACCACCCGCCACCATCATCACCGCCCAACCACCACCACCCACCTCCACCGCCCGCCACCACCACCAACAACCACTACCTACCACCCATCACCACCACCCGCCACCACCACCCACCACCACCACCACCAACCACCTCCGCCACCACCATCACCACCCACCACCATTACCACCCAACCACCACCACCCGCCACCACCACCCACCTCCACCACCCATCACCACCACCACCCACCTCCACCACCTATCACCACCGCCCGCCACCACCACCAACAACCACTACCTACCACCAATCACCACCGCCCACCACCACCACCTACCACCCCACCACCCACCACTACCCACTACCACCTACCCACTATAACTACCACCACCACCCGCCGCCACCACCCATCACTACCCACCACCACCAACCACTACCCACCACCACATCACTACCCACCACCCACGACCACCCCTCACTACCTACCACCCGCCACCACCATCACCATTCAACCACCACCATCTGCCACCACCACCTACACCCACCACCCGTCACCACCGCATGCCACTACCACCTACAACCACAACCTACCACCCATTACCACCACTACCCACCACCACCACCCATCACTAACCACCACCACCAACCACCACCCATCACTACCCACCACTCACCACCACCCTCCACCATAACCACCACCCATCACCACTACCACCACCACCACCCGCCACCACCACCCATCACTACCCACCACCACCACCCACCACCCACTACCGGCCGCCACCACCACCATCCAACATCCACCCACCACCACCAACCACCACCCCCCACCACTATCACCACCTACCATCATCACAACCCAACCAACACCACTCACGACCACCACCCACCTCCACCACCCACACCCACCACCCACCAAAACCATCACCCCGTCACAATCACCACCACTTGCAACCACGTACCCACCCACCTACCACCCATCACCACACACCACCACCACCCCGCCTCAACCACCCCCACCCCCACCTACAAACATTTGTTATTGTGTTTTTGATTCATTAGGTTTTCTCTTGTATATAATCACATGTGATTATATATATCGAGTCCAAATAAATCATATGTGATTAGATACATATAATCACATGTGATTACATGTATTTAATCACATATGATTAAATTTGACAAAGAATAATTATTGAATCGAGAACGTGACAATGAATCTTCTCTACAAAAATCGTATGTGATTGGATACATATAATCACATGTGGTTATATGTACAATCACATCTGATTATATTTATTTAATCACATATGCTTGTATGTGATTAAATACATATAATTTGATCACTTGTGATTAAATAATGAGAACAACTATTGAATCAAGAAAGCAAAAACAAACAATGTCCTCATAAATCATATGTGATTAGATACATATAATCACATGTGATTAAATGTATTTAATCACATATGATTTATATGTACAATATTCACATATGGTTAATGTTGTAAAAGAACAACTATTGAATCAAGAATACAAAAATAAATCATGTCTACATAAATTATACGTGATTGGATACATAAAATCACATGTGTATTTAGTCACATGTGATTATATATATTTAATCACATGTGATTTATGTGGACAGGATTCGTTTTCATGTTCTTGATTCAATATTTGTTCTCGTGTATTTAATCACAAGTGATTAAATGTATTTAATCAAATACGAATAAAATAGACAAAAAATAATTATTGAATTAAGAACGTGAAAATGAATCTTTTCCACATAAATCATATGTGATTAGATACACATAATCATATGTGATTAAATGTGATTAGATATATTTAATCGCATATATCATTATCGCGCTCTCGATTCAATAATTATTTTTTTGTCAACTTTAATCATATGTGATTAGATACATATAATCACATGTGATTATATGTATCCAATCACATATGATTTATATGAACGATATTCATTTTAGATTTTTCGTTTCAATAATTTTTCTCATATATTTAAATATATATATGATTATAAGTATTTAATCATATGATTATAAGTATTTATTTATATTTAATCATATGTGATTAGATATATAAATCATATGTGAATAGATTGATATAATCACATGTGATTTGATGTATTTAATCACATATGATTAATGTGGATAAAGATTTATTTCCGTGTTCTTGATTCAGTATTTGTTATCGTGTATATAATCACATGTGATTGTATATAGCTAATCACATATGATTTATATAGACAAGATTCGTTTTTTCCAAATAAAATCATATGTGATTAGAAGCATATAATCACATCTAATTAAATGTATTTAATCATGTATGATTAAAGTGGAAAAAAATAATTAGTGAATCGAGAACGTGAAAATGAATCTTGCCTAGATAAATCATATGTGATTAGATACATATAATCATATGTGATTATATGTATCCAAGTACATATGATTTGTATGAACAATATTTATTTTTGCGTTTCGATTCAATAATTATTCTCATGTATTTAATCACATGTGATTAATAAATATAATCACATGTGATTAATAAATATTCATTTTTGCGTTCTCGATGACATAATCATATATGATTTGAGGTGGACAAGATTTATTTTTGCCTTCTCGATTCAATAGTTGTGCTCTTGTACTTAATCACATACGATTATACATATAATCACATGTGATAAAATAAATGAGAACAACTATTTAATCGATAAAGAAAAAATGAATTATGTCCACATAAATCATATGTGATTAGATTCTTATAATCACATGTGATTATATGTATTTAATCACATATGATTACTTTGGATAAAGATTTTTTTTCGTGCTCTTGGTTTAATATTTGTTATTGTGTATATAATTACATGTGATTGTATGTATCTAATCACATATGATTTATTTAGAGAAGATTCATTTTTTCCAAATAAAATCATATGTGATTAGAAACATATAATCACATCTGATTAAATGTATTTAATCACATATGATTAAAGTGGAAAAAAACAATTATTGAATCGAGAACGCAAAAATGAATCTTAGCCACATAAATCATATGTGATTAGATACACATAATCACATGTTATTATATATATATATATATATATATATATATATATACATTTATATATATATATATATATATATATATATATATATATATATATCCAGTCGAATATGATTTATGTGGACGATATTCATTTTCGTGTTCTCGATTCAATAGTTGTTCTCGTGTATTTAATCACATGTGATTATACATATCTAATCACATATGATTGATGTGAATAAGATTCAAATTCACGTTCTCAATTCAATAGTTATTATTATGTATTTTATCATATGTTATTTTATGGATTTAATCACATACGATTAATATGGACAAAGAACAACTATTGAATCGAAAACACAAAAAATGAAAATGAAAACGAATTTTGTCCACAAAAATCATATGTGATTAAATACACAAGAATAATGAAAACAAATATTGTCCATATAAATCATATGTGATTAAATACATGAGAATAACAAAAATGAATCTTGTCCACGTAAATCATATTTAATTACATATAATTTATGTGGACAATATTCATTTCACATTTCGATTCATTAGTTGGTCCAGTGTATTTAATTATATGTGATTATATATATCTAATCACATATATTTATGTGGACAAGATTCATTTTCGTCTTATCGATACATTAGTTTTTTTAGTATATTTAATTACATGTAATTATATGTAATTAATCAAATATGTTTTATATGGATAAGATTATTTCACACTTATGATTTAATAATTGTTTTTGTTTATTTAATATGAGATTTTTTTAAATATTAATTAAAAAATATTTTAACTATTAAAAATTATACATCAAAAAAAAGTTTGTAAAAATATTATTTATGAATAAAAAAATATATACATAATGTGTCTTGGTAAAAAAGTTTAGGTTACCAAAATATAAATTAGTGTGTTTTACTTTTATTCAATAAAGTAGAAATATAAAATTATATATTTTTGACTTTATTATGAGCATTACTGTCAGTCAAACACTAGAGACTACAATAATCACTGTTCATCTTTTATGTGATTAGTTACATCAAATTTTTTTTTTTATTGTTATGAAATAGAAATAACGTGAACGTATACACCTTTTCATTCTCTAACTTTATGCAATAGGTTTTAATAGGTATTTCATTGGGAATCTGAACTTTGAATCTATTTCCTCTCTTTATTTCAAAACACTAATGTAAATGAAAAAAAAAGAGATATAAAAGAAGAACTCACCTGAACAATACCTTCCGTTGATTTTCTTCTCCACAAATTATTCCCACCACTTCGTCACTTCTAGTGTTTATTACAAATCACATTTAAGAAGGTTAACAGAAGCTCATGTAGTTTATTGTTGTTGATAACCACGAATCCAAATCGAGAGTGAGTGACGACGAAGGCGGCGATGGTGACCGGCGAAACGACAATGACTCCATGATTTCTGATAAAGGCTTATACGTGATAGGGTCCTTGTCGGATTTTATAGCGGTCCTTATTTGCCTTATCTTCATCTTCTTCTCCATTGACACCTTTTTCTAAGCTACAAACCTCAGGTACAAATCTCAGTTCAACAGTGGTCGGTGAAAGCATATTGGAAAACATCTATATCGTGACAGCGATGGCCATTGAAACCAGATCGGGAATTAGATATGGTTGCCTTCTGCTTCAGATCCGTAACCGACGAAACCAGATCTGGTGATGAAAACGAGATAGAAAAGAAATGAGAATGAAGTGATTTCCGATGAGGTTCTTTTCCGACGGAAGAAGATGAGAAGCAAAAGGAGCTGGTTCAGGAAGAGAATGAACGATTAGAGGTTTTTGGGGTGGCATTTCACGAAGATTTTATGTGGTGGCGGTCCGACGGCGGTCGATGGCGGTCCGGCGATGACGACGATAACCCAACAGTCTTGGTTGAACAACTTCAAATAAGATGTAATATTATAAACATGGGATGGGTGTCAAGGTAAGTGGGTGGTATAATTTCTATTTAAAAAAATGAGTGGTTGAAAATTGTTCTCAAATGTTCTCAATTTAAAAATTGTTCTCATTTGAACATAACTCTATATATTTATATAACTAGTCATATATAAATATCTTATTTTATATAGAACTATCTTTTATATAAATTGTAACTAGCTTATTAAGATATAAATATGAATATATAAATATCTTATTTTATATAAAACTACCTTTTATATAAATTGAACTAGTTTATTAAGATGTATATATATATATATATATATATATATATATATATATATATATATATATATATATATATATATATAAAATCATACTTTATGATATATTTCAATAAGATGTTATTTCTCCAATAAATATTATTTCCATAAATAATAAATTCCCAATTAGTAAAATATTATTTTCATGATATAATAATTTTCCAATTAAATACAAGTGTTGATATATTTATTAATAATAAAATTATACTCATAAATAATTAATGAACGGTAACTTGCTATATGGTGTGACCCAATATAATAATATATTATTAGCAACATAATTCTATAATGATTCTTAGGCATAATAGATCTTTCAATCTCCCACTTGCACAAGACTCATCATAGATTGATATAAAAAGTGGTGAACGTCTAGCAACATTTCACTGCCCCCAATAACATATGATTAAGAATTTCATTCATCAACATCCAATTCTCAAAAGCTCTAAGCTTCAATTGATGTATTAAGGTAAGTTTATCAATTATCCATTTGTTACAGACATCCTGTTAAACATGAGCATTGGATCGCAATCAATCTTATTTGTAATTCAACTTTGGGTAACGTGTGTTAGATGTCTAACTTTGAACACATAAGTGGAACAAAACTCATCTTGACTACATAAGCCTTTTTCATAGTTCACACCATACCCGAATATGACTTTTATAACTGCTCGGTTAACGAACAGAATTTGGTCATATCAAAGCATATCACACTTAAGTCCCACTATGTATCTCAGGTGTTAAGGATACAAAGACAGTATCTTTTAACCAAGTATCACTCATAACTGCGATATATAAGATGATCTTGATGCGTGTCCGTTCAGTACTAGTTCTTTGACAAGTACCTATGAAACTTGGTTACAACCACTTGCCTACTTTCATCTAGTGAGAGTCAACTAATCTATTTCATATTAGTCTTACTCAATAATTGCTCCCACAATCATGACCATCTATTAACCTTTAGAATAATAAGATTATTCTTGGATTATACATGTTAATATAGAACACAACAAGTACTAATGTAATGATCATATCCTAGTATATCAAAACATTATTTAATAGTTGTTGTTACAATGCTCCAATATCCAAATACTAAATTCTTATGGCTGAAGTGTGACCACTCATACTTAGCTTAAAAGGAATGACTTTATTAATGGGTTCGCTTTATCCCGATCATATGAAGTATGTGAAACATAAAAATTGAACTATAAGACAAAGCTTAGTGAGTTCCCCCAAAATACCACACATAACCAAACAGATAACAACATGCAAATATGAGCCTTCAGCCTGACCGGACCACCTCACAAGGCCAACAACCCATCTAGACCGCTCTCCGGGCCTTCGACCTTACTGGTCCACATCTTGGGTCTTCCGCCTATCCATACCGCCCTGGATATCTTGGCCTTCAGCATAAAGAAGGACCACCTCAACTCAATAAACCATAACATGTCGACATATACAATAAAAATCAATAACCAGCAAATACAGATAATCAGACTGATATACCAATCTAGCACAAACTCAACAACATAGGTAATCTTATAGATCTTCCAGTCTATCGCATAACCAACACAACATCAATCGAATATACCAGGATACATAATCCACTGGGCTGACAATGGTGCCTTTGACCCATAAGTGCAATGAGGAAAAAATTACCTCACAGTCTAAAAAGATGGGTCAACAAATCACAACTCTAACTGTTAACTCTACAAGTCACCTATACAACAAACAATAACCTAGTCTTAAATTATTGCTTAATACTCAAAATGCCCCTAAGTCAAACTTGGTCAAACCCAATGTCAAAGTCAAGGTAAAAAAGTCAAAGATTCCATGTGGGCCAAGTACGTCTTGCGTACTCCCCTCTACACCCAGCGTATAGGGTGCCTCTCAAATCCACGGGTTCGTACCCTGGTATGCGTAGCGTACCTCCAGGTATGCCCAACGTACTAGAGCCAAATCTCTATTTTTCCATTAAGTTCTTATTTCATTAAGGCAAAGCACCAAACTTTAAATCCAGGTTAAAAGGGATGTCTTAATGCATAAAGTCCTTCAATTTATCCATTTGCATGCATACTAAAGGGTAAAAACTCAAACCCTTGGTCCAAAAGTCGTCCAAAGCACTGGAACTCTTGCATGGCTTAATGAGGATGTCAAATCTCTAATTTTTATGTATCAATGAGCTCAAAACTACAAATCATTACATTTTGAGGACCTGGAGTTTCTCATATTCCACTAGACCAAACTATGGGACTAAAAGTGTACACAAACTCTAGACAAGTATGATCTAAGCAATTAACTAATCAAGATCTGACCTTCCAAGATGATTCCAGTTCTTTCTCCTTCCTTCAAGATCACAAAATATAGTGTCTCAATCTCAAAATGCTCACACAATGGATTAGGGTTGGGTAGGGACGAATTGGGAGATGGAGGCTAATGAGGGAAAAAGCTCTTGAGTAGTTAATGATGTTTAAATAAGGCTCAAACCCTAAAAATTAGGGTTTGGACATCTTTCATATACGCTCGGCATACTCGTGAGTACGCCCATCGTACTCACCTGAAAGGTGCATTTTTTGCTTAATGAGCCAAGGGACCAATTTTCCAATTAAATTTCAGACTAAGGATATAAATGGAAAAATACTTGGATCAAGGTGTTACAGACAATCTCTTCAAAAAAGAAAGCTTTGGTAGATTCGGTAGTTCGTACAACTATTTGGTATATATGCAGATTACGAAACGATAAAGTCTTTACTGGAGGTACCCTGAAGCAAAGCGACATTACTGATTCTATTCATCATTTTTTTGTTTGCTAAAAGATATAGCAAATTTACTATATATAGGGTTAATTGGTTGAAATACCCTTTGAACTTGTTGTAATTGTTACGTTCTAGCTTTTTTCCAGTGCATGTTTTCTTTTCTTTTGTATATATGGCTGATTGTTTCTAAAAAAAGACATTAGACTTTTTATAACAAATTAATAATGAAACGATATTAAATAAAATTACAATAAATGCAATTAAACGGTCAACCTATAGTGAAAAAAAATGTGATTTTTGAATCACGGATTCACGATTGTGGTCTTTAGATGCCCATGGAATTAGAAATAGAATTTTGTAACATCCCAAAAATCACAATAAAATTTTTCACTTTAATTAAGGAAAAATATTTTTTTTCTAACAACCCCCAAGACAAAACAAAGTGTCAAATACAAATACCCCAAAATCATAGTGTAACAAAATCTCCCAAACGTATCACCGAAGGATGTGTACGATCACGCCTTTGTTTTTCCACGATCATTTGAGGTACCTTAAACAATAAACTTAAACTGTAAGTCAAAGCTTAGTGAGTTCCCCCAAAGTACCACCACACAACATATAACATATACAATCATGAAAGTGGGGTCTAATCAGTCATCGGACTGGAATATCCTTAGGTCTACAACCATCGGGCTGGATTACCCCCTGAGCCTACATCATAAGTCTAGATTTCTCTACTGGCCCTCAACTTATGTATGGCTTGCTCCTAAGCCTACAGTATAAGTCTGGATTGCCTTTCTAGCCCACAACTTATATATGGAATGCTCCTGGGTTTATTGGCTCCACATAGATTAGTTTCACATCAACCCAACCACACTATGTCGACATATGCAACAGATAACCATATAACCAACAAACAAATAATCAAACAGATATATCAGTCTAACACATACTCAGCATAACATCAATCCAGTATACTAGGATACATAATACAGTGGGCCAGCATTGGTTCCTTTGACCCACAAGGACATTGAGGAAAACTCACCTAATAGTCTGAAAAGATAGCAAAAAAAGGACGCGACTCCAACTATCAACTCTACGAGTCATCTATATAGAAAATAGTCACCTAGACTTAATTCACAACTCAAAATACCTCAATACGGTTGGGTTAAACTTGGTCAAAATCCTGATCATGGTCAAAGTTCAAAAAGTCAATCGAGTCAACTCAGGCTGAGTATATCCGGTGCACTCAACCATTACGCCCCATGTAGAGTATCCATTTGGCCAGATTACGGGGTCTTGACTAGGTATGCTCAACGTACCCTTAAGTACGCCTAGCGTACTCCTCTGCCACCTTTTCTCCTCTATTAAGTTCTTTCATCCAAAGCCTAGATCTACTTCCTAATAACATCTTAAATCATAAAGATTCCAAATTTATGATCTTGCATGGTTATGAAATGTCCAATACTAAAATCCTAACCTATCCTAAGGTTCTAAGCCACCAAAATGGATGCATGGAGTGATGTGAACAATAAAGATCCTAGTTTTATAACTCAATGTACTCTAAAATGTCCAAAAGGACATCTCATTTGGTCTAGAGTAACTACTAACCAAATAGACTAAGATGATGGGACTAATAAGCACAAAACTCCACATCTAACAAGATCTAATGAGAAAACCAACAAGTTCAGAACTTCATACCTTTTGTAGGTTGTTCAAGGAGTGTAAGACTCAGATCTACAAAGCTTGGAGTTCCTTTCTTGCTTTCCAATGGCTTCCTTCCTTCAAAAGCGGACACCAAACACAAAAAAAAATAAGCTTAAAACACCATAAATGGTGAATAGGGTTTGTAACGGACGAAGTGGGAAATAGAGGCTGACGAGGGAGAAGGTATTGGGAGTTAATGATGCTTAAATAGGGCTTAAACCCTAAAAATTAGGGTTTGAACATCGACCACGTACGTCCATCATACGCTTGGGTACGCCCAACATATGTACAAACTCCGTGTTTCTCTTTTAAGTGCCAAGGGACCAACTTTGCAAACAAGTTCTCATAGTATGGGGTGAATGTTATAAATTACCTTGATGATGAATGTTACAATTCTCCCCCACTTGCATTAGACTTCATCCTTGAAGTAGGTTTCCGTGAATAACTCTGGGTAGTGCTCTCTCATCTTTGCCTCAGGTTCCCAAGTCTATTCAGAACCCATTCAACGTTGCCGCTGGACATTGACCAAAGATACCACCTTGTTGCATAACGCCTTCATGTTCATCTCAAAAATCGCCACTAGTCTCTCAATATAGTACATATGAGAATTAACCTAAATATCATCTAACGGAACCACTGTTGAATCATCAGCTACACACTTCTATAACTAAGAGACATGAAAGGTGTTGTGAATCTAAATAACCTCCTCAGGCAGTTCCAGCCGATAGGCTACCCTACTCACCCTGGAAATAACTCGAAATGACCCAATATATCGGGGCCCAACTTGCCCGTCTTCCTGAAGTGTATTACACCCTTCTAGGTTGATAGCTTCAGTAAAACCATATCGCCAACCTGGAATTGCAAATCAGATCGATGCCTATCCGCATAACTTATATGTTGACTCTGAGTTGTCTACAATCTCTGTCTGATCTATTGAGTAAGTTATATCATCTGAACAACTACTTCGGTTTTACCATGAACCTATGACCAAGCACTCCCCAACATACCATTGTATGACACTTCCTCCCATAGAGAAGCTCAAACGATAGTGCACCAGTACTGGAGTGATAGTTGCTGTTGTACGAAAACTCGGTTAGGAAAGGTAGAATACCAAATCCCACCGAAATATATTACATAAGCTCTCAACATATCCTCAAGTGTCTTAATGGTTCTCTTGCTCCGGCAATCAGTCGGTGGATGATAAGCAGTGCTAAAATGTAACCTTATGCTAGATCCTCGTTGAATCTTTTCCAAAATCGAGAAGAGAACTGAACATCTCGATCTGATACAAGAGAAACGAGAACACCATGGCGGGCGATGATCTTGTGCACATAAACATCGGCCAATTTATCGGTCGAGGAGCTCTCCCGAATAGCTAAGTGCGCACTCTTGATTAGATTGTCCACTATCACCCAAATCGCATCAAACTCCTTAGTCGTTCGAGGTAGCTTAGTGATGAAATCCTTGGTGATCTGCTCCCATTTCCACATGGGTGATAGATTATATTTTTGTGGTTTAGGTTAGGCATTTTCATGTATAGGTCGTGGTAGGATGTTAGAGTGTGTTGTGGTGGTCATAGCATGTTAGTGGGTGTGTGCGGCCATACGGGTGTGTGCGGTCGTACACGTGTGTGCGGCTGCACACTTGTGTGCTGCTAATTGTGGTATAAATAGGTTGTGTTAGTGTGTCAGAAAAGGGGACATATGTATGTGTGTGTTTCAAGGTGTACCTGACATTTTTACGTAATAGATGTGTGCATGCTTGATGTTATTCTCATTCTACTCCCTCTACACTCTGTTTGATTGCTTGCAATTCATTGATTACTTATTTGGATCTATAGATTGTGACTTACAATGGGAACCTCCAAAGGCTGAAGCTTTCCATGAGGCCTCTGGTGCTCGGCCTTGACCGTCCAATAGGTCCAACACCTATCAACATACCACACTATCTCGCTTTTTCATGCACCTCCACCAATATCTAAGTCTCAAATCCTGAGACATCTTGGTGGCTCCAAGGTATATCGAAAATTAGGACTTATGTACCTCCTCCAACACAGTCTGCCTGATTCTGCCAAAATCTAGTAACCAAAACCGACCACATCAGGTCGACAATCCATGAATATCGGTAGAAAACATATCAATCTCACCCCTAATCGTCTCCTATTTCCAATTTTCCTTCTTGAATCCCTCGTCGTGAACCTCCCTGATCAAATCCAAAAGTGGTGAATCAATTGAAATCCCCATACGTAAGTTTCCTACGGAAGAACTAGCTGACTTGCGGCTCAAAGCATCAACGACCACATTCGCTTTCCCCAGGTGGTACATAATCTTGCTATCATAATCCTTGACCACGTCAAGCCACATGCATTGTATCATGTTCAGATTCGTCTGATCCATGAGATATCTCAAACTCTTTCGATCCATATAGATGGTACATCGAACCCCATATATATAATGCCACCACTATCCCTAACTCTGAATCATGTGTTGGATATTGCACCTAGTGCAGCTTCAGCTGTCGAGAATCATATGAAATAACCCTCCGTTGCTGCATAATTACCGCCTCCAAACCAGAAGGTTCAATATTGGGGCCTCAGGCACTTCCTTGTCAGAAGAGTGAGGCGCACAACAACCTTGGATAAATCCTAAATAAATCTCTGATAATACCCGGCTAAACCTAGAAAACTCCTGATCTCCAAAGGAGACTTTGGGAGCTCCTACTGCCTAACAACCTCAATCTTTGTCGGGTCGACCAAGATCTCGTGTTGGCTAACAAGGTGTCCCAAGAACTGGACCTCTAGTAAAAAAACTCACACTTTGAGAACTTTCCATATAATTGTTCCCACCTCAAAACTCCTAGAGGCTCTCGAAGGTGCTCCACAAGTCCACAAGTTGCCCCATGGTCTTGGAATAGACCAGGATATCATTAATAAACACAATGAATGATCGATCGAGCATCGGCCTGCATACCCGATTCATCAAGTTCGTAAATTTTACAGGTGCATTGGTAAGACCAAACGACATCACCACAAACTCGTAATGACCATAACGAGTCTGGAACGATGTATTCTCCATATCCTCCTCTCTAACCCTCATCTGATGATACCTGGACCTTAAATCGATCTTGTAAAACCAAGATGCACCATGCAGCTGATCAAAAATCTCATCAATCCATGAAAGTAGGTAACAGTTCTTCACCGTTAACTTGTTCAATTCTTGGTAATCGATGCACATCTGGTGCAAATCATCATTCTTCTTCACAAAAAGAATCGGTTCTCCCTAAGGCGAGCAACTAGTTATCATAAAATGCTTTCCCAATAGCTCCTGAAGCTGAGAGAACAACTCATGCATCTCTGGTGGTGGTAATCGGTACTACACCTTAGCAATCGGGGCCGTACTGGGGAACAAATCAATCATGAACCCAACTTGCCTCTCAGGAGGAACACCGAGTAATTTCTCCATAAACACATCTGGAAATTCGTTGACTACAGGCACATCTGAAACCAAAACCACCTTTCTAAAACAAGTGTCAACCACATACACGAGGTCCCCCTAGTCCTATGATGTAGATACTGTCGATCCCTAGCAAAAGAACAAAAAACTAATCCAACCCAGGTACCCTCTCCATAAATAGTCAATTTTCCCCCACTCCGGGTTTGAACCACCACCCTTTGTCCCTCACAATCAATCCTCGCACCAAACTGGATCAACCAATCCATCCCTACAATCACGCACACATCCCCATAGGGATATGTATCAAATGAATCGGGTACGATGCCATGGAAATCTGCAGAAAACAATCTTGATAAACGCTCAATGTAGAAACATTGTGTTCGTGGGCGATGGAATCCTGCAACGGACACTCCAAATCTCCAGAAGTCATATCAAAATTCATACTGAAAGACTGAGACACAAAAGACCAACTCGTATCCGAGTCAAAAAGCAAAAAATCAAGCAATGAGTTGACTAAGAAGGTACTTAACAGGAACAAAATCATAAGCATAAAAAAAATATGTCAACAGAAAATAAGTGGAAAGATACTGGTAACGAAGTTTGACGCCGCCTTGGCCTCCTCTGCCATTACCTGAAAGGCACGACCTCGAGCCCTCGGAGGCTCCACCCTACCTTAGCGTCCATTTGTGATCCTCATGGTAGTCAGGGATGGAGCCCACACTAGTATCACAACGAGCAAGGGACAATTAAGCTTCACATGCCCAACCTGATCATAGTGATAACATATTCTGGTGCCCGGTATTGGGAAATGTTGACGACAATCCCAGGAAATATGGCCCTCCCTGCCACATTTGTGGCACACTGAAGCAAACCGACAACCACCTTCATGAACCTTGTCGCAGTTTCCACAAGTGCGGACCCTATGACCTCCTGATCACCAATCAACGTACTTGACATGGTACGTTGTAGGCTAGAACTGAACTGGAGCCTTCCCCTACTACCTCATACGGGTCTCTATCTCAATCTCCCATCTCGTCATGGCATCTTGAAGCTTGGTGAGGGTACTCTAACGTTGGGTAGACACAAGCTGTTGGATATTCATCTTAAGCATTCTCAAGTATCAAGTCATCCGGACCTGCTCCGTAGCAACAAACTTAAGACATAAAAGAGCCCTCTCCATAAACATCTTGGTGATCACCACCACCATCTCAGTCGCCTGCCTCAAATCCAAATACTCCTAGGCCAATCTATCCCTCTGTATGAAGGGAACATACCCCGTGCGAAACATATCGGAGAACTGCTCCTAAGTAATAGTAGTCCTTTGCTCAAGAGTATAGGAATCGGTCACCAGGTTCCACCAGTCCTTTGCGCCCAATCGATCGAGGTTTAGGGTGCACCTGACCTTCTAGTCCTCTAGATAGGAACAGGTGAACAAGCAGCCCTCCACATCAGAAATCCACCTCATAGCCACAATTGGGTCCTTGACCACATCAAACTCTAGGGGCTTCGTGTTGTTGTAGTCCCGGTACTGAAATGAACCTCCTCCTCGGCCTCCTATAGCAACGAAAATTACGGTGGTTGTAGAAGTTGTAGCCTCAGCCACGACGACGTACCGCTCAACAAACAACTCAATTATAACGGTCTTGATAGACCCAAAAACCATAGGGATGGCACCCCGGACGACAGCAACTACCTCAGTAGCGATCAACTCACGGATGTCTTCATCTGTCAATCTTGGCTTATCTCGGCCACCAGCTCCAAAACCAGATCCTCTCGTGAACACCATACCAAAATGAAACTATATATATATATATATATATATATATATATATATATATATATATATATATATATATATATATATATCAGAAAATTCTATGGTTCATACAATTTCAACCATCACAGAGAGGTTAATCCCTCAGGGTTTATGACTTCATTGTTACATGTACGGGTCTTATGCTTTCAATAGTACATGCCCATACTACCTTCCACACCTAGCCATATTTGTCTCAATAGATCATCACAAACTACCCAAAAATAAACCTACAACTAAGATACACATACATCATGTACCCACTCTCTCGAGAGTGGCTAATCATCGCTCATCTGGCCGGCTGCTTGCATTCTCACTCATGGATCTTCCACCAATCCTGTAGCCATTGGATCCCATAGATATTCGAATACTTGATTCTACCGTTATCCTACAACCAAACAAGGAACAGGAAATAAGGCTAAACCAAACATTCTCAGGCTGTAGAATCTTAGTTATGTACAACTATGATGCAGACACTAAGCAACTACATTAATGATCTCAATATCATCTAACTTATCTAAAGTCATCCTAGGCTATCATGCATCATACATCAGACAATTCTATCTTGCAATTCCTAAAGATCCCTACCTAATCACTAACATGTAGTTCTATTATAGACATCATAACCTATAACAATGTGGGTATCTTGGGGTATACTTTCTTGCTCCGGCTGATTGTACACATCTCATCCTTTTTTTCATCCTTGAAACATATTTGAAAAACCAATTGAAAAACAATTTTGAAATTTGTTTTGAAAACATTTACAGATCCGTAGTTTGAGTCTGAATTCACACGAATGCTAATCCAATTCTCTCAAACCATGTCTCTGATACCAACTTCTAACATCCCAAAAATCACAATATAATTTTCATTTTTAATTAAGGAAAAATCATTGTTTTCTAACATCCGCCAAGATAAAACCAAGTATCAAATACAAATATCCCATAATCATAGTGTAACAAAATCTCCCAAACATATCATCGAAGGATGTGTACGATCATGCGTTTTCTTTTCCTTGATCATCTGAGGTACCTAAAACAATAAACTTAAACTGTAAGCCAAAGCTTAGTGAGTTCCCCCAAAGCACCACCACACAAAATAAAACACATACAATCATGCATGTTGGGTCTATCAGCCATCAGATTGGAATACCCTTGGGTCCACAGCCATCAGTCTGAATTACCCATGAGTCCACAACATAAGTCTGGGTTGCCCTATTGGCCCTCATCTTATGCCTGGCTTGCTCCCGATCCCATATATATGTCTAGCTTTCCTTTTGCCGATCACATCTTATATCTGGGATGCTCCCGGGTTTGTTGGCTTTTCATAGAGCAGTGTCGCCTCAACCCAACCACACTATGTCGACATATGCAACAGATAAACATATAACCAACAAACAGATAACCATACATATCTACCACTCTAACACACACACACACACACACACACACTCAACGTAACATCAATCCAAGATACTAGGATACATAATCTATTAGGCCGACATTGGTGCATTTTACTTACAAGTTTAGTGAGGAAAACTAACCTCACAGTCTAAAAAGATAGTAGAAGAAGGATGTTGCTCCAACTGTCAAATCTACATGTCACCCATATAGAATAAAGTGACATAAACTTAATTCACAACTTAAAATACCCCAATACCCTTGGGTCTAACTTGGTTAAAATCCTCATCAAGGTCATAGGTCAAAAGTCAATCGAGACAACTTGAGCTGGGTATGCCCGATGTACTCAACCATTACTGTCACACCCCAAAACCGGAACGGCGAAAACGTTTGGGGGTGGAGGACGTCATGTTTAGTATCACAAGACATGCATCATATTAATCAAAGTAATGAAAAATCATTTCATTAGAAAGAAAGTGTTTACAAAGTATGTGGTCACATAACATAGACTACAAAGTAAATAACAAAATAAGACATGAAGCTATACTACTCCATCTTCTGAATCCCAGTGTGCATACTTGTCTACTGGTCTCCTGAGAATACAAGTTATTTTGATAGCGTAGATCAGCATTTAAGCTGGTGAGTTCATAAGATTTTAGTGATGTAAGTAAGTTGTAGAAAGTTTTAGTAAGTTGTAAATTCTGTTTAGAAAAGTTTGCATGTTCCTCCAGAAAATCCTATATTTCCTGCTTTGATGAAAAATAAGTAAAAATGACTCTACAATCCTTTCTATGAGTACTAAATGGATACAAGTTATATAATAACCCAGAGTAAACAAACAATCGATTGTGCGTATCTTCCCTAAGCCCACAACCAAATAAGGAACAGGAAGTAAGGCGGAAAGCACACATCCCATTGTTTGTTAGATCATTGTTGTATATAACCCTGGCGTATTCACTTGGTACTCATGGAGTTAACTATAATAGTTCCTTTATATTTGATGAAAAGATTCTTTAAGAAAACCCTTATTTCTTTTAGTATAAATGGTAACCACAGTGGTTCCTTCTATAATCACTTAGTTTATACTAGCTATATATAATCCAATATCGAATAGATAGTTAATTATGTGAATCTGCCCTAAGCCCATAACCAAACAAGGAACAGGAAGTAAGGCAGAAAGCATACATCCAACTACTTATCGGGTATTAATTATATATAACCCTGATGTATAAACTAAGGTATTATAGAGTTAACCACCTAAGGTCCTTTAAGTTTATATTGGTTTAATAAAATGGATTAAACCCTTTACTGGTAAGTTTCTAGTTTTGTCTACCAAATGTTCTATTTGAAAAGTATGTTTTGTACTAGAAAACGGTGTATTGAATTTGTATACTATGACCTGGCCCATACCTGGTACCCTTTATGATTACTTGGTGTATACAGAACATATATGTAGCTAAGATCAGATAGATAGTAGGTTGGGTGAATCTGCTCTAAGCCCACAACCAAACAAGGAACAGGAAAAGAAACGGAAAGCACACATCCTACTACCTGTCGGATCCGATTAATATATATCCTTGATTTATACACTAAGGAATCATAAATTTAGCATTATAGGCCTCCTCTTCTACTGAATGTACTAGACTCGACTGATTTGTTTGTCGTTTGTAAAATGTAAGTTTTCCCTAGTTTATAACTATCTTAACTCGAAAATAGTTTGCATTAACTTTCAAGTGGAATTGTCACAATATGAAATTAATGGGAAAAATAAAAGTATACAGTTGTCTTTTAAATTGACATACTGAAGTACTTGTTCATGTTATTAGTATGTTATGAGTTTGGTATATATTCAGTTGTTTTATTTATTAATATCCGGTACTTTGTAGATGTACCCCGTATATATATATATATATATATATATATATATATATATATATATATATATATATATATATATATATATATATATATATACCATTATACTACTTTTATTATCACCTTTTGTTTAGAACAATGAGTTAGTGATTCGTTCCCTTCCTAGGTTAACGGGAATCCTTAGTATAATTAAATTAAATCATGATTTGTTCTTCTGATATAGTATCTTAGTATGTTCTCCTTGTATAGTGTATAGTATTTCTCTCTGTTGTATTGTATCTACCTCCCTGTTTCTCTTTATAGTATGCTCTAGTATCTAGTATGAACTGAACCTCTAAACTATACCCCTTATAGTTTACTAGTGTTTTACTTGAACTGTTATTGAAAAGACTCATTTTACTACTAAATTATGTTTGTACTTTAAAAACGGAGTTTTGTTAAACTATAAAGTAACATAACTTTAAAAGAGTTTTTGAAATGTTTTGATCACTTATAAAAGACATAAGCAATCTTTTGAAAGATTTTTATAGCAAACATTTACACAATTATCATTGTGTTCAACTTGTATCCCCCCCCCCTTTAAAAGCATTTAAAACAGTTAAAAGATTCATTATAGGGGTATAAACTCACCTTATGTGGGTGATTCAAACAAATATGCGCGTATGGATGAGAAGTTCCACGAATGAAGTCCCGAAACACAAACGAGTCCTAAATGACATATATGGCATATACTGGCATGAATATAGTGTTTAGAAGCAGCCACACGCAAGGAAACACCCCTAGGGACTAGGAAACACTTGGACCAAGTGTTAGAATCACATGTGATCCATCTAAGGGAAGTTTAAGGCCACTATTAGGTGTTTACAGACATGGAGTTTACGGTCGTAAACTCATGGTAAATTTTTTTTAAGAGGGTGTTTGAATGCTAGGGAAATTTGAGGGACCATTGCTCTACACAAGGATGAGCAAAACTAATTTATTGGAAGGTGTTGAGGTGTTTACGGCCACACCATATAGTGTATGGTCGTAAACTCTCCAAATGGTCTCATTTTGGGTCATAAAGGCAAGGGGTTTCAAAGGTTCAAGTGTTCCAAGGTTTACCAAGGGTCTATAAGTGTTTAAGGCTCATGTTAAGACCAAAACAAGGGTTTACGGCCAAGGGAGATACTCTTGGCCATAAACTCTCTTTGATGTTGAGTTTGGTGATGTTTCAAGGCTAGGGTCTAGTGATTAACATGCCTAACTAGATGATAGATGGAGTACTCACCCTTTTGAGGGCCATTGATGATTTTTCGGCCACCAAGAACAAGTGTGTGTTCTTGGTGAAAGATGAAGATCTAGCCAAAAGATGTTTTTCATGGATGAAATCAAAGGGTGATTAATGAGTAAGAAGGATAACAACAACTAGAAGGAAGAATTACTACGTTTTTGAAGATCTAAGATAAAAGGCTTGATGATACTTAAGAGAGAATGGAGTTTTCTTGAGTTGAAAGTGTGAATAATGAAGACAAGTTGAAGGGAAGGAGTCTTATGGTGGGACTTTATGGCCCACCTTGAGTTTACGGCTGTAAACTCATGTGTTGTGGCCATAAACAACCTTTTGGTGGTGTAGAGGCTTGAATGTTGCACAGTGTCTCTAGCAAGTACATTCTAACACTCAGTCCTTAAGTGTACTAGGCTTAAAACCCAATAGAATGACCCTTAACAAGGATAGAAGGCAATAATTTCTCGGGTTGTCACAATTACGCCCTGCACAGAGTATTCATTTGGCCAGATTATGGGGTCTTGACCAGGTACGTGCACCATACCCTCTAGTACGCCCAATGTACTCGGCTACCACCTTTTCTCCTATATTAAGTGCTTAATATATGAAGTCCTTTCGTCCAAAGCCTAGATCCAGTCCCAAATAACATCTTAAATCATAAATTTTCCAACTTTATGATCTTGCATGGTTATTAAATGCCCTACACCAAAACCCTAACATATCCTAAGGTTCTGTGCCACCAAAATGGATGCATGGAGGGATGTGAACAATCAAGAACCCATTTTTATAACTCAAGACACTCTAAAACGTCCAAAAGGACAACTCATTTGGTCCAAAGTAGCTCCTACCCAAAAGACCAAGATTATGGGACTAATAAGCACAAAACTCCACATCTAACAAGATCTAATAAGATAATCAACAAGTTTAGAACTTTATACGTTCTGGAGTTTGCTCAAGGAGTGTAAGACTCAGATCTACAAACATTGTAGTTCCTTCCTTGCTTTCTAATGACTTAATTCCTTCAAAAGTGGACACCAAACACCAAAAATTAGCTCAAAACACCACAAATAGAGCTTAGGGTTTGTAAGGGACGAAGTAGGAAATGGAGGCTGATGAGGGAGAAGGTGTTGGGAGTTAATGATGCTTAAATAGGGCTCAAACCCTAAACATTAGGGTTTGAACATCGACCATGTACGCCTAACGCATGCTTGGGTACGCCCAACATACGTACACAACTCCACGTTTCTCATTTAAGTGCCAAGGGACCAACTTTGCAAACAAATTTTCATACTAAGGGGTCAAAGATGTAAATTACCTGGATGATGAATGTAACCAATTTCCACATATTTTATTTATTGTAGAAATAAAAAAAGTTGGATATTTACCGACAATGACAATGACGATCATCAATTATGAAGGATACAAGCTTCATGTGTAGCGAAACACCGATGACACCTAGGTGACGTCATGTGCCTGAGTGAAAGGAAAATTATCAACTTTGTGGGGGATTGTTGAAAATATAAGAGGTTATATTTAAAAGATGGTATTTTACGTTTATCCCACATATGTGTAAGGAAGAATGTTATGTGAGTTTATAAGGATTGTCTAGCCTTAAGCCTTTAAAGGCTTTAGTGGAGGTTAACGGATGGCTCAAACCTACATGTAAAGTTAGTTGGGCTAAGGATGGGAGATGCAAGGTTTGCAAAATGGCGCAATATAGACATACTTTGTACTTCTCATGACACATCGTTCTTTGAGGAGCTTTTATTTTTGTAGGTTTCTGGTCGGATCAGGTTGCACCAACCCGGTCAACATGTTGACAACACTTTGATTTCATGAATGGACACAATAAGTCAACTAGAAGTCTTAAAAAATCAAATAAAATCCATGTTTGAAATCGGATAAGCTTCTAGATAACAACTTCAACTTGTAGGCTTTTATCCTATCAACGAATTGGCATGTGACAGCCTATTAGAGGCCATACATCGTTAACAATCCTATTTTTAAGGCTTCTAGAATTTTCGAATTACTATAAATAAGATCTCTTAGGTCCTATTTATTCCATGTCTCTAACCAAAAATTACAGCCTCCTCTATGCTCCCCCTCTCCATCTACGACATGATTTTCATCATGTTTTTCGAGTATTCGTTTTGCGTTTAGCGGTTCTTCCATTGTTGGAACAAAAAATAATTGTGTTCAATTACAGGGTTCTACGTACGCTGCAACTTATCTTCTTTAAAGTGCATGAAAACAATTATGGACATGAGTCATTATGCTTAGTCTTGTCTTTTAATTTGTCCGATAACGAAACAATCTTTTTCTATATTTATTATCTGATCTGATCAGTAATGAACAATATTGGTCCTGGACGAGGGTTAGTAATTAAGTAATAATAATTGGATTTATTATTTACTTGGTTATAATGATTAAATATTTAATCATTTAATCGTTTGTTTGATATTTTGATAGTTCATAGTTATTTTACAATATTAATTATCACTTTGTTCTATTATCTTGTTTGAAATACAATAATCTCAAGAATGTGTTCGTTGCATTACGGTAGTGGTTTATAGGAGTGTTCGTTTGGATAGATCGGTTCGATCCGATCCAATTAAATAAATTCAAATTGATTTTGGTTTTCAAAATATGGATCTAAATTGTCTAAACTAAATTCAAATCCGATCTGATCCAATCCAATTATAATTCGGTTGGATCGGTTTTTATAATTCGGTTTTCAAAAGGCATAACATTTTAAAATGATATATAATTATAATCTTATCTAATTTTTATAGAAGAAGCAAAAACAAATTATTTAATTGTAATTTATAATTTATACACAACTATTAAGAATATATATTATAATTTAATATTTATTAGATAAAACGTTTTTGAGAGAAAATCATATTAATTGTCTTTATTAGGTGAAACTTTTTGAATTTTTTGAAAAAAATAATTTATAAAATTAATAAACAAGTATAAATATTTTAAAAATAAATAAATAATAAATTGTTATTCGGTTTTTTTGGACTATTCGGTTCTTATTTTATAAACCAAAACCAATCTAAAATCCAAAATAATAATTCGGTTTTGGTGAAATCCAAATCAAAAATCCGAAATATATAAACCAAATAGTCCAATCCAAATTGTCAAATTAGATAATTCGTTTTTATCCAAATAATAATGGTTTATTTGAAAAGCATCGGACACAATGGTTTTAAAAGTTCTGTCATTACGGGATAAGAAACGGGCAATCCTATCTAGTCCTCTTATTATTATAAATTAAGGAAACATAAAACCAAAATCATTGTTTAAAGTGGTGCTCCTAGTCGTTGTACGTAATCCCAATAGTGTAGGCCTTCCAAAATAATTATACTTGATAATTATCTAATATGTATTTTTCGAATATTTGAGTGAAAAATAAATAAATGGGGCATAGATAGTAAAGTGTAGGTGGACAAGTGTGTGTATAGGGAGAGAAACAGGGTGGTATCATGATCACAGTCGGTGGTGGAAAACAAACGTATTTGAGACGACCACCGTGACTTGACGCCGTTTCTTTTAATTATGCTTTTCCCTCCAACTTAAAAGTATATTCATACTACTCTCATTACAATTTTATCATATTCCATTCTTCAAAAGAATATAAAGAAACGATAATATATTACGGTTTAAATAACAGTACAAGTGGCAAACTCTGTTGGTTGTCCAGTCATCTTCAGTCTCAATCATGTGTGGTTATTTATCTAATTTTACAATGTATTAATATAATTAGAGAACTATATAGTTAAAATAATACTTAATTTTTTAAATAAAATATAAAAGGCTATAAGCATTTGAAAGACGTTTTATGTATCTTTTAACATGTTATCCGAAAAATAGTAATAACCTTTTATATAAATACTGTTGAAATTATGATCTATAAATATTATAATAAGATAAAAAGGGGAGTGTCTAGAAGCTAAATATTTGGAGGATGAAATACAAATGATTAACCCTAACAAATAATTAAAGCAGGTTAATATTTGTAAAATGGAAATCATTGGGAGTAATAATGAACCCAAGGAGACCAACTAACTACCCATTTACTACTTCTCTATGTGTAACATATTGTATTGATTAGAGTAGGGCAAAAGAATCACAGTTATTCATTTATGATCCCTCTAATTCTTTTATGCAAAATCATGCTTATGGGGTTGACCACAATATTTAAATTTGGTGCATTGTTTAAAAAGCAATTCTTTTCTTTCCAAAATAAATATGAACATCAATTTGTACACCAACGTGTAAGTTATGATTATATTAGTAAGCCATAGACAAAAGGTTCACACTTGAATATTAAATCTAAAATAAATTGACTAAGACAATTCTGATTAAATGACTATTACTACTTTTCTACTGGATTTTTTGGATTTTTTGTGATATTATTTTTTTCTGAACAAAATGGAAGAAATTAGTAGAAGCCTAACATAAAGATTACAATACGAGAGAACAAGTATCAAGAGGGCATGACTCCCAACTAGTCAAATCCATTGACTACTTTGTACATCTTATTGATATGCAAGTAACTCCGGGGCATTTATTCTTAAAAGAAAACTCAGTGTCAAAATTACCAAATGGACCAAAATGTTGAGCACACAACCACATTAAAACAGTTTTTGAAACGATCAGACTTACAAGATCCACCATGTGTAGGAGCATATGAAAGTCAAAGAATTCTTTGATAGTGATTCACTAACTTTTTATTAACAAAAAAAAAAAGTATTAATTGGATAGCGTGGATGCTAAATCTTATATTATCTATTCGGTTGTAATTCTTTGTTAGCGATTCTCTAACTTTATAATAAATTCAACCATTCGAAAAAAGAGAAGACATAATAGATCATATTTAATATCATCATCCCATATTGGATACAATATTAAATAGGCGATGATGAGATTTAGTGTCCCTTAGCAAAGAAGCAATGGAAATCTCAAAACGAGCTCCTTTTGTGAGGTGAGATAGGGGATGGTGTGGAAGAAGAAATGAGGATATCAGGTGTGTTACTGGTGGGGCTGTTTGGTGAGGGGCGGGTGGGCGGAGAAGTTGGTGACGAGGAGCTGGTTTGTGAGTTTTTGGTAGGAGGGGGTTGGTGGGGAGTAGTGGCATTTATGGTTGAAAGGTGGGGATAATTTATAGGTTTTTAAATAAATGGGGAAGGGGTGTAGATATGCTAGGGACAAGGAAGGAGTATGAGGTCGAAGGTTGAGGTTCTTGAAATGGAAAAGAGGACTCATCAAATATAACATGGAGAGACAATGTAACTTTGGCGAAAGTTGGATCGAGACATTAGTATCCCAAAAATTTCTTGGGTACCTGAGGAAAATACAACGAGTGGATCGAGTGTGGAGGTTGTGAGGTATAGTAGGTGAAGATAGAGTGCAAATGTCGAGGTATTGAAATCTAGAGTGTAAATGTTGGGGTGTTGTGTAACGACCCAAAAATCCAAGGTAAAAATTTCATTTTTAATATAAATAAAACACATTGGTAACTTTGTTCACACATATAAAATCATTTCAAATAAAACATTTATCAGAGTTTATTCCCAGAAATCACATATTGCGGAAAGCACGGGTGTATGCTTTGCGATCGTCCCGAGCTCCTCTACTTGAAAACTGGAGGTGCTTGAAACCAAAACTGAAAATCGTAAGCACAAAGCTTAGTGATTTCCTCATAACATACCCCACACAATCCACATAATCACATAAACGATATCAACCATGCAAGCAATGCATATAAACATATACGGATGTCGTGGACTCCCTCTAGGGTCAAACTCCATGATGTCGTGGGCTTCCCCCCCCCCCCCCCCCCGATGGTCTTATATCTATGTGTCATGGGCTCCCCTACATGGTCGGACATCCATCTGCCACGGGCTCCACCCATGGTCTTTACTTGGAACGTCATGGGCTCCCCCACATGGTCTGACATCCGTCTGTCATAGGCTCCCCCCCCCCCGGGGTCTACAATGCAAGTATCAAAAAGACAACTAGCATACCACATAACACATAATGGGTCGGCCTTGGTGCCTTCCACCCATTGGTATGGTGAGAAGACTCACCTCGAATGATGAAGCTCACTACAAAAATCCTTAGCTGCGGCCTTGACAACTCCCTGAGCTATCAATACAAAAATATCACCCAATTAGCAATTGGGTCTCAACCATGATCCATAATCCTCACTTGGGGTGAAATGACCGTTTCACCCCCGACCCATCTAGGTCCAAACTATAAAATCCATGAAAGCCCATCAATGGCCTAATTTTCCAAAATTGGGCCCAAACCTTCACATGGAACTACCATTTAGAACCCATTTTGTACTTCATAACCCTCCAGGGGTCAACCTTGGTCAAGGTCAAAGTCAACATCCAAGTCGTGGTAAAAGTCAACGCTCCGAGTTGACTCAACTCATCGAGTTGTCCTCCAACTCGGCGAGTTCCCATAAACCACAAAATCGCGATATCTCACATCAACTCGTCAAGTTTTCCCCAAACTTGTCGAGTTCTTCCATTTCAACAGAATTAGGACACTTCCAATCAACGCGTCGAGTTCCTCTAATGAACTCGTTGAGTACTTTAGTCTGTTAACCCCTTTCTTAATGCATTAAGACTTTATTCTTCAGATCTAAACCCAATACTCCAGATCTAGACTGGAAATACCTTTTAGAAGGGTAAAGTTTCCATCTTTACCCATTAATCCCTTCCTAAAGAGAATAAGCTCAAGCCCTAACCCAAAAAGGCCAAAGTCTTAATCCAAAGACCACCAAAACTACAAGATAGACCACGAGGTCATAGATCTGGACTCTAGGGACAAAAAGATCACGTAAAGTTCTAGATTTTTCTTCATGCATGTCCATTAGAAGCTCCAAAATGACAAAATGATGGTCTAAAGGTTGCATGGGACTCCCACGGCCATAAAATCGGAAACTTTATGCCATGAAAACCCCTCAAGACCCCAGATCTGAAGTGTTAGCCCACTTGGGACGTCCAACTTCTATGGACCAAGATATTTGGACAAAACCAAGAAAAATAACCCAAAAGAAGATCTAAACAACTACAAGGCAAGGTTCAAGATTTATACCAAAAAAAGTGTGGATGAGGCAAGGATTCTGGATCTACAAGCTCCTTCTTGTACCATCAAGCTTTTCCTTCTTCTAATGGCTTCGACACACACTAAAAACACCCACAATGGCTCACAATCACTCAAAATAGCTTTAGGGTTACGAGATTTAGGGTTAGGGCAGTGGAGGTTGGATATGAGACTAAACCCTTGAACTTAAGTTGTTTAAATAGGATGTAAAGTCCCGATTTTAGGTTTTCCCGAACCCATTCCAACTCGTCGAGTTAATTCTCCCCAACTCGTCGAGTTGGTCTTCCAAAAACGCACACTCCAACTTTCCAACACGTTAAGTTTCTTGTGCCAAACTCGACGAATTGTTCATTAGAAATGGGGGTTGTACTTCCAAAATTGACCTTCTAGATTCCAGGTGTTACATATTGAAATGTAGAAGGGCTCAAATAAGGGCATTGAAGTGGACTCCATGTACCTAGATTGATCCGGGTGAGTGAGATGTATGCTTCGGAATGTTGCACCAAGTTCGGTCGGAATGAGTACATCATACTATGATTGTTACACTGGTTCTTATGGTGTTGATTATGCAATAGTAGGTTGGGTTGAGCATGCAACATGAGCTGTGAACTGTTGGGCCTGGTTAATTGTGGTTTGTCATTAGCCATTAGGCTATGGTGTGGGCCATAGAGTTTGTGATGGATATGGATATGGTGGAGGAGCCCACCATGCCGATAGTGGCTAGTTTGGCTATAGTAAACCAGCTGCAGAACTGCCTCCTCCTGGATTGGAGTGTCATCCCTCATGCAGATATCGTCCTCCAGATTAATTAGGAGTTGCGACCGCAATCCCTGCCAAAATTCCACTGATTTCCATCACGAGTTAGAGGTTGTTGTTGGTTGTCTTCTTTCTTTTGGCATGTATAAGAAACTTGAACATTAGGGTTGGTAAGGTTTTGTTGTGGCGTTTGACAGTATTGTTCAAGTTGCAGCATGTAGCAATTGGTAAAAATAAGAACTATTGTGCAATGTCATATATTGTTTATAAGAAATGGAAGTATATTATCAACAATTGTTTAAGAAATTAATCATTTTCATTGGAATAATATAAGACTTTTATGAAAACATGATGTGTGATTAATTTTTGATTCTATTGTTGTCCGTGTTATGTCAAATTGCAAATGGTTTCGTGAAATCAAATAAGGAACACTTGATCGTGGAATTAAAATTTTTGGTTTACGCAACTTCGGATAATGGAAAAAATGTGATACCGTGAATCCATTTGGAATCATCGTTTTCAATACCATTAACGGGCTTGTATACAATATTGTTAGGAATCAAATTGAGTTATTTATGAATTAAGATGACGAAAAATAGATAGTAGTATTATCCTACACTTATACATACATAAAAGATATTTTGAACTATCAATTTTAAATTCGTATCAAGAGGTATAACCTAAATTTATACATGTATAATTAAAACTCCCCTAGTATTTATAAGTTTATGTACTTAAGTATAGGTATTAAAAGGAAAATACATGTACAAACTATATTCTTATACAATATAAAAGGCCTAGCTACTTATATATATATATATATATATATATATATATATATATATATATATATATATATATATATATATATATGTCAAAATTATGAAGCCTATTCCAAACAAAGAATAAAATGTCAAGAACCCTATAATGTTACCCAAATAATTACTTTGATACAATACTAGTTATTCTCTATGGCTCACTCATGTATCCCATGCATTCACCCAAATTGCATCCATCCATACATGCACATGCACAAGGACAGCTCTAGATGATAAGAGTACAAACAAAAAATATGGGAATATCATGAGGCACATGGGAATAACTAGCAACGAACTAATCCTAGAACTACTTCCTTCAGTCTTGTTATTTCACTCTATCTCTCATCCTCTCAAATATAGTTTCTTAGATATACACAAGTAACTAATAGTACAATACAATCTTAAGATAAATCTAGACATACCACAAGTTAGGTACACACAAGCTGAGTCCCTCTCATTACTTCCTTCAGTCATGTTATTTCACTCTTCCTATCCAAGAACTCACGATATGTCCCTCTCATTTCTTCAATATTCTATCTCTTTCCAACACTACCATATACACTCTATCATTCACTCAAAATCCTTCACCTTTCCAACCCCTCCCTCACTTCAAAACTTACAAAAATCGAAAGCAAGAAAGAAACTAAATGAGAGAAATAACACATATGGTTTATTAATATATTATAAGTTCTAATATATTAATAATATTATTTAATTAGTTTTGATCAAGAATTAATTTAGAATTAATTAAGTGATCAAAAGAATAACTAATTAAATATATGGGTAGATTATGTAAATCTTCCATATCTTATATAGTGGACTAAAAGGCTCCATGGATTATCAAGTTGGGTTCCACCCATAGGATGCTCCATGGAGTTAACCCATGGATTGAGAAATGAAGATTCATGTTACATTAGGGTTTTGCCTAATGCAACACACTATATAAGAACCATGTGTCTCCCCAAAATCGGCTACACTAGTGATACACAAGAGAAACAAGAGGGCTTGGCCGATTTTGAGTGTGTTAAAGTATTCTCTCAAGTTTATACTTTACACTTGGTGTTGTGTGAAGCATTTGAGGCATCACACTTGAGGTGCTAGGCTCACAAGGTTTCAAGGAACACTTACAATAACAAGGTATGTAGTTCTATCTTTTATACAAAGAAAATTGTACCCCATGTATGCTAGATAGGTTCATAACCTTGGAAAAACAACTTTGCATGATTATTAGACAAACATAGATCCAAGGTTATTAGGGTTGCATGTACACTTAGGAAGTGTTAGAATGCTCAAAACCCATCAGTGGTATCAGAGCCTAGGCTTGCTTGTCTGATTTTTGTGCAAACTGCTTGAAAAATCGAGTTTTCTGTTTTCTGCCCGTATAAACTCGCTGAGTCCATGGGGGGACTCGACGAGTAGAGGCTGCAGTTTTCAGAATTTCAGTTCTTGTTGCTGGAAATGGACTAGGAATATTACCATAAACTGTTTTGGTGTTTTAAAACTTGTTTTAGTTGGTGTAATGTTCATGTTAATCCATTTACAACAACAAGTTATCAAAATTACAAGTTTTTAAGTGTAATTTTTGATTCATGAAAGTGTTCACATTCATGTTCTTGATCTTATGATATTTAGATGATCATAGGAATTATTTGTAACCTATGTGGTAGTTTAATTCTTGATCATAATGTGTTTTAATGGAGTCCATAACTTGTCCTCAAGTTATGGAAAACCAAGAGTCTCACTTGAATTAAAACCATTAAAAGAACACAAGAGTTAGAAAAATGAAGAGTCTTCATTTTTATTACTCTATTTAACTCATAAGTTACAAAAAATGAAAATTTTTGAAAGTTTACAAAACTTGCCCTCAAGTTTTGGAACAAGTAAAGTCATATTAAAAACTTTAGTTCCAACCCTTAGAATTTTAAAAGTTAAAATTCAATCCTTATACTTATAATATTATAAGTTAATAATATATATATATATATATATATATATATATATATATATATATATATATATATATATATATATATGTATGTATATGTATAAGATGAAAGTCATCTTACCGCTAGTACGCCTCATTCATGAACCTAGTCTATAAGGTGGGTATAAGGTTGTTGCCTATAAAATGGCAACTTAATGGGTGTCCACTCTCACTCACCGCTTGCTTGACTGGTGGAGGGTCGTTAGCCGAATGGGTAAGAGAAGGACTTATAAATTCTCATTAAAAGTATGATGAATATTATAAAGTAACTAAATGTTTTATTAAATTCTCAATCTTAGTTACTTTAGGAAAAATGTGAATAAGGTGCTAATCCATGAAATTACACTTTACACTTTGTCTAAGTCGTTAGTGGAGCGTGTATGGTTAACCGGCACACTAACTTGGACTTAACAAGGTAGGTAAAGGGTGACTTAATATTTATCATAGTATCGATGGAGCGTGTGTGGTTAACCGGCACATCGATTGAGGGGTAATTTATTAAGGGTACCAAGTAATTTGCATGGTTACTTCACACCTCGTTTTGTGATCATCGGCATCCCAGTCACAAAACTTGGAGGGCACACTCGAGATTGAATTGAAACATGCCTTTGAAAAGTTCATTGAATCTCAAAAAGAATCTAGGAATTTCTAAGTACCAAATTAAAACTTAATATTTAATATTTTTTTTTGGTGGAAATTGATGAATCGTCATTCACCTACCTTTCAAATATGTTATTACTTAGATTACGGCATACCTCTTTTAAGTATAATATATTGTGATTGGGTCCTAGCCTTAATACTACATTTGGGTGTTTTATTAAGGACTATCTCTATATCTAAACTAATCTTTTCTTTCTTCTCTTATCAGATGTCTGCAAACAATGCTGCTTCTGGCTCTAATTCTAGTGGCTCCTTTTCTCTTATGAATTTGTGTGGGAAAGTCACTTTTGATGGATCCAACTTTAATGAATGGATCAGAAACATCAGAATGATTACTTGCTACGAGGACAAGGAATATATCCTCGATAAGGAGCTTAAGGAGATTGATGAGACAGTTGCTACTCCTCAAGAGATCGTTGAGTTTAGGGCACATAAAAGGGATGCCACCAAAGTGGCATGCATCATGATGGCCACTATGACCGCGGATCTCCAAAAATCCTATGAAGATTTCTACCCCTATGAGATGCACCAAGATTTGATGGAAAGATACCATCAAAGTGCTCGTCAAGAGAGGTATGAAATCATCTCCTCCATGATAACAACTCGCATGAAGGATGGAGAACCCATCACGGGCCACATGCAGAAAATGCAAAGATTTGTGGACCGCTTGCTAAAGCTTAATGTGAACTTCCCCGAGGAGCTAGCAATAGATATTATTTTGCACTCCTTACCTTCATGTTATGATCAATTCCGCATGACATACCACCTGAACAAGGAAGAGGTCACTCTCATCAAAATTCAAGGACTCTTAAAGACCGCGAAAGTGGTCTTAAGGGTAAGGCGGTTGTTACTACTCCTACTCCTACCAACTCCGCCCCTATCTTGGCAATCGGGAAAGGACGAGGGAAGAAGAAAAAGAGTTCTTCGAAGGGTACCAAGGTTAGGACCCTTGATGGCTGTTCTTCAAGTGGAACCAAGAAAGGTTTCATCACTCCTTCTTCTAACCCAAAAGAGGCTGAATGCTTCTATTGCCATGAAAAGGCACATTGGAAGCGGAACTGCCCAAAGTACCAGCAAGATGTGAAGGATGGGAAAGTTAAACCCAACCATGCAGGTATTTACACTATCTTATCTAATAACTCACCCCATTCTAATTCTTGGGTCCTTGATACCGGTTGTGGTATTCATATCTGTTCTGATTTACAGGGACTAAGAAGAAGTGAGAATGTGGAGCAAGGAAGAATAAACTTGATCATGGGAAACAGGAAAGCTTCACCTGTCACCAAGATTGGAGTTTATACTTTATCGCTAAGTAGTGGGTTTAGTTTAGATTTGAATAAGTGTTGTTATTCGCCATAAATGGCAAGAAATATTATTTCCTTTCATGCATTGTATAAACAAGGTTTCACCTTTTCATTTGATAATGAAGTTGGTTCGATTAATGCTTTCTTTAATAATGTTCTTTATTTTAAAGCATTACCTTGCGATGGCGTGTATGAAACAGTATCTGTGGTTGATAACTTAGGAAATAATGTATTGTGTAGTGATTCTGTTAATAATAATAACTTGGACAAAGCATCATTATGGCATTGTCGTCTTGGACATATAAGCAAGAAACGCATAGGCCAACTCCAAAAGGATGGAGTCTTGGAGTCATTTGACCTAAAGTCAGATGATAGTTGCGAATCATGCATACTTGGGAAAATGACAAAGTCACCCTTCACAGGTTCTTGTGAAAGGGGTGAAGGTTTGTTGGACCTTGTACACATGGATGTGTGTGGACCATTCAAACATGCCACAAGGGATGCTAATCGTTATTATTTGACTTTTACTGATGATTACAGTAGATATGGATATGTCTACTTAATCAAGCATAAGTCAGAGACTTTCGAAAGGTTTAAGGAATTTAAACAGGAAGTCGAGAATCAATTAGGCAGGAACATTAAGATGCTTCGATCCGATCGAGGTGGTGAGTATCTTAGTTCAGAGTTCCGCGACTATCTTAGGGAATGTGGGATTGTCTCACAATTGACACCTCCCAGGACACCGCAGTTGTATTGTGTGGCTGAGAGGCATAATCGAACCTTGTTGGATATGGTTCGTTCCATGATGAGTCGAGCTTCACTACCAATTTCATTTTGGGTATATGCCTTAGAGACTATCGCCCATATTCTTAATCTAGTCCCTACAAAGAAAGTTGCCAAAACTCCTCACGAGATGTGGACTGGTAAAGTACCTAAACTAGACAACATCAAGATTTGGGGTTGCGAGGCTTTTGTGAGGCGCGAGTCTCATGATAAGCTAGAACCCCGAAGCGAGAGGTGTATTTTCATCAGCTACCCACAAAGATCCTTTGGTTTCCTCTTTTACAGACCTAGTGATAATGTGGTCTTTGTAGCAAGAAGAGGAGTCTTTCAAGAGAGAGAATTTATAAGCCAAGGAGACAGTGGGAGGCAAATTGACCTTGAAGAACTTCAAGATTCAAGCAGTGAAGGAACTTTAAACCCTAGCCCTCAACTTGAGGAGGAAACTCCTATTGAGCCAATTGACGAGTCTGTACCTCTGAGGCGTTCCACGAGAGTTAGGAATGCACCTGAGCATTACTATGGTTTCCATATTACTGCGGAAGGTGAGACACTTATTAGTGATGAGACACTAGTAGGTCTGGATGAACCTAACAGCTACACGGAAGCCATGGCAGGCCCTGGGTCTGCTAAATGGAAAGAGGCTATGGATAGCGAGATACAATCCATGTATGACAATCAAGTTGGGAACTTGGTTGACAATGTACTAGGTCGTAAGACTGTAGGGTGCAAATGGATCTTCAAGAAGAAGACCGACATGGATGGTAATGTACACACTTATAAGGCTCGACTGGTTGCAAAGGGCTTCTCTCAAATTCCTGGAGTGGACTATGATGAGACCTTTTCTCCAGTAGCCAAGATTAAGTCTATTAGGGTTATGTTAGCCATAGCTGCATTTCATGACTATGAAATTTGGCAAATGGATGTCAAAACCGCTTTCCTTAATGGAAAGTTGACTGAAGATGTTTGCATGAGTCAGCCAGAAGGTTTTGTCAGCAACAAGTACCCTAATAGAGTGTGTAAGCTTGAGAAATCCATTTATGGATTAAAGCAAGCACCTCGCAGATGGAATCTTTGCTTTGATGAAAAGGTCAAGGAATTTGGCTTTTCTAGGAGTGAAGATGAATCTTGTGTGTATGTCAAGGCTAGTGGGAGTATAGTTAGCTTTTTGGTATTGTATGTGGATGACATACTACTCATAGGAAATGACATCCCAACTCTGCAGGAAGTTAAGTCCTGGCTTGGGAAGTGTTTCTCTATGAAGGACCTAGGAGAAGCTGCCTATATTCTAGGGATAAGGATTTTGAGAAACCGGAGTAAAAGACTAATTGGACTTAGTCAAAGTACATACTTGGACAAGGTGTTGAAGAGATTCAGCATGCAGAACTCCAAGAAAGGAAACTTACCCATCCAGAGTAATGACAAATTGAGTAAGACACAAAGCCCAAGTACCAAGGCTGAGATAGCAGAAATGAGTCAAGTACCTTATGCTTCAGCAGTAGGCTCGATCATGTATGCTATGACGTGTACTCGACCTGATGTAGCCTTTGCCTTGATCATGGTTAGCAGGTATCAGGGGAATCCTGGCAAGGCACACTGGACTGCGGTAAAGAATATCCTCAAGTACCTACGGAGGACTAAGGACTGGGTCCTTACTCTCGGTGGGAGTGATGACTTGAGAGTTGTAGGGTATAGTGATGCTAGCTTCCAAACTGATAGGGATAATTTCCGCTCTCAGTCAGGCTGGGCCTTTACCTTAAACGGAGGAGCAATCACTTGGAAGAGTTCCAAGCAGGAGACAGTGGCTGATTCCACTTGTGAATCAGAGTATATAGCAGCGAGCAAGGCAGCAAAGGAGGCAATATGGCTGAAGAACTTCATTGGAGACCTTGGAGTTGTACCAGCTATAAAGGAGCCCATGGAAATTTTCTATGATAGTGAAAGTGTTGTTGCCTTAGCCAAGGAACAAAGGGATCACGGTAGATCCTGACACATCGACAGAAAATATCATTTTATCAGACATCGCATAGAAGAAGGAATCCTCGTGGCAAAGAGGGTATCATCGGATGAGAACCCAACAGATCCCCTCACGAAGGGACTGAGTAGGGTTAAGCATCTCTAGCATGCTCGGAGCATAGGGCTGAAGGATGATATAAGTTTTAGTAGTTAGATAAATTATGAAATTTGTAAAGTGTAATTGACATTTGATGATGAATAAAAGTTGTGTTTATTTATGAGTAAAGTGTTACTATCTTTTGTCAATCGTTTACTATATTTCTTTTGCATGTTTTGACTTCCAGAATAATTATGTTTGGTATATCATATTATTCGAACCTCCACAGTCGGTCATATGTCGGAAGTAGGTATAAATCAAGACTGTCATGATTGGTTGCAGAGGTCTAAGGTGTTGGACATGGCTACAACAATCATGAGTGCTCATAAGTTCTGAGTATTGGAATCAACCCACGCTCACTGGAATCACTTCATGGAATTTTATCTCAAGTGATCGTGAGACGGTAATATCATATAAGTCTTCAAACCTTGAGATATGATTTGTTACTTACGAGTTGGTTATGCATTGATTGTACGAAAACGCATTGGTAACTCGATGTTATAAAACGTGCTTTTGTGTGTAATTCAATGAGTGGTAGAACAAACATATGAGTCGAAGTTTATCTGTTCCTTCTTGGATTAGAAGCCGATATCTGGGACCCTCGATGATTTTGTTTTGACCTTTGTACCGGGCCCGGTCAGAACTAAGTTGATGTGTTCAATTAAGTTCTTAGTCAAACAAATCGGAAATCAGGAAACAAATTGTTGGACAATAAGTAAGACATTGTTCCATGTATTTGTCCGGCTGATATCTTGAACAGAGGATTATATGATCACTTATCTTAAATGGCGTATCAACATCTTCTCAATTCCGAGAGACCTTGAAAGAGCTACGATTGCCGATTGGTTCCTGAAGTATTGCAGTTATAGTTATTAGACTTATCCAAGTGGGAGACTGTTGGATAAGGTGTCTAAGTCCATAACTATTTCTGGTAAATACTTGACCCGACCCGGCATGGTCCATTTGGGTTGCATGGCACCATGCAATTGGATAAACTAAATGAGAGAAATAACACATATGGTTTATTAATATATTATAAGTTCTAATATATTAATAATATTATTTAATTAGTTTTGATCAAGAATTAATTTAGAATTAATTAAGTGATCAAAAGAATAACTAATTAAATATATGGGTAGATTATGTAAATCTTCCATATCTTATATAGTGGGCTAAAAGGCTCCATGGATTATCAAGTTAGGTGCCACCCATAGGATGCTCCATGGAGTTAACCCATGGATTGAGAAATGAAGATTCATGTTACATTAGGGTTTTGCCTAATGCAACACACTATATAAGGACCATGTCTCTCCCCAAAATTGGCTACACTAGTGATACACAAGAGAAACAAGAGGGTTTGGCCGATTTTGAGTGTGTTAAAGTATTCTCTCAAGTATATACTTTGCATTTGGTGTTGTGTGAAGCATTTGAGGCATCACACTTGAGGTGCTAGGCTCACAAGGTTTCAAGGAACACTTACAAGAACAAGGTATGTAGTTCTATCTTTTATACAAAGAAAATTGTACCCCATGTATGCTAGATAGGTTCATAACCTTGGAAAAACAACTTTGCATGATTATTAGACAAACATAGATCCAAGGTTATTAGGGTTGCATGTACACTTAGGAAGTGTTAGAATGCTCAAAACCCATCAATTAAGTTGTGGTGTCCTAAGAGGTGTCAATTGTGAAACAATTCCACATTCCTTGAGGTAGTCGTGGAACTCGATACTAAAATACTCACCACCCATATCGGATCTGAGCATCTTGATCTTCCTGCCTAATTGATTCTCAACTTCATGTTTGAAATCTTTGAACTTTTCAACGGCTTCTGACTTATTCTTGATTAAGTAGATATATCCATATCTGCTATAATCATCGGTAAAAAGTCACATTATTTCCTAAATTCTCTACAACCATCACAATTTCATATACACCATCACAAGGCAATGCTTCAAAATAAAATACACCATTATAATAAGGATTAATAGATCTATTCTCATTATTAAAAGAATATCTAAAGCCTTTTCTATGCAAATCATGAAAAGAAATAATATTCTTTGTCATTTCTGACGAATAGCAACAATTATTCAAGTCTATACATAATCCACTACTAAGCTTTAAAGAATAAATGATGATCTTGGTAACAGATGACGATCTCCTATTGCCCATTAGCAGGATCATCTTCCCAAGCTCCACATTCCTACTTTGTCTTAGTCCCTGAAAGTCAGAGCAAATGTGAAAACTACATCCTGTATCAAGGACCCAAGAATTAAAACGATGAATTTTTGGACAAAATACTGTAAATACCTGTCGAGGTAGTCTTGATCTTGCCATCCTTGATTTCATGCAGGTACTTAGGGCAGCTTGTCTTCCAATGCCCCTTGTCTTAGCAATAGAAGCACGTTACATTGTTTGCATCTGAGGCAGGGGGAGCAGAATTGGTTTTTCCTTTGGATCCACTATCAGAAGACCCGTCATGAGACTTTCTCTTCCAAATTTGCTTTAAGGGAGATTTCCTATTTTTTCGCTTTCCTTGTCCAATAGCCAGGACTGGAGCAGCAGCAAGAGTAGATTCAACACCTTTTCCTTTTAGTACACTTTCAGCGGTTCTCAGCAAGCCTTGAAGTTTACTCAATGTAACTTCCTATTTGCTCAAATGATAAGTCATCTTGAACTGGTCACAGCAAGGAGGCAATGAGTCCAAGACTATGTCAATAGCCAACTCCTCATTGAAGTTCATATTCATCTTCAGCAAACGATCCGCATATCTATGCATGCGTTGCAGGTGGGTCGTGACGGACTCTCCGTCCTTCATCTTGGTGGTTATGAGTGATCTGACTATCTCATACCTTTCTTGACGTGCACTTTGATGGTAATTCTCCATCAAGTCCTGGCACATCTCGTAAGGCCAATAGTCCTCATAGAACCCCTGCAGCTCAGGAGTCATAGTCGCCACCATAATGCAAGAAACCATAGTAGCACCCTTGTATTGGGCCCTATACTCAACCATTTCTTCCGGAGTAGCTTTGGTTTCGTCTATCTCGTTCAACTACTTGTCGAGGACATATTCCTTGTCCTCGTAACGCAAGGCCATTCGGATGTTATGGATCAAATCATTGAAATTGGAACCATTGAATGTGACCCTCACGCAAATGTTCAAGAGTGAGAAAGAGTTAGTAGAGTTGTTGTTGGAGGAGGATCCAGAAGCGTTGTTTGAGGTTGACATCTTGAAACATCCCAAAAATGCAAGCCAAAAATTTCATTTTTAAATCATTAATAAAACCAATAATCACCCATCATCATAATAAAAACCAAGGATCATGTATCTCAAAACATCATGTCAATACTATATAAAAATCATATAAGTAATCATCAGGGTCTAAAACAATCCCAGGCTGAATATGTGGTGTGTGCCATGCGATCATCCTAAGCCTTTCCCTTTGCTAGTGGAAGTACCTGAAACCAAAACTGAAAATTATAAGCATAAAGCTTAGTGAGTCTCCCCAAGCTACCACATACTATACACATAATCAC